>NC_073746.1:26291898-27598148 GCF_029784135.1 Toxorhynchites rutilus septentrionalis | reverse complement strand
TTGAGGGGGTGAGGAAAGATGGGGAGGCATCTGAGAGCAAAAAAAAAAGCAAAGTCAGGCACTAAAATGTCACACTAAATGGGAATGATTGTGGCAGAAACACACGCGCGCTAACAGTATCGAGAAACTTTTGATACATCGCTGACGTATATTTCTCAATTATGCTAATTAGGTTAAATAAAAAAAAAAAAGAAGAACCGGCGAGAAAATTATGGACCACAGTCTACCAACGTTGGATCCCAGCGCTACTTCCTGCAACACTTAACTGGGGGTTAGTTTTCCAAATTTCGCTCATAAAAAACCACCGGAAGTGGATCGTGGATCGGATCGTTGGGTATTTAGACTTTTAGGATTCATTCCAATATTTATTTGGTCATTGGTCAAGTTTAGTATAACCAATCATATTTGTCGTTGGGCAAAATTAATTATAAAATGGAAATTACTCTCCCCCCTCCCACTTCCCTGCCCGGGGGATCAGGGTTGCATACAGGACCGCCGTTAATTACATTGCCTCAACTTTCCAGAAGCTGCCTCGCTGCGGGTTTTCTTTTGAAATTTTCGCCGCACCAAAGGCATTTGCATTTATTGCAAATCGATCGGTGCAATCGTTCATCAGATGGACAGCTGCTGCTGCTGGTGGGAGGACGGAGTACTGCGGGGAGGGGACTCATAAAATGAAATGCATGACACGGCTCGAACGGTAGCGTAATGATCCGTTCGTGATGTTCGCTTACGACAACCGTGGGACACACGGGAGGCTAAACACGCAAATCAACACCCCGGCCGTGGGTTCTCGTCGGGGCCGGTTTGGTTTGGCCCGTTGTCTAGGCGCGAAACCGTGCACAAATCCACGGGTTTTCTCTTCCTTCTCAAGATGATAAATAGTTTTCGTAATATATGAAATGATAACAACGAGTGGACGGAGCGCCAAATGATAAAGGACGGCGGGTGAAGGTACACAGCGCGGGGCCAGGGTCTGACGCTCTGTGAAATTGGCCGGTTTCCGTGACGATCGCACGTTTCGCTGTCGTACCTGAACCTGTGTGGATGTGTGTGGGAGGTCACACGAAGCGCGGGGTACTGTCACAATCGTTAAAAGCAGCAGGAAAAAAGGAGGCGAAAAATGCATTAATATCCAGCTACTCATTTTGCTACCTAGCTGTATTCATTTTGCGCGACGAATTAAAATTTATTTCAGAAATAAAAGGATGGATGGGACAGCCGCCAATCCAGACCAGAGCGGGGGGAAGTGCGGCGAAGCAATAAAAACTTGTTTTCAGCTGTACGACTCGGATTGTTATTCCACGAAATGTTGTTGTTGTTGTTGAACAGCGCGGGATCAGGAGGGAACGCGCGGGACAGTGGTATTAATACTTGTACCTGCTGATTAATCGCCTCCGCCAGCATGAGATCGACGAACGGTGGGACATGTTGCAAAATGCGGTGGAACAAGACGAGTATCTGCTACATCGAGTGTTTCAAGTGGGAAAATGCAAATATTTATCCATCAAATGCATTTCTCCGTTCGAGGAAAGGATGATGGAATGCCGCGCGAAGGGGAGCCGCTTGTTGGCACTCCATTTGAAAAATTGCTCCCCGTTCATGAACATGTTCTGAATACAGTTTATCATATTTTTTCCTTCATCCATGCATGGACCTCATTTTTATTACTCTGTGATTAATTAGTAGCATATTTGGATGTGGATGATGGATGTGTTCGCACCACCAACATGTCGGTTTGTTTCCGTATAAATTCGTAGACTGAATTCATTTCTCTCATGTATCACTGTTGTATGTATCGATGTTTGAGTTCAACGTGGTTCGACATATACTACAGGAAAACTGTATTTTTTTTGTATCGTACACGAAAATTGCTCACACAAATAAAATAGTGTGCAGAAACATTGACAAATTTGTGAATTTTGTTGATATAAACCCATTTTTCTGTATGTTTTTTTAAAGAATTTAACTCGGAGATAAAGCGAACTAAAATTTTGTTCAGAATTCCTCCCAAACTGCACGCTATTTACTAATATGTACTAACGCGAGGACCTTTATAGCATACCTAATAACTGTCTAAGTTCGTTGGTTTGAGTTCACGGCGGGTAGACAATAAACCATCCATAAATGGTGTAACTATTTTTTGCATCAGAAATCAAGTTTTCTTTTCACTTTATATGGACGTAAAAATAAGATTGTGTACGCGGGAAAAGCGATTCGCGTCAAATGCTAATCGAAGCGAAGCGACTGAAAAAGGAGTCGATATTTATTTTTCATCTTCGAAGATATCGGTTCCTGCTACTTATTGAAAGAGCCAAAGTTTTTTTTTCTTATTTATTACTCAAAAACTATAATAACTAAAAAATTTTGGTCAACAATGAATTGTAGGAAATTGTTTGAATTTTCATATTTTTGAATTACATTGATAAGGAAAACTATTTTAAAAATTGAAATTAATTTTTCTCCGAAACATATTTTTTCAACTCTCCAAAAAATTTTATGAATAACCATTATAATTTCCAATAAGTCATTGGGAAATGCACTTTTAAAGAGAAAAAGTATTTCTAATAACAACTTTCTCATATTTTTTTGAATACAACTAATCCCAATTTTGTTTTTATTATAATATGAACCTTCTTTCGATATATGTATGATTTTGATGGCTGTAAATTACAAAGCCCGTGCATTTTCATATAATTTTTGTTCAGAATTTAAAAAAAAACATAGTTTTGAAAAAAAAATCAATTTACAAAATAAGTTTGTTTAATTTTTATTTTTTATTTTGATGTTCTTGATTGAAAATCTAAGTAATTCTCTGCATTTCATTATTTGACCAACACCACCAACAAGGTCTTATAGTTTTTGAGTTAAGATTATTCAAATAAAAGTTGTAAAAAACTCAAAATTTAAAAAAAAAATCTCTCAAGCTAAATGAATTGCAAACTGTTTTAAAAAATAAAAATCCATTTTTTTAAATATATTGTTTTAAATTCTAAATAAAACGTACATGAATAGCCCATACAATTACCAACAAGTTACCCATACATCGGAAGAAAGGCACTGCTACTAGGAAAATGTTTTCCTAACCACAACTTTTTTCTAGTTTTCTTTGAAAAATTACTACTAATGTTCAACTCGCAAAATTTTTATTTGTAAATTATCGAAAAAAAAAGAATTTTCCGTGTAAATGTGTCGACTTTCTGATGTGCGAATGTAAATTGTAACGGCTTTCCATATTTTTTTTAAGGATTTAAAAAAAAATTGTTTTGAAAAAAAAAATGGATTTAAATTTTTGAAATAACTTTTCTTTCCGTGTATTTTTTTTCGTATTTTTTCGTATTTTTTTTTTCAAGCAATTCCCTACAATTCATTTCTCGACCAAAATTTTATCGGAAAACTATAATCAGTTAAAAACTATAATCAGTTTTAAATTTTTGTAAAAATTTAAGAAAAAAAGTTTGGTTTTTTTCAAAAGGTAGTCTATTTTTTTATATTTTAAGTATGCAAAGTTGCTCTTCACATTCCAATGTCTTCACATTCAAAACATTTCACTGTAATCTTAGATATTCCTGCCTAATAGATCATTACCAATTTTTTTCGACGTGGAACTACATCTTTCAGTAATGGTGCCAAATCAGAAAACAAGACATGTTTCTATCAGATAGAAATAGCAAATGTAGCGTTCGTTCTACGGACAATGTGCGTGGAGAAATTGTTCCTATTTAAGCACTTGTTTTCAATTTATTGCGTATTAACAAGCTATTCGGGATTTACGATTCATCAGTCATTCAGCTAAAGACCAAACGGCATTGAGGCTTTCCAAATGGCCTTTCTCAAGGCCGAGAGCTTATTTTAGATTCACAAATTGGCCTTCTTCGAGGCCCATTCCAAATGAACTGAGAAATTTTAAAGCCTTTATAATTCAAACCACGATACTCAAGTCACAATCTCGCTCCAGCTAGCAGACAGCGGTTGATACAAAAAAAGAATGGAAAATAGATATTGTTCGCGACCGCATGGCGAAAAAGGAGAAAGTATCCATGAAAATTGCTTTCCTTTTCCATTCCTTTCCTTTTTCCCATCCAAGCCTCTCCCTCCAATCCGAAATGCAGTGTGTGATGCATACCACAAATACAGACAGCAGCATATCCTTATGACGAACAGAAGCCGAACACATACGAGAAAATGTGTACATAATGATGATCACTACCTATGTCATAGTCATTCCGAATCCAACCTTTGTAAGTGAAGCATCGCGAATAAATCTGTTAGCGTTTAGGCGGTTCCCGAAGTGTCTTAATTCTCCACCCAAGTAAAATTCAATTGGGCCTCCATAAGACCAAAGTGCGAAATTGTTCCGAATTCATCTCGCTTAAAGGTGTGATCCACCGGATATCGCGAACAGCGGCGCAATTTTTGAGTGCTTCTGTATTTCTGCACCACATCATTGCTGCATCCGTACAGAAGTGTATGGTAAAAATATCGAAAACGAGAACGTTATGATTGTGGTGCAAGGATTTGAGTGAAACCCTTTTTTTGCTGGCCGAACGAACGATCCCTTTCGAAAGACAAAAGGTGTATGAGTGATGTTTGTTACATACTGACCAAAAAAAAATAGTTTCCATAGCTCAAAAATTGCTTTGAAAAAAACTATCAAAATTTTAAAAAATCTGTAAATATGCTTGAAAAAAATCGAAATCAAGATTGGTCAGCGATTGATGCATGTCGTCGGATGGCCGTGAAAGCACCATAAATATTGTGCTCGCCCTGGTTTTTTTGCTACCGTATTGAACAAACGTGCAAATTTCCCCGCCTCAGAATGCATTCTCAAAATATGAGCAATGTAAGCATAGTGCAAAGCTGACGGGGAGAAACACAGTAGAAGAAAACTATTAAACAGAATGAGGTTTGTTTGTTTCTTTGTTTTTAAGAGGCTTTAAACTTTGCAGTTCATTCGCCTCCAAATACAGAATGAGGTTAGTTTTCAGACCCTTATGTAGAGATTGGTTGTGTATGACTGAATCGCCTGAACGATTTGTTCATTATATGCGTTATCCAATAGATAACGGTACTGGGTGAATAAATATAAAATCACCTCAGGCCGCACTATGTCTAGCACGACGAGAAGAATATTTGCGATGCGTATTAAGTTTGCTACGTGCATTGTCAATAAGAGCACAAATCTTTTGGCTTGTTCCCGCGAGAAAGATATGAATCATGAATCATCTGTCTCCAACTGCTTGTTCAAAACCACACAAACCCATCGGTCCTTTTCATGACTACCAATATATTCGACTCTAGAGTTATTTTAAAAATTTCGATGCATTTCAAAACAATTTCCGAAATAAAGGGTGTGTCACATCAAATTGCATCACGGAAAAAACGCTGTAGAAATTCGCCCAGTAGACCGATCCTTTTGAAAATTTTAGACAGTAAAATAAAAACTATTAAACAACTTTTGGCATTTTCTTTTTATTCATACTTCGAGCCCGAGCCCGTATGCTCGCACCTTCCTCTTTACCCCGTCCATAAGGTTCTGTACAACGTCAGGTTGTAGTTTTGTTTGAACAGAAATCCATTTTCTCTTGAAGTCCGCCTCCGATTTGACAACTTTTGGGTTCTTCCGGAGGGCCTGCTTCATAATCGCCCAATATTTCTCTATTGGGCGAAGCTCCGGCGCGTTGGGCGGGTTCATTTTCTTTGGCACGAAGGTGACCCCGTTGGCTTCGTACCACTCCAACACGTCCTTTGAATAGTGGCACGAAGCGAGATCCGGCCAGAAGATGGTCGGGCCCTCGTGCTGCTTCAATAGTGGTAGTAAGCGCTTCTGTAGGCACTCCTTAAGGTAAACCTGCCCGTTTACCGTGCCGGTCATCACGAAGGGGGCGCTCTGCTTTCCGCAAGAGCAGATCGCTTGCCACACCATGTACTTTTTGGCAAACTTGGATAGTTTCTGCTTGCGAATCTCCTCCGGAACGCAGAATTTGTCCACTGCGGAGAAGAACAACAGGCCCGGCAGCTGACGAAAGTCCGCTTTGACGTAGGTTTCGTCGTCCATTACCAGGCAATGCGACTTCGTCAGCATTTCGGTGTACAGCTTCCGGGCTCGCGTCTTCCCCACCATGTTTTGCCTTTCGTCGCGGTTAGGAGCCTTCTGAACCTTGTATGTACGCAGGCCCTCTCGCTGCATGGTCCGCTGGACGAATGAACTTGACAAATTCAGCTTATTGGCGACATCCCGGACCGAACTTCTCGGATCACGTCTAAACTGCTTAACTACGCGCTTATGATCTTTTTCACTGACGGAGCATCCATTTTTGCCGTTCTTCACCTTCCGGTCGATGGTTAGGTTCTCGAAGTATCGTTTTAGTACTCTGCTGCCGTGGATTGGACGATTCCCAGCATCTTACCGATGTCCCGATGTGACAACTCCGGATTCTCGAAATGAGTGCACAGGATTAATTCACGACGCTCTTTTTCGTTCGTCGACATTTTTCTAAATTTACGAAAAATTGACAGTGAAGCATGGCCAACGTGATCTATACACTCTTATCTGATTTTAAAGCGAAAGCTGAAGATATAATTCCTAAAAATTAAATTTCTACAGCGTTTTTTCCGTGATGCAATTTGATGTGACACACCCTTTATTCAGAAGCAATTTCTGTAATTTTTTGCTGGAGCTTCTGTGAATGTAGAAGTGTGTTCGAACCTATTGGTGTAACGATGATGTTTTGAGTGATAAAGGCTTCCCAAACTCTCAGACTTTCTCAGTCCATTCGCCTCAGACCTATTCTGAAAACTAAACTGTACACTAGGTCTTGAGGAAGGCCATTTGGGAAGCCTCGCTGCCGGTTCCATCTGCTCGCTAGCAGGTTAACTGATAAATCGTGAATGACTAATTGGAGACGTTTTCCGATCGATCAATTAATTTTCGTGAATTCAAGCATTGCTTCCGGGTTAAAAGTGACGTCAGGTGTATGGGGTGCAGTGCAGCGCCATTCAAGCCAGATTCGAAGAAGACCAGCGTTCTTCAGAGGAAAATTGGTGGTGACAATTTGCTCCACAGCAGTTGCTGTTGACACCGAAATCCTAACGCACACCTGATTCGGTCCGGATTTTCTGAATTCTGAGAGTTAGTTTGAAAATCTGCTCAAATTGGATTGTTATTGCTTCGCGAAACGTTCGCGCCTCCCACTCAGTGAAAGCATTCATTTATCGGTTCTTATCAGTGCTACCAGATGTGTTTACCAAAGTGTTCAATTCTTGGAATTCTATAATCTTTGTTTTTCACCGGTCATAATTTCGTAGTACTATGTTAACAATGCGATCGTGTCTGGAACAGGGTGGCCTTTATTATTTGTTGTGACCCGCGACATCATGACTAACACGTATTGGTGGATCCTCTGGAAAAATTGTTCAATATCGCTGGGCTAGAAGGTTTCCTGCATTGATACATAAATTTCATTATGAGAGTGAAGTTGAGTGAGATTGTTGATATCGTAAATAACTCAAAAGAACGTTACATGAGCCTTTATCTACTAAAACATTTTCAAGCACGATGGGTTCTCGAGAAATATTTCTGCAACAGATTCACAGACTCTAGGAACCCAACGTCCAATACATCTTCATGTTGCTCCGATGTTCTAGATTTTTCAAAACATTTTTAAGTTTTGATCTTATGATGTTTTCAATCAAAAACGAAAGTCATTTTCATAAGCGGCAGAACAAGTTGGTAGGCGAATATTTTCTTTAGATCTAACATCTCTGGTTCGCACACATCATATATGTGTATCTGTTTGTTCCAATAAATTCTTCACCGGAACTTTCATTTCAGCAATGAATATCGATGCCCGCTCGATTACAGAGAAATCAAAACGTAACCATTCTCACCGCAAAGAGAAAACAGAGCTCCATCATAAGGAATAATTTGTCGACGGGATGCCAAATTTCTCACCATAATGCCAATAGCCGACCAAAATAAAATTTATTGCGGTTTACTTCCCAGAATGGAATCCTATCTCTGCTAAAATCGTTGGATCACACCTATGCGAGTTTTATTGGGAGTTTCGTACCTCCCTACCAAACCTGCACTGAAAAATTATATGCATTTTTTTTTGTGCTGCATTTCTGATCGGAACGTGGAAATTAAGAACGAAGATCCAACCATCGATACAACGACGAAAAAGTTGGTTCAAAAATATAAGACTGACAGAATCACGCAACACGACGTGGCTTGGGTCGCGGGATCCCAAATCGCCACTAAATCAACCCATCTTCTCCGACAGCGCTGCTGCTGCTGGGAGACTGGGAGGGGAACGCAAAGTCCAAAATATGATTTTCCCTCATCGCAACATCGAGGGAGAAATAGTATTCGTGCGGTAGCTAATAAATGCAAATAACGTTAATAGTTTGTTTCCTGTCATTTTTTAAAAAAGGTTTTGTCATCGTTTTGTCTCGCTCTCGAACCACCTCTATCGAGAGCCAATAGAGGTGGCAACAAGTGTGGGAAAAGCACGGGACGGAAAAATATGTCCGAAATGATATTTGCATAAATGTGCATATATCGGCCTGAGAAGGGGACAATGCCGGCCGACAGACATTTGGGGCCATTCAACAAGAAATACAAATAAACGAGAGAGAAAAAAAAAATAGCGTTGACCTATGTGGATGAGGCGGACACGATCAGGTGCCATCGATGATCGTTGTTTGTTTCTACGAATGTTTTATTTAAATTGGTAATTTGGAAATTTATCTTTTTTTAATTTTCAGACGTGCTGGCTGGTGAAAATGGGATGGGCTTCCTCTGCCGCGGGTTTCTTTTTTTTTGTAATTTGATTCAGCAGATTAGATATAGTGAGGGACAGCGATCTTGTAGCTCTTGGATGATCACATGGAATTGTTAGCGATTTTTAATGAATAAATTGATTAGCTATTAAGATTTTAAAGATATGATATACGCAAATGATTCTATCGAATGTGATATGATGACATCATTAGCTTGCTATCAAGTGATCAAAACTATCAAATCTGCTTCAATAATGCACGGTTTACAATCAGTCCATACCCTCAAAGTTAATTTTTAGCACATGTTATGGCGTCCCGATTTATTACATTAAATGAGCTGAAAAATAACAGAAAATGTTCTACTCCCCAATACATGTATATCATTTGTATAATATATATGCTAGAGCCTATATGAGCGAGCGGAACTGGAGACACATTTAAATGAAAGCATATGAAAGCTTTTCGTATAGTTTGTCAAATACACGGCCCAAACAGAGAAAGATATATTCTCGTTCATGTTCTTTTTTATCCTCTAAGAAAACACTTTCCAACTTCATTTTATGATGAGGTGTAATATTATCACGCTTCTATATAATAGCACTGGCAGCTATTTGGATAGCGTGGTTGTGTGAAACAGCTTTGCATTCCAGCCGGCCTTAGTTCGATCCCCTTTGACGTCGTGTGGACTATTTTTTTTTTTTGACACAAACCCCAAATAAAATGAGAAAAAAAACAGAAATAGATGTCTGCTCGCATACATACAAACCATTTTTAAGCTTTTCAAACAGCTCATTATTTGCGCATTTGACCCTCCAGCACACGAAATGGCATCATTTCTGCCAAAGATGAAATGTTTTCAGCCAACGCTAGTTTGGGTGTAGCGATGGCAATATTCTGAATGATTGTTTTGTAGTCATTTTTTCACAATAAGGTTTCATTTTCATTGAAGAAAACAGCGTGAGCTCCTGCGAGCAAACACTTGACATGAACTTAAGAATTGTACATACACTATACATAAAGTGAATGACAGATCACGTACATACACCACGTTGGTATAGATCAAGCTCAAAGTATTTTGGGCAAGAGCCCCCTTTTCCTGAATGCCGTAAAGTCGTCCCCTGTAGACAAAATGCTATAAAAAAAATTCTTTATTTCATTCGTACAAAATACTAATTCTGAAATTTTGCGGTTAATTAAGTGAGTAAACTTGACATCATTTTCTCATAAATCAATATACTTAAAATTGAGTGAATATAAATTATATTTAATAATTATTAATTCAAACAATAATACTTTCTACTAAAATATTAGTCATTCTTATAAAAAGTTAACTCGCGTAACACTACATATACAGTATCTTGAAAGTTTCAAATAACTTGTTTAATTTGTGTTAATTAATAGGGGTCGATTTTTAGACCTGGTCGACCACCAAAATCAGTTTTCGTTTATGTCGACCCCCGGTAAACCGACATCGACCACATTGAGAACCCCTGGTATAGATCAACGTGATTTGACATATAATACAGGTGGGCTGAATTTTATGTATCGTACACGAAAATTTAAAAAAATTATAATTTTTGTTAATTCAAATCTCCTCCTTTTTTTTCTCTCGCAAAATTGAACTCGAGCAAAACAACTAAATAAAAAGTCACAGAAGGGTTGTGTCCGAGACATGACCGCATAGTTGACGTAGGATTCCGTTAGGCTATCTGTTGAAATGGATATGTTTGAAGAATTACATCGTTAAACTCATTGATAATGATTTGGTGGCCCTGAAAAATGCCGTTTTGTTTGGTTGTTGGGTTATTCACTCCACCAGTGTTTACCGAGTGATGACCATCCTTGCCATCCTTCGTAAACAGTCGTTGGATGGTACGTATCAGATAAAAGATACCAAAGTGGAACGAGATATGATGAAAACCGCCCTCTGTGATCCTAGACGAGATGCCTCCTGTGTTATGTATGAATAAAATAAAGAAAAAAAAACACCAGTACCGAACACAATTATCAATTTTTCTCATCAGTAAAAACATGTTACTTTAATATAGAGAAAACATATTTGAAATGGAAAAAGCAATTTTGTTTTATAATTTTTACTTTCTGAGTGTTTATTCAACCCAATGCGAATTTTAATTGGACCATCAACGTCTAATATAGAGCATATGGGAAAGCACTTTTTCTAATATTTCTTCACTTTTCAAATTTTTCTCGCCATATAAACTTTCTTTGGGTGAAAATGAACACAACAAAACAGACAGCTTGAACCAAACGACCCGTTCTCGAGCGGGAACACACCTTGGTTTTTATTTATGAAAATTTAAATAAATCGTTTCATAGAGCAAGTAATTTTCAACACAACTGCTACCATATACAATTTTACACTTACACTAATTAAATTTAAATAAATTAATAAATTTTTCACAATACACGATCGGTCATTGATATGAATATCCACGAAGCAACATTCCGGTGGGAGCAAAAGCTTCCCCTACTTTCATGTATTTGCAATGACGATTTCCCCCAGGCAGCTTGGTTTTGATGTCTCTGCTAGGGATCCGCCGCATGTGTCGTCGATTTCGACCAATCAGTGGGTATTTCCGTTAGGATAGGGGTTGAAATTTTTCAATTGTTCTATAGTTAGTTTCCTGACATATGTTATTTTCTTCAATATAAAAAAATGTTATGGAGTGCCGAAATCGATTGACGCAAAAATTTCATCAATCCATCATGAAATGACTGAGCAATAAGCGTTTAAAATTGGACAATTTTCACGATATGCTCGATTTTCGATTTTCAATTTGTACCCCAATATGTTCCCGAAAGACGTAATCCTACGTCAAAAGTCATAACTTTTTCCGTGTTTTAGTTAAGAAAGCGAGTGAATTTTGATCATCAAAAATGTCGAGCAAATCCTCCTGGAAAGCAATTAACAAAAAGTTACATGAAAGATTACTACTGATGATTTCCAGGATACTACGAGCCAAGGGACGGAAGACATCTTTTGGAACCTATGCGTTGTTGCAGCTGAACGTTCTTCATCGGATGAATCCGAGGACATAATATGCTGTTGCAATTTATATGTGAATTTCGAGTACATTGTTTTTTTGGTCATATATCGAGTTAGTTCAAACCAAAGTACTTTTCTCAACATAATATGAATGACTTATGATGTTCTGGTGTCGAATAAAAGAGATTAGTGTACATTTAATTTCTACCGCTCTCAAAGATATTTAAGAGCAATACAAAGAGCAACTCAGCAGCTCGAGATTTCTTCTTCAAAAATATACAGTTAATTAACAATCTTTGAGTCTGAAGTACTCACAGTTTGGCTACTTCTGCGTTTCTGCAGATCATTAAACAAACTGCATCTGCTCACAACAATCTAAAAGTTCCCCGTCATTAACATTATAATGTTTCGAGTAATTAAAACAAGAACATCAACCATAAATTGAAGCATAATACCGTTACTTTTTTTCTAAAAGAAAAATACATACAAATACTTTTGACATAGGACTGTGTCTTTTATTTCTATATAGAGGGGTCACTCTACGAGAAATATAACGATTCATTAAGAGTTTTCAAACGCATATTACTCAAAATAGTTATTGCGACATATATTGTGTTATATACCATTAGACAGGAAATTTATCCAGCTTTTTTCTGATTGAAACACGAATAGAAAATATAGTAAACAAATTAAACAATTTGACGATATCTTAGTTGGTGCATTGTATGTTTTCAATCAATTCATGCTCAATTCACATTTTTATCGTGTTGCTACTAACAATTTATGCCATGTTGGTCCAGGATATCATAATATCGAGCATGTTGTTAATGTAGAATGCAATGTAAAAATGCAAATAAAGAATTAAACTGGCTGCGGATTTGGATGTTCGAAAGGGTATATTTAGACTTGTGTTTAAAAATGATAAATGATGACTCCTTGTCTCCTTCTGCAAAATTGAATAAACAGAAGAAAAGGGTAATGATGACTTTGATGGTATTTTTTTGTACATTTTCTGAACGTTCTTGGTTCCAGAATTCTACCACGTTATCTTATCTAACCCGTTTAATGGGTACAAGTTCACACAAGAAACAGTTTTTTAGATATTCCATTTGATGTATCAAAAGAGGAAAAAATACATATTTTGATCAATGAAAAAACTCAATTCAAATGCAATTACTACACACAATACCAGTCTTATGTCAAGATCCCGTCCGTGCCCCTATGCTCAGACCCATTAACTTTTTTGAAGAAATGCCTTCTTCCGTTCATAATTTTCTGTATGTTCGTACTGTGCAGATCATCTGAAAACGATTATCTCGAACGACGATTAACGGCAATTTATGCGTTCTTACAAAACGCACACACCTTGCAAAAACATAACATTTTTATACTTGCGAAAACAGCTGCTCCCGATTCCCAATCGAAAGTTGTTAATTTGTTTACATGTAGCCAAGGAGTGAATATTCTTCTGAAGCATCCATCACAGAAAAATGAGAATGATCATTCTCAACGTCGGATTTATTTCCATGAAAATTCAATACTTGAAATCAGGTCGCAACGATTCCATCTAATGCGATTATTTCGCTAATGGAGCAACAGTAGTACACTGAGAGGAAAATTTAGTAAATATGACGAATTTTTTGGAACATGTTACCAATTCTCTAGTCATTTTCTACCCTACCAATCATTGGTACATGTTACGAAAGAAAAATGGTAGGAAAAAATGTCAAACAAACTGCGATTTGTTGGTCCAACATTGGTGCAATATCAGTGAAAATGTTGCTTCTCATTTGTGATGATTACCTATCTGGGATTATGAAAATATTTTTTAATAATTATTTTTTATTCAAAAAATGTATTTGATTACATTTAACTCCACATACTTAGAATACTTAGTATTATGTATAACTTATTCTATAAACAGTATCAATTATTCTACAATATAAAAATTATCATTGTGAATAATAATAACAGTACCTAATAACATCAATTATTCTATGAGCAGCGTACAAGGGGAAAATTACTATCGCAGCCTCAACCACATCAATTTCATATGCATTTCCACAGTCTCGAGTACTCGAAAAAGTTTCCGTTCCTCTTCCTGCTGCATCGCTCTGGTTTGCATTATTTAGGGACGGGGATAGCTGATTAACAGAGTGTCGGTAGCACAGCACGTTTCATCCGTATTTTGTTTTCTCGTGTCCCCATGAACAAAGGAAAAACATATGTTAATAATATTAAATATGTATACATGTAATGAAACATAACATCAACAAAATGCTCACCTCCGAATATCTTCGTCTCCAAAAGAGAAATGGCAATTGCAAACTGCGCGCTTCACAGATGTTAGGTATGACAAAAAAAAACAAGGTTACTAATGGTATGAAGTAACATTTACGAATCCTTGGTAAGAACGTTCATTGCGTCTGACACCACTTCTACGCGATTTTGGTAATATTTACAAAAAATGTGTATATTTTACCAATGTTTTGGCTACTAAAGATTTGGTAGCTGCTTTTACTAAACTATTTCTCCAGTGTATAATTCAAGTACTGTTCCTCTTTTCCAACTTTCCTTCCTTTCCACAACAATTGCTCCAAAACTTGCACTTCACTTTTCATCTCGCTTAGTTGGCCAGCATCTATGACCGCTCGCCTCCTTCATCGCCCCCCGGCTCCCTCCCCAAAACAGGTTCAATCGAGCGTAATAATAAAAGCACATGAACCTTCGGCAGCAGCAATAAAAGTAAAAAGTGCATTGCTCTCACTCGAAAACTGCGCTTCGTTCGTCCGTTTTTCTTCTCTCTGTATTTTTTTCTTTTTTTGCTACTTGTTGTATAAATCTTTCGATTTCGAAAACAGACCATCCTCCACACGTACTTCCTTCGGCTGGTCACTTGGCGAACTCAATGGAGACGCGGCGCGTCGTCTTGAGGTGTGATTTTTTAAAGCTTCTTGGGATTCACTTTCGTGAATCAAAACCTTTTTAAATAGTTGACTGTAAAGAACTGTAGTTGACCCCCAAAGAAAAAGTCCCCGATTCGGACACCGTCTCGATCGAAAAGGCAGCGCCTGAGCGGAAAGAAACATCCATCTCAATAGTCTCTTGCCGACGACTCTCTTGCCGCTGCATTCGCCCACGGTCCACGGTCCGCCTAAGTGGTCCCGGCAGCATCAAGATTGGTGGAGGAAAGCTTCCTCAGGAGTATAATGATGGGTGTCACGCCATAGAGACGTGGGGGAATTGCAGCGAAAATAAACATCCTATACGATCCGCACCAATCCAAGCAGCGCAAGATAAACGGTCTTCTGCTGTCGTTGGACTCTGTTGTGGTTGGTTGGGACTCCGCATTCCCCAGACAGGAGAAGCTCGGGCGAGAGAGAACCTTCGATAATTGGAACAAAATATTTTGCATGTTGAAAGTCGACCGGGATAGGGAATTGTTTTCCGTGGGGCCGCGGGGACTTGAACTGATTTCATTACAAGGGACGGTTGCCCGCATCCATCCAGGCCCGGGAGTGTGTAACCTGAAAGCACATTCACTGGCTAGTAGTAATTCGATATTTGTTACAACGAGTTTTTTTTTCTTTCTCTGTCTTCTTTCAGATATATTCACTCGAAGGAAAAGCCGTTCAAATGCACCGAATGTGGCAAGGGTTTCTGCCAGTCGCGAACGCTGGCCGTGCACAAGATTCTGCACATGGAGGAATCTCCCCACAAGTGCCCGGTGTGCAATCGGAGCTTCAACCAGCGCTCGAATCTGAAGACGCATTTGCTCACCCATACGGACCACAAACCGTACGAGTGCAACTCGTGTGGAAAGGTATTCCGAAGAAATTGCGACCTCAGGCGTCACGCACTGACCCATACGGTGGGAGACGTGCCGTCAGAGTCGCTCGATGTCGGCGATGATGACCACAATCTTAGCGGCGATGAAGATGAGACTGTTCTGGAAGTTGATTCGCCGGTTCATTCCCCCGCCGGCAGAAACCGATCTCCGTCCCCGCCGCTTGATATGCCCGTTTCGGCCGAACTGGAAGATGGATTCGCGGACGAGAATGGAGACGAGGATGAAACGATCAGCGTTGCAGGTCACGAGCCGGATCCAACACCAGTAGTCCAGTGCCATCACGAGAGACCTACCGGATCCAAGAGTCCGTACACGATGCGTCCGCAGTACGAATACGGAAGCAGATCTTCGACCTCTTCGCAATCCTCCCAGCACTCGACTGCCCAGGGATCCTGTGGAGAGGATTTGACAACCGGTGGATCAGGATCCATCCCACCGCAGCATCCCCACGATATGTTCATCCCGATGTTACACGTTCGAAGGGATCTCCACCACAAGATAGGACTCCTCGGACGAGCGTCAGCTACTATCACAAGCGGGTTGATGGACCCCGGCGGTCAATTCTTCGGTTCCATCCCACTCCGGAAACGAGCTATGGGCCCGGATGGTGAGCCTCATCCAATTATGGGCCGCACGCTAATGCCCGCTCATCTGCCACCTCCAATGATCAATCAAAGACCAATGATGAAACCACCCGACGAGCAGCAGCAGCAGCAACAGCACAAATCAAATGTTCTTCCTCCAGATTCGCCACACGAAGCGATTCCAATGATTTCCCCCACAGTGTCCTCCTCTCCTTCTCTGCTCTCACCACATATTAACTCACCTTCCCTTCCACCGCTCCAACTGCCTCCACCCCCACCAACGCAACTCACCAATCAATCTCTCCCCCTTCCAATCAATCTTGTGAATCTGTCCAACCTCCCGCCCTCGGCTTCCTCCCAGCCAACGCCGCCGAGTGCTTCGGTCCCCCAAGCATCCACTGTCACAACGCAACCACAACCATCGATATCGGCGGGCGGCGGCCCATCATCCCAGCACCCAAACCCGGTGTCCCTTCAACCCCCACAGCAACAACAACTACCACCCCCACCACCACCTCCCCGCAAGACTGGTTTCAGCATAGAGGACATCATGCGCCGCTAGAATCAATCAAGCCGTGGTTAATTAATGCTAACGAATTCTTTGAATGTACAAAAACAACACTGACAACAATGACGACAACGACAACGACGACGGAGACGCCAACACCGGTCAAAGGCGTCGATGTCAGCCTTTCTCGACGCCACATTCGACCGACCGACCGATCGAATGCGCCGCCGATTTATTATTGATGGCTTCCGTTGCGCGCTTCTTCCGAGCGAAATTGCATCTGCTCGTTGGCGGCGGCGGCTGCTGTTGAGATGCCTTTGCGGTTCCAGTGGCACTGCTGGTAATTAAGACGGGTGACGCGTTTTTGCTCAGTGGCGGAGTGCGCGCGGGTGTTGCAAGTAGCTAGCAAGCGCGTTGAGATGAATTGCGGGAGCGAGCGCTTGGTGATAAATGTTGTTCGACCTGTTTGGGTTTGTTTCTAACTATTGTTCAGATGGAAAGCAGAGGCCAGTGATGGGTTTTGTTAGAATGAGTAATTACCAGGTAATTGAATAAGTTTTGTCGATTGATAAGGAAAACACGGTTTTGTGGTTTGAAACACATCTATGTGTTTCTATGCTATTATCCAATGCACTGCCGTTCTACGCATAGTTGTCCCATGTTACTTTTTGACAAATTTCACTCTTCAAAAACGATGTTAGTGCAAAATACAAAAAAATACAAATACACAACCAGTATTTAAAAAACAACATGCAGTTCAATTGTCTTATGTTGATATGCTAGTATTTTTAAACCTAGTATAACTTTTCGGTCTATGTGAATATACAGTGGAACCCCGATTATCCGCGAGCGGATGATGCACGATGCGGATTATTCACAACAGCGAGTTCCGGAATTTGTCAGTGAATGATAACGTCCATCTCCACTAACGATCGGTTCGAGTAGTGGGCCGACGCCAGATCGGCAGCAGGAACGGCAGCCACTTCGTACTTGAATTTTTTTCTGTTCACGGCCAGTCCGGAGCTAAAGAAGAGCGGCTTTGCCCCTTCTCGCTGATTGTCAGCCACAGCAGAAAAAAAGAATGAAATGATATAGTTAAGTCGGTGGAGGGAGATAGCGACTAAACGCCCGACTGTCGTTTTGGGGGAGAAACTGTGTGAAGAAGCCAAAAGTCATTACCAACTGAATACGGATATAGTCAATCAGATAGTCAGCTGACTATCCTCAGTTGACTATGACTATGCAGAGCCCTGTTCCCAGGCATAAACTCGGTTCTCCCAAGTCCTGTTTCAGGACATTGCCCACACGATCGGTCTTAGCCGCATCGCTGCTGCTGATGAGGATGTCATCTACGTAAATTAGCCAGTAATATTTGATTCCATTAGCTATCTTGACGTACAGACATTCATTCGAATCGCTTCCCTTGAACCCCAGGTGTAACAGTATAACATGCAGCCGCTGATTCCAGCATTTGGCTGATTGCTTGAAGTCCCCTTCCCGCCAGGATTTTTTTCAGCCAAGCACAAGAATACTCGCCCCCATCATCTGCACGAAGGCAGTTGGGTGATTTACCAAATTGTGTCTGGATCTATCTTCTCGGTAGCTTCCGACTTGTTGGTCAACAAATATAACACTCAGTAACGACTGAAATAGTCCTCATGTTCATAAAATAACGCTTCCTGCTTGGCGTCGCTTCTTCCCGAGGTCCACACAGGTCGTGGTGGATTAGATCTCCCGTCGCGCTTGACTTTGATCCTGATGCTTTTGGGAACGACGAACGGGCCATTCTCCCCTCATAGCATACTCCACATTCCGGCTCGATAGCACACTCACGCAAGTCTAAACCAACGCCAAAATCGTTATGTATAATCTTCTTCAAACCCTGGAAGTCTATGTGGCGCCGATGCCATATGTGTTATGTAGATGCTACTATGTCCGGTGATCGCCATCAGCGTTCGCTGTACACCAGGTTTCAGGTGATAAAGGTTACCACTACGAAGTCCCGTAATGAAAACTCTACCATTTTTCTTTTTTCAACAACAATTTTTATGGGAAATAGCGCTGCACCCCTCGTCCTTCACACAGCTTTCTCGCTGAAAGTAGGCTTCCCGTCAGCGCAGGAACGTGGTATACCTGTTTCAGCTTGACGACAACAACCTTTCCATCTCCGTTTACCTTATGAAACTTGATGGAACCAAACCCCGCTGCAAATATCTTCTTTCCATTGGTCAGGCCAATGCTCGTGGTTGTCAGACTTACTTCCTCCAGAACCGACGCGATGCTGGTTATATGAAAGTTGGATCATAAGTCGAGGAACCACAACGTAGAACATCCTTGCGGTTCAGGTCCAGTCGTCAAATGTTCCCCATCCGCTTTCTGTTTATCTCCTGCAACAACTCCTAGTGCAGACTGGATAAAATAATCGCTACCAGCCAATTGTCAGTCAGTGGATCGTCCACACTCGAAAGACGTTTCGAGAGCTGAATGATTTCGACGAGATGTTCAGCCACATTTCCGTACTTCGACAGCTGCAACCGGATATGTCTCCGCAAAACAAGAATTTACAATCGCGTTGTATTCGTGGCAAGTTTGGCTATCCTCAATGGGCAATCCGATCAGAGCTTGCGCCTTATCGTATTTGGTTATCCAGGCAGCATCAGGCTCAGTGGGCTTCTCTTTCTCGACAACGTCCTTCAATCATTGCTTCGTCAGCAATAGGTCGACACGAAATTTCACGTTGTTTTATAATTTTCGCGGACACGAATACAACGCGATTTCCACCGACGAGTACATTTTCCGCTCTCGCGACACTGGGCCCATTAACTTTTGGACAAAAACGGATTTTACTAAAAATAATAAACGTGTTTACTACAAGAAAATGTTTATTCACGTCTAACTACATCGAGTGCTTTTTATATTTGAATGAATGCATGAGAGAGAACTAATATTATGAGACATGGGTGATGGTTGGTCCGTGCTGTCAGGTAGCCCAATTCGTGATATTTAGAGCGGAGGAAGGTGATATCACGACACCAATGCCATCTATGTATCAAAACAGGAAACATTCCAGCTCATGTAGACGAACCGACGAACTCAATTGACGAATCTACGCAAAGCTGTTTCAGCTCATGCCACAAAAGTGATGATGTTTGTTTTTTCTACGCACCTAAAAGCAAGGTTCGATCGTGATTATTCCTTTTATTTCAATTTAAATTCATTTCAACCACTAATTATCGACTGTAATTGGTAAGAAAGTCAGATTTTGGTACATTTACAATGGTTTCAACACGCGATTGAACCAATATCATAGATTATCTTCGAAATTTTTGTGTATGATAATGCATATAGGTTATGAGTATTAACTTCCGTACGATTTTCAGAAACTCATGTTGTGGATAATGGTGATCGATATCATATTAAGTTGGTTGATACCATTGGTTACGCAGGGGATTCCGTTTGAACGATACGAGAAGGATCTGCAGTATTTGAAGCATAACAAATGGTGCCCATCGTTAGCCTAGTAAAACAAATGTAAATTACAACACTTATATCAATCCATTCTTCATGTTATTTACGAAACAGTATAAAATTATGATTTTCTAACCATTCAATGTAGAAAGAATCCTAGAAACCGGGAAATTTGAAGAAAAAACAGATTTTTCTTAAAAATTTAACGAATTTCAAACCAAAACATCATCATTTTACTCGCTGCGCCATCTGGTTGAAAATCTAACGTAAATTCGTCAATAACGTCGTCTCTTATCGATCGAAAAAGTTCATTGGACAATCTAAAATCTCCAGTTGAAATTTTTTTCAACACTTTGCCTCAACTTGAAACCGAATCTCGCCCCCTCCCTGTTTTTACGCACCAACAGAAGCTACAGAGGTAATTCACTTCTAACTCATACGCGGCACCCCGCCCATCAAGTCAGGCGGGGAGTTCATTCCATCACCCACCAAAATCGCCGGGGTTCGAATGGTCGAATGTGTGGCACACAGAGACGAAATTCAACACCTCGCGCCGGGTGTTGGCTTACACCGTCCACCGCCGCCGCCGCCAGTCAGATAGCGCGGAAGACCCACAAAGTATCGGTTGGCACAGCCAACGGAAAGACACATACCTGCCCCACCAAAAGGTACCCAAACTTGACACGCACTTGCGAAAAGACAACAAACGGCGCTGAAAGAACTGTTTAAAAATAAGGTTTTTTTTTGGGGGATCTCCAACAGGAAGAGTGACAAGAAATTGGGCCGGAGCAGAATAAAAGAAGAAAAAGAACTCATAAGTTGAGTGCGGCGTAATTGAAGGGAACAAGTTAGTTTTATAAGAGTTTTATTGTGCTGGCAACAGAAAGAGGATGTTATGGGGGGAGGAAGGAAGTGAGTTTGTGAGGAACTCGATAGTTTTAAGCATTACGTCCTGCTCAAAGAGTGGTGTGTTTGCGAGTAGTGCAAGAAGACCATGTTTAAAGTGTAAGATTAGGTTGGAGTAAATCCGAATGATAATTTTTCCGTTGTAGCGTTTTTTGTTTTGTTTTATGATACGTACGTTTGGGGGGAAAGTTCTCCTGCAATCGAATTGTACAGCGAATATTGTTCCGAACAATGAAAGACAGTGTTAGTGATATACAATAAGATTTAAGAAAGCATATAAGGAAGATAACATATTCTCGAGTTGGTTCCGTTAGTTTCTAGATTTCATAGTTTTCCGTTTCTAGCGTAGGACTTTATTACGTTTTCAGTTCTGTTTCACAGTGGCATCGAATCATGTACATTTGCCATCGATAATTTAACACAGTATACTTGATAGGATCACGCAAAAATAAACTCAAAAGTTTACGGTAGATCAAA
Source organism: Toxorhynchites rutilus septentrionalis (assembly GCF_029784135.1). Classification (NCBI taxonomy): domain Eukaryota; kingdom Metazoa; phylum Arthropoda; class Insecta; order Diptera; family Culicidae; genus Toxorhynchites; species Toxorhynchites rutilus. The sequence goes on along the minus strand of NC_073746.1, from coordinate 27,576,564 downwards.
TTAGAGATAATCCCTAGATTCAATCGGTTAAGCATAAGTTATTTGTGATTCATTCAAACGGTCATAATTCATTCCATATGTCTGACAGGAATTCTACGATAAGCGGCCAATTGTACTTTTCAGATGAAAATAAAGAGTATACAATCTATTTTGAATATCAATAACTGGTTTTGTCCGCCACACAGTACGAGAAAAGAATTCCTTCCCGTAGCCTGATTCCATTCCCCGGCGATAGCAATCGCGAGGACCGAGAATGGAAGAACACCAACCAAACAAATAAACCAAACAAAAGTCGACGGAAGAAAAATGACCCAACAATAGCCATTTGGAGACCAAAGTCACTCGGAGCAATATTTCAAATCCCTCTGCAGGAAGACAGAACCACCTTCACGAACAGCGGTATCACCCCTCACTCCTCGCCCACCAGAGCCCTGCTGCACCCTCCCCCTCATCGGACTGCTTCGTTAAACTTTATTGCCTTAATCGGATTATCTGTTTTGGCTTATATCTCGTCTCATTATATCTCCACTCCTCTGCGTCTCTTTAGTCGCGTCGGATAGCCCCTCTAAGATACGATGACAAAATCACACCAAAACTAGACGGACTGTTCGCTGTGGTCGGGTTCGTCGCTTGCATACGATCACGTCTCTTTTCGAAAAAATACCTTAATTTATCGGCAATTAACCCTAATATTGAACTTCTCTTCTTTTCCCGCCTCGAAACGGCCTCTCATCGATCAGCTTTATATTTATAATCCAAAATTGATCCACCATTTCTCGGAAGTCACTCCTCGGGCTTTCTTCAGCTCGAATGGACAAACCATTTGTGTTCTTTTTTTTTGTATTCGTCCCATGCTTGCTCGGAGTGAAGCGATATCCAGTGACACTTTGCACGAACCTTTCATTGGCCTCAACGGACAGTAGTGTATCAGTGTTCGGGAGATCGCACTCTGCCAATGAATTTCAAGTTGAGAAATGCGTGGTGAACAGGTACGAAAAACAAATCGAGATGAATAAAAGTATGGTTCGCACAGCAAAGGTTGGTTAAAGCAACGTGTATTCCAGTCTCGATTATGTAATTATCAAATAATCAAATAAAAAGGAACAATTATGATTCCGAGAAGACATTGAACAATACTAGAGAGTTTTTACAAGCCTCTCAAGTTCCATAGCCACTGGTCAGTAATTTCTCTGTTGTAACCATCCACTATGTCTAGGGATTGTTAACCGGTTTTACCGGTAATACCGGGTCATTTTCCATTACCGAAATACCGGTAAGTTTACAATCATTAACAGGTAATTTCGGTAATTTTTATTTTTACACCATAAATAATATTTGCCTTTATGCCGCTTTGAAATACTGCTCGAGAATCAAATAATTTCGAAAAAAAACAGGAAGTGGGTTATATCTATGATATAACCGCAAGGGTGACGTAGGACTATCGTTGATTTAGAGATCATTTGTTTGAAGTTGAATCTAAATCCATCCTGAATGAATGAATAAATAAATATTTGGGTGACTTCAAAAACGAGAGTGTTACTTTGAAGACTAAAGGTTTTATGCATCCAATATTGGATACAAAAAACCTTGTTCTGAAGAATAATCTTCAGAAGCTTTCCTGTTAACTGCACTTGATTGACAAATCACAAAATCAAATGTATGTGGTCGCAGTATTATATGGATAGAAAACATTAAAATAAACTCGCTTGAATGTAATTTTCAATTCCAAGGGGAACTGGCAGATTATTTTTCAGCAACGATCATTTCTTTCCAGGTTTCCTCTCGATAACCAGCAAACGAAAAGAGTTGCGCGCGTGTATGTGTGTGTGTGTGTGTGGCGGCTGCTTCTATGTCTTCCCGAGGAACCGTATTTCGATGCTGATACTCTCTTGGTCACCTTCTCTTCTCCTTCTGATCGATCGGCTTTTCTGCACTCCCTCACAGTTAAAACAAACTGATTGCATTTCAGGTAAGGTCAAGCCAGGTAATGAATAACTCGATCCCTCGCCGTTCAGCTCGTTCAGTAACGATGTTGTCTTGTCGATGTCCTCAGGCGTCGTGCACAAATTACGTTACGCAAAAATCCGGATTTTGAACCTCCCCCCCTTTCGTAACGCAATTTCCTATCTCTAATAAACAGAAAGTAACGCAACATCTAACCCCTCCCCCCTTATCGCGTTACGTAATTTGTGCACGACGCCTCACGAAAAATGAATGGGTTTCACCACCAGAATATCATTTCAGTATGCTTTTCGTGCGTGATTGAATCGAGAGAAGGTGTGGTTTACGATGGCAATTTGGAAGGCAAACTAGAGGAGAATGAACTCTCTGAGTATGAAAATTTCGGCGACTGAGCAATAATCGATTGAAAATTACGAAACATTTTCCGTTTTTCATGTTATGCACCCATTATTGGATACGAAAATATCCTACTGATGAGAAAGAATAATCTTCAGAAGCTTTCCAGCTAATTACACTTGATTGAAAAATTACGAAATCAAATGTATTTGGTCGCTGTGTTCGCCATATAATTAGAAAACATTAAAATAAACTCTTTCGCATGGATGTATTCTTCAATTCCCAGGGAACTGGCAGATTATTTTTCAGCAACGATTAGATCTTTCCGAAATTTTCTCGATGCTGTATGGCATCCAAACGAAAATTCTCGTTTCAGTTTGGCCTGCAAAAAACTTTTCTGAACTCTAATCCATCAAATTTGGAGCCCTGAAAAGGGCCGTTGATTATATGCAAAGCTAATATAGCACCCTCTCCTTGGATTCGACGGGCCAGCTGAATGTCCTTGGGCATGATGTGACGCGTTTTACGTGGATAGCACACAAATTTGTATCTTCGAATAAGCCTCCTGCAGCGTCATAACCGCGGAACTTTGGAAGCGCAAGTCGGTTTTGAAGTCCTGAGCAATTCCACGATCCAAAAACTGCAAAGGTAGCTTGCGGATCAGCAATTCGGTCGACTTCCGATAGCGATGAATTTCACGCAAAGTTTCCGGTCGATAGCGATGTGGCTTCTTCACCTATCCTGCGGCTGGTGCGCTTATCCGAGCTGCTTTCGTGTGCCTTACCACTGAAAGACTAACCTGCTATCTGCTTGGTCCCAAACAAACGAGTCGTCACGGTGCGAGAGTAGAGTAAGAAATGAACGAAAGCAAAGAAAGCGTCATTTTATAACCTGTTTTCGAAGCTATCATTAAGCTATTGAAACAATTTTCCGACTCAATAAATAGCAATCATATAACTCTTGGACATTTTATCTTTTGTATGAAATGATTATCACTGTTCCGTTGATCCGAAGCAGAATGAATCACGCTTAAAGAAGGAATGGATTTTTTCTTGGAATTTACTCAGCAAAAATAATGCCCTTTCCCAACACTTAAAAACTACAAACGGTAAACAGTTTCATCAAAGTGATTTCTTCGATATGGGGATATATTCACTACATCATGTCATGTATTTCATATTCTTCATTATGAAATCCATATCCATGGCACCTATCGGTATCAAATTATCATCGACACCACGATTTTCGCTAAATGCTCCTTTCAGTTCGGCCTGTAAAAAACTTTTCTGAACTCTAATCCATCAAATTTGGAGCCCTGGAAAGGGCTGTTGATTATATGCTAAGCTAATATAGCACGCTCTCCTCGGATACGATGGGCCAGCTGGATGTCCTTGGGCATGATGTGACGCGTTTTGCATGGATAGCACACAAATTGGTATCTTCGAATAAGCCTCCTGCAGCGTCAGAACCGCGGAACTTTGGAAGCGCAAGTCGGTTTTGAAGTCCTGAGCAATTCCACGAACCAAATGCTGCAAAGGTAGCTTGCGGATCAGCAATTCGGTCGACTTCTGATAGCGACGAATTTCATGCGAAGTTCCCGGTCGATAGCGATGTGGCTTCTTCACGCTTCCTGCGGCTGGTGCGCTTATCCGAGCTGCTTTCGTGGTGCCTTACCACCGAAGGACTAACGAGCTGTCTGCTTAGTCCCGATGAAGCGAGTCCTCACGGTGCGAAATGAACGAAAGCAAGGGAAGTGTCATTTTATAAAACATAAAAGAATCGAATGTAAACCCCACCCTCTTTATTATATAAGCTTACTGTATACTCACGAATATACTAAGGGTGGGATTTAGATTCTATACTTTTATGGTTTATAAAATGACGCTTCCCTTGCTTTCGTTCATTTCTTACTCTACTCTCGCACCGTGAGGACTCGCTTCATCGGGACTAAGCAGACAGCTCGTTAGTCCTTCGGTGGTAAGGCACCACGAAAGCAGCTCGGATAAGCGCACCAGTAGCAGGATAGGTGGAGAAGCCACATCGCTATCGACCGGGAACTTTGCGTGAAATTCATCGCTATCAGAAGTCGACCGAATTGCTGATCCGCAAGCTACCTTTGCAGCATTTGGATCGTGGAATTGCTCAGGACTTCAAAACCGACTTGCGCTTCCAAAGTTCCGCGGCTATGACGCTGCAGGAGGCTTATTCGAAGATACCAATTTGTGTGCTATCCATGCAAAACGCGTCACATCATGCCCAAGGACATCCAGCTGGCCCATCGTATCCGAGGAGAGCGTGCTATATTAGCTTAGCATATAATCAACAGCCCTTTCCAGGGCTCCAAATTTGATGGATTAGAGTTCAGAAAAGTTTTTTACAGGCCGAACTGAAAGGAGCATTTAGCGAAAATCGTGATTTCGATAATAATTCGTTACCGATAGGTACCATGGATATGGATTTCTTAATGAAGAATATGAAATACATGACATGATGTAGTGAATATATCAGAAGAAATCACTTTCGTGAAACTGCATTATAAAATTATTTGTGTACGAATGCCGCAATCGATAGTCGACTCTAATTGGCGCTGGGTAATTTCCTCGGATGACTCGGTTCCGCCTTTGAACATTAATAATCTCTTTCTGGCAAAACGATGTGGAATGAATCACATTATTTGAATGATAGAATGAAGAAGTTTTCTGCCAATTTCTTTCAACCTCCGAACGTATCTTTCTCCCGTTTGTCGTTTGAGAAATTGTTGAGTAAACATTGTTTGCCAGTGCGCGTAGAGCGGGAATTCCTAAAGATTCATTGCACCTCTAATAAATTGCCGAAAGACGTGGTCTTACGTTGATCGCACTTGATTGAAAAAATCCAAAACGAAATGTATTTGGTCGAAGCATTATATGAGTAGAAAGCAAATAATCGCTCGAAAATGACTTGATTTTCGCGATGTGAAACATTTTCCGTTTTTCATGTTATGCATCCAATATTGGATACGAAAATTTCCACTGATGGGGAGAAAAAATATTCAGAAGCTTTCCTGTTAATTGCGATTGATTGAAAAATAACAAAACCAAATGTATTTGGTTGCAGTGTTATATGGATAGAAAACATTAAAATAAACTCTTTCGCATGAATGTATTTTTCAATTCCCAGGGGAACTGGCAGATTATTTTTCAGCAACGATGATAGCAACGAGAATTCGCGCGTGTATGTGTGTGTGTGTGTGTGGCGGCTGCTCCGATGTTTCAAGCGGAACCGTGGCATCACTCTCCTCCTGATGGATTCCCTTTTGGCCTTAAGTGCACAAACAGGCTCTTGGTGACACCGTTCATCAGCGTTTTCATGATAAACGAAATTAGCTTCACAACAACAGCGACAACATGCTCCAATCGCTGTTCAATCATAACTGAGTGAGTTTACGAGCGGCGCTCGCTTATATACCGATTGGTGATTTCAATAGCCTGTTTTGAAAGCAATTTTAAGACTATTGAAACAAGTTTTTGGATCAAAAAGTAACAAGTATATGACGCGTAGACATTTTATCTTTCAAATGAAGTGTTTATCATACCATTTCGTTCAGTTGTTTAAGAGCTATTAACGCTAAAAATCTCGGTCTCCAGCGTAACGCTTTCGTTCTCGAAACTTTGGTTTTACACCCCGGTATAGAAATGAAAGACGTAGTCCCACGTCAAAACCCAACTGGCAGTGTTGCGACGGTTTTACGACCTCCGAACTTGAGTTCGAACATCGCTGCTAGATCTGAAAACGAAACACAAGATAAGCTTCGGCGATGAAGAACTGACAGCGATAAAGGAATTAGTTGATGCCCTCGAACCAGTTCGCTGTTGAACTGCTATTGCTAGGCTGACCAAACGTACCGTTTTTAACGTCGCAGTACCGTATTTTCGACCATTTTGCATTGTCCCGTATTTTTATCAATTTGAACCGAATTTTGAGCATAAAGAAAAAAATATTTGTAATACTGCCATGCTGTACTAATTGTAGTAAAGATAATGGGCCTGATTCTCGAATACACTTCACGGTGAAAACGGAATGAAACGTATCCGCGATGACAACGGTACGGTGTCGACATCTGGATACGAGATTAGTTTCTCACTAAACTTATCATTATAATATCAAATTATCTTCAGATAAAATTTTTGTATGAGATTATTATAGCACATGAAGAAAACAAAGTGTTCCATTCACATTGAACACCAGTTTAATACGAAGAAGTTAATTTTCATTAATGATTTTTATTTGAAAAGTACTCATTCTGCCTGAAAACTAATTATTATCTTCGACACTTCACTAACTCGTAAAACGTAGTTCAATGGCGTGCCGGTACTTTCGTTTCCACCGTGAAGTGTATTCGAGAATCAGGCCCAATGTGTCTCTGCCACTAAAGTTGCTATTAATTTTGATGTTTTTATTAAAATTCTTCACCATAGAAAGGAAGCAGTATTTTTGACTAGTGAGGTGCAAAGTGTTCCAAAAAATATAGAGGCTTATGTTTAAGACAAAACCGCATAGTTGACGCAGGACTGCGGAATTATTTCGCTTGTTTACCACATCGGCCGGGACCCGGTGCTATGCCGCTCTGTTTGTCCCATTTGCAATCACCATAGTAATTTTTTCGGGCGAATATCGGAACTTCTTTATCCACGTCTTTTATGAGAACAAGCGAAGGTCCACGATTGCGAAATAAATATGCTTCAGTCGACATTTTAACATTCCCCGCTCAGTATCGATCCCCTATGCCAGTGGTGGCCAGGTATAGACACGGTGCGGGCCGCATTAGAGTTTTTGTTATATGTTAGGCCGCAATGATTTTTTTCTTACTACTTTTCATAATGAAATGTGAAATATACGTATTTAACTGGTACTTTTTGACGTAGAACTACGTCTTTCATTAAGGGTGTCAAATCAGAAAACAGGTCACGTTTTTATGAAATAAAGTTAGCGTTCATAACTATTTTTGCCGCGAACGGATTTTGGCGATTTACATACTAAACGAATCGGAAATTCCCTAAGATTTGTTTAATATGCCATACAACAGAATCCCCTGGTTAGTAAATGGTTAAAATTCATGAAAACTTTAAGTGTTTCTATTTTCCCATACATTTGTTCTGTCCATTTGTGTGCTTTCCCGAACAGAGCTGTCTATAACGAGCAACTTATCGACGACCAACGGAGGGGAAATCGTAGGATTTAAAGTCTCCGTGAACAAAGGAAAAGAAGAAGAATGAAGGGGAATACTTGCCTAGAGTATAAACAGTGGATCTCGCTGAGGCAAACTTTCATTCGGCATCGGACTGTTAAGCAATCCAGTTCACTTTGCTTTCGCTGCGCTTCGATCTAAGATTGGACCCCACCAGTGGTAATCCAACTTGGATATCGTCGTTTGGTTTTTCTGTTCGTTTTTTGCGTTATTCGTATCGTGTGTTTTTCTTTCCGCGTCATGAATTGGACGCTTCGCGTAGTGTGCGATGAGCAAGAGGAAGAGGAAGACAGGCTCGAGCCCTTCAGAAAACGAACGCATTGCCAGGGGCAATAAAATTTCGAGGTAAGCGTCATCTAATGATGCACGCGGTGTTGGTGCAGTGAAAAGCGCTCGCACTGAACCGAGCCTTCGCAAATGTGACACCGGACCGAACAACCGCGAAGTAGGCGATTTCGGCGCGTCGGTCGAAAATGGAAACGCCCAGGCAGCAACCAAAATCAAACTCCCCCCGCTGGTGGTGAAGGCGGTCGCTCTTGACAAACTCATCAGCGAATTCGCATCGATGGGTGTTACAGCAGAGTACAAGCTGTGTGGCATAATTCAGTCTTTTTCCAAGCAGTTAACATTGTTTATTTTCCGTCTTCATAAGGGCTTCGTTGGTGCCTTTAAGAATGCATCAATGCATTAAATTGACGTTATGGCGAAGCAGACGTTAAAGTTGTGCACCAAAAAATTATTTGGGAATACCAAGCATCTTGAATGTCTCACTGGAATGTTATAAGTTATTTGGGTTCGCGTGCCAGTCGCAAAACTGCCTTCAACTAGGACTGCATTTGCGCTAATATTGATCATAAAGAAGAATTGCTACTGTTTTCGAGGTTGTAATTAACAAAATAAGATAAAAACCCAAAACTTTCATTGAAGGTATAAAAGTATCCAGAATTAACATTTTTGACAAATTTATTCGCTTCTTCACGCAGAGTCGAAACCACTAAGGCCAATCGTCAATCGCTGCAGCTTCTCGATAGAATTCTTCAACGATTGGTAATTCCAATCAGAACATCCACAGACACGTAATTTGGGGAGATGAAGTCTGGCAGGTTTGTTGTCAGTCTCGTTTTTTAACCATTCCAGGATTTTTTTGCATCGTTCCAAACATATTCGCTTCAATCTGGCCGTCAATAAATGCACATCTATGTACGCACCAATTAATTTCGACTGATAGACACTTTTGTTTCCGAAGAGGATTGCGTTGAACGCGTTCATGAAAACGTAGATAACATTGTACAGCCTACCGACCTCGGACTTACCTTTATGGGCCTATCGCCCACAACAGCTGTTTCTTTGTACTGTTGTAGTGTACGGAATAGGGATTGCATTACCGTGTCAAAATTTCAATAACCGGTTATTCGGTAATGAAAATTTCTTTAGTGAAGAGACGTGTTTTTCATGATTTGCGAGGATCAGTGCATCTGCTGTAGGACTATGTTTACCTGCTGGACAGTGTCCGGATTTCATGCCACGGAGAAAATAATGAATAATAACTTCAACATTTACGCCAGCAGAAAGTTAGAGAAGTCATGGTTTTAAGAGCGAAACACTCAGTTTTTGCACTGATCAGTTCTTAGTCCAAATTTGATCCCATTGAAAATATTTAAGAAATCATAGCGAGATGATTAGACATTGATGGACGGTATGTTAGACAATGAAGTACATTTATAATAATTTCTAGCCCAAATATGTGTTTAAATGTATTTGATTCAATCAACTGATTCAATCAACTGTTGGAAAATGAATAAGAAAGCCGTTGAATAGGTGTTACGGCTCAGACGGAAAGCATTGAAAAACAACACATATTATATTTTCCTGAGTTCGCACCTGCAAAATAAGAATAATTAGAAGCTTATTTATTATCCCTCACCTTTTTCATCTGAAACAAAAAGCAGATGAACAATCATAACAATCACAAATAATGACAACCGAGTTGTCAAAGGACAGTACCGGATAGAAACGGATTCCCTATGCATAGAGTAAGCTATTCTTACTTATTCGCTTGGAAATCATTTACATTGACATACAATCGCATGGTGCGAAGATACCACATGGGCTGAAAAGTCCCGGGTATTCTAAAAAATCATTTTTTGGGCAAAGCTGTATCGATTTCTCAACATAGGTTTCTTCGAGGGCAGTACACTTGGTTAAGCGAGTTTCCAACATTTCGATTCCCTTTCCGTAGTACGAAACGTCTAAATCTTCGAAATATGCCTCAGTACCACTCTGCAGACTACCTATTGGACTGAGGAGTGTGGTAATGGATCCACGTTCCATCCATTGTCACAAAACATCGAAAGAAGTCCACTCGATTCCTACGCTTCAACAACCCCAAACCGGCTGGTGAATCATAAACGTGCCGCTGTTTCATCAGCAAACGCGGCTCCCATCGCGTGGATAGCTTTTTCATGTCCAAAATGACGTGCAAAATGCATCCCACTTAGAGATGGGCGAGCGCTCACGAGCCGCTCATTTGAGCCGGTTCGCCAGAACGAGCGTACGATCCACGGGTCTTTACAAAGAGCCGCGGCTCGAAAAAAGCCGCGGCTCGAAAAAAGCCGCGGCTCGAAAAAAGCCGCTTTTCAAAAGAGTCTCGGCTCGGAAAAAGAGCCGCTTTTCGGAAGAGTCTCGGCTCAAAGAAGAGCCGCGGTTAAAAAAAGGGCCGATTTCTGAAGGAGTCTCGGCTAAAAACAGAGCCGCGGTTAAAAAGTGTCTCGGCTCAAAGAAGAGCCGCGGTTCAAAAAAGAGTCGCTTTTCAAAAGAGTCTCGGCTCAAAAAAAAGCCGCGGTTCAAAAAAGAGCCACTAAACGGGCGGCTCTAAGCCGCTCAACGAAATGAACCGTTTTGCCCACCTCTTTTTTGAGGTATGTCAGCACAATAAGCGATCAACGATTACATACGAAGTATGCGTAACACTTTTTTATGTTTTGCAAAGTAGGTGATTCATATGAGGTAAATCAGCGATTTAACTGCTAGTGCCATTGCAGCTCTTCAGCGCTTCATAGCAAGGAGAATCGATGAGAATGATAAATGGAATGACTACCTGTAACAATAATATAGTTCCTACCATAGTCCCTGTACTAGTGTTAGGTAACCGCAAATGATAAAAGTTATACCAGCTTCAATTTTATCATTTTAATTTTTTTCCATTCTAAATTCAATTGACCCTTGCTTGTTCCAAACAAATTGTGCCACAATAATGCCGATGCCGTGTTAAAAATAGAAAAGGAATCCCTTGTTAAAGCCGAGCGCTCAGCTGAGAACGTTTCTGCAATGTCACCGTTTGCGAGCACCGCCATCGCCACCCCTGAGCCGTCATCTCCGAGGAAACGAGTTCTCCAGAAGATATTATCTTATTGCATTCACCATCGTAAATTGGCTGCCCGAAAGCAATGTACCTACTACTGCTGTAAAATGGCATACATGGTGGAGTGACAACACGGAGTAAAAATCCTCTGTCCTCCTCCAATTGCTCCTGGGGCTTCGAGTGGACAATGGGAAGAAACATTTTGCAAATGCATCCACAAACGGCTATTAGTACACGTCACCGAGTTTTCCCCTAAAACTTGCGTCATTTCCAGCGCTCGCTACTTTGGCCCATGTTCATGAGTCTTGTCGGGAAGTAGGAGAACAGCAGCGGCAGCTTATCTGTGCTTGCCTTGAGAATATTTAAATTAATCAACTACTGAATTGTGGCTGCCGTCGAGTTGCTGGCTGCCGTTTGGTTAACTACTTTCGTGGGAAGAATCACGTCTACAGAGCCGCTATCGCTGCTGGCTGATCTTGACGAGGTTTTATGAGCTGTTGGATGGTAGTAAATTATCGCGTTTGCCTTTTTCCACGAAACGCATAATTTCTGCTGGTAATCTAAGCATGATTTACACTAGCAGAAGTGGAATCGGAATGTCGTTTCCCTAATTTGCTTTATCCTGGATCGTTTTTTTTTATCATACAACTGATCAATAAGGAATGTTTCAACCAAACCGTCTGACTTCAGTCTGTCCGGAATTATCTGGACAATTTATGCTCAGGATCAATATTTGCTCCCTTGGCCGAGTGGTTAGTGTCATAACTAACATGCCGGGTGTTCGGGTTCGATTCCCGTTCTGGTCGGGGGAATTTTTCGTCAAAGAAATTTCCTCCGACTTGCACTGTGATCACGCGTATTCTAGAGCTTGCCACTCAGAATGCATTCAAGGCGTGTTATTTGGCATAGAAATCTCAACTAAGTACTAATAAAAATGACGCAAATAATACTACGTTGAGACGGCGAAGTTCCTCTAGGAACGTTAGTGCCATTGAAGAAGAAGAGATCAATATTTGCATTCCAGGCTTAATTAACGTTTCGTGCGACCCATCTGTGCATGTGTGTGAGTGTGAGTGTGTTTGTTAATTTTCATCATTATTTCTGATTAAACAACAATTCCGGCTCATTTTCCGGCTGATTGGAAGGCGCTCACGATCATTTATAATCTTAATCCTCGCCCGTTTCGATATGGCTTCCCAACTTGGCAGCGGAGAAGTGCAACTTAGATCCAGGGTGAGTAGACTCGTGGTAATCCCCTGCCTCATATTAATACCCTTGCGAACCGGGCAGTTACGCGAGTGGAGTCTCCATCGTCTCTCCCCGCTAAGCTTAATTTATGGGTGATTAGATTCGGTACCGATAAAATGATTTAATTCCGGCTGCTGTTGCTGTTGATGCGTCGCATGGGCATAAATTGCCCGATTACGAGAACGATTTTGAAATGTTATCCTTCGGAATGTGAATAAATTTTTGGCCGGGAAGTCGGCAACATTATATCGGCCAGTTTAGGCAACAGCGGAGTGATTTTCCAAGAATCGGTGGATTATGATTTGCACAAATAATATCTTGCATCCTATGCGAGTTTGCATATTTTTGGAATTAAAATTAATAGCTTGTTATTGATAAAATCGAAAATAAAAAATGCTAGAAGACTATAAAATTAGCCGCATCATGTGATTATATTTTAATTTGTTTTAAATGCAAAATTAAGTGCATATGAGGTTACCCCTTGCATCACGTAACTCATCTCAAGTTATACAGGAATAATTTGCACCGGATTGAGAATGACAATTTTTTTCAACAAATTACTTTACATTTACTCTACATTTTTTATAACAGATTACTACAACTCAAGCCATATTAAGTACGATTAGGCAAAACATTATGGTTTTAAAGTTTAGGAGAAAAGCAGAAGGATCTGTGCCTAGACGCACAAACGGCAGCTTGACGTAGGACTGTGATTGTTGGGATCAACTGATTTTGAATTAGGTTTTCTTTTAATATTCCAAATGGTTGTCCTGCAAAGAGCCGTTTGTTATATGAACTGGACATCCTTCATATGGGTTACAAAATCCACACGGTAGAAAGAATCCGAAACCATTAATTATAAATGCTGTCACAGAAGAATACTAAAAGCAGTATTTTCTCCTCCGTTGATTCATTATCCTTTGTTCGGGGCATTGTCGATGAAGGTTCGTAATCGCTTCTATTAATCTTTCCCGACGTGATTCCACAACTATCCACTGTCACAGCTACATAAGAAAATTGCTTTCTCGTGGAAGCAGTAGCCAACTGTGGAATCCGCCATTTTGGTGGTAGCAATCGCCCGAGCATCGCGGAGCTATATGGCGCACGTCCTGCCTGTGCGACTGCTGACGAAAGACCTGACGAGCAAGGGAGATGAAAGGCCTCGTTCGGTTCAGTGCTAACTGTGTGCATTGATGTGAGTGTAAGCACATCACGTGACAACTTACGTGCGCACAGTTGAACTGATAGTAGACCTTCATCGGGTTGTCTTGCCTATGCCCCACATCTTCCCTCTTCTCTAAAAAAAATGGGTTGAACTGAGATGATTCGGTAAATTCTACCAAAAAAGAAAATATGTCAAAGCCACACCAAATAATCGTTCCCCTAAATTCACATGAAATGTAAGTGCCATGGAAAAACGTATTCAAACATTTGAATCGGATTATAAATATCGTACATTAACTCGGAATGCATTGCACTTTGTTCGGATTTATTAATGTACTTGCATAATATATCTGACATATAATGAATTTTGAGTGTATGCTAAAGTAGCTGCAGAAGCCAAAATATTAGAGTATCATTAGATATCAGAATAAAGAATATCAGATACTTATCCATGGGCTGGAACTGCACTGCTTAAATTTTGCGTTGTTTCAGTTTTCCGTGTTTATTCCAATATTACAGTTGTTCTATAGACCGCTAGATGCGCTACTTGTATTCGCGTTATATCATGGACAGACATTTTTCGAATAACTTGGAAGAAGACTGTTTGTTTTGGAAAAAAAGACAACTGTTCAGAAAGGTTAGTTCAAACATACGTCGAAAACATTAATTCGAACATTGAACAAGCAAATAATTCCCGTATCATGAATTCATTTCTGTTCAAACTAAATGCGCCTTCCACAGCCGTGACACTCGCTGTTGGATCCTTGCTATAATTGCGCAATGAGGTACCGAATGTTTTCATTCTCTTGAGAAAACGTGCTGTTTGTACAACTTTTTTCGTTTCTAACAATGTCACCCAACGAAAAATTACACTCCGCTTTTCGGCAACTTATTTACACAATTTCATCAAGTATATTGCAGAGCTTTGCTTATTGCACATGTTGTTACCAAATGTCGAACTGGAATTTAGTTAACAGCGGTTATCCCAACTCGCGCTTTTTTGCTTAATTTCTTCATTCGTGGTTCTCCCAACTCACGTTGCGCTCCAAGTTTGAATGTCATGAAAGTGCGGTTATCCCAACACGCTCTTGTTTTCGTTAAACTATTACATGTGTGGTTATCCCAACTCACACAACGCTGTTGCTAAGTGGGCAAAAACTATTCCTTCTTCCTTTTCTTTTTTCGCTCATATCGTATTGTATGCCGTGTTGTCTAACAATGTGTGGTCATTCCGAGCTCACACGAACGTTGAAAGAAAAAAAGCAATCTGCGGTTATCCCAACACGCAATGAACGCTCTATGGTCAACTCGAACGCACACAAAACTACAACTGTTACACGGCCATCCCAACTCGCTCCCCCCTTTTTTTTTTTTGACTTGTTCCACATCGGCACACCCTGGTTCGATGAGAGAGAGAGAGAGAAAATTTCTGTTTTATTTATATTTTCACTTGCGATAACTTTACTGAAGTACCGGGTGACTCAAAAGACATTAAATTCTTCAAACATAAGGTGACTATCAATACGGCACCCATAGTCAATACTTATACTACCAAACAAGCAGGTGACTACTTTATCTAAATAATCGTTTATCTAAACAAATGCAAACCACCAAACGAGAATTGGTGTGGTTTCAAATCGCGGATGGCTTATTTAAACCAAAAAATGTTGAAAATGGGCAGAAACGAATGTATCAGTTGTTCTTTATTGACAGCTCCGTTCGGGAATGCACACAAAATCGGCACAAATGCAGACCACATCGCCTACATAGATCGGGTTGTGGTTGGCTAGTGTGCAGAAAGTCTAAGTACAAATTTTGTTTGCATCGCAATTTTCATCCAAGGCAGCGCTGAATGCTATATTAGGGTTCTGAAATTTTCTAAATATACTGTTTGAAAAGGAAAACTTATCCCATCGAAAATGGTTTTATAATGCCAAGGACGCGTAACAGTGTTTCTTCCAAGCCACTGCCGTCAAATCAGGTGCAAACTGGGGTTGAAAACAGGCAAAAGATTCGCCAGCCGTGCTCAGATCCTGCTACTATCACCAGTACCAAACACTTTTCCCGGATCACGTACAGCTCCACCTTCTTGTCCGGGGCACTCTACTAGCTGCACCAGCAGCACCGCAAAACGATGATTCCTCCACTTTCTGTAAGCCACTTCCTCTGCTCGCTCTCCTCCGACCCCCTCCAACCCACACAATCCTGCGTGTGAACTCGGCGCCCCGCAAACTTATCAAACCCACCACTGCGGAACATCCAAAATGCACAAAACCAACACCAACAAACAAAAAAAAATCACTTTTCACGCACGGTATTCCGTAAACGGTTTCCAGCAGTTGCAGTCTGACCGTGGAGATTATTTTGTTTCGCTAGAATATCTTTTGCAGTTTGCAGTTCACACTCCGTCGCGACAAACCGCGAAAAAAAAAAAACTTAAGATGGAGAATGCTTTTTTTACTACTGCTGCTGTCGTCGTCGCGGAGACTTTTTGCTTCCTTTCTTTTTGTGTCCACTTTCACAAGAGAAAAAAAATATTACTCCTGGCAGGATCGCCAAATGTGGAATCCGCCATTTTGGTGGTAGCAATCGCCCGAGCATCGCGGAGCTATATGGCGCACGTCCTGCCTGTGCGACTGCTGACGAAAGACCTGACGAGCAAGGGAGATGAAAGGCCTCGTTCGGTTCAGTGCTAACTGTGTGCATTGATGTGAGTGTAAGCACATCACGTGACAACTTACGTGCGCACAGTTGAACTGATAGTAGACCTTCATCGGGTTGTCTTGCCTATGCCCCACACCAACTAAATGTAAACACAATTGTCTATGGCATATGGTCAAAAGTAGTCGAGGAATAGCAACGATCTTACTAACCCACTCCATCATTCAAATCACTTTTATTTCGTAAAAATCCCTTAAACTTTTCGTTACATGATCTACTTTCAATTTCGTAGGTGACCCCTCATATAGAAATCAATGACGTAGTCCAAGTTCATAAAATTTTCCACGACTTCCTTCGTTCTTCTGAGATCCTCCCACCTTCATTTTCCAATGACATCTGGAGCGACTCCTCGAGACATGAAGCCCACTGGATTAGACAGAAGCGTGGTAATGTTTGCACTTTTAATGGAGCAATCTTAGATTTGAAAGAATGAACCGAAGTCCTTCCTCATTTATTTTTTTGCTTCTGATGATACTCACTGATTAAGTGTGTATGATTTCATTCAGAAAAGAAATCTTCATAATTTTTAAAAAAAATTATAAATTTTATTTATTCAACCTCATTTTATCGTCTGTTTTTTTTTTATAATTCGGAGAAAAAACTAACTAAAAAGTGATAACTATTGACGTGTTTTAATTCAGGAAGCGCGTGAGTCTCGTTTCAAATTACATGCTTTGTCCAATCAGCTAGATATTCAATTAGCAACAAACCAAATCGGGTAGAAGTTTGGGTAGAGTGTATTGTTTACACTGTATTTTTACCGTTTTCAGTTTTGGAATTGTAAAAAATGGCGTCACCCGGAAAATCCCCAACTCTTTCATCATCGGCCATCGGAAAACAACTCGGAATCGTGCAGTCAACGGTGAGTCGTATGATTAAACGTTACTACAAAACTCTGAGCATCGAACGAAAGGAGTAATGCGGTCAGAATAGATGTTCTATCAGTGATCAGGATCACAAGCGTGTCGTGAAAGCGTTCAGGCGAAATCCCAATGCTCCTGTCAGGGATGTGGCCAAAAAGGTGAATCTATCCAAGTCTTCCATTTAGAGAGCCAAGGACCGGGAGGGACTGCATATGTACAAAGTGCAAAAGGCTCCAAACCGTGACGAACGGAAAAATACGGTGGGAAAGCAACGGGCCCGGAAACTGTACACCCAGCTGCTGACGTTAAGGCGGACTTACGGCAGCTTTCGGGGCTACTGTTCTTTACCGTCCAGCACAAGTTTGATGTTTCGGAGTACGTAAGGAAGCAGGAACTTTCAAAATTTTCCAAGAAATACATGAATTGGCAAGCGATCTGCTCATGTGGCAAACGGAGTGCGTCGTTCGTGACTACCGGGACTGTAAGCGGGCAGATCTGCCTCAAGGAGTGTCTACAGAAGCGTCTGCTTCCTCTGTTGGAGCAACACGAGTGCCCTACGATCTTCTTGCCGGATCTAGCTTCGTGTCACTATTCAAAGGATGTCCTGGAGTGGTATGAAGCCAACGGGGTTGTGAGTGTGCTCAATATACCCCTCGATAAAAGGGAGCTCATTAAGTACAGGGTTTTCCATTTCGGGCTTCCGAAAGTATACAGTCCTGCGCTGACAACCGTTTGACATAGCTGTCAACCAAAGCGTCATATCGTTAGTTGAAAGTCTGCCATTTTACAATATGGATCGTTTTAGCATCGCACAACGTGTTAATTTTGTTAAATTATGCTATAAAAATTATGAAAAACTGGCAAATGTTTTTCGAGCATTGCGGACGGATTTTGGTCGTCATGGACGGCCTACAGAGCACACAATCGCTAATGTAGTGCGTAAATTCGAACAAACTGGATCCGTAGCGGATATTGTGAAACCTGTGCATCATCGTAATGTGCGTTCGGCCGACAATATTGTTGCTGTTGCTGCCAGTGTGGAGGATGACCCGAATGTTTCGATTCCACGGCGTGCTCAGCAATTGGGATTGTCAAACACATCATTGTGGCGAATTTTGCATTTGGACTTGCACCTACATCCATATAAAGTCCAACTGGTACAAAAATTAGAGCGTGGTGACCACGGAATGCGTCTGGCATACGTCGATTGGGTGAACGAACAACAGCAGCAAAATGCTGAATTTTCGCATCAAATTTTCTTCAGCGATGAGGCACATTTCGAGCTCGGTGGCTATGTGAACACCCAGAATTTCCGTATATGGGGCTCAGAAAATCCACACGTGATTGTTGAGAGGCCATTGCATCCGCCAAAAGTCACTGTTTGGTGCGCATTATGGTCTGGTGGAGTCATCGGGCCGTATTTCTTTGAAAATGAGGACGGCGAGACGGTAACTGTGAATGGTGAGCGCTATGAACATGCGGAACCAATTTTTTTTGCCACAAATTGAAGATATGGATACGGATGACATGTGGTTTCAGCAGGACGGCGCCACGTGCCACACAAAACGCATAATTTCGCGTTTTGGTGATGCCAATTGGCCGTCCAGATCATGCGATTTGAACCCGCTAGACTTTTTTTTGTGGGGTTATGCGAAAGATCGTGTCTATGCCAACTTTCCGCAAACTCTTGAACATTTTAAAGACAACATTCGTGAAGTTATGACCGAGATACCGCCCCATATGTGCCGAAAAGTCATCGAAAATTACCTGTTCGGATCAAGGTGTGCGAGGAAGCCCTAGGTGGACATTTGAATGATGTTGTATTTCACACATAATGGCATAAACCAAACTTTAATTTGAAATAAAAGTTTCATCGAAATTCGAATTCTAAGTGTGTTTTATTTCAATTTACTTTCGGAATTTAAAGTTGGAAAACCCTGTAGTTTCCATCATTTCAAGAAGTGCATTCATAATCGATACTGGCAACACGTCATCGTGGGGAGAAGATCTGTCATGTTGTTACATAGCCCCCTCCTCGATCACAGACCGACCTCGAGGTAAGGCTAGGCGCAAGTTGAGACGCGCATAGCGCGAGTAACTTGCCGCGATATAGCGCCTGTTTTTGTGGCTAATGAAAACAGATAGAACGGCGCAAATTTGCCAGATAACGCGAGATTGTGGAGCGCTCGTGAGACACGACTCGCGTGACGCTGTGGCTGAACCACAGTTTCTCGTGCTGGTCGTACCGGTCGGGTGATTGTGTTAGTAAATAAATATATCGCGCAAAACTGTGTGAATCAGACATTGTATGCGAGTGGCACGTTATTTACACCAAACTGCGACTGAATATGCGCTCCACCACGCTACGTTCGTGGCACGTATGAGTCGTGTTGGTGGTCTCGTGTTCGTTTACGAGCGCTATACGCTTCTCAATTTGCGCCTTGCCTAAGACGTGAAGACGTGCGCAGTGAATAAGCACTCGGATGCACCAGGTGATTTCCGTCTGGAGTTCGTGCCTCACAGGGGTCACTTTCGTATCCAAGGTCATGAACCCCTTCGTATCCAAGGTCATGAACCGGAGTTAGGACCCATCGAAAAATACTGGACTATTATGAAGCAGGCAGTACGGTAACATTCCAAGGAGGTCAAATCTGAGGAAGACATGAAGAAAAAGTAAGCTTCCGAGCAGAAAAAGCTGCAGCCAGATGTTACCTTATGAGAACAGAACCTTATGAGTGAAGTTAAGCTTAATGTTCGGACATACGGTACTGGTATTGAAGTTGAATGAGATAAACATGCCAAAAGCTTACTAATGGATTATAGTTTATTGTCTGAAAGTTTGGGATGTTGTATGCTGGGATTTTCTACAACGTTTTTTCCGTGATGCAATTTGATGTAGGACATCCGTTATGTCCCGTTAGCCTTATTGCATTTCTGGTAACTATCTAGTTAAATTGAGCAATGACAGCTAAATTGACGGTTGACTGAAGAATCATATTATGTCACCCACGGGCTGCGAATGAACGAATGATAGATAAAAATGCTACAAGATTAATAGTCCTTAAATGAACGAATGAAAACAAACAATTGTCCCATGAAAGAACAAAAAGAGATGTTGAAATTATCGTTTTCGAAATAAAAAAGCTAATAAATAGCTGGAAAATTTTAGGGTATGATGGTTCCTCAATTGAATTGTTGGATCGATCCTCATAAGTTCTTGATAGTGTTTTGATCTGGTAAACCTCTGGACCAGTCCAGAATCTGAAGCCCCTATACATCAAACCATGTCATAACTTTCCGGATTTTATGAATAAATGCCAAATTACCCATTTATCACGGTGTTTTTGATGCAAAAACAGAAGTAAATGATTCTGAAGTACTTCATTGCCCTTCTGACTATGCATTCGTGTTGATGAAAAGCTATCTGAACCAGGCCTTTTTGAAAACATATTCCCTTTCCATATAAATGATTTGATAGTTTTAACTTCTATTGTGCTTAATACGTTGAGTCCGGTGTCGGTTCCCACACCCAAAATCGATTTTTAGGTCATGTTTTCTCATCCCGATTTTTTACGTGAATCTGTACTTTTTTTTATCGAAAGTCATGTGGCATACCTTGTATATGCTGCAAACTGATTCAAATTTAGTGATTTTGTGATTGTTTAAGGAAACTTTCAAGTTGAACTTCGCAAAACCTTTTTCAACTTGCCCCGGGTACCAACAGAAGCGTTCTATTTTGATCTTTTGTTTGTATTTGTGTCACCATTCATCCATTTTCGATTGTTTAGGGTGGCTTTACTTAAAACGCTTGGAAAACAAATAATAAAGGGTGGTCGTATGATACTTAAACGCACTGTATATTCGATACACTCATTATTAACCCTCCTGTACTCACGTGCAAAATCATAACACGTATACTCGCGCACGGTGTCACAGACCGAAAATTGAACTTCTCTGTAATGTTGCCATTGGGTATTTTTCAGACTTTATTAGCATTTATTTGAAGGAGAGGGTACGATTGAATGAAAAAACTCCAAAAAAAAATATGTTTTCTTCATCTTTATTATGTTTTAATAGTCATCTAATTCAGCCTCCTCAAAACAGAGTAATTTTTGATACTCCAACACAAATAACGAAATTCGAATTTTTCACTCTTATAAATTAAAAGTTAGCAACTGAATATAGTTCATGGAGGTATAAAGAGCTATAAAATATCGATTGTGGTTTCATTGGAGTAAGAATCAGAACATAGCATAACTGCATGCTCGAAACAAACATGTTTTTTACATTTCATGCAGTTGTTGTGTATTTTCGGGTCTTTTATCAAAGAGAAGAATGTATATCGACCTTCTATATAATTACCAGATGATAAACGTGCTGGAATATAAATTTTGCATATTTCTAATATTGTTTGTCTCTGTATTCTTGGTAAACTAAGAATTAATGCTTTTTTTAGATGGGGCATGAAAAATGATATAAAAGGATTTCTAGGAACTTCCTTTTCTTTTTCTTGTTTTCTTGTCGATATTGTCCTTTATAAAACAATATCCCCGAAACTGTAACTGTTAATAATTAGCATAAGCCACCGATTAGTTTATAGTTTACTGTTTACACTCATTCCACAAGTGAAATTCTTTCACAAGTGTGTATATGTATGATCATTAGATTTAGCGAATAACTATACGAAAGTCAAACATTAATATTTTGCTTTTGAATGTATGAATCTAACGACGAATATATCGACGAATAATTAATATATGGATCCGTTCAATCCAGTTACAAAAAGGACTGGAATCAAATAAGAATAGTCCGGTGATGATCTTATGCATTATATGCAATAAATATTCCACGGCACTAACATTAATTTATACGTTTCATTCAACAATATTCTAGAATATGAAAAAAGGCACCTGTCAAAAAAAGTTACTCCTATACTCGCGTCGGTGTGTCAGACCGAAAGTGTTAAAAAAGTGGCACACGTCCCCATTGTACCAACACATGCGATACGCTAAACGATGACGAACGACGAATAACGAAGCTGGAGAGAATCACAAAGTCGTTGTGTTGATTTTTTTTTTTTCCAAAATATATATTTTTATAAAGGCTCATATGGCGTTAGCCTCACGGGGCCGGGAGTTCAATACAATTGTTCTTATTATCTATGTTAGTAATATGTAACCGATTACTCGCGGTTGGCTCGAGGTTAGTATTACAAGTGTTTTCGTAATTGGGATGTTGCTGTCTCCAATGCTCTGTACGTGTGCCCGACACGGGATACTTCCTATTGGGATGCAGCTGACCATTAATCAGCAACGCCCCCCTAGTCTGTACCTCATATCTAGCGTGGTGCGTCTTCCTCGACTCGAGGAATCCAGGATAGAATGGTCACTAGCCGGCGCAATCATCAGTTCGTGTAGAGTTGTCATGATCGGTACAACCTATGGCTCTTGTTGAATGATCAGTGGACTGCACAACCTTTGGCCCGTGTGTCTGTAAAGAGTGTGTGTATGTATTGCCGCGACTAAGTAAAAGTTTATCGATCGGATAGGAGGGATATGAAACGGGGACACAACGAAGGAAACATCATTAAACGTTGACATCGGCGTTTCTGAGGAACAGGTATAGATGAAGCAGAAGATCAGGATCACGGCTACCTAAGATATCCCGGACGGGGATATCCGATTGTCTGCCTTGTGCTCTTAGTGCTCTAGAGAGCTGAGAGCGAGCAGCATGGAACCGGATACACGACCAGACAACATGCTCGATGTCGTGGTAGCCATCGCCACAATCACAAAGATTGTTTGCTGCGAGCCCAATGCGATAGAGATGCGCGTTTAGGTTGTAGTGATTGGACATAAGCCGAGATATCACGCGAATGAAATCACGACCTACATTCAATCCCTTGAACCATGCCCTCGTCGAGACCTTAGGGATAATCGTGTGTAACCAACGACCGAACTCATCTTCACTCCACATGCGCTGCCAACTAACGAGTGTGTCCTGACGAGGAATGTGAAAAAATTCATTATAGGCAATTTGCCTTTCAAAAAGTGTGCCTTCTGAAACGCCCACCTTAGCTAGCGAGTCCGCTTTCTCATTCCCCGGAATCGAGCAATGAGAGGGAACCCATGCTAAGGTAATCTTGAATAATTTTTCGACCAAAACACTCAATAGTAGTCTTATTCTTGTTAGGAAATAAGATGAGCGTTTATCAACCTTCATTGAGCGGATTGCCTCTAATGAGCTGAGACTGTCTGAAAAAATAAAATAGTGGTCGATGGGCAATGTTTCAATGATCCCCAGTGCGTAGTATATCGCACCCAGTTCAGCAACATACACGGAACAAGGATCTTTGAGTTTGAAAGAGGCACTGGAATTTTCATTGAAGATGCCAAAGCCAGTGGACCCGTTTATGAATGAACCGTCAGTAAAGAACATTTTATCAGATCTAACTATGCCCCAAAATTCTGCCGAAAATATCGGCGGAATAGAATCTGAGCGTAGATGATCTGGGATTCCATGGATTTTTTGTCGCATGGACAGATCAAAAATGACAGAGGAATTGCAAAAGTATGGGAAGCAAACTTGGTTGGAGATGCCTGGTGAAGGGTGCACGTCGTGGGTAAGGTACTCATGGTATAAAGACATAAAACTTGACTGAGGAGTCAGTTGGAGTAGATTTTCGAAGTTATCAATCACCAATGGATTCATGATCTTGCAACGGATGAGAAATCTGGAGGATAATTCTGTGAACCGAAGAGTAAGCGGGGGTACTCCTGCCAAAACTTCGAGACTCATCGTATGTGTCGAATGCAAACACCCCATGGCTATACGCAAGCAACGATATTGTATTCTCTCCAGCTTGAGAATATGAATCCTGGCAGCTGATCGGAAGCAAAAACTGCCATATTCTAACACTGATAATATCGTTGTTTTGTACAACTGAATGAGGTCTCCTGGATGGGCACCCCACCATGTTCCGGTTATTGTTTGGAGAAAATTGATTCTTTGCTGGCATTTCTGTTTCAAATACGCAATGTGTATTCCCCAGGTACATTTAGAGTCAAAATATACTCCAAGGTATTTGAAAAACATCGAGTGCTTGATCGTTTTGCCGGATAGGTGAAGCTGGAATTGGGCGGGTTCGTGCTTCCTAGAAAAAACGACCATTTCAGTTTTCTCCGTAGAGAATTCGATACCCAGCTTAAGAGCCCACGTGAACAGATTGTTCAGGGTATCTTGCAAGGATTTTTGCAGAACGGCGGGATTAGTACCCGTGATGGTAATAACTCCATCGTCTGCAAGTTGTCTCAGCGTGCAGTCTCTAGTTAGACAATCATCTATATCATTGACGTAAAAACTGTACAAGAGGGGGCTTAGGCAGGAGCCTTGTGGTAGGCCCATAAAACTGTATCGAGAAGATTTCAAGCTGCCATGATTGAAAAACATGTGCTTTTCTGACAGTAAATTGTACAGGAAATTATTCAGAATTGGTGAAAGTCCACGATTATGAAGTTTATCTGAGAGAATTTCCATGGAAACTGAATCAAATGCCCCTTTGATATCGAGAAAAACGAAAGCCATTTGTTCTTTGCGAGCAAATGCGATTTGGATTTCAGAAGATAGCAGCGCGAGACAATCATTCGTCCCTTTACCTCGGCGGAAGCCAAACTGCGTATTTGATCGGGACAAACCTTCCTTGCAAATTTGAAAATCCAACGGTCAGAGTATTCCTCACTTTCATTGGTATGGTTCCAGCCACGCATTCTCCTAGCCGTATTCCAAAGAGTACTCATAGCGGTCTCCCTTGACAAACCATTGACGAATTTCCGCCAATATCCACGCTTTTTTGCTTTAATCAGACCTTTTAGTTTGGCTTCTAGAGCTTGGTGCTTTCGAAACCATTCCACTAGTCCAGTTTTCCGGAATTTTTTGAAAGCGGATGATTTTTCAAGGTAGACCTTTGAACATTCCTTGTCCCACCAAAGTGATGGAGGACGACGTCGTAAAGTGGTAGCAGGAACACGTTTCTTTTGAGCTTGAAGTGCGCTTTCGTAAATCAAACTCGATATAAAATTATATTCTTCGAGTGGAGGAAGTTCATGCATTGAAACAAGTGCTTCAGATATTATTTCTGCAAATTTTCTCCAGTCAATATTTTTCGTGAGGTCATACGCAATATCGACTGACTCACGAGAACCTGATTCATTGGCGATCGATAAAATTATTGGCAGGTGGTCACTACCGTGGGGATCTTGGATTACCTTCCACGTGCAATCCAGGGATAACGAAGAAGAGCAAAGTGATATATCTAGCATGCTTGCCCGTGCAGGAGGGTTGGCTATTCTAGTTGCTTCCCCAGTATTCAAAACTGTCAATTTGAAGTTGTCACACAGATCATGAATCAAAGTGGCACGGTTGTCATCGTAGAGTGAACCCCATGCTGTTCCATGGGAGTTGAGGTCACCTAAGATTAGCCGCGGCTCCGGCAGTGCCTCGATGATATCAAAAAACTGATGGCGGCCAACCATAGTTCTTGGAGGAATATATATCGAGGCAATGGCAACTTCAATGCCTGTCATCGATGGGAGAGTGACTCTATAGAAGGAGTGGCATTTTTTGATCCCCAATAGTACGCCACCAAACGAGTCATTTCGATCGAGGCGAATAATGTTGAAATCGTGGAAATTCAGTTCGTCGGCTGAAGAAAGCCATGTTTCACAGAGGGAAAATACATCACAGTTAGAACTATGAATTAAAAATTTAAATTGATCTAGTTTAGGGATGATGCTTCTGCAATTCCACTGCATTACAGTGTGTGGAGTCGGCCGTTTGCCACTGGCAAACGTCCGAGCATCACGGAGCCGTTGAAAGCACGTCTTACCTGTAGAACTGCTGATGAAAAGAAGGCAGAGCCAGAACGATGCAAGGGAGATGTAAGGCGTCGTTCGGTTGTATGCTGCCTCGAGCATTGGTGTGTGTCAACTGACGTGCACACAGTTGAACTCATGGTAGACCCTCGTCGAGTTGTCTTGCTTAAACCCCACCCCGGGAAGTGCTGAGGACCCCTGGTGCGTAGAAGAACCGCTTAAACCAGGAGGTACTTGCTTCGGTTTATTCTCAGCACGTTCAATTCGAGTTTTCATTCCAACTTGGGAAGTTTCGGTCGTCTTTCTGGGGAGTGATGGAAAAGAAGTAATTTTTCTTTTCCTGACGGCACCCTGCGATGTACCGGAACTTCCTGCATTGGGAGCGTCTGCAACAGGCTCGTCGTTCTGCAGAATGGAGTAGGGATTGTCCTGAGTCGTTGGGGCGGTACTCTTAAGCATTTCTGCATAAGTCCGCTTGGAACGTTCCTTTAAAGAACGCTTGAGTTTTTCCCCTCGTTGTATGTACACCGGGCATTGAGTAAGATCATGGGGGGCCCCGTCGCAATGAAGACACTTGCGCTCTTTTGCGCAAGAAGTCCCATCATGACTCTCTCCACAATCTGCGCAACGTTGTTTATTGCAACAATAGGCGGCCGTGTGACCGAGTTGCATACATTTGTTGCATTTCATTACCCGGGGTACAAACAACCGAACAGGTAAACGAAGAGCACCTATTGCAACGTAGTTTGGAAGAGCGGAACCCTCAAATGTCACTCGAAAAGAGTTTGTCCGATTGAGAACTCGTTTGTCATTTTTAAGTGACACAGACTTCAGTCGATCGCATTCAAGAATCTTCACACTTTTAAGTGAGGAATTCTTGAAGCGACCGACACCATCGAGTATCTCTTTTCGAGTCAAACCCTTTTCGTTTATTACACCGTCTATTTCAACGTTGCAACAGGGTACGTATACGCGATACTCAATCGCAAAGAGATCAAAGCGCGTTATTGCATTCGCTTGGGTCCTGCAAAAGACGACAACTCGTAATTTGTCTGGCCCCATCCGAGTAATTTCAGTAACTTTTGAAAATTTCTGCGTTAGTTCTTTTGAGATGCGAATGACATTAAGAGGTTTTGATTTTCGTCTAAAGTATACAATGAATGGACCTTTGAATCCCTCTAATCCCTTTTTCTGCCTTTTCTGAGAAATGAACGAATTATTGATTTCTCGGTCTGACAGACTAATGCGCGAGTATAGGAGTGTTAAAATTTTTTTTTTCCACATCAAATAGATTTTATAATTCTTCATTGGAAATTCAATCCCAATTCCTTCGGATGGCTTTCAAAATTTCATTGGATCCAAGGTAAATGGTATAAATCTAGATTTATTGTATGAAGCTTCCTCCCTACAGTTCGCCTACAAAACAGATTCAATTTTCAGGGAAGGTGACAGTACAGAATCCATTGAATAGCTCTCACGGCATCAATCAATCGCAGCAGATTATTACCCTGTTCATCGTTGCTTTTCCTGGCTACCAATCGAATGGCAGTCATCTCCAGGTAGTAAATCTGTGGCTCTCCCCAACCGATCGGTATGTACATTGCACCGTTGTTCGAATAGTAATTTCCAGCAGTCGTAAATTATGCAATAAATCAGCGTAAGCTTCCGAACCGTACGAACCGAGGCAAATGGACACTATTCGCACACACAAACACGCAGAGGGTACGACACATTCCGGTGGGTGGAACCAACAGGCTTTAACAGGCGATTGAGGTGGAGGATCGTCAGCTGTTGGTCGTGTTGGCCCCAGCTGTGTCTACCTTCGGTCTAATTAGCCATAAAACGCCAACACGCGTTCCACGGCTACCATGAATAGCCCACCGGAGACAGGAAGATTTTTTCCACGTTCGCACTCAAAACAATCGTGCCATAAAACAGTGGACGCAACATTAAATTTAATGAAAATGTAAAGAAGTAATGATTGTTTCTTCCATTTCGGTGACAGTCTCGTGTGTGCTGCGCCAACGACGAGATCTTAAATCCGCTGAACCGACTTAGGTTCAAGCTGCTCTCTTTCACCTTCTACCCACGCGCGGCCGTAACAAAATTGAACCAATTCAACCCTCAACCAGTGAGACACGTCCGTACCATCATTATTCTCGAGAAGTTATTGGCCTCTTGCAGCCATCCGTATCTGGGCAGCAGCAGCAGGTAGTGAAAGAAAGTGTGCTGCAATTGCCGTACAAATCACAAAACATAATCCTCTTCTTGCTGTTGCTTTCGATTCGCTCCGCCGGAAGATCCCCGGCGACAAATGGAGGTTTGGCCACGTCCGCGAAGCTGTGTATCTTAAACGATGATGTCTTCTTTATATCGCTCGTTGCGCCCACGCTTCGGTCACGAGATTCGAATCGGTGGTTTGAAGTAGTTCTGGAATATCTGACGAATTGGCAGCGAAATGCAATTGAAAAGGGTGGCCCACGCAGTCGACCGAAAAAAAAATCGCTTCAACATTTGCCAAGTTGGTTATTCAAGCTAAAGGGTTCCTGGCATGATGTATTTAAATGTAACGGTTATTCTGTCGACGGTGTCATGTTTGTGTCTCACATATTTCAGCCTTTCTTAGTATGAGAATAGTTGAAAACATTGCAACAAGTCTGTTTGCCACTAAGTCGCCAATTATCGGACCCATTTATCGCCAGCGGACGTAATGAGCGAGAAAAAGATCCGATCGGTTCCCACCGCAAGCAAACTCTATAATCGTATATCACTTGGAGCAATCAATTAAGCCATAATGATAAATGAACCTGTGCCCTGTTTCGAGTGGCCCCCGTTCGGGACCGGAAAACCTGTTACCGTTCAAATCTTTAAATTGGCATTAAGGCGATAAGAGCGATCACTTTGGAAAGGTACACCCGAGCGTGTATCGAGGGTAGCAGCAAACCACTGTGAGTGAGTGTCATGCCAAAGAAAAAAATAACGTCATCTCTGCCAGATTATCTTGTTTCTCATTAAAATACGGTTTTAAAAAAAGAAAAAAAAAAGCAGAAACAAGCAGATATGCGAGAGAAACGGGGGCGAATGCTAGCTTGACAATATTTAATACTGCGAGGGAAGTAATAAATACACCATTTTCTGCAACTGGTTTTTGCGTTGCTGTCACATACTTACATCCGTTGCTGACACGAACCATCAGAATGCCACCGCTGGAGGCTAGAGTTGCAGCTTTCTGCAGGATTGCAACAGAGTATGGAATCAATCAAAATGATTGGGTTGCCCGCAAAGTATTTGCTTACTTTACGAATGATATAAACTTTTTCATACAAAAAATGAACGCATAAAGATGTGAATTTGAAAACAAAAATTGTTTTTTATTGTGTCGGGGAAAAAGAAAAGTCGTATATTGTCAATATATGGCAACACTTAAACATATCTTGTGTTGTACTTATCGCATCGGGTCATACTATACCTAGGTAGTGCGGACTGAATCAAAACGGCTGTCAATAAAGATCCAATTGAAATGTCAAAAGAAATCCAACGATCAGGAGTGTTATTTTTCTTATGATAATCAACACTATAAAAAAGGTATTGTTATCGAAGGCAAAAATAATTAAACTTATAAAATAAACGAACTTCATTTTTCCGCCAATTGTTTAGTTGGCCATTGCATCTCTGAAAGAGAATCTCATATTCCAAGGTATCAGAACCTGACCGAATATCAACAAACTACAAATAACGCTTAGTTCACTCCAAGATTTTTTTGTGGGAGCGAAATTCGACATTGGCGAATTTTGATACGTACATATATAGTAAAAGTGAAATGTTGTGGGGACGTTTTTTTCTAACGTCGGTGAAAACAGTTTTGCTAGTGAAGCTGGCCGAATGAAATCCGCGTAATTACGATCCGCTAGTACTGGTTATGAATATAACGGTAAAGCAATCTGCGCTTCGTGTTGATGATGGACGTAATCTTCTGAGTCAACTACCGGCTTAATTGTGGAGAAGGCATTACGGTTTCTCACGAGGTTTCTTATTCGGTTGAAATGTAACGATGTATCTCTATCAAAATTGTACAGTCGCAAGCGCACTGAAGAGAGAACAGATGCATGCGATGCAATCCCTCGACGCCAGACCCTAAAGTGCAATCCACAGCTCTCCTGCAAAAGAATCGAACATGCTCCGCCAACGGATTGGATGATAGTTTTTGCTGTACAAGGACAGCACACCAGTTCGATTAAAGACAGCAGAGTGGTTGCGTACACTGCAAATTTGAAGCAGAATTTAAGAAGAAATTTAAGTGCTTGTATAATTCATTACTCTTCATAATTTCATGTATATTTCTATAGTATTATGTAAAATACAATGTACATTGTTATAGTTTAAGCGTGTGTTGTGTTTTGTCTCCGATGAAACGAGTCCCTCAATCTGCCACAGTGATGTGAAATTCCATGCGAATGGAAAATCCCCGCTGCATCACTGCAATGAAGGCAGTCTGCATCGCGCCCACGGAGGGAATTTTGTTTCTCACGCTGGACAATCCGCATAAAGGCTGCTTTGGTATCGCGCAGCGGGAATAAGTAGCAGTTTTTACAGTCCACTGCATTAAGACGCTATAAAAATAATCCTGAAAATGTGTATGAGAGGTTTGCTACACTTTTGGTTTTCAATAATTCAAACATCGTACTTACTCCACAGATACGCGAATCCTTATTCGGAACTACTTTGTCGTCTCCGCAAAAATCGGCCCAGCGCGTCTGTAAATACGTTTCCGAAGGAATACGATAAAAGCTAACGCGAACATTTTCACTCGTATTCGGGCACTCTTTCACTGAGCAACGCATTTTTGATGTCCACTTTCCCTGATATAATATTTCCCCGAATGAAATAAAAACAAACGAAGTCACAGTCACGTAAATGTTTACTCCTGCGATTTGAAAACATTCGATGAAAAGTGGAACGAAGAGTTGCCAGATGATTTTAAAAAAAAGTCTGTAAAAGTATGTGAAAATCTGTTAAAAATGTGGAAATGTCTGTAAAAGTGTGTGGATCTGTAGAAATCTCTTTTAACGTTAATTTTTCCAGATTCATTGATACTTTGTACATCGCGATGCACGTGAGATTGTCTTTTGTATATTATTGTATATTTTGTATATATACATCTTTTATATATACAGCCATTTCATGCCAAACCGACATAGTGGTTCTCAGATTTCGATGAAAAGTGGTAGTTTTGTTCTTTATCGCAAAACATTAGACCCTTTTTTATTTTTTCGTTAGGGTGATCATATAAATATTGAATGGACTTATCATGATGTAATTTTCGGTCATATGGGAATTCATTTTTCCGAATTTCCGACATTCCTTCTGAGTTTTCCGGAAACTTTCCGATTTTGCTCTCCACTATATTGACCTACGAGAAGAGACGAATACAACAAAATAAAGAAGGATAAAATCGGATCATCCCTTTTTCGAGGCCCGTTTACGAACAGATCTATATTTTCATTTGTATAGATAGATATAGGCTAACAGTGCGAGGTTGAAGGGATGCTCAAGGGCTGGGATAAAACGGTCTCTGTTTTCGCTCGGATGTATTCAATCTTAATATTACTCAAAGATGTTCAATTAACCTTTTCATTACGGCAGTGAGCTCCGTTGAAGTGCTATTCCTGTATGAAGCACTGCGCCGAAAAGTATGCACATCGCGCTGATGTGATCGAAGAGCAGTATGAATTTTATGTCGTCTAAAAACGACGCTCGTACACACAGCTCGTCGCGCGGATGTCGTCTATAGACTACGCTCGTAACGAAAGGGTTAAGGCTTTGAGAATCAACTCATTGTCGTTTGCTCAAAAGATATCCCTCTAGGAGTCATTTTAAAGGAAATTAGCGACGCACATGTTGCACCGTACGTTTGCTAAAAAATGATTCGCTTGGCGGCGGCAGCGCTAATTCGGTTTACTTGGTTTGTCGTCGGCTGTTCTTGATATTCTCGGGAAATTACAATCTGTTAAGTTTTACCAATCTCATCGATAGTTCTCATAAGTTCTCGACTCTGTTCCTTCACTGTCATGAAATTTTGAAGTATAGTATAGATACATTTAATGAAATTTTTCATTCATCGTGAAGAATCGTATTGTCTGTTTCGTCTGAAATGATTTCAGGGCAAAAGTACTTATGCAATCATGAAAAACGCTGACGTATACAATTTATTGTTACCAAACAAAACACCAACAGAATGCAAAAGATACTGAAATACTGTCGTCGGCTACTGAGCGATACCATGCTCACGACATCACTGCAATGCGACCTATTTTGCCTCGTAATCACTGTGGTGACACCGGCAGTTAGGCGCTAGTTTGCGCACATAACCACTGTGGTTACGCCGAACGACAAAGTGTTAATGAATTACTCAAAAAATAGGTCTAACGTCATGTGTATTGATATAAACTAAATATAAAAACTTTTTATGTATTAAAACTATGGAAAAATGTAATACGATGATAAAAAAATATTTTTGATGTGATAAATAGAGATCTCATTTTTCAAAAACCTGTGAAATATTGTTGTATCCAAAAAGTCTGCAACAAAAATTAAAAGTAATTTACAGATATGTCTGTAAATTTACAAACATATCTGTTAATCTGGCATCTCTGGTGGTCTGAGAATTTATTGCAAGAAATCGCTTGAAAAAATCCATAAATTTGCTTGAAAATGAAGTAGATTGAGTCCGCACCACTTAGTACTATACGGCTATTTAAAGACGACAATCTGCGCTACAAGTGTTGTTTTGATAGTTGTTGGCAACACTTGCCTGAACGCACCTTCCAATTAGATCAGACTTTGGCCAACACGTACTTTTAGTGACGGGTAGACCAATACGTCACTGGTTGAGTAGAAGGAAACGTAAAAAACAATAACACAGATCAACAATTGAATACATCGCTTATGCATTGCTCGTGGAAATCTTATGAACTCGTCCAATAGGTAAGGCTGATGTCACATTAGGCGGATTCGCCGCCGCGGATATCGCGACGGTTTTTTTCTCGATATGAATTCGCTTTCAAAACCGCCCCGCTCTGCGTGACATGGCTCATTCACAAAACACTGTAGATCCTCCGCTGCGGTTTTACTCGCGGAATCGGCGGCGGCGAATCCGCCTAATGTGACGTCAGCCTAAGAGATGAGATTTGTACTAAAAGGTACCTAAACCTAAACTTAAACTAACTAGGACTCGGACTTATTACATAATTACAAACTACGACTACGGACTACGACTAGAAACTACGATTAGAGACTACGACTAGGGCATACGACTAAACCTACTGAAGATTTAACGCTCGGGAACTCATTAAATTTGGAAAAGGGAAAACTAAACGTAAGTCTAAATCTACTAATTACCTTCCTTTTGTACCTACTTGATGAACAAAATAGTTAATAATAAATATTGTAATAGGAAATTATATTCTCGCAAAATTGGATCACACGACTTTCATTCACTTCCAAGAATTCGAGAATTATAAATTCGGAAACTTCCCGTTGAAATTCATTTCAACAACAGTGTTGTGATTGTCCTTTTCAGTCTCAAGTTATAGCGCGTCAAAGATGGAGTCCACCAAGCAAGAAACTCGCCATATTTTTCGTGTTTACTACCTGCGAGGTAAACTGCAACGAGGGGGGCCGAAAAAAATCGTGTAGTTTATGGACCCGATACTGTAACGATTCGCACAGCAAAGCGTTGGTTTGATCGATTTCGTTCTATTGTAGTGGCTGTCGAAGATACACCCCGTACTGGTAGGCCAATCGTCGTGGAAACCGATAAAATCGTTGAAATCATCCAAATAGATCGGCATGTGAGCACTCGCTCGATTGGCCAGTAACTGGGTATAGACCATAAAACCTAATAAATTTGCAGAAGATTGGATTCCAAAAAAAAGCAGGATGTATGGGTGCCACACGAGTTGACACAAAAAAAATCTTTTAGACCGAAGCCTGCGATGCACTGCTGAAACGGAACGAACTCGACCCATTTTTGAAGAAGATGGTGACTGGTGATGAAAAGTGGATCACGTACGACTACCTAAAGCGAAAAAAGTCGTGGTCGAAACGCGGTGAGCCGGCCCAAACCATCGTCAAGCCCGGATTGACGGCCAGGAAGGTTTTGATGTGTGTTTGGTGAGATTGGAAGGGAATCACTATGAGCTGCTCAACTATGGCCAGACCCTCAACTCGGTTCTCAACTGTGAGCAGCTTGACCGTTTGAAGCAGGCAATTGACCAGAAGCGGCCAGAAATGATCAATAGGAATGGTGTTGTTTTCCACCAGGACAACGCTCGGCCTCACACAGCTACGGGAGCTCGGATGGGATATCCTATTGCACCCACTGTATAGTCCGGACCTGGCTCCAAGTGATTATCATCTCTTCCGGTCCATGCAAAACGCTCTTGGTGATACTAAGTTGGCCTCAAAAGAGGCTTACGAAAACTGGCTGTCTGAGTTTCTTTGCAAATAAGGTGAGGGGTTTTATAAGGGGGGGATAATGAAGTTGTCTTCTAAATGGCAACAAGTTTACGAACAAGACGACGCATATTCGACTTAAATTGGATAATTTTAAGTATGTTAAATAAAGCGTCAAATTTCGATCAGAAATACGACATTTCTTTTTCCTCAACCCTATATTAACATAAGATAAATTATAATACAATAGGATATAAACATCATTCACACGTGATTAAAAATAATGTGTGATTACTGATATGTCAAATTGTTATTGAATTTGAATGATTATCAACTCATATTATCAAAGATTTATTCAGCTCCATCGCTTTCGTTTCGTTTAACGTTGAAGACTGCTATGAGTTATTATTCTCAGAAGATTCGTCTTAAGATATTTTTGTAAGATAATTTTGATTTTAATGATTTTTGGTCTGTCTGTTTACGTTTCGAGAACACCTAAATCTGACCTGAGCCTCAGGTCTAAGAAGGTTGCAATCAGATAATTTTGATCTTCTTGTAAGTAATTAAAACGACCTCTCCAGCGATTGAAGATATTCTCATACGAAGTAAGTTCGGTGTTCTTTGTGCAGTCTCGTCTTATACAAATACTTTTTTGATGCAGGAACATGTGGAATTACCTCGAATATATAAAAACCCAACGCCAAGCCTAACAATGGTTGAGTCTTCAAATTAGTGATTTTTTCGCCGATCATAGTAATTTGGATTTGTAGTGAAGTGAGTGTACCCCCTCTCAGACTAGCTCTTTGTTCTTAGTCTCTATGAAAATAATTGATTGCTGATTGCATGTAACTCTTGCTCTTACTCGGCCAGTATTTGAATTATCTCAATACACTCACAAAAAATTATTTATGATAGCATAAAACCATTATCAGATTAAAACCGGTCTAAATTCATTGTAGAAAACATGATAAACTATTAAATACGATTTTTTTCAATTAGCAATAATCGCATCTCGGTTTAACCTCATTGGTTACGATATCGCCACTGCGCAGAGCTAAATTGAATACTCATTCTAAACGAAACATTTAATTTTCGCTCAAAATTTTTATTCAAAAATGTGTTTATTTCTTTCTTACATTAAACACTTTATTTGCCGTTTCTCTCAATTTTGTATTTACTTACCGGCCGCCGGCCAAACTTCAACCGTTTCATCACTAATTTTTATATACCACTGCGAATAACGCGTGCGTAAATCGCTCGCTCAAAATCCAAATGTAACGCTCGTTCGTTCGGACACTGTAGAGAGAGGAGATATTGCAGATTAGCCCCGCCCGTTTATAACTTATTGGGTATCAATAAACAGTTCACGATTTCCAATGATCGCTTTCTAGTCTCGCGCCAACTAGCAAACAGTTTGTAATCTCTCCTAATGCTGATGTCGCAAACAATGGTATTGCTTGATACATTGTTCAAAAGCAAAACCACTTCAGAAGATTGAAAAAAAAGTAGTTTAAAACAATCGCTCAATGATGCGACAGAGAGCGTTTTGTCGTCATTTTAACAATCCACGCGCAGAATCGCACTCAGTTGCTAAAACGGTTAAAAATCTGTATACTGTAACCTTAGGAGAGTGTAAATATAGTACTTTGGGTTCCCTTTGATTGGTAATACACCCAATAGCGAAAGTTCTACTTGTTTGCAACCCCACGCCTATGGAAACGATTCTCTCCATTACACGTGAAAGCCCATGTAGAGCGATTGTCTGAAGCATTTCTTCACAATTCCTTTCGCGACATATATGATAACGTACATTTAATGCCTATGTTAAAATGATTTTGTTGATATTGCACTTTAAATCGAAACGAAACAACAATATACTTGTGCACAAACCGTCTCCGTGACTGCTCAATTGAAACTCTTACTCTTACATTTTCAGGAGTTTTTGAACCCCTATACCTTCCAATTTTGTCCCTTAGAGTTATGCTTCGTGTGGGTCAACCATGTTCGCATTACTTTGGCATAGGGGGCCGATTCTGAGCGGGGAATGTTAAAATGTCGACTGAAGCATCTTTACTTCGCAATCACGGACCTTCGCTTGTTCTCATAAAAGACGTGGATGAAGAAGTTCCGATATTCGCCCGACCAAATTACTATGGTGATTGCAAATGGGACAAACAGAGCGGCATAGCACCGGGTCCCTTCCGATGTGGTAAACAAGCGAAATAGTGTAAATGTAGTATTTGTAGTAAATAAATGAGTATTGTTTTCATACTAATAAAATTGATTGTTCTCTACAACGAATATTGTCGATGGTAGTGATTTTTAGTACAGATTTTTGGAATAAAAAGTTCAGATGAGAAAGATTTTTAACCCCTCTGGGACAGATTTAAATGTGGCAACACTGCATGTATGCCTGAAGGTAGCAACAGAGTTACCATATCTACAGAATAATCTGTATTTATACAGATTTTTCAGTCTTTTCGAAACCAAGAATCTGTAGATACAGATTACAGATTTTTTCAGGTTTCCATACAGATTTACAGATTTTCCAAAATAACGATCCAATATTTGTTAGGCTTAATCAAAATAGTATTTTTCCCAACTCATCAATTTTATTCCTATAGCATTCGAATCAGTCTGAATGAGAGCCATTTTGGCATTCATGTGCACCGTGTAATACTGCTCAATCTAAGAAGAAAGTCTGCGTCATCAGCTAGTTTTACAATAGATAGATATCACTGTTTATCTTTTTACTACTAAAGCACAGTAAATGCGAATTTTTACGTGGATACCATCAACATCGTCAAATTCATAATAAATATGCCAACCAAAGCTAAGATTATGCTTCAAAACGTAACGTACCTATAACTTATCACCACAAGAGAACGGCTGATCAGATTTGAGTCGTCTATATATTGTTATGTCTGTCTCCACTCAAATTAGAATGATAGAATGCTTCGAAGAATATTTTAAAAAAGGAAAATTTAAAAAAAATGACCTACGCATATGTACTGCAATGAAAAGTGAAATCGAAAAAAATGATTACGCATTTGTTCTACAATGATAAGTTTGTCCGATTGGAGTTAATTTATTTTGTTAATTTATTAATTTTAAAAATATAATTGATTTTGACGATATTGATGTTTATGTTTCGCCATTTTTTAAATAATCATGGATTTTCAGGTGGAAAATGAAAAATGAATCGCCAAAATGTGGTTATCAAATTCGAGTAAAGATTGTCCGATTTGAGCTGAGATACCTTCGTAGATCGATGTAACGGTGAGAAAAATTGTTTTTTTTTTGTAAAATTTAGAAGGAAAAAGGAAAAAATCGGAAAAAAAACTGAGCAATTTGAAACTGCTCTCGAGCTTGGTAATCAGATAGAGTTAATTGCAAATTATAGATTGATATTTATTTTCTATTATAGAATTTTAGACTTTCAAATTCATTCGTGCCTAGAACTAGCACATGCCAATTGAAAGATTTATCAATCAATTTTCTGGAATTCAAGCCACGAACGTGAACGTGAAGTATTCATATTCATACAAAAAAATCAATTTTGGGCACGACAAAGTTAGCCGGGTCAGCTAAATGAACTTATAAACTTAACTCTTTGCGGTGGTCTTAAGATTCGACATGTATGTCGTACTGATCGCAATTATTTTTACTTGAAGAAGCAGTGATGTATAACTTTGTAAGATGAACAAGATTTCTTTTGTTTCTGTAAAGTTCTGATGAGTATTTAGAAAGAATGAATGTTTTTATGTTCTTATGTTCATAATTAAAAAATATTTGGTATAATTCTTTTGCGCGTGATATCTGTCGCATGTATCACCGAAAAAATAAGTTTGTCGCTTTTCGCCTTCTATCTCTCTTTTTGAACATACAAAACAATACCCTTTACATCTGTACAGTGCCGCAATACATGGAGTTTTCCATTAAACCTTTCCGCGAGCACGAATGACAACTTTTGTTTATACTGAATACTGTTATCTATTATTCATAGTAGCACCATTTTGGTTCGTGAATAAGTTCACAAGACATCAAAAGTCGTTTAGAAAAAGTGTGAACTGAAACAATGTTGCATAAATTTTAATATTAGTATACTTCTTTGCTGTGGTGGTTGAGAGCAGACTAATGATCGCAAAGAGTTAATACAGATTTCGATACAGATTTTCTGAGAAAAAACACAGATAAAAAGATTTTTTGAGACCAAAAACACAGATTTTATTATGGCAACCCTGGGTAGCAATCGTGACTAGAGATGGGCAAATCAGCTCATCATGATGAGCGGCTCAGAGCCGTTCAGCTCATACAAGTGAGCTGTTCATTTGGAACAGCTCTTCAGCTCAGTTGAATTTTGCAGTTGTCCACACAATTGCATATGAAACGTAATCACAATGGGACATTGCATAGTGTGCATTTTCTTAATAGACGGAAAGCAAAAAATAAACGAATTTAATTTGTAATATACAACAAATACTGAATGCTGAAATCCAACATAGAAGATGCTTAGAATATGCTGAACTTGAACAACAGAAAAACCAGCAGTAGCCAAATAAAATGCCTCCAGGAATATTGGCCGAGACAACGTTTTTTGAAAAAAACCATCGAGATTTTTTTTTGCATCCGAGGATATAAAAATAAATCACAAAGGTAACAAAAAAGGACCAATATCAATCACCAACATTTATGCCGGGTGGTTTTTTGAATTGTTTTGATTCTGCACGCGGAAATAAATGTATGTGTTTCCACAGTAATGTTTAAATAACAATGTAATATATCAAATTTTTTTACAAGCATATAATAATGTTTATTATTTTGTTTGGCCATATAAGAAAAATTTAATGAAGTAACGATCGATTAAATATCTTCAAAACAAAAACCTTTCTTCCTATCTGGCATCTCTGCTAAAGCTAAAGTACGAAGAGGGATACACGAAAACAAACTGACGTCATGCCATGAAGCGCGGGAGACGAAAAATCCTTTCGCGTCTCGCAATTCACTCTCTGCAGCTTTTGCGCTCCACAGCTATGCAGCTCAACAGCTCAACAGCTCAACAGCTCAACAGCTCTTCAGCTCAACAGCTCAGCAGCTCATCAGCTCAACAGCTCAACAGCTCAACAGCTCATCAGCTCAACAGCTCAACAGCTCATCAGCTCCAGCTCCGTAATGAGCTGATGAGCTGCGTTTTTTTGATTGCGAGTCGATCCGAAACCGCTCACTATGATGAAGCGATTCGAATGAACAGCTCATGAGTGGATGGCACATCTCTAATCGTGACTGGTTTTGGCTAATATAATAGGAATTGTGCCTCTTCAGCCACATACATTGGAATCGACTCGTCAGAGGTTCGTTGGGCATCAACCTGATGGTCCAAATCTGACACCAAGTGATCACAACCCGTGTCTATCCATTATGAATGATTTTGCTGGTGAAAAAATCGCCCTAATAGATGTTCGTTCAAATTTACTTCCCCTTATTTTGGTTAATAAATTCTACAATAATTTCATTCAAAAATCTTCTAATAAAAATTTTTCTAATGAGAAGATTTCTAATGGAATTATCTTTAAAATGACAACAAATCATCTAGTCCTAAATCGGATTATTCCATCTAAGCTAAACAAAGCTTTTAATTTTGCGTAAAGAAATCGATTTTTTCGTGTGCTCATGGTGGCCCATAAACTACCTCACCTTATCAAATGCGAACGGTAGCTCATCAAAATTAAACGTTACTAGTGTTGCTGAATAATTGGACATAAACTAACTTACGGACAGTTGTCGAGAGTCTCTTCGCTCTCCCGACGAAGTTTGATCTAATCAATTTGATGACGATCGTATCGGTTAGGTTTTGTTTTCCCTCTCAAACAAATTTCCGACACCGATAGTAACCACGCATGTACGCATCGTAAAATTCGATGAAATAACCAACCACATTCGGTACATTTCCAGGTCGCGCCAATCTCACACCCCGTGTCGCTCATGACATTCGTTACGACTATTTTGATGAGTTTCGATGATATTCTATTAAATTTGCATAATTTTATGTGGATTCCTTTATGAACCCCCGTATCGTGCTGGCTCATGAGGGTATCACCTAGGAGCGCCCCCCCTCGACGGCTCGACGACTCTGTCCCGAATCTGGTTTTGCTCCGCATATCTCAAGCGAAAATGACGAGTTTTTTCTTCTCTTATTTCTGAAGAAGAAATGACCGAGCAGCGGGAGGGAGAAGCCTCTATCAGCAACGGCGGCGCAACACAAGACCAAGCAGGTCGGTCAAAAGCTACGACGGCCCGTTCGAAGATTATTTATGAAGTCTTAAATTTGATTTATGGAGTATTTAAAGCGAAGTGAAAGGCGACTTCCAGCTGATTATTAATTCATAGGATTTTTTGCTGCCATTGACTGCCGTCGTCAGCGTCGCCCCCGCCGCCAACGAGTTTTGCTGCGAGAGATTTGGGACGGTTTCGTGGGCTGAAACAGGGAATGAATTCATTGGCCCTGGGAAGCTGGAGAAATGATGCTGTCGCTGTAATGGAAAACACTTTCGAAGATGGACCTTTTCGTTTTGATTATTATTATTATCGAAATATGGCTACCAATTGTCTATCATGATCCGTTTCGATATAACAGAGAGATAAAAACCTGTCGCTGAAAGAGATGGAAGAAAAAGGATTGTAATGATACAATATAATAAAGTCAATATAATTGATGGTAGCATTCCACGATTAAGACAATGATTGATTACATTGAATTGTAGGAAATTTCTTCCCTGTTTTGTGTGATCCCTTCGAAGTCTAGCTTACCGCATATTTATTGACGCGAGAGCACACATCCATGAGGTAACGCAGGAAATCGATTCCATTCGTTAAGCTGATTAATGTGAGTATCGGATATCAAATATATTCTAATACCGTTTCGGTATTCGTATCTGGTGCGACCATCCAGGAACAAACGGAAATTTAATCACTCACTCTGTGACGATGTGAGCCATTTCTCCGCAATTACACCTGTAGTTTCCACCAAATATCACATCGTCGTCGGATGAGCAGAATATATTGAACCAGTTTCACCTTCCTGTGATGCTGTTGAATCTGCGAGCAGAGGTGAAGCGTTGCAATCTAGCCGTGATTGCCTAATTTGAATCTGGTGCGAAGATGATGGGACCGGGTGGAACACGTGAAAATATTCTCCTCAACGCTTGAGAGAAAAGCTGTAGAAAATGGGACCATGGAAGTTGCATATTATTACTCCCATGGTTCAGTATCATCCTTTTGGAAACTGGTGGATAATATAATGTTAGTATTGCATTTTACTTGAAATTTGCATGGCAAAATACAGCTAACAACAGTACATTCATGATTAATATTCAAAATCAAACTCGAACATGATTTGGTTTGTGCAAAATAATTGTTTGTCTATGGGCAATATTGGAAGGTTGTGAAATATATTGTGTTATTTTCAAAATTTTGAAAATATATTGGACAAACGGAATAATATTGTGTCGTTTGTTGGCAATATTGTTCAATATCCTGTCAGTTGGTTACTAGCGGTCTTTTGAACTAAACATCTCATGCGCGCGTTATCATCATGAGCACGCATAGGGAATTTATATACACCCAGATTTTTTTACGCGGTTTTTTTCCCCCGGTTTTTTTTCCGCGGTTTTTTTTACGAGGTTTTTTTTACGAGGATTTTCCAATTAACGCGGATTTTCGAATAAACGCGGTTTTTTACGCGGATTTTCTAATTAACGCGGTTTTTTTTACGAGGTACGTATCCCCCGCGTAAAAAAAAACCTGGGTGTATTGGCACACAGTAAATATTAGCGCCACACATGCCCGAGTCGCAAATGCAATTTGCGACCAACGTCAATCGCAATAACTGCCAAAGTCTCAAACAGGTGTAAATCAAGGCGCTTAGTATACTACCAGATGAGTCAAAATTGCAAAACCAATCTGCAGCCATCTTAAAATTACACAACAGTAAATCATTACGACTGTGCACAGTTTGTGAACTACAGGGAAACTTCGATATAACGTACCCTCGTTATAACGTACCCTCGATATAACGTCACTCGATATAACGTACATTTTACCTCGATATAACGTACACATTTCCAAAGTGCGAAGGAAATTTTTTTTCAATGCTTTTTTTCTGATAGAACAATGAATTATCCGTATTGTGATGCTAAAACAAGTTTTGTGCCTTCAATCAATTCCGAAATACAGCTGGTTTTGTGATTTCGGATTCTAAATGAATCAAGCTTTAATCAACAGTACAAAGGGAAACATCATGAGAAAGGCTGGCTTCGTCTTCTGATTGAAGTTATTTATTAACTTTACTAAAACAGCAACACAATAATGTATTATAGACTACGTTTGTGAGTACCTTATTATGCTTCGATATAACGTACAATTCGATACAACGCACAATTTTGAAAGTGAAATGTACGTTATATCGATGTTTACCTGTATATTGATACTTTATCAGCAATTCCAAATGAAATCGTCCTAAAAATGCAGATTTTAAAAACTTGTATTTTTGATTCCAATGAAAGTGTGTATTCCGTTTGGTTTGGAGGAACTATGAGTTTTTCACAGCAATTGAGAATTTTTTGACTTAAACGTAACTTTTGAAAAGGGCGTATCGATTTGAGTAAGAGAAATCTTTGATAATTTATATCTCAAAAACTATGAGTCGTACCGAAATAGTGTCTTAGAAAGAGTTATTTATTTATTTATTTATTTATTTATTTATTTATTTATTTAAATCTGATTCATCTGACATCTGTGGTCTTAATGAATAAATATATAAAAATATAGTACAATTATTTATACAATCGACGAACTAGTTAATCTTTTTTTAAAGCGGTTGGATGTCTCGCCGAAATCAAATAGATCCTCCACTAATGTGGAAGTTCGAATCATCGACGACAGCGGTTCGTTGTATCCGAATAAAGTACGATGAAATCTGTTCTGTAGCAAATATCGCTGTCGGAGAGGTCGTTGAGCATCACGAAGGTCCAGTAATGAAAGTAGCCGAGGAGAATCAACTTCCCCATTGAACAGCTTTGATACGAAAATTGCCTGTTGTATTCTGCGTCTTCTCTCAAGGGTGTCCAAGCTTAAAAGTCTGCATCGATCCGGGTAAGCAGGAAGATTCAATGGATCGCGCCAAGGTAGATGACGCAAGGCCAACCGGATGAATCTTCGCTGTACACGCTCAATCCTTAAATTCCAGAAAATCACATTTGGAGTCCAAACAACGGCTGCAGTTTCGAGAATTGGTCGTACTAAAGCGCAATATAAGGACTTCAAGCAGTATGGGTCAGTGAAATCCTTCGCAATCTTCGAAATAAATCCGAGCTGTCGGTTTGCCTTAGCAATGATTGAGGTGTAATGAGCGTTGAAGTTCAATTTCTGATCCAGCACTACTCCAAGGTCAGTAACTTTTTCAACTCTTTCAAGCAAAGCATCGTCGATGCAGTAATCAAACTGTAACGGACTTTTGGAACGATGGAACGTCATAACGGAGCACTTCGGTACGCTGATAATCAGTTTGTTTAGATGGCACCAGTCAACAAACACATTCAGCAAATGTTGCAAGCGTTGGCAGTCTTCAGCTGAACGGATCATGCAGAATATTTTCAAATCATCAACATAAATGAATTTGCAGTTCAACCCTAATTTCGCAGCAATGTCATTAAAAAATAATATGAACAACAAAGGGCCTAAGTTGCTTTCTTGAGGGACTCCAGAAGAATTTCAGAAGCACGAGGAAACGCAGCCATGAATTTGAACGCGCAGTTTTCTTTCCGTCAGGTATGATC
Organism: Toxorhynchites rutilus septentrionalis; assembly: GCF_029784135.1. Lineage (NCBI taxonomy): Eukaryota > Metazoa > Arthropoda > Insecta > Diptera > Culicidae > Toxorhynchites > Toxorhynchites rutilus. Next base: position 27,532,525 of record NC_073746.1, on the reverse strand, counting down.
TCATCCACGACACGAGTTTTGCAGATGATCCGAGACGTGATAGTTTAGCCAAAAGTATGTTGTGGTCGATCCTATCGAAAGCCGCCTTCAGATCGGTATAGATGACATCGAGCCTTGTCCTCCATAGCAGTAATGCAGGTGTTGGTGAAGTTCAACAGATTCGTGGTGACCGACCTGCCGGGCATGAAGCCGTGCTGATCGGTAGAGATGTAACGCTTGGATTGAGTGAGAATAACTTCACTGACGATGATCTCAAATAGCTTGGACGCAGCCGACAAACTTATTATTCCACGATAGTTCCTGACGTTTCGCTTATCACCGTTTTTGAAGACAGGAAACATGAAAGACTCCTTCCAAATTTCAGGGAATACTCCATCATTGAGTGATCGGGTAAAGATGACAGAAAGTGGCTCGGCTAGATCAGCAGCGCAGCGGCAGAACAATACCGATGGTATGCCGTCAGGACCCGGCGAAAGCGAACTTTTTAATTTTTTTGCAGCGGAGATCACCATGGCAGGAGTGACCACGAACGTCGTCAAACTTATGACGTCCGAAAGAACACCAAAGGAGGCAAACTTAACTTGAGCTTCACTGGCTGGTATATGGTCAAACACGGATGTAAAGAACTTGGCGAAAAGCTCACAGCATTCAGTATGAGTACTCGCTTCGACGTCGTCATAGAGCACGTTGCTTGGGAGAGTTGAGTTTTTCCTCTTACTGTTGACGAATTTCCAAAAGTTTCTCGGATTTTGTCGCAGTTTGGTTTAGTTTCGTTATAGAGTATTGATGGTTGAATATGAAAAAATGTACACTTAGAAAAAAAAATTAGTACTCTTTTTTTTATTTACAAAATAAAAATTAAATTTGCAATATCCGAAATACATATTTTTAATTTTTTTTTAATTTTTCCATACAAAATAGAAGTCATGCAGAAAATTTAAAAAATGGGCCCAAGATGGTAAAACTATTTTTGATGAACTTTGTGGAACATCGAATTTTTAGGAATTTTCGAAACTTCGAATATTTGTATGTTTGCAATCATTTTTAGCCACAAATTATGAATCCTGATGTGATTTAAAACAAAAAAGGTTATTATCAATCTCCTTCTAAATGTAGCCATCCTCGAAATATTTTAAAAAATATTTCTAATTTATTGTCTTTTTTTATAGTAAATAATCCCTTTTAATATGTTTGTAGTGGTATACCGTCATGATCATGAAATTTTATGAATTTGCTTATAATTTCCACCAACTTTTCCAAATACATCATCACGGTTCATTTTTTGACTCAAGCGTAACTTTTGAAAAGGGCGTATCGATTTGAGTAAGAGAAATCTTTGATAATTAATATCTCAAAAAATTTGAGTCGTATCGAAATAGTGTGTTAGAAAGAGTTATAGAATATTGTTGGCTTAATTTGAAAAAAATATACACTAAGAAGAAAAATTAGTACTCTTTTTTTATTCACAAAATAAAATTTTAATTTGCGATATAAAAAAATATGTATTCCTTAATATTTTTTTCAATGTTTTCATATAAAATAGAAGTCATGTAGAAAATTTAAAAAATGGGCCCAAGATGGTAAAACTGTTTTTGACGAACTTTGTGGAACATCGAATTCTTAGGAATTTTCGAAACTTCGAGTTTTTGTATGCTAGCAGTCATTTTTAATCACAAATTATGAATCCTGATGTGATTTAAAACAAAAAAGGTTATTATCAATCTCCTTCTAAATGTAGCCATTCTCGAGATATTTAAAAAAATATTTGTAATTAATTGTCTTTTGACGTAGGACTACGTCTAACCGGAAGATATAGGGGGTGAAATGGAAATCTAGGCACTGAACAAGTAGGAAAAAATGCAAGATTTGGAACGTTTATAACTCGAGCATTTCTCAATAGATCGCAAAGGTTTCTGCATCAATTGATAGGAAATATATCTACGCATCTATCATAACGAATAACATTTCATTTTTCTTGAGATAAATAATTGAATAATTGTGAAATATCAAGCATTGTCAAAATGCACTATGTGCCCATTTTTGATTGGTCCATTTTGTGCTCCTCAAATCGTACCGCCCAAAACGGGCAACCAGAGCAGCAGCGAAATAGAATGAAGCACGATTGGAAAGGAAAAAGAGAAAAATGAACGAAACATTGGTCGCAGTCTCACACATGCGTAATTCTCGAGCCAGCCAGTCAGCTTAAAAATCCCCGCTCCGCTGCCGTAACGATCATTCTCATTCAAACCGTACACCACATCAGTTCGCATCACAACACATCAACAAACCAAACCAAGCAGCCAAATCTGGACATGGCAAAGGAGGAAAAATTAAGGGAAAGGCAAAACCCGCTCGAATCGTGTCGGTCTGGAGTTCCCCGCAAGGGTAGCTAGGCCGAGCGCATTAGTACCAGTGCACCAGTCCACCAAGCCGGCGTTATATAGTTTCGGCCACCGAAGTGATCGAGTTAGCTGCCAAAGCTGCTCGCGCCGAAAACAAAACCCGCATTCGGAACAGAACACATTCGGTTCGGTGGACATCAAGTCAACAGGCAGTTGCAGCGAGTGGTGAGTGGCAAACGCAATCGCAAAACGGCAGCTGGTAGCAGAAGAAAATAGTTTGTTCTTTATACAATCTGCTTTGGTGGCAAATCCAGAACAAGGCGGCATCGAGGGCGTTCGAAATGGTTTTTGACGTAGGACTACGTCTTTCATTTCTATACCGGGGTGTAAAACCAAAGTTTCGAGAACGAAAGCGTTACGCTGGAGACCGAGATTTTGAGCGTTAATAGCTCTTAAACAACTGAACGAAATGGTATGATAAACACTTCATTTGAAAGATAAAATGTCTACGCGTCATATACTTGTTACTTTTTCATCCAAAAACTTGTTTCAATAGTCTTAAAATTGCTTTCAAAACAGGCTATTGAAATCACCAATCGGTATATAAGCGAGCGCCGCTCGTAAACCCACTCAGTTATGATTGAACAGCGATTGGAGCATGTTGTCGCTGTTGTTGTGAAGCTAATTTCGTTTATCATGAAAACGCTGATGAACGGTGTCACCAAGAGCCTGTTTGTGTACCTAAGGCCAAAAGGGAATCCATCAGGAGGAGAGTGATGCCACGGTTCCGTTTGAAACATCGGAGCAGCCGCCACACACACATACACGCGCGGAATTCTCGTTGCTATCATCGTTGCTGAAAAATAATCTGCCAGTTCCCCTGGGAATTGAAAAATACATTCATGCGAAATAGTTTATTTTAATGTTTTCTATCCATATAACACTGCAACCAAATACATTTGGTTTTGTTATTTTTCAATCAATCGCAATTAACAGGAAAGCTTCTGAATATTTTTTTCCCCATCAGTGGAAATTTTCGTATCCAATATTGGATGCATAACATGAAAAACGGAAAATGTTTCACATCGCGAAAATCAAGTCATTTTCGAGCGATTATTTGTTTTCTACTCATATAATGCTTCGACCAAATACATTTCGTTTTGGATTTTTTCAATCAAGTGCGATCAACGTAAGACCACGTCTTTCGGCAATTTATTAGAGGTGCAATGAATCTTTAGGAATTCCCGCTCTACGCGCACTGGCAAACAATGTTTACTCAACAATTTCTCAAACTAGAAATGGGTGTTGTGAGAAAGGATTAGCGAACGCGAAAACGACAAACGGGAGAAAGATACGTTTGGAGGTTGAAGGAAATTGGCAGAAAACTTCTTCATTCTATCATTCAAATAATGTGATTCATAGCACATCGTTTTGCCAGAAAGAGATTATTAATGCTCAAAGGAGGAATCGAGTCCTCCGAGGAAATTACCCAGCGCAAATTAGAGTCGACTATCGATTGCGGCATTCGTACACAAATAATTTTATAATGCAGTTTCACCAAAGTGATTTCTTCGGATATATTCACTACATCATGTCATGTATTTCATATTCTTCATAAGGAAATCCATATCCATGGCACCTATCGGTAACGAATTATTATCGAAACCACGATTTTCGCTAAATGCTCCTTTCAGTTCGGCCTGTAAAAAACTTTTCTGTACTCTAATCCATCAAATTTGGAGCCCTGAAAAGGGCTGTTGATTATATGCTAAGCTAATATAGCACGCTCTCCTCGGATACGATGGGCCAGCTGGATGTCCTTGGGCATGATGTGACGCGTTTTGCATGGATAGCACACAAATTGGTATCTTCAAATAAGCCTCCTGCAGCGTCATAACCGCGGAACTTTGGAAGCGCAAGTTGGTTTTGAAGTCCTGAGCAATTCCACGAACCAAATGCTGCAAAGGTAGCTTGCGGATCAGCAATTCGGTCGATATCTGATAGCGACGAATTTCATGCGAAGTTCCCGGTCGATAGCGATGTGGCTTCTCCACCTATCCTGCTACTGGTGCGCTTATCCGAGCTGACTTCGTGTGCCTTACCACCGAATGACTAACGAGCTGTCTGCGAAAGACTAACGAGCTCGAGTCCTCATGGTGCGAGAGTAGAGTAAGAAATGAACGAAAGCAAAGGAAGCGTCATTTTATAAACCATAAAAGTATAGAATCTAAATCCCACCCTTATTATATTCGTGAGTATACAGTAAGCTTATACAATAAAGAGGGTGGGGTTTACATTCGATTCTTTTATGTTTTATAAAATGACACTTCCCTTGCTTTCGTTCATTTCTTACTCTACTCTCGCACCGTGAGGACTCGTTTCATCGGGACTAAGCAGACAGCTCGTTAGTCTTTCGGTGGTAAGGCACCACGAAAGCAGCTCGGATAAGCGCATCAGCCGCAGGAAGCGTGAAGAAGCCACATCGCTATCGACCGGGAACTTCGCATGAAATTCGTCGCTATCAGAAGTCGACCGAATTGCTGATCCGCAAGCTACCTTTGCAGCATTTGGTTCGTGGAATTGCTCAGGACTTCAAAACCGACTTGCGCTTCCAAAGTTCCGCGGTTATGACGCTGCAGGAGGCTTATTAGAAGATACCAATTTGTGAGCTATCCATGCAAAACGCGTCACATAATGCCCAAGGACATCCAGCTGGCCCATCGTATCCGAGGAGAGCGTGCTGTATTAGCTTAGCATATAATCAACAGCCCTTTTCAGGGCTCCAAATTTGATGGATTAGAGTTCAGAAAAGTTTTTTACAGGCCGAACTGAAAGGAGCATTTAGCGAAAATCGTGGTGTCGATGATAATTCGATACCGATAGGTGCCATGGATATGGATTTCATAATGAAAAATATGAAATATATGACATGATGTAGTGAATATATCCCCATATCGAAGAAATCACTTTGATGAAACTGTTTACCGTTTGTCGTTTTTAATTGTTGGGAAAGGGCATTATTTCTGCTGACTAAATTCCAAGAAAAAATCCATTCTATCTTTAAGCGTGATTCATTCTGCTTCGGATCAACGGAACAGTATGATAATCATTTCATACAAAAGATAAAATGTCCAAGAGTTATATGATTGCTATTTATTGAATCGAAAAATTGTTTCAATAGCTTAATGATAGCTTCGAAAACAGGTTATTGAAATCATTCGTATCCGTATGTAGCGCGCCCACTTGGAAACTCATAATTCTTATTGGAATGTGAGATGGGGAAGCTCATACTTACGTCTATGCATTATGCTGTACACTACAGACTTTTTTTCTCCGTACTGATTAAGAAGCCGACCGAACTATCGGTCGACAAGTCAGTCTGCAGTCGGCGGGGGCTCTTAATTTCGTTTTTGCAGGTCGAACCGAAAAAATTTCAGTCGAGTTAACTCTTTTTTACAGTAATGCTTTTGAATCCGGACACTTTGCATTACATTCAATATCATACCACAGCCATAACATTTTTTTCATGTTGAATTTATGCGATTAATAGTTGCTAACATAGTTACTGATAGTTTCTTGATAGTTACTTATCAATCGCATTAATTCAACATGCAGAAAATGTTGTGGCTGCGGTATGGTATTAAATGTAACGCAAAGTGTCCGGATTCAAATACATTACTGTATACTTACTTCGATGTTATTCGTTTCTCTCTCAGGGTAAGCAACGAATATAATAAGGGTAGGGTTTAGATTCTATACTTTTATGGTTTATAAAATGACGCTTCCTTTGCTTTCGTTCATTTCTTACTCTACTCTCGCACCGTGACGACTCGTTTGTTTGGGACCAAGCAGATAGCTAGTTAGTCTTTCAGTGGTAAGGCACACGAAAGCAGCTCGGATAAGCGCACCAGCCGCAGGATAGGTGAAGAAGCCACATCGCTATCGACCGGGAACTTTGCGTGAAATTCATCGCTATCGGAAGTCGACCGAATTGCTGATCCGCAAGCTACCTTTGCAGCTTTTGGATCGTGGAATTGCTCAGGACTTCAAAACCGACTTGCGCTTCCAAAGTTCCGCGGTTATGACGCTGCAGGAGGCTTATTCGAAGATACAAATTTGTGTGCTATCCACGCAAAACGCGTCACATCATGCCCAAGGACATTCAGCTGGCCCATCGAATCCAAGGAGAGGGTGCTATTTTAGCTTAGCATATAATCATCGGCCCTTTTCAGGGCTCCAGATTTGATGGATTAGAGTTTAGAAAAGTTTTTTGCAGGCCAAACTGAAACGAGAATTTTCGTTTGGATGCCATACAGCATCGAGAAAATTCCGGAAAGATCTAATCGTTGCTGAAAAATAATCTGCCAGTTCCCTGGGAATTGAAGAACACATCCATGCGAAAGAGTTTATTTTAATGTTTTCTAATTATATGGCGAAAACAGCGACCAACTACATTTGATTTCGTAATTTTTCAATCAAGTGTAATTAGCTGGAAAGCTTCTGAAGATTATTCTTTCCCATCAGTAGGATATTTTCGTATCCAATATTGGATGCATAACATGAAAAACGGAAAATGTTTCGTATCGCGAAAATTATATAATTTTCAATCGATTATTGCTCAGTCGCCGAAATTTTCATACTCAGAGAGTTCATTCTCCTCTAGTTTGCCTTCCAAATTGCCATCGTAAACCACACCTTCTCTCGATTCAATCACGCACGAAAAGCATACTGAAATGATATTCTGGTGGTGAAACCCATTCATTTTTCGTGAGGCGTCGTGCACAAATTACGTAACGCGATAAGGGGGGAGGGGGTAGATGTTGCGTTACTTTCTGTTTATTAGAGATAGGAAATTGCGTTACGAAAGGGGGGGGGGAGAGGTGGTTCAAAATTCGGATTTTTAGCGTTACGTAATTTGTGCACGACGCCTGAGGACTTCGACAAGACAACATCGTTACTGAACGAGCTGAACGGCGAGGGATCGAGGTATTCATTACCTGGCCTGACCTGACCTGAAATGCAATCAGTTTGTTTTAACTGTGAGGGAGCGCAGAAAAGCCGATGCTGATACTCTCGTGACCAAGAGAGTATCAGCATCGAAATACGGTTCCTCGGGAAGACATAGAAGCAGCCGCCACACACACACATACACGCGCGCAACTCTTTTCGTTTGCTGGTTATCGAGAGGAAACCTGGAAAGAAATGATCGTTGCTGAAAAATAATCTGCCAGTTCCCCTTGGAATTGAAAATTACATTCAAGCGAGTTTATTTTAATGTTTTCTATCCATATAATACTGCGACCACATACATTTGGTTTTGTGATTTGTCAATCAAGTGCAGTTAGCAGGAAAGCTTCTGAAGATTACTCTTCAGAACAAGGTTTTTTGTATCCAATATTGGATGCATAAAACCTTGAGTCTCCAACGTAACACTCTCGTTTTTGAAGTCACCCAAATATTTATTTATTCATTCATTCAGGATGGATTTAGATTCAACTCCAAACAAATGATCTCTAAATCAACGATAGTCCTACGTCACTCTTGCGGTTATACCATAGATATAACCCACTTCCTGTTTTTTCAAAACCACGAGTACAAAGTTTTCTAAATTGGAACCATTTCATAAAACAAGGCGCTTATCAGGGCCATTAAACCTTTCAAAAAAGAGTTTACGAAATATAGTTCAATGCTTTCTAAAATAATATCCAAAATAATAATAAAAAACAATTTGATTTTTTCATAATTTGTTTGCCAGGATCTGCTGAGTATGTGAATTTGGCAGTTGTTCTGAGCTTATTGATAGTTGGGGACTTTTCTGATTATTCAATTTACACCAATTCTTAAATTGTTTCCAGATTGAAAGTACAGTAATTTACAATTAGTTCGACATTTAGCTAATTGGACGGACATGTAATGCGACTTATTTAGTTGGACATTTTTGTAAACATAGAGATCCAAATTATGACCCCACATTGAAAGTCGATACTGTACCACTGTCATCGCAAATGTTCAATTACAGGTTAAAATCGTTTCCAATGCGACACTGAGTGGTGCTTCGGCACGTCGCATTGAATGTAATTTACTGTACAACATGTCACAAAGCTGGAGGGGAAGAAATTTTCCAACTGTGAAAGCTGTGGCGAGTGGCAACAAATCGCTAAACAGGAAGGTTTAGCCGAACAAGATGGGGATATCGAGTGATAACAAAACAATAAACTCTTTAGAATGAAGATAATTTTGTGATCCTGAAAAGGACCCTTTTTAGCCTGCATGTGAATCCAACGAGCGAACAAATCATAATGAATGTATTTTTTTGCCATCGCTGCCTTTTAACGCTCATTCGTTCGTCTCGTTGGACTCGTCCCTTTGGCTGAGTCTGCCGATTTGTCTCTATCCTGTGAGCGTGTACCGCTAGAGTATAAAGCGCGCGGATCCAAAAAAAATATCTCATTTTCTTTCAAACCGTAAACCAGTGTGGTTGTACGGCATCGTTTAGCATCGCATCGCATCACATCATAAAAAGAAAACAAGCAGCAACGTGGACGTGTTGACGTAACAAAGGAGGACAAGTTAAGGGAAAGGCAAAGTCTCACTCGAACCGTGCATGTTTCCAGTTCCCTGTTGGTCGCATTCATTGATTGCTCCGCAAGGGTAACTAGGCCGAACGGATTGGTGGCGGAGCACCAGTATACCTAACAGCGGTTATAGAGTTTCGACCGTCGGAGTGCTCGAGTTGGCTTGCAAAGCTGCTCACGACAATCAGAAAACACGCATCAAGAACAGAGCAGCTTCGGTTCGGCGCTCGTCAAGGCAACAACTAGTTTCAGCGAGTGGCAAACGCAATCGCAAAACGGCAGCAGGTAGAAGAAAGAAAAAGTTTGTTTATACAGACCGCTTTGGTGGCAAAACCAGCCACCGTGAAACACGGCGCTTTACAGGGCCATTAAACCATTCAAAAAAGAGTTATTAAAAGTTTTTCACAATACCAATGCATTCTAAAGTGACATAATATGACATATAATATAAACTGTTTTGTTTTGTTTATGCTTGTTCTTGAAGTGGTTGGGGTTTTTTAAATTGATCATTCAGTTTTCACAAACCCATGTACAGTTTCCGAATTAAAAGTGGCTTCAAATTACAACACATTGTATGCAGGATGGCATTAACGAATTTTCTCGGTAGCAAGAACTGCTTTCTTTGGTTGACTGACTGACGTTACATCTGCATTGTATAGGAAAATAACTAAGGAGCAACATGATGAGCTATGTATTTCCTGCTGCTCTGTTCTTATTTTAAGTTCTTATAGTTCGTTTATTTTTCAACAGATCGTCTCCAAAACCTCAGTTCTTTTTTATTTTTATTTACTTTGTTTACGGATACTACAAATCTTACAATTCATTCGTCTCTGAAACCACAGTTTAAGGTACGGTAATGTGCTCAATAATGAAATATATGATAGTGAATGAGTTGATGACTACCTATGCATTCCCTATCACAGCCATCATTTTGATTGTACGATATATGCATACGCCGAAAGATGCCCGGCGTTGAGCATTTAATAAGTACAAAGCCTTTAGAAAAAAATCAAGAATCAAGTTTGTAAAAAAAAACGCAAAAACACAACACCAAAGGTTCTTTTCAGACCCCCCAACATGTTCATAAAAAGTAAACAGTAAAGTAATTCATTTTTCAGGTAGATAGGTAGGTAGAAGAAAATAAAATAATATAATTAAAATATATATTAAGCAAAAGCTGTCCCCTTTTTATAGTCCTACGTCACTCCGGTTATGTCCCCGACATTACCCACCCGTCTTTTAAATAGTAAATAGGCCCTTTAAATATGTTTGTCGTGTTATACCATCATGTTCATGAGATTTTATGAATTCGCTTATAATTTCCAATAATTTTTCCAAATACATAGTTATGGTAAAGACATATGTTTAGGAGTTACGTTACGAAACATTCGAAGACATGTGGGTTAACCCTTTCAGGACCATAAGGTTACGGTACCTTATTAAATCAATTTAGCTATATGTTATGAATCAATAGGCACCCTAAAAACATAATTTATACTAAAAATTCAAAAAACTTTTACCTTTTTTTTTTAAATTTATGGCACAAATATGTCCCTATGGTTGCTATTATGTATTGCCAGTAAAAATAATAAAAAGGTACATTCCGAAATATTAAAATAAAAAAAATAATTTACAATGGTTACGTGAATATTTAATTAATCCATGATTTTTGCTTGGGACATCGGCGTCCCCGTGGTCGTGAAAGGGTTAATACAAAACGCAGCGAAACTAGAAAATCAAATACAAACTTCAATCAATCAAAAACATTGTTGGAAATTATAAGGAAATTCATAAAATTTCATGAACATGACGGTATAACACGTCAAACATATTAAAAGAGATTATTTACTATAAAAAAGATTATAAATTAGAAATATTTTTTTAAATATCTCGAGAATGGTTGCATTTAGAAGGAGATTGATAATAACATTTTTTGTTTTAAATCACATCAGAATTCATAATTTGTGGCTAAGAATGATTGCTAATATACAAAAATTCGAAGTTTCGAAAATTCCTAAAATTTCGATGTTCCACAAATTTGGTCAAAAATAGTTTTACCACCTTGGGCCCATTTTTTAAATTTTTCTACATGACTTCTATTTTGTATGAAAAATTTGAAAAAAAATATTAAAAAATACATATTTTTTAATATCGCAAATTGAAATTTTATTTTGTAAATAAAAAAAAAGAGTACTAATTTTTATTCTCAGTGTATATTTTTTTTCAAATTAAGCCAACAATACTTTATAACTCTTTCTAACACACTATTTCGGTACGACGCATATTTTTTTTAGATATAAATTATCAAAGATTTCTCTTACCCTTTTCAAAAGTTGAAAGTCAAAAATGAACCATGATGATGTATTTGGAAAAGTTGTTGGAAATTATAAGCAAATTCATAAAATTTCATGAACATGACGGTATAACACGACAAACATATCAAAAGGGATTATTTACTATAAAAAAGACAATAAATTAGAAATATTTTTTTAAATATTTCGAGAATGGCTACATTTAGAAGGAGATTGATAATAACCTTTTTTGTTTTAAATCACATCAGGATTCATAATTTGTGGCTAAAAATGATTGTTAACATACAAAAATTCGAAGTTTCGAAAATTCCTAAAAACTCGATGTTCCACAAAGTTTGTCAAAAATTGTTTTACCATCTTGGGCCCAATTTTTTACTTTCTGCATGACTTCTATTTTGTATGAAAAAAATTAAAAAATATGTATTTTGGATATTGCAAATTGAATTTTTATTTTGTAAATAAAAAAAAGAGTACTTTTTTTTCTCAGTGTACATTTTTTTCATATTCAACCATCAATACTCTATAACTCTTTCTAATACCAGGGACAGACATACAGCTGTACTAGCGCTGTACGTGTACAGCGTTGTACGAGTACAATCGTAGCATGACAGACATACTTTGGTTGTTCATTGTGCCGCATGTCAAACTGACAATCAGGAATTCGACCAATTTTCACCAAATATTTCAATGAAAAAAGTTTTTATTTAGCGTCTAAACTATCAAACACAACAAACAAGTCTCCAATCTGAATTATTAACTCAAATGGAAGTCAATAAAAAGAATTTTACCAAGTGTTTTGATTCGGTTTGTTCATGCTACCCACCACTAACCGTCTATGGCGCTGCGCACAGTACAACTGTAGCCATGTACAGCGGAAAAAATAGGTCGGTACAGGTACAGCGATTGTACCGAGTTGCTTGCATGGTTCTAGCGCTGTACATGGTGACAGACATACAATTTTCGAAGTACAACGCAAGTACAGCTGTATGTCTGTCATAAGTATTATACAGTTGTATGTCTGTCACCATGTACAGCGCTAGAACCATGCAAGCAACTCGGTACAATCGCTGTACCTGTACCGACCTATTTTTTCCGCTGTACATGGCTACAGTTGTACTGTGCGCAGCGCCATAGACGGTTAGTGGTGGGTAGCATGAACAAAACGAATCAAAACATTTGGTATACATTCTTTTCATTGACTTTCTCTTGAGTTAATAACTCAGATTTAAACATATTTGTTGTGTTCGATAGTTTAGACGCTAAATAAAAAGTCACAGGAGGGTTGTGTCCGAGACACGACCGCATAGTTGACGTAGGATTTCGTTAGGCTCTCTGCTGATTTTGGATATGTTTGAAGAATTACATCGTTAAGCTCTTTGATAATGATTCGATGGCCCTGAAAAGGGCCCTTTTTTGGTTGTTGGGTATTGTTTGTTCACTCCACCAGTGCTTACCGAATGATGATGACAGAAGGATGGTAAACAGTCGTTGGATGGTGCGTATCAGATGAAAGATACCGAAGTGGAACGAGATATGATGAAAACCGCCCTCTGTGGTCCTAAACGAGATGCATCCTGTGTTATGTATGGATGAAATAAAGAGAAAAAAAACTCACCAATGTTATCAGTAAAAACATGTTACTTTAATATAGAGAAAACATATTTGAAATGGGAAACGAATTTTCTGTTTATTCAACCCATTGCGAATTTTAAGTGTACTAACAACACCTAATACTATATGTAGAGCATATGGGAAATCACCTTTTCTAATATTTTTTCACTTTTCCAATCTTTTTCGTCTATAAACTTTTCATTCCGCCTATAAACGACCCGTTCTCGAGCTGGAACACACCTTGATTTTTATTCATGAAAATTGAAATAAATCATTTTATATTTCAAGTCATTTTTAACACAACTGCTACCATATACAATTTTACACTTACACTTGTGCTAAATTTTTCACAATACACGATCGGGCATTGATATGAAATTTCAAGTAGCAACCAACTTTAAAGTTCCAAATTTTAATTTTAATTATCCCCCTATGTCATGTATTTACAATGTCGATTTCCTCCAGGCAACTTGGTTTTAATGTCTCTGTTTGGGAACACATTTCAGTAGGAACAAAAGTTTCCCCTACTTTTACGTATTTGCAATGCCGATTTCTCCCTGGCAGCTTGATTTTGATGTCTCTGTTAGGGAACACATTTCGGTGGGAGCAAAAGCTCCCCCCCACTTTTATGTATTTGCAATGCCAATTTCCCCTAGGCAGCTTGGTTTTGATGTCTTTGTTAGGGACCCGCCGCATGGGTCGTCGATTCGACCAATCAGAAGTGGGTATTTCCGTTAGGATAGGGATTGAGATTTTTCAATTGTTCGATAGTTAGTTACATGATATATATTATTTTATTCAAGGTGAAAAATTGTTATAGAGTGCCGAAATCGTTTGATGCAAAAATCTCATCAATCCATGAAGAAATGACTGAGCAACAAACGTTTGAAATTGGACATTTTTCACGATGCGATCGATTTTCGTTTTTCAATTTGTACCCCCATATGTTCCCGAAAGACGTAATCCTACGTCAAAACCTTTTTCATTGAAATATTGGTGAAAATACAATGCAATAAATTCAAACTTCAGATTGTCAGTCTGACATGCGGTACAATGTACAATCAAAGTATGTGTGTCATGCTATCGTGGTACCTGTACAACGCTGTACACGTACAGCGCTAGTACAGTTGTATGTCTGTCCATGGTATAAGACACTATTTCGGTACGACTCATAGTTTTTGAGATATAAATTATCAAAGATTTTTCTGACTCAAATCGATACGCCCTTTTCAAAAGTTACGTTTAAGTCAAAAAATCCCAATTGATGTGGAAAACTCATATTTCATATATTACCCAAACGGAATACACACTTTCATTCGAATCAAAAATACTCATGTTTTGTCATTTTTCGATTTCATTTGGAATTACTCTTATTACATGTTCATTACATGCATTAAGTTTTACGCTGCAAACGTTTCGTCTTTCCTATCTGCGTTGACAGCATTGACTTCGTGTTGCACCATTTGAAAGGAAAAGGAATGTTATAATGGATTTTGAGAATGAAATGAAAAATTATTTGAGAATTTTGAGAATGAAAAGAAAAATTATGAATGAAAATTTACTTTTTCGTGCCGAATATGTATTCTATTTAATAGAGTAATACGTTTTCTCACAGCTTGTGAAATAATATTAAACTAAGAATTGTGTCTGATAATAATAATTTTCTATTATAATGGTGAGAATGTTTTGAAATACAAGTCGGACTCGATTATCTGGAATTTTGTTTTTTTTCACTCCTGATAATCGTATCATAAAAAAAAATTGAAAGAAAATCTCTTGGTAAACGTAAAATAATTATGATTTGCCCTTATTTATTTGTATATTGCAGTGTTGTAGCCACAAATTGTCTGGGGCCCCCTGTGGGGAGGGGTAATGTTCGCCTTGTTACAGCTCATGGACTAAAATATTATTCAAATGGTCTAGATCAGGGATGTCCAAACTTTTGGGCATAACGGGCGACTAACTGTTAAAATGTTAGGTTGCGGTCTACCAACCTTGACTATATTGAAAAATCATCAGAAATCGAACGTAGTACAAGACGATAAAATAAAGTTTTAATCCTCCTGTACTCGCGCGCAAAATCATAACCAGTCTTCCATGTTTCACAAAAAACACTGCGTCCGGGATAAACATGTCCACGCTGCTGTTCGCAGTTTTGCAAGCAAACCATTTGTCATGACAATTGTCATGCGTAAATGCGAAAACAGAATAGAAACATACGGTATGAGGCATGATATCGACGCCAACCTCTCTCAGTTTCTATTCTGTTTTCGCATTTTCGCATGACAATTGTCATGACAAATGGTTTGCTTGCAGTTTTGTGTTTGAATACAAACATGATTTTTTCGTACCTATGTTTGAAAATGTGACATGTTTGTATTAGTAGTAAGTTTGGACATACGATGTTTAATCCTAATGTTTCACATGATGTTCGAACATGGTGTTCAGTTTCTCTTGTGTTTTCACCCCAAGCACCGGCAGTGCGTAGAGTAGAAGAAGCGAATCAGACACCACACTACCACCACTCAACTCGTGGTGTGTTGGGATGTTGAAATGGAAAAAATGCTTTCCTATCATGACAATGGGTGCTTCGTCTAAAATATAGGGCAAATAAAATAAACCTCTTTATCTGTCCTGATCAAAATACACGTCGACTGATATCAGAGTTCTTCACAATTGATATCATTATTCAGTGTACGCATCTATTTATGTATTGAATTCATGTAACATTCGCTATTACTAGTTATTTGAACAAGTAACGGGTGTTAAATAAAAACTATGTATGGGTTATACCTATGATATAACCGCAAGGTTGACGTAGGACTGCCGTTGGCTTAGTAATCAATTGTATTTCTTCAATAAGCAATATTCCCACCTCGGATGTTCCTCATTGGGTACGATATCGCCGCTGCGTAGAGCTATCTTTTGTGTGTTATTGATTAAACTACTAAATGAATGAAACTATTAACGAATTTAATTGCAAACAAATCCCAATTTAAGTCAATGCATGCATTATGGAAGTAGTTATCGCAGCAAATAGTTATCAACATTTTGCCTAATCATCAAAAGGTATGCGTAGAAGTTCAGTGAGCTGACGACATGAAAAGATATCTTCTAATGCTGTCTTGAATAATCGAGCCAAAGCGTTGCATTTGTACCCACTTTTGTAGACCGTGATAGCAAAATGAATTCTGGAGCGTAAAAATGCATGGGGGTATAAAAGCACTGCCGACGTGAATGTATCTGCAATGCCGATTCTCCCAACTTCTTGGTTTCGGAATCTGTATTGGGAATACACATAACGGTTTGCAAAATAGCAAGCGAGTACAAAAGTACCCGTAGTTTGCACCTATTTTGCAATGCCAATTTCCCCAGGCTCCATGTTTTTGAAATCTGTGTTAAGGAAACATTCCAATTTCCAGATACGCAAGCCAGTACAAAAGTACCCGCTGCTTGCATCTATTTTGCAATGCCAATTTCTCCTGGCTCCGTGGTTTTGAAGTCTGTGTTAGGGAAACATCCATCCATTCCAGCGATCGTACCTCAATCGTTGCGCAATCATAACTGAGAGGATTTCCGAGCGGCACTCGCTTTTATACCGATTGGTGTAAATTCAATAGCCTGTTTTGAATGCAATTTTAGGGCTACTGAAACAAGTTTTTGGAACAGAAAGTAATAAGCATAAAACGCGTATACACTTTATCTTTCGAATGAAGTGTTTATCATACCATTTCGCTCAGTTGCTTAGGAGCTATTAGCGCTCAAAATCACGTTCTCCGGCGTAACGCTTTCGTTTTCGAAACTTTGAACTTACACCCCAGTATAGAAATGAAAGACGTAGTCCTACGTCAAAAATGAGATTTTTTTCAATACCTTTCAGTAACTCAAATAAAGAACGTAAAATTTTCTTTCTCCAAGAAAATTGCTCTTTGGACTCCCTACAAACAGTAGGCGTGTTTGGTCTTGCTAGTTTGAATTTAGTCAAAGCAAAGATGGCGTCGAAACAGCACGTGCTCCGCGAACGCATTGTACTGTTCTACGAAACGCATTTTCAGCAAGGAAAAAAGTTCACGGTGGCACATTTTAAGGAAGAAAATGTACCTGTCAGTACGGTATATCCTATCCTGGGTACCCTGAACGTAGAGCGGAAGGTCAGAAGTGGTCGTCCGGTGACGATAATGACGAAGCAGAGGAAGACATCGTTAAAGAAGCTGTTTGACAACAAGGACGCAACCAGCCTGCGTGACGCCGGTCGGAAATATGGCTGCTCCCACGTATTGATCCATCGGACCCTCAAGATGGAAGGAATCGTCTGCAGGAAGAAGACGAGGTCGCCGGAGTACACGGAGGTGCAGATTGAGACGGTTAAATCACAGTGTCGGTGGATGACCAAAAAATACCGCGGGACGTCTTTCGTTCTGGACGACGAAAGCTATTTTCCGCTGTCCAAAAGGCATATTCCAGGAAATGATAATTACTACTCCAGCGACAAGTCATCCACACCGCCTGAAGTGAAATACTAGTTCAAACACAAGTTTGAAAAAAAGGTTATGTTGTACATCGCCATTTCCAACCGGGGCATTTCAAAGCCTTGGTTTAAGCCGAGCGGTCTGGCAATCAACCAACAAATCTATCGAGAAGGGAACCCTGCTGCCGTTCCTGAACGAGCAACACGCGGATGGGAAGTACGTCTTCTGACCGGACAAGGCGTCTTCCCATTACGCCAAGAAGACGCTGGCGTATCTTGAGGAGAAAACCCAACAAACTTGCCCCAGTGCCGCCCAATAGAGGATTTCTTTGGCTCACTCAGTGCCCTAGTGTATAAAAACAATTGGAAGGCCAAGGACACGAAGCAACTGTCTACAAGAATCCGGAATTGTATCCGGAAAATGGACGTAAGTGCCGTACAACGTTCTTGTGAGAGCATTGCGACAAAGTTGCGTCGAACAGCAGACCACGGTCCTTACTCTAACATTTACTGACATTGTTTTGAAGAAAATACATTATGTTATCAATAAAAAATACTGAAATCGATGAAAAAAAAAATTATATGTTATTGAAAAAATTCTCATTTTTTATTTAACACCCGTTACTAAAATTGAATAGAGCGTGGCGGAGATGTTTAGTTAACCACAACAAATTTTGATTACAACATTTCTATAATTTTAATCGAATATGAAGCACCAGAATTATTCAGTAGTGACATGTTAGTCGAGTATCATTGTTCGTGTTTGGGATAGACATTCAACACTAGCGAAAATCATGTTCGAGTTCAAACAATAACATGGAATTTTCACATCGCGTGGACATGTGTAAGTGTTTTTCGGCCATCGTCAAGCCATTTTTTTGTTGACGGCGACTGCCGAAGCAGTTCTAGTCGAAGCGGAGCTACTGGGCGTAGAGTCGGTCTTCATTTTTCACCTTCGAAGAGTTCGGGCCCTGGTAAACATTACATATCTATCGATCAACATGGTTTCATGCCGAATCGTTCCACCACAACGAATCTTCTTTCGTTTACGACATATATTGCTGACGGGATGTCCGGCGGTATGTCCCAAACGGATTTGATTTACACGGACCTGTCCGCCGCCTTTGGTAAAATCAACCATGATATTACAGTGCGTAAATTGAATAAGCTTGGCTTCAACGGCAATGTTCTACATTGGCTTACATCATATTTGATCGGATGCTCCCTCGCGGTTAAGATAGGCGATTGTTTCTCCGCAGAATTCCCTGCTACATCAGGAACACCTCAGGGGAATCATCTCGGCCCTCTGATATTTCTCATATAAAGGGTGTGTCACATCAAATTACATCACGGAAAAAACGCTGTAGAAATTCGCCCAGTAGACCGATCCTTTTGAAAATTTTAGACAGTAAAATAAAAACTATTAAACAACTTTTGGCATTTTCTTTTTATTCATACTTCGAGCCCAAGCCCGTATGCTCGCACCTTCCTCTTTACCCCGTCCATAAGGTTCTGTACAACGTCAGGTTGTAGTTTTTTTGGAACAGAAATCCATTTTCTCTTGAAGTCCGCCTCCGATTTGACAACTTTTGGGTTCTTCCGAAGGGCCTGCTTCATAATCGCCCAATATTTCTCTATTGGGCGAAGCTCCGGCGCGTTGGGCGGGTTCATTTCCTTTGGCACGAAGGTGACCCCGTTGGCTTCGTACCACTCCAACACGTCCTTTGAATAGTGGCACGAAGCGAGATCCGGCCAGAAGATGGTCGGGCCCTCGTGCTGCTTCAATAGTGGTAGTATGCGCTTCTGTAGGCACTCCTTAAGGTAAACCTGCCCGTTTACCGTGCCGGTCATCACGAAGGGGGCGCTCCGCTTTCCGCAAGAGCAGATCGCTTGCCACACCATGTACTTTTTGGCAAACTTGGATAGTTTCTGCTTGCGAATCTCCTCCGGAACGCTGAATTTGTCCTCTGCGGAGAAGAACAACAGGCCCGGCAGCTGACGAAAGTCCGCTTTGACGTAGGTTTCGTCGTCCATTACCAGGCAATGCGGCTTCGTCAGCATTTCGGTGTACAGCTTCAGGGCTCGCGTCTTCCCCACCATGTTTTGCCTTTCGTCGCGGTTAGGAGCCTTCTGAACCTTGCCCTCCCACTGCTTGGTCCGCTGGACAAATGAACTTGACAAATTCAGCTTATTGGCGACATCCCGGAACGAACTTCTCGGATCACGTCTAAACTGCTTAACTACGCGCTTGTGATCTTTTCACTGACGGAGCATCCATTTTTGCCGTTCTTCACCTTCCTCGATGGTTAGGTTCTCGAAGTATCGTTTTAGTACTCTGCTGACCGTGGATTGGACGATTCCCAGCATCTTACCGATGTCCCGATGTGACAACTCCGGATTCTCGAAATGAATGCACAGGATTAATTCACGACGCTCTTTTTCGTTCGACGACATTTTTCCAAATTTACGAAAAATTGACAGTGAAGCATGGCCAACGTGATCTATACACTCTTATCTGATTATAAGCGAAAGCTGAAGATATAATTCCTAAAAATTAAATTTCTACAGCGTTTTTTCCGTGACGCAATTTGATGTGACACACCCTTTATTTTAATGAAGTAAATTTCGTCCTGGAGGGCCCTCATCTTTCATTCGCTGATGATATGAAAATATTTTTCCACGTTAACTCGGAGGCTGATGCCTTGTTTCTTCAACAACAACTTGCAGAAATCCAGAAATGGTGCGTGGAAACTCGTATGACGCTCAATCCAAGCAAATGTTCCACGATAACTTTCACAAGAAGGAAAAATCCTATTCGCTACAACTATTCTCTCGACGATGCTCCGCTAACTAAACTCGACTGCGTGAAGGATCTAGGAGTGTATTTAGACTGTAAATTGAACTTTAAAACTCACGTCAAGTAATTTGGAATCCGCACTATCTGAACTAGAGGTGTGCAAATCAGCTCATCATGATGAACAGCTCTGATCATATCAGCTCATCTAAATGAGCTGTTCTTTATGAACAGCTCTTCAGCTCAGTTGTCAGTGCCGACTTTCAATTTGGGTCCCAAACTCGATAGCCACGAAGCCAGTTTGAAAATGTTAAAATTCAAATGAAATTTTTCACACCATATTATTAATTACTTGAAACACGTATTCCAGACTATTATTTACAACAGACTCGGCGAGTACAACATTTCCGACATTTTTACTGAGGCTTTACATTACAATAGAAAGTTTTCTTCAAAAAAAAAAAAATCTTATGAGATTTTTGCACCGCCAAAAACACCAAAGTGTTTTTCATTGAAATAGAATACTCATTTGATACACAGAATTTAATTTTCATTAATAATTTGAATTTTAAAAACGTGTTCATTCTGCCTGAGAGCCAATTATTATTTTTGGCGCCCCCTAAACTGGTAAACAAAGCTCAATGCCGTCAACGCGAATATAACAGTTGAAAAGACGAGGGACAAATGAAACTAAACTGATGTCTTAACACGAAGAGCGAGAGACGGTCAGTTCATTTGAATCTTACAGCTCACACACTCTCTTCAATTCTACAGCTCTTTTCTCTCCTTCATCATCATCAAAGTGAGCTGAAGAGCTGTTTGATTTTTTTGCGAGCTGTTCCGCGTCAACTCACTTCAAAGAGTCGATTCTTCGGAACAGCTCATGAGCGGATGGCACATCTCTAATCTGAACGGAGCCAACAGAATCGAAGCCGTACAAAAGCGATTTGTTCGGTTCGCCTTAAGACGATTACCCTGGAGTAACCCTCATCAGCTACGTAGCTATGAAAGCCGGTGCCATCTAATGGCTCTTGACACGTTGCACGTGCGGAGGGATGTGAACCGCGCCTTATTTATATACGATGTGCTATTGGCTAGGACAGAATGCCCAGGGATTCTGGAGAACATCAACCTTCTGGTTCAATCTCGAGCTTTACGGGACCACGCTTTCCTTCGAGTTCCTTTCCGTCGTACCAATCATGGATACAACTCAGCCGTATTGGGTCTTCAACGCCTGTTCAACAGAGTAGCTTCTGATTTCGACTTTCACTACTCAAGAAATGCGGTTCGGCAACAATATTTTGAACAAGTACGTAGTTTTCATTAATATCATTAGGGCAAAATTCCGCCTGTTGATAACGATTAAATAAATAAATAAATAAATAAATAAAAAATCTCATAAAAAATTCTCTTGGGTAATTTTACACTCTGAAGCGTATTCCTTCATCAACTTTGCGGCTACTTCAATTTGAGTGTTGTAAATATAATTGGAGATTGTCATTCTGGAAAAGCTTATTCAGTTAATTTACAACCGGCAATATGTATAAATGTAAAAAATATGTAAAAAAAATAGGCACATATTTGTACCAGAAGAATTTTGGAATTTTGGAATTTCAAGTATGTGTATTATGGATATTTTTATACATTCAAGTATGTGTATTATGGATATTTTTTTCTAATAAAATGAAAAGTACAAAAATCAGGAAAAATCAGGATCATTTGATAAAAATCTGGGAAAATTTAGTGTTTGTCAGAATATCAGGGAACGTAACAAAAAGTCTGGGAAGTCCTGAAAAATCAGAAAAGTTGGCATCTCGGGCCAACGATGGGATTAGCACATCAGGTGTGTTTCGCGATTAGGAAATGAATTATGTTTTTGGAAAGCAACGGCAAAATTTATTTCATTCGACTGGCGGTAGAATCACAAGAAGAGAGGCATACAATATAATTCTTTACTTGCATCCAAATTATATTCCGCTGTTATCCTGGTTGTCCCATTTGGTCGGAACTATTTGAGGAGCACAAATTAGACCAATCAAAACGAGGCACATAGCGCATTTGGACAATGCTGGACATTTCTTAATTATTCAATTGTTTATCTCAAGGAAAACGTAGATACGTATAAATATTCCTTATCAATTGATGTAAACATCTTTGCGATCTATTAAGAAATGCTGGAGTTATGAGCGATCAAAATGTTTCCTTTTTTTTCTACATGTTCAGGGCCCAGATTTTCAATTTGCCCCACTATATCTTCCATTAAAGGTGTGTCACATCAAATTGCATCACGGAAAAAACGCTGTAGAAATTTAATTTTTAGGAATTATATCTTCAGCTTTCGCTTATAACCAGATAAGAGTGTATAGATCACGTTGGCCATGCTTCACTGTCAATTTTTCGTAAATTTGGAAAAATGTCGTCGAACGAAAAAGAGCGTCGTGAATTAATCCTGTGCACTCATTTCGAGAATCCGGAGTTGTCACATCGGGACATCGGTAAGATGCTGGGAATCGTCCAATCCACGGTCAGCAGAAAACGATACTTCGAGAACCTAACCATCGACCGGAAGGTGAAGAACGGCAAAAATGGATGCTCCGTCAGTGAAAAAGATCACAAGCGCGTAGTTAAGCAGTTTAGACGTGATCCGAGAAGTTCGGTCCGGGATGTCGCCAATAAGCTGAATTTGTCAAGTTCATTCGTCCAGCGGACCAAGCAGCGGGAGGGCCTGCGTACATACAAGGTTCAGAGGGCTCCTAACCACGACGAAAGGCAAAACATGGTGGGAAAGACGCGAGCCCGGAAGCTGTACACCGAAATGCTGACGAAGCCGCATTGCCTGGTAATGGACGACGAAACCTACGTCAAAGCGGACTTTCGTCAGCTGCCGGGCCTGTTGTTCTTCTCCGCAGAGGACAAATTCAGCGTTCCGGAGGAGATTCGCAAGCAGAAACTATCCAAGTTTGCCAAAAGATACATGGTGTGGCAAGCGATCTGCTCTTGCGGAAAGCGGAGCGCCCCCTTCGTGATGACCGGCACGGTAAACGGGCAGGTTTACCTTAAGGAGTGCCTACAGAAGCGCTTACTACCACTATTGAAGCAGCACGAGGGCCCGACCATCTTCTGGCCGGATCTCGCTTCGTGCCACTATTCAAAGGACGTGTTGGAGTGGTACGAAGCAAACGGGGTCACCTTCGTGCCAAAGGAAATGAACCCGCCCAATGCGCCGGAGCTTCGCCCAATAGAGAAATATTGGGCGATTCTGAAGCAGGGCCTCCGGAAGAACCCAAAAGTTGTCAAATCGGAGGCGGACTTCAAGAGAAAATGGATTTCTGTTCAAAAAAAACTACAACCTGACGTTGTACAGAACCTTATGGACGGGGTAAAGAGGAAGGTGCGAGCATACGGGCTTGGGCTCGAAGTATGAATAAAAAGAAAATGCCAAAAGTTGTTTAATAGTTTTCATTTTACTGTCTAAAATTTTCAAAAGGATCGGTCTACTGGGCGAATTTCTACAGCGTTTTTTCCGTGATGCAATTTGATGTGACACACCCTTTAGACGTAGTCCTATGTCAAAAAATAGAGATGTGATTTTTGTCGTTTTCATCGAGTTATGATTTTTCAAAGTTTGTTTTGGTTGCGGTAACTCAATAGACAGAAAATAAGAAAATGGGAAATCCAACTTTTTCTGCAAGTTTAATAATTTTTTCAAGTAATATGTCGATTACCTGAATCGGTCCAGTAGTTCAAAAGTAATGGATTTTTAAAATACGTCATTTTTAGAAAAAAGGGGAAACCATTGCTTTTTCGAACCACCCTAAAATACTCTAATACTTCGTCTAATACTTTGCGACAAAGAACAAAACTACGAAAATCTGAGAACCACTATTTGGCATGGAATCGGCATGGAATTGCTGACATAGAATTCGAAAGTTATACGATATCATATTTGCTGGATGTTGTGATATGATGTTATATGGGTTGTGAGAGTTAAAGAGATTTAAAGAATCCTGAACCATTAGACATTGATGCTGTGTTTTTTTCCAATAGTAAACTATCAATAAAATACGTTGAGGCAATTGATAATAGGAACAAGCTATTTTCGGTCTTTGAGAACTTGTCAGTTAATGTACAGAGAAAACATGACGTTGAAACCTTTTTCAAACCACCATGACTTAGGACTCCAGAAAATCCCAGCAAGTAAAGAGACGTTCACGCTTGGAATCGTCGTTGGTAGCAATTCTGGATAAACTGGGTTGTCATACTAAAAATATTACAAACAATACTCGAGACAAAACTGGTTGCTAATGTGCCGTCTTTTCGTAGATGAATAAGCCCTATTCGTGCAATGTTTTAAGATTATTTCCTTTTTGTTCGGTTGTCGAATGATGGCATCCTTCCTCCAGAAGTCTCTCCTCCATGTCCCATCATGTTTATCAACAAGAATCGGAACGCAAATTGTGTCAGGTGTATTAATCCTCTTAAAATCCGGCACCTACACAAGGGGTACCAGCTCGAATGCCGTTTAATTAGCATTCTCAAGTCCGCTTCGCTTCCCATTCACATTCCCACACATCCCCACAAAAACATGTCAACGTTCCCCAAAATTCGGGATGTGAGCCTCATTCGAAAGCCGGGACTCCTTTCAAACAAACAAACAAACAAACAAACAAACCGAGGACCAAGCGGCTAAGGGCATCATCTGTGTGCGACAATTGTGGCCTCTCGTCTCAGATGCGAAAAAAGCAAAAAGTCAGAAAAAAGTAAGACACGTAACGAGCATGACATCGCACTCCCGGACCAAGAGCCGGTAGTGGGATAAAACTTGTACCCCATTACTTATCATTAGTGTTGGATTAAATTATACGGCGAATATTTTATCTCATTATTTATTTGCATTTTCGTTTGGTATATTCGTGCTTGCCATTTAATTTCCACTTTCGTGCGCATTCGTGGCTGCCATTGGGAGCGAAATGTTTAATTTTGGGTGAAGGAGAAAAAGATTATCATTCTATGTTTTTTTCTCGATGGTGATAATATCGGTGATCATCGGAATCGATAACGAACTCTTCTGACCAAGCTGGGGATTAACATTCCCAAGTGTATTGCATCCGTAGGAAATAATAAAGAATGATAATTTTTCTTCCATAATTATTATCAATTTGACCCCGTGTCATTGGACCAATACAGGACCGTTGACCTTTTCCCAACTAATGGCAGAGGGTAGAGGTTTCATCATCGCAATTTCAATTTATTTTATAAACTCGCCAAAATACTTCGAATGCTAGGTGGAAAACATTTAACAATTTCGCAAAATGGACACCGACTCAATCAAAGTTGTAGACTCGATTGAAATAATATTATAGTGATCCTTCTCGGATTCCCTCCGGAATGGTATCTTCCATATCTAGTTCTGCACTTCTAAAATCTCAACCGAATAGACATCAGCCGTCTGCACGGGTTAAATTATGCATCACCAGTTCCATGGATGCTGCGTATAACGGGATAAGAGTGGATACGAGGTACGATTACCACAATGTAACGTCGGGAATACCGGTGGTTACAAATCTCAGGAAATCTAGGACCAACGCCCGGGGAGGAAAGCGTATAAATGAAGCGTTGGAAATGTAGCAACTACAACAGACATCGCGTGTGTGGCGACATGATGGGAAAATTCGTTACCAAATAGCTCCAGTCGGAGACTCCTAGCAGCAAGTGATTTCAATGCCAACAACTGATGGGCCCAAACCCAATACCCATCCAGAGGGACCACAAACGTACCGAGGCTGTGTGCTTCTCGGATTAATCGCCCGAGATGTCGGCTTCAGATGCCAGAAGTTCCTTCTTTTTTATTCTCAGTTCGATTGCGATTGAAAACAGGTTTTTTTCGGACGCTAAACAACACGCTCCGTCCGTCAGTCTCTGGGTCTCTGCTGGTTGCGTCCCGTTTACAACTTCTGCTCCTGCTTTGTTGGCTTCTTCTTCCTTTGTGCGGTGGGCTTATCTGAACGTTTTCGCTTTTTTGTTACC
Organism: Toxorhynchites rutilus septentrionalis; assembly: GCF_029784135.1. Classification (NCBI taxonomy): domain Eukaryota; kingdom Metazoa; phylum Arthropoda; class Insecta; order Diptera; family Culicidae; genus Toxorhynchites; species Toxorhynchites rutilus. The sequence continues at coordinate 27,506,396 of NC_073746.1, read as the reverse complement.
ATTCGCCACTTCTGGGTTTTTTTTTTCTGTTCGTGGCGAAACGTAAATTGAGTGCTTTAAAAGTCCACATGTGAGAAACGATAGCGTATGTTACTAATTCATGTATTCTTTCAATCAATTGAACAAATGATGAGTACAGTTTTTTCTTCTCACCACTTTCGGATGATGATTCAAACGGATCCAAAAGTTTACTGTTCATGACTTGAATTCACTTAAGCAGTCAAAAATCCCCAAAAGCAGATGGATTGTGGTTTTTGGTCACGTATTTCACCAAAAACCACAATCACAATTGCCTTCATTTCGCATTGTTTTTCGTCCGGGCAGGCGTTTACGACCCCATCGATCGGTAGTAAGCGTAAGCGGCTGTCCACGGTGGAGATCTTGAACTCAGTCAACTCATTTGACTGAGACTGTCAGCTTTGCGCTGTGTCCATCAATCATGTACACAGGTACAACTCCCAGCGCGTGATCGGCATCCATAAACTGGTTGTATGCTGCGATTTTTTTCATGACTCGTTCTGAAGCTCTCTTTTTATGTTTACCGCCAATAAGGCAAACAGAAAGCGACATCTAGTGGATACCAATTGATGGTGGTTTGAGTCCATAGTGATGATGAGAATTTGTTCCCTTGATGTGAGAGAGGGACTGTTCATTTCCATTCTCTCGCGCATTGGTTGCCAAGTATTTTATATCACATCATATCGTTTCAGGTAATTATATACTGAGAGAAATAATTATCAAATATAACGAATTTTGACGTAGGACTACGTCTTTCATTTCTATACCGGGGTGTAAAATCAAAGTTTCGAAAACGAAAGATAAAATGTCTACGCGTTATATACTTGTTACTTTTTGATCCAAAAACTTGTTTCAATAGCCTTAAAATTGCTTTCAAAACATGCTATTGAAATCACCAATCGGTATATATGCGAGCGCCGCTCGGAAATCCACTCAGTTATAATTGAACAGCGATTGGAGCATGTTGTCGCTGTTGTGGTGAAGCGCGGATGAACGGTGCCACCAAGAGCCTGTTTGTGCACCTTAGGCCAGAAGGGAATCCATCAAGAGGAGAGTGATGCCACAAACGGTTCCCCGGGAAGAGTTCGGAGCAGCCACCACACACACACATACACGCGCGGAACTCTTCGTTTGGATGCCATTCAGCATCGAGAAAATTCCGGAAAGATTCAATCGTTGCTGAAAAATAATCTGCCAGTTCCTCTGGGAACTGAATAATACATTCATGCGAAAGAGTTCATTTTAATGTTTTCTATCCATGTAACACTGCGACCAAATATTTTTCAATTAAGTGCTATTAACATGTGGTTATCGAGTTAGCATTAACCATTGGTGGGCTTAGAGTCTCGAGGAAAATCTGGAAAGAACTAATCGTTGCTGAAAAGTAATCTGCCAGTTCCCCTGGGAATTGAAAAATATATTCATGTGAAAGAGTTTATTTTAATGTTTTCTATCCATGTAACACTGCGACCAAATATTTTTCAATCAAGTGCTATAAACAGGTGGTTATCGAGTTAGCATTAACCACTGATGGGCTTCGAGTATCGAGGAAAATCTGGAACAAACTAATAGTTGCTGAAAAATACCCTGCCAATTCCCCAGGGAATTGAGAAATAAATCGATGCGAAAGAGTTTATTCTAATGTTTTCTATCCATATAACACTGCAACCAAATACATTTTGTTTTGTGATTTTTCAATCGATCGCAATTAACATGGAAGCTTCTGAAAATTATTCTTCCCCATCAGTAGAAAATTTTCGTATCCAATATTGTATGCGCGCGCAGCGGAAAATGTTTCGCATCGCGAAAATTATATAATTTTCAATCGATTATTGCTCAGTCGCCGAATGTTTCAAACTCAGAGAGTTCATTCGCCTCTTGTTTGCCTTCCAAATTGCTATCGTAAACCACACCTTCTCTCGATTCAATCACGCACAAAAAGCATACTTAAGCGACATTCTGGTGGTGAAACGCATTCATTTTTCGTGAGGACATCGACAAGGTAACATCATAATTGTACGAGCTGGACGGCGAGGGATCGAGGGATCGAGGGATCGAGGGATCGAGATATTCATTACCTAGCCTGACCTAACCTGAAAGACATGTTGTTTGTTTGGAACTGTGAGGGAAGACAGAAAAGCCGAGCCATCGGGAGGAGAAGAGATAGTGACCAAGAGAGTATCAGCATCGAAAAACGGTTCTCCGGGAAGACATCGAAGCAGCCGCCACACACACACATACACGCGCGGATTTTTTTTTTCGTTTTGATGCCATTCAGCAAAAAATTCCGGAAAGATCTAATCGCTGCTGAAAAATAATCTGCCAGTTCCTTGGGAATTGAAAAATACATAAATGTGAAAGAGTTTATTTTAATGTTTTCTATCCATGTAAAACTGCGACCAAATATTTTTCAATTAAGTGCTATTAACAGGTGGTTATCGAGTTAGCATTAACCACTGGTGGGCTTCGAGTATCGGAGAGAATCAGGGAAGATGTTATTGTTGCTGAAAAATAATCTGTCAGTTCCCCTGGGAATTGAAAAATACATTCATGCTAAAGAGTTTATTTTAATGTTTTCTAACATATAACGCTGCGACCAAATACATTTGGTTTTGTGATTTTTCAATCAAGTGCAATTAGCAGGAAAGCTTCTGAAGATTTTTCTTCCCTATCAGTAGGATATGTTCGTTTCCAATATTGGATGCGCGCGCAACGGAAAATGTTTCGCATCGCGAAAAACATAATTCTCAATCGATTATTGCTCAGTCGCTGAAAGTTTCAAACTCAGAGAGTTCATTCGCCTCTAGTTTGCCTTCCAAATTGCCATCGTAAACCACACCTTCTTTCTATTCAATCACGGACAAAAAGTATACTTAAGCGATATTCTGGTGGTGAAACGCAATCTGTTAGAGGCGAATGAACTGAAAAGTTTAAAGCCTCTTTAATTCAACATCATCATCATGAAACGCAATCATTTTTCGTGAGGACATCGACAAGACAACATCGCTACTGAACGAGTTGAACGAGCTAGACGGCGAGGGATCAAGAGATTCATTACCTGACATGAAACGCATTCAGTTAGTTTGGAACTGTGAGGGAGCGCAGAAAAACCGATCCATCAGATGAAGAGAAGACGACCGAGAGAGTATCAGCACCGAAAAACGATTCTGTTTGAGACATCAAAGCAGCCGACACACACACATATATACGTGCGGAACTTCTTTCGTTTAAATGCCATCCAGCATCGAGAAGATTCCGGAAGAATATTATCGTTGCTGAAAAATATTCTGCCAGTTCCCCTGCGAATTGATAAATTCATGCGAAAGAGTTTATTTTAATGTTTTCTAATGATGAGAAAAGAATTAAAATGATTTATTTTAATGTTTTCTAGTGATGGACTTCGAGAAGAACCCGGAAAGATAACGCTGCTGCAAAATAATCTGCCAGTTCCCCTTGGCATTGAAAATAACATGCAAGCGAATAAGTTTATTTTAATGTTTCTAACCATATAACACTGCGACCAAATACATTTCGTTCTGTGATTTTTCAATCAAGGGCAATTAGCAGGAAAGATCTGAAGATTATTCTTCCTCATCAGTAGGATATTTTCGTATCCAATATTGGATGCATAAAACCTTGTACCTCTAACGTAACGCTCTCGTTTTCGAAGTCCCCCGAATATTCATTTATTCTTCATTCAGAATGGATTCAGATTGAACTTCAAACAAATGATCACTGAATCAACGATAGTCCTACGTCACCATTGCGGTTATACCATAGATATAACCCACTTCCTGTTTTTTGCTACCATAATTTACACTTAATGCGACATTTAGCTAATTGGACAGATCTAAAATGCGCACGTTTAATTAGACATTTTAATCTCTAATTGGACATTTTTGTAAACATCGAGTTCGGGGTCCAAATTATGGCCCCTCATTAGAAGTCGCCACCAGACGTCGACACTGTACCACTCTCATCAAAAATGTCCAATTACAGTGCAAGTTCGCTAATTGGCGATCTAACGCAAAACGTAAACGATCGGTGAAACATCTGGATTTTGTTTTTAAACTAAGAAAATGATGCTAATGTAACCTAAAACTCAAAAACAAATCACGTATATTTTACTTCCGGGCTTTCCAAGGTAGTTCTCACATGCAGGAATCGTGCATTTTTCTACTTGTGTTTGATTGTGCCCTCGAATTTCCTTCTTTAATTCAACCATTGTCAACATTTTTATAGTTTTCACTCCTGAAAGAGGTAAATAAATAACAAGTTATATATAAAATTGCGCAGAATTAAATATAAACTCATCGCAATCAAATAATCTTTTATGATTATAACATTGTAATTTATGGAACCTTCCATAAGCTCACATGGCAAAATTTAAAACCATCATCACTTTCACCGCAGCGCCGCCTAGGTACGTTAGATCGCCAATTGGGAGACAACTGCCTCCCAACTAACGAATATGATTCGCTTATTGGGGGTATCAACAAATGTCAAAGTCAAGCGAGGAGCACTCGAATTGTTTGTTTTGGCATATGTTTTCGTTCGTTAAAGTTGATATGTATTGTGAGTAGCTGCTTCGTGTGCTTCATAAATATGTTTTTTTATCTCGTGAATCTCGCGATACAGGTAGCTTATGAATTCATACGTAAACTTTATGTATTGAAGAATTATTTGCCTCAAAATTATTCAGTTTACACGATGGAAGGAACATCAACGTCGAACTCCGGGACGAATAACAAGGAATGTGTAAAATGAAAGCATACAACGCTCACCTTAGCGGAGAAAGTTACAATAATAGAGGAATTTGAGACAGGAAACAGTTACCACGAAACACTCAGGAAAAAGAATGGTGTCGGAGCATCCTCCATTGGGCGATTTGTGCAGAACAAAGTGTCTATTCGAGCGAAACTAGAAAAATTCAGAGAACATGGTGTAGAAAACCGTAAAACCATGAAGGAGCACAATTTTCCATTGATGGAGGAAGCGCTTTACCTATGGATATTGCAGCAACGTGAGTCGAATATTATTATTACTCTAAATGCCATCAAAGTCAAAGCAGAATTACTATTTCAATGCGTCCAAAAACATGGAGTTTATGTGGATCACGTTTTCCAATTTTCGGATGGATGGGTGCGCCGTTTCAAACAAAGTTTTAGATTGCGTATGTAAGTAGTCGTGGGAGAGAAAGCTTCTGCAGATAAGGAGGCTTATCTTAAATTCAAAGAAATGCTCATGAAGAAAATTTTGGAAATGAATTTGACAAAAGTTCAAGTTTTTAATGCAGATGAATCAGCCCTCTTTACCAAGCTCATGGCATCACGCACTATCGCACTATGGGACGAGACAGTTGCCTCGGGACGTAAACTCAACAAAACACGATTCACATTCATGCCTTGTTCAAACATTAATGGATCCTTGAAAATGAAGGTGATGTTCATTGGGATAGCCGTGATGACGGATTCATTCAAGTCATTTACTTACCGCCAAATGTGACGGCAGAATGTCAGCCAATGTATCAGTCAGTGATCAACGCAATCAAAACGAGATACAAACGTAAACTAATGCTAAAACTTGTTTTGGAGAACGAGGACTTGTCTTTCGAACAGCGTCTGAAAAATGTATCTCTACGGCAGAACATCGATTGGATTGCTGAAGCATGGGACGAAATCAGTCAGGCTACCATTAAGAATTCTTGGAAAAAGTTATTCGATAAGTTTCCAGGGTATGAGTGGAACACGTCTGAACAAGTGGGGGATTTTTCTGTGGATGTTAAATCCCTTGTAACATCTATAGACGGTGTGGCTGGAACAAATACAACGGAAGAGCAAATTCGGACCAAGTACTAGATTGCGATGGCAAAGTTGTTTCCATGACCAGTGAAGTGTTAACGGTCGAAGCAATAGTCAAGTCTGTTCTAAACAGAGATGATTTTACTTCCGTGGAGCAGAAATGGTTGGATACCACCGCGGAGTCTTTGAACGGAAGTGTTTGTATCGACGAAAACGAGGAGACTGAAATAGATTTTTCAACTGCGATGAAGTCACTTAATTTGTTCAGAACAATGCAACACAAACATTGGAATTCAGTTTCATCCTGAAATGCTGGAAGCTGAGTGGAAGAAACGATGTTCCTAACTGTTTTTTTTATTATTTTATCTCATTGTATTTGATTGCATTGTATAGTTATTCCTAGAATATAGTTGAGATGTAACTTTATTTTGTTTTTAATTTTTAACCTCAACTTTGAAAAACCCATCACCAAAAATGATATTGACACGACAGTGCAAAACTGACATACAATTCTGACGGATGACTGCTTTTTAATTGGGTCGCGTACCAATTAGCGAACACCCAATTAAAAAGTATCCCAACTAAAAAAGAAAGAAAAAAGAAGATGATGATTTGACGGGGAGTAGTCTGAAGAATACGGCGGGTGCAATAACGTTTCCCGGTTAAAAGTGGAAACAGAATGCCGCGTTGTGCGTTGCTTCTCTTCACCTATCATTGCTTGCGTTTTGTACTAAAACATTCACCCGACTCAGTCTGTTGATTTGCAGTCACAATCTAGCATTCGCGTCACCACTTTTCATGTAAACAAAAACAAAATAAAATTCGTATGAAATTCTTGTTCTTGTTGTGTCCACGGATCAGTTGAATGTTTTTAAAAACAACACATTGACATATCCGCGCTGGCGGCATTGAGCTTCGTTTGCTAGTCTAGAGGAGCGTAAAAGAATAGCTGATTTTCAGTCGGAATGAACAAGTTTTCAAAATTAAAATTATGAATGAAAATTAGCTTTTCCATATCAAACTAGAATTCTATTTGAATGAAAAACATTTTTGTTTGCAGATGTTGAAAAAGTCTCATTCAAAAATAGTTTATGAAGACAATTCTATATTATGATGAAAAAATTCAAGGGGTTGTATCCGAGACACGACCGCTCAGGACGTAGGACTACGCATTTTTTTTTTTAATTTGTTGGTTTATCATCCCGAATATTATTTGCGAATACGTCGAAATTTCATAAACAACACTTAAGTAAAAAGTTCCGGGGACCCTGAAAAGTTTTAATAGCTTGCGTGGTTTTGTAGAATTATTTCGCGAAGCAACGATTCTTTCTTGCCTTTGCGAGAACAATACACTAATTGGTCATATCTCACAATTTGTTGCTTTATATCAATGCACGCATTGCACTGAGTATTTAACGAGAGACATCTTCCGTGCATCGCCATTCAACAACCATAAAACACGCGTATACAGATGCACACAGTTGCAGCCATAAAAATGAAACATCGAAACACACTTCATGTGAAATATTCGCTGGCGTTCACAGCTCGAAGGAAAACATAAAACACAAAACAAGCAGAATAAGCGACCTTTGTTGTTTCGGGCACAGAAAGATTCTGAGAATTTTCCTCAGAGGAGATGCAATACTTATACGCCAGCGACAGTTTACTCACTGTGCAAGGGTGGAGTTTACTTCCCAAATATTCTCTTTTCGCTATCGCCCTTCGTTATTTCTATTCTAGAGGCTGCATAAGTTGCCCGTTATTGAAAGCTCTGTTCGAGAAAGCACACAAATGGACAGAACAAATGTATGGGGAAATGGGAATGATTCCAATTTTCATCAATTTGAACCATATAGATACTATGGGATTGTAATGTATAGCATATCAAACAAATCTTAGAAAATTTCTGATTCGATTGGTATGCAAATCGTTAAAATCCGTTCACAGCAAAAATAGTTATTAACGTTAACTTTATTTCATAAAAACGTGACCTGTTTTCTGATTTGGCACCCTTAATGTAAGACGTAGTCCTACGTCAAACATTCAGCAATAATGTTGGAATTGTTTAGTCATATGATTGAATGAAAGTCAGGAACACGTGTTTCAAGTAAACAAATAACATGATGTGAAAATTTTCATTCAAATTTTAGAATTTAAAAACCGGCTTCGTGTCTTCGAATCTGATAGAGATTACACTAACGAGTTTGGGACCCAAATTATGGCCCGGCGCTCGACTCGACCGCTCCGGCATGACGTCATCGATGCACACATTGAGCGCATGCGCGGGACAGTTTTTACGCATCAACGACTGCACCGTGCACCGACAAGCCAAATATTCATCGCTAACGCTTCCCGTTCTCATATACGTAAGAGGATGTGGCGGTTGAGAGTTTGATCTAAAAGTTTAAAGCCTCTTAAAAACAAAGAAAGAAAGAAAGAGTTTGATTGTTCAGTTTCTACGCGTTATATACACAACATCGAGAGAATAAAAATCCTAGTAGTAAAATATTAAAAAGAGTTTGACTTCTAAGTGCACTCTTGCCTTCCAGGAGAAACCATTCGCACCATCGATATCTGGCTAGTAGACTGCTGTGGAAACCATTGCCTGCCCTTTTCAAGGCGGAATAAATAGTATATTTCCACACAGTTGAAACGCCTTTCCCTGCCTTTCCGTGTTTACAGTTCACTGCCTTGGCGCTGAAGAACACGCCAACACCACTGTCATCACAAATTCGGCACAAGCAGATTAGAACAAATGTTAGCGTTTAGTACAACGATGCTAATGACGCAACGTATTATTGTGTTCGAATAAATGGGAACACATTAAGGATTTTTATTGCGTCCTTCACGGCCCTATGGGTTTGCCTCAATGCGTTGTCATGCTTTAATATCACTTTATTGTGTCTTCGAGCGCATTCCATTTTTGACGTAGGACTACGTCTAACCGTTCAATATAGGGGCCCATTTCAATAATTCGATGTGAAAAAGTGTTCAGTTTTTAAACGTTAATACCTCTTCAATTAATGGATGGATTTTAATTCTAACTACACACATTAATAGGAAATATCCTCAGCAATTGTTTATATGCTATACATTACCGTTTTCAGCTCATATAAAGTTGAAATTGATGAAAAATATGTAACTGTTGGTGTAAGTGCATGGGTGAGATGCACAAAACTAGCGCGTCTTGTGTCGAATAATGAATATAAAAACATTAAATGGGAAATATCTGAGCGTGGATAAGCGTGATGGTTCACCGCTTCATGCCACACTCACAACGCCGAGACAACGCTACACTCCCCATGCCCGAGGACATCGGCACCGGCCACTAGGTGGCACTATTTGTATGGGCGAATGTCGACGGGTACCGAGTACCTAATTACGGGCCTAGGGGGTATTCACGGGACCTAAGGTGAATGCCCAGAAACTTAAGAACAGGGGACTTCTAAAGAACCCTTTGTACCGAACGGTTGGATTGGACCAAGGGTCGCGCGAACAGAAAAGGAATCGAGAATAACCGCGTGATTAAAAGGCGGTTGTGCAAAGGAATTTCGGTGGTGCGGTTTCGAGAGTGTTCGTGATTGAAGCAATAGTTCGCGAGTGGCTGAAAGAGATCTCCTCGACGTCATAGAGGTACCAGAGACGACACTGTCCGTCGTCTACACGCCACCCTGGCCCAGAGTCCCGGAAACGAAAGGTGAGTGTAGGCTAAGGAAGTGGGTGGAAAGTCAGCGTGATTGCATGGATTAGGTGTTTCCCTACCGCGTAGTCGTACGTAAACCGACCCTGAGGAATTTGTACAGGGAGTTTTGTGTGTGCCACTAGGTTTTGTGTGTGCCACTAGGCACTCAAGCTCACAATTTTCAAATTCATTTCAGCTCAGCAAATTCTTATCAAAACTGCTTCTCGTAATATTCGGACTTCTGTAACCAATGCCAATAACGAACGATAGTTCTACTTGGATTCCACGAAGAGATATACACTTGGGGACCAAATTGATTCCGGAAGAGTACATCGACTAGATGAAGTATCCAATTATTAACAATGGAGCTGATCAATGCTGGAGTCGTTCCGTATCTGGAATCATGAAATTCATATCTATGTAAAAACATACCAGATATAACCAGATATATATATATATATATATATATATATATATATATATATATATATATCCCAGGACATCTGATGTCCTGGGATCAACATTTAATAGGTATTGAATATGTAGATTGATGAGACAGTATGTTACGGGTAGTCTCCTCTAAACTGATTACTCGTCATCGTCTGCTTCGGTATCCAAATTTTTCACCAACCAATTATCGTCGTCTGCAAGTGGTCATTTTTGTCGAGTTTCCTTTGTTATACAGCTTTCATATATCTTCCTGGTATCTGTCGCAATGAAGCTTTGAACAATAACATGCTTGCTCCACGCTGCGTGCTGCAACCTTTGTAGCGGTTGCATTTGAAGTATTTTTCTTTTAGGTTTCTGCTTTCTATCAGTTTTTTTAAAAGCTTTGTTCGATAGGATGTGCGATATTTTGTCGTCGAAACCAGGATCATCGATGGCTACATGTCGCGAGGATGAACCTGAACATCAAAATAATAATCAGTATTTAAACTTACAAAAAATAAAAATATAAATTACCAGTGGAACTATTGCTTTGTTTGCTAAATTGAGTGGGGCACACAAGGATATATTGGAATTCGCTGCGGCAGATTGCTGCGATTAACTGGTGCTAAATCCAATGGGACGTCTTGATAGTTCGCCTTGCCACTCTTGCATGGTAAGTCACGCAGCGCACGCAGCAAATACAGGTATAGATGAAGCAGAAGATCAGGATCACGGCTACCTAAGATATCCCGGACGGGGATATCCGATTGTCTGCCTTGTGCTCTCAGTGCTCTAGAGAGCTGAGAGCGAGCAGCATGGAACCGGATACACGACCAGACAACATGCTCGATGTCGTGGTAGCCATCGCCACAATCACAAAGATTGTTTGCTGCGAGCCCAATGCGATAGAGATGCGCGTTTAGGTTGTAGTGATTGGACATGAGCCGAGATATCACGCGAATGAAATCACGACCTATATTCAATCCCTTAAACCAAGCACTCGTCGAAACCTTAGGGATAATCGTGTGTAACCAACGACCGAACTCATCTTCACTCCACATGCGCTGCCAACTAACGAGTGTGTCCTGACGAGGAATGTGAAAAAAATATGAAATGGATGCATTCAAAAAAGGGCCTAACTTTTTATTCGATCCAATTGAAGTTACATCCTTTTGCATCAAATGGTTCTATCTAAAAAGTTAAGCATTATCAGTTAGGCCGGTGATTTTCCGGTGTTTTTTTTATGTATTCTTAGTAGTTTTTGTTAATTGTATGGATAGATGGTTGAGTTCTCAACCAAAAAATGGAATGAAAAGTTTGTTTACATTTTCGAGTTAGATCCTTTTGACATGTTGCTCTAGAGTTATTCGTATCGAACGTATCGAATTACAGGTATGTTCAATTAGAGGCGAATCACTGCATTAAATATCGAACTTCGATGTTTTTGCAACACGAATATTTGTAGTCATCCCTAATCCATGTAATCTTGGCGCATACTTTTGCATCACAAAACATGGTAACGAAATTGCTAGTTAATTGCATATTTCAAAATTCCTTAACTACGGAACTGAGAATGAAGGATAGACGTTTGTTTGCAAACAAAAACATTCAACAGATGACGGTAACAAACATTCCAAGCGTTGGTTGATCCTTAGCAACCACTGAATGGAAATCGATTTAACAGTGAAAATTTTCCTCATTGTGAGAATTCCGCTACTGTCCAGCGGATTGTATCGTATTTATTCCGATTTAATAATGTCAACCACACATCGTAATTTAGTGCGCGGGGGTAAATCCGGTCGTGGCAGAGTTAGACATTCCATCCCGAAGGATACTTCCTCTGGTGGCGGCCCGCTGAAGGAGAAGATTCCCGTTAGACAGGACAGCGAGGAATCGGAATCGACCGATGCGGATTCCTCATCCGACGAGGAGGAGCGCTGGAAGGAATCCAAGAGCACGAGCGATGTGCCCTCGGAATATTGGCACATCCAGAAGCTGGTCAAGTACATGAAGGCGGGCAACCAGACGGCGACCATTGTGGCGCTGTGCTGCCTCAAGGATCATGACCTTACCACCCAGATGAACCAAAGGGCGATTCAGGACAGCGGCGGGCTGGAAGTGCTCGTTAATCTACTCGAGAGTAACGATCTCAAGTGTCGACTGGGAGCACTGACGGTACTGTCGGAGGTCTCGTCCAACTTGGACATCCGACGATCGATAGTTGACCTAGGAGGTATTCCGCTGTTAGTGCAGATACTCTCGGAACCGGGACGCGACCTGAAGATCATGGCGGCCGAGACTCTCGGAAACGTGGCCAAGGTACGGCTCGCCCGCAAGCTGGTGCGTCGGTGCGGGGGTGTTCCCCGGCTGGTGGACTTGTTGGATGTGAATATTAAGTAAGTAAACGGCATTTGTTTTCGCACATTGGGGAATTTGTTGCAAATATTTGGGTAGCTTGATCAATTTTAGTAATTTGTTGTTGGCGACCACTGATCTGTTGGATCGATAATTGTGTTTCATTGACCTGATTGCAATGTTTTCATAGGCGTTTGGTTTTTAATTTACAAAAGAAATTGTGAAAAGTATAAAATTATTGAGGGTTAAAAATCAATCCTTGCAATTTTATGTTTAAAGAATTATTTCTTGAAAATGTTGGCCCCCACTACGTTCGAAACTATTGGCTGATATCACATCTATAATAATTTATTCTGCTAGTCGGAATAATGAAATGTGTACCGATCATCATCTCCCTAACGCCACCTAGAGTTATACAGCGTGAGATTACAGTACGAGAATCATAGGAAAAATGGATTTCTTTTTACTGCACCTGATATAACAGATTTACTATTTAATATTATGCTTTATATCTGTGCTTCCAAACTTATCAGATCGCGCATACGTTACACGATAAACGAAGTTGAATTTATATGTTCACCAATGAATCGCATCGACGCCGCCGTGTTTGTTTGAAAAACATCCGCGCTCACGATGCCGGCCGGTTCACTTATACACGCGTGATTTTCCAAAAATAGATTGGAGGACTAATATCAGTGTAGGGAAGAAGAGGGCCAGACGGACTAAGAAAAACTTTGAGTGTATCTTTTCAAACTTTCTTTAAATTTAATTACTAGCTACAAGATTTACTTGTTCTTACTAAGTGAACGGTCATGGGTTCAATTCCCAAACTTTTCGTTAATTGATCTTCAAAAAGTTCTTTTTCATGCTTGAGGCACATGAACTAGTTTAAAGTCTATCTTTCAATTTATTTGATGTTATTTGAATGCCTAAAAAAACGCGTGATTCTACCAGAAAATCCATTACTACTTTCGAACAAAGATCAATTTCGTTAGCGCAAATATCGAATGGACTGACAACGCTTATCACGACGTAATTTTGGAATCTATGGGAAATCGATTTACCAACACATCACAACAACACCAGTGAATATGAGCAAATGAACTTTTGTTCTTCAATATATTTTGAAGTTTATTTTTCCACCCAGTGTCATTTTCGTATTGATTATTGAAGACGTCAGAATTGTATTTCATTTTAGCCAAATGAATATCAGCTGTTGTTTACTTTCAACCTGAGGCCCCTGTGCTTAAGTCCTTCTCAATATACACAGGCAAAAGGAAGATTATGATATTTAATCCATTTACCATTGAGTCTAAAAGCAATTGTTTGGCAATTGCAAATCCCTTGACGATAGCTACAACCACTCGTTGTATTCGTTCTGCATATGCCATATCCTGAACTAAAGCTATTTGAACATATGAAGCACCGAAACTTGGCGATTTTTCGAAAAAAATGATGATATTCATCTCCAATTCATTTCTCATTAAATTCATTTCTGGTTAAATGATTTTTTCAACAAGCAAAATATGCGTTATTGGTCAGATTCAAACCAACATGTGCTTCAAGAAACACCAATGCATACGCAAAAATACTGTTCTCATGCCGGAGGAGTGATTGGCCAGTGTATCCTCGTCGAGCAACTTTAGAAGAGCTCAGAGACAACATCTAACGCGGAATTTTCAACATTGCGACTGAAATGTGTGGCCAAGTAGTGGAATATTGGGTTCAACGGATCGATCGCTTTAAACGGGTCCGTGGTGGTCATATGACCGAAAATGAATTTCATTTTTAAAATGTAAGAGTTGAACTACAACCAGAATAAATTTTTAATTCAATATCTAAAAAACTGTATTTTATTTAGTTATATATATATATATATATATATATATATATATATATATATATATATATATATATATATATATATATATATATATATATATATATATATATATATATATATATATATATATATAAATGGATTTCTGTCTGTCTGTCTGATTCTTATGGACTCGGAAACTACTGAATCGATCGACATGGAATTTGGAATGTACGGGTTTTTGGGGCCGGGGAAGGTTCTTATGATAGTTCTAAGGGGGGAGGGGTTGTCTGCCATACAAATGAAGCATAAATTTGTGCATAAGTCAAGAACTAATCAAGCAAATTCAGCGAAATTTGGCATGTGGAGGTTTAGGAGGCAATAAATGTTTCTAAGGTGGTTTGATACTCCTCCCCCTCTGTAAAGATGGGGGCATGTGAAATCATCGAAAGTGGAAATGGATTTTAACGTAATAAAACGCACTCCTATATTTTATTCTATTTATATAAAAAAAATTAATCAACGTATGTGTTGATAATAGCAAAACTCGAGAAAGGAATTGTCCGATTCAGGACTGCTTTTATTCTATTATATTTTCCGTATCAAACATTTATTCCATATAATGGAGAAACATGTTTTTCGCAAGTTGTCGGGATCGATTCAAAGGAAATTACAGATTTTTGACAGCTTTTATTTGGCGTGCTTCAAAGCTACAAAATATGATTAAATTAATTCACAAAAAAAAAAAAGTATATTCTGGGCTTACAATTTGGGAACCCTTTTTATAATTTCAATCCCGATATCCAGTAAAATCACCGTTTGAAACTAAATTAAAGTGTAAACTTTTTATAATGCAACTTCTATCTCATACGTAGCAGAACCGATCTATTTACTTCAGGCTTCTATTGTTTTTAATCCTCTACTTGATCGACACTTGTGATTACACCGTAGCTATCGGTGTTATCTCGGTATGTTCATTGTTTGCCCGGGTTGCCAAGTCCATTGCTAATGCGGCAACACAAGTGATTGAAAAATCTTCGAGTATTGTGTCTGAAAATAATCAATAATGAATATTATATGGAAGAATTTTGGTAGAAGTACTAGGAATTTTATAGTAAAAGGTAATTTTGAAGGGTAGATTAGAAGATCAATCAATGAACAATTCTGCGATTGGATTGGAGAAAACGTGAATGTGATAACGAAAAATAAATTTTGGGCGAGACGAGGTTTGCCGGGTCAGCTAGTCTATGATATAATCGCAAGGTTGACGTGGCACTACCGTTGGCTTAGTAATCATTTGTTTGTATTAATTAAATTATTGAATGAATGAATCAATTTTCAAATTCAATTGAAAACACGAAAATGCACCAACGGCTAATGTACTCGAATCTACGCATTGGACATTCAGTTTACTAAAGATTTATTACCTTACCTGTTTTTTTCCAAAATATAAATACAGATTTGCCAACTCAATATACTGTTTTTCGAATAATTCAATCAAATGCTTATCGAAAAAGTGTTCTAGAAAATTTTTACTGTTATAAAACAGACATTTTTTGTAATGCGGATGAAACGGACAGTTCATGGGAGGTAAGACGGACAGGTAATGTATTGAGCGAAGCATAACAGTTCATCGCTCGCGAGAGGAATATGTTTTCTCTCTCTCCTCTCTTCTCCTGTCTGTCTAGCAAACGTTAAGCAGGAGTTTGATGCTCCTACCACCAGTAATTTTTCTCTGTTCGTTGTACCTCACTAGAAACTGTCCGCTCCACCCTACCGTCACGATTATTAAGGGAGTACTCGAGGTCTAGGAATTTGAAAAAAAATAGATTTTTTTCTTCAAATTTCTGAAGTTTTTGCATTCAAGAATATAATCCTTGAGAATATTTTTTCTCGAAATTCTCATTATTTATCGAGTTACTGCCCCTTTAGTGGCATCTAATCTGTGTTCCCGTGGCCGAGTAGTTAGCATCCCACACTATCATGCCGGGGGTTCGGGCTCGATTCCCGTTCTAGCCGGGGGATTTTTCGTCCAAGGAAATTTTTCCGGCTTGCGCTGTGGTCACGCGTATTCTAGAGCTTGCCACTCCAGTGTACATTCAAGACGTGTTATTCGGCATAGAAATCTGAACCAAAAGTACTACAGGTCGGACTCGATTATATATAATCGCAATTTCAGTTTCAACGTCAATTTTCGAAACCAATACTATTTTTCTATTAATGTTTGACATTCATACAAAGTTTTCGATTATGTATAGGATTTGAAAATAATTGTTGAAAAAAAAGGTCGACTATATATAATCGAGTTCGAACTGTACTAACAAAATTGACGCAAATGATGTTACGTTGAGAAGGCAAAAGTTCCACTAGAACCTTAGTGCCATCCAAGAAGAAGAACTAGCCTTCGGCTGATAATCTCTTTAAGGAAAAAAAAAATGAAATCGTGCACCACATGTCACCATATTTTTTTTGGAAACTGTTTAATATGACATTAAACGATCTACTGTTCAACTCTACTGTATGTTCATCTTCCCACATGAAATCCCATCATCCCATCCCACATTTATTGAAGAAATTAAATTAATATAAATTATCAAATAAAACCTGTTTGAAACTGTTTCATAACTGTAAGAGAATTTTTCATTGGAAAGGAATGGGCTCAGAAAATCGCCATTGTTCTCGTGAACTTTCAAATTACCGAAACCATTCATTTCAGGATGTACCTGATGGAACACACCATAACCAAGAATAGCTACAACCCAACGATAAGTTTTCGTCCATTTTTCTCCCTAATGGGCCGAGATGACGTTGAGTATTCTTATTTTTCCTTACGGTTGGCTTAGCACTTCTGGATATGCACTTTTCAAATAGAGTCGTCAATGGCGAGCATCTAACGTTACGGAGAAGCACAACTTTTAGATACCGATTAGCCATTCCATGTCAAACCGACATACTGGTTCGCAGATTTCCGTAAAAAATGGTAATTTTGTTCGTTATCGCAAAACATTACCCGTATTTTTTTTATTTATTCATTAGGGTGACCATTTCTATTTTGGGGTGTTCCGAAAAATCAACTTTTTCCTCTTCTTCCAAAAATATTTTTTTCAAAAATTCATTACTTTTTGAACTATGTACTACATCGATTTCGATGATCGACATATCAAATTAAAGGCAATGAACTAGTCTTCTTCGTAAAAATATTACACCATCAAAAAATTGGATTTTGTTTTCATAATTTTTTTTTTGTCCCATTTATTTATTTTAGGCTCATTGGCATTTTTTTTTTAGCTGTAACAGAGCCGAATTTTAATCGTGTACATGTCACATATTTATCATATCTATAATTAGCACATTACACAGTTGCCATTTTTCGGCGTTAGAGTATTCCCTTCTATACCATTCCATATGGTACACACATTTACACATTAGCAGCCATTTAGGCGTAAGAGTTTTCTATCTGTTCTTCCATTATCCAGACCGGACAGCGGAGACAGTTGATTGATCATTGTTGAGTTATTTATAGAACAGCAGCCCGATGTGTCTTGCAGAGCAGAGCAGTTGTATGGATGAATCGATCATATTTCGACCGTGGATCGATCTCCATCGCTGATGATTGTTGCGTGGACGTAGTTATTCTGTAACAACACAAAGATGGTCAATGAGGGCCCTGAGTTTCGAACTCACGATCGATCACTTACTAAGCGAACGCGCAACCAATGTGGCTACGGAGGCCCCCTTCATAATTATTGATTGTATTTGTTTTTTTATGGTTTTCATGGTCTCGGGACCAAGGGCGAACCAAAAAAAAAAGTGTTGGAAGTCTCTATAAAATTGAATACAAAAAAGTAGCCATCATTTATCATTTTTAAACATAAGTCTAAATAGATCTACATAAATATACGCCTAAGTCAAATAAATCTATGACTACAGAAATATATTATAGATGGAAATAGCATTATCTCCTTCGTTGCCACGTTGTCCGGAACATTGTTTGTAATAATTTTATATATGTATATTGAGTATTCTATGGCCATGAGTGCTCTCTTGAGAAGTTCGCCTTAGAGAAGGGGGAGGAGTGTAGAGCCACCATAGAAACATTTCTTACCCCCTAAAACCTCCACATGCCAAATTTTGCTGATTAGTTCTCGAGTTATGCAGAAATTTTCATTTGTATTTGTATGACCCTTAGAAAGGGGGAGGAGTTTAGAATCTGAAATTCCGGAATAGTTAAATTTTTTGCTTTGACAAAAACAACTTTATTCAATTTTTTTGCTTGTTTTTGTCAAAAACAAGATTTTCGAAGTTTTTTTTAGAAAAACATCTGTAGTTCTGCAAAAATAAAGTAACATTTTTAGCCTAATGTATCCTCAAAACACCTGTGAACCTTTCATATTGATAGGTTAAGCCGATTTTAGTCTATCGATCATTGTTGATGGAGTAAAATAGAGGAGCACTTCATCGCAATTTTTACCAGAAGTACAAAATGCTATGCGTATTCTCAGAATGAACAATTCGTGACTTTCGTTTCTATGCGTATTCACTTGGCACTGTGTTCCTCTAATTTTTTTGTCAAGTGTATCATAGAATAACATTTAGAAGGTGTACTGTTCGACAAAAATATAATTCCACTTCACTATTCAACTCAAATCTTATCACCACTGACCGTCTTATACACAATCCCCTATAGTATTAGCTTATCACAGACGTGCGCGAAATAGTAAGGGTGCGGTTTTGTGTTGTACACATTGCAGAGTACGCGCCGTGTTCAGTTGCCTTGGCCTTGTGGAGAAGTCTGCGCATAGGAATATTGCTTTTAACAGATTGTAAAAGTTGAAATATAATTCGTCATGTCAAAGTTTTGCTCATCAAACTACATTCTAGGTAATTATGGCCGAAAATACTCTCCAAAAGCTGCTGGAATCAGCGGGAGACGATGAACTCTCAGAGCAGATGTTTACCGTGCTCTTCAATACGTTGCTGGAACTGAATGTGAAGAAAGTGATCCTTTCCGATAATGATCGGATATTTTCGCACTACAAATTGATGCAATATGGCTTGAAAAGACTCTCTGGTCAATTGGACCAATCGAACGGTGACGAGTGGATGGCGGCCATCGATCGCGTCGAACAAATTTTCCTGGAAATTCACTGTCGAAACACTGCGGATTTCGGAGATGTTGATGGCGAGTTTCTGTTCAGATTACTGCTGATTCACAACGAACTGATGGGTCTCAAAGACGTGGAGGAGCTCAAGATTATGCCACTCCAAAAGATGCAATTCTGCTTGAGTATTTTCCTGCTGATTTTCGAACATCGTTCAAAGTACGATGTTTATGCGCTGCTGTTGAATCAGCGGAACATGATGGCATTCCTGACGGCGACTTGCGACGATTTGCGAGTTATTAGGAACAAGAAACGCAATTGCGACGCGCCGGAAGGTTGCGAGTTAACTAGTTTAGTTTATAGAAAGGACAGCAAAATCTTTCGAAAATTGGACAATGTGTACGAGGTGATACGATCTCTGCATTTGGCTTACAGTTTGCAAAATGATATATCCTCAATTTTAAGCGAGAAATTAAGTGAGACTGTTTTGACTGCTTCTCTGAACGCATTATTGATCAAATTTGAGCAGACCCAGGATTGGATCCAGGATAAATCTTCAAATTTGAGCAAACAGTTGAAAAGTATTATTGACGCGCAGAAAAAAATAACCGAGGATACAAAATCAATGAACGACGAAATAATAATGCACAGAGAGAAAATATTTTATGAAAGGTTACATGACAGTTTACCTGTGCTTAATGTTCTAATAAAATTGTTCATATTTATGAGAGTCCACTCGGCGTTCCGCCAGTTTTTGCGTTCAGCTCGAGGGTGCCAGTCTGTCCAGACATTTCAGTCATGTTGTAGCTACGTTAAAACACTCGAAGACCTATCCAACTGTCACTGCAAGATCCTAGAGGAAATAATAGAGTTTTACTCTGAGTTGGAACAATCATCACGTGAAGATGAAAGAATTTCTTTAAAAAATCGAGCGCTACATCTGCTGACAAATATGAAAACAGGAATGGCTTGTTTCCACCCAACTCACATCGGCAGGTTGGGAGAAAAAATTCGCGATTTGGAAAAAATGAGAACACGCATCGATGCCGACATTGCGTTCCTCGGGGATCCCACGGTTTTGGAATGTATCCACGGTCTATGGCATTTTATAGAATCTGAAATGTTGCCGTCATTCGATCCCGGAACGTTTTTCGAGGAGGAAGAATTGTACATCCGTGATCAATCTTCACCAGACGTGGCTGAGAACAATACATGTATGGAAAAGGCAGAAGATAAAAGTTCGCCTTCGCGACAATCTCCAAGCTTCGATGAGTTGATTGAAACATGGTCAAAACTTGCCTCTGAAGCAGACCTCATCTTCAGAAACAAGTTTTTCGAGGAATACATCGATAACATAAGATCAACGCTTGCACAATATGACTGCCTGTCCATCGAAACATTCATCTGCAACCATCACCACATTCCGAGACCAGTGGCAGCGGCGCTTCGATATTGGCAGCTGCAATGTTACGACTTTCTCGAGCGTCAGAATCTGACTGGCAGCGGCTCGGAATTGGTGAAAATGGGGAGCGCAATAGTTTTTGGGAAGCAATTTCAAAATTATTTGCAATCCGACGATCCTAGCTACCATGTTGTTATGCATGATCCCACGAGCGTTGTTTTGTTGCATGGCTTGCTGTTAGTAAAATCACCGTACGAAGAGCTACAACACCAGCATTGCGTGATTCCGGAGGGATTGTACGATGTGCGAGTCGAAGGATGGAATTGGATTCAGCTACAGAAGCAGCTGGTGCACTCGGGTTTGTATTTAGATTTTGTTGGCGTTCAGAGGCACCTTTCTAACGGAGCAATTGAGACGGGACGGTTCATACAGTCAATCGCAAAATTGAGCGTACGCATGCTATCTGAAGATACTTCCCATTTGTTTGGAGCAAAATTTTTGGAATACATTTCCAATTTTGATACATTAACAAACACATTTAACTAGTTATGCGCCCAAGAAATTTTCGCTAAAAGTTTTTTCAAACCATTCAGTTGAAAACAATTCTACTCTATAACGTACTTTTTGACGAATGACTACGTCTTTCAACTCTATACTGGGTGTTAGTTAAAAGTTTCGAAAACGAGAGCGTTACGACAAGATTTTGAGCGTTTATACCTCCTAAACAACTGAATAAAATTTGTATGTTAAACACATCATTCGAAAGATAAAATGTCTATGCGATATATGCTTGTTACTCATTGATCCCAAAACTTGTTCCAATAGCTTTAAAATTGCTTTCGAAACAGGCTATTGAAATCACACAAATCTGTATGTAAGCGGGTGCCCGCTCGGAAATCCACTCAGTTATAATTGTACAGCGATTGGAGCATGTTATCGCTGCTGTTTCGAAGCTTATTTCGTTCATCATCAGTGCTTGGATATTGAATGAACAATACTCTCTTTGAACCATCCAACACTGTGATGCCGGGTGGACTTCCTTGATTTGATGTCATTTGACGTTGACGTCATCCACTCTCAGCTGTAAACAGAATGTAGTCGCTTGTGCTCTCTTAGCGGGCACCGGGTGAACTGTGGTGCATGATAGCATGATGTGTGGTGCACGGATAGACAATTGAACGGAAGCATTCTTATCGTGGAAAGCAAGTTTACTTGTGCTCTGTCAGCAGATTGCATTGCTTGTGTTACTTTCTTATTCTTCTATATAAAAATTCAACGTTGTACATGTGTTTGGGCTATGCGTTTAGTGGAATTTGATAAAAATGGCAACTAAAAGAACTACTACTGGTCGGAGAAATTTCTCGTCAAAGAAATTTTCTCCGATTTGCACTGTGGTCATGCGTATTCTAGAGCTTGCCACTCGGAATGTTTTTAAGGCGTGTTATTTGGCATAGAAATTTCAAGTATTGATAAAAAAAAATACGCAAGTAACACTACGTTGAGACGGCGAAATTCCTCTCGGAACATTTAAGAAAGAGGGGCCAACCATGAAGCGTTTTGGGACGTGGACCGCGATAGCGCTCTTCTCGTTTTATGTTAAACATTTTAGATTTAGCACTTTTGTACACGTTGAGCCCCGAATTGTTCTTGCTGAGCTTTCCATTAAGCCTGTATCAAGAGCATTTTTACAATATCAGTGTCGGTCCCAGCTCCCAAAGATACTTTTTGTATAAATAGAAATTAGTCAGAGATTCGGCTAGAAAGTAGTCACATTTTTTTTAACATCCGAAAACAAACCAGATTTATTTTTATTTTCTTATTTTGTAACTGTCAGTCCCCCAGGGAGCGACGCTGGACTCAACGTGTTAACGGCGGTACGGGTGTATTGGGTGTACAAATTGAACAAATCTTGATTCTATCGCTTATTACTCATACATTTTTCGATGGATTTAAGAATTATTCTGCACCAATCCTTCAATGCATATAAATATAACCAAGCTCATCTGCATGCTCGAAAAAAATTACTCCGTACTCAAACGGTTATACAAAACGTGATAAACACTACAAAGGAAGAAAAGTGGGAGCATCATATTATCTTTATGTAAATTTACAGCCTATGATGCAACGCCTTTTGAACATGTTTAAAAAAAAGTCGACGATACAATACTCGTTCCCTAACTAGGCTGGAAATTCAATCCAATTAGCGAATTCCACTCGCTTAGTGAGTTGCAGAACAGCGAAATCAAAAGAACGAATTGAATATGACGCCTATTATTGATACACAAATGGGCTGCAGCCTAGTCAACGCACGCCCTGTTTAAGAGCCATATTATAGGCACATTTAGCGAACGCACAATTTAAAGAAACGACCCACGGGTTGCTTGTAGTTCTAACATTTCAGTTCTAGCTGGCTCAAATGGAATGCACTTGATAGGACAGAAAAAAATATCTGCATTCAGATTCAGTAACCATCTCTGAATCTGAATGATTCAACGGCAAACCGACCTGTGAATCTCATACGCTACCGAACCAAATATACAACTTACAGGCTACGTTCAGAGGACAAGAGAGTATTGCTAGACTCTCTCCGAAAATTCTCACAGCTGTTAAACGTTATTAGTACAAGTTCTTCAGCACATACGCATGGAAACATTCGTTCTCGCTCTTTTCCCTCGCGTGGCATCTTCAGCGCAAACATCAGTTGCTCGGTGTGTTAGTGTGAGAGTTTCAGAGCAGCTGAACAGTTTTAATGTTCGTTCATTCAAATTTGAATGAATGGTGAAAGCACTGTTCATCATGAAAGAGCCGATGAGTCTGTTCGCGTACACAATCGACATTCGTGCGTGGGGTTCGTTAAAGATTGCCCCAAGGGCAAAAAGCGAATCCATCGGAGAGGAGAATGGTAACATTAGAGAGGCGCCAAAGAAAGCATTAGCATCGAAAAGACTTGAGGCGTTGAACACAGCCGCCACACACACAAACGCGCGTGCTTTTTTTTTTCTTTGATGGATATCAAGTCAACATTGATTGCGGGAGAAGGAGAAGAAACCGAAAATGTCATCGTTGCTGCCGCTGCTACCGGAGAGCAGAAAACGGCTACCGCTGTCGGAAAACCTAAAGTTACTACAAAGTGAAGGAGGAAAGCAACAAGAAGAAAGCTCCACCTGAAGTTGCAGAAAAACGTTGGAGTTGCTATCACCGATGGTAACGCGAAGCTTCCATTCTATAAGGTATGATTTAAACCAATTCAACATCGTTCCTGGAAATCCGAGCTTTGCCAGCATCGCGATAGCGATGTTGTGATGAATTTTGTCGAATGCAGCAGTCAAGTCCAAACAAAGAAGAGCCATTGATACAATAAGCAGGAAAGTGCACCACACGAAAGAAGAGCTCATGATTAACTAGGTCGATTTCCACCCAGACCTGTTCTACAGCATGCCAAGTAATATCCTCGATAATCCACAATCTTGTCGAACCGTCAATGAAACGCCGCCTCCAGATGCTTTACGACTGTTGTACGGGAAACGATTACATGGGAAAATTTCGTATAGTTGGCCGAAGATCTGACTTCAGAGAGTTCTATCGTTCAACCTAGTTTGGAAGAACTCAATATCAGTGCTGATGAACTGATGAACGCTGATCTCATCGTGCGGGAGTGTGTTCTCTATAGTGTCATAATCAACTCAAAATATCTCCGCAATCACCGAACTTGAACTCTACTGAGCATCTATGGTGGGAAATTAAGAACCGTTTGAGGAATAAAAATCCAGGGGATATTCCGTCTACAGCAGCTATACTCAACCTGCGGTCCACCGGGCTCTTTTAGTTGGCCAGCCTACCATTACCATTACCCGTTACCATTTTGTATGTGTAACAATAATGAAAACATAAGAAATAATCTAGGAAACATAAGATGAGTTAAACTCCATGTTTAACACATTACACATTTACATAGCATTCGTTCTACGGACAATGTGGATAGAAAGAACATTTCAATCTAAGCTCAGCCGTTTTATATTAATTGAGTGAGAACAAGCCATTCGCGATTTCAAATTATAGTATTCACAATTCATCAGTCATATAGATAGCGACCAGACGGCAGGAAGGCTCTCGAAATGACCTTTCTCAAGGTCGAGTGTTTAGTTCACTTTTCCAAGTTGGTCTTTTTCGAATGGACTGATGAATGTTAAAGCCTCTATAATTCAAAACAACATCGTCATTCAAGTCGGCTCCAACTATCAGACAGAACTCTTTCCCAATACATAGCGGTTTCGCTCGATTGAAGGTGTAGCGTCTTAAATGCAGTGGGTTGTATAACTGTTGATTTAATCCTGCTGCGTAATTCTGAAGCAGCCTTTATACAGCTTCTCCATAGAAGAAAACCTTTCCCCCCGGGCGCGATGCTAACTGCCTTCATTGCAATGATAAAGCGGGCATTTTTCATTCAATTTATGGGAACTTTCTTAGCACTCCCTAGGCCCAAAAAGGGCCGTTTGGCCCGTGACGGACTCGTTGCTTCGGAGACAAAACACTACGCACACTTAAACTTAATCTATGTACATTTTATTTAGTTTCACTTTACAATAATATACAAAACTACACATATTAAATTCTCTCCTGCCGTTTTCCTTCAATTTATGCTTCAATTCGCTGCTGTTTCTTACGCTCTCCTTTTTTAAGTCGAACTGAAGTGCTGCACCCGTACAGCATGCTATTTGCATATCATCTCTATTGTTGCATTTCTTCTGTTCGATCCTGTTCGAACAGAGGGACGATGAATTGCACTTCAGGGCGTTGTTTCAGTTTGCGATCGATCCTCTTTGCAGTGCGCTTGGCGACTAAAAAGAAGGAATAATGAAATATAGATATTACTCAGTATGGTGCCATTTTGTACGTTGGGAGAACAGCGTCGATTTGCACACCGTCTGGTGAAGAGTGCCTCTGTATTTTTGTATCATACCATATTTGAATCTGTACTGAGGTGTATGTTTAAATTTTCTAAAACGAGAGCGTTAATACTTCTTTGTCGGTTGAACGGACTGGCATGATAATCACTTCGTTCGAATAATAAAATATCAAACTATTGAAATCACCAAAATCTATAAACATTAATACTTGCTTGAAAGTCCATCGTAGTCAAGATTTGTTGATGCATGTCGTTGGCTGTCAGTGAAAGTTCTCTTAATATTGTGCTCAGCCTGGCCACAGTTTCTATTTTGATACTGTGTTGATTTTTTTCACCACAGAATGGATCTTCAGAGTATGTATGAAGCAAGCATAGTGTATAGCAGAATCAAAGCAGAAAAGAAATATTAAATAGGACATACGTTGTCGGTTTTCATACTGTGCAGTTTGTACGAATTGTTTATTTTATGCGTGGGGGAACAAATATATAATCGCCTGGAGTCGTACTGTGTGTAGTACGAGAAGAATGTCGCGATGCATATTAAATGTGTTACATGTATTGTTCTGAGTGCGTGTACTGTTCTCATGAATCATCCATCTTCAGCGGAGTTTACAAAACAGTGCAAACCGATAAATCGTTAATGAGTTATTTGTGATTTTTGACATATCTATTTCAATGATGTTGTCTGGCATCAGTGTCGAAAAAATAAAGATGTTTTCACCAATACAAACAAAACCATTGCGAAAAATTGAAAAATGAAAAGTGAGTTTTCAGAGCACTAGCTCGAGTTTTACGACGTTTTCCACTATACATTGCGACAGCAGATTAGATTTTGGTTAATATTACTTGGTGGGAAGTTTGTGCAAACGATCATTTTCTTCACACTGTTTCGCAAAATTATTGATATTCGGGCGAGGGGTAAGGGAGGGCGATGAAATGAATGAGCGCCATTGTGGCAGCCATTTGTGGCTAGCTTCCACCTTCACCTTAAAAGGATCGATTTTACGATGAATGTAAGTCGCATTAAATTATTTATTTTTTAACCCCGAAAAACTCAAATATAGTTAATTACCCAGGTTTGTTCGCTCAATTTTGCGATTGACTGTATGTCGCGAGGAAACTTCAAATCCGCCAAAGTGTCATTTTTTGAGGAATCGTTTAAATATAGCTTTCGATTATTTCTATTCAGATGACTTTCGAAAGGAACCTATTTTGAACATGTCATGTGGAGAAACATACAGAAAAATTATCGAATTAACAGAGGATGCACACGTATCATCGCTGAGGAGGCTTCTTGCTCGCGAACGATCGTTCACACCCGATGAAACTCTGCTTTTGGAAGCCATTTCAACCGGAAATGAAGAAATATTCAGCATATTGATCCATCGGTTGCCCAACATTGGTGAGAATATCATTCAACAAGCAATCACAGCGAATATGATTCACCCAATAATATCGCATCTTCAAAATGTGAATCGCAAATTCATGGGGCAGGCCCTGCACATGGCAGTTAGAGCGAACACCGTTGAAGTCGTTCGTACGATTTTGAATACTGAACAAACGTGGACAAACCGTGAGCAACTGAACGAAACATTGCGATTAGCTGTTCGGTACAATAGAATCGGCGTCGTAAGATTACTGTTGCCACATATGCAGATGAGCTCAGAACTGGACTCAGCTATGTTTACCGCCGCTTCGCAAAAACGCTGGAAGTTGGCGAAACTTCTGCTGGCGCACGGTGCCAATCCGCACGCGAGCATATCTTCGGGAGGTTCACCACTCAAAACAACGTTTCAACAAGCTGTGGCTGCTGACTGTTTGAAATTTGTGAAACGATGCGATGCCCAAGCAGAGCAGAATCGTCGGTCGTCCGGTTTGTTATCTCTTGCAGCTTCCATTGGATCACTTCGAATGGCGGAACATCTTCTGGGGGTTGGATTTGACATTCTGGATGACGATCATGTGCTACCGGTGGTATTACAGTTTGGTCACGTTCACATTCAGCGAATGGTTCTGGATAGGTTGCGAGTGTTAGAATGGGTGAATCCAGTGAATGAGTTTGCACGCTGGTTAAATCTAATAGAACAGTGTAAAATGTTTGATTATTTAATGCGGTTTGTGAAAAACGTTGTTTTTAACAATGCGAGCGACTGGTTCACGAGAACGGTTGTAAGAAAAATAAAACTATTAGGAGCGCTCGATAAAGACTTCTATGTTCGAAATGTGGAGAAAAGTTTGGAGGACTGGAGGGTCATACATACTATATTGAAGAACGTTTCCTCAGCTATGAAGCAACGATTATGTGATGTGCATATTTACGATCAGAACCGAGCATATTACAGCTACATAAAGCTTATTGTTTTCGATGCTGAAGATATATCTGAAAGTGAAACCCAAACGCATGAATTGTTTCTTACAAACGAAGACACTCCAATTTCATACACTCGACTTGGTATCCAGCATATTCTCGCCAAGTTGCAGCTGGAACCAGCTTTTTACAGTTGTGACATACATTGCTTCCCCGACGACACTCGTTTGCGACGTTTCAAACTGTTGCAACTGGAATCGACATATTGTTTCGTTGAGTTCGATTCGCGATTTCTCAATTCTGCTGATTTTTTGTCTGAAAAGGTACGATCGATAGCGGAAGTAGTCTCGAAAGAATCACGAATTCATCTGTCCGTCGGATTGGTTGATATTGAGTGTACGGCTTTTCTGTTGAAACAATTCGGACACCCCGGTTATGAGGATATTTGGTTGGATCCACTCGTAATGCACACCCTGGTAGACAGTGATGAGACCAAATTGAAGCAGAAAATTGACCTAGCGGACGTACTGCTTGACGCGGGTGTAAACTGCTGGAGCGTTACACATCCGACACTGGCGCAGTCTTGCGTCGATTATGCACTGACTAAACAGCAAAAACCTTTGGCAGCGTTTCTCCTCACAAGACAGTGCGCGGGGTTGTCAACGTTCGAATCGTTTCGGAGCATAATTCAGTACGGATCGATAGATACGTTCAAGTTGTTCCTTGAAATGGGAAACTACAACGAAACGGAAATTTTTGAACACACTTCAAACGTCTTACTGGAGTTCAACGTTAAACACGTGTCGTTCTCTAGCGATCTCTACACGTATATTTTGTACCGTCTTGCACGGTATGGCTTCGCAAATCTTTGCGCGGATTCAAATGCCCCCAAATATCCCTTGGAGTGGCTTGAATCGATAAAATTAATTAGTGAATCGGTCGAGATCTTGAGCTCACGAAAAGATCGCGATTACTTCCTAGGGGTCGACAATGAAGTACTCTTCCACCTGCGGATGATTCATAATCATTTATTTTTCATCAAGGATTGTGTGCAGCTTAGGCAGATTCCCCTCAAGCAAATGACGTTTCTTCTCGCGATATTTCTTTCCATTTTCAAATCCAGCCCGGAGGATGGCGGGAAACGGGATTCTTTCGCTACGTTTCGAGTGATCCTCAACAAACCGGAGCTGATGCATTTTCTAATACACTTAAGCTCCCAGTTGAATGGGTTCCGCGAGGAGTTTCTGAGAGTTTCGACCCGCATGGAGGATATCATTGTTGAGCACAACGACACAAGGGACAAAAACCACTTGAAGTCGATTTGGGACGAGGACCGCTCCTTACCGAACCTAAGTGATAATGTATGGAACAATTTAACCTCGAAGAAGAAAGCTAAACTTCCACCCCGTGAACTGGTCCCGGTAGTGTTCTCTAGCGAATTCATCAATTTCCAGTGGAAAAAGCCGAAACAGCACAAACATGTTTTGCGGAGGTTAACAAGGCTCTATCAGCGCGTGAAGCAACTGTACTCGCTAGGAAAAGTTTTCAATGTAGCCGCCAATTTCGCGCCAGCTGCGGGCTCCAAGCAGGTAACCGTAGCGTGCATGAAAAGATTCATTCAAATTTTCGGAGAATGTATCAAGAGCAGTGCTAACAGCCAAAATCTTCCAAGTAAGCTGAACAACATCCTTGAAAAACAACTGTCAACGTACATCCAGTACAACAAACAAACCAGGGATGTTTCCTGTCATGACTTTCCGCTGGCTAGGAAATTTTTTCGATCGAAGATCAATATCTGTATTACTCGACAGCGGTAGAGTATCTACGTGTGGTGCTGGTTACCTTGAATATTTTGCTTATCTGTACCTTTCACGAGCTTGCCCGTTGCCTGTTTGGATCGTTGAGACGCTGTCGGTCGCTGGGAAGCATGAAAAATTTGATCCGCTACGTTGGCCATCAAAACAATGCGGTAATCTTCCAAGAGAGCTGCCTGGAAGCTGTTCGAGGATACCACGCCGAAGTGGGAGAATCTTTGAAAAATATTCCCAAAGAATCACTGCCACAACTATCTCAACAGGCACTCGAGCGACTGATTACCAATCATAACCGTAGGTTACAAACCATCGATCAGCTGGACACGCTTCTTCTCTCGCAGTTCATCTACAAATACGATGATATTCAGATGGCAGCCTTCGCAAGCTCCGAGGTTGAGGTGATTCACAGAATGTTAGATGTGAATTTGAAACCCGTGGCCCACCTGGATCTGCTCAAGACCATCGAGACTAGCTGGAAAATATTGGTCGATGACCTCGACCAACTTCCACACCACGTTAAACTGATCGAGCGGAGTCCATCGACCATGGCGTCGCTACAGATCTACTTCGAAATCAACAGAAAATCAGCCCAAGAATACCACTGTCGGAAGGAGACCAGAGAAATTGTGCAGTACCTGACGGATGGCGCAGAGATCCACGCTACCAAGATGGCTCAGATAGAGCATAATTTGAGGCAGAAACTGCAAGGAACGGGAGAGAAGGCGTACTTCAATAATATTTTCGCGATCGATGGGAAATTTCAAGCGATCAAGAGCGTCTGTGGGTGGGAAAATATTCCCGAATTTAGTCAAAAAATGCAAAAACTGCGTTCGCTTGATGAGCTACAGTTACAGCAAATTTTCGACGGGATCAAAGGTTACATTTTGGAGGTGCTGGTCGCATACCGGTGCGCAACGATTGAAGGCCTAGTTGAGCACGCGGGTACCATTCCGGCGGAAGCTTTTCTGGCGATCGAATTTTGGCAGTTGCAACTTTGCGAGATTCTCATCGCCACCAAACAGTTCCAGGATAATTTTCACACCATCAAGCGCAATGCGCAGCTTATCTGCGGACGGAATTATCGTAATTATTTGGCCCATGACAGCACTTCGTATGATTTGCTAACCAACAGTCCGAGAACGAAAGTGCTTGTTAATGCGTTGTCTATGGCGGAGAAAAGCTGGAAGTTGTTTGACAATCGCGGGAAAAGTGCGCTGGGCGAACTCATCGATGTGCGTCACAGCGGGATACCGTGGATACGAGAACAGGATGAATTGATGAAGGCTGTTTTGGATGTGAACCCTGAGTCCATCCAATGCGCTCTCAATCGAGGAGGTTTGCCAAGTGGAATATTCTGGACTGATGTAGGTCTTTACGACGGGGTTGAAGCAATGAGTTGTTTAGATCTTTTGAAGACCACAACATGTTCAGAACTTGTAAATCCCTCTCAAGATAAGCTACGAAGAACATTAACTTTGCTTAAACCCGTTTTGCAGGTCGAGAGTCTTCCAGGTTATGTAACGAACGCAAGGTTGAACTCAGTAATAAAGTATGGTGATTTCGAGAATACGTTAAAATATTCTGGGCATGAATCTTGGAATCAATTTGCCGGCAGTGACCAATTCCCGCGTGACTGCGATCCTTACTTGGGAGATTTAATGAGTTATTTAGAACAGAATGGGAATGTAAGCGACATTATTGATATCTTATCCTGTATCGGTTCGGACAAACTGACTGTATTGTTATGCGTTGGATCTGAAGAAACCATTCGTTCTTTCATCAAAGAACATTCCCAGGTGAAGTCACTTGCGCTACAGCAAGCCATCGTTGCTGGGAATAGCAGTACGGAGTTTTTGGATGAAATTTTTGTCAAAGATGGAATAGGTTACGACCATTTTATAGCTGCGATTCTCTCGAACAACATAATTGCTTTCAACCATTTGTGTCAAACGCGACGCACTGAATGCGTGCAGTATCGGGACAAACTGTTGCTGACTTGTGCCAGATTAGGCAGAATTATGATGATCCAGGATATGTGGGCGCATGGTGTTTCATTCTCCGACTGTCTGGACACAGCACTGCGATTTGCTACTGCAAATCGTCAATGGAAATGTGTGCAATACTTGCTCTCGTGTGGTGCAAACCCATGGCATACGAAGGATTCGGAGAAATTCTCTGCGGTACAGTTGGCAATCATTTACCGATGCTTGAATATTGCCAGGCACTTTTTGAGAATTGTGCCCGAACACGGATATCCTGATGGACTACTGGCACTGATCGCAACTTATGGGACCGTGCCAATGCTGAAGTTGTTCCTTAGGTCGAATTTCAACTTTTGGCACGATCAAAACACGCTCGTTGCCGCAACCATGAATCGGACTGATGGGGGTACGATGTTGGAGTTTGTCGAACGCATCATGTTCGATATCGAATCTGTGAAACGTCCAAACTTGAATGATTGGTTACAGATTCTTCAGCAATACAAAGTCCTATCCTTCCTGTTGTGCTGTGCGGATAGTGGTAATAATGTATTAAGTCGATGTCTTCAGAATGATTGCAGCTTGGCTCAAAGGATTCTGGAGAAAGTACAAGGTTTTGGGAAGACCACCGAAAACTTCTATGTTCACCTAGTTGGTATTCATGAGAATTATACAGACGTGTACACCACTGAAGATTTAGTTGAAGGATGCACCATGATGCAGGTCAAAATCCGGCAACTATCAGCGTTGGACCCAAGTGCACCTCAGAAACTCCGATTGGTTTACAGAAACTCCCATGTAGAAATTGCTTCGGTAATCGGCACCATGATAACTTATGGTCCAAAATCCCTGTTGGAATCTACGGACATCCACGAGTTATTCGTTGTCAGCACCGATGAGGAACTTCCCTTGACAACTATTTGCAATGATCTGCGAGAAGTCGTGAAGAGCCAACTCTGTTCGTCGGAATTTCTAGGTGAATTCCAACTTATAAAAACTGTAGAGAAGAACGTCCGATGCTATCGCTTGGCAAACGCTGGATCCCACGGCTGTCTGTTGGAAATTTCACTATCTGCAGAAAATCATGCGTTGAAAAGCCTTCTAATATCAGTCAATCTAAAAAATGAAACGATCCTACACCAGTTACCTTCCGTGGTTACGGCTGAAGTAATGGATTTGCTCCTTTGCAACGGAGCAGACATCCTGCTGCAAGACAACCAAGGTCGGACTGCGCTTATGCATATGCTTCGCAATAATTGTTCTTGGGACGTTGTGAAACGAGTTTTTGAGCACTGTGTAAACAACAACATCCGTGACTCTCGCGGAATTCATGTTTTCAATACTCAAGATCAGAACGGTTCAACTTTACTCGGGTTGGCCACTAGAATGGGTAACCTGCACGCAGTCGAATTCCTGGCGGCGAACGGAGCTGATCAGACGATTCAAAGCGATGATGGCGATTTCCCGCTCCATGAGGCTGTCATGATCAGAAATGTGGCCATCGTTAGCATTCTGCTAGCGCAGCGCCGAGAGGTGATAAACCTTCGTCGATCCAGCACCGGTGAAACGGTTATTTTCCAAGCGGTGGCACTGAACAATACCGAGTTGGTGCAGATGTTTCTGGACACAGGGGCAGATCTAACGGTGAGAGACAACGAAGACTTCACAGCGCTCGCGAAGGGAATTCTGAATGGATGTTTAGAATCGGTTCGTATTGTTCTAGAACACGCAAGGTTAAACAACATTGATGTTACTAGCGATGTTACATACAATCACTGGGATGCAATACACTGCGCACTGGGGAAAGATAATCTTAGTATGTTCAAAATGTTACTGGAGTACGAGGTGGGACGCACAATTGATGCTTCACTGGATGGATCTGCGCTGGCAAGACTTAGAGAAATCCTTATTACCGTGGATAAGAGTAGCTTTGGGCTCAATTTGTACACTACGGCGGTGATCTCCAACCATTCATATATTCGTGAATATTTGCTAGAGTGCGAAGCGTTATACAATCAGCTTACGAGTGATATATTAGATATGAGCGCGTTTTCCAGACTTTTCCCACAACAAGATGAACATGAAGGAAGAGACGAAAGTACTGCCAACCAAGATGTGTCAGAAATGGATTTGCTGAACTTATTGGCAGAGATAGCGAGCCTTAAGTTGTGAAGCCGAGGCAATTAAACAATGTAAATCTAAAGTGTATAGTAAAGATGGTTAGATAATCGTACAGTTCAAGCTAAATGGTGGCTTTTAATCCTCTACAACCCAACCTCGCCTTTAGACGGGCTTCACGGATTTTCTTTTCAAATTATTCAGACATTAGTTTTCATAAAAGTGGAATGTGGAATGAAGAAAATGTGCTGCAGCAGATACGTTATGATACTGATAAATGTACAAGAAATTGTCCAAAAAAACACAATAAATGTTAATCTTTCATTTGACTGAATTGAAATTTCATTGAAATATCCGAATCAAGAAATAGAGCTATTCTCTCTTATTTCACGC
This sequence comes from Toxorhynchites rutilus septentrionalis, assembly GCF_029784135.1. NCBI lineage: Eukaryota > Metazoa > Arthropoda > Insecta > Diptera > Culicidae > Toxorhynchites > Toxorhynchites rutilus. The sequence continues at coordinate 27,472,270 of NC_073746.1, read as the reverse complement.
GACGGATGACGTTGGATGGCTTGGGTTGCAGTATTTCCGAAGGCGAATGGCGTGGCTAAAGTTTTCGGTAGTGATATTGGAAGTCGTGTAGTCTTCTGTTATTGACTAGCGTATAGAAAAGGAGCCCACTATTCTCTAAGCTAGTGACGTAAGATGACTCGATACACAGTATTTCCGGAGGCAAATTACGTGGCTATAGTTTTCAATAGATGATTTAAAGTCGTGTCCTATTCTGTTATTGTCTTGAGTATAAAAAAGACGCTAAAAAGTAAAGTAACATAGGGAATGAAGTTTCGTCGTGATCTCATGTCACTCGTCGTGCAAAATAGGGAGAATATATGCATGTGGCCATCGAAGCAATAGATGAATTTTTTTTCTGGTTAGGATTCTAGCAAACGCCATATCATAATCGTAATAAAAGGTGCCCCCATCAAATTACATCACGGGAAAGACGCTGTAGAAAATTAGAAAATTTGGGTAGAAGTAGTTTAGAGCGTATTGTTTACACTGCATTTTTATCGTCGTTAATTATTAACGTTACTACGAAACTCTGAGCATCGAACGGAAGGAGAAATGCGGTCAGAATGGATGTTCTATTAGTGAATAGGATCACGAGCGTGTCGTAAAGCGTCTAAGCGGAATCCCAAATTTGCCGACAGCTCTGACCGCATTTCGGAAAAAAGTTGAACCTGCCCAAGTTATTCTTCCATAGATCCAAGGACTGGGAGGGACTGCATACGTACAAAGTGCACAAGGCTCCAAAACGTGACGAACGGGAAAATATGATGAGAATGTCAAGGGCCCGGGAACTGTATTCCCAAATGCTGACGAAGCCTCATTCTCATTATGGATGATGGGACTTACGTCAAAGCAAACCTCCGGCAGCTTTCGGGGATACTGTTCTTCACCGCTGAGCACAGGTTTGATATTCCGGAGGAAGCAAGGAAGCAGAAACTTTCAAAGTTTGTCAAATAATATTTGATTCAACAAGAGCCTCAAGAAATGTCTACAGAAGCGTCTGCTTTCTCTGTTGAAGCAACACGAGAGCCCTACGATCTTCTGGCCGGATATAGCTTCGTGCCACTATTCAAAGGATGTCCTGGAGTGGTACGAAGCCAACGGGTCACTTCCGTACCCAAGGACACGAACCATTCCAACGCACCGGAAGCCCATGACCCATCGAAAAATATTGAACTGTTATGAAGCAGGCACTACGGAAGCATCCCAAGAAGGTCAAACCGAGGAAGATATGAAGCAAAAGTGGATTTTGTACAGAAGAAGCTGCACCCAGATGTTGTACAGAGCCTAACGAGTGGAATTATGCGTAAGGTGCGAGCGTACGGTTATGGTATTGAAGTTGAATGAAATAAATGTGCCAAAAGCTTACTAATGGGTTACATTTTATTGTCTGAAAATTTGAAAAGGATCGGTCAACCAGGTAATTTCATACAGCGTTTTGTCCGTGATGCAATTTGATGTGGAACACCCTTTAGTCGATAATTCCTTTTTTGCTGTAGATTTAAACTATGATATGATACTTAAGGATTCGACCGATTAATCGCCGTTTACTAGAGTTTAGAGGTTGAGGTAATGGTCGGATGTGGAATATGGAAATATGTAATCGTTGTCTCATTGGAGTGTGGCCGCTGTCACCTTGTAACCTTGTATATCAAGGCCGTTGTGAACGTCTGGTTCTCGACTGGTTGTCGCGAAATGATGAATGGACAAAAAGTAATTAGATTCTCAAACTAGATCTCTGAAGAATCACAAAGATAAAATCCATATAAAGAAAAAGTCGATAATGACAATTACGACACTTTCGATCTTGCGTAACTTTTTTCATACTTGACCGAAATTAGACAAATATTGCCAAGTTTCTCTTTAGTATTCTTACTTACATCCGCTTAGTTTCGCAGTTGTCAGTGAGATTTCGGTCGAGATGAAATGAAATCAACAAACTGTTCGCGAAAGTATTTTGTTCACCCACATGCAAAATCCTAGGTTACCGCATCGCTCCTACGGGGAATTGTTGAATATGTGACAGGTCACCTGTTCGTTTATGTTGTTCGGGGTTCTATTTCAACACACGCATTAAAATATAGGAAAAAAAAGGCAAAACACACATCTATGGGAAAAATAAATAAGCTACTTAGGGACATTTACACAAAACTAAAACTATGCACCCAATTGATAAAAATAAAACCTATATGAAACGAAATAAAAATTTAATTAATAAAAGACGAGCTAGCTAGAATTAAAAGGACGGCGCACAGGCAACAAACACTACACGAAACCAGGGTTTATATACAGCAGCACAACAACACAACAGCACAACACTACACACCACAAAATAAAAGGCTTTACGATTGGTACGAGTGGATTCCTGGCGGGATAAATCGATCCCAATTATTACTCGGCTGATTGGTGGAAATTCCGGCCTGAGAAGATCGGGCACTTGCTTGAGACACGGGATAGAGAATAGACGTATTACATCCATCACCATTGATAAACCTGTCTGAAAAGTTGTCTTCAGACTCCACTAGATAAAACGTCGGAGTTCATTTGTGCGTGAGTTCTGTGGTACGCGCTAGCAGTGACTGTGCCGACAAACGGAAACCAGTGGAACATCCCGGTTCCTGTGCACCAGTCAAGCAACGGGAGTTCGAGGAGATATCGAGCCAAAAGAAGCAGCATTCTTATACCCAACCGGGGCAATATTCCGGTCAGAAACTGGTCTAGAAGAGGCGGAGGTTACGGCGATACAGAACACCCCTAACCAGTGCAACGTTTCGGTCTGGAACTGGTCCAGCGGATGCAGAGGCAGCGGCGGGCCCTGACACAATACCCAATACACCTGTGAGTACTGTAATACAAAATAGGAGCTAGGGAAGTAGGTCAGAACCGAGCTAATAAACGCCGTCTCACCGTCTAACCTATAATAGTGTGTTTTCCTTTACTAGCTAATATAGAAAGGCTGAAATTGAGCCATCCTTGGGAGGGAATATAAAGAGTCCATGCGGGCAGCTGGACGTGACAGAAGACTTAGTTTCAAATATGATTGTGATTGCTGATTTGAAGCGGAATCTGAACCTTTCGACGCGAGAATTGGCCAAACATTTTTTTTGGTAGTGCAATATTTATTCCAGAGGGCCAAGACACGATCCGAATTGAAAACATTCATTTTGCAGATCTCCCCAAATCGGGACGAACGCCAGCAGTGTGTTGCCAAAACGCGCGTCCGTAAATTCAACACGAAGCTGCTAACGAAATACCGATGCTGTGTCATTGATGATGAGACCTTCATCAAAGCGAATTTTCAGCAGTTCTCGGGACAGGAATATTTCGTGGGTAAGGACAAGTTTGCAGTAGACGACCATTTCAAATAGAAGAAGCTGTTGAGATTCATTCCGAAGTCCTAAGGTAGCAGCGAAGGACGAAATAACAATTGATGTGAAAATGGTAAAAATCTGAAATAAACCTCTCAGCTCTGATGGAGGGCATTGAAAATTGAGGAACTTATTACTCAAACTCAATTTAACCGACGTATGTAAGCTGAAATAAATATATATTCTAAACTACTGAGAAACTTAGGTTTTATTTCGATATGTATTTATCAATAAATTTAAAGTGTCGCAATAATTATCGACTCACTTTGCGTTATCGTTATCAATGTTATTGTATTCGTTTCCAAATCCACTGCTATTGCTGTCCACGAGAAATATTGTGCGGAGATGCAAATCTAGCGTGTACTGTTTAGACATAAATCTATTCATTTCTCGAATAAAGTCAATGTTTACGGGATAAGACGGCCACCCTAAGCATGGAGTACAATCCAACACAATGTATACAAAATTGAAGAATTCCTTCATGTCAGCATCGATATCTAGGATGTTTTCCGCAATCACGTTGATTTTTAGTAAGTTTACTTCCTATTTCATAATGTTATATGATAAATCAAAAAAGGTATGAAAATGGTGCTACTTGAATCATGCCGGGTAAAGTTGGCCACCACTAGGGGTGAGATGGCCACATGAAATAACTTGTGATTCTTGCCGTACACCCAAAGTTAATTTACGATTTAATACATTAAATGAGCCGAAAAATAGCTGAAAATGCTATTTTCCTCAAGACGTGTACATCATTTGTATTATATACACTTGACAATAAAATTAGAGAAAGAGAGTGCGAAGTCGGAAATTTCAAGTGATTTTTGACATGCTGAAACCTCGTGAAAAATCAACGCACTGCTCGATGGGATGCGCATCATTTTGAAGCTACAACCTTCAGATATTAGAAGATTTTACGTACATATTTTTATCTTGGTGTGTGTAGGTGTAGTGGGCAACAATATAGAAAAGAAATGAAAAATCGATTATTCTTTGTTTTTTCAAGAATATTCAGGACTAACACAATTTTTTGCTAATCAACTCGACAGTAAATCCAATTAATCTTATGAATCCGCTTTTGTTTGTTTCCAAGAACGTTCCTGTAGGACCTTCCCACACAGAGATATTTCAGTATGAAAGAAAAATTACCCCTTCGTCTTTAATGATGAATAATTCAATAAACAACAATCGCACCACAAATCGAGAGGCAGTTTTGAAAACTCCAATAAATTCTACATAAGGATAATTTGTTACTTTGACGACAAAAAAAATATATACATGTTTTGCATCGATTTCAAAAAAGTGTCAAAATCTGGATTTTTATAGTGCTTCACAAAACCCACTGTAATTCTGCAAATATCGCAGTAAGTTCTAATGTTTGCAGAGAAATTTTTAGCCTAGTGTATTTCCTAAAAATCTGTGAACGTTTCATAGTGATACGTTCAGCCGAATTTTCAAAGTTTGGAGTAAATTAGAGGAGCATTTAACCGCAAATTGTATCAGAAGCAGGTATAGGCAAAATCGCATCGAAATTCGTTCAACAATACTCATTCACAGATAAAACTCACCCTTCTATTTCCGTTTATGCCTCACTTTATTTGAGACAGAAAACATTCCTCTATCATCTTCACGAAGTTCATACTCGAGTTAAATGGAAAAATACTGTCTCGATTCCGCTCATCTATTCTCAGAGAATTTTGCATTCTCTCATTTGCCTCTCGGAACGACGTTAGATGGTGATAGAATCAAACTGCAAACTTTTGCTTGAGCCAGCGAGTGTCTGTAAAATTATTCGTTTTTCACTCAAATAGCAATCGTTGAGCCTCGATCGCGGCAGTAAAATATTTTTAACATAGATAGTTGAAATCGAGTTGTTTCTTGTGCACTATTACAATGACATTTTTTTTGTTTCTAGTAATAAACAATCTAGGCCAACGCAAAAGACCATATTAACGCAAGTTATTGGTGAGCGGGAAGGTGGATTCATGTGCACTTGAATGCTGACATGGAAAATAGTACAAGGGAAAATAAAATCATACATACACGCAGATTCAGTCTATTTTGACTCACTCGTTATTTTGTTTCGTGCGATCTTTCCAAAGGAGTATTCATTCATTGAATGTTGTTTTCCTCTCTTTGTTTTGTTATGTTCACTATCAGTCCCGAATGAAGATGGTCGGGGAGTGTAAAATGATGCATCGTGCAATCTCACGATTGCTTGCTGCATTTTGACGTAGGACTACGTCTAACCGGAAGATATAGGGGGTGAAATGGAAATCTAGGCACTGAACAAGTAGAAAAAAATGCAAGCTTTGGAACGCTTATAACTCGAGCATTTCTCAATAGATCGCAAAGGTTTTTGCATTTCTCAATAGATCGCAAAGGTTTTTGCATCAATTGATAGGAAATATATCTACGCATCTATCATAACGAATAACATTTCATTTTTCTTGAGATAAATAATTGAATAATTGTGAAATATCAAGCATTGTCCAAATGCACTATGTGCCCATTTTTGATTGTCCCATTTTGTGCTCCTCAAATCGTACCGACCAAAACGGGCAACCAGAGCAGTAGCGAAATAGAATGAAGCACGATTTGAAAGGAAAAAGAAAAAAAAATGAACGAAACATTGGTCGCAGTCTCACACATGCGTAATTCTCGAGCCAGCCTTCTTCTTCTTCTTCAATGGCACTAACGTTTCTAGAGGAACTTCGCCGTCTCAACGTAGTATTACTTGCGTCATTTTTATTAGTACTTAGTTGAGATTTCTATGCCAAATAACACGCCTTGAATGCATTCTGAGTGGCAAGCTCTAGAATACGCGTGATCACAGTGCAAGTCGGAGGAAATTTCTTTGACGAAAAATTCCCCCGACCAGAACGGGAATCGAAACGGAAAACCCGGCATGTTAGTTATGACGGTAACCACTCGGCCACGGGAGCACAAGCCAGCGAGCCAGCCAGTCAGCTTAAAAATCTCCGCTCCGCTGCCGTAACGATCATTCTCATTCAAACCGTACACCAAATCAGTTCGCATCACAACACATCAACAAACCAACCCAAGCAGCCATGTCTGGACATGGTAAAGGAGGAAAAGTGAAGGGAAAGGCAAAACCCGCTCGAACCGTGTCGGTCTGGAGTTCCCGCAAGGGTAGCTAGGTCGAGCGCGTTAGTAGCAGTCCACCTAGCTGGCGTTATATAGTTTCGGCCGCCGAAGTGATCGAGTTAGCTGGCAAAGCTGCTGGCGACGATAAGAAAACCCGCATTCAGAACAGAACACATTCGGTTCGGTGGACATCAAGACAACGTGCAGTTGCAGCGAGTGGCGAGTGGCGAACGCAATCGCAAAACAACAGCTGGTAGCAGAAGAAAAAAGTTTGTTCTTTATACAAACTGCTTTGGTGGCAAATCCAGAACAAAGCGGCATCGAGGGCGTTCGAAATGGTTTTTTTCAAAACCACGAGTACTAAGTTTTCTTTTTCTGCCATTGAATGTAATTTACTGTACAATATGTCACAAGCTGGATGGGAAGAAATTTTCCAACTGTGAAAGCTGTGGCGAGTGGCAAACGCAATCGCTAAACAGAAAGGTTTAGCCGAACAAGATGGGGATATCGAGTGATAACAAAACAATAAACTCTTTAGTTTGAAGATAATTTTGTGATCCTGAAAAGGACCGTTTTTAGCCTGCATGTGAATCCAACGAGCGAACAAATCGTAATGAATGTATTTTTTTGATATATTTTCGTATCAAAAATGTATATTTTCGTGTACCGCTAGTCTATAAAACGCGCGGATCCCAAAAAAAATATCTCATTTTCTTTCAAACCGTAAACCAGTGTGGTTGTACGGCATCGTACGGTGGACGTGTGGACGTAACAAAGGAGGACAAGTTAAGGGAAAGGCAAAGTCTCACTCGAACCGTGCAGGTCTCCAGTTTCCTGTTGGTCGCATTCACTGATTGCTCCGCAAGGGTAACTAGGCCGAACGGATTGGTGCCGGAGCACCAGTATACCTAACAGCGATTATAGAGTTTCGACCGTCGGAGTGCTCGAGTTGGCTTGCAAAGCTGCTCACGACAATCAGAAAACACGCATCAAGAACAGAGCAGCTTCGGTTCGGCGCTCATCAAAGCAACAACTAATTTCAGCGAGTGGCAAACGCAATCGCAAAACGGCAGCAGGTAGAAGAAAGAAAAAGTTTGTTTATACAGACTGCACGGCGCTTTTCAGGGCCATTAAACCATTCAAAGAAGAATTATTAAAAGTTTTTCACAATACCAATGCATTCTAAAGTGACATAATATGACATATAATATAAACTGTTTTTTTTGTTTATGCTTGTTCTTGAACTTATTGGTGGTTGGGGTTTTTTTAAATTGATCATTCAGTTTTCACAAAACCATGTATGGTTTCCGAATTAAAAGTGGCTTCAAATTACAACACATTGTATGCAGGATGGCATTAACGAAATTTCTCGGTAGCAAGAACTGCTTTCTTTAGTTGATAACTGATGTTGAAAATTGACTGACGTTACATCTGCATTGCATAGAGAAATAACTAAGGAGCAACACGATGAGCTATGTATTTCCTGCTGCTCTGTTCTTATTTTAAAGGACTTTAATCCGAAGGTCATCCGTCCCTGTATTTACTGTTGGGTTTTCAGAATGCTTATAGCTCGTTTATTTCTCGACAGATCGTACAAAATCCTACGTGACTTTCAGAATGAACGATTCGTAACTTTCGTCTTTATGAGTTTGTGGGTGAAGAGTGCGTGTATGTGTGGAAATGTGTATGAATATGTGAGAGTATCATCACTCCTTACAATATTTGTACCTACAAACATCTGAAAAAGTTATTTTTGTTGTTTTATCATAACGTTTCACCTATACACACAACCAAATGGGTGTACATATTTGAGGGTAATGCAATACATTAAAATAATGTATTATAATTGTCCAGTAGTTGATTGTTTCAATAAGCTAGTGAGTGGCCATCTTACCTCGGGTAGCTGTCTTCCCCGCCTTCTCTCTAATAACCTTATTTATTTGTGGTAGTCTGCAGGCTTTTTTTTTCGAAATCATCCCCAATGCGTAGTTGATTGCTGCCAGTTCAGTAACATGAATGGAACATTGCTTCTGAATTTATGGAAGGTGCAAACATTTTCATTGAAAGCACCGAACATCAGTAAACAATACGCAACAAGTGCGCATAACCTACTTACAATAACATCTCACAGAACTCAGCAAATAATGAAGAAAATTCACAAAGACGATCCTGCTAATGAAGTATTGGATAGTTTCTAGTCCCTCGATGTCATGAGGCTCATGTCCTTGGGTACAAAAGTGACCCCGTTGGCTTCGTACCACTCCAGGACATCCTATGAATATTGCACGAAACTAGATCCGGCCAGAGGTTCGCAGGGCCCTCGTGTTGCTTCAACAGAGGAAACAGAGGCTTCTGTAGACATTCCTTGAGGTAGATTTATCTGTTTATACTCACGGTAGTCACGAAACGGCGCGCTCCGTTCGCCGCATGAGCAGTTTGCTTGACAAATCATGTATTTCTTAGCAAACTATGAAAGTTTCTGCTTCTGTTCCTTCAGAACATTTAATTTGTACTGGGCGAAGAAGAACAGTACCCCGGAAGCTGTCGGAAGTCCGCCTTGACAGACAATGACACTTCGTCAGCATCTAGTTGTAAAGTTTCCGAGCTCGTGACTTTCCTACAGTTTTTTGCCGTCCGTCACGATTTGGAGCCTTCTGAACTTTGTACGTATGCATTTTCTCCCGGTTCTAGGCCTTCTGAACGAAAGACTTGGACAGATTCAACTTTTTGGCCACACCCATGATCGAAGCATTGATATTCTGCTTAATCTCTTTCACGACACGCTTGTGATCCTGATCGCTGATAGAACATCCATTCTGATCGCATTTTTTCTTCCGCTCGATGCTCAGAGTTTCGTAGTAACGTTTAGTCACACGACTAACCATTAACTGAACGATTCCGAATTGTTTCCAGATGTCCCGATTGAAAATTTTCCAGTTGCTTCTGCAAAATCTATTCGCGACGTTGCTTTTCGGTAGACGCCATTTTTCCAATTTTCGAAAAACTGACAGCGATCAAAATAAAGTGTAAACAATACACTCTAAACTACTTCTATCCAAATTTTCAAGAGAAAATACCCAATGGGTAATTTTCTACAGCGTTTTTTTCCGTGGTTCAATTGATATGGAACACCCTTTATTCTAATCTGGAAAAATGAAAAAAAAAAAGATTATTTTTTAATACTACTGAATTTTAGACACTCAGACAGACAATTATGAACCGAATTATAGCCATTTTAGTGGCGCGATATCCTATCCAGTGCGTCCTTGACACAAAACACGGTTTTTCTCGATTTTTTTTTCCAAACTGGTGTACACGACATTCTATATACATCTATATCGTTTGATCCAATATAAAAAAAGAAAAATGAAATCTTCATAAAATCGTGCTAAAACATGACAGCAGCTTTTTATTTTCAAACAACTGCCATTTTGACTTAAACTTATTCATAATATAGCGGCGTGTTTACTGGTTTATTGTATTTTTTCTTGTTTCGGATAACCAGAAGGACTGAAATCGTATACGCCAGGACATTGGATTTTAGGACCCCTTCTCCATTTGACTTGCATGTCCCTTTTTTTCAATTTTGAATATTTTTTTCGTTTAGTTAGTTATGTATTCTTAAAAGATTAATGGACAAGAAATAAAATAGTGGATATTAAAAATATTATTTATTTTACTAGAAAATTGAAAATATTATTTATGTACTGTTCGGTCCCCCTAAAATCTCGTGGTTCTCCAATCCTTAAAAAGGAAACAAATTAGGTAACAGTACAATACCAGTCGTCTAGCTGGAACGAACGCGGCGATTTGTCCTCGAAAGAGGTGGTACTTGAACCAATCATTTAAGAGAGGGTGGGAAACCTAAATTTTTAGCCTTCTTCAAGCTGGCCGTAGGCTCTGAGTTATTTCCTGAAACACGGTTCGCGACAATTGTTGTGCGGGTTGGCAAATGTTTTTTTTTTATTCGACACGCTTTTGTAGTATTTGGCACAACTACCTTTTTGTCACTCTGTAGGGGAGGCTGGTGCTTTACAGTGTTTCGCAAATGCTTGCTGCTTGCACTCTTCTAATAATCATTTTCAAAGTTTTTTACTGTTGTTCCAGTGTCGCCGCTTTCCAAACGGAGTCCACTGTCGGTCAGATGGAACCAGCACAAACCAGACGCTTAGTACCCATGGATCGATGCGGTGGTCCGTATTGTTGTAGCGAAGTTTCGGTATTTACAGGGAGTGATTCCTTCACGAATCTTTTGTTTCAGTTTTTCAACTATTGTTCTTAGAAAAGGGTCCCTCGTGCCACCGAACAGGCGTGGATCATTTCTTAACTACTTTAAATGTTCATGCAGCTCTTGTTTTTGCAATGACAAGAGGAATAGAAACATTTTGATGATGATGATGTAGTGAAAAAATTCAACACGAAGTCGATCGCTTCTTTTAAGGTCAGTTTACTTATCAGAGGAGAAGTGATATTCACAAAAAAACAACATCAAAGTGTACGTATGATGCAAAAATCCAAAGCACTCTCCACCAGACGACATGAAAATCGATGGGGTGTCTCAACCGAACAGTCTTGCATCATTGTGTGTGTTGAATCGATAGCACGAGAGCAGAACCTCCCGTCTAGTGGCACACTATGGAAACGTATCGCTGAATGCTTGAAATTGCAAAATAGCTTTGAAAAGAACGGATGAATTAACTCCTTCTGCTTGGTAAACTTTGGACGGTAAAACGGTCAAACGGTGGTATTTTCATTCAGATTGTGACAGGAAAATTGAAACTCGTTCTATGCTGCTGACGATGCTAATGCTGCTACTGAAGTTGTTTCTGTGGATGTTGTTGCTTTGCTATCGCTCCTGTTGCTGACCTTGGATTTGATCTTTCTGCTTTTCGGATTCTTCTTTTTGGTTCATGGTGTTGACTACTTCCCGGATAGAAAAAGACTGATCGCTAATCTATGCATACTTTAAATCTATGTATACTGGCTGGCAGGAGAATCACACAGAAGTTGCGACGTAATCTTTCGCTTTTCTTCAGGAACTGAGCAATGAGCTAAACCGTTGTGTGTGATATCAGCATTAGGAAAGAATGTTACCTGCTCGCTGATTGGTGCGATACTGAGGTTCACTAAAGTGAGGCCAATATTTATAAGGTGGCTTCATTTACTTATTTTCCTGATTTGATTGAAAGATAGGATCGGTTGTATTCCGTTGCTACTGTAGTCGCTCCTTTTGGCCAATCTCAATCAATCCAATTCGCACGGATCGGATACATGTCTTTTTACTTTAAAATTCAAATCGACAATACTATATTATCCTCAACTTATCGTATGCAAGAAGGTATTCTGAAAGTTCAATAAGAATTGTTTAATAAAGATCTGTATATGTGTGGTGCGGTACTAGAATCGAGGTGGGTTCGTACCAAAACATAGTGTGAACTATCACAACGCGTCTAGACGATGCTTGTCATTTTACAATTATTCAATAATTTATTTTTAAAAATTTAACTATCTTTTTTGTGATTGAAGCGTAGAAATATATCTAATCCATTGATGCCAACATGTTTGCAATATATCAAGGAATGGTCGAGTTACAGGCGTTCAAAATCTTTTATTATTTCATACATGTTCAATTCTAAATTTCCATTTTGCCACTTATATATTCCTGTTGAACGTAGTCCTCCATTCAATACAAAATCTAAAAAATAGGAAACCCTCATTTCACAACACAACGAATACTCATATATTGAGTTTATCAACTAAGTTAATGCCTTCCTCCTCTCTTCCAGCGTACTTCGATCGCAGCGGGACCAGCTGGGCGAGGACGAACGCGAGATGTTGGACATGGCCAGAGCGGGCGCAAGAGCCCTCTGGTCTCTGTCCGAATCTCGGCACAACAAGGAGCTGATGTGCAAGGGAGGCATCGTTCCGCTAATGGGTCGTTTGCTGAAGAGCGTCCACATCGACATCGTCGTTCCGACTATGGGTACCATACAGCAGTGCGCCTCGCAGGCCAACTATCAGCTGGCGATAACCACCGAGGGAATGATCTACGACATCGTGTCGCATCTCACATCGGATAATTTGGACCTGAAGCGGCAATGCAGTTCGGCCATTTTCAAATGTGCTAGCGATAAGGTATGTATCGACTGTTGCGAAACGGAAATAATACAGGTTTAGAGTGTTCTTTTAGACCGCCAGCGATATGGTTCGTGATTCGGGGGGCTTGGAACCGCTGGTAGGTATCGCTCGGGATAAAACAGTGCGGGATAACAAACCGCTGCTGGCTGCAGCCACTGGTGCGCTGTGGAAATGTGCCGCATGCGAAGCCAATGTAAAGAAATTGGACCAACTGAAAACAGTTCAGGTTTTGGTCCAACTGCTGAACGATGAAAGTGAGGACGTGCTCACCAACGCGGTCGGAGCTATCTCAGAATGTGTTAAATATCAAAATAATCGTGAAATTCTTAGAGTATGTGGAGGAATTCCACTACTAGTAAATTTACTCAATATGACACATGCACCTTTGCTGGAGAATATAGCCAAAACATTGAAGGAGTGCGCTTCTGAACCGGAAAGTATGACAATAATGGAAGAGCTAGACGCAATACGTTTGATTTGGTCACTTCTGAAGAATTCAAACCCAAAAGTACAAGCGCACGCTGCTTGGGCACTCTGCCCATGCATCGAAAACGCTAAGGTTTGTGCAACGATTATAATTCTCTATAGCTCTAATGTTGCTCCGAATCATTCCAGGACTCAGGAGAGTTGGTCAGAAGTTTTGTTGGTGCTTTGGAGTTAGTTGTTGGTTTGCTCAGCTCGCGTGACAATTTTGTGCTTTCGGCAGTATGCGCGGCGATTGCTACCATCGCTAAAGATAGAGAGAATTTGTCGGTCCTGTCGGATCACAAGGTAATCTCGATGCTTGCCCATCTTGTGTACACCACCGATGATCTACTGCGGGAAAACTTGGCGGCGGCTATCGCCAGCTGTGCACCGTACGCATCGAACACTCAAGAGCTTGGACGACTGCGGACCGTCACCCCCATTGTCGGGTACATGGTCAGCAATAATCCACGCGTTCACCGGACTACGGCAATGGCTCTGCAGAAGCTCTCGGAGGATCCCCAAAACTGCATCACGATGCATCAGGTGAGTTTTCTTTTCAGTGTTAGGGTGGGTTTAGACTAGTGATATATTCATGTGAAGAAATATGATGAGATTCATAGAAATCGCATCAACTGTTTACACTAGCGTGAACTTCTATAATGAATATATTCATATTTTCGGTGAATTTATTCACCTGAAGTAGAACTGCATCCAACTTTAGTGATTTCTCACCAGTGAGAAATTCACAAGCGTTTACATATGCTGAATTTATTCAAGTTATATATACCTGGAATAAGTGTATCATATTTATTCTCACCCGTTTACACCTATATTCACGTGAATAAATCCATCTATAGCTATAGATCTCCCTAATGTAAACCTGCCATTATATATGAATGAACTGAAAAGTTTAAATCCTCTTTAATTCAACATCATCGTCGTCTTTCCAGTAAGAGTATGAAATGCGCTACTAATGTGCGATTCACATAGCACGTTACGGAGAAGAACGTCTACGTTCCGTCAACGTCTCCACCAATTCACACATGCAGTCAATGCTTCCCCCAGCACCGTCACGTCAAATGCCAAACGAATGATTTATTTAATTTTATTCATGGTTTCGCCACCTACAACAATTTTAAATTGCAATGCCCTCTTTCAAATCAGCATGCCTAGAATCAGTTCTAAATTTGGAAAAATTCAATGAGAATCATTGAATTCAATTATTAAAATGCTTAAACCCCGTAGTCCGACCCTTATGCAACAATAATAATGAATAGAATAATTCTTTCAACTAGTCGCGAATGATTTTCACTCCGAATGACTTAGCTCCAAAGAGATATGTTGGCATAAAAAGTACAGTAAGTTACTTATAAAGCGATATGCTGAGGCACCACTCAGTGTCGCATTGGAGTCGGTTTTGACCAGTAATTGGACATTTGCGACTGGTGGCGACTTTCAATGTGGGGCCATAATTTGGGCCCCGAACTCAATGTTTACAAAAATGTCCAACTAGAGGTAAAAATGTCTAATTAAACGTGTTACATAACAGATCTGTTCAATTAGCTTAATGTCGATGTAGATGTAAATTACTGTGCAACCAAATCAAAACAAAAGCCGAGACACAAAGCCCAGACAAAAACCAAACGAGCCGTCCGTCTCCGTCAATTATTCTTTTCTACAAACCCTGCCGGTCGTTTTCGTTGAACGTATGCCGACGGGTCGTTACGTTGCTGGTGTATGTGAATGTTTTCATGAGAATTGCATGGTAGAATCATTGACGTATCGTGACGTGACGGGACGTGAACGTGACGTGTATGTTGTATGTGAATCGCACTTAATACAGCGTCACCGTCACCGTCCCGTCAACTATTTTCTAGGACTTTTTTTGTCGCCATCCAATTTGCCATTGATAGTGTATGTGAATACCATACGATTTCCATGGGATAATACTCGATATTTTGTCCCTTTACGTTGACTTCACGGTGATGGGATGTTGTATGTGTAGCGCGATTTAATGTTTCCAGAATTTCTACCGAATTGAAATACCGTTTTGACTCAAATTCCGAACACTTTATTTTAATATGAATGTTTCTGAGCTTAAATGTTATAAATAATCGAATAAAGAAAATCCCGACATTCTTTGGGGTGTACCCTTCCGTATAACATTATTTACAGGTATCGATACTACTTATAATTTATCATACAAACTATTTTCAAAAAAGAGGAAGTCAACACAAGTAATAAAAAGTTTGATTCATTTCATGAGGTTATGCACCAAAGATCCAGGTTTTAGGAGGAAATTTTAAACGTTATCTGAATAAACACTAATTATAATCTGAATTCTTCGTAACGAATTTAGCTTTTATGCATCAACATTTGAGAAGGGCGTGTTAAAAAAAACTACATAATTATATTCGAAATATGACGGTTTATGATCACCTTTTGGAGTTTGGTTCAGAACTACCCCGACTTTTTCCAAAAAAAGGCATGCCGTGTACCGAAGGCAACAGGTAGAATCGATTTTTATAGTTCATTTTGATGAACAGACCATAAGCAATTAAAATTGTCTAGTTATGTAATTTTTCGCAATCTAAAAGAACATTGAACTTGTTTTTAAACAGATTTCATTTGGCTCTACTGAAATTTTTGGAGGATTGGCATACACTTTGTCACATAGATTTGCGCATCGGTACTTTTACTTACGGATAAACTTCACATCTGATGCTGCCCCTTTATCTGAGGACTCTTAGTAGAATTGTGGTTGCCATTTAGAGGCGAATGAAATGCAAAGTTTAAAGCCTCTTAAAACGAAGAAAGAAAGAAAGAAATGTTGCCATTTATTACCCTCCACAGTCAAATATGTCGCATCGTCCATGGTACATTTATATTCCGAGGAAGCAGCGAAAAATGTTTGGGAAGAAGCTCGTAGTGTGGATTTAATTGTACTGAACTGCTTTTCGGCGACCGCCGAGGCGCGTTTTTTCGCTTTCCGTTTTATAACCATTCCGTGCAAAAACTTTATCATCGTTTTGGATCAACCTGATATTTTCTCCCCAGCTCACGATATGATTTTGCCGACCGACCAGCCGTTTCTGGCTTCAATTTCGCTCGAACTTTGTTGTCTTGTAAAGTGCATTTTCGGCCAGAACCGGATTTTCTTTTCAAGGTATTTCCATTCTCAAAGAGTTTGATAGTACGGTCTATACACTTTTTTTTAATCCAAGATCCTTGAAGTAGTGAAGCACTTCGCTTTTAGACTTTTCTTTGTTTTGCTCACAAAATTTTAAAATTAATTTACGACGGTCTTCTTCCGTCAATGCCATTTTTCCAACTAAGCGTTACTTGACAGAATTGATTGGCAGTGTTGTTGAAGTTATATTGAGGTGGTTCTTCATTTTATATTAAAAGATTCTTCAATGTGTGCAGTACATTGTAATCATAGATTAATTCCAAAGTTGTTCGGATATTTTTCCTCTACATCCACCTTGCGGTTTTATCACAGATAAAACCAACCTCTAGTATTTTTTTCACTATTTGGTTTGCTGTTCTTATGTTAAGTTCTAGAAAAGGTAAGAATCTACAATGAATGAATGTCATTTTTATTGAAGAAATCTTGAATCAAATTAGTATTAAAGTTGTTTCGACGCATGATTTAAATTCCGAACAGCTGATGTTAAAACACTGTTTCCCAGCAAATAGAGTAATGGTTCACTAATTAGGCTTAAAGGACAGTTCAGTACTGGAACAACAGTAGAAAAAGACATTCAGGACATCATTTGAGGGGCTCAAAATGAAAGGGGTGTAAGTGACATAATCGATTTCTCTACTTCGGCTCTCTTTTTTGGTCATAACTTAGCTGCCAACACATTCTCATCTGTATTTGACATCTATCGGATTCTATAGCAAACTCAAATTGGAACGTTTTTTGTAGTTGAGTTATTTACTAAATAAAAAGTTGATGAAGAGAACTCGTTCGAATCCTCAACGAGAGCGCTCCTCTTTGGTTTATAATCACCATAGTTCTAGATATGTGCGAGCGCAAGAAAATGAATTCAACTCACATCGGAGCTGAAGAGCTGATGAGCTGATCGGAGCTGTGAAGCGGCAGAGCTGTAGAGAGCTGTGAGTTTTGATATGCGAAAGAATTATCTGTCTCCCGCTCTTCGTGATATGTAGTCAGCAGTGTTGCCACACGTACAGATTTATCTGGAATGGTACAGATTTTTTCGTTATTTTTGGTACAGATTCTGTATGGCACAGGGTACAGGTTTTCGGCAAAAAGTACAGATTGGTACAGATTTTTCAAATGGGTGAAATTTCTTACATTTGAACATTAAGGTACATGACGACTTTCACGCCGAAGTATCGCTTGATGCTGCTGATCATAAAAGCATTTACAATCAATGATTGATCAGTTTCGTAAAAATGGAATTCCTTATAAGGAACGTCTGAAAGGATTCGTGTCGGACAGTGGGACGTATGTTTTGCCCCAGATCAATTTTCAATTGTTTTCCAGGCTGAAAACCCTGAGTTCACAATGCTACATGAAGAGCTGAATGATTTTTATTTGATCATTCTCACTAATATATGTGAGGAATTTTACGTTGTTTCAATGTCCAATGCTATTATATTTGATAATCATTCGAAAAACGACAAGTTTTTTCTTGTAGGTGATCAAGTAAATGAGAATAAGATTCGATTTTGATGTTCCGACGCTCAAGGCTGCGGCAATGTTAAATCCCAGAAACTTTTCCAATGTGAAAAGCATCAACGTTGTGTTAGAAGCGTTTCCTAGATTCTAGAATGTACTAGATTTGAAGAATTAATTCCGTACCCGTGCTGTACAGTTTCAGAATACGAGCATGTGCAGGGTTGATGGACAAAAATTGGATGTCTCAAAAGGATTGACGGTTCGCTCACATTTCGGCGCTTCATTGTCTTGTTTGTAACGTTTTTACTATCTTCACTATTTTTTTGTGAATATCATCAGAGCAAAAATAAGCTTCGAAACCGGTACAGCAACGATACGATGAAAGTTATTTTGGGATCAAAAGAATTGATCAAACATCGTGGCGGCAGTTCGAAAATTTCAATAATAATGCCACAGTATGCAAAATAGATTCAGAAAAAACTGTGTATAAGCCTCATCAACCACCCGAATGACTTACAAAGGTAAATGTAGTATTTGTAGTGAATAAATGAATATTGTTTCATGCTAATAAATTAGTACTGTCTATACAACGAATATTTTCGATGGTACAGATTTTTGGGAAAAAGTACAGATGAGGAAGATTTTTAACCCCTTTGATACAGATTAAATGTGGCAACACTAAACGTCAGTTTGTTTTCGTTAGTCCCTCTCCGGTCTTTAGCTATAGCAGAGATGCCAAATAGGAAAAGGTGTTAATTTGAATATATTAAATCGCTCGCTCGTTTTTAATTCTATTTTCCATACAACGCATTATAAAATGAGAAAAACATTATTATATTTAACTGTTTATTATTATCATGAGGTGTTTGCAGATGAAATTCATATATTTAATTTTATCAGCGCGCCACGTGCTGCATCAATGCAATAAAAAAAACACCCGCCATCGATGCTGATAATTGATTTGATTGGCAATAGATTTATACTGGTTATGGACTTACATGCGAAACAAACAGACTTTTAGAATAAAACGAATACTACTATCTTCGCACACAAATCATGAATATTCATATTTTTCAACGGTTCCATTTGGCTACTCCTGGTTCTCCCGTTGTTTAAATTCAGCATCTCCAAAGTTGAATTTTAGCATTCAGTATTTGTATTTGTATATTATATTATTAGAAATCGTTTTAGTCTTAGTACAATTACAAAAGCAATTCTTTTTCTTTCTCTGTTTGTCTATTAAGATAACATACGCTTTACAATGTCCCATGGTAGTTACGTTTCAGATACAATTGTGTGAACAACCGCAAAATTCAACTGAGCTGAAGCGCTGTTTCAAATGATCAGCTCACTTGTATGAGCTGAACGGCTCTGAGTCGCTCACCATAATGATAAAAATTTGCCCACTCTCGATTCTCGAAGCGAGCGGTAAATCCAATATCCGAAAGGCGTTTGACGAACTGATAGCGGCTAAATGAACTCTGTAGTATTCTACGATCAACGTGTTATATTCTTGGTTGATCGAAAAAAGGCTTTTAAAACGAGTTTTTGTTCTACTGCTAAACAAAACCTTAGAGTCAATGGGAAACATAGACCAAATACTGAATCTTAGAACGCAGAAACCTTTAATTGAGAATCTGTTTTCTCATCTGACTTCATTTCCCAAAAATAATCTGCAAAATAAAAGTTCTTCGTTGATTCCCCGCAGATCCTGTGGATAATACTGTCACAATATCGCTACGCATTTGTGCTGTTCGGAATTTAAAACAGATGTGTTCTGAATTCGAGTCAGTGACAAATATTGTGTTCGGAATTAGAATCAAATATATTTTAAAATTTAGTTTTTTGCTATGAATAAGTATTTTCAAATCAATTTTATTGCAGTCAAGTGCAACAAAAGCTGTATTGCATACAAAAATTAAATTACTTATACACTCGCGAAATAGTATCATTTTGAGTAATGAGACACTATTAAACGATCAACAATGCTTCGGAATTTGAGAAAGAAAAGGTAGTTCATGCTTGGATATAGGACATGAAACATTCAAACGTAATAGAGAAGATATTAAGTCTGCTACTCAAACATAGATGTCGCTTGAATATCACTTTGACTTTACTCTGTATAATTTTGAACACGAATAACGAAATGACATCACAATTCGACAGACATTTTTGTATTTTGTTCACTTTCGAATTTGTTCAATTCACAATTTTTGTATGTATTTGATTCTCATCCCCAGAGCGGCGTGGTTCCATTCCTGCTGGAAACTGTTGGCTCTAAGGATCGTGAGCTGCAGGAGGCTTCCGCAGGATGTCTGCAAAATATCCGAAAACTGGCACTGCGTGCCGAAGAACTCGAATTTCGAGGAGAATAGATGCTCAAAATTTATTTCACCATTATAGCATACTCTCACGGACATTGTTTGTTCAACACACTCACGTTGTATTTAGGAGCATTTTTGGATGACGATATGGTACTTACGCTGAGAATTCCGCTCAGCATGTTAACGTGCAGAGATAGCATATTTCAGACAATAAAATCAACTTGTGAAAATACACTAGCATACTTCAGACGAGAGTCGCCTCGTTATTTTTGAAGAATTAAACTTTTAGCGATAATTGGGCGTTGCTACACTTTGATTTCAGTGTTCGCTTTGAATAGACTTAATTTGCTATGCGTTGCAATCATTTCGGCGCACGGCGGGTGTGTACTCGGCATTTCGGTTGTCTTTTTTATTTGTTTGTTTAGTTTACTTGCGTATCGCGATCGGTTGGAATACTTTAAACACGCGCTCCTGTGTCTTGTTCAGTGCTAACATCAACATAAAAACAAGCAGAAAGTATTTTTCATTAGCATCTATGGATTGATCATTAATTTTTTCTGTAAAACGAATGATTCATCAGGTACTCTTATCACAATGTCACTGGAGGGCGTAGAAAAAGCATTGCAAGAAAATCAGCCTTTCACAGCGGAACAACTGCTCCGGGAAGCATATGATCAGAAGGGTGCAGCAGATATTTTCTATCAGGTGATACGGAATGGATCTGTGCCGGCTTTCAAGTTGCTCCTGACGATGAACATCTGTAACGACACGGAAACATTTCTGCAATGTTCCAACGCTATGATTGAGCTGGGTGTTAAAAATGTATCAATTTCTTGGGAGATGAGTCAACATCTACTGTATCGAATCTCCTCGTACGGACTGCGCAATTTGAGTGGCGACCCCGTTGTTACCAAATCTGAAAGCTATTGGAAAGAATCAATTGCCCTGATAAGCCGGTGGGTTCACGAGCTACGGAAGCGGGGGAAATGGTACGAGTTTCTGGCAGTGGACGATGAAGTGATGTTCCGCATAGCAATGATCCATAACCAGCTGTATTTCATTAAGAATCATCCCGCCCTGTTGCGACTGCCGCTGAAGGAATTAATTTTTTGTTTGGCAGTGTTCATACATATTTTTAGCGAAATTCCTGGAAGTTTCGCGTTCAGAACAGTGCTCAACAAAAGAAATGTGATGCAGTTTTTAATTGCCATTGTGGCGCATCTTGAGAGAATAAGGCAACAAGAAGAAGAAAAAGGGCGTGGAGAAATGAGGAAAACAAAACCAAAGAAGATGCACGTTATGAAAAAGTTGCTGAAGACTTATCGCAGAACTAAACACATTTACACGACGTTCAAAATAATTCTCGGTGCGCAAATATACAGACAGTTTAGTGACAAGGATTATGAACGCGCCAATGCTCCAACGACAGTTGCCGCCATGAAACGGTTCATACAAATATTTGGAGAAGCGATCAAAAATACCGCAGACAGTCCTAATCTGTCCACGAAGTTGCACAACACCCTCTACGGTATGCTGTCAGAGTCGATCTCATTGAATTCGAAGTATAGGAATTTCTCCAGTCACGGATTTCCCCTTTCTTATCTGTACGTTCGGGACACTGAGCAAATATTCTACTACAAAAATTTACCTGATTACATTTTTCTAATCGAGGTGTCGATGCAGATCCTTTGTGTGTACACTTTACACGACAGCATGCGTTATCAGTACGGGATGATGAGACGATGTCGTTCGATCGAGGATTTGCGTGCCCTCATCGTGTACGCTTGTGGAAATGAAATATCGGATCTCCAGGAGTTTTTGTTCAAGCGAATTACGTCTTATCTATGTTTGGTCAAAAATGATCTGAAGGAGACTGAAGGGGATGCTTTGTCCGAAGCAGAACGTAAAGATTTGGGTGATGCTTGGGATAATCTTAATAAAAAAGTAGTTCTGGTTGAGGAATTGCGCAAAATGCAGTTTCATCGGACAAGTGCAGTAACAGAAATCATCGCTTTTGCCAATGGTAACATCAGCTCGATTCACCGTTTGCTGGATTCGAAATTCACAGACAGTTCGAGTTCACGTGATGTCTTCACGAAAATTATTGACAATTGGGAGACACTCTCCCCGCCGGCTTTCCTGAGTAAGGATTACCGGGGGACTATCGTGCAATCATATGTGCATAGACGACTCGAGCTGGAGCACGACCATTCCGAAGAGTGGAGATACCGAGAGAAGAGTCGAGAGATTTTTGAGTTCTTTATGAGCGGTTCGAATCTGGATGGAGACACTCTCCGGAGATTAGAGGACGAATTGCACACAGTGTTGTGTAAGTCTCAAAATGGGTACTATTTGAACATTTTCGATCTAAACTGCAAAGCGCATGCCATTAAACTCACGCTGAAGGAAGCCTTTACTGGACCGAAGAAATCAAAAGAATTCAAACAACGAAAGCTTGAATTTAAGTCCAAGTTGGCAGAACTTCGAAGGCAGGATAAAATACAATTACGGGAAATATTTCAAACACTAATAAGTAACATTCGTCAATCATTTTTGCGATACGGCTGTGACAACATCGACAATTTTATCCAACACCGAAACACAATACCGCTAAAGGCCCATTTTGCCATTCAGTATTGGCAGCTGCAGGTTATGGAAATATTATGTGGAACCGGCTTTTTCGGGGATAATTTCATCACTTTGACAAAGTCACTGCCAATGATGTGGGGTAGCTCCTACCGAAACTATCTTGCCCATGATTCTCTTTCGTACCATTTACTAACTTCCAACGAACCGGTAGATAGTCTCGTTAATGGATTTGTTCTAGCTTGGGAATGTGATGATTTGGATATTTTCGGAAAGAGTCCTAAATTCGGGCTGGATGGTTTAGTGACGATCGAACGGGATGGTTTCCACTGGTTGGAAACACAACGCGATTTACTCTCCGGTATTCGACAACGAAATGTATCACTTATTGAGAAGAGCTTAGTGCGGGGAGCTGAATTAACTGGATTCTATCTACAAAACCTTGGATGTTTCCTTCGAATAAACCAATATGGAATACCGCTGATAAGTGCGCATGAGATGCTTACTGTCGACGATCTGGATCCGATTCTGCCCGTACTGAACAAATGGGACCCGCACAAAGGAAATTTGTTAATCAATGGGAGGTAAGTCATTTCACCAATCAACACAAAACCATTTTATTTTAATATTTTTGACTTAGCTGAAACTTTGCCAAACTCATAACTAACATGCCGGGTGTTCGGGTTCGATTCCCTTTCTGGTCGGGGGAATTTTTCATCAAAGAAATTTCTCCCGACTTGCACTGTGATCACGCCTATTCTAGAGCTTGCCACTCAGAATGCATTCAAGGCGTGTTATTTGGCATAGAAATCTCAACAAAGTACTAATAAAAATGACGCAAGTAATACTACGTTGAGACGGCGAAGTTCCTCTAGGAACGTTAGTGCCATTGAAGAAGAAGAAGAAGAAACTTTGACAAATTATTCGGCACTAGGTGCGATGCCAGTTTTTATATTTATTTATTTTGGCTTAACGTCTTTACAATTTTATTCTTCTCCCATTAACCCATTAACGACCAAACTGTAAAAAAATATTTTTGACGTAGAACTACGTCTTTCAATAAGGGTGCCAAATCAGAAAACAGGTCACGTTTTTATGAAATAAAGTTAACCTTGATAACTATTTTTGCCGCGAACGAATTTTGGCACGCGAGCTTGGAATTGGCTCTTTCTCTTCTCTTACGCAAAATTTTGCGATGCGTTCAGGAATGCCTCGTCGCGTTTCGATGCGTACGATGGACAAGTGTTGTGTACACGAAGAGATGCTCGTGCATTAGTGCTCGCGAGATTTTCTCTTGTAACTGTCTCAAAGTGACATTTGATTAGGTCGTCTGAGATCTCACACAGCACGTAGAAGAGACAATGTGCTTTGCCCTATTCAGCCTCGTATTTCACACAATCATTGCGAGCTGTGTGCAACAAATGAATGAATTGATTGGATGACTTTAGTAGCGATATTTATGCGAAACAGTTCTTCATTACTAATTGTTATACGTGCCATATTACGAAAATTGAAATTTTAACACCAGAAGCGTAACCCCCGATAGCACTAAATGTCACTTTGAGGCAGGTACACGAGAAAGTCTCGCGAACACTAATACGCGAGCTTCTCCTATGCGGGCGCTACACGATTCGTCCAACGTTTCACTCGAATGTTGGACTCAAACATTTGACTCGATGAATCGACAAATGTTGTGACGAATGTGCTGCTACACGGTAAAGTGAATGTTCGATTCAATGCAATCGGTCCAAACAATCGGCGAGTATTAGGATCGAATATTTAATGTTTTTATTTACCATCAAAAACGTTAGGAAACTGGATGACGATGCGAGTATTGAAATTGCTGACGTAGCAATTTTTTTGCGCAATATTTTGCATTTTATGAACCAATTTCATAATTCCTTCATCTAAAACTTGTAAATAAACCAATCTGTCAAAGATAGATTCGGACGAATCGTGTAGCGCTGTATCGAATGTCATCGGGTGTCGAATCAACGAATGACAAAAATTCTTTGACTCGTGCCACTCGCGTTGGAAGGTAATCCACAACGAACGGATTACCTTCCAACGCGAATATTCGACGCTCGACATTGGAGGCTCGTAGCTCGTCAGTCGACTACACGATGCGTCGAATCATCGAGCGTCCAGCATTCGAGGGTGTTCGTAGCATCGTGTAGCGCTGGCTTTACATGTATACAACACATGCGCATCGCTCATGTTGAGGTGCAACGAGGTATTCTTGAGCGCATCTCAATATTTTACGAAAGAGAAGAGAAGGAGCCGAACCCAGGCTCGTGTGCTAAAGCCCGGTCTCATCATTTGCACATTGAAGGGTTGTCCACGCTTGTCCACGGTGAGGGAGGAGGGGGTTTAGATAATATCCACGTGGACACATAAAATGAATATTTTTGGAAATACATTAATATCTATAATCAAAAATGAATGAAATCTTCTCTGCATCTTTGTCAAATTTCAATCTTGCCGCACCTTACGAGTACTCCGTATTTATCAATAAGAGACCAATTTTTTTCATATCGTTGAACTGCTCCGCAAAAATGTATATTCTGAGAGTAACGCAAATGAATTGAGAGCGATGAATTTATTTACATTGGTAGAAGAGGATCATACATCCCATTCACAATTGTGTGAACAACCGCAAAATTCAACTGAGCTGAAGCGCTGTTCCAAATGATCCGCTCACTTGTATGAGCTGAACGGCTCTGAGTCGCTCACCATAATGATAAAAATTTGCCCACTCTCGATTCTCGAGGCGAGCGGTAAATCCAATATCCGAAAGGCGTTTGACGAACTGATAGCGGCTAAATGAACTCTGTCTGTTCTACGATCAACGTGTTATATTTGATCGAAAAAAAGGATTTTAAAACGAGTTTTTGTTCTACTGCTAAACAAAACCTTAGAGTCAATGGGAAACATAGACCAAATACTGAATCTTAGAACGCAGAAACCTTTAATTGAGAATCTGTTTTCTCATCTGACTTCATTTCCCAAAAATAAACTGCAAAATAAAAGTTCTTCGTTGATTCCCCGCAGATCCTGTGGATAATACTGTCACAATATCGCTACGCATTTGTGCTGTTCGGAATTTAAAACAGATGTGTTCTGAATTCGAGTCAGTGACAAATATTGTGTTCGGAATTAGAATCAAATATATTTTAAAATTTAGTTTTTTGCTATGAATAAGTATTTTCAAATCAATTTTATTGCAGTCAAGTGCAACAAAAGCTGTATTGCATACAAAAATTAAATTACTTTCGCGAAATAGTATCATTTTGAGTAATGAGACACTATTAAACGATCAACAATGCTTCGGAATTTGAGAAAGAAAAGGTAGTTCATGCTTGGATATAGGACATGAAACATTCAAACGTAATAGAGAAGATATTAAGTCTGCTACTCAAACATAGATGTCGCTTGAATATCTTTTTGACTTTACTCTGTATAATTTTGAACACGAATAACGAAATGACATCACAATTCGACAGACATTTTTGTATTTTGTTCACTTTCGAATTTGTTCAATTCACAATTTTTGTATGTATTTGATTCTCATCCTCAGAGCGGCGTGGTTCCATTCCTGCTGGAAACTGTTGGCTCTAAGGATCGTGAGCTGCAGGAGGCTTCCGCAGGATGTCTGCAAAATATCCGAAAACTGGCACTGCGTGCCGAAGAACTCGAATTTCGAGGAGAATAGATGCTCAAAATTTATTTCACCATTATAGCATACTCTCACGGACATTGTTTGTTCAACACAGTCACGTTGTATTTAGGAGCATTTTTGGATGACGATATGGTACTTACGCTGAGAATTCCGCTCAGCATGTTAACGTGCAGAGATAGCATATTTCAGACAATAAAATCAACTTGTGAAAATACACTAGCATACTTCAGACGAGAGTCGCCTCGTTATTTTTGAAGAATTAAACTTTTAGCGATAATTGGGCGTTGCTACACTTTGATTTCAGTGTTCGCTTTGAATAGACTTAATTCGCTATGCGTTGCAATCATTTCGGCGCACGGCGGGTGTGTACTCGGCATTTCGGTTGTCTTTTTTATTTGTTTGTTTAGTTTACTTGCGTATCGCGATCGGTTGGAATACTTTAAACACGCGCTCCTGTGTCTTGTTCAGTGCTAACATCAACATAAAAACAAGCAGAAAGTATTTTTCATTAGCATCTATGGATTGATCATTAATTTTTTCTGTAAAACGAATGATTCATCAGGTACTCTTATCACAATGCCACTGGAGGGCGTAGAAAAAGCATTGCAAGAAAATCAGCCTTTCACAGCGGAACAACTGCTCCGGGAAGCATATGATCAGAAGGGTGCAGCAGATATTTTCTATCAGGTGATACGGAATGGATCTGTGCCGGCTTTCAAGTTGCTCCTGACGATGAACATCTGTAACGACACGGAAACATTTCTGCAATGTTCCAACGCTATGATTGAGCTGGGTGTTAAAAATGTATCAATTTCTTGGGAGATGAGTCAACATCTACTGTATCGAATCTCCTCGTACGGACTGCGCAATTTGAGTGGCGACCCCGTTGTTACCAAATCTGAAAGCTATTGGAAAGAATCAATTGCCCTGATAAGCCGGTGGGTTCACGAGCTACGGAAGCGGGGGAAATGGTACGAGTTTCTGGCAGTGGACGATGAAGTGATGTTCCGCATAGCAATGATCCATAACCAGCTGTATTTCATTAAGAATCATCCCGCCCTGTTGCGACTGCCGCTGAAGGAATTAATTTTTTGTTTGGCAGTGTTCATACATATTTTTAGCGAAATTCCTGGAAGTTTCGCGTTCAGAACAGTGCTCAACAAAAGAAATGTGATGCAGTTTTTAATTGCCATTGTGGCGCATCTTGAGAGAATAAGGCAACAAGAAGAAGAAAAAGGGCGTGGAGAAATGAGGAAAACAAAACCAAAGAAGATGCACGTTATGAAAAAGTTGCTGAAGACTTATCGCAGAACTAAACACATTTACACGACGTTCAAAGTAATTCTCGGTGCGCAAATATACAGACAGTTTAGTGACAAGGATTATGAACGCGCCAATGCTCCAACGACAGTTGCCGCCATGAAACGGTTCATACAAATATTTGGAGAAGCGATCAAAAATACCGCAGACAGTCCTAATCTGTCCACGAAGTTGCACAACACCCTCTACGGTATGCTGTCAGAGTCGATCTCATTGAATTCGAAGTATAGGAATTTCTCCAGTCACGGATTTCCCCTTTCTTATCTGTACGTTCGGGACACTGAGCAAATATTCTACTACAAAAATTTACCTGATTACATTTTTCTAATCGAGGTGTCGATGCAGATCCTTTGTGTGTACACTTTACACGACAGCATGCGTTATCAGTACGGGATGATGAGACGATGTCGTTCGATCGAGGATTTGCGTGCCCTCATCGTGTACGCTTGTGGAAATGAAATATCGGATCTCCAGGAGTTTTTGTTCAAGCGAATTACGTCTTTTCTAAGTTTGGTCAAAAATGATCTGAAGGAGGCTGAAGGGGATCCTTTGTCCGAAGCAGAACGTAAAGATTTGGCGGATGCTTGGGATAATCTTAATCAAAAAGTAGTTCTGGTTGAGGAATTGCGCAAAATGCAGTTTCATCGGACAAGTGCTGTAACAGAAATCATCGCTTTTGCCAATGGTAACATCAGCTCGATTCACCGTTTGCTGGATTTGAAATTCACAGACAGTTCGAGTTCACGTGATGTCTTCACGAAAATTATTGACAATTGGGAGACACTCTCCCCGCCGGCTTTCCTGAGTAAGGATTACCGGGGGACTATCGTGCAATCATATGTGCATAGACGACTCGAGCTGGAGCACGACCATTCCGAAGAGTGGAGATACCGAGAGAAGAGTCGAGAGATTTTTGAGTTCTTTATGAGCGGTTCGAATCTGGATGGAGACACTCTCCGGAGATTAGAGGACGAATTGCACACAGTGTTGTGTAAGTCTCAAAATGGGTACTATTTGAACATTTTCGATTTAAACTGCAAAGCGCATGCCAATAAACTCACGCTGAAGGAAGCCTTTACTGGACCGAAGAAATCAAAAGAATTCAAACAACGAAAGCTTGAATTTAAGTCCAAGTTGGCAGAACTTCGAAGGCAGGATGAAATACAATTACGGGAAATATTTCAAACACTAATAAGTAACATTCGTCAATCATTTTTGCAATACGGCTGTGACAACATCGACAATTTTATCCAACACCGAAACACAATACCGCTAAAGGCCCATTTTGCCATTCAGTATTGGCAGCTGCAGGTTATGGAAATATTGTGTGGAACCGGCTTTTTCGGGGATAATTTCATCACTTAGACAAAGTCACTGCCAATGATGTGGGGTAGCTCCTACCGAAACTATCTTGCCCATGATTCTCTTTCGTACCATTTACTAACTTCCAACGAACCGGTAGATAGTCTCGTTAATGGATTTGTTCTAGCTTGGGAATGTGATGATTTGGATATTTTCGGAAAGAGTCCTAAATTCGGGCTGGATGGTTTGGTGACGATCGAACGGGATGGTTTCCACTGGTTGGAAACACAACGCGATTTACTCTCCGGTATTCGACAACGAAATGTTTCACTTATTGAGAAGAGCTTAGTGCGGGGAGCTGAATTAACTGGATTCTATCTACAAAACCTTGGATGTTTCCTTCGAATAAACCAATATGGAATACCGCTGATAAGTGCGCATGAGATGCTTACTGTCGACGATCTGGATACGATTCTGCCCGTACTGAACAAATGGGACCCGCACAAAGGAAATTTGTTGATCAATGGGAGGTAAGTCATTTCACCAATCAACACAAAACCATTTTAATTTGATATTTTTGACTTTGCTGAAACTTTGCCAAATTATTCGGCACTAGGTGCGATGCCAGTTTTTATATTTATTTATTTTGGCTTAACGTCTTTACAATTTTATTCTTCTCTCATTAACCCATTAACGACCAAACTGTAAAAAAATATTTTTGACGTAGAACTACGTCTTTCAATAAGGGTGCCAAATCAGAAAACAGGTCACGTTTTTATGAAATAAAGTTAACCTTGATAACTATTTTTGCCGCGAACGGATTTTGGCACGCGAGCTTGGAATTGGCTCTTTCTCTTCTCTTACGCAAAATTTTGCGATGCGTTCAGGAATGCCTCGTCGCGTTTCGATGCGTACGATGGACATGTGTTATGTACACGAAGAGATGCTCGTGCATTAGTGCTCGCGAGATTTTCTCGTGTAACTGCCTCAAAGTGACATTTGATTAGGTCGTCTGAGATCTCATACAGCACGTAGAAGAAACAATGTGCTTTGCTCTATTCAGCCTCGTATCTCACACAATCATTGCGAGCTGTGTGCAACAAATGAATGAATTGATTGGATGACTTTAGCAGCGATATTTATGCGAAACAGTTCTTCATTACTAATTGTTCTACGTGCCATATTACGAAGATTGAAATTGTTCACGCTTGTCCACGGTGAGGGAGGAGGGGATTTAGATAATGTCCACGTGGACACATAAAATGAATATTTTTGGAAATACATTAATATCTATAATCAAAAATGAATGAAATCTGCTCTGCATCTTTGTCAAATTTCAATCTTGCCGCACCTTACGAGTACTCCGTATTTATCAATAAGAGACCAATTTTTTCCATATCGTTGAACTGCTCCGCAAAAATGTATATTCTGAGAGTAACGCAAATGAATTGAGAGCGATGAATTTATTTACATTGGTAGAAGAGGATCATACATTCCGCCAGGACGAAGACACCGCCAAAGAATGTTAGAATCTTGTAATTTGAAAAATGCACGACATAGTTTTCTTAGGTATGGGTTCTGCTGTTGTATCTGTCTTTTGAGAACACCAAAGGTGATGAACCAAAGGAAAATGAACAATAAATTAGCTTCGTTACGTAGAACGCTACAATATATCTGTTCCATACTGTTGCATCTTGTGTCTGGTGAGATTGGAAAGGAATTCCGTTTTGTGTGCTTCTACAAAGCATCGATAAATTCTAAAAAGTACTGCTCGCAACTAAACGAAATTAAGGTCGGCGATCCACAACAAACTAACAAAATTAGCCAATATGATAGACATCGTATTCCACCAGAACAATGTAAAATCTCATTCTTTTTGACATCCCGGCCGTAAATGTTAGGTTTGCCTGTGAAATAGCGCACCCGCCGTCCTCGCCAGATATTGCATCTTCCAGTTATTAATTGTTCAGGCCACATTCTTGAGCACAATAATTTTTGAAATTGCGGAAGGATCGATTCGACCTTACACTGTGTAAATTAGGCATAAACATTAACTAATCAATATTTTGAAAAAAAAACTACGCAGAGAAACTCGATGTTTGAATGCCGCATGAGTTATTGTAAATTTTGGCTACATTTTGAAAATTTTCGACTGAATTTTCATTAGCGAAGCACAACTAAATCAACCCATTTCTGGAGCAAATCATGATAGAAATGGGTAAAATACGATTTCGTTCGCAAAAGATCATGGATCGCATGGATAAGCAAGACAAACTACTACATTTAACATCAAAGTCTTGACCAGAGATGCCAACCTTCCTGATTTTTTCCAGGATTTCCCAGACTTTTTGGCACGTTCCCTGATATCCTGACAAACACTCAATTTTTCCTAATTTTTCAAAAATGATCCTGATTTCTCCTAATTTTTGTACTTTTTACATTATCAGAATGAAAATTATCCGTAAAGAATATACTGGAAGTTTTGTCAATGTTTTCCTGGTTGGATATGAGAGCTGTCATAATAAAAAATTAAAAAAGAACTATAAAATACGGGTCTAATAGTTTGCGATAAGGAACAAAACTACCACTTTTCACGAAAACCTGAGAACCATTATATTTGAATAATTGTGTGTCTATAAGAATGATGCTTTGGTTTTTCCCTTGCAGTCGGCAGGAATTGTGGAACATCATAACATTTTCCAAGACTAAAAATATTATTGGTAGATGAAGCCAGCGATCACGATGCAGGTTTATTGTTCATTTGAACCGCCATTTGCGTGTTAAACAAACCAATACTACATAATTCAACACGACTTTCTTATTACTTGAACAGCATGATGATACCGATATCGTTTTTTTATCACTGCTACTTTGTTCCGCGATTCCAATAACCATTTTATAATGAAGCCCTAGATTTCATTGTCTGTTTTTTCGAAAGCATATAGAGTAGATAGGGACAATATGGTCCCTCTAAGAAAGAAACGTCCTAAATCATGTAGGAACATTAATGAATTATGCTACATGTTCAAACCTCTTGATTTTAAACCTTTATTGATAGATGTACATTGTATGAATTTGCTTTAAAAAAGATTTATGTGGAAAAATTACACTTTTAAAAATGTGTTCCATTTGCGGAGCAATATGACCATGTTAGTTGATTCAATAATTTGAGCATGTTTTCGTTAGGAAATAACGTAACAAGTTCATAAAACAAAAGTTTATTCTATTTTGCAACTTTCAGGTGTATTTCATTGGATTTCATTCAGTTTGCACAGATTGAACTGCGATATTACGTTACTCAAAGAATTGCTGATGTTTCATCGACATTGAATTGTCTTTCCTGGTGGAATGTTGTATTTCTGCTGCACGTCCTCAAATTTTTCAAAAAATATATTTGTGAGAAAAATTATTTTCGATTATTAAAATAATTCTTTTTTTTAGTGTAATTTAAAAAATGTATTTTTTATTAAAATTTAAACAATTTACTATATTTCATCCATCGACGAGATTTTTATTGATATTATAGATTTGGAGTTTAATTTGTTTTGTAAAAAAGTGTAAATATTAAAATACCATAAACATTCATTTTTAATTTGCCTAGGATCAAATTTAACCAGTTGTTTGAGAAAATATGGGCTTCATTGTGCCCAAAAATTCTTTTTCAGTTTGTACTTTTTCCAGAACCTTAAAATTATAATCTATAACTTTGCCTAAGACACCATTTCGATCAAATAACTCGCTTTGGCGTTATATTATAGTTTATTTTCTGAAACAATATCATTTTTGCATAAGCGTTGTTTAAAAAACTAATACCGTAAAATGGCATCGTTTTTAGTGCCGAAAAAGTTGGTAAAGTTTCAACTAAATCAAAAATATGAATTTAAAAAATTCTTCGAAAATTCGTGTTAATTGGTGGAATATTTCAGATATGACCTTTTAGCAGCAGTTAATTTGCAACGTTTTGATGACTTATCTACCCAGGAAATAATCGAACAGATTGAAACGACCCAGCCTCAACTTATGATGCCTCTCGTAGGTGCATTGCTCAACTATTATAAAACTCTGAATAATTTTCAAGCCATGGAAGAGCTACTTAAAAAATACGAAGAGAATACCACTCTGATAATTTCAATGGCCATAGGTTCGACGGAGTCCGGGCGGAGTTTTCTAGAACCGCACATTAGCTACGATTATAACATTTTCAACGAGCTGCAAGATTGGGAACTGGATCGATTATTCACGGAAACTCATCCCGCCTCTGATTATGAGCTTGGGATCACCATAAGACGTAACGATATTGCCATCTTCAAGCACATAATTCAAAATTGCTACCAGACCTCGCGTTCAACGCTGACAGAGTCGGACCTAGTGGATGCGCTGGACGATTGTTTCAGTTTCGGCCGGCTGGAAATGATCCGCTGCTTTTTCGCCATTGGTATCGGTTGCGATACTGCTGTTCTCGCCGATTCACTATACTCGGCCACAGTTAAGAATCAATGGAAAGCTGTGGAACTGCTGCTTGAAAAAGGCGTGGATGCAATGAGCGAAGATGAGGTTGCACTTGAATACGTAATCGGCCACAGAAACTTCAAGCTGGCGCGAAAAATGCTTGTTGACACCATTCCAGAGCAATACGCGAAGGACATTATCCTCTGCATGGCTAAGAAGGGATCTCTGCGTGCAATGAAATTTCTTATGACCAAAGGGGTGAACATTTGGCAATGCGAAGGAGTTTTAAGTTCTGCCCTGGGGAATACTAATCCGGAGGTGTATACTCACTTGAAAGAGATTATTTTCGCCTCGACATCGATCAGCACCAACGACGAGGAACTGAAGCTGTGGATACGGGTGCTGAATGAACTGAAAATTTTGGCATTTTTGGTTATGGACAAAAAGTTTTTCACGGCGTTGGTTCAAGATATGACTAAGGCTATGGAATTGCTGAATCGTATGTCGACCTTTCTTATGATCGAAGGACGACATTTTGCGGAAAATTTCCACTTTGAAAGTGTCTCGGGTCTGCTATGCACGTATATTCCGCCGATCGATTTAGACGCCAGAGGAATAATCGGAAAGTGTGATGAATTCACGAACAGAATTCGTAATTTGCCACGCGGTTTGTTAACTAAAAAAGTTGAATTCAGTGCCATATTTGCCGACGAGGTGCGTGTGATTAATGCTGAAATAAAGCTCACGATGCATTCTACGCAACCAATAGGTCACTTTGGTAACGAGCACCAGGTGATTCAAATTGAATTCCATCCTCACACTGCCGATGCTATTAGTTTAGGTCTCAGAGAACTTCTCCTTAAGATCCGGTATTTGGTAGCTGTAACGGGAAACGTCATTGTGCACAGTTTGGACAATCGTAGACTTGAGCACTTCCGATGTATACAAATCGAATCAAGCAGCTGTATTCTCGAGGAATCGCCCGCAGCGAATTTGGATTTAGGGCTGCTGTTGAATTTTCCTGGAACAAAATCCGTACTGCATTCGCTTCCTTCGGATGTACCAGTAAAACTGACAGAAACTCTTCTGCGCTTTGGAGCTGATCCAACTTGTATAGACAAACACGGAAGGACGCCATTTCGCTTACTGCTTGCTTGTTATATGGCGGTGGAACCATTTGATCTCATGTATCAGTATTGTGTAAATAATGACATAACCTTTCAATGTGGAACACATGTTTTTAACCTCAAAGACGATGATGGATTCACCCCTCTACATTCCGCCGTTGGTACAAACAACTATAAGATCGCGAAGTTTCTACTGTTGAATGGGGCAGACCCTACCCTGGCGGACTCATCCGGCGAAGGTGCAGTTCTAGGTTATGCGGTCTTGAATCGCAACGTGAACATTGTTCGTCTCCTGCTGGACCACTGCCCGGCAATGGTGAACATGCCGTATAACAGACAGGGCGGATCGTTACTTAACCTCGCAGTTAGAATAAACCACGACTACCTCGTACGTTTGCTGCTAGAACGTGGTGCCAATTTGTTCTGCGTAGATAATGAAGGTTCCTCAGCAATAGAGCGTGCTATAGAAGGATGTGCCATCGAATCGTTGCGAGTAATTCTTGATTTCGCGGATGAATGTGGAATATGGGTTGCAGAAGCTGTGAATATGAATGGGAAGTCAGTGCTAGAGTTAGCCAGAGAGAAGTCATGCCCAGAGCTGCTGGAAATGTTAGTGTGCCATATTATGAAATCAGCGATCACATCCTTGGTTGCCATTAAAGAACGCTATCGATTATAGCAGATGTTGTGGTAATGGAACAGAAGATACAACTGCCCCATCACTTTATTTTCGAGCTCTTCGCTGACAGCTGCAAATTTCCTCACGATAGACGTCTGAAGTTGAACCCAGATATCGCGTCAGTGGTTGCTATTTTTATATGTTCTCTGTTGATATATTATGTTGCATATCCGAATAAAGCTATATTTCGTTTACAGTCGCGTTTTCAATCGCTTCTTGATATGATCATATCACAGCCACTTCCCTCAATGTGTCGTAACGCTTGCAATAAAAAAGGACAATTTTCGAATGGCGATAAAAAAAACTACACAAAATAATTTTATGGGACAATTTTCCTATAAAACATAATTTTATTGACCATGCTACAAACATATTCCGACGCCCCCTTGTTGTGCTTCTGTCAGGTGGCCATAAATTTCGCCATTGCTGTTGAAAACATACTTGCTGGCATGTTTTTCAGTTCTTTTTTAGCTTTATTTATTAGTTCCTCTTCCGTTTTCGCCATGAAATTGCTGGAGTAGACCCTCCAGTAGGAGGACGTTCGGAGGGTTGGCGACCTTCAGAACAACAATTATATTGCAAAGTGATCTAATATTCGCCCGGAGAGTGTGAAACGAATAATGATTTAAATTATTTGAGTGAATTTAAATGATTTGAAAACCTACAAGAAGCTGAAAGTACCCAATCGAACTCCGGAACAACACATCGACCTAAAACGAGGGTTCGAAAGCTTTCTGAGCGTATTCTGGATAATCCAAATCACTACATTTTGATGGACGACGAGAAATAGGCCAAAGAGGACTCCAGACTACTACTACCTTGGCTTCAATTTACTCTGAATGAGTTTGAGAAATTGATTCGACTATTGCAGTGGAAAAATTCGGCCAAAAAGGTGCTAATCCGGCAGGCCATTTGCACATGTGGCTCGCGATCTTCTACTTTTCTCACAAAAGTGCACGAAGGTTACAGTGCAGAGTTTGATGGGAAGTGTCAAATCCAAGGTACGTTCGTTCTAAAGAAATCTGTGATACGTGAGACGTGATACGATACGTGAATTATTGACTCTACTATTTGTCAACACTAACCTATGCATTATAAAAACAAACAAATTTCGGATGCCGATAAAAAAAACTACAAAATATAATTCAATGAACCTAGTTTTCCTTAAATCCTACTTTTATTGGACCTTCTACAAAAATGTATCGACGCTCTTCGATTTGCAGCAGCCTTGGCGAAAACTGGGAAACACCTACGTTCGATACTTTATTCGTACTGCCAATTTCTCCCCAGAGCGCGAAGAAGTTGGACATACTGAGGCACTTTGTATCCACCGGATAGATCCGGCATTTAAAACATCCTCTCTTTTCAGGAGAATGGCGAGAGCGTCGAAAGGAACCCTGGTTCTGATCGTCCGACAATGCTGAGCAACCGAAGCAAGAGATGGAGACCAAGAGCAAGGTAGCTTCTGTTGTATTCGGCATTAGGTAAAAAGGTACACGTCTATACTTATTGGAGGTACTATATGATCTGACTTTATTAGTAATTGAATGAGACACATATATAAGAGTAATCTACAGTCGAGGCTCTATCATATACAACATCTCCCTTCTTTAGGTCACTTCTTTTTCCTAATAAACTTAGAATTTCTCCTCAAATCAACCAATCTGGTCCTCAAAACATACGATCGTGGTTCATTCAACTTTCTGAGTATTTCTCCTCTAAACCACTTATTGTTTTGATCTTGCACTAGAACTTGTTCTCCTTAAGTAAAATCATTTCCCTGTTGTACACTTTTGTCATAATTCTGTTCGTATTTTTGCTGATTTTTCTCCAGCTGCACTCTCAGCTCACCATTCTTTTCACCTTCGAGTTGTTGATTCCGTACTGGTAGCTTAGATCGTAGACTTCTTCCCATTAAAATTTCTGCTGGTGATGATGTTATTGAAGCAGCTGGGGTATTGTTGTATTCCAAGAGTGAGTAATAGAAATCGGTGTTTGCATCAGAACATTTCCTCATCATTTTTGACGTAGAACTACGTCTTTCATTAAGGGCGTCAAATCAGAAAACTGGTCACGTTTTTATGAAATAAAGTTAGCGTTAATAACTATTTTTGCCGCGAACGGATTTTGGCGATTTACATACTAAACGAATAGGAAATTCCGTAAGATTTGTTTAATATGCTATACAATAGAATCCCCTGGTTAGTAAATGGTTAAAATTCATGAAAACTTTATGTTTCTATTTTCCCATACATTTGTTCTGTCCATTTGTGTGCTTTCCCGAACAGAGCTGTCTATAACGAGCAACTTATCGACGACCAACGGAGGGGAAATCGTAGGATTTAAAGTCTCCGTGACAAAGGAAAAGAAGAAGAATGAAGGGGAATACTTGCCTAGAGTATAAACAGTGGATCTCGCTGAGGCAAACCTTAGAGGCGAATGAACTGCAAAGTTTAAAGCCTCTTAAAAACAAAGAAAGAAGAAGGCAAACTTTCATTCGGCATCGGACTGTTGAGTAATCCAGTTCACTTTGCTTTCGCTGCGCTTCGATCTAAGATTGGACCCCACCAGTGGTAATCCAACTTGGAAATCGTCATTTGATTTTTCGGTTCGTTTTTCGCGTTATTCGTATCGTGTGTTCTTCTTTCCGCGTCATAAATTGGACGCTTCGCGTAGTGTGCGATGAGCAAGAAGAACAGGAAGGCAGGCTCGAGCCCTGCAGAAAACGAACGCATTGCCAGGGGCAATAAAATTTCGAGGTAAGCGTCATCTAATGATGCACGCGATGTTGGTGCAGTGAAAAGCGCTCGCACTGAACCGAGCCTTCGCAAATGTGACACCGCACCGAACAAAAGCGAAGTAGTCGATTTCGGCGCGTCGGTCGAAAATGTAAACGCCCAGGCAGCAACCAAAATCAAGCTCCCCCCGCTGGTGATGAAGGCGGTCGCTCTTGACAAACTCATCAGCGAATTCGCATCGATGGGTGTTACAGCAGAGTACAAGCTGTGGGGCATAATTCAGTCTTTTTCCAAGCAGTTAACATCGTTTATTTTCCGTCTTCATAAGGGCTTCGTTGGTGCCTTTGAGAATGCATCAATGCATTAAACTGACGTTATGGCGAATCAGACGTTAAGGTTGTCCACCAAAAAATTATTTGGGAATACCAAGCATCTTGAATGTCTTACTGGAATGTTATAAGTTATTTGGGTTCGCGTGCCAGTCGCAAAACTGTCTTCAACTAGGACTGCATTTGCGCTAATATTGATCATAATGAAGCATTGCTACTGTTTTCGAGGTTGTTATTAACAAAAAGAGTTTATTTCTCTTGTTTAGTCATCGAGAAAGTAAATGTTCTGGAATTTTGTATGTGATAAGGTTTCGCTTACCAGTAGCAAAACTTCCTCCACTAAGGGTGACAGCTGCGCTTCTCTCGAGCATGAGGTAGTAATGCAACTCTTTTCGAGGTCAGTAATATTAACAGAAGCGTTTCTTTTGAGAATAGCGCAAAATGATGAGAAATGTTTATATTGCTAGTAGTTTCAAGCCACAAATGTATGGCTCTGTATGCATGCTATGGTGAACGCTTGTTTGGCGCTTGGTTTAAGCTTAGTTTGTACGAACGATATCTAGAGGTGCGATTCCTTTGAGGCAATACTAAATAAAATGTAGCATGTTATTTGATACTTGCAAGTGTTGTCATTGTTGTTGTTTACATGTGGTGCCAAAGATATATTGATGTAGTTATGAGATATGGAATAATGGTGCTGGTGCAACATGTATATAATCGACTGTAGCCGAGTCTATGTCAATTTCGAAAAAGACCACCGGAATAGCCTTCGAGGTAAAAATTGCGACATACGATTGTTTTGCGAGGGCAAGAATGAATCATCAATCAATTATCGTCAACTGATTCTACAATGAAAAAATCATTTCAGAGATTATTCTACTAAGCAGTTGTTTCTAAAATTTCACAGCATTATAGAATAATATCCGAAGGTATAATCAAGCGACTTATATAAAATAACAGCGTAGTTCTACGTCAACAATGCGGTCGTATCTTGGACACAACCTCCTATAATTTTTTTTCACGGTTTGAACACATCGCTCACTGAATCCATTTGACTGAGGGTAGCTTGGGCTGCTGAAAACCAGTTTACAATTCCAGCTATCACAGAAATCTTTCACTTCTCGTGAATTGAAAGGATTAGATACAAAAAACTTGTTGAATTACGTTAAATCCGAAATCCGAGCATGCCAAAGGGACAGGCATGTATCAATACATTACATACTGTTCGTGTTGATTTCCCTTTGGTTTCCATGACGTGAATCCATTTCGACAAATAATCTGCAACCAATAGGAAACTTTTACCCCCAAAATCGAAAAAATCGACTACAATTAGTTGAAAACTGCGCCATGGCACATCGTGGGCAATCAGTGGTTCTTTCACATTGGAGGTTTGAAACTTTTCACTCACAGCACATTTCGATGCACGTTGTTCAATATCCTGATTCAGTCGCGGCCAGTAGAAAATTGTAGCGGCACGCTTTTTAGTTTTTGTTATCCTCCATGAGTTTCATGAAGGAAATCCAGCATCTGAGACCTCAAACTACAAGGCACAAAAATCCTATGCTCGTTGAATATTATTCCATTATCTTCGTAGAGCTGGTCTTTTAACTTCCAGTAGTATCGAATATCTTCAGGTAACTTTGTGCGATCTTTAGGCCAACCTTCCACATAAAGCTGCTTCAATTTGGATAATATTGGGTCGTTGTTAGTTTCATTTTGAAACTCGACTAACCTGTCCTCAGAGACGTTTATTGTATTAACAATACAGTCCAAACTTGAAGAGTCTGATTGTTCTGAGCTCACGAATGCTCTGGAAAGAAAATCTGCCAAATACATATATTTTCCCGGGGTGTAACATAATTTAAGATTGTACCTGAATAGCTTCATTTTGATTCGCTGAAGTCTTGATGGATGAATTTTAGAAATTGGTTTTTGCATCAACCCAATTAAAGGTTTATGATCCGTCTGCACATTAACATTCCGACCATGTATTGATGATACTTCTTGCAAGCAAACAATATGGCTAAAAACTCTTTCTCCACTTGTCCATAGTTCTGCTCGCACGGTGACAAACTTCTCGAACTGTATGCTACTGGATGTCCTTCTTGCATCAAACATACACCTAATCCACCTTTGGATGCATCAGCTTGAATAGTAACTTCTTTCTTAGCATCAAAAATACGAAGAACTGGTGTTTCGATTATTAGCTGTTTCACTCGATCGATTATGAATTATGAATCTGTATGAATTGGCAACCATTGGAAAACTGAATCTTTCTTAAGCAGTTCCCTCAACGGTGTTGTGACTTCAGACAACTTAGAAGAAAATTTCGGAGATAATTGACAGATCCGAGAAATCTTTGAAGCGCCTTTACATTTCTAGGCACCTTCATATCCGTTATTGCCGTCGTACGTTCTGGATCCGGCTCCATTCCGTTCTTGAAAAAAATATGACCCAAGTATTTCACCTTTCGTACCCTCAGCTGAATCTTCTTAGAATTGAATCTGGCGTTCACCTCAACAGCCCTGCGTAGCACAGCGTGAAGACGTCGATCATGCTCCTCGAGTGTCCTTCCCGTAATCAAAATATCATCAATATAGATAATCACTCCTTCAATGTCTCCGAAAAAATACTCGTTCCACTTTTGGAACATTTCCGCTGAAACATTCAGACCGAACGGCAGTCTCAAAAACTTGAAAATTCCAAACGGTGTACTAAATGAACAAATATTACTAGACACATCATCAAGTTCAATATGATAAAATCCATCCTTAAGATCCAGAACAGTGTAAAAATCAGCTCCGCATAACGTTGACGCAAGATCCTCCAATGTTGGGATTTGGTAGAAGCCCCTTCTAAGAGCTTCATTTAATTCCGAGGGATCAAGGCAAACCCGTATGGATCCATTTGGTTTCTCCACAACGGTCATGTGATGAACCCACCGGAATGTTCACTTTTTGTATGATATGTGCTCTTTCCATCTCCTGTAGTTTGTTCTTCAATGTCTCCTTCAGTGCTATTGCTATTCGTCGAGGGGGGTGCTGGACAGTGATTGCATTCGGTTTCACAGATAGATCACATTGGCGAGTAAATTTTCCAACTCCTTCGAATATGGTTTCATACTTCATAACAAGATCATTGATAGTTTCACATTCGATCGTATCATTGATTGGTAGACATCGTTTTATTAATCCAAGTGGAACACATGCTGTGAGGCCCAGAATTGGCTGCTTGCTTACATCTGTAATCCAGAATTCATCAATTAGTGTTTGTCCTTTATACGCAAATCTCAAATCTACTATAGCTCTAGGTTTATACAATTCACCTCCATAGGTTCGAAATGACAACAATGGTTTTGGGTTAACATTCACATTCATTTTTTCGAAAATATTACTAGGAATAAAATTTACATCCGACCCGCAGTCTAGTTTGAAATCTAGCATCATATTTTCAACGTTTACGCGTTTAGCTTACCAACGTTGTTTCTTGATATTTACCAAGCTAACAGGTGGTAATTCCTTAACCACCGAACTGACGACAACGTCATTCGTTTCTCCGGTTTCATCAACCCAATCTCGCGATGTTGAACGTGATGAGGTTCCGGGATTCGACATACATATTTCTTGGTTCTGCACATTATTACTCCTACAGGCTCGTTCGAAATGATGCATCCTGCTGCATTCCAAATGCCAAATGCGGGACATCTTCCTTTGGCATGTGAAGTTAGGCAATATGTACACTGTATTAGCCTCCTTCCGATTTGTGTCCCTCCAGATCCACGATTATACCTTAAAGAATTCCGATTTGGCATTGCTCTGCTTACAGTTTCTACAGCAACATTATTTATCGGTCCATAGTCCATAATCTTCAACTGCTTACTTTTCATCTCATCCAATCATGCTGCTTCAATAGTTTCCTGCAATGTAACATCCTTCGAACAATCCCTCAAGATGAGTTTATCCCTCAAGTCCTTTTCGATCACTTTTGAATACACGTTGCTCTCTTCATCGGTGAATACAAAAGTGTTGTATACCCCAACCGCGTCATCGCCTATTAGGTTCAGCAGCGTAGCGATCTTTATTTTATCAGTTTTTGTATCGTACCCTATCGCCGTCATGAAAAACTCCAATTGTTGTTTAAACCTTTTCCAGTGATCACTCACATTCCCTGATAAATCTAACGTTTCTGGACGTATAAGCCTTTCCATTCTAACCGTTTCTTTTTCAGACGGCTCTGGTAATAAGCAAGACGGGTCTATGGTACTAGGTGAGGCCGTTTCGTCACTAAGTTGGTTAGGGGAGCGGTATATGAAAACA
Organism: Toxorhynchites rutilus septentrionalis; assembly: GCF_029784135.1. Taxonomy (NCBI): domain Eukaryota; kingdom Metazoa; phylum Arthropoda; class Insecta; order Diptera; family Culicidae; genus Toxorhynchites; species Toxorhynchites rutilus. The sequence continues at coordinate 27,429,670 of NC_073746.1, read as the reverse complement.
GCACGGAAGAAAGTAGAAGGGGAATTATTTGCTTGTAGCGTGAAAGAGACAGACTGATCACCAGCGAACTTCAGCAATAGCGTATTGTGTTTTGTTTACAAACAAAACACAGTAGACTTCCAAGATGGCTGAAAAGTGGTTTTAGCAAGTTGGCCCACCTTAGTATATACTTCTACGCGCCTTGGTAATAAGTTCGTCGATCCACGCAATCTTCCTATGTCTCTCAAAGTTGCAATCCGAGCTCGCTGCTGCTTGATGCACTCCTCCGAAAAAGCTTTCCGTTGTAGTCTCCTAGGTTTTAGCATAATTCGAAGGTCTGTTTTCCCGGAGACACAGGCTTTTTCTTGATTTTCATTACATAATGATAACCGGCTGCGCCATGTTACATTCGGCATTAGGTAAAAAGGTACACGTCTGTACTTATTGGAGGCACTATATGAACTGACTAGAGATGTGCCATCCGCTCATGAGCTGTTCCGAAGAATCGACTCTTTGAAGTGAGTTGACGCGGAACAGCTCGCAAAAAAATCAAACAGCTCTTCAGCTCACTTTGATGATGATGAAGGAGAGAAAAGAGCTGTAGAATTGAAGAGAGTGTGTGAGCTGTAATATTCAAATGAACTGACCGTCTCTCGCTCTCCGTGTTATGATATCAGTTCAGTTTCATTTGTTCCTTGTCTTTTCAACTGTTATATTCGGGTTGACGGAATTGGGCTTTGTTTTAGGGGGCGCCAAAAATAATAATTGACTTTCAGGCAGAATGAGCACGTTTTTAAAATTCAAATTAAGAACAGCTCTTCTAGATGAGCTGAGCTGATCTGAGCTGTTCATCATGATGAGCTGGATTGCACACCTCTAGAACTGACTTTATTAGTAATTAAATGAGACACATATACAAGAGTAATCTACAGTCGAGGCTCTATCATATACAACAGCTTCATCGTTCAGCGCATTGGAAGAGAGGTCGGAGCAATCGGCCAAACTCTGAACAAGTACATTTATGATCAGGTTGATATTTGGTTCTCATCGGGACTAAACAATTTTTCTATCGGGACTAAACAATTTTTGTATAAATTCTAACACTACCTACTCCTTGTTTCAATTAACGCGGTTTTTTTGCGCGGAATTTCCTTTTAAAGCGGGTTTTTACGCGGATTTTCGAATTAACGCGGTTTTTTTTAAGAGGTACGTATCCCCGCGTAAAAAACTGTTACACAGAGACACTGTGTGTGTTGGATCGATAGCACGAGAGTGGAAACTTTGATCGGGTGGCACGGTTCACCGGTGGAATCGTACCTCTGGACTCTTGAAAGTCCACATCGAAAAATCTTCTGGAAGAATAGTTCTAAAAAGAATTAATAAATTAACTCCTTTCGCTTGGTAAACGGTGGAATAAAACACGTTGCGACAGAAGTGGAACATAAACACACGCCTTGTATTTTCGTTCTGATCGTGACAGCAAAATTAACACTCGTTTGCTACTACTGCTGCCGATGTTGTTGCTGTTGCTTGAATTTGATTACTCTCCTTTTTTTTGCGTTTTTTTCCTTTTGGTTGATGATGTTAACAACTTCACGGTTAGAAAATGAGCATTGGGAGCAGCGTAACTCGATACAGTTCTGTGAGAAAATGAACCAAGCTGGCACAGGACAGATTTACGCTGCACCGCTCTGTCGTTCGATGAATTGAGATCGTCGCGTCTGCACTGAGATTAAGGATGTTTATGTTCTTCACCACGACAAAACGCCCTCTCACATGTAGCTTGTCTCGAATCGAAGCTTCGATGCAATAACGTGTAAAACTGTTGCAATAATCTTAGAGTTACTACTTACCCCAAGATCAAGGCATCACGCGATAAGTTGATAAAATAAAAAAAAAACTCTAGCAATTCAAGAATCATACTTCGACGATTATTTATTCGCTGTGCACGAATATTTGATAGTTTTTTGTGCTTTTGACAAGAAACATAAAAAGTTTTTCACCAGACAAATTCAGAGCTACGATTTATACCATGTATATTCCTGTTTATTTCGTAAGTATTACGTAGGCCATTTGTAGTACAAATCGATGGTAAAATATTACATAGTTATTATATCTTCGTTCATCTGGTATTCCAATAAAGCACAGCGACGTTAACATTGATACAATCACAATATTGTCATTTGTAGAAACATTCAGTACGGATCGTCCCCGATCCGACAAATTCGACGTGAAGTGAGGTTTAGTATGTTTAGTAGCTTGCGTTGCTACCCCTCATTGATATACTCATTCTTCGTTCGACACGGCTAACATGAGGCATCGAGGACCCTGGGGGAGCATATCTCCATCGTCGTGGTCTGGATAAAAGCGTTCCATCAGTGGACGCCCTTCCTCGGAATGGTTCCTCTATGTCCGACTTCTGTGAAGAGCAACAACTCGATTCAGACTCGTCGGTTTCATCTGGCTCTTCCTCCGTCCAGGGGCGCCCTAAGGAAAGAAAAATATTATTTTTGTCCCATCGCCTTTCTGAAATAACTTGTTTACCTATGATCACAATTGAACGTCGTTTTTCGTGACTCAAATCACAGTTGCAGAAAGGATACTGTATGCTGTCTGGACTAAGAATTAACTCGACCTCTGAGTGCAGATCATGAACATCGCTGGTGGAACGTTTGAGTTTGGGGTATCGATTGAGGACCCGCCAGAAGCGGCACGCGTCTCGAAATACCCCAGTCACCTGTTCGATGCTTTCGCGTACGGAAATCTCGTGAAAACAGGCACAGGAAATTTCTTTGGCTCGCCGCTGACCTTCCTCTGTCGAGACCATTCGGTCTCCAATTTGGTCGATTTTGTTCCCCACCAGAATCACTGGTACATCCAAGAGGCTGTCCTGTAATTGAATCGTATTCTTCGTGGGAAAGTTTCTTAAATGAAGCAATACAACTCGTAGCACATACCTTATTGTACGATCCCAGCCGACGCCTTCGTTTATTGTAATTTATTAGAAACTTCAGCCGGTTGCACTCATCGAAGCTGCACTTATCTGCCACTGAATACATGAGGATGAAAGCCTCCGCCCATCGGATGTTGGCCTCAAGAGTCATGCAGTCCGGTTCCTATTGGAAGAAAAACAGCATTGTCAGTAGAGTATAAATCTACGCTACAAGAGGGGTCACACTTACATTAGGCTGACCAGCGGCGTCCAGGATATCGAACTGTACGAATTCGTTGTCCACGAGTGTGCTGAAGGTGTATACCTTCTCCAAATTTGGGTCGTACTCGCCGATGAAGCGTTTGGTGATGAATCGTACCACCATTGCTGTTTGTGTGGAGAAGAAAAAAAATATAAAAAACCAAGAAGAAACGAATAATATAGTAATTTTGTTCACTGAACTGGAATGAATTCTCAATTATTTCATTCGCTGAAATCGTTAAAGTCAACAACAACAAAAAACAATGATCACAAGTCAACTTATTCTCCATTGGAGTCATTAAGGGAAAAAGGTGAAAATAACCGACTCCAAAAGGAATCACGTCAACGACCTTTTTCCCCTGCTACAAATGTGCTTCGAATGCCGGTAAGTGATACAAAAGAATCATATCGTACTCATACAACGGAATGATAGCGAGAAAGCCTTCAAGTGAACAATTTATAGAAATCCGTAGGAAAAAGGAATTGCGACAATAAAAAACACACACTTTCGAATTGAATGAAACGTTGAAATTCATTCGACCCCGTGGCAAAAGCGACGCAAATTGTTATCGGAAACTCCATTCTCCGAGGAAAACAACTTACTGTTCCATCAGTGGACTCATATGGGACGGAAGGAGAAGAAAGACTTCCATTCGGGGGGAGGGAAGTTAGTCTCGTAACGTCCCACCACATGTGTGAAAGGTATTTGCCACACACAATCCATTATTGTTCCCAAGCACCGATGGCACAGTATCTTCATGTTTACCGACAAAGTTTACGCGTGTGGAACCGAAAGGTTCATGACCCGCCGGTTTGCGATGCTTATCGCTCACCGATGGTCTTTTCTCATGGAATCAAACTTTCTACGATTCGTTTATTTTTTTTAAGAAAAATTCGGCACTCATAGATTCTATGGAGTGTTTCAACAAGAGGTACAATATTTTTTGACGTAGAACTACGTTTTTCATGAAGGGTGCCAACTCAGAAAACAGGTCACCTTTTTAAGAAATAGAGTTAACGTTAATAACTATTTTTGCCGCGAACGGATTTTGACGAAAAGAAGAAGAAGAAGAAAAACAAAGGGGAGTATTTGCCTAGATCATAAATATTGAATCTCGCTGAGGCAAACTTTCAATATCGTTCTTGATAGAGATGTCTAAATTTTCGTTTTTTCGATTATCGATTAAACGTTGGGCCATTTCTAAATATTCGATTCATTCGAATAAGTATTCATTCAGTATTCGATTGATCAAGCGAATATTTATTTCTTGCAACACTTTCACATTGAATATAATCTCTATATATTAGGCTGTCAAAAAAGTCCTGCGGTATTTTTTTTTGAATTTTCATTTGTTCATAAAATTAGTTACAATCATCTGTTTTAAGTCAAATATGCGCCGTTTTGTTCGATGACTTGTTCCCAACGAGATGCCAACTTCATAATACCCCTGTTATAGAAGCTCGCTTCCTTATTGGCAAAAAACTCGGATAGCCAATTTTCACAGGCCTCTTTTGTGGCTAACTTCTGACTACCTAGCTCGTTCGCCATGGACAAAAACAGGTGGTAGTCACTTGGTGCAAGGTCCGGACTATACGGCGGATGCAAAAGAACCTCCCACCCGAGCTCCCGGAGCTTCTGGCGCGTCACCAAAGAAGTGTGTGGCCTGGCGTTGTCCTGATGGAAGACAATGCGGCCTCTGTTTATCAAAGATGGCCTCTTCTTCATGAGTGCTACCTTCAAGCTTGTTGTTGGCAGTACAGGTCCGAAGGTTTCCGGGTAGGAGGTCCGGGTTTGGCCATAGGGAAGCAGCTCATAATAGATTATTCCTTGACAATCCCACCAAACACACAGCAGAACCTTCCTGGCTGTTAATGAGGGCTTGGCCACCGTCTGAGCTGCTTCAGCGGGCTTCGACCACGACCGTTTGCGCTTCACGTTGTTGTAAGTGACCCACTTTTCATCGCCAGTCACCATCCGCTTCAGAAACGGATCGATTTTGTTGCGATTCAGCAGCGATTCACATGCGTCGATACGGTCAAAGATGTTTTTTTGCGTCATCGTGTGTGGCACCCATACATCGAGCTTCTTCGTGAATCCAAGCTTCTTTAAATGGTTAATAACGGTTTGATGACTTATCCCCAGCTCTTGGCCGATGCTACGGCTGCTACTATGCCGGTCTTTCTCGGCTAATTCAGCGATTTTGTCGCAATTTTCGACGACAGGCCTTCCGGAGCGTGGCGCATCTTCGACGACCTCTACACCAGAACGAAAACGTTGAAACCATCGTTGTGCGGTGGAAATGGAAACTGTATCGGGTCCATAAACTGCACAAATTTTATTGGCAGCTTGAGATGCATTTTTGCCTTTGTCATAGTAGTACTGTAAAATATGTCGGATTTTCTCTTTATTTTGCTCCATATTTGTGACACTATAACTCACGAACGACTTAACCAAACAAAATACTGTCTAGGACTATATTATAGCGTGCAAAAATACCTTTCCAACAAGCTATAGTATGACCCGGTACAATGAATACAACTAGAACTACGCGCTTACAACGACACCTCGCGGAAATATCGCAGGACTTTTTGACAGCCTAATATAAAAATGGATTTCTGTCTGTCTGTCTGATTCTTATGGACTCGGAAACTACTGAACCGATCGACATGAAAATTGGTATGTAGGGGTTTTTGGGGCCGGGGAAGGTTTTCGTGATAGTTTGAGACCCCTCCCCCCTCTCTAAGGGGGGGCTGCCATACATATGAAACACAAATTTCTACATTACTCGAGAATTAATCAAGCACATACAACCAAATTAAGCATCTAGAGATTTTAGGGTGCAATAAATGTTTCTATGGTGGTTAGATACTCCTCCTCCCTCTCTTAGGAGGGGGGGCTGGCATACAAATGAAACACAAATTTCTACATTACTCGAGAATAAATCAAGCAAATGTAACCAAATTAGGCATATGTAGGTTTTAGGGTGCAATAAATGTTTCTATGGTGGTTAGGTACTCCTCCTCCCTCTCTTAGGGGGGGCTGCCATACAAATGAAACACAAATTTCTACATTACTCGAGAATAAATCAAGCAAATATAACCAAATTAGGCATATGTAGGTTTTAGGGTGCAATAAATGTTTCTATGGTGGTTAGGTACTCCTCCTCCCTCTCTTAGGGGGGGCTGCCATACAAATGAAACACAAATTTCTACATTACTCGGGAATTAATCAAGCAAATGTAAAAAAAAGTATTTCGTCAAAACACCATAACGGCTAAATAAATTTTGCAATGTACTTTTTGAAAAAATAGTTCCTTTTTTCATTAATCGCGATTACTGTGATAATTTTTCGATTTATTCATATTATGGTTTTTGATTATTCGATGCAAAATTACTCGATTAAAATTACAGATATTCGATTATTTAAATTAATCGAACGAATAACCGACGTGTCTAGTTTTGCGATTGGCACGATGGCATTTGCGCTAATCTTGATCATAATAAAGCAACGCAACCCTTTTCGAGGTTATTGCGATTAACGGACAGAATTTATTTCGTTTATTTAGTCACCAAGAAAGTAAATGTCGTTCTATAATTTTGTATGTGAGTGGTTGTTTTTCCAAAACTTTCTCCACTAAGGCTGCGCAGCTGCGCTTATCTCAAGCATGAGAAAGTAACGCAACTTCTTTCGAGACCATTAATATTAACAGAAGCGTTTCTTTTGAGAATAGCGCAAAATGATGGGAAGTGTTGATATTGCTTCAAGTTTCAAGTCACCAATGTATGGCTCTGTATCCACTGAGACAATACTAAATAACATGTAGCGTGATATTTGATAGTTGCAAGTATTGCCATTGTTGTTTTTTTCCATTCGGTTGCCAAAGAAACATTGATAGTTATGAGATGTGGAATAATGATGCTGGTGCAACAAGTATAAAATTGCCTGTAGTCGAGTGTATGTCATTTGCGAAAAAGTCCAACCGGAATAGCGTTCGAGGTAAATTTTCAATGCATTGGCATGAAACAAAGTGCGACATGCGATCAGCTTGTGTATTGTCCTGCGAGGGCAAGAATGAATCATCGATCAATTATCGTCAACTGATTCTACAATAAAAAAAACCATTTCAGGGCGACCAAACCATTCTACTAAACAGTTATTTCTAAAATTTCGTAGCATTCTAAAATAACATCCGAAATTATTAACAAGCTTGAACTTGAATAAAATAACAGCGTAGCTCTACATCGTGTCTCCAGACTTTATGGACGAATCAGTAGAGCGGGTTTCAAAGTGTAATCCACATTTGTCATTCCAAATGCTGGAAGCTATTTTAGACGTAAAAAAATGAGAAAAATTACCAGCGCTTCTGGGTGATTTGAGTCAATTCTTTTTTTTCTATCATTTTTCAGGCCTATTTGAAGTCCTCCAAAATTTATCGAGTACATAAACTTGAATTTTCAGTTAGTGTCCATCTTTCCCGTCAAGTGTCTACCCTTCCCATCGTAACTATTTAACTAAGGTACACGCTTTCTCTCGTTTTTGCTCTACCCACACAATATACGAGTTTTTTTTGGATACCAGTTAATGTATGAAAGTGATCTTTTTAAAAACGTTTACCAGAATTAAAATACCTTCTAATTAAATATAGCTGTAAATAGTACATTCGAGTAAACGTTGCATTCGGGTAAATGTTACATTTGGGGTAATGTTCACTCGGGTAGATGTTCCATTCGGGTATCTGTCGCATTTGGATATTTGATACATTTGTTGCATTGATTAGAATTCGGGGAATGCATTTCGGGTTGCTGTCGTTCGGATAACTGTCTTTCGGGTAAATGTGACACAATCGGACAATGGCCAACTTCATGTCACTTTGACAACCCCGATTTTTTTTCCAATTTGGCTGAGATTAGTTACTCCACCCGGCGATCACACCAGATATTGCACCTTTATATTATCAATTGTTTATTGTATGTCTGATAATGTTTGCACCATCGTACAAATAAGGTTCACGTTTCACCTGAGTATACAATGCTTTGGTTTTCTTGGTATGCACGTAAGCTACAATTTGTTATATGAACTGAACTTCAAACGGGCTGAAGAGTTGTAGTGGTAGAAAGAATCAGGAACCATTCATTATAAATAATTTCTGTTTTCATTTTTCTTGGAAAATTCGTATCCTCTGGTTTTCGTGTATCGATGTTCAGAAATGTATATACAAATTTATCAATAAAACCGTCCCTACAGAAATAGTTTGTTTGGATTTTATAGTGAAGTGATTCCAATGTTTATTTATATGGAAGGGAAAGGGGATTAGACAAGTGTATTTGGGGAAGTGTAGCTGGCTATATGAAACCATCAGTACTTCTTGATAAAATATCGAGAAATGTTTTGCGCGAGTGTACCCTTTTGAATCTCTCAATCAGTAGCCAGTCCCATTGCAAAATTTCCATTACCAACGTATTCAATGCTATATCCTACATGATAGAGATGGTAAAATCCGTATCAACGATTAACCCTTTGAATCAGACTATCGTTGAAACTTTGGGGATAACAGAGTGTAGCAATCTTCCAAGTCATGTTTGACATGTTTTTCTGTAGCGCTGACCCACATTAATAGAAATTTGACCCCCTTCCTGTTGACCGATTGATCTAAAATTTGGAACACACTTTTATTCCTGTAGTCATTATAAAATTGCGTTTTTCATGATCTTGAAAATCCAAGATGGCGGCCGCTACAAAATGGCGGATCACATATTTTCTCAAAACTGCATCGATATAGGTTTTCCAAAACCCAATCGATTTGGGTATCAAATGACAGGGCTTGACTAGTAAAACCCAGTTATTCATGAAAAATGCAAATCCAAGATGGATGCCACAACCAAATGGCGGACTACATATTATGTCAAAACCCCGTTAATATGGGTATCAAATGAAAGGGCTTCACTAGTGGAACACAGTTATTTATGAAAAATACAAACCCAAGATGGCTGCCACTACAAAATGGTGGACTATATATTTTCTCAAAACTTCATTAATATGGGTATCAAATAGAAGAGCTTGACTAGTAGAACACAGTTATTCATGAAAAATGCAAATCCAAGATGGCTGCCACTACAAAATGGCGGACTACATATTTTCTCAAAACCCTATTATTATGGGCTTGAATAGTAGATCACAGTAGATCATGAAAAATCTAAATCCAAGATGGCCGCAATCACAAAATAGAAAATTACTTTATTAAACGGTTTTATTTAGCTTGAACTGTTTGTATGTATATTAGTATGTATGTAGGGTTGTCCCACATTGATAGAAATTTGACCAATAGGAACTGACCGAATTTATAAAATACCTTTATCTCTGCTGTCATTTTAAAACTGCTTATCTTGAAAAATCCAATTTGGCCGGCGCTACAAAATAGCTGATTCCATATCATCTCAAACAAAAAGGTTGATTAAGATATGTGTATCAAACGAACGAACTTGACTTGGAGAACACTATGTATTTTCTGCAATCCACTCAATATCGGTATAAAATGAAATTATTTGACTGATAGAATACATTACGATGGTTTTATTGTAGAGAAATATTTTAATGAAACAGATAATGTACTAAAAACTAGAAAATAAAATAAGTAAAAAAAACTTTAAATTAAACGGTTTAATTGTGATTAAACATAATAATGTACTAAAAGCTAGAAAATAATCAGGCAAGTAGCAGTTAGCAGTTTTCACACCTTTCCTTCATTATTCCAGGGCATTTATAAGACTAAAATAAATCCAGGAGACCTCATTTAGTTGTACAAAACAACGATATTATCAGTGTTAGAATATGGAAGTTTTTGCTTCCGATCGGCTGCCAGGATTCATATTCTCAAGCTGGAGAGGATACAATATCGTTGCTTGTGTATAGCCATGGGGTGTTTGCATTCGACACATACGATGAGTCTCGAAGTATTGGCAGGAGTAACCCCGCTTACTGTTCGGTTCACAGAATTATCCTACAGATTTCTCATCCGTTGCAAGATCATGAATCCATTGGTGAGTGATAACTTCGAAACTCTACTCCAACTGACTCCTCAGTCAAGTTTTATATCTTTATACCATGAGTACCTTACCCATGAAGTGCACCCTTCATCGGGCATCTCTAACCAAGTTGGCCTCCCATAGTTTTGCAATTCCTCTGTCATTTTTTATCTGTCCATGCGACAAAAAATCCATAGAATCCCAGATCATCAACGCTACGATTTTATTTCGCCGATATTTTCAGCAAAATATGGGAAAGTCTGATCTGATGAAATGTTCTTTACTGACGGTTTATTCATAAACGGGTCTACTGGTTTCGGCATCTTCAATGAAAATTCGAGTGCCTCTTTCAAATTCAGAGATCCTTGTTCCGTGTATATCGCTGAACTGGGTGCGATATACTATGCTCTAGGGATCATTGAAACACTGCCCATCGACCATTATTTTATTTTTTCAGACAGTCTCAGCTCAATAGAGGCAATCCGCTCAATGAAAGTTGTTAAACGCTCATCTCTTTCCTAACAAGAATAAGACATCTATTGAGTGTTTTAGTCGAAAAATTATTCAAGATTACCTTAGCATGGGTTCCCTCCCATTGCTCGATTCCGGGGAATGAGAAAGCGGACTCGCTAGCTAGGTGGGCGCTTCAGTAGGCACACTTTTTGAAAGGCAAATTACCTATGACGATTTTTTCACATTCCTCGTCAGCACACACTCGTAAGTTGGCAGTGTAGTAAGTGTAGTGAAGATGAGTTCGGTCGTTGATTACACACGATTATTCCTAAGGTCTCAACGAGTGCATGGTTCAAGGGATTGAATGTAGGTCGCGATTTCATTCGCGTGATATCTCGACGTATGTCTAATGACTACAACCTAAACGCGCATCTTTATCGCATTGGGCTCGCAGCAAACAATCTTTGTGATTGGGGCGATGGCTACCACTACATTGAGCATGTTGTCTGGTTGTGTATCCGGTTCCATGCAGCCCGTTCTCAGCTTTCCAGAGCATTGAGGGCACTAGGCAGGCAATCGGATATCCCCGTCCGGGATATCTTAGGTAGCCGTGATCCTGATTTTCTGCTTCATCTATATCTGTTCCTCAGAAACGCCGATGTCAACGTTTAATGATGTTTCTTCCGTTGCATACCTGTATCATATTCCTCCTATCCGATCGATAAACTTTTACTTAGTCGCGGCAATACATACACATACCCTTTTCAGATACATGGGCCGAAGGTTGTGCAGCCACTGATCATTCACCAAGAGCTGATGATTGTACCGCTAATGGCAACTCTACACGAGCTGATGATTTTGCTAGCTAGTGAATTTAATTTTTAGGAATTATATCTTCAGCTTTCGCTTATAATCAGATAAGAGTGTATAGATCACGTTGGCCATGCTTCACTGTCAATTTTTCGTAAATTTGGAAAAATGTCGTCGAACGAAAAAGAGCGTCGTGAATTAATCCTGTGCACTCATTTCGAGAATCCGCAGTTGTCACATCGGGACATCGGTAAGATGCTGGGAATCGTCCAATCCACGGTCAGCAGAGTACTAAAACGATACTTCGGTCCAGCGGACCAAGCAGCGGGAGGGCCTGCGTACATACAAGGTTCAGAAGGCTCCTAACCGCGACGAAAGGCAAAACATGGTGGGGAAGACGCGAGCCCGGAAGCTGTACACCGAAATGCTGACGAAGTCGCATTGTCTGGTAATGGACGACGAAACCTACGTCAAAGCGGACTTTCGTCAGCTGCCGGGCCTGTTGTTCTTCTCCGCAGAGGACAAATTCAGCGTTCCGGGGAGATTCGCAAGCAGAAACTATCCAAGTTTTCCAAAAAGTACATGGTGTGGCAAGCGATCTGCTCTTGCGGATAGCGGAGCGCCCCCTTCGTGATGAACGGCACGGTAAACGGGCAGGTTTACCTTAAGGAGTGCCTACAGAAGCGCTTACTACCACTATTGAAGCAGCACGAGGGCCCGACCATCTTCTGGCCGGATCTCGCTTCGTGCCACTATTCAAAGGACGTGTTGGAGTGGTACGAAGCCAACGGGGTTACCTTCGTGCCAAAGGAAATGAACCCGCCCAACGCGCCGGAACTTCGCCCAATAGAGAAATATTGGGCGATTATGAAGCAGGCCCTCCGGAAGAACCCAAAAGTTGTCAAATCGGAGGCGGACTTCAAGAGAAAATGGATTTCTGTTCAAAAAAAACTACAACCTGACGTTGTACAGAACCTTATGGACGGGGTAAAGAGGAAGGTGCGAGCATACGGGCTTGGGCTCGAAGTATGAATAAAAAGAAAATGCCAAAAGTTGTTTAATAGTTTTTATTTTACTGTCTAAAATTTTCAAAAGGATCGGTCTACTGGGCGAATTTCTACAGCGTTTTTTCCGTGATGCAATTTGATGTGACACACCCTTTATCTTGGATTCCTCGAGTCGAGAAAGAAGCACCACGCTAGATATGGCGTACAGACTAGGGGGGCGTTGTTGATTAATGGTCAGCTGCATCCCAATAGGAAGTATCCCATGTCGGGCACACGTACAGAGCATTGAAGACTGCAACATCCCAATTATGAGAACACTTGTAATACTAACCTTTTACTACTAACTTTTTTTACCCTTTTTCCGTTGGAGAAGTTCTTCACAGACGAAAAATCAACGCTCCACGTCTTTGGTTTGAATTTATAAGGTGTCTCCCCTTAAGAATGTCGAGCTTTATTCAGAATAAAAATGATGTTTGTTATTCGTTACTTTTTCTTATCTGAAGAAAAATACAGTCGAAGCATATCGGTTGCTAGTGGAAGCTTATGGTGAACATATCAAGGATGGTTTCGGCATTGCAAAAGTGGTGATTGCGATCTGCAGTACGCATAAAAACCCCTATTCTCCAGACCTGGCTCAGTCAGATTATAACCTTTTTGTTTCAATCGGACATGCGCTTGCAGATCATGTTAGCGAAAAATGTTAAATTGGAAAGGAATCCACAATTTGCCTGCGAGATGGGCTAAATGGGTCAAATCAAACGAGGATTACTTTGAACAAAATATTTCGAGGTTCTTCTGAAAGTTATGTAATTTATTCAACGAAAAAAAAGACTTACATTTGGTAAATCAGAAAGATAAAATAAGTTTTTGCAAAGAAAATTGCACGTTCGTAGTTATTTTTAATATTGTAATTTGTGACAATTTTTTGAAAACGCAGTAAATGAAACGTTCCGAAACCAGTTCAGTCATGATTGACGCGGTGCATATTTTTTCAGATCGAAGATGTTCCACATGTCTTGAGCGAAGACAAACTGACGACATCCGAATTGAATTCCGTACTGTCACACCAAAAATTACGCTTGACATACGGTAGAATGCGTGCGCTTGGTGCTGCATGACTTACAGTGCCACCAACTTGTCCCTGCCGATCATCCGCCTCACTCGGCGTAATTGATTACTGGCTGTGGTCACACATTGACGGCAAAATTGTTTCGGGGGTAGACATCTTAATGACGGGGCACCCAACTTTGGGTCCACTTTTGGGGCGATTGCTTGACAAAGGCGAATCATGGATACGGATACAATAATAACGACGTCAATAACGATAGATGTGTACAGATGGCAAAGTTTGGCTGAGTCGTGCTCCGGAAAGAAGGACTGCTGCTATCGATATAGAGTTAGAGTGATTAATATTTTATTTTATCGACATTTGTTCTTTGTTGAGTGGCACGATGCTTACGACGGAACTAGATTAACAGTCCGATCAAATTGCACGACGCAATGAATACTCTTCGTACAAGTTAAGCATCGTCATTTTATATTTCCATTAAAAGTAGTATCATTGAACTGATGCAATCGTCGTTATTCGAGCGAGAAACCTCAGAATACGATACTGCACATATTGTTCATCGACTGTGAAACTTCTCTGATCTTGCTCGATTAAATCAGTAGCTGAATCTGTGGTTTTGTGGGAAACACCGGAGAACCTAAGCAGGTTACAATTTCAATAACGTCTTCTCACAGCCGGTGTCTATTTAAACTTGCTTTACTTTTGATCGCGGCAATGCTGTCCGTAGTGACGCCACCATAACATCTAAATCACGCATATCAAATAAGATTATTTTAAACAGATCAGTTTATTTGTGTTCGATGTTGCATTGCATCTGGTGCCACTAAAGCGAGATATGAAATCTGCCAGTTTGTATACATCCATTCGACATGTAAAAATAGATTCATTCGTCGCGGGAAACGCAAATTCTCGTGTCAAGGTGTTTTTATCTAGCAGTGGAAGCTAAGACCTCTCGGTCGCATAATCGAACTGTTTCAGCAGACTTTCACTGTTCACACATTGTATCACAACGATGTTTTTCGTAGACTGCTCAAACAGTGTGACAAACATACCCTCCTGTATCGGACTCGATACTCCGAAAATGATTGTTTTTATCTCGCTAATTAGAAGCAGATGAGGCTGATCCTCGCTTCATCATTCCTCCCATTAAACTCAAATGTAACGGAAAGGAGATGCCGGTCACCACTGGCTACTGGGTGTATCGTCTTCTTTTTTCCCAAGAGAATTCCGCGAGCCAGAAGGGAAGCATCATTAATTCGCTACAAATAAGACTCAAACCGACAGTCAGTCAGCTCTCGGAAATGGAATACAAAAATACGCAATACGAGAACCAACCGTTTGGAAGTGCCCGTTTAGATTTCAGCCAGCAGCGACTGTTCAGATAGTTCAGATGGTCTTGACTCGGGTCGTAAATTTCACTTCTGACACTTGCAAATGCGGAGACGTTGTTCATCTCCCACCCTATCTGCGGAAAAGAATTATTCGCCACCAGTTGACGCTATCGTGTGTCCAATTGTGACAATTTAATATTGACGGTTAAACGAAAACGCTCGGTTGTTTATTATTCAATTCATCTTTTGGTAGTGCCATTCCAATTTGATTCTGGCAATAGAAGCGTTTATGAGACGCAGAAGAAAATGTAACTACCCAATTAATCGAAGGTCTGCGCGTTGAATCGTAATCGGATGTCGAAACAAAAATAAATAATGAAAAAGGAAACAAATCATAAGAAGGGGACTGGAGCAGGAAAAATAGAAACTTAGAGAACAATCATGGTATGTTACTAAGGATAGAAGTCTCAACCATGTGCTAATATAAATGACGTATGTAAAACATCGTTGAGACGGCGAAGTTCTCCAATGAACGTTAGTTTTATTGAAGAAGAAGACACGGAAGTAATAGGCGTGTGCCATTGGCACGGCACGTACCACGGCACGACAAAATTCTGTACCATTTGGTACGGCACAGAGCTGTGCCATGGTACACTTGGCACAGTTGGCACAGATTGGCACAAATGGCTCTAATGGCACGAATGGCTCAAATGGCACAAATGGCACATTTGGTACACTTCCGAATCGCGCTAGGCGACGAACTTAATAATAGAAATTCTACGCCTTTCTTGTCATCACAACTTTATCTCTGCTATCATTATAAAACTGCGTATTTCATTGTCTTGAGAACCCAAAAAATGGCAAAAAATGAACCCAAAATATGGGTATCAAATGAAATGGCTTGACCAGTAGAACGCAGTTATTTATGAAGAATGCAGATCCAAAATGGCCGCAACCACAAAATGGCACCATATATTTTTTTTCCTAAAGCCCATCAATATGGGTATCAAATGAAAGGGCTTGGCAAGTAGAACACAGTTATTTATGAAAAAATGCTAATAAAAAATGGCCGCCACCACAAAATGGCGCCATATATTTTTTTTCAAAACCTCATCAATATGAGTATCAAATTAAAGCAGCTTGACTAGCAGTTATTCATGATAAATGCAAATTCAAAATGACCGCCACCCAAAATGGCGCCATCAATATATTTTTTTAAAACCCCATCAATATGAGTATCAAGTGGAAGTCGTCGAATATACAGTATATACAGACATTTGAGCACCTCCGAAGTCGAGTTTGTTTTGATAGAAATAACCTGGCGCCAATAATATTGCAACACGACAACGCTCGTTCACACACTTCGCGTGCAACTGAGGCTCTGAAAAACCTGAAGTTTGAATTGATTCCACGAATTCCCCGTATTCTCCCGACCTTGTGTCTTGCGATTTTTTCTCCTCTACTAGTGAGAGAGACCTTAAGGATAATCATTACAGCTCTGACAATGAGGTGATAGCAGCTATTCCGTCCTGGATTCCAGAAGAGTCGGACGAATTAAAAAAAACTGAAAAAAACTCTGAAAAACCTGAAGTTTGAATTGATTCCACCAATTCCCCGTATTCTCCCGACCTTGTGTCTTGCGATTTTTTTTTTCCTTTACTAGTGAGAGAGACCTTAAGGATAATCATTACAGCTCTGACAATGAGGTGATAGCAGCTATTCCGTACTGGATTCCAGAAGAGTCGGACGAATTTAAAAAAAACTTGTTACACGTTGGGAGAAATGTGTAATGCTTAGAGGGTGTTGAACTATGTCGAAAAATAATACATGTTTTGAAGGTTAAGATTTATCTTTTACCCAACCTTGCTATTTGTTTTTGTTCGTTTTCTACAAGCGTGTATGTGCATTATTTATCAGCCTACACCCTTATGTTATTGAAAAAATCCTTCTGCGCATATGGTCGAATTTTAACAATGACGGAGTTATTTTAAAACTATAAACAATTTTCCTAACTCTATGGTTAGTAACAGTTCGGCTGAAAAGATCATAAGGTTGACGTCTAGATGGCGCCTCTTGCAAAAATCTACTTGACTATCACGAAGTATCATCTTTCAATGGATACGTGTCAAAATTTGACAGCAATCGGTCGATTGGTTCGTGAGCATTGAGAGTGAAGCAACTTTTGTTATTGTGGAAAAAACGAAAAAATCCGAATTTCGTGTGTAATTGCATTAATTGGGCTTCGAATTGCTTCCGCATCCACCGTATTCCCCAAATCTGGCCTCCAGCGACTATTTTCTGTTCGCAGATCTGAAGAGAATACTCGCTGACAAGAAATTTAAGACCGATGATGAAGTGATTACCGAAACTGAGGCCTATTTTGATGATAAACCGAAAGAGTGCTATAAAAAAGGTATCGAAAAGTTGCAAGATCGCTATAAACGCCTCGAAGGCAATTATGTTGAATAATAAAATTGAATTTTGCAAAAAAATAGTTTTACTATATTATCTTATAAACTTTTCAGCCGAAATGTTAAGGTGGAAAACCGATTACTCGCGGTGGACTCGAGTTAAGAAGGGTGGCATATTTTTTTATGGAAAGGATGGGGTATAAGAGAATTGTTACAATGTTGAGAACACACTCAATTCTTAAATCTATTCGTATATCTATTGTATGTTTACATTTCAACTAATTTTACTGTTTATAGCAAGGGAGCCAATTGCTCGCTTGTGAAGATTCCGGATGTTAGACAACTGCATTCAGCATTTTTGGAAGACAATAAAATAGTTTATAAGCACACTCTTTTCGGGTGACTTTCGCCGGTTCTGTTCTCCCAAACTACGTGAAAGTAGAGAATGTTTTTTTTGTGTACCTGTTTGTACCGCGGGTTTACCATTGCATCAATTGCAAACTTAAACTTGGACATTCTTTCACCCATTGTGGCAACAAGTTTCGTTGTGGAAGATACACCTCGCACGAATAAACAACGGCCACAAACGCAAAATAAACATGATTACTTATATCAACCAAATTAACGCTGTTTAACCGCTCTACAATTTGTCCTTAGACACCCAACTCCTTACGCTTGTCTTTTGAAAATTTCTCTATAATATTTCCAAACAAATCCTGGCGATTTCTAGTGAAGGATAATTAACCTTAGAATTTGAAGTATCTGAAAAACAAACAAAGAAGAAAAAGAAATTAAAAAAGACAATTGTCTTGAAGGTCGAAAAATAATGAATTTCCGTGATTTTTTTTCCAGGTCTTAGGAATTAAGTCAAGTGTTCGGGTATTTTGGTTATTGTTAAAGTTATATTTGTAGGTGTATTTATCATTTTTAGAATTTACGAATAATGATTATTACGCTGTTGACTGCTGGAACCACCAGTAGTTTCGGTTCAGAAGTAACGGGGTGTCGCAGAACGATGAATATTTTGAAACTTTAGGACAATACCTAAAGCATTACATAGGGGTTTTTAAAAATTCCGAAAATTGCCAAAATGGCGACCATTTTTGCTAAAAATGAGTTATTTTTCATGATAAATCGCAGTTTATAAGTTCATAAAAAATCGAAAAAATTAGATGTTAAAGCGGCTATGTAAGGATTTAGATAATTCATTTTCACATGCTGATAAAAGAAAACTCAGCCAAATCGGTCGATTAGATCCTGAGATATCGATACCACCAGTTGAAAAACATGGTTTCGAGAAAAACACGTTCAAAAATTCGTACAGTAATACTTAATATATCCCTTGAGGTGACCTCATACTTTCAGCTGTAACTTAAACAACGGCCACAAACGCAAAATAAACATGATTACTTATATCAACCAAATTAACGCTGTTGAACCGCTCTACAATTTGTCCTTAGACACCCAACTCATTACGCTTGTCTTTTGAAAATTTCTCTATAATATTTCCAAACAAATCCTGGCGATTTCTAGTGAAGGATAATTAACCTTAGAATTTGAAGTATCTGAAAAACAAACAAAGAAGAAAAAGAAATTAAAAAAGACAATTGTCTTGAAGGTCGAAAAATAATGAATTTCCGTGATTTTTTTTCCAGGTCTTAGGAATTAAGTCAAGTGTTCGGGTATTTTGGTTATTGTTAAAGTTATATTTGTAGGTGTATTTATCATTTTTAGAATTTACGAATAATGATTATTACGCTGTTGACTGCTGAAACCACCAGTAGTTTCGGTTCAGAAGTAACGGGGTGCCGCAGAACGATGAATATTTTGAAACTTTAGGACAATACCTAAAGCATTACATAGGGGTTTTTAAAAATTCCGAAAATTGCCAAAATGGCGACCATTTTTGCTAAAAATGAGTTATTTTTCATGATAAATCGCAGTTTATAAGTTCATAAAAAATCGAAAAAATTAGATGTTAAAGCGGCTATGTAAGGATTTAGATAATTCATTTTCACATGCTGATAAAAGAAAACTCAGCCAAATCGGTCGATTAGATCCTGAGATATCGATACCACCAGTTGAAAAACATGGTTTCGAGAAAAACACGTTCAAAAATTCGTACAGTAATACTTAATATATTCCTTGAGGTGACCTCATACTTTCAGCTGTAACTTTCCAACGAAATCAAATACCGAACAATTCTTTCGAGACAACATTTCTGAGGACATAAGCTTCCCAAAAATGCAAAAAAACGATTTTTTCGAGGGTCACCCCTTAAAGTATGAATGTCTACTGTGCCATGTTCCGTGCCATGGCACGCCTTTTCTGTGTTATTTTTGTTTGGCACGGCACGACCCCTGTACCAAATCGCACGCACTCTACACGGAAGACAAACTCATCTTTAAGTGACCCTCTTCCAAGGCAAAGCTACGTGAAAACAGATCATACACAGAAGTTAATGAGCAAACAATTGGGTCATTTGCGTCGAATTAGATGTGATTACCCAATAATTTTGTCTGGACTTTGTCATTTTATTGACCATCCTACGAACATATTGTTTGATGTAATTTCCTCCTTCAAGAGAAATACATTTTTTCCAATGTTTTTTTTTAACAGTTTCGTAAAGATCGTTACATAAGAACTATGTTAAGTGTTCATTTTATAAAGTTTTTTTAATGGCTGCCAATTGTCATGAGCTTTATGTGATGGTACTTTCATTATAACAAATTTCAGACTTTTTTGTATACAGCCAAACCTGTTCTTGTGCGATTTTTTGACGTAGAACTATGTCTTTCAGGAAGGATGCCAAATCAGAAAACAGGTCACATTTTTATGAAATAAAGTTAACGTTAATAACTATTTTTGCTGCGAACGGATTTTAACGATTTGCATAACAATCGAATCGGAAATTTTCTAAGATTTGTTTGATATGATATACATTACTATCCCATAGTCTGTATATGGATTAAATTGATGAAAATTGGAAGCAATCTCATTTCCCCATACATTTGTTCTGTCCATTTGTGTGCTCTCACGAACAGAGCTGTCTATAACGAGCATTATAGACAACTGTCTATAACGAGTATTATCGACGAGCAACGAAGAGGAAATCGTAAGATTTAAAGTCTCCGTGAACAAAGGAAAAGAAGAAGAACGAAGGGGAATATTTGCCTAGAGTTTCTGTTGAGAAGAGCGCAAAACGGAGATAAGAGTGTGTGGCTGTATATGCAGCCATAATGATAAATTTAGACAAGGAGGGAAGATAGCGGGAAGGAAATATTTGCGCTAGGGTATTAGTAATGGATCTCTGCTGAGGCAAATATTCAGTCTTTTTCCAAGCAGTTGACATTGTTTGTTTTCCGTCATCATAAAGGCTTCGTTGGTGCCTTTCACATTGCATCAATGCATTGAACTGACGCTATGGCGAAGCAGGCGTTAAGGTTGTGCGCCAAAACATTATTTGCATATAATGCTACTCTTTTCGAGGTTGTTGAGATAAACAGAAAGAGATTATTTCGTTTATTTAGTCACCAAGAAAGTAAATGTCTTTCTGGAATTTCCTATGTGATTTGGTTTCGCTTGCCAGTAGCAAAACTTTCTCCACTAAGGATGACGGCTGCGTTTGTCTTGAGCATGAGAAAGTAATGCAACATTTTTTGAGGTCAGTAATATTAACAGAAGCGTTTCTTTTGATAATAGCACAAAATGATGAGAAGTATTTATATTCCTAGTCACTTCAAGTCACCAATGTATGGCTCTGTATGAATGCTATGGCGAACGCTTGTTTGGCACTTGGTTTACGTTGTACCTAAGTGGTGCGGACTCAATCCACTTCATTTTCAAGCAAATTCATGCATGTTTTCAAGCGATTTCTTGCAATAAATTCTTAGACCACCAGAGATGCCAGATTTACAAATATGTTTGTGAATTTACAGACATATCTGAAAAACACTTTTTATTTTTGTTGTAGACTTTGGATATAATAATATTTCACAGGTTTTTGAAAAATAAAAGGGCTCTATTCATCACATCAAAGATATTTGACTCACCATATGCCATTTTTCCATAGTTTTAATACAGAAAATTATTATATTTAGTTTATATCAATACACATGACGTTAGACCAGCGATACTCAACCTGCGGCCCGGCAGTCTTTCTGGTTGGCCCATCTGGTGTGTGTGAAGTTTGGAACTCATACACATAAGTACTTTTGCCCTGACATCATTGCAGACGAAAGAGAGGATACGGTTATTCACAATTAATGAAAAATTGCATTCTCTGCAGGTAACGAAAAACCTTGAACGAAAATTGTCTCTGGTAATTATTTTTTGTTCTAGATAAGATTGTTTTGCTGAAATGCAAGGAGATTTATTGAAAAATAGTTAAGCTAGGGTCAGGACTTTGTCTTCTAAGTATTAAAACAAAATCGAATAAAAATTTTCATTCTATTCTCAACAATTTACATTCGCTTTCGGGTCTGCTTATGACGAAATATGGGTTACTGTTCGTTATTGTTACCACAGACATGGTTCATGGCCGTGTGGGGATCTAAAACTTGTATAGCCTTGCATGGCGGATGGAAAATATACACTGTATTTTCTTATAAATTTCATCAACGACAAGACCGCAAGCCTTGGTGGATGTCCAATATATCAACGAAGAAATACTGATTTTTATAAAAATTAACAACGCGTATGTATGTGTATGTATGTATGTGTAGATCGTTGAAACATTTAAACACACTTACGACACATAAGTTATTAAGTGGTCCGAAATATCAATTTTTTCCACTTTTTCCCAAAATTGACAAATGAAAATTAATAACTTTTGAATCACTGAATCGATTTAGATGATCGACATATAAAATTGAAACTATTGACTTAGCCTTTTATTAAAAAATATTTAACATTCGAAAAAAATAATTATATTTTATTAATTATTGATCGTAGTCGTTTTTTATTTTTTTTATGACTTTGGACTAGAGGGCGCTATATTTTTATATTTTTTCTTGAAAGCTGAGGATTTTTGCATAACATATCTCGATATCAGAGATGCTATTTTTATGTTTTTTAGATATGATGTTTCAAAGTAATGGTGGTTCGAAAAATCATTTTTCCCCCTTTGTCCAATTACTTTCTGCAAAAAATCATAACATTTGAACTACTGAACCGGTTTTGATGATCGATGTATTAAATTGAAGCCAATAAGCAAAATTTGAAAAAATATCACACTTGCGGGAAGGATTCTAGTAGCATAGTTCTAGTTTAGTCACATATGAATATTGATCGAAGACTTAAAACATGTTAAATTTACAAATTTATAACTTAAAAACGATAATTATAACATCTCTGATATCGAGATATGTTAGGTAAATAATCCTCAGCTTTCCATAAAAAATATAAAAAAAATATAGCGCTCCTATCTTTAAACGAGAAAACTATGAAAAAATAAATCAATCAATAATTACAAAAACAAGAATTAATTTTTTTCGCAAAAGTAACATTTTTCCAAAGAAAAATAGCTCGTAAGCTTCAATTTGATATGTCGATGATATGAGTCGGTCCAATAGTTCAAGAGTTATGTTTTTGTAGTGGGAAAAATGGGGAAAATTTGTTTTTCGAAACATCGATTAGTTTTGAAAAATCATATTTCAAAAACGAAAAAAATAGCATCTCTGATATCGAGATATTTTATGTAAAAAATTCTCAGCTTCCAAGAAAAAATATAAAAAAATATAGCGCCCCTAGTCCAAAGCCATGAAAACATTAAAAAACGACTACAATCAATAATTACGAAAATAGGATCCATATTATCTGCAAGTTCAATATTTCTCAATTAAAGCTCATTGGCTTCAATTTGATATGTCGATCATCTAAATCGGTTAAGTGGTTCGAAAGTTATAAATTTTAGAAAAAAGTCATTTTAGGAAAAAGTGGAAAAAAATAATGATTTTTTGGATCACCCTAAAATGGAAATGGGCACCCCAATGAAAAAATAAAAAAATACGAGTCTAATGTTTTGCGATAAAGAATAATATTACCACTTTTGACGAAGATCTGAGAACAAAATACAATCTTACGTGCATCACGATGTACAAAGTATTCATGAATATGTGAAAATTAACGTTAAAAGACATTTCTATAGATCTGCACACTTTTACAGACTTTTCCACATTTTTAACAGACATTCACATGTTTTTACAGACTTTTTTTAAAAATGATCTGGCATCTCTTCCTTCCACTTTTTATCGAATATTTTCAAATCGCAGGAGTAAACATTTACGTGACTCTGACTTCGTTTGTTTTTATTTCGTTCGGAAAAACGTTATGTCAAAGAGAGGGGACATTAAAAAGGCGTAGCTCAGTGAAAGGCTGAGATGCTCTTTCAGAGATCTAATGGTTAATCAAACAATTGACGGAAAAATGTAGTTCGTTCATTTTGTTATTTTATTTTTTTTTGCCCCTGACAACAATACCTCTTTTATAGTGTTGATTATCATAAGAAAAATAACACTCCTGATCGTTGGATCTCTTTTGACATTTCAATTGGATCTTTTTTGACAGCCGTTTTGATTCAGTCCGCACTACCTAGCGTTGTACGAATGATGCGTAAAGGTGCGATTCCACTGAGGCAATACTAAAAAACATATAGCATAATATTTGATATTTGCAAATGTTGTCATTGTTGTTATTTTCATTAGGTGCCAAAGATATAGGGTTGGGGAAAAAGAAATATCGAATTTCTGATCGAAATTTGACACTTTATTTAACATACTTAAAATTATCCAATTTAAGTCAAATATGCGCCGTTTTGTTCGCAAACTTGTTGCCATTTAGAAGGCAACTTCATTATCCCCCCTTCTTATTTGCAAAAAAACTCAGACAGCCAGTTTTCGCAAGCCTCTTTTGAGGCCAACTTAGTATCACCAAGAGCGTTTTGCATGGACCATGGACCGTTTTGCATGGAAGATGATAATCACTTGGAGCCAGGTCCGGACTATACGGTGGGTGCAATAGGACATCCCATCCGAGCTCCCGTAGCTTCTGGCGGGTCATCAAAGATGTGTGAGGCCGAGCGTTGTCCTGGTGGAAAACAACACCATTACTATTGATCATTTCTGGCCGCTTCTGGTCAATCGCCTGCTTCAAACGGTCAAGCTGCTCACAGTAGAGAACCGAGTTGAGGGTCTGACCATAGTTGAGCAGCTCATAGTGGATGATTCCCTTCCAATCCCACCAAACGCACAGCAAAACCTTCCTGGCCGTCAATCCGGGCTTGGCGATGGTTTGGGCCGGCCCACCGCGCTTCGACCACGACTTTTTTTCGCTTTAGGTTGTCGTACGTGATCCACTTTTCACCACCAGTCACCATCTTCTTCAAAAATGGGTCGAGTTCGTTCCGTTTCAGCAGTGCATCGCAGGCGTTGATTCGGTCTGAAAGATTTTTTTGCGTCAACTCGTGTGGCACCCATATATCCAGATTTTTTTGGAATCCAATCTTCTGCAAATGGTTCCAAACGGTTTTATGGTCTATACCCAGTTCCTGGCCAATCGAGCGAGTGCTCACATGACGGTCTAATTGGATGATTTCAACGATTTTATCGGTTTCCACGACGATTGGCCTACCAGTACGGGGTGTATCTTCGACAGCCACTACACCAGAACGAAATCAATCAAACCACTGTGCTGTGCGAATCGTTACGGTATCGGGTCCATAAACTACACGAATTTTTTCGGCCACCTTCGTTGCAGTTTTACTTCGCAGGTAGTAAAAACGTAAAATATGGCGAATTTCTCACTTGGTGGACTCCATCTTTGACGCGCTATAACTTGAGACTGAAATGGACAATCACAACACTGTCCAAACGACACTTGTAGCACAGATTGTCGTCTTTGAATAGCCGTATAGTATGACCCGATGCGATAAGTACAACACAAGATATGTTTAAGTGTTGCCATATATTGACAATATACGACATTTCTTTTTCCCCAACCCAATATACAGTTTGAAAAAAAATATATTTACATTTCAAAAATGACTTATTCAAAAAAAATGTAACCCTTGAACGTTTGAAGGTGGAATTTAAGTGGCTATTATATGTACAGTGGGGTAAAAATCGTGATTTTTGAAAATTGTGCTTGAATTTTCACCAGGAACTGTTTATATTGATATTGCAGCGAAATTAAGAAAGCTAAAAGTTGGGTGTCAAAGAACAAATTGTAGAGTGGTTTGAGAGCTTTTATTTGATTGATAAAACAATCAAGTTTCAAGTTTTGAGATAAAATCAATAACTACACATTACATATTAGTAACTTTGAAATTTTCACTTCCAAAAAGTTATTCAATTCCACTAATTTAGAAGTTCACCTGCTATACCCTGTTCTAAATTTTCTCATTTTTCAAAAGAAAGCAATAGGATTGGCTCACACAACGTACTTTTTAGTGTAGAGCCAGTTTGAAGCAACAGAGTCCGAAAGAAAAAAAAAGTTCTATAGCTCTGTCATTTTTTCTTTTTTTTTTATCCAAAATATAGATTTTATTAAGGCTCATATGGCGTCAGCCTAACGGGGCCGGGAGTTCAATATTTCGACAATGTTTGCTTACAACTATGTTAGTAATATGTAAGTAATATGTGATTACTCGCGGTTGGCTCGAGGTTAGTATTACAAGTGTTCTCATAATTGGTATGCTGTAGTCTTCGATGCTCTGTACGTGTGCCCGACACGGGATACTTCCTATTGGGATGCAGCTGACCATCAATCAGCAACGCCCCCCTAGTCTGTACCCCATATCTAGCGTGGTGCGTCTTTCTCGACTCGAGGAATCCAGGATAGAATGATCACTAGCCGGGGCAATCATCAGCTTGTGTAGAGTTGTCATGAGCGGTACAATCTTTGGCTCTTGTTGAATGATCAGTGGACTGCACAACCTTCGGCCCGTGCATCTGTAAAGAGTGTGTGTATGTATTGCCGCGACTAAGTAAAAGTTTATCGATCGGATAGGAGGGACACAACGGGGACACAACGAAGGAAACATCATTAAACGTTGACATCGGCGTTTCTGAGGAACAGGTATAGATGAAGCAGAAGATCAGGATCCCGGCTACCTAAGATATCCCGGACGGGGATAAGCTCTGTCATTGTTGAAACTCGAACATATGCATAGAAGGATTTTTTTTTCATCAAATATACTCCTCTATCATCTCCTGATAGATTTTGAAAAAAAAATATTTTTTTCATGTGAGAAATGTGTTTTTTGATTTTGAGGGGATGAAACAAAAATTAAATTTGTCTTTTACTTTCAATAAACAAAAAATAGATGCATAAAAAACGAATAAAATTTTTTTTTGACTCGATTACATACAGGATTGGATTATATACAATGGAAAGAAATCGGAGACTGTATATAATCGATTCCGCGCTGTATTTTTAAGTGGTTAGGATATTTCTTCCGTTTCATCGTCGAATGGTTTCAATTGTGAATGTCACTGATATAGGGTGCGATAGCCCAATACTTTCGCACAACTTTGGCAATTGGTTCCGGAGGAAAACTTTCACCCGATACGGTTTTCCGTCCAAATGAACAGTACTTTCATATGAGCTTATCCATATGATATTTTACATGAGGAATACGAATCATCTCACCTACCACAAAATCAGCGTACATTTTCAGTCATTCCATGCCGAACCGATATAGTGGTTCTCAGATTTTCGTGAAAATTGATGGTTTTGTTCTTTATCGCAAAACATTTGACCTATTTCAGGGTTGGACGAAAAATCAACTTTTTCCTCTTTTTTTTTTTTCAAAAATGACCTTTTTCATAAATTCATAACTTTTGAACTACTAGACCGATTCAGATGATCGACATATCAAATTGAAGACAATCTCCTGGTAAATACTATACCTGCAGAAAGTTCGAATTCTGGTCTCGTTATTATAGATTGTATTAGTTTTTTGTGGTTTTCATGATCTCGGGACCAAAGGCGCTATATTTTTTCTGGAAAGCTGAGGATTTTTTACATAACATACTTCGAAACCAGAGGGGCGTTTGTTTTCATTTTTGAGTCATGATTTTTCAAAGTTAACCGATGGTGCAAAAATCAAATTTTTCCCTTTTTTTCCAACACAAAAATTTACAACTTTTGATCTACTGGACCGATTCCGATGATCGACACATGAAATTAAAGCCAATTAGGTAGCATTTTTTGACTGAAAATATTAGACTTGCGAAAAAAAAAATGGGTTTCGATTTCGTAATTATTGATTGTATTAGTTTTTATAGTTTACATGGTTTCGGGACCAAGGATGCTATATTTTTTTTATATTGTTCCTTGAAATCTGAGGGTTTTTTTTTGCATAACATATCCAAAAACTAGAGTTGTGTTATTTCTCGTTTTCAAGTTATGATTTTACAAAGTTAACATGTTTTCAGTCTTCGTTCAATATTTCTATGCGACTAGACTGGATGTATGCGACTAGAATTCAATTAATCGGCAAATATGTCATTTTTTCAAAGATGGCTAATTGGCTTTGATATATCGATCATCTGAATCGGTCCAGTAGTTCAAAAGTAATCAGTTTTGAACAAAGTCATTTTTGGAAAAAAAAAAAAAAGGGAAAAAGTTGATTTTTCGGACAACCCTAAAATGGAAATAGTCACGTTAGTGAAAAAAATAAAAAATTGTGGTCTAATATTTTGCGATGAAAAACAAAATTATCACTTTTCACGAAAATCTGAGAACCACTATCAGATTGTTATGGAATGGCTGTTTTATCAGTTCATGATTTGTGTGATAACCTCAATTAAATCTCTCTATCATACCATAGAAAGTTCAAACAGAATAAAGGGTGTGTCACATCAAATTGCATCACGGAAAAAACGCATCATGGAATGCATCACGGAAAAAACGCTGTAGAAAATTTAATTTTTAGGAATTATATCTTCAGCTTTCGCTTATAATCAGATAAGAGTGTATAGATCACGTTGGCCATGCTTCACTGTCAATTTTTCGTAAATTTGGAAAAATGTCGTCGAACGAAAAAGAGCGTCGTGAATTAATCCTGTGCACTCATTTCGAGAATCCGGAGTTGTCACATCGGGACATCGGTAAGATGCTGGGAATCGTCCAATCCACGGTCAGCAGAGTACTAAAACGATACTTCGAGAACCTAACCAACGACCGGAAGGCGAAGAACGGCAAAAATGGATGCTCCGTCAGTGAAAAAGATCACAAGCGCGTAGTTAAGCAGTTTAGACGTGATCCGAGAAGTTCGGTCCGGGATGTCGCCAATAAGCTGAATTTGTCAAGTTCATTCGTCCAGCGGACCAAGCAGTGGGAGGGCCTGCGTACATACAAGGTTCAGAAGGCTCCTAACCGCGACGAAAGGCAAAACATGGTGGGGAAGACGCGAGCCCGGAAGCTGTACACCGAAATGCTGACGAAGCCGCATTGCCTGGTAATGGACAACGAAACCTACGTCAAAGCGGACTTTCGTCAGCTGCCGGGCCTGTTGTTCTTCTCCGCAGAGGACAAATTCAGCGTTCCGGAGGAGATTCGCAAGCAGAAACTATCCAAGTTTGCCAAAAAGTACATGGTGTGGCAAGCGATCTGCTCTTGCGGAAAGCGGAGCGCCCCCTTCGTGATGACCGGCACGGTAAACGGGCAGGTTTACCTTAAGGAGTGCCTACAGAAGCGCTTACTACCACTATTCAAGCAGCACGAGGGCCCGACCATCTTCTGGCCGGATCTCGCTTCGTGCCACTATTCAAAGGACGTGTTGGAGTGGTACGAAGCCAACGGGGTCACCTTCGTGCCAAAGAAAATGAACCCGCCCAACGCGCCGGAGTTCCGCCCAATAGAGAGATATTGGGCGATTATGAAGCAGGCCCTCCGGAAGAACCCAAAAGTTGTCAAATCGGAGGCGGACTTCAAGAGAAAATGGATTTCTGTTCAAAAAAAACTACAACCTGACGTTGTACAGAACCTTCTGGACGGGGTAAAGAGGAAGGTGCGAGCATACGGGCTTGGGCTCGAAGTATGAATAAAAAGAAAATTCCAAAAGTTGTTTAATAGTTTTTTATTTACTGTCTAAAATTTTCAAAAGGATGGTCTACTGGGCGAATTTCTACAGCGTTTTTTCCGTGATGCAATTTGATGTGACACACCCTTTATGCATGAAAATTACGTTCAATTAGCGTGTAGTAAACCATTTCAAAATTCCACGAACCAAAATGCTCGAACCAAAAAGCCTAGAAATAACGTCAATTTCCGACGGAATGTTGTCACAAAATGCACTGTTATATTTCCCATCACGAGGGACGTAAAACTCTAGCTCCCCCTTGCACCCCGCATTCGTTGTTGGTTCTTCAATTACGACATAGAAATATTCCAACAACTTCAATATAAATTCATCATCATTTTTGCACATCTGGTACAAATAAATGGTACCGCTTCAGCTGCCGGCCGTCTCTCCGTCATCCTTTGCGCGAGCGGACACTTTAATCGTCTTGTGACAAGCGACCGCCCTCGAGATTTAATGGCTGCTTGCTAGCTAGTCAGTCGCGTATTTAGGATTTTTTTCTCTTCTTGTGGATCATCTGCAATAGCCAGTTTGGGCGAATATGTATACGCGTGTCAAAAGAAAAACGAACAGCATCCCAATTCATAGTTCGGAATGGATCAAAAAGCGTGAAAACCACAGCCCCATGATAAGAGGGCAGGCTCGAATCCTACCATGGTTGTTCGGTGTCAGATGTCTCATCTAAATCCTGCATGATAGTCTGCAAGAAATTTGATCCGTAGGTGGTGAAACGGGAGCAAAAAGGAGGAAAAAGCGAAACCAAGCAGTTTGCTTCATCATACCAAAAGTTGAATTTTGTCTGTCTCAAACAATGCGGGTGGGTGATAAATTTTCCCAATTCGTCTTGGGCCGACGCGTGAAGAAAGCACCCGATGCTCGCCTGTCATTTTTGTTTGTATTTTTCCGCGACGAGGGCAATATTTTTCGTGAGAAGTTTGCAATATGCGTTTTACGACCGGTTTCGCCGAAGCTAAAAATTGGGTTATCTTGATAATCAAGCCATTCTGAGCATTTCAAAAAGGGCAAATATTTTAGGATACTTTTCAAAGCCAAACCAAATACTAGAGAGAAAAAAAACATGGAAACAAATATTTGAAACACGAAAGGTTAAGACATGGTTTAAGTATTTTTTTTTTGGGAATGGAAATAATGGGTCGTTATTAGTGCCGAGGAATCACGTTTACGTTTTAGCGGGAACGACAAAATTAATGGTTACTCGTGGCAACATAACATGAAATATGAGATTGAAGCTAACGATTTGCTTTTTTTGTTCGTTCCTCTTCACCACACGGCTCGCATATCATATTGCTCCGGAACGAGGCGTAGAAGTTAATGCTTATGGGATGTCTTGTTTGTGTTCGTTCATCTTTTCCAGTGATTCTGAAGCTGAAAAAACAATATTGATCAAATGTGCTGCACCAAGAGTTCATATTAATCTCTTTAATACATGGAAATCTTATTTTCGGACCAACCTAGGATAATGTGGTATTCCGATTCCTCTGTTCAAGTTTGATTTTAATTTAGTTATGATTCGTGATTCGTTCTAAAAAAATAATGTGTAAATATGTACACCCCCAAATCATACTGAACACTATAGTGCTTCAATTTTTCGTTACTCGAGATTCAACAAGCTATGATTTGAAAATTAAAAAAATAGTTTTCTCGCTCAAAACAAACATTATTATAATAATAATGTGTTCGCGGTGTTCCGGTTGAAAACCAGACTACAGTGAATAATACAATGATCACAAATATTTTTGTTTCGAGCGAAAAGACTGCTTCTGAATTTTCTCTGTCGTTGACGATTCCTTCGCAATGTTCAGGACGGTTGGTTGTTCAGAATACAACGATAAATATTTTCTACCTAGAGGGTGCTACGTGACATTAAAAAATCTATTTTATTCAAAACATTACAAACTTATTCAACCACACAGAAGGTTGAAAAAATACACTTTGTAAAAATCGATCACAAATATACGTACTTTTCGATCCTTGCTAAAGTAAAGCTATTAACCCATATTCCGAAATCTGATCGAATGAATTTCACAATTCGATCGAGATCGATTTTTGTGCTCTGAAAATTCGTTCGACTCAATTCCATACGCAAATGTAGTGTCCTTGCCTTGACGCAAATCAAACGTCAAAATAATTCATCATAATTCATGACGTGGCAATGTTGTCACATGCGCACAACCCGACTGGATTTGACTCGATCTTATTTTAAGAATGCTCAGTTATGTTCCGTTCGTGTATTTGTGATTCGATCTTACTTCAGAGTACGGGTGATTAATTACTTCTTCAAAATCGACCGCCTTTGTTTATTCGTTTTGCGCTGACAAGATCGACAAATTGTTCAGACGAGATCGAATTTATCCAAACATTCGTACATCGCCTCCTGTGCTTCCTCTTGCAACGTTCGAGAAGCTGCTTCTTGAATTTCTAAGGTTGCCGATGATCCCCTCCAGGAACATGAATTCACCACGATTTTGTCATAGAACCAGTCAGAAAAACTAACGAATAATGTCATCGAAGCTACCAGGCTGAAGTATTTTTTTTATCCCTTTGGTTTAATTTAGGCTCATTCGCATTTTAGCTGTAACAGAGCCAAATAAAGTAAAATTCGACGGAAAAGATGAAAAATATGTTACCATGTATCCTAATTCATTGCAATGACAACTAACAAGGAACAGGATAGTGACCTAATTCGGAACATTCGTGCTTTTGTAAAATTTCTTCCATTTATGGCGAAAATGCAAGAAAATATTTCTTCTGCTTTTTTGATGAACTATCGAACTTTTCGCTGTATATCTCCCATCATTTTCTGTATTGTCAATCATATCTGCAATCTTTTTCCTTCATTTTTCCATATCAGATGGTGTTCTTTGATTGTCTTGCCACACTTCTTCATTTTGCCCTTGACCAGGGCAAAGACATATTCAACTGAAGATCGCCAAGGGATTATGAGACCAGGCCTTTGCGGAAGTAAACATCATCGATCTCGCACTAATGTATACTTCAAGAAAAGTACTTGAGATGAGGCTTATCATCGCCAGAATTTTACTTGTTCCTTTCACTTCAGACAAAGTAATTCATTTTTGTCTATCGGGGTGAAGCTTAATCATTATAATATCTACGCATATTGAAACATCGATTCTTCTGTTTTGTTCATTTCAGCGGCCGTTTCCTTCCAGTTTGGGAAGCAGAAGCTTTCATTGACGATAGAAACTGTTAGAATTGCTTATATTCCTTATCATCGTCAAAGTGCATGCGCATGCGACGTTCACTGCTTTCAATTGGAAATTCTACCCACTTCCGCTACCCACATTCCACCATAATGGTCCAGGGGGTCTTCGTAGCCTAATTGGTTGCGTGTCCGCTACTAAGCGAACGATCATGAGCTAATAACTCAGGGCCCCTCAACTGACCATCTTTGTGTGTTATTCTAGCTACTACGTCCACGCAACAATCATCATGTGTATTTACATTTCACCTTATTCTATTGTTAGTAAGAAGGGATTTGATTTCTCGCGAAGGAAAAGGAGAAGGAGAATATAAGGATATAAGGACAATCACACACGAAGATCGATAGCTTTTAGGAAGACATATATTTGGGACATGTAATCAAGGTCTAACCGAGCCAACACATCTCTCACCGGCACATTGGGCTGCCTTCCTCTAGCCCGAAGAGAGTTTTCTAAATTCGATCTGGCAACAAGCTGGATCAACGTTGCCAGCTGTTATTTTTAGAGAAAATCGAAACATTCATTTATTAGACCGTCTTTTATTTTTATTTCGTTGTTGTATTCACCACGTGTTTCGTCTAATGAAAATAGTGAAAACAGCTAGGTAAATGGTGGTGTAGTAGGCCACCATGAACGATCAGTTGTCGACGCCGGTGATGTAGTGGTAAGCGTGACTGCTATAACCTCATATACTTCTTTGAAATTCCACTTTTTTTTGGTAAACGTTCTAGGACAATTATAGTGGAGTGAAGCGGATAGAACTTCCATTTGAAAGCAGTCAACGTCGCATGCGAAATAAAACTTTTTGACGATGATAATGAATATAAGCAATTCGGACAGTTTTAATCATCAATGAAAGCTTAAAAAGAGCTTCAATTTTTAAAGCATGGAACCATTTTTTTCGTAACATTATAAGTGTTTCTTGTTGATACGTTGCTAATATTGTCTTGCTGGTATCTCCGACTTTTATCTTTGGCTTGGAGTAGCATAACACTTCCCATAATTTATCTGTACATTGTTCCATTCATACATTCCTTAAAATTCCTTCCTTCAACCGGGAATTTGTGTTTTTAACCCTCTACCGCCCAAGTTTTTTATTTATCCAAAAAAACCTACTCCAATTTTTGTCCGAATTGCCGACTTTCAACATAAAATACTCCTAGCAGAAAGCTGTCAGCATAAAAACAATGTGTATGTGTGATAGATGAAAATATTCTAAAGACGTTCTAGTTAGGGTGAAAATTGAAAATAACGTCTGAATAATTTGACAAGCGAATCCGCAAAGCCCGT
Source organism: Toxorhynchites rutilus septentrionalis (assembly GCF_029784135.1). Taxonomy (NCBI): domain Eukaryota; kingdom Metazoa; phylum Arthropoda; class Insecta; order Diptera; family Culicidae; genus Toxorhynchites; species Toxorhynchites rutilus. The sequence continues at coordinate 27,395,777 of NC_073746.1, read as the reverse complement.
CTAAGGGCGGGCTTGGGCTGTAGAGGGTTAAACAAAATGCAGTATTACTTATCTGAATTTATTTTATCCTCTTCAAAATAGGCCCTTCGTGGAGCAATACACTTTTTAAACGAACAATCATAAGAAATGAAACAGTTCGAGTTACATCTGGTTCTCCACCTCATAATGCATATTTAAAATTAAGTAGCAATAAAAAACGACTAAATTCAAAGTATATATGAATATAAACAGAAAACTGATTGATAACATTAAATTAATGTCTGGGTAACAGAATCAAGCATTCTTGAAGTTACATTTTTACAATTCCTCGGAAGATTTAATTTTTCAATAAAATGAATCCTAATAAAGGTATGTATTTTTATTCAATGAGTAGAATGATTTACTATAATAAAATTCGCAATAATGTTATAGCTGTTGGAAGAAAAGTTTGAGTTTTTTAAGGACGATACGCCAAAATCCTTCGTAATCATGTGGTGCTATCTTTGACATTTTTGATTCTTCATCCAAACAAAAATATTTTTCCTAATTTTATATCACATCTTCGACACTTAAAAAAAATTGTTTTTGTTCGGATCGAAACACTTTTTATAGCTGCTATCAATAATTGCCTCCAATTCACTCAGCGATTTCGTTTTGATGTCTTCAATACTGTCAAAACGGGTCCCATGAAACGATAATTTGAGTTTCGGAAATAGCTAAAAGTCACACGGGCCCATATCGCCAGTAAATATGCGTTGAATGAACGAGGGATCAGAACTTAATCGTTCAAGCATGTCTTCAGCCACTTGATTGCGATGAAATATTTGAAAAAAAAGGGCTCTTTTGGTGATAGTTGAGCTGGGACTTTTCTCATGCCCAAAACATTAACCAAACAATGAAGAACAGTCTCGTGAGAGATATTTAATTCACGATCTGGCTCTATCAAACTAAAATTTTCAATTTGCCAATTTTCGAAGCACCATTCCCTTTATTTATTTAATTTTGTTTTCACCAGTTGAAGAGGTGGATGATCGTCCTTAACATGACAAATCGTTCATCTCTTCTCGGCCGCCTTTGAACTCCGTACACTGTTTGTCAAGAGGTCAAATATTTGACACTTTTTGACAGATATAGTTTTGTTTGATATTTGTACAAAAACTAAAAATTTCATTTTTTAAAAGAGTCGAAAATGTGATATAAAATTAGGAAGAATATTTCTATTTGGTTGAAAAATCAAGAATGGCGATACTGGTGATTTTGGCATATCGTCCTTAAGAAATGCACACTTCTCTTCAGCTTTGACATTATCATGTTATTATAGTTGTTGTAGTTTCTTTTCATTGAAAAACGGAAATTTCCGAAAAAAGGTAAAAATGTAACTTGATGAATGCTTGATTACGTTTCCCAGATATTGATTTAACGTAATAAAGCTTGTTCTTTACAGTCTTCTATTTATATCCATATATACTTTGAATTTAGTCGTTTTATTTTTTTTATTGCTACCTTATTTTAGATATGTATTATTAGAAGGAGCACCAGCTGCAGCTCCAGAATTAATGTTGAATACAGTCATACCTCGATATAAAGCAACCCCGATATAATGTAACTTTTTAAGATGTCTTAGAATGGAAAATAAACAATACAGAAATAGTTTTTGGAGCGTAAATTATATCTTTTGTTTCATTTACAGGTCTTGAAGAAGACGATGAGCTGTTACTCTCAGAAGATTTGTCGCAAGATATCTTATATACTCCAAAATCTTATATACTACAAAAACATTGCCAGCAAGACTGTTCACCTTTCAAGAACTCCTAGAAAGTCTGACTTGATCCTAAGAAGATTGCAATTAAGTAATTCTGAACTTCTCCTAAGTAATTGAACCCTGTTGAAGATTCCTTGCAGAAAATTTAATATTCTATTGAAGGATTAAAGGATCCATTTGAAACGGAAAATTTATTCATAGTTAATTATTTTTATGTAAGAATATTTTGTTTATTTCTTCTATGAACTAGAATATGTTTATTTGTTCTAAAATGTAATCCTTTATTCGCTTCATGCATACATACAGTGTCTCCCACTTTCGTATTCTCGAATAAAAAGCCGAATATCCGGCTGCTGGATATCCGGTATCCGGTAAAATATGGATGGAATGAAATTTTAAGAATATTTCTCTTCAATCCTTCGAGATTATTTAATCTTGTTTGATGAGAAAATGTAACATAATGATGTAACGAAGCCAAAACAATGAATGGAAAAATAAAATGGAATGTACAGTTAAAGTTAAAAAAGTTAGTTGAAGTTAAAATTGCATTATCAATAACAAATCCTCCTGAAATTCATTGAAATGAATCATTGGCTAGATAAGAATAAGCTGATGACAGATTTCTCATTTTTTCTCTCAGTTGCTCATTGAAAAGATGTTTGTTTCCAAAGAAAAATATAATCTGAAATTCAGTTGACAATATTTTTTTACTTCCATTTTTTATGGAAAATATAAAAAAATAATTTCAAATAAAGGTTGGGTATTTCATAATGGTTTATTTACTAGTTTAGGGCGTCATTGTATCTCTCGAATGAGTTACTATGAATACTCCGTAGTCAAATATGGAGAAACTTATATTCGACGTTGAATCACAAACGCACTTTTTTAATTCTGAACTTTACATCAGATGAAAAACTATTTTGTAATTATTCGTTCAAAACATCTGTATTGTTTCAGTTAACGATTTCTTGGCTTCTGTAGGTCGTCATTTCAATTATTTATTTATTTATTTTGATATGAATCACTCAGTTTGATCGCGAGGGAGGTAAGTGGGGAACACAATTGACAATTCGAAAACGTTTGTGGCAAAAGTTATCACGACATTGAACACGTTGTTTGGTCGTGCGAGTTGTATCTTGTCGCCAGATCGAATTTAGAATACTACCTTCGGGCCCGAGGAAGACAGCCCAATGTGCCGGTGAGAGACGTGTTGGCTCGGTTAGACCTTGATTACATGTCCCAAATATATGTTTTTCTTTAAGTTATCGATCATCGTGTGTGATTGTCCTCATACCCTTATCCCCTCCTTTTCTTCCTTCGCGAGCAATCGGTTCTCTTCTTACTAACAATAGAATAAGTTGAAATGTAAATACATAGTAGTTATAAGATAGGTTTAAGAGTTGAGTGTGATGAGTGTGAGTAAGAGTGAGAGTGTGAACATTGTCAACATATCCCATCCTATTCCTGATAAAAATATGTCACCCTTCTAAACTCGAGTCTACCGCGAGTAATCGGTTTTCTACCTTATTATGTAATTGAGCCTGTAAAAATAAACGAATTAATAAAACAAAAGACCTCGAAATCGTCTAAAATTTGCTTCTTGAAATTCAGTCCGGAATTCTACTTAACATTATTCGTAACAGTAACTAAATTCAATGGAATCTAATTGCCCCACTTACCAGTCTTCCCAACGCCGCTTTGCCCCAGGACCATCACCCGGAAGGGCTTCGTTTTGGAATGTAATCCGAGCTTTCCCAGTGAAGACTTCGGCGATGTTGTGTTCATTGTAGAATGCAATAATCCGTCACTTAATCCCCTCCTCCTTTTCGCTGTATCCTCGAGATGTTATTTGCCAGTATGCTCCTCAAATGCGATTAAAGCATATCAAGCGGTTTTCCCGCACTGCGGGTAGACAGGTTAATTTGTTGCGAGGGAGGAATAAAGTTTTTCAATAAATCGTCGTTTTATTGTTTCTCTTTACTTGTTAGACACTCTTCTGTCTCCATAGTGGTTTCATTGTGGGCTATTGTTTTCCACCATTTTGCTGGATGTTGGATGTATCATCACTCGAGGATGCCGAGAGTGGTGAGGCAATTTACCATATATGGGCTAAATATCCAATTAATAGCAATTTTCCGCCCTCATTCTCCCGGGGTACGGTTTGATGGGAGCAATTTTTTCCAGGCGGACGGTAAATGACGTTTTTTTTGGCGGGCTAATAAAGGAAGCGTTTTTATACACCGTACGTTATAGGCAGGAACAAGTATCACGCTTTGTTTTTCCACTTGTCTTCACACACCTTGCACTTGGCATTTCAATTATTTAACCTTCTGCTATTAATATTGTCGATAGGCTAATAACGATCACTTCTGAAGGAAGTAGTAATTGATGTTTCCCTAAGCGTTGTCACTTATTCATAACCATAAACAAAGGAACCGCTTTGATCTTAGTATTCATTCACTTTAAAACAATAGCATTCCATCTTGATTCCAGCACTGCACTCCTTCCTGTCCTGTTCCGATCAATTTAATTTACGTTTAATGTATATATCCTGATTTGTATAGGCTATCTATTTTTACTTTTACGATACCTTCTTCGGACACTTCGACAGGTTCATTGCGTGGGAATCTTAATGTTTTAAGGAATTTAGCACATCCCATTTCATCACTTCCCAACTCATTTGACCTACGATTGCATTGGCATTCAACCAAAGGTTACCACAAAACAGACTTCAATGGTACACAGGGAGAAGATTTCGACTTGTGTTCACTGTTATTGGCCACCCAGCCGGACGGATAATTACTTTTTGGTAATTCTACTTTTACTCAATTTTCCTTCATGTCTTTTCCAATGGTTCGAACCATGTTTACGCCGTTAGCACTTTCCACGCGCACAACATTTGTCATCGTTATGTAAAACGGTCCGCGAAACCAAGCTCACCGATGATTTGAAGTCAAATAACCGTTCCTCAACGCGCTGCCTGTGAATATATACACGACGAGAAGCTATTTTCCTCGCCTTTCCAAGCGCTCTCTCTCTCTATATATATTCTCCTACTCTCACTGAATCGGCGAAGCCACTCTCTGTTTTGGTTTTCCACACGATTTCCCACCCGTCTTCGAAGCGGACGCCTGTTGATGTCTAGGCAGAGCGCATTCCTCCCACTTACCTTGCACTTGGGCAAAAGGCGGAGAACGTGTGAATGAAAACAAGTGGTCGTGGGTGTTGAAAAAGATATGCTGCGATTAGCAAAACGACAAAGAAATGTTTGGTATTTGGCGCAATAGCTGGCGATTCATTAGAACCATGCCTCGCTAAATACAGGGAGATCGACAGCAAATTGGATGTGGGAGAAAGTTCCCGGTGTTTCCTTGACAGATGACTTCAATTATTGTACTTATCGATACTAACGTTTGAACCATATCATTTGAGTTCAAATTTCGAGTTTAGTGTCCATATTGTGCTTGAGTTCAAGTAAGTGTTCAGTAGTTTCTTTGTATTGCCTTGTGTGAAATATATTTCACATCAGGTTGGGAAAAAGGAAAACCTATTATTTTTGGCATGAATTTAAAGGCTTCAGCAACTTCAAAATGATCCCAATTAGGTTACACATACGTACCGTTTATTAAGATATTTTATCTTTCTTATAACTCCTATCTCAACTATACGCACTCATATATGGGATATAACTATGCACGAACTATTGAAAAAATAATGAGATTCTTTTTTCCAACATAATTTTTTTTTGTGAAAGACAAGTCACAAAATAACAATATAACAACCTAACAACAAAACAATTAGTTGGATAAGTACTTATGTAAACTTTATATGTAATAGCTGATTCTTTCAAGATGAGACCTTGAGAGGTCACACTTCAATGTCTTCAGCCGTCACGAAATGTATTTAATCGAATCACTATCGGAGCTTCGATCGTTTTACAGAGGAGACCTTTTTAGATCACCCTTCTATATATTATGACGCTACGAAATGAGTTTGATTTTCGAGTTTTCATTTCGTCGAGGTGTCAATAGTTCCGTTCACATAATCATATCACTTACCGCAGTGAATCCTCATTTTTAACCTATCCCACTAACAAATATTCCTTCCGTGATATTCGCTAGGGAACCACGCTATAGAGGCGACCCTTCTGGCCTTCGGGCGGCGAATATCATACTAACATTCCTTTCCTTCCTCTGGTGACTGTAAGGACGTGGCCGGCGTCATTATTGACCATTTAAAGCTCGAATCGCCGAAAATTGTACAACGAGAATGATTTGCTAGTCCCAGGCGTCATTCTGTGTGTTCTTTGTGCTATTTGGTTGGTTCAGGTCAATCACGGAGAGCAACTACGAATTGTACAGTCTACCCAAGCTAAAGCTCAAGCTCAAGCTCATATTGTGCTTGAGTTTAAGTAATAATGAGGTAATCGCTAATGTTTTGCCATATTGAATGACGATTACGAAAAGATTTCCACAGTTTCAAATATCTGTAGCTGGTTTTCCACTTAACACAAATTGGGTCTATTTTCTTTCTGTACTGCGTTGTTTACATCCTATCAATCGCATACATTCTGCCAAATTTATACCGGGAAATTGTAATTTTCAATCTTTTCGCTGAACATGTACTTTTCAAAAACTCAACAAATAGGTGAGCGCGCATAAGTTCATATCTATATATATAAAAATGCATTTCTGTCTGTCTGATTCTTATGGACTCGGAAACTACTGAGCCGTGATTCCGTGATAGTTTGAGACCCCTCCCTCCTCTCTAAGGGGGGGCTACCATACAAATTAAACACAAATTTCTACATTACTCGGGAATTAATCAAATAAATGAAACCAAATTAGGCATATTGAGGTTTTAGGGTGCAATAAATGTTTCTATGATGGTTAGACTCTCCACCCCCTTCTCTAAAAAGGGGCTGCCATACAAATGAAATACAAACTTCTACATTACTCGGGAATTAATCAAATAAATAAAACCAAATTAGGCATATTGAGGTTTTAGGGTGCAATAAATGTTTCTATGGTGGTTAGACTCTCCACCCCCTCCTCTCTTAGGGGGGGCTGCCATACAAATGAAACACAAATTCCTGAATTACTCGAGAATTAATGAAGCAAATGAAACCAAATTTCGCATGTGGAGGTTTTGAGGTGCAATAAATGTTTGTATGGTGGTTAGGCTCTCCACCCCTCCTCTCTTGGGGGGGGGGGTGTTCCATACAAATGAAACACAAATTTCTACATTACTCGGGAACTAATCAAGCACAATTTGGGATGTGATGGTTTTTGGGTATGAGAAATGTTTCTTTGTAATGTTCTACAATTACATAGTGACAAGTGCTGTTAGTCCATTTGATGTTTGCGCTAGCGAAATTGATCTTTGTTCAAAACTGGAGATGGATTTTAATGTGATGTAACGCACTCCTATATCTTCTTCTATCTATGCCAAAAAAAAAGGATCTCCGGATGTGTTGATAAGAGCAGAACTCGAGGAAGTAATTGTCCGATTTAGGGCTGTGTTTATTCTATCATATTTTCTGTATAAAACATTTATTCCATGTAACGGAGAAACATGTTATTTGCAAGTGGTTGAAAAATTTTGAACGAGAATTGTGTCTGAAAATAATCTGATATTATAATGATGAGTTTTGTTAGAAATACTAGGAATTTTATATTAAAAAGTAAATATAACGGGGACGAATAGAAGATCAATCAATGAACAGTTCTGCGATTGGAATTGGAACTTGCTCATAGTATGAAAATGTGATGTTTGAAGGTATTGATAACAAAAAACAAATTTTGGGCGGGACGAAGTTTGCAGGGTCAGCTAGTAATGTGATTAAATTGGCAAGTGCATTTGACATTAGCGTTCTGAATTAGTTGGAATATGACTACACTCATTTACTAATTTAACACAAGAGATTACATAATTGCATAATCAGATCACATTGGTAGAAATAGAAAGAAAGCCACCAGGTTTATCTCATAATACAGTTTTTAAAAAAAAAAAATTAATTAAAAATTAAAATGCGGTTTTCATATTTTTTTCAAAAATTTATTGCCTACTAACATATTTACTATTAAATGCATATTTATTTTATTTTACATCTATCTATTTTGTTGGATTTTGATGAGAAAATGATGTTTCCAGACTTCCATATATGTCTGGAATCTTCCAGATTTTGGTAAAGCATCCAGAACATGCTTTGGGTAGTCCAGGCTTTCCACTCTTTACCCAAATTTTTCCAGATTAAATTAAAATTCTGCAATCACATTTGACTTTATTGAGTTGGTTTGGAAAGCTAGTTTGTGCTAGTTTTACTGAAACAGTGCATCAACAATTTCACCAAAGAGATTGTGAGGCCAGATTGAGCTTTCCATTATGATGTGTATTTGCTATAGTTCTGCCTTAGGCTTTTCGTGTGCGTGTAAAAAAATTCCAGATGGAATTGAACAAACAAACTATCTGTCTTAGCTGCAGTCTAGTGAGTGTGATGAGATTCAGGAAATTCTTGAATCCAATTGCTGCATCCATGATTAGATGAATTCCACTGGGAGCAGTGGTGCAAAAAGTACTTGCCAGATAAGAACCACTCCCAATCTACTTTGGATTTGTGAAACTATTAATCATATTTTCTATTATATTTTTTTTCCACAAATTATTTCATGCAAACATCAAATCGAGAGCTTGGAAAGCTGACCATGCTGGACTCGTCCAATACCATCAGCCGATATATGATAAGAAGAAATAACTGATAAACCAGGTTTTACACATCAGACGTAAAAATGTTGATTGATTGATTGTGTTGAATTATAAAGACTTGAAACTTTTGCAGTTCTAGTCCTGAGGGTCCTTGTGCACAATATCAATCCAAATTGCTTCTTCACCTGCCTTGAGAAAGATACTTCATTGTCATTGCTCGTCCACAAACCGTGTCCGCTTCCACAAACATCAAACGACGTTCTCGTGAAAATGTTCAATGAAATTCGCAATTCAATATAACCAATGTCGACAAAGATCCAAACAAATCCAGACTTTAGATTCTCCAACATCCAGATTTCTGTTGAATACACCTGGCAACCCTGGCTTAACCCGTGGAAACTAGGCAAGGAATCGACTCAAACTTCAGAGAACATAATCCTTACATGAGGAAGAACACATTATCTTTGACAAAAAATTAACTTTTGAAAAAGTTGATAAAAATGGTGCCAATATAGTTTCCTCTGTCCGTTGACCCCAAAAACACTGATTGCCGCTGCCTTGTAGGCTCATTTTATTGTGTCTTTGGTTGTACAAAAATTGAAACAATATCTTCAATGCAGCGGAAAAAAATGTTCTATATAGAATTTCAAAGAAAAAATATAAAATTTGAAGTTTTCATCAAATACACCATATTTTATTGAAGAAACAGCATGAACTTAGACAGTAGATCCTAAATAGAACGCTTACAGTGAAAAACTTATCAACTTGTTACATGTTCAACGGATTTTAACAGAATTCTTTTAGAAGTCTATGGTTAAGCAAAATATTGAAATAAGATTCCAAGTGAACAAAAAAAAATCTGTGGGTGGCAATATAGTTGTTACGGCCTTATAACAGAGTAACCAACCGCAAAATCTTTAAATTAGTAGGTATTTTGTATGAATAAGACAGAAACTAGAAATTGATTTCTGTTTAAAAAATTTGACTATAGGGGTCTGAGGTATCACTTTATCCTGGAAAAGGGGTCTATTGTCTAAAATAGTTTGAGAACTATTGAATTTTCTACCAAAACTGGCATGAATGTGTGTGAACAAACACCTTCTTCTTCTTCTTGAATGGCGTTAACGTTCTCTGTGAAACTTTTGCCGTCTCAACTTATGCATTAATTAGCGTCATTTATTAATACTTAGTTGAGATTTCTTAAGCCGAATAACACGCCTTAAATGCATTCTGAGGGGCAAGCTTTAGAATACGTGTGACCACAGTGCAAGTCGGAGAAAATTTCTTTGACGAAAAATTCCCCCGGCCAGAACGGGAATCGAACCCGAACACCCTGCCCAATAATGTGAGACGCTAACCACTCGGCCGCGGGTGCACCCTGAACACCACCGTATGAACAAATACCGTATTCTCCAAATATGGCCTCGAATGATTTTTTTCCAATTTCCGAAACTCAAATTATCGCTTCGTGGGACTCATGCATTGAAGACATAAAAACTTATTCGCTGCGTGAACCTGACCACAGCTACCAAAAGTGTTTCGATGACTGGGTTGTTCGTTGGGAAAAGAGTTTCGCTTCAGAAGGGCCTGCTTTGAAGGCGATAATATAAATTTAGATGATGAATAAAGCATTTTCTTTGAAACCCCAAATTTCCTGTATACAGGGTCTTTCAGATGAAACGCTCAGGCAAACAAATCGAATAGCTCATTATAATTTTTTTCCGCTTCGTCGATGGTAACACTGCATTCCCAACTTCGGGACGATAATATTCGGCTACTCGTTCAGTCTGATCGGATGGTTTTTAGTGTCAAGATGTACAACTTACAAGAACGTGTATTTTTAGTGAAATCGTATTACTCGAGCAACCGAAGCCTTAATGAAACTTTGTCCTCTTATGGTAAGAATTTCAACATTTCTCGTCGTCGTTTACTTCCTCTGGGGGTACGTGAAGGACTATGTTAATAAGCCACAAAATTTGGAGGAGCTTAAAGAAGAAATATCTCGGATTTTCAACAGCATCGAAGTCGTAATGTTAGAGTTGTGCATGAAGAATTTTTTCACCGTTTAAAACGCGTTATCGAAAAAAAGGGTGGTCACATTGAAAATGTTCTAAAACAAGCTTTATTTTCGTTTTTGGAAAATAAAAATCGGTTCACTTTTGTAGAAGTTATTAAATTTGTTGCGTGAGCTTTTAATCTGAAAGACCCTGTATATTTGACTGAATATAGTTGAGAATGTGGTTTACTTGCTGCCGAACTGACGGTATAGACGTGAAATAATGTGATCCGTTTACTTGGAGCCATTCTAATGTGCTTTAGGTAAAATGTTGTACATATCAAATTTGAATTTCAAAACTTATCAAAGTGTTCCAGATCTGATTTTTTTGAACTCAAAGCCAGGACTGGGAAAGAAACCAATAGCAGTATATTGTGATAGGAAAAAATCAGATCAACTTTTGAATGAGTTTTTGTTTCCGTATAAAGGGTGTGTCACATCAAATTGCATCACGGAAAAAACGCTGTAGAAATTCGCCCAGTAGACCGATCCTTTTGAAAATTTCAGACAGTAAAGTAAAAACTATTAAACAACTTTTGGCATTTTCTTTTTATTCATACTTCGAGCCCAAGCCCGTATGCTCGCACCTTCCTCTTTACCCCGTCCATAAGGTTCTGTACAACGTCAGGTTGTAGTTTTTTTTGAACAGAAATCCATTTTCTCTTGAAGTCCGCCTCCGATTTGACAACTTTTGGGTTCTTCCGGAGAGCCTGCTTCATAATCGCCCAATATTTCTCTATTGGGCGAAGTTCCGGCGCGTTGGGCGGGTTCATTTCCTTTGGCACGAAGGTGACCCCGTTGGCTTCGTACCACTCCAACACGTCCTTTGAATAGTGGCACGAAGCGAGATCCGGCCAGAAGATGGTCGGGCCCTCGTGCTGCTTGAATAGTGGTAGTAAGCGCTTCTGTAGGCACTCCTTAAGGTAAACCTGCCCGTTTACCGTGTCGGTCATCACGAGGGGGCGCTCCGCTTTCCGCAAGAGCAGATCGCTTGCCACACCATGTACTTTTTGGCAAACTTGGATAGTTTCTGCTTGCGAATCTCCTCCGGAACGCTGAATTTGTCCTCTGCGGAGAAGAACAACAGGCCCGGCAGCTGACGAAAGTCCGCTTTGACGTAGGTTTCGTCGTCCATTACCAGGCAATGCGGCTTCGTCAGCATTTCGGTGTACAGCTTCCGGGCTCGCGTCTTCTCCACCATGTTTTGCCTTTCGTCGCGGTTAGGAGCCTTCTGAACCTTGTATGTACGCAGGCCCTCCCGCTGCTTGGTCCGCTGGACGAATGAACTTGACAAATTCAGCTTATTGGCGACATCCCGGACCGAACTTCTCGGATCACGTCTAAACTGCTTAACTACGCGCTTATGATCTTTTTCACTGACGGAGCATCCATTTTTGCCGTTCTTCACCTTCCGGTCGATGGTTAGGTTCTCGAAGTATCGTTTTAGTACTCTGCTGACCGTGGATTGGACGATTCCCAGCATCTTACCGATGTCCCGATGTGACAACTCCGGATTCTCGAAATGAGTGTACAAGATTAATTCACGACGCTCTTTTTCGTTCGACGACATTTTTCCAAATTTACGAAAATTTGACAGTGAAGCATGGCCAACGTGATCTATACACTCTTATCTGATTATAAGCGAAAGCTGAAGATATAATTCCTAAAAATTAAATTTCTACAGCGTTTTTTCCGTGATGCAATTTGATGTGACACACCCTTTACCTCATGAATCGGGAAATCTTTTCCTACAAAATAACGAGCCATTCTATGGAATCGGAAACATCAGTGTGGATCACAGTTTTTTTTATGAATTTTGCTACCTGAATAAAAACATACCAAATATAGGGTACCAAATAAGAAACATTGACCATTTTTTGAACCCATATGAAGTTCATCATAGGATCTGCGGTAAAAAACGCACTTTTCAATTTTTTGCACGTCATTCTCGATGACTTCGAGATAAAAATTTGAGAAAAATACTGAAAAATTCGTCAAAAATTTTAGTACTAAAAATCTTGAAATATAGAAAATTTTGTTTGGGAGAGATTCAGTACTACTCTAATTAATGTGTGTCTGTGCCTTTTCTAGATATGTGTGGTTTATTTCTGAATTTCAACAGCGTTGCGCGGCATAAAAAATATATTTCTAAATTTTGATGTTTTGACGTAGGATTACGTCTTACATTAAGGGTGCCAAATCAAAAAACAGGTCACGTTTTTATGAAATAAAGTTAACGTTAATAACTATTTTTGCTACGAACGGATTTTAACGATTTGCATACCAATCGAATCGGAAATTTTCCAAGATTTGCTTAATATGCTATACATTACAATCCCATAGTCTGTATATGGTTTAAATTGATGAAAATGGCAAGCATTCCCATTTCCCCATACATTTGTTCTGTCCATTTGTGTGCTTTACCGAAAAGAGCTGTCAATAACGGGCAATAACGCTAGAAACAACGAAGGGGGATAGTGAAAAGAGAATATTTGCAAAGTAAACTCCACCCTTGCATAGTAATGGCTGTTGGCTGTCGCTAACGTATAAGTATTGCATCTCCTCTGAGGAAAATTCTCAGAATCTTTCTGTACCCGAAACAACAAAGGTCGCTTCTAGTCATTAGTATTTTGCTTAGTGTGTGTTGCTTGTTTTCGTTGCGCGAAACTTAGAACTTGTTCATTTCCTGTACATGTGAAAAGCACACCTCCAATACTTCGATACTTTTAGTTGCATTTCGTTCTTGCTCTCGTGTGCATCGGCTCTGTTCGGATGTAATAAGCTCCTAGCTTTGTTGACGGTTTTGACCGAGAGCCGAGAAACGATTTTTCATAAACGGTCATTCACGCGATGTTTCATTTTTATCGCTGCAACTATGTGTATCTGTTAGACGCGTGTTTGTGTTTGATTGAATGATGATGCACGGAAGATGCTTCTCGTTAAATATTCAGTGCAATGCGTGAGTTAACGATTGAACCCTAGACACAACCAGCCATCGTCAGTATAATCGCGTATCGCATGAGAAGCGATATGAGCCGCCGCAGATAAACAAACATCATTTCTGCTGAGTGGACAACCACCGCGGGACTGTCATCAGTTAGTTTACATATAGCCTGGAGAGATGAAATAAAATAGTCTTAACTTCATCACCGACAAGTACAGTCGAACTTTTATTTTTAAAAGAAAACCCTAGAAAATATTTAACTGGCGCCCGAATAGGGACCTCGCCAGTGTGGGAAGAGTATAAGGTTTTGTGTTGTGAATTCGTAAAAAAGTGAAGAAATCAAATTCAACAATTAGGTTCAACGAGCCTTCATCACGAAACCGAAGCGGAACCAGGACACCGAGTTTGTTAAACTCAATCGCTATTAGGACCCCGAGTAGCAGCCCATCAAGGACGGCAAAAGGATTTACCCCTACGTAGCTGCCTGGTTTTCCCCCCACCAAGCGAGGTTAGCGAGGAATCAACACAAAAAGTCCAACTCTTGTTTCGACATGTTGGCATTTATACTGTTACTGACGCAAATCTCTGGACCTGTCATGCCACAAACGATTTCGGTACATAAGGCAGACAACCTACCACTTTTCATATACGACAAAGGATACGGCCGAATACAAATCAACTATCATTACTACATCCATCATTTTAAATTAGAGCCGTTCAAAGTTCACGTAAAAGATCTAAAGTCGAAATTCAATGAAATAGAAGCAAATCAGTTTACTAATCTTATACTAGATAAATTCAATGAGTTAGATACAAACATAAAAAATCTTTTGCCAATAAAGAGAAGAAAACGATGGAATCAATTAGGAACAGCATGGAAATACCTAGCAGGAAGCCCCGATGCTAACGATCTCAAGATTATCAATAGTTCTATCAACGGCCTTATCAACAATAACAATGAGCAGGTTAGAATCAACAGAGAAATTTCACTACAAATGAAAGAAGCCGTGTTTAAAACAAAAGAATCTATTCAACTGCTTAATCTTGAGTCATCTGAATTGTATTCTGTAAACATACTCTTGAACTTAAAATTCCTGAATGACAAATTAAATCAAATTATACAAACAATAACGCTAGCAAAAGTAGGGATGCTTAATGAACAAGTACTGAGCCAGAATGAAATAGAGTTAATTATTGAAGATCTAAGTAAAGAAAATGTAACTGTTTGGAACACCGCTGAAGCATTAACTTATGTCACTACATCTATTGTAACCAACGAACATGAAATAGCACTTTTACTCAAACTACCAAAGCTAGACCCGAGAATCTTCAGAAAAATCTTCATTCTCCCAACATGGTTCAATCGTCAACAAATCCACATCTCCAACCATAATTATCTTAATCATGAAGACCAGTACTATATTGTGAGCAGCCTGCAGCCAAGAATTTTCGATGCCAAAGACATTACACCTGACTCAACAGTATGCGTACCATACCTGCTTAACGGAAAACCAGCAAAATGCGATTATCTAGCCAACCCAGCGGAAGAAATCATTTCAATTGACAGCCAACATCTCATCACGAATGTGTTAGACAATTTCACCCTGCACACCAACTGTGGCTTATCCGAGAGGAACCTGTCGGGTACTTACCTGATTTCATTCAACAACTGTGAGGTAACAGTTAACAACCAAACGTTTTCAAACTATAACCGGAACATAACTGGAGAACCTATTCATTTGCCGATGTATGGCATACCTATAGAAAAACAACGTATTGTTGTTAATCTGAGCTTACATCATTTGCATAATCTGCACCTAGAGACAAGAAAAGAGATGGAAGAAATCCGTTTAAACGCCACTAGTATACAATGGCCACATTGGACAATTTTTGGAGGACTATCATTTACTCCCATTGTCATAAGCATTATTTTCTTTTTGTTCATTTCCCGCCATAGAAGATCAGAAGTCAAAATCCAGATGAATCACCAAAAGCAGGCCCCAGATGAAGCAAAGAGATTCCAAATATTACCATTAAGTGAAATTCTTCGTATGGAACCTCACACTTAAAGGGGGAGAAGTTAACGATTGAACCCTAGACATAACCAGCCATCGTCAGCATAATCGCGTATCGCATGAGAATCGATATGAGCCGCCGCAGATAAACAAACATCATTTCTGCTGAGTGGACAACCACCGCGGGACTGTCATCAGTTAGTTTACATATAGCCTGGAGAGATGAAATAAAATAGTCTTAACTTCATCACCGACAAGTGCAGTCGAACTTTTATTTTTAAAAGAAAACCCTAGAAAATATTTAACTCGTGCATTGATATAAAGAATCAAATTGCGACATATGACCAATTAGTGTATTGTTCTCGCAAAGGAAAGAAAGAATCGTTGCTTCTCGAAATGATTCTACAAAACCACACAAGCCATTAAACCCTTTCAGGGTCCCCTTTATTTTTTTTTTCTAAAGAGGTATTTATGAAATTTCGACGTATTCGCAAATAATATCCGAAATGATGAACCAACAAATTAAAAAACAAAAAGATTGCGTAGTCCTACGACCTAAGCGGTCGTGTCTCGGATACAACCCCTCGTTTTTTTTTATATTTGAGACCCATCAAAGGTTAAATTTATATTTAAATATGTATGTTTATTTGTTTGTTAATGTGTATTTTGATATTGATGATCTTTTTCTCAGAATATTTCGGGAACTGCGCGGTACCAAAACATCTAATAAATTTATAATAATTTTTTTGTTTCTATTTTTTATGTATATTTCTACTATTTTTATTTTTCATAAAATCTATTATTGTATTGTATTCGTGTATTCATGAAAATAGCCCCAAACCTTATCACCAGCGGAAAGTATTGTTGCAAATTAGAAAATAAGATAATTTTTTTGAATTTCTAAAATCACTATAAGAGCTATGGCTGAAAACGTAGTTTTTTTCTATTTTTCATGACATTCTCAAACACTTGGAAAAAATAATATGGAAAAAATATTCATAGTGCATCTTACTATAATAAAATTGCCATCCAAAATTCTAATTTGTTGGCGAATCGAATTTTTTTTTAAACGAGATTGAATAATTCCATAAATAGATTAGATTTTTTATGTAATGATGATGAACCTCATTCCTCTACAAAGGTTTGAACAGGAAAAAATATCTCATTGATAATAATTAAATTACTGTATTTTTACATAGTACTAATCACTGAGCACACAAAATTGGAAAGAAAACGGACTGCTTATCCCGCAGACATTTAAGCCTTTATCAAAAATATTTATTCCATGGCATGTCGTAAAACGTCAAACTCAAACGATAATGAGTAGTGTTGTAAGATTTCTGCCGATTATGTCATAATTCAAATATAGTTCTCATGTGAAATGATAGTGAAACCAAGGGATTACTCTAAAGAAGCAATTGTGATATTGATTTGATAGTTATATCATCAGTGCATTAAGCATTTCAAGAAATTAGAACAAAGTGGCCGAAATATGATTCAGAACGGTATTATAGGCAACTGCGAAACACTTACCATGCAATCACAGTAACCTGATAACGATGATGAGAACTGATGAAACACGAGAGAAATTTAAATATTGATGAACGGGTAAATTCTACGTGCTCACGCTAAGCAAACGTCAAACACAAACGATAATGAGTGGATTTTGGATGGATTTTTTCCTACTATGTAATAATTCAAATGTAATTCTCAAATGAAGTGGTAGTGAAACCAAGGGATTACTCTGAAGAAGCAATTGTGATATAGTTATATCATCAGTGCATTAAGCATTTTAAGATATTAGAACAAAGTGTCCGAAATATGATGTTGTCCGAAATATGATTCAGAACGGTATGTCAACTGCGGAAAAGTTCGCCGCGATAGCATTCTTGATGAATGCTCAGCACAATGACAGCTTGTCTATTATCCTCGCGAGGGCAAACATGAATTAACTCAACTATCTTCAACTGTTTCCTTAGTGTCATCAAAACTATCTTCTATAGAGTTAATACAAAATTTTCGAGGCATTCTAAAATAATATCCGAAATTATAAACCAACGAAATGAACAAAAAAAACGTAGGCCTGCGCAAACCAATCGGTCGTGGACATAACCTCCTATAATATAAATATGTTGTGCCTCAATTGATCATTGCCGTCATTCCGGCGAAAATGGTGCATCAATGGTGGTCACCGAAAACAGGAGCACGCGTATGCACTGTTGCAAAAATAAGCGGTGGTTATTTGTATAACATGTTTTTGTATTCCAAAACATCTGGTAGATTATATAAATCAAAGAAAAGTTCTTAATTGTGCCACCTACAATTTTTGAATGTGAATAAACACATAAAACATTCTTCGGAACGTATGTGATATATTTCATCGACTGTATAAATGCGTTCAGAAAGCATTGTTTTGAAGATTCCTCTCATAGTATTTCACAGTATTCACAGTATGAAGATATGACACAGTATTTCTATAGTTTCATTAACCCCTTAGCGTATTATTTAGTACGTCACACATCAAGTGATTTCACTCTGCTGAACGTTCTAGCGCCCTATGATATTCAAGTACACCACGAGCAAGGGTGGAAAACAAGGGAGCATGATGTGATTTACGATTAATCGCAAACTGCACAGATCGCAATCTGTGCAAACTGCGACTAACTATTAATCCTCACTCATCATAACCAAATGATTTTCTCTTGGTAACTCTGAGTTGACCAAAGCATTGCTAGACTGAAACTAGTTCGAATAATTGAGTTACTCTCCTTCCTCGTTTTGTTTTCAACTTCTAACAAGAATTCCATGGGAATGAGTGTCTCTATGACGTACGCTTTACGATTCTCGCTCTCTCGTCCGGGCCTAGGTAGTGCGGACTGAATCAAAACGGCTGTCAAAAAAGATTCAATTGAAATGTCAAAAAAGATCCAATGATCAGGAGTGTTATTTTTATTATGATACTAAACACTATGAAAAAGGTATTGTTATCAGAGGCAAAAATAATAAAACTTATAAAATGAACGAACTACATTTTTCCGTCAATTTTTTAATTGACCATTGTATCTTTTAAAGAGCATCTTATATTGCAAGGTATCAGAACCTGACATAATATAAACTCACGAAAAACGCTTAGTTCACTCCAAGATTTTGATGTGGGAGCAAAATTCTACATTGGCGAATTTCGATATGTGCTAGCAAAAATGAAATGTTTTGGAGACGTTTTTTTCTAACGTCGGTGAAAATAGCTTTGCTAGTCAAGCTGGCGGAATGAAAATCGCTTAATTATGATCCGCTAGTCCTGGTAATGAATATAACGGTAAAGCAATCTGCGTTTCGTGTTGATGATGGACGTCATCTTCTAAGTCAACTACCGGCTTAATTGTGGAGAAGGCATCACGGTTTCTCTCGAGGTTTCTTTTCCGGTTGAACTGTAACGATGTATTTCTATCAAAATAAACCTGAAAATGTGTATGAAAGGTTTGCTACACTTTTGGTTTTCAATAATCGAAACATCGTACTTACTACACAGATACGGGAATCCTTATTCGGAACTAGACATCTCCGCAAAAATCGACCCAGCGCGTCTGTAAATACGCTTCCGAGGGTATACGATAAAAGCTAACGCGTACATTTTCATTCGTATTCGGGCAGCCTTTCACTGAGCAACGCATTTTTAATGTCCACTTTTCTCGATAAAACATTTTTCCGAACGAAATAAAAACAAACGAAGTCACAGTCACGTAAATGTTTACTCCTGCGATTTGAAAACATTTGATAAAAAGTGGATCGAAGAGTTGCCAGATGATTTTTGAAAAAAGTCTGTAAAAATATGTGAAAGTCTGTTAAAAATGTGGACATGTGGACATGTCTGTAAAAGTGTGCGGATCTGTAGAAATGTCTTTTAACGTTAATTTTCATAGATTCATTAATATTTTGTTCATTGCGATGCATGGAAGATTGTCTTTTGTATATTTTAGTATATTTTGTATTGTATATTTTATATATATACAGCCATCCCATGCCAAACCGATATAGTGGTTCTCAGTGGTAGTTTTGTTCTTTATCGCAAAACATTAGACCCGTATTTTTTAATTTTTTTGTTAGGGTGACCATTTCCATTTCAGGGTGGTCCGTTTTCCAAAAACTGACTTTTCAAATTCATAACTTCAGAACCACTGAACCGGTTTAGATTAGCGACATATCTAAATGAAGCCAATGAGCTAGCTTTTTATTAAAAAATATTGAACTTGCAAAAAAAATTAATTTTATTTTCGTAATTATCGATTGTATTTGTTTTTATTGTATTCATGGCTTTTGACTAGAGGGCGCTATATTTTTAATAATTTTCTTGAAAGATGTGGATGTTTCACATAACATATCTCGGTTTCAGAGATGTTATTTTTTTCGTTTTTGAGATATGATTTTTCAAAAATCATTTTTCTCCTTGAGAACGCGTGGAATGGCTGTATATATGTATACTAGCTGACCCGGTAACTTCATCCCGCCCAAAATTATTGTTTTGATATGAATTCTTCAGAACGAATTTCTAAACTTTTTCTCGACATAACATTGTTCTATGGGCAGAATACAACAAATACAACGAAATGAAGATGGATCAAAAGGGACCTTTTCTTCATCGGATTTTGCGATTAACAACACATTTGGCCTTCCATTTTTACCATTTTTATTTATATAGATAGATAAATAGAAGATAATGAAATGCGTTGTTTTGCCTGAAAATGCATTTCCATTTTCGAACAAAGATCGACTTCGCTAGCGCAAATATCGATTGGCCTAACAACTCTTATCATGATGTAATTTTCGGTCATATGCGAATTCATTTTCCAAATTTTCCGACATTCCTTCAGAGTTTTCCGAAAATTCTCCGATTTTGCTCTACACTATGTTGATCTACGGGAAGAGATGAATACAACAAAATAAAGAAGGCTAAAATCGGGCCATCCCTTCTTCGGGTTTTCCACTTACGAACAGATGTGGCTTTCCATTTTTATTCATATAGATAGATATAGGCTAACAGTGCGAAGTTGAAGGGATGCTCATGAACTGGGATGAAACGATCTCCGTTATCGCTTGGATGTAGTCAATCTTAATATTACTCAAAAATGTTCAGTCTGGGCTTTGAGAATCAACTCATTGTCGTTTACTCAAGAGAGACCCCTCTAGGAGAGTCATTTTTAAGGAAATTTGCGACGCAAATGCTGCCGTCCACACGTTTGCTAAAAATGATTCGCTTGGCGCCGGCAGCGCTAATTCGGTTTACTTGGTTTGTCGCCGACCGTTCTTGACATTATCGGGAAATTACAATCTGTCAAGTTTTACCAATCTCATCGATAGTTCTCATAAGTTCTCGACTCTATTCCCTCACTGTCATGAAATTTCGAAGTGTAGTATAGTAAATGTATAGTATGTATAGTAAATGAATGCAATTTTTCATTCATCGTATTGCTCTTTCGTCTGCAATGATGCCAGGACAAAATTACTCATGCAATCATAAAAAACGTTGACGTGTACAAGTTATTGTTACCAAACAAAACACCAACAGAATGCAAAAGATACTGAAACACTGTCGTCGGCCGCTGAGCGATACTATGATCACGACATCACTGCGGTGCGACATATTTTACGAACGGTACCACTTTGGTTACGCCGGACGTCAAAGTGTTAATGAATGACTCAAAAAATAGGTCTAACGTCAAGGGCATTGATATAAACTAAATATGAAAACATTTTATGTATTAAAACTATGGAAAAATGTCATACGATGAGTCTAATATCTTTGATGTGATGAATAGAGCCTCTCATTTTTCATAAACCTGTAAAATATTGTTATATCCAAAAAGTCTGCAATAAAAATAAAAAGTATTTTACAGATATGTCTGTGAATTTACAAACATATTTGTAAATCTGGCATCTTTGGTGGTTTGAGAATGTATTGCAAGAAATCGCTTGAAAAAATGCACGAATTTGCTTGAAAAAGAAGTGAACTGAGTCAGCACCACTTAGGTCCGGGCGTTCAATTTTCTTTTCCGAGCGCGTTTACTCCGATGAAACTGGGTAAAATAAAAAAAATGCGCTACAGCAGATAGGACGACTCTAATGTTTCATGTTTCACAGAGGATTTCTCAGATGGTGTTTAAATTAATCTGCAAGAGACTACAAACAATAATCCCCCTCAAATCACTAATTTTATGAGTTAATGTAAATGCGTTATTGGCCAAGGCTATTACGACATCGAACACGTGGTCTTGCGAGATATATTTTTCCGCCAGCCCAAATACAGACTTCTTTTTTCGGGCCCGAGTAAACTGGTGGCTAGAAAAGACCTTGATTACCTTGAATTAATCAAAAAACATAAATTAGCGCAAATATGTCAACATGTGTTTTTTTGTGTAAGCACGTAAATATTTGCTCATAATTTTTTTGGATTATGGAACTCTACATAATTTGTATGCAGATAGACTATCCACAGTTTTTGGGGGGGGGGGGGTAATAATCATACAACTCAAATGGGTGATGATTATCTGCTATCACAAAGCTGAGAATTTTTTTGACGTTTTGTTTTACTATTGATTCATTCAAAAAAAAAAGCTTTATTTTTAAATGTTTTCTTATCCTGAGACTGGCTCACCATATTGCACTGCTACTAAAACCGTAGACTAACTTCAAGGATATTTTTTATTCATTTTCGGCGAATAATCAATAGAGTGCCGTGTTATGAAACATCAGAATAATAGCAAAAACAATATTACGATCATAAGGTGTTGGACAGGTTATTGTAGACGACATTGGAATATATTCCATCTGATCATCTTTAGAAAGGACCTTCAAAGGATAAATTTATCTTGGGCACATTGAATTAATGTTCATGACTTCCAGTCGGACGTTTATTCGCTCTGATAATAATTGTGTATTCCTCACAAAGCATATATTTCAATGCCGTCAGTTCACTGAAATTCTTCGCATACCGTTTGATGATAAGGTAGAATGTTAATAATCATTTGCTACGATACCTATTGTTCCAACAGTATTCATTCGACAATATGAAGACTGAATACCTGAAATTAACCAGATTCAACCATGCAAATCTGCGGTCAAAGCAGTATGTACACTTGAGAGATACAACAAGTTTGAAGGGATATAAAAAAAAACATTAGTCGTTCGATAAATCTACTGCCACATATGTCCACGATATATGAATAATATACGTCCATACTAATTCATTACATTGATTCGCAACGAAGAACGTAACCACACAGAATTGAATTAATCAAATATGTGATCCGTTTTATCTACAAAAAAAAGGGTCTGAAATTCAAACGAATTCGAAAGATGTTTTGTGAAGTCACTAATTGAATTACTATTGGAAAAATTATTTGGAGAGAAATGTGAATGTTCAGAATTATTGGAATCGAATCTAAAAAACAATTTTGGGCAGGATGAGATTCGCCCAAATCTGCTGGTAATAAAATTAATCAATTGCATCCATTACCCGTCTGCTGTTTATCGAGCGGGAGACGACAGCAAAATAAAATCGATACGAGACTGAGTCAGCCACTCACTGCGGTCTGTGCAATAGAGAATTAAAAATCCCTCGATGAGTGTCGTAAGATTTCAGTTGATCGTCTCTTGTTACACTTTCCGATCAGGAACTCATCATCCGCTCTATGGAATGGGATTAATCGTTTGTGGCTTGCACTTACGATAAAACTTGAGTAGTAGAAGTAATGCTTCGAGAGTGCAAGCAGTGGGGATTCCGCTTTCATATTGCTTTTTTGAGATCTTGGTAGCTCACCGTTCCAAGTATTCTCTCTGTGTACATATGAAGAATAAAAGAGCATCGCCTGCTGGGGGTGATTTAAAAACATCCGACTAGAGGGATATACTTATTCATTGATCGTTGAATGTGATTTTTTACCATCCCTGACCACGAGTGAGACTCGATGTTGTACGCGAAAGGGTTAAACCTATTCGCTTCATCAATACAATATGATCAAGTAAATCATTTAAATAAGCAATATAGCGAGTTTTGATGCCCCTTGTATATTTTCGTATGAATGATTCAAACACCGTTCCTCTGAAAATGCTGAAAATGGCTTTAGATATTCGGAGCCATTTTCAGAGGAACGACGTTCCACCCTATCTCAACATGCCATCCACAACAGACCAACGTGGATTACGTTGATACGCGTGGAAGAAAACCAAATTGGATTCGGCGAAGAAATGCACAGATGGCTGATGCTTCCGCATCTAAACATTTTTCGAAACAAAACCTATCAATCTCTCTTCCGCAAATTAGAACAGTTCCCGCCAGGATTACTACAGCTACTGCAGGAATTCCAGGAAGGCCTTTTTCACCGAAAAACGGCGTGGTGCGTGATAGAATCCACGTGCCAAGTGTTAGACGTCATTGACAGCGTCAACAACAATGTTAAGACAAAATCATGAAAATTTACACCAGAACCCAATTGGGAAAAATACCACCCCTTCCCCTTTGGCGCAAAAAATGAACGATGTTTACAAGTGCCAGCTGGCATCGTTTTCAAACGCAACCAGAGAACTTGCCTTATCTGTACCTTCCGTTGAATTTTCCAATGCTGGCTTGCTTAACGATAAATAAATCTCTCATTACGTATTTGCGTCTCGCCTGTTCTACAAGTGCCAGAGGATAAAAAAACATTTTCCTAGTCACTGGCGAATAAAACTTGAGAAATGGCACCTGTCATACAGGTATGCAATATACTTTGCAAATAAATTGCACCAAAGGTAAAGTGTAACCGTTGTATCAATTTGCCCCTCCAGCTCGAACAATGCACTCCACAGTGTGTGATAACTGTCTTGCTTATCGTCAAAAAATAAACAATCATAAATCAGTTCACGCTGAATAAGGTTGTTCGCCCTCAGAGTGATCTCACGAAGAGAACCACGTCTTCAGTTGCCATAAACACCGGTATTCTAGTTCCAAAGTAGCGAAACAATCATCGACACCAATTGGATCGTATATTTTTCAGCGGTTGAAGATTTATTGATTTCATCTCGGTTCAATTTTGCCATGTTGATTGCACATTAGGGACTCAATTTTGAGCTGGGACTGTGCGTAAGTTGTGTAAATATTTGTCTTTTCCAGAAGTTAGTCGAGCAAGCCGATTAATCACCCGTCAAATCAAGCTTCCAAGTGGCGGGCATTGTGCGTCACGTACGAGAGGTACACTCTTCCTCAAAAATTGCATGACTCTCGATGCTCTACTCAATAGGGCCGTTTCCATGCGGAGTGTTTTCCATCAACTTTGGGACACTCCACCCCAAATACCAACCAACCCTCCCGGATGGTAGTAGCCAAGTGTAAACAAGAAATTTTCGCGCTTCCATCGCTCGGCCAATGTTGTGCATGTGTGTATATGCACATGAGTGTGCTTCACCTTGAGTTTGTGCCTCAATGATATGTGAGCATTATGTAAATTGATATCAAAACAAGTGACTGCCTTCGCACCGCCCACCGGTAGTAAGTGAGGTGCAACTAATCAGGCTGATGCTGAACTTGTGTTATTCTGAGGGGTAGATTGTTTTCGGTAAACCACATTTCCGCGGTGGGCACTAGAAAATTGAGACTAAGGCC
This sequence comes from Toxorhynchites rutilus septentrionalis, assembly GCF_029784135.1. NCBI lineage: Eukaryota > Metazoa > Arthropoda > Insecta > Diptera > Culicidae > Toxorhynchites > Toxorhynchites rutilus. The sequence continues at coordinate 27,370,682 of NC_073746.1, read as the reverse complement.
AGATCGAATCGAATCGGAAATTCTGTAAGATTTGTTTGATATGCTATACATTACAATTCACTAATCTCACAACAGTTTAAATTCATGAAAACTGGAAGAACTTCCCTTTTTCCCATACATTTGTTCTACCGATTTGTGTGCTAACCCTACCCGTATTTCGAATGCTTATAACTCGAGCATCATTTAAAAGATCGGAAAGATGTTTACATCAATTGATAGGAAATATTTCTACGCGTCTATCTCAATTAATAAAATGTTATTTTTCATGAGATGAACTATTGAATAACTGTAAAATGGCAAGTGTTATCTAAACACCCTAACTGCCATGTTTTTTGATCGGCCCGATTTACGGTTTCTCCAACATAGACTTCAAAATGGATGTACCTGTGGAAATCCGCTTTGAAAATATACATGCAAGTCGGGGGTATTTTTGTTCTCACTGAGTTGTGCTTCCCTAACACGGACTTCAAAATAAATGTACCTGGGGGAATCTGCTTCGTCATAACCCACTGAGCTGTGTTTCCCTAACACAGACTTCAAAATTGATATGCCTGGGGGAATTCGTTTTGGAAATACATGCAAGTCGGGGGGGGGTATTTTTTGGTGTTTAGTACTTTTTTACTCGCTTGTCGTTGTGTTTCTCTCAAACGTACATTCAAACTGAGAAGCCTGGGAAAATCGTCATTTTAGATACTAGAGGTGAATGAACTTTCGCGGTTCGAAAACTACGTAAACATGAGATGTGCAATAATTTCAGAGGGAAATGTAAAATACAATGATCGTTTGACAATTCTTCCGTTCACATATTTTGGTAGTCCGAGGCATCATATCTAACGTAAAAGAAAGTTCATCTAATTTATTCGTAACGAAGAACATAATTTATTACAAAAATTTCGATGCATTCTAAAATAATATTCGAAGTGGTAAACAAGTGGATTGCATAATATAATTGTGTAGTTCTACGTCGAAAATATGCGGTCGTGTCCTAGGCACAACACCTTACAATTTTTTAAAAAATAGTAAAATTTAAAAAATATAATTTTTTTAGAGGTTCATGCGATAGAGAGATGCCAGCAGATTGTATCCATATAATTTCGACATTAATCGGTTCAGTAGAACTTGAGATATCGTGTACGCCAGTTTGAAAAAACTAGTTCCGAGAAAAACGCGTTTGAAGTTCATTGTTATGACCGAAACAGATTAGATACCATATCACTAAAATGGCTCTAACTTGGTAAATAATTGGATTTTCGATAAGTCCTTTCTAGAGTATATTCTTGAATGCCTAAACTAAAGAAATAAGAAGGATTTTTTTAAATTTTTTTTTCAAATTTCTAGACTAGAATACTCCTTTAATGCCTATTGTTTATCAACGATGAGAGGGTTTCGTGCTGTGATGATGAATACGTTTCTGGAAGGAATGTGCGTTTTTTTTCATAAGTTTGAATTTTGTAAATCGAATCATCAAAAGGTACCATGAGCGATTACGACGAAAATCACAATGCTCTGTACGTAAAATAGCCGCCAATCTCAATGTTTTGAAACCGACAATGCACAATGTGCTCAAACAAGACCTGGGGTGCCAACCATCTAAGAAACGCATAGTTCATGGAGTATCGGAAGCTTGGAAGAAGAAACGGTTTGGAAGGACAACTCTTCTACTATCACGGCACGAACGTGTTTCAGCAGGAATACGGATCTGGTTCAGAATTGGTATCGGAAAAATTTGACCGACCGAAATTGTTCTAGTTCACCGTGTCCAAACCCCTTGGATTACGTCGTATGATTATGCGCGCTGTCGAAGGTAAACGAGCAAAAGGTGTAAGATCAAGGTCGTGATCCTCAAAATTGGGGACAAAATGCCGATGGAAGTCGTGCTTGCCACCTGCATGTAAGATCTGGTAATCAGGTCATATTTTGTTATGAGATTGAACAAATCTCTCATGGCAATTGTTGTGCTGGAAATCGCTTCAAAGGATTAGGGATTTCTTTATGCATTATAATTTAGTCTTTGAATATGAATTAGGTAATGATATAAAAAAATTGTGACACTGAACAAAAATAATTGTAATAATTTTTTCAACCAGTATATCAAATTGATACAAGTCCCGAAATAGTATACATAAAAAAATCAAACTTATTTCCCATGATAGACCCACTATTTGCCTTATTAAATGGCAGACATCCCTTTAACAACATTTTTCCGTGTTCAACCATCAAACCTCAACACCATTGCGGCATTGCGCTGCATAAATAGACATCTTCACATAATTTATGGACGTTCGCAAGTTATAAACGTACAGAGGCATACGGTGATGTGGGATGGGGATGGGAAAAATTACCATCATTTATTAGCGCGCGGAATTGTTGCTGAAGGAGTTATTGGTTTGCCAAATTTGATGTACGAGGTGGCTGTTATTACAACCCACCCCCGAACCGCGTAAATTCACTGAATCTATCAATTATATGCTGGGAGGGAAACGACGGCGACAATGAAAACGCTTAAACAAATAGACATGTTTTTATTTCCAGCCAGATAGTGTCACGTACTACGTAGCGTTTTCTTGTGATTATAAAAATAACTAGTCAAATAGTCACCATACAAGTTTAGATCGGGAGAAAAATAACGGGAACTGTTTGTCAGACGACTGGATGTACGTCACTACTTGCAAAAATACCTCAAGAATGAAATTTATTTACAGCATGCAGCGGAGCCAAAACGAGAAATCAAATATTCATCATTTCCTGAATAATTCCTATGTGGAAAACCTTATGTTTGAGTTGAAGTCAATGAACATATTTACGAGCAACAGCAGATATTCATTTTCAACCAAAAAATAACATCTGAAGTAAGTGGAAGTAAAATTTCTTTTTTTTGCTGCATGGTGTAGATCGCAATGTTATTTAAGGAGGGACTCCTCTCTGGAAGGTCGAAAAATAATGAATTGTCAAATTTTTCCGGATGTCAGGAATAAAGTGAAGTGTTCCGGTATTTGTTATTGTTTGAGGTATATTTGAAGATGTAGTTTCCGTTTTTTTTAAGAGCACGAATAATGTGCTGTTGACAGCTGGATGCGTAGATGCTGTCTGAAAATCGATATCTTGTTGGTGGTATCGGTTTTGAGGTAACGGGGTGTCGCAGAACAAATTCCAATGAATATTTTGGTTCCGAGAAAAACTCGTTTAAAAATTCGAACAGCAATACTATATCCCTTGAGGTGACCTCATACTTTTGGTTGTAACTCTCCAACGAAATCAAATATCGAAAAATCCTTTTAGGACAACATTTCTGAGGGCATAACTGTCGTTCTACGCATAGTTATCCAATGTTCCAAAATCAGCAACTGAGAAAAACGCAATCAAAGTTTTCTAGCATATTTTTCTATCAGAAGCTTTAAGCATTTCAGCTTAGTCATGCACCGTTTTTTATATGAGCAGTAAACTATTTTTTAATGAAATGTGTAAAGTTCCCCTCACTTGAATCAATCAAGCGTGGTTATAAGTTTGAAAATTCATGGTGACTCAGCTATGCCTAGAATATCAACATGGGACAGTTGAACTTGATGTAGTTTTTTGAAATACTGGGAACAAACAATAAGTTTTTTGGTGTTTTCCGAATAATTATGCATGAAAACATTGTTTTATGAAGAAGGAAGTGATGTGCAATACTTTTGCAGAATATAAGTCTCATTGTTATTAGGCATTCGCTAACAAGGTGTACACGTGATCTGTTAAACTTTTTTTTATTTGTTTGAGAATTAGTTCGTTCTTCCAAGCCAGAAATGAGTGCATTAGCCCAGATGAAAGCGTGGCATTAAATTCGTGTACTTGAACCGATTTGTTTATTATGGTTCTACAAAAATACATGGCGAGACTGTTATGCCTAGAATATAAACATGGGACAATTGAGCTTGGTGTTGTTTTTTCAAAAGCTGAGAACAAACAATACCTTTTTTTGTGTTTTTTCAGAAGATTAGACTAAATACATCGTATTATGAAGAAAAGTGGAAATTGTCAAAAAGTAACATGGGACAACTATGCGTAGAACGGCAGATAAGCTTCCTAAAAAGGCAAAAATAAAAAAAATCGAGTTTTCGACCTTCCAGACTAGGGTCCCCCCTTAACTGGTTGGCGATCCATAAGTAAATTCCTCTGAACAGATTGATTCTCTCCTGAAACTATTTTCGTGAAGGGTTTATAGGGTATAGAATTTCATCTCATCATCAATTTCACCTACAATCTGCGGTGTTTGCTGCGTAGTTCGAATGGAATGGCAGAAAACATTTCGAATGGTAACAGGACACATGAGAGTGGGTCAGAGTTACTCTGATAATGCACAAGAAAACAAACACTCAAATGTGAAATAATCACGTTTGCATATTATCGATACAACAAATATGGTCTGTTTGTTAGGGAAATTCCGTTTGATACTCGCTGTGGCTGTATCTAACAGGTTTTATGTATTATGTATGAATGAAATCTTTAGTCGTAAACAAGAGGTGTAAAAAAAATTTAAAAAACATTCTTGTGATGTTTTTTTAATTTTTCATTGGAGTGACATAAAGATTATGTACGGAACTCGAATTAGGAAATATCTTCGAAATGGTAGTATCGACTTAACTTTTTATTTAAATTTTCACACTGTTGACACAAATGAGGACAATCAACTTTACTGCTATTCCACTATCTCTGCGTCCCGCGGGTCGTATAAGCCCCAGAGAGCTCTTCTGGTTGGCCCATCTGGTGTTACTTTATTTTAAACTACTTTGTATGTGAAACAATAACGAAAACCTAATAAATCATTACCTATTTTTTACGTAGGACTTTGTTTTCCAGTAATGGCGTCAAATCAGAGAACAAGTCAGAAAACAAAAAAAAAATACCCTGAACAAAAAACAAATCAGAGTATAAATAGCAAATGCAGCGTTCGTTCTACGGACAATGCGTTTTCAGTGATATTTCAATTTAAGCTCTGCCCGTTTCTTGACTTTTTGACTTGTTTGTATAAGGTATTCGCAATTTAATGGCATTCACGATTCATCAGTCATCCAGCTAGTGACAAGACGGCAGCGAGGTTTTTAAATGGTGTTTCTCAAGACCGAGAGTTTCGTTTAGTTTTCAAACTGTCCTTCATGTCTCTGTAACTCAAACCATGATAATCATTGTTCAAGTTACAGTCTTGCCCCATTGTCTAGCACGAGAAGGACATTCGTACTGAGTGCGCTACGTGCATTGGCAAAAAAGATACAAATCTCTCTCAAATTTTTGATTGAAACACGAACAGAAAATATAGTAGAAAAGTTAAACAATTTGACGATTAAAATGGGCATGTTTTTCGACTGCACTAACCACTCGACTTTCCTCCCCGACGGATCTTTTTGCCTGCAATTACCCACAATGTGAGTCGATGCGTATCACGAGATATTCTCAATTTTCGGACAAACAGGCATTTATGACCTGAAAAAATCAATGGAGGCCAAAGTTCAATAAATTTGGGCTCAATTCACGTCTTTATCGTGTAGGTCTTGCTACAAACAATAATTTAATTGTGGTCCAGGATGTCATAATATCGAGCATGTTGTTTGAACGTGTGAAAAATGCAATCAAAGAATTTAATTGGCTGCTGATTTAAAAATTCCAAAGGGTATACTCACGCATATCGGATTATGATAGCTTGAGTAGTCGCGATCTTAATATTATGTTCCTCAGATATGTCTTCTTAGAAGTCCGCATTAATTCCTCGAATGCACCTGCCCATTCTCCTTTCCCTTTCCTATACACTCTGTCCAACTTCTATAAGACCACTCTGAATCTATTTCGTAGCAACACAAACAGTTTGAATTTCAACAAGATACATTCATACATTGTTGAATGCTTAGAATAAAGTATATTTAACGTCAATTTCATTCAGAAGAGTTGTTTGTTTATATATTGTGCTTAAATATGATAATTTCAGCTATAATAAACATTTAAAGTTATAAAAAAGAAAATGAAATTAATGTGTTATAGTCCTTCGAGATAATGATAAAAGACAGTAAAGGCTTTGTTTCATTCTCATTATTCCTCAAAATGATTGATGGAAAATGCGTAAATTCCTGCTATGCTTGTAAAGTGACAATATCGGAGTGGATGGATACGTTGCTTTGAATGCATGAATCATATTTAATATCGGCTGGGATTCAAGTGCTGGCGAAAATCTGGGCTCAAAACACATGTCAGACCACAAAAAAATCAGGTAAGAACAAAACCATATTTCAGCTCAGCAATCAACCATTCAATGGATTTTTCACATTTAGGAAAGCTTCAAAACTAGAATGGGTCTTATCATTGACAATCTAAAGCCTCGGGGTTTAGGCAAAAGCAATGATGGCAATTCCGCCCATAGGATTTTCGCAAATCCCGCAACATGTTGCGAAATAACTGACGAGGATTTAGAGATGAATACGAATTCGAAATATTCTTATAAAAATTCCATGCTCCGAGCAAATAGATTCAGAAAAAAATAACGATTACTGTATCGACACAGCAAAACGTTACGTCTGTACTCTTGACTCTACTATATGACTACTGCTATGCACAGAATTTTATTTCATGGGTATAGAAATATTCAAACCACAGTATTAACTAAAGAAAGAGTGACCGAACCGGCTCAAGAGAAGATTAATAAAATAATTAAAATAATTAAATATACCCGAGAACATTTCACTCGTAAAAATAGTCGACAAAATACTAATCATGTTATAGTCGATCATCTTCTTATCTCCAAATATCCAAAAGTAAACACTTATTTTGAAAAAAACGTAACGTGAAAAACTTCCAGATGAAGTAATGTTTCTATTGGAGAAAACAATTGTTGAATCAGGAAAAGATGACGATGAATCTGGTGACAGTTGTAAAGAAGAGCAAGAAGAAGAAAAAGAAGATAATTATCAGAACATTTTTAATCTAAAGAAAATCTTTTATGTTTATAGCAGAATTTGTTTGATTTAAGGGGTCATCCATAAACTACGTGATCTTTTCCAATAGGGAGGACGCCCAGTGGGTTTGCTTGTGATCAAATATCACCAAATTATATGAAAAAGTAAGTAAAAAATTCTACGGGAAGAGGGTGCCATAGAATCACAAAAAAATTGACCACGTGTTTGTTTGGTTTGATGGCCCCAAATTAAAAAAAAGAATGCCAGATTCGTGTTCAGCATCGTCATATCTTTTCGCATTTAACACACGTTAACTGGGCTTTGGCTAAGACTTTGGCTTTGGCTTTGACTATGTAATCTTGACGCCAGAATAATAAGAAAGACCGTTACATTATATTATCACTCAAACTACTAGGAGTTGTAATCCAAAAAGTGGAAATGTGCCAACACTCACTACTCCCTACTATCACCAATAAAGGTTAATCTCGTGTTTGCAATCCTGAGGCGATAACCTAGAAGACTAAACAAAACAATGATGCCCAATTGCCCAATATCGATGGATGGCAGCATCCTTCTGAATGTGTGCGGCTAAAATTCGGTCAACGATTATTGATAATTCTTTCTCCCCACAATTTGCTCATTCAATCTCAGCTGTGAGCAGCATCGTGTATTCGGCATCAAATAGTGTCTACAGACGCCAGAAATAGTTGTGTGTAGTGTGCAGCGAACCATGACAAAATACAACACTAGTGCGAGCGTGTTGTGGATGATAGTTTACAGTTGTTTGGTTTTGTCGTTTAATTACCAACCCTTGGTGCTCAGGACTGTGGCTGGAGCCCTAAGTCAATTCAATGTCGACAGTGGTGCTGATAACATGTCACTAGAGGATTTCGATCAGTATCTGGGAAGGTAAGAATATTACTAGCATCTGAACATCATTGCTTCAACTTAACTTTCATTCTAGCTACCTTGGTAAGGGCGATAAGCTTGCCTTGGTGCTGGATTACGATGGCACGTTGGCAGAAATTACAGCACATCCGAATCTTACGGCTATGACCCCAGAAATGCGACAAACGCTGCAGAATATTGCTAACAGTGGGAAAGTTTTCGTTGCGGTTATATCTGGGCGCGATGTGGATGGAGTTAAAGCGAAAATTGGCATCGAAAACATTATCTATTCTGGCAATCATGGTCTTGAGGTTCTTTTCCCAAACGGGACTAGGCGTAACCAGGGTATTCCCAAGGAGATTGCTGATAACTTCGGCAAAATGGTTGACCAACTTACCACAGAGGTGACGTTTTGATTCAATAATTAAAATTCCTTAACTAAACGATATGTTAAATGATCATTTACAGCTTGCTCACAACGGAGCTTGGGTAGAGAACAAAAAGGTCTCTTTAACATTCCATTACCGCCAAGTGGACCCCAAGCTGGTTCCCGAACTCGAGGCTCGAGCAAAACAAATAATCGAATCATACGGGTACCGGGCGAACCAAGCTCACGCAGCAGTGGAAGGTAAGCCTCCGATCGAGTGGAACAAAGGACTAGCGGCAGAATACATATTGAGCTCGAGTTTCGATAAGGATTGGAAAAGTCGGAGGATCATCTTCGCTGGGGACGATACCACCGATGAGGATGTGATGAAAGCCATCAAGGGATTTGGAAGATCGTTCAGAGTCGCCAGAGATGATAGTGTAGAAACGAATGCGGATTTTAAAATTCCTTCCGTGCAAGCGGTCTACCACTTGCTCAAATGGATCGAGAAAAAGGTGACTGTCTGAATACCCAGTGTGATAATTGTAATGATTTTTATTTCAATGAAACTTTTGTTCCAATAAAGTATAGTTGAACATTTAATGAAACCAATTAATCACTTTAAGGCGAATGAACTGCAAAGTTTAAAACCTCCTCAAAACAAAAAGAAGAAGAAAATTGATAACTCAATTATTGTGTTTAACATTCATATTTGAATTCCGCATGCCATTCCATTCGCGCTATTCCACAAGTGTGGATCTCCTCCGAATCAAAATTGTCGCGGAAAATTTTATGTTGAATAGTAATAGCATGAAATATCTTTCTGAATTCGTGCCACCTACAATATTGTGCAACTTGCTCGATGCTGATGATGCTAATGCTAATAGTAATAGCATGAAACGTCTAATCTGGTTGTCCTAAATTTTTGATTGTGTCATGAATTTTGATTAAATTGATCGGTTTGTTATATGAAAGGGGTGTAAGTGATTTGATCGATTTCTCTACATCGACCCTCTCTTTTGGTCATAACTCAGCTGCAAACTCTTTCGCAGCTGTATTTGACAATGTGAAAGATAGGTCAGAACCTCATCTATCGGATTCTATAGCAAACTCAAATTGGAACGTTTTTGCAGTTGAGTTATTAACTAAAGAAAAAGTTGATGAAGAGAAATCGATCAAGTCACTTACACTCCTTGCATTCTAAGCCCCTCATATGAGATATGCTTATTACACAACGAGAACGACGCTGCTAGAGAAAATGTATATTTGTCGAAAATCTGCGAATTTCTTGTCTATACTAAGTGGATAGCATGTTAGTTATTCACCTTTTGCTTTCATTTGAAGCAGATGCAGACATTTTCGGTTCTAAATTGTCTGGATTGGAATTAAGAACGGAATTATTAATGTTTGTGGATCCGGAACGCCGAAGAGAATTATTTCTGATATACATGGCGCGACAAAATTGATCATATCTTGTATCAAATTTTGTGCAACCTGAAAGCTTGCTGTTGACCACAGATTTTGAAGACCATGCTAACTTTAGAGACGACTCTATTATTGTGAGATGCACCAAGAAGAACTTCTGAAAATGATTCTTTAAGGTGCAACAAGATTTACAGCTAAAGAAAGGAACGATCAAAATTTGGTCAACATAAATTTTTCGTGTTTTTCTTTTGAGTGTACAAGTAAAAAAACCTGAACACTCCTCATATTGTAGGTGTGTGCATGTAAAATGATCTCTCTAACGTTCCCAGAGGAACTTTGCTTTCTGAACGTAACGTTACTCGCGTAATTTATAGTAGTAGTACTTGAAATGTCTATGCCGAATAACACGCCTTGAATGTATTATGGAGTGGCAAGCTCAAGAATACGCGTGACCATAGTGCAAGTCGGAAGAAATTTCTTTGACAAAAGACTTCCCCAACGGAACGGGAATCGAACCGGAACGTCCGTCATGATAATGACTGACGGTAACCAGCCTGCCTTTGGTCACGGAAGCAACTGCTTTTTGCACACTAAGTTGTCGAAATTGTCAAGTGTGGCCAAATCAATTATAGCTATATATTGTGATTAAAGTTATCGGGGAACATTTATTGACTATCAGAAAGCCTGTATTTGAGAGAATCGAAAACCGGGAGAAGCAGTGATGTCTAGCACTTTTAGGCGTAACCCCAATCTGCCAACCAAAGTCGTCGGGTACAAGTTGGGAGTCTCAAACACAACAGTGCAGCGAGCGGTGAAACGCGTTGAGCCGTGGTCCTACAAGAAGGTGATAACACTGAAACGCGACGACAGGCAGAAAACGACGGCCAAACAACGATCCCGGAAGCTTTATTTAGAGTTATTCCCGAAATTCGATTGCGGGTTTTCAGGGCATCTGCTCCTACGGCTGGAAAATCGATATATTCAAATCCACCGGGACCATCAACAAGGGCATATACGTTAAAAAATTCTTGATGAAACGCCTCTCCTCAACGTCTGCTGCAACGAGAAGTTCTATTTCTATTTTGGCCGGATTTGTCATCCTGCCATTATAGAAAGAAGGCGAATAATAAGCCGAGAATAATACGATGGTGGTGCCCAAAGATCACAACTCTCCCAACACCACGGAGCTTCGCTCCACAGAGAGACACTGTCTTATCGTCAAGCGGAACTTGAAGAAAACGCAAAACGGTAAGAAGCGGAAGATGAATATTTTTCATTGGCTTTGGTGGCTTTAGAAATTAAGTCAAATTGACCCTTAACTATATGGAACGCCGGAACTTCTCCGGCGCTGGCGAGCCTTGAAGAAAATGATGATTTTCATCACAAAATGTATTTTCAGCGATGAGGATCATTCCTGGCAAAATGACTTTGTAAACAAGCAAAATATGCGTTATGCGGTGCAAACCCACATGTGCTTCAAGAATCACCATTGCATCTGCAAAACAAAAGTGTTCGGTCTGATTTTCATGTTGAAGGAGTGATTGGGCCGTATTTCTTCATCGATGAGAACGACCGTCATATTACCGTCAGCGCTATCGCAACGTGTTGGAATCAGAGCTGCATTTTTCATCAATGTCACTGACAACTGACGAGGCACGTTAGTCACTTCCGAATGACAAAAATCTCGATCAAATGGTGACTGACAGAGTACGATGCAACAATTTGCCTCCTACTGAGCTTTGTCAATACGCTTTGACCGATCAAGTAGGCGGTAAAATTGTCCGTAATGAATTGATGATTGTCGCAGATTGCATTTTATTTTCATCAAGCAATGCTTCGATTTTCATTCCGGTTGTTGTTTCTTGTATTTACCGGAGTAAATACTATGTCGAACACGCGATAACGTGTGAGTGATTGCAAACCATTTAGGCAACAGAATATATAGTAGAGCTTGAACAATCTCTACATGCTGAAATAATGAAGAAATTTCTCTTTTCGTTGAAATTTCTGTTCGATATCGAAATTCACGTATTTTAAAGTCCGTTTAGACTCATTTATATCCTTTGTTCACCTCGAAGTATTAGCATTTTATACATGAATGGTATTCAACGTGAACAAATTTATCCTTGTAAACGTGTAAACGTCCATTACATCAGGTGATGTGGTATTTCTTGTCTTGACAATCATAGTACGCTGACTTGCAACGTGCTTTGATGGTCAAAACACTCTGACAAACTATTTAGCATCAAAGAGTGAGGAATTTGTTTTGTCGGTTTATGTATTGTTGCACGTCGTTTGGTGGTAATGTTGCAATGGTCGTCATAGTAGCCCAAATATATGCAGTGACTGTGGCAAATTGCAGCTCTGGTTGGAATACTATTTTCGGCCAGAATTGGAAGATCTTAACAATAATGATATGTGGTACCAACTAGACGGTGCCACTTGCCACACAGCGCACGCTACAATGGATGTATTGAAAAACCTGGTGAACGTGTTATTTCGAGAAATGGACCTGTCGATTTGACGCCATTGGATTTCTTTTTATAGGGCTATGTCAAGTTACTGGTCAATTCAAACAAGCCAGCAATATTAGAAGAGGTGAGAGACAACAACACGAAATTCGCAATATTTCGGTCGAAATGTGTGGCCGAATAGTGTAAAATTGGCTCCAATAGATCGATCGCTGTAAACGGACCCGTGGTGGTCATATGACCGAAATCGAATCTCATTCCTAAAATGTAAGAATCGAACTACAACTAGAATATGATAATCAGTCAAACAGTGTATGATTACCCTTAGCTTTTTGTGTTACAAGCCCTCAAGTTAGCTTTAAAGATTCTCATTTTACGAAAAACCATTGCCTTGAAATTGATCACAATAATCCTCGATATATCTTATGGGCACCTTACACGATCAATATTATTGACAAAAATTGTCTTCAATATCTTGACAACTAGGTTCTTGACATCCGATTTAATCTTAGTCAACATTTTGCCAGCTTACATGGTAAATATCGCCCCGGGACTACGAAAGTACCCGCGATGACTAGTGACGACATAAGAGTTTGGGATCCATTAGATTGGAAGGTTCAAAAACAATTTTAAATTAGTAAATACTTGGAACACTATTTTCCGATATTCCTTCTAAAAATTATTATTATTATTATTTAAAATAAATTTCCGACACAATTTTCGTATAGGATTTTTCACCACTTGCAGAAAAAAGTAATTTTCATTAACGTAGACTGCCGCTCTACGCATAGTTGTCCCATATTCCAAAATCAGCAACTGAGAAAAACGCATTCAAAGCTTTCTAGCATATTTGTCTACCAGAAGCTTCGAGCATTTCTGTTTAGCAATTCACTGGGTTTATAAGTAGAGAACTATTGTTTGATGAAATGTGAAAAGATCTTTCATTTGAATCAATTTATCTGGGTTACAGGATAAAACATTCATGGTGGGACAGTTATGCCTAGAATATCAACATGGGACAATTGAACTTGATGTTGTTTTTTGAAATACTGGGAACAAACAATAAGTTTTTTTTGTGTTTTTGTTTAGATTATGCATAAAAACATCGTCTTATAAAGATGCGACTGATCTGCAATACTTTACAGAATATAAATCTCATTGTTATTAGGCAGTCGCTAACAAGATGTACACGTGTTCTGTTAAACTTTTTTTATTTGTTTGAAAATTAGTTCGTTTTTCCAAACCAGAAATGAAAACATTGCTGAAAGCGTGACATAAAATTCTTGTACTTGAACCGATTTATTTGATATGGATTTACAAAAAAATATATATGATGGGACAGTTATGAATGGATTATCACAATGGGACAATTGAGCTTGATGTTGTTTTTTTAAAAGCTGGGAACAAACTATAACTTTTTTTGTGTTTTTCCAGAAGACTAGGCATAAAAACATCGTTTTATGAAGAAAAGTGAAAATTGTCAAAAAGTCACATGAGACAACTATGCGTAGAACGGCTGTAGAATATTAATTTGATTTGAAAAAGTTAATTTTAATTCATAATTTTCACTCTCAAATTCCTTTTTTTCTTTCTCGAAAACCCATCACAATACAGAAAGTTGTCTCTAATTCGACATACCAAGGCATCACTCAGTGTTGCATCAGAGGCGATTGTGACGTATAATTGGACATTCACGATGACAGTGGTACAGTGTCGATGTCTCGTGGCTAAATATCGCATTAAATGTAACGTAATGTATGCACTTTATACCTTGAATTTACGCGCGATTTTTCACCGTCTGTGATTTTCTAAGATCTTTTCATTGTCAAATTTTATACATATAGCAAAATATGAAGAAACATACAGCTTAGACTAGAATGACTACCCCGCTTATTAGCGTGACAAAAAAGGACCGTATTCAAAACGTTCAAAAACTAACTCATAAAACGCTTTTAACTCCGTTTCTTTCCCTCAACATCAAATTGTCAGCTTACTTTAAGAGGTTTTGTGTTGTATTGCTAAAAGTATCGTATTTTTCTATTAAATGTTTTCATTTGCGTTTTCCAAACCAATTTATTTGATTTATGTTTCCTAGAATTTCAGAAGTTTGTAAATGTCAATTGCAATCGCAAAAACGGCTAACAAAAATGAAATGTCTGCAAATTTACAGACACACTTGCAAACTCAGGCAACTCAGTTTCGAAATCCGTGATGTAAAACGTAAAACATGCATTCATATGAAATGGTATTGATGCTCATCAATATATCAATGTCAATATCAATATCAATATCATGTCATATCAATAATATTTACCGTGTAATGTCCGCTTTAGAAACAGGAAATGATCGATCTTTATTATAATGACTATTGACAGTGTTTTAGAATAACCTCATCTGTAGTGCATTGGATATAGTCGACCATAGTCGAAAATAGAGTTACATCAAAGCTTAAGATGAATCAATACCAAGCAAACCGATTAGATTATTTTCGTTTAAAAAAATGTTTCGGCTTGTAAAAAAAATGACTAAGTACAGGGTGGGCCATTTAAAGTGGAAGGATTTGTTTTTGCAATAGCATAGTAAAGAAGTGGAATTTAAAAATTTTTTTTTTTTGAAATTCATTTATTTTGGTCCAAGGAGATTTGTTCTAACTACTTTTTGATTATGATATCTCGTAAATGACCGCCTCTGGCCTTGACCACAAAATGTGCCCTTTTTTCGGCATTTTCCATCACTTTGCCCAATGTTTCGGCCGATATGGCAGCAATTTCTTGTCGGATATTGTCTTTCAGCGCAGCCAGGGTCCTTGGTTTACCAGTGTATACCTTGGATTTTAAATATCTCCATAAAAAAAAGTCAGGAGGCGTCAAATCAGGTGATCTCGGTGGCCAGTCATAATCGCCGTTTTTCGATATTAATCTTCCGGGGAACATTTCGCGCAATAATTTGGTCGTGGCAGCCGCTGTATGGCATGTAGCGCTGTAGGTCACCCGTCCTGTTGGAACCAGTAATTGTCTTCATTTTCACGAACAAATGGCAATAAAAAATCGCCTAATTCTTGCAAACGATGGCGACCTGATGTCGATGGAGTCTCTGCAACACTGGCTCGAACGGCATCAATATTCTCGTCGAAACGTCTTAGTCGTTGTCTGGACAGATGACTGGCATTACCAACACTACCAGACGATATAAATTTGGCATATAATCGACGTATAGTGTTGTCTCCAGGCGATGTTTTAACTTTATTTTTATTTTTCCACGCACGTTTAGTTAACACAATTGAGAAGTTATTTTGAATGTACAGCTGAACAATTTCAGCGCGTTGTTTAGGTGTGTATTGTTCCATGGTTCAAATTGTACTGAAATGACGTTTCCAACGCGGTATGACATTTGTTAATCTGACATCTCTGTCAAAAGTTATGGGGTTGCCAGATGCTTCCACTTTAAATGGCCCACCCTGTATAACAGTTGCAGAGCAATATAGAACTAGTGTACTTTGCTATATTGGACTACATTCCGATCATCATACTATGGTATATAACAGTTAACCAATGAATGCAAGTGAATATTTGCCGGAGCAGCTGACCTGCGCAAAACAACAACACGCAAATGAACGCCACATCGCTGTTGCACATGTGTCAAAATACAGAGCTGTCAAATATAATCGGCATCAGCAAATACTCGGAGAAAAGTAGTTTTTCGCATTGGAGATTAAATGCTGATAACGTAGTCAATACATTTGAAAATTAACTAGTTTATGTATTGTGTTTCCCTAAATATCAGCACTGAACGTTATATTTATAATTAATGATAATGTCATCTCCCGAGACTAAACTAGAGGTATGTGAAGTTTGTTTATAAATATCAGTTTCAAGCAGACAGATTTTCATCGTAGCTCTATGATGATTACGCCTCGGCGACAGAATCGATGGAAGGCCAAATGTCCGTCCCAACCACAAGCCGAAACTCGACAAATCCTGGGGCGCCCAATTTCAGCACGCTCGATGAACCCATCAAAGAAACATTCGTAAGTGCTTTTTTTTGTCGATCATTTGCAAACTAAATCAATTATTTTTTTTCGCCGTAGCTTCGCGACGTTAAGGCAGTCGGGCTAAAATTCTTTCACGTACTTATACCGAAGGAAAAGAACACACTGCTGCGAGATTGGGATCTATGGGGTCCACTGATTTTGTGCACTTTTATGGCGACAATTTTGCAGGGCTCAGCAGACGATATGTATGACGGGGGTCCGGAGTTCGCTCAGGTTTTTGTGATCGTGTGGATCGGAGCGATGATTGTCACACTGAATTCCAAATTGCTGGGAGGAAACATGTAGGCTGAGGGGGACTGTATGTTGTTCTAAAAATGTTAGCTCGATTCGCTTTGTTTCCAGATCGTTTTTCCAGTCGGTTTGTGTGCTGGGGTACTGCCTGACACCCTGTGCTATAGCACTTCTGCTATGTAGGATTATTCTCGTGGGTGAGCAGACAACGTTTTTGTTTGCTCTGCGGTTACTAGCAGCAGGAACCGGCTTTGGTTGGGCTACTTATGGTAAGTTGTGACAGTAGTATAATTTCAATAAGATGCGAAATTAACAATTCTACGATTCACGAAACATTCTCAGAAATTGAATTGTTTGAAATATTAACAACCAAATTAATTCAGTACTGTCTGGATTTTAGTTGTTTTCGAAATAACAATGTACAATCCGTTTGATTTAGTTTAAATGAAGCTATACTTTTCAATAAAAGGTTGAACTTACAACTTCTATTTCAAGAAGCAAGTGGATAAACAACAAGAAAAATGTCATACCTTAAATTGATTTGCCCATTTCGTATAGATTTAGTTGTTCGGAAAGTATTCATTGCTAGTTGTTTAATTTTAAGTCAATTTGTGCAGCGATTCAGTATGCGGATATCGGCAATCTGTTTTCAACGTGGCGTTGGAAAACATGGACTTAAGCGACGAAAACGGACTAGCGATTGGAAACTCTCATGTGCTTTATGAGCAATTGTAGAACCGCAAGTTTGACATCGTAGCGCTGCAGGAATTGAGCTGGAGAGTATCTACAGTACGTACGTTTCACCGTGGGTATACCATCTACCAGAGCTGCGGTTACCAAAATGATCTAGGAACAATTTTCATTGTGATGGGCAATATACAGAAGCGAGTGATTGCGTGGCGATCAGTCAACTCACGAATGTGCAGATTGAGGAAAAGGGGAGCATCTGTACAGCGCATCTCAGTTAACTAATGAAAACGGCATAATGAAGCTGATTGAAGGAAGCAGATGTCGAAAGCTACGCACATTTGCTCGAAGCTACTCTGCCAGAAGAAGACGAGCTTAATGAGACTCCTCTTGAGGACTGTTAGAACATGATTAAAACAGCCATTAACATCCTTGGTGACGGAGAACGAAGATAACGGGGCGAGTGGTTCGGTTATGAGCGTCAGAAGGTGTTACACGAGAAGAACGCTGAAATATGAACAGATGCTGAAATGCGGAGGAGCTGCAAAGTTAAAGCCTTTCTAATACAAACAAACAAGAAAGGCACAGATGCGGAGACAGTAATCCCAAATCTTCCAGAAGAAGAAGTACCGCCGGGAAGATGAGTGTCAAAAACTAGGACAGCTGAAGCACTCTCATGAGACACAAATTTTATGTCGTAAACTGAATGTATCCTGAAAAGGCTTCGTGGTACGAACAGAAATGTGTCGAAATAAGGATGGGAGTCACCCCCGATCGATCGTTTCAATGAACATTTGTTCGCATAGCTAGACGTAATCACCAGGTTGCTCTGTCTGTAGTGTTAGTATTTACATTTCCGATAACAGTCAGAACGTTTCTGTCGATAGTTTCAGTTGTTGTCGGATAAAATCAAATAGGTTTGGAAAAAACTTATTGAAATGTCTGGAAAAGGTGCTCTGGATTTGTTGCGAGGCTATGATAGTACTTTTTCCCAAATACTCTGGGATTTGATAAGAACAGCAGGTTCGTGTTTTTCAATTCATTGAATTTGTAAAGGAAATCTGCAATGTTGGTAATTTTAGCAACATGATTTACCGATATCACGATCAATCGCATAAAGATGGTGGACTGACTCACACCAACGGTATGAGTAAATGCTGAATATGTGGAATAATTCGATGGGTGCAGTTTCAACTCCATTGCCAAACTGGAGTTTTGGTGAGAACGGAATTATCTAGTATTTTTTATTCTTCCCCGATAGTAATGTGCGTGTGAGGTTCAGTGGGGAAATTTATAGACGTTGCCCGAAAAATTATGAATCGAATGTTCGAATTTATGCAGTGATTGTATCACTACGTCTCACGTCTCACGTCTCTCTCATAGTGTGGGCGGTATGCCAGTGGAAAGAGTGGCGGCTTCTCTATTTAGTTTTTTTGTGATGGCAGCGTCTGTAAGTTGAAGTGATATGCTCTTATTGTGTTCAGACGAGCGCCAGAGTATGTATCGGTACTGAGTATGTATATGTGTCTGCAGTGCATCTCAGATATGGAAGCATAACGATCCCGAATATTTTCAAGAGTGTTTATGTGTCGACATTAGGGTGCCAATGAATGCAAGGGAAAAAATCGACCCTAAAAATTTCAAAAAGTTACCCCATAAAAAATGTTTGCCAGCTCGAGAAAACACCCTATGCCGAATTTCAGCTCAATCGAACTTAAGGGAGAGTGGCGCAAAGCGGTCAAGGTTTGAGTTTTTTGAAAGGAAAGCGGGGTTTTCGAAAAAAAAATTTGATGCCAAATGTCTTCTTCTTCTTCTTTTTGGCTTTGAGAGGGTTTAAACTTTTCAGTTCATTCGCCTCTAGTGCCAAATGTCTTAAAATTGCATGAAGCGTCGAGATCTAGTGTCATCTCGAAAATTTTTTTTGTTCCCCCCTTGGGTGATTTTTCGATTTTCAAAAAACTCAAACTTTGACCGCTTTGCGCCACTCTCCCTTAAGTTCGATTGAGCTGAAATTCGGCATAGGGTGTTTTTTCGAGGTGGTGAACATTTTGTGTAGGGTAACTTTTTGAAATTTTAGGGTCGATTTTTTCCCATACATTACAAGGGAGAGTGCTTTAGTTCGATTGAGCTGAAATTCAGCATAGGGTGTTTTTTCGAGCTGGCGAACATTTTTTATGGGGTAACCTTTTGAAATTCGAGATGACCATTTTCATTGGTACTCTAGTAGACATACTTGCAGAGCGGTCTTGAAGCGGCAGAGTGTGCAGTGGTGTCAGATTATTTTTTTTCATACATACTTAATTTAATTTATTTCATGATTTGTTGAACTTTTCATTTTTCAATTATTCAATTTGTTAATACCTTAACTCCTTTATTCTTTGAATCTTTTAAATTTAAATTTTTCAATTCTTAATTTTTTTCTATATATAGTTTATTTATTAATTCTTGAGTTCTTCAGTTTTTTACTATTATTCTTTCATTCTTTCATTCATTCATTCTTATATTATTACATTCTTTCACTGTTTTACTCATTCGTTCTTTTACTCATTCATTCTTTCATTCCGCCGTCTTGATTGGAGTTCTACGAAGCGTACCCGTGATGTGTAATTGAATATATCACCGGATCGATAGTTTTTTAGGATTTTATAGGTTTTCTCAGTCACCTTTTCAGGTTTCTCCGTCGCGTTTGGAATTTGATAATGAGTACGCACAATGAATAAAACAATATATCATCGATTTGTTTAGAATAGTTCTCTCGGTGACCTTCTCAGGTTTCCCAAAAATAACTCCGCCGTCGATTGAAGTTCTATGAATCGTACCCGTGGTATATAGTTGAATATATCGCAGGGTCAATTGCTTTAGAGGTGTTCTCTCGGTTACCTTCTCAGGTTTCCGACATGTAACCGTCTACTGTCGCGATTGGATTGACGACTGAAAAAGAACCTGTATTTATGAATGAATAGTCGGTCCAATCAATTTAACAGGTTTTCCTTCTCAGGATACCTAAAGAAATTTTTTTCGGAATTTTGTTTCGACGGGTGGTCGATAGTTCGCCCCTAAAATAATCACATCACTTACCTCAGTGAATCCTGATTTTACCTCTTCCCTATCCCTTCCTTGATAAACACTAGGGAACCACGCTATAGAGGCGACCCTTCTGGCCTTTGGGCGGCGAATATCATACTAACATTCCTTTCCTTCCCGTAAGGACGTGGCCTGCGTCGTTATTGACTAAAGCTCGAATCACCGAAACTTGCACAATGAGAATTATTTGCTAGCCCAAGCGTCATTCAGTGTGTTCTTTGTGTAATTTGCTGGTTCAGGTCCATCACGGAGAGCAACTACGAATTGTACAGTCTACCCAAGCTCAAACTGAAGCTCAAGCTCAAGTATGTCGAATAATTGGAATTCAAGGAGTTATAATGCTAGGAACCAATATTTTTGGTGCTGATCTGATTGTTCCATTATCTATTTGATGATTCAAATGCAGAAATTTTGGTAATTATAACATTAAAAAACACAATTGCCTCTCTTCGTTTATTGCAGTGCTGTGCACAGAAAATAGTAATTATATGAGCAGCGTTCCAATGGTTTCTTATATTCATCTATTAGGAAACAGTAAGTAATAAGGAACTATCATGAAAAACATGTTTGGACTCTACAAAGAATGTGCTTCAAATATAGATTTAGCTTGTAGCACATTATACTGATAATTGATGATTTTCGTACGATGAATGAAATCTGTATGGAACTACGTCCGTTATGCGTACAAACAATGATTTTTCGAAAACATTTTTTTTCAGAATTGCTCAAATGTTTTCTAACAAAAAATGTTTGTTTGCATGTTGAGCAAACGTATTACATTGCGTAGAATGCATAACTGCCGAAAAGTTTTTTTTGTCCATTTTGAAAAATTTTGTCCATTTTGTCGCTTACGTCTCCTATACAAACATGGGCCGTTCTGTACACACTTGCCATTTCTTACGTTTTGATTCACTCTATAGTTGCGGCCAAAACGAAACCGGTCAGCGAACCATAAACAGTCCGTGTACAATTTCGCTAGTGGGATTTAAGTTTTTTAGACGGAAAGTGTAAAAAGAAAAAAAAAGTGTAATACTTTTTGTTAGCCTAATTAATATAAGATCATTGTTTGCTCATCGATGCACGTCTTTCGGGAACATATTGGGGTACAAATTGAAAATCAGAATCGAGCGCATTGTGAAAATTGTTCAATTTCAAACGCTTACTGCTCAGTCATTTCATGATGGATTGTTTAATTTTTTACGTCAATCGATCTCGGCACTCCATAATAATTTTTTATATTGAATAAAATGATATATGTCATGAAACTAACTATCGAACAATTGAAAAATCTCAACCCCTATCCTAACGGGAATATCCACTTCTAATTGGTCGAAATTGACGACACATGCGCCGGTTCCCTAACAGAGACATCGAAACCTAGCTACCTGGGGGAAATCGGCATTGCAAATACATGAAAGTAGGGGGAACTTTGATCCTACCGAAAAGTGTTCCTTAACAGAGACATCAAAACCAAGCTGCCTGGGGGAAATCCACATTGCAAATTATTGGAGGCGAATGAACTGCAAAGTTTAAAGCCTCTTAAAAACAAAGAAACGTGAAACATTGCAAATAGATGAAAGTAGGGGGAGCTTTTATTCCCACTGAAATGTGTTCCCTAACAGAGACATCAAAACCAAGGTGCTTTCATTTGGTTGCTTCGTGAAATTTCATATCAATGACGGTTCGTGTATTGTGAAAATTTTAGTGAATTTTAGTGTAATTGTAAAATTATATATGGTAGCCGTTGTGTTAGAAATGACTTGATATATGAAACGATTTATTTCAATTTCCATAAATAAAAACCAAGGTGTATTCCCGCTCGAGAACGGGTCGTTCGGTTTAAGCTGTCTGTTTTGTTGTGTCCATTTTCACCCATGGAAAGTTCATGCGGCGAGAAAAAATTGGAAAAGTGAATAAATATTCGAAAAAGTGATTTCCCATATACACCGCATATAGTAGTAGGTGTTGTTAGTCCAATTAAAATTCGCATTGGGTTGAATAAACACTCAGAAAGTAAAAAAAAAACAAAATTTCCTTTTCCATTTGAAAAATTGTTTGCTCTATATAAAAGTAACATGTTTTTACTGATGAGAATAATAGATAATTGTGTTCGTTATTGGTAATTATCTCATATTACTTTTTTTTTTATTTCATCCATAGATGACACAGAAGGCATCTCGTATAGGGTCACAGAGGGCGGTTTTCATCATATCTCATTCCAATTCGGTTTCTTCTATCTGATACGCACCACCCAACGACTGTTTACCATATTTCTGTCATCACCACTCGGTAAACACTGGTGGAGTGAACAAACAATACCCAACAACCAAACAAAATTGCCCTTTTCAGGGCCACCAAATCATTATCAATGAGTTTAACGATGTAATTCAAACATATCCAAAATCAACAGATAGCCTAACGGAATCCTACATCAACTATGCGGTCGTGTCTCGGACACAACCCTCCTGTGACTTTTTTTAATTTTTTTTTTAAATTTAAGTCCATTCCGGCAAAACCGACCGGATTTCATTGACAGGAAAATACATCCTTACTATTTGAAGATGCTTCGTGTTTATGCTTGGGAGACAAAACGGTAGAGTTGAACTAATATTCAGCTGAAAACGGCCCAGCGGTCATTCTTACCTGTGAATGAAGTCCACGGATCACCATAAAATCAATCATCAAACCCATATTTCATTGCACAGTCCCGTATGCTAATTTCTACAGGGTACAAATGCACTGGATATGACAGTAAAGATTGCTTTGGCAAATCGACCAACCAGAATTTGGGATTTTCGAATGGCTAATGCTTTAGTTTTCTTAGCTTATTGGCCACATATCTGGTGAATGCTCACCCAAGCTGGGATCAAAATTCCCGTGTTTGTCCGGACCAACGGACAACGTGAAACGCCCTTTCAATACGAAAAACATAATTGGTGACTGACCTTTCTAGACAGGAATCTCAACCAGTTTGTTTTTTATAATTCAAAATCTGTTCAATCCAATCACGTATCATTTGCACCTGGTTCATGTTCATATAGAGCTCAAGAGAGGGGATTTGAAATAATAGAAACATGATCTTGAAAATTCATGAGAATTTTTGGGTGTAGTTTTACCCTAATTTGCGACAGGAAAAAGAGTGGAAATATTTGAACTTTAATATTAAGTTGATTTGTGTATCTAATGACTTATTTCTATTGGCAGTGCATTTGTTTATTTTTAATTTCAAGTGCTGCATTTGAACATCGGAATTGTTTTATTGTAAATTTGTGAAAATGTACGCCAAAGAAGTCATAACGAGTTTGTTGCTCGCTCAGAAGCCTTCGAACGAGATTGCTAAATTGGTAGCATGTCATTTTTTTCGCAACAAAAAGTCTCTAGAGGATGGTCCTAAGCAGCGAAAGTCGGGAAGTGGAGGTCCGCAGTTTGCACGTACGCCAAACGTGATGAAATCGGCTCGTGCGAAGCTTACTCGCATCCCAAACAACAATTACTCGCAAACTTGCCCAGGGAACCAACATTTCTGAAAAACTCATGCGAAGAATAATCAAAGAAGACTTGCACACATCTTCCAGGGCTATGAGATTCCTTTCTTTGTAAAACAGCGGAAAAGATAATCCTGTTCTCCGATTAAAATATGCTCAGCATCGATGCTGGGTCTGAAAGCTGCACCGGTGAGAATGCCAAACCGGTGCATCCGGCTGGTGTCATGATGCTTGGCTTTCTGACCTCGAACGATTTGATAATGCCGCGCTTCCCTGTGTGAATACCACCTTCTCTGAGGATCAATACGTTGTTCAGCAACAGGGTGGAACGTCATGTCATACATAAAAATCGAACTCAACGGTTGCTGATTCAAAATATGAAGTTATGGCTGAATGATTTGTGGCCCCCTAGCAGTCTGGACCCGTGGGATTATTCGACTTTAGCGTATGTTAAAGCAAACACCTGCGAAATGTCACCGTAGTGTGAAAACTGAAGTCTGTCATGATGCAAAAATGGCAGTTGATGTCGAAGCACTACGTGAGTTCCGCCGTTGTCTTGAGGATGTTTCTGATAAAAATGGAGGACACATCGAGTAAATTTGTTTGATAGAACCTAATTAAGATAACTTAAAGTTCATTTAAATATCGTTAATTAGTTGGCAAAAAAATTCAAATCAGTCCAGCAATTCGAAAGCTATGTATTTTTTTTATAAATTATTATATTCGCCAAAATCAGCAAAAGAGCCCATTTTTCAGACCAACTTTGCTCAGGTAAATAAAAAAAACGGATCCGATAACGACGAAATAATGAGCAAAACGGAGCTTTTCTCATGTACTTGTTAATTATTTTTTTCAACCTATATTTGAACAATTTTTAAAACATTTGTCAACAAAAAGAACCATTTATCACAGTTTTCTGATTTGGGAAACGAAAAAAAAAACAGATCGGTTTAAAGTTAATATTCCAATGCTATTGTTTTTTTATGAAAATTGTTGTTCGCTTTTTACAAACCATTTTTTTCTGCTCCTATTTCAGCATCCATCATATTCCTAGGAGACAGCCAGCCAGTCAACCGGAAGGCCCTTGCCGTCTACCCAATTTTTCTGTTCTATTTCATCATTTCGTGGCTAGTGGTATCCCATAGTAACGTTTAATGGTCAAACTCGAAGGGCGCCAAAAGAGCACAGGACCATTTGCAATAGGAGAGCAGAGACAAAATGACGGAAGTTCGGGAGCCACCGGTTTTACCGAATCGAGTTAAGTGAAAGGTGATTCTAGCTAATCCTTCGAATGTGATGTATATAAATCTAGTGGCAAAGCTAGGGGTGACTATTAGTAGCAAACGTCGCCGCACAGCTTGAGTATGAGTCGCTTTTTATCAATCGAAAACATTCTATAATTTAATTCCTTCAAAAGATGTACTTTTTTGTATCATATTTCCAATATCACACAATGAACCTTAGTTGATCAGCATCAATATTTTATGCGTTTGAAACGTACGTCGTTCGGAACTAGAGAAACTCCCGAGGTAGTGTTCCTAAAAGCTAAATTTTTTTTATTAGTTAATCGTATCAGCAACAAATTTATCCTAAGTGTTACAACTTATGGAAGCCGAAAAAACACCATCGGTCAAATCAAGTTTCACAACAATCTATAGTTTTGGCATAAAATTAATTTAAACATAAAACATTCACTAACATAGCCTCAAAGCTCATCGGAACTATTCGCTGCGCTGTTGGCTGGACTCGTGTTGGGCACCAGATCGAACGCCAGCTGCATTTTCACACAGTCCTTCTTGCGGTTTTTGTACGATAAACTGTTCGAGCGAGGCTTACGGCGCATAAAATGTCGCTCGACCCACTTCAGCATCGTTAGCACGGAATCGGTCGAGGGCAGACGCCGTTCGGCTTGTGTTTTTACGATTTGAGCATTGGTAACACGGAACGTTGCTGCCATGCCTTTGAGAGCCTGCAATTGCAAGAATATTGTTAGAAGCGATGTGAAAATATGTTTTTCCTGGTAATGCATTACCATCATAGCATCCTCATCGGTCGTATCGTCACCAGCGTAGATAATTTTGATACGTTCGCTCCAGTCAACACCGAAAGCCGTTCTCAGGATGTAGATCGAGGCACGGCCCTTGTTCCATTGCACCGGTGGTTTCGCTTCCAGGGCACAGTGCGCTTCTGCGGCCTTGAAGCCATGCTGAACGATAAGCTGGCGGGCCTTTTCTACCAAGTCCGTTCTCAGCTCGGTAGGGGTTTCGCGATAGTGGAAGGTAAGCAAGGCTCCCTTATTCTCTACCCAGGCTCCATCATGACACACCTGTAGGAGATATGACAATTCTTGAAATCCTCATAGAATAAATGTTTGAAAAATCCCATAAACACCATAAACGGACTTTCATCAAAATATACTTTTGGACAGTTTTTGTGTCCTTGAGAATCCTTACATCTACTGTCAAAATTTCAGAAAAAGTTAGTTCTACAAACCCCTTACAAAAAATTGAAAGTATTCGTTTATTTGAGGAACCCCTTATGTCTATGTTTCTAAACATCAACACGGGCGGCGCTGCTCTAGATAATTTAATTCATTGTTTACATCCGATGCCGAAAGAAGCTTGCGCAACTCAACTCAATCGGAATGTCTTCTAATTCGGATTGCGACCCGGACATTATCCCGAAATGAAAGCGTGGTGTTCGGCGGACCGCGGAATACAAAGCGGAAGTAATAAAAAGGGTAAGAATCGAAGGAGCTTGTGAAATAAAAACAAACATGACTGGTACTTGCAAAACTTGATATCGAATCGATACAACGTCATCATCAACACGTCAACATTACAAGGAATCAACTATTTGTATATACAGGGTTTTCCATTTCGGGCTTCCGAAAGTATACAGCCCTGCGCTGACAACCGTTTGACATAGCTGTCAACCAAAGCGTCACATCGTTAGTTGAATGTCTGCCATTTCACAATATGGATCGTTTTAGCATCGCACAACGTGTTAATTTTGTTAAATTATACTATAAAAATGATGAAAAACCGGCAAATGTTTTTCGAGCATTACGGACGGATTTTGGTCGTCATGGACGGCCTACAGAGCACACAATTGCTAATGTAGTGCGTAAATTCGAACAAACTGGATCCATAGCGGATATTGTGAAACCTGTGCATCATCGTAATGTGCGTTCGGCCGACAATATTGTTGCTGTTGCTGCCAGTGTGGAGGATGACCCGAATGTTTCGATTCCACGGCGTGCTCAGCAATTGGGATTGTCAAACACATCATTGTGGCTAATTTTGCATTTGGACTTGTACCTACATCCATATAAAGTCCAACTGGTACAAAAATTAGAGCGTGGTGACCATGGAATGCGTCGGGCATACGTCGATTGGGTGAACGAACAACAGCAGCAAAATGCTGAATTTTCGCATCAAATTTTCTTCAGCGATGAGGCACATTTCGAGCTCGGTGGCTATGTGAACACCCAAAATTTCCGTATATGGGGCTCAGAAAATTCACACGTGATTGTTGAGAGGCCATTGCATCCGCCAAAAGTCACTGTTTGGTGCACATTATGGTCTGGTGGAGTCATCGGGCCGTATTTCTTTGAAAATGAGGACGGCGAGACGGTAACTGTGAATGGTGAGCGCTATGGCGCATGTTAACCGATTTTTTTTGCCACAAATTGAAGATATGGATACGGATGACATGTGGTTTCAGCAGGACGGCGCCACGTGCCACACAACACGACCGAACATGGCCATATTGCGAACGAAATTTGAGGGACGCATAATTTCGCGTTTCGGTGATGCCAATTGGCCGCCCAGATCATGCGATTTGAACCCGCTGGACTGTTTTTTGTGGGGTTATGCGAAAGACCGTGTCTATGCCAACTCTCCGCAAACTCTTGAACATTTGAAAGACAACATTCGTGAAGTTATGATCGAGATACCGCCCCATATGTGCCGAAAAGTCATCGAAAATTACCTGTTCTGGATCAAGGTGTGCGAGGAAGCCCTAGGTGGACATTTGAATGATGTTGTATTCCACACATAATGGCATAAACCAAACTTGAATTTGAAATGAAAGTTTCATCGAAATTCGAATTCTAAGTGTGTTTTATTTCAATTTACTTTCGGAATTTAAAGTTGGAAACCCCTGTATTATATTTGGAAAGTAGTGGCCGGCAAATCCCAAATGACCAAAAAGTGCACTTCAAGGTTTCGCAGTTCAACCAGATTTCTCACTCGATAGGTTTGAAGGACCTGATGGTGGCAAAATAGAAGAACTTTTGTGCAGTAATTGTTCGATTCATAATCGGTTTTTGTAGTCGGTATTCGATTAATCGTCAGTATTAATCGAATACTGACTAGTCGCTTCGTATACGGACTACCAAAAATCAATAACACCAATGACAATAAAAAACCAATGATCACAAAGCGAACTTATTAGATTGATAAATCTCGTCTCTGTTCATGACTTATTGATTGCGCAGTAACCGTTTGATTAGTAATCGATTAATCGAAGCGGGATCACTACTTACAAGTATGTTGAATTCAATTGAATACGAAAATTATTTCATTCAATCAATAATTTAATCAATACAAACAAATGATTACAAAGCCAACGGTAGTCCAACGTTAATCTTGCGGTTATATCATAGATATAACCAGAGATGCCAACCTTCTTCTTCTTTCTTTGTTTTTAAGAGGCTTTAAACTTTGCAGTTCATTCGCCTCTATGCCATCCTTCCTGATTTTTCTGGATTTCCCAGACTTTTTAGCATGCTTCCTGATATCCTGATGAACACTCAATTTATCCTGATTTTTGTACTCTTTACATTGTTCGTAATAAATATACTGGTTTCCATGACAATGTTTTCTGCCATGATATTTCTCCGATTTACACTTGTATATATCTTACATTAAGTTAAACTTTGTACTTAACTTTTTTATCTCTACCCTCAATTGTTTCGTGCCAGAAAATTTCATGAACCCAGATTGAACCCAGATCTAATTTATGAAATTACAACGAGATTAAGTTTGAGGAACAACATTGCTTTATTGAGGATAATGTGTATGTAGATGTATTCCCAGGGCTATTAATGTAAAAATACGTTTCAGAGTATAAAATTACTCAAGAGAAAAATTTTCAATCCACTGTCAATATAAAAAGATTTCATATGTAATTTGTTCGTCTGATTCAAAGTAGAATCAACTTTAAAGATGGGACTATGGTAAATATATGATATAACCGTACTGAATATCAAAAAAATAGGAAAAATTTAACCAGTCTTCCACTGCTGATATGTTTTCCTCAATTGTTGAGTAAAGATCAATTCCAAAGCATTGATGATGAATTCTGTGAAAATTTGAATATGGTCTTGGTTTGTCCGATTTTGGGTGTTTTTACACTACTAATAAATACAAATCGATTTTTCTTCATGAAAATCACATATAATCGATACGAGTTTGAGTTTGTTGAAAAGCCCCAACTCTGTATTTGCTAATAATTACCATAAGGCGTTGAAATTATTCAAATTTTTATGTTTTTAATGATTTTTCTCAAAGAGAAATTATGATCATGATTTGACCACCTCTGATCATGGTTTGTCCAAAAAATGATCATCTCCATTTTTGAATGAAAAAAATCGAATTTGAAAGCAGATGTTACATTTATCATTGTTTGAGTTTATTGTCATCATATTGATCCATTCATAATTTAGGCTTTCTTCAGAATATTGTCTTTTCTTGGGCATTTTAAAAGTGTTCACCTCAATACACTCAAAACAGAGAAACGTTTTTCGTGCTATTTGCGAATGACACAATAAACAAACTGCAGCGCGGTCGCCATAGAAATCATGTGAACAAAACAACATTATTGAATTGGACAACTCATGATAAGAATTGAGTTCATCTAAATGCGTTAATTCAATGGTTTAGCTATGTAAATCAGATACATATGGTGTGCAAGCAAGATGTTTACAATATTTGTAAGTGTTATAATTCAGAAATGGTCTGAATACGTGCCAAATAATCATCTGGTGATCGATTAAAAGTTAGCTGGAATGAGGGGCGCATTGACACCAATAGAAGGTGTATTTTATGATATCTTAAAGGATACGTCATTCCGTAAAAATATACTATAAAACTACTGTAAATCATGAAAAAGACAATTTTGTTTATATGTTTTGAAACAATCGAATACCTGATTTGACAAAGGTGAGCATTTAAAAAGTGGATAAACCATGATCATATTTTCGACTAGACAAACCAAAATCATTTACCTCAGTCTAATTCTATTTCGAAGATTTCAAGTATGCAATGTTGCTTAAATGACCCACAACGTTTCACTGCAATCTGAGATGTTGCTGCCAATGGCCAGTCGAGATGGCATGGAATTCGTCATTTATATAATTTCATTGTACTCATATATAATATCGGAAATGATAAACAAGCAAACCAACTGAAATGAATTCGTAGTTCTACCTCTTAAGCGGTCGTGTTACAACGAATTGCCTGTTGTAACACAGAATCCCGAGATGAACATGGCAAATAATACAATTCAATAAACAAGGTTAAAGTTGTGAATTGTCCAATAAAACCTTTCAAAAATCTGCTCACAAATAAAATTTACTTCATTTATGGATATGAAATAATCACTTTAAGCCCCCTTTTGTTTTGTAACTTCTATGTAAGCGACACTGACAATTGCCTTACACAAAATTGCAACCTATGACAACTTGCAGATGATGGAGTGGTGTCTGTCGTAGGATCAAACGAATCCGACCTGCAAGAACCCTTACAAGATACTTTGAACAATTTTTCAACCTGGGCCATTGGGCTAGGGATCGAATTCTCCACGGAGAAAACAGAGATGGTGGTTTTTTCTAAGAAGCATAAACCAGCAAAATCAAAGCTTCAACTTTTGGGTAAACCGATCACACATGCTATGTCATTCAAGTATCTTGGGGTCTGGTTCAACTCCAAATGTACTTGGGGGCCCATATTAGGTATCTGAGTAAAAAATGTCAACAAAGAATAAACTTTCTCCGTACAATTACCAGCACATGGTGGGGAGCCCATCCAGAAGATCTTATAATGTTGTATCGAACAATTATTCTCTCAGGGATGGAGTATGGAAGTTTCTGTTTTCAATCAGCTGCCAAAACGCACCTCATTAAATTCGAGCGAATTCAGTATCTTTGTCTCCGTATTGCGTTGGGATGTATGCTCTCAACGCATACCATGAGTCTCGAGGTTTTGGCAGGCGTACTCCCACTAAAAGATCGCTTCAATTTATTATGTCTTCGGTTCCTCATCCGGTGTAAGGTTATGAACCCATTGGAGATCGAAAATTTTGAGCAGCTTATCGAGCTAAATTTTCATTCTGGATTCATGAGCTCATATCATGAATTCGTCTCCATGCAGGTTGATCCTTCTTCGTATATTCTCAACCGTGTTTGTTTCCCTGACCACATCAATTCCTCTGTGCATTTTGATCTGTTCATGAAGGAGAAAATCCATGATATTCCAGATTATCTTCTATCGGGGATCGTTATTACGATCTTCAATGCAAAGTATGGGCGTATCAATTGTGATAATATGTACTTTACTGATGGGTCCTCTATGAATGAGTCCACAGGATTTGGAGTGTTCAACGTATTTTTTAGCACCTTACACAGTTTTCATTATCCTTGCTCACTATATATTGCTGAATTGGCAGCGATATACTGGGCGCTGGAGAGCGTCGCCTCACGACCTGTTGAACACTATTACATTGTAATGGATAGTCTTAGCTCTGTCGAAGCTCTCCGTTCAGTGAGGCCGGAAAAGCACTCGCCGTACTTCCTTGAGAGAATACGAGAAATTTTGAGTGCTTTATCCAGATGCTGTTATGTCATCACCTTTGTCTGGTTCCCTTTACATTGCTCAATTCCGGGTAATGAGAGGGCTGACTCATTAGCAAAAGTGGGTGCGATTGAAGGCGACATTTATCAGCATCAAATTGCCTTCAATAAATTTTATTCATTACTCCGTAAAAATGCAATCGCTAACTGGCAACGCAAGTGGAACGGAAATGAATTGGGCCGGTAGTTTCACTCGATTATCCCTAAGGTTAGCCTTAAGCCATGGCTAAAAAGTCTGGACTTGAGTCGGGACTTTATTCGCACCTTCTCTCGGCTCATGTCAAATCACTGTTCGTTAGATGCGCTACTCTTTCGTATTAATCTTGCTGACAGCAATATCTGTGTTTGTGGCCAAGGTTACCACGACATCGAACACGTTGTTTGGTCGTGCGAGGGATATGTTGTTGCCAAATCGAATTTAGAAAACTCTCTTCGGGCCGGAGGAAGGCAGCCCAATGTGCCGGTGAGAGATGTGTTGGCTCGGCTAGATCTTGGTCTAGCCGACATGGTCCAAATATATGTTTTCCTTAAAACTATCGATCTTCGAGTGTGATTGTTCTTACATCCTTTTCCCCTCCTTTCATCCTTCGCGAGCTATCGGTTCCCTTCCATTAGAATAAGTTGAATTGTAATACATATTAGATGTAATGATAGTTTTTAAGAATTGAGTGTTAAATGTGAAGTGTGAATGTGAATGTGAATGAGAATGTGAGTATGAGTGTGAACATTGTTACAATCTCCGTACATCCCATCCTTTTGCTAATTAAAATGTGTCACCCTTCTAAACTCGATTCGACCGCGAGTAATCGGTTTCCTATTTTATTTACCATAGAATTAAGGAAACATGTTAATATATGCTAGTAGAAATATAGTAAAGAGTTTGATTCCTTTAAACTTATGTAACTGAGTCTGTAAAAATAAACGATTTAATAAAAAAAATGAAATATTCACACGGCTCACAACCCTTTCTAGCAGATGCAAAGAAAAAAAAATAATTTTTTTTTGTTATCGCATGACTGTAAAATCAGGGGCTTTATAGCGCAGATAGCAAGTTGGTTTCCTAGGTTGGGGTCTTGAATCCTGCCACTATGTAACGTCTTTTTCGCAAATTGGAAATTAGTTCGACAGCCCTGGAGCGTAAGCGTGTATCGTTTTGCTTGCCATGCATTGTACGTTTGGACGCTTTGGAAATGTAGTGTTAGGAACGGTGGAAGTACTCAAAGAGCACTAAACTGAATGACAGGCAAAACCTCGTAGTATTATGTTCTTTTCATTTATTGCGTAACGCAAAAAGTATAAATTTTATTCCTATCACCCTCCTCCATTACGTTTTTTTGTATTCCTTATGCATTATGGGGAATGTGAGCTGCAACAGATAATCCCTATCTAACCATAACAAACCCTTCCCCCCCTTCTTTAACCCTTTACGGTCGGAATTAATTTACCTCTGAAAAAGATTCTCTTATCTTTCCACGCTAATAATATTTTGTTTATACCGAGTACCGTTACCTATTATTCATAGAAACAGTTCGTGAGAAAGTTCACTAAACATTAAAATTCGTTTAGAAAAAAGTAGGAGGGTCTGAGCCTAGGGGCACGGACGTAGGTTTGACGTACGACTGTGATTGTTCGAAACAATTTTTGTTTTATGTAATTCTTTTCATTGTTCAGAAATCTCTCATTTTGCCCCTTTTGTAACTCCAAATGGTGGCCCTGAAAAGGGCCGTTTGTTATATGTACTTATAACCGTCAAACGGGTTGTAACGAACAAAAAATAAAATTAGCTTTCCTGCCAGAAGCTCAACTGTTAAACTGTCTAACTGAATATGAATGAATATCAGTGTGATACATAATAGGGTGGAATGGTAGACGAAGTGTATGTGGATCGGTAAACGAAAAAAAAAATCGTCATTGATTACATTGAATATGAAGAAGAAACAAGAAATGTTGAAAATACTTACGATTTCGTGATAGCTTGAGGCAAAATATACATGAAATCATAAAGCTGCTTTATTTTGAATGGATAGCTATGGTACTGTAAGCCATCGGGTGTAGTAGCTTTTTCGGTGAAATAATGTTCGTTTGTACAAACTCTGTGAGCCGTGACAATACCACTTTGGTATCGCTGAAATAATGATTTTCTGAAATAATGAGCCTTATTCTAGCATACATTTAACATTCACATTTCAAATAGAAACTATGAATGAAAATTAACTTCGCCGTATTAAATTAGTGTTCAATGTGGAAGGAAAACCTTGCTTT
Organism: Toxorhynchites rutilus septentrionalis; assembly: GCF_029784135.1. Taxonomy (NCBI): domain Eukaryota; kingdom Metazoa; phylum Arthropoda; class Insecta; order Diptera; family Culicidae; genus Toxorhynchites; species Toxorhynchites rutilus. The sequence continues at coordinate 27,336,899 of NC_073746.1, read as the reverse complement.
TTCTTGTGGTAAAATAATCTCTTGTATCTGAAGATAATTTATGAGTTTTAGTGGAAAACTAATTTCGTATCCAGATGTCGACACCGTACCGTTGTTGTCGCGGATCTTCATTTCGTTTCAACATTGAAGTATATTCGGGAATACGTACCAATGAATTGCTATGGAATTGCAGTCGTCTTATTAACCCACTCCACCATCTACATCACCCTTATTCCTACACATTGACTGGATGTCCAATTTGCTTATTGGAACGAATTATTGCACACAATCTCTTACTGTGAAGACATTTGATTTTGTGAAGACATTTTGAAGACATTATGAAATATATGAATACATTTCAGTATGATAGCGTACGTGAGTTTTTGAAAGATATCATTTTCATGATCATTCAACAACATTATACCACTTCACAAATCGAAGGTTTTCCAGTTGCATACCGTTTCGATAATATTTTTTTATGAATATGGTAATCGCGGTTCCTTTTTCATGGAAGAACTGGGGGTATATTCACTCAATCAACAGTTTATAAAGCCAATTAAAATTTAGTTCACTGTTGCGCAATATTTTCGTTGTTCACATTTATCGAAATAAACCTCAAATACTCAAGATAAGTTTAATGTAATGCGCTATATAATAACATCAATTGAGGGGCACAAAATGAAAGGGGTTTTAGTGACATCATCGATTTCTCTACATCGACTCTCTCTTTTGATCATAACTTAGCTGGAAACACATTCCCAATTGAGGGGCTCAGATAGAAAGGGGTATAACTGATTTGATCGATTTCTCTTCATCAACTTTTTCTTTAGTTAATAAATCAACTTCAGAAACATCCCAATTTGAATACAAAAGAGAGAGTCGATGTAGAGAAATCGATGATGTCACTTACACCCCTTTCATTTTGAGCCCCTCAATTGTATTTGCTAACCGGTAAGATAGGTCAGAACCTCATCAAATTGTATAGTAAACTGAAATTGGAACGTTTTTGCAGTTGAGTTATTGTCTAAAGAAAAAGGTGATGAAGAGACATCGATCAAATAATTTACATCCATTTTTTTCTAAGCCCCTCAATTAAAATAAACGCTGAATAAGCTATTGAACTTTGTACAAAAGTAAGTTATGAAATTTAGTTTCCTCCGATATGATTGTGAAGACATTTGAAGACATTTTTTTCGTATCGTGTGAAGACATTTGGAAAAATCACCTGGCATCCCTGGTTGCATACAGCATTAACGGGAACCAAGTTGAAAGAAAGAATGCATAATACATGATTTATCTTTGCATTCGCTCGCAAAACATACCTCTCTTCTTCGTTAAACTGCTCACTTGTTTTACTATTTCCACTGGTGAAGTCTCAGGCGAAAAAAATAGTAAAATAGTAAGAATGAATCTGCGTAATATGCAATTGAAAACTCTTAATTTTTCGTTACATTTTCCGTGGAGTGGCCCCCTATATAAAAATTAAAGACGTAGTCCTACGTCAAAATGTAAACTATTAAATCGTTGAATAAAGTATTTAGTATGATTCCTTGCTGTGGTGGCTGAGAGCAGACAAACGACCGCAAAGGGTTAATACAGAACATAACTTATGAACTATCCCATGCTTACTAGGTTTGAACATAATGAACATTAAAAGTACATAACATTGCACAATGGTCCAGGAGATGCATTTAAGTGGAAATTAGCATCTAGAGCTTGACAGTTATTCTCTAGACAAAAACTGTCTTAGATGATAGAACGCTCGTTTTTATGTTGTCAAAAATAGGGTGACCAAAATTGTCGATGAAATAAAAATCTAACTTTGTTATCTTTATAGACTGTTTGCTCTAACTTATAGTTGGAGCGAAAAAATAGTTTTTTTCATGATGACCCTAACGTAACATAGAAAAAAGGCGCTATATCGATTATTTTAAGAGATAGAGAAAAACTTTGTTCTACAAAGATGTCTCAAATAACTGGCACTACAACATTGTTGAACTATGTTTACCTCTATCTCTAAAGATAAGTAAGTTATATTTTTTATATCATCGACACTTCAAGGTCACCCTATTTTTGATAACATAAAAATGAGCGCTCTATCATATGTAACAACTTTGTCTAAGACAGTTTTTATCTAGAGAATAACTGTCGAGCTCTAAATGCTAATTTCCACTCAAATGCATCTCCTGGACCATTGTGCATTGGAATAAAACTTAAACTGTTATATTAATGAAGAAGTGGTTCCGCATAATATGTTTTGTGTATAATAATCGAACCTGATACCAGCAAATAAGAAGATTAGGTCAAAATTTTGAAAAAAAAATTGTTTGTCCTTTTCTCGATAATGGACTTGTTGGGCTATTCCAACAAACGATTCAATTATTTGATACTTACATTTTCCTGCAGAGCTTTCAAAAGTCCAGTAACCTTGTCTTCGTATTCAATAGGCATCGGGTGGATGAATTTGCTTCCATCTGGATGTAAAATCTCGAGGCCGTGATTGCCAGCGTAAGTGATTCCCTCGATTCCGACCATTTTCTTCACGTTCTCAACATTACGTCCCGAGATAACCGCAATGTACACGTCCGAGTGATTCGAAAGTCGTTGGAGAGTTTTCTTGGTTTCAGGAGGCAGTGTGGCCAAATCCGGGTGGGGTGCTATCGGAGCGAGTGTTCCGTCATAATCCAGTAGCAGTGCGAGTTTGTGATTAAATCCAACGTAACTGCAAATATATGAAGAAATTAATTATCCTTTCATACTGACCAATGAGAAAATAATTACTTCAGTAAATAATCGTCGAAATCATCCACGGCTACCGGTTGCATTGTGGTGGTTCCGATGTCATCCTCCTCGAGCGAATCCATCGCCTTCAAAAACTGTCTCATCCAGCTGTTCACATCCTGCTGCCTTTCACGTCTTCTCATGCGTCCCATTCGCAAAGAACGTTCATCCTCCGGCATGGTTAACGCACGGTGTATCACCTCTGCGGCGGATTCAATCTCGTATGGATTGCACAGCAACGCTTCGTGCATAGTTTCGCCAGCCCCGGCGAAAGGTGATACGATCAACACGCCCGGAGGTTCGTTTATTTGACAAGCGACGAACTCCTTCGCAACCAGGTTCATGCCATCACGAAGTGGCGTAACCAAACAAACAGATGCTTCCCGATAGAAAGCCGCCAAATCCTCCTGTCCAACGCACCCATAAATGTATCGAATCGGTGACCAGTTCGCCGTCGTAAAGCGACCATTAATCCGTCCAACTAGCTGATCCATTTCCTCTTTCAGCTCCTGGTATTCTTTCACATCGGTTCGAGAGGGTACCGAAATTTGAAACAGGCTGACATTTTCCCGGTGCTCTGGGTGCTTCTCCAGTAGCACCTCGAAAGCCTTCAGACGATTGACCAATCCTTTGGTGTAATCTAGTCGGTCCACGCCAAGGATGATTTTCTGGTTGGTTTTGATCACGCGTTTTGCCTTATTGGCAAGCTCTACAAAACGATCGTATGGAATCCCAATAGGAAGCGGACGAATGCGTACCGATCGACCACCATGTTCCACAAGCAGATTTTTACGATCGACTCGGCAACCCAAATCCCTCTGGCAGCAGTCTACAAAATTCAAACAATAGTCCCGAATGTGGAATCCAACCATATCGCAGGCGAGCATTCCTTGCAGGATCTCATCGGACCACGGGAAAAGACGAAAAATATCCCAGGGCGGGAATGGAATATGCAGGAAGAACGATAAATGACATGGTAAATTTTTTTCCTCAGCTGCTTCACGGATCCAATTGGCCGCCAGCATGAGATGGTAGTCGTGAATCCAAACAATTGGCACGCCTGGATTCCTGTTTTGTTTCAAGCATCTCTCCAGCGCTTCGATCGTACGCGCCGCAAATTCTTTGTTCAGCTCGTAGTACGAGCTCCACGTTTTGGCGCAGAATGTTGCCCTTCCGGGCATCGAATGGAACAGCGGCCAAAAGGTTCCATTGCAGCATCCGTTGTAATAGCTATCGAACAGTTTTGGCTCGGCGTTTACCGGAATGACTTGTTCTGATAGGAGGCCAGCGGTCGGGCTGCGATCGGATGGGTCCGACTCGGGGATCGGTTCGTTTAGTTCCGGATCTAGTGTTATTCCCGACCAGCCAACCCAGAGACCTTTGCCCTTGATGACGACCGGTGCTACCGCCGTTACCAAACCACCAGCGCTGTAAATGGAAACAAACACATAAACCAACGTGAGAATTGCAAACGAACAGATGTCTTTGTTATCAAATCAAAACAAAAGGAAGTCATCAGGAGGATTGCTAAATTTATGGTGTCTAGGGGGAGTAGGAGTTTCTAAAACGATGAGGTGGAAGAGGGTGAGTAGTTGTTTTGCTTGAGATAGAATGAATTGATAAAGAAGCACTACTGATAGTGCTGACAATCATGCGATCGCGGATGGGACAAGCGTGAATGATTGTGTGTTTGTGGAATAAGAACCACCGACGGAAAATTGAAATCACACTCCCCAGATCGTTGGAATTCGACTTTCCTGGTGGGTTAAAGGAGACATCAGTCACTCGATTAGGGGTTGTGGCTACCGAAGAGATGTGCTGCACATGATGACGTAAATGTGCGTAAATGATCGTCACTAGGTCAACACATGATTACAGATTGTTTCATGACGAAGATGGGTTATTGAAATTGCTATGACCGAACTTTCTAAAATAAAACATTTGGCATTGGTGATAGTCGACCCAAATCGTGATAACCGAGTATATGTAAACAATGACGATTATCAAGGTTTGGGATTACTGAATATGGACTGATTCGAGACAGTAGCATGAAACATGGATTAATTTGAGTTCTGCCAAAGTTGGGATACGGATCGTGGATGTGAGTAGATGCATATACACAGAATTTTTTCGAGAGATATGTCGGTACTAATGCTTTGAAAGCGTATATATGTGCTACAAGAGTTCCAGCCCAAATCGGATTGGAAGGGTGACGAACTGTGCTACTATGCATTGCTGGCTGAGTGTAATCACTGCTATAAATGAATAAGAAATTGCGCCAATACATGTGCGAAGACCTGCTGATAGCAATGATTTCGAGGAGGGCCAAATGCGTATATTCTGAACGTCAGATAACCGGTAGAGTTCAAAAGTTTAAATGCTTTGCATAATGTGTGCAACTGAAGCTACGAGGGATACCAGTGTGCGTAATTTCTTGATTTCAGTTTCTGTAAATTTTATTTCTTCGTACGAATACCTAATTCTATAAAGTACAATAATAACGTTCTTGCAGATAGAGTGAAGTTAGCAAATTGATGACATACAATTTTATGTTTTCGTTCTACTCTTTTCACTACTATTTCGACATAAATATACGCTGTTTTCCTCTTACCTGAAATGTAATTTTAAATCCGAGAACTACGAGGTACTACTCAATGTATCGGATTTTGCTCATAGGTTTCAAATACCGTCGATGGGGGTGAAAATGGGTTATGGGTGTGAAATTGGGTCAAAAATGGAGAAAGTTACTATTAGTAATATCTTGACAAATACTGCGAGTATTTTTGAAATCTGTGAGCCGTTTCATAGGAGACATAATTCCACAATGGTCATGTGCTGTGAGCGTCTCCGTTAAAGCATTGTTTTCGGTTACCGTTGGCTGTTATTTTTTTTTATCGCCCGGGTGTGCTTTTTTCGCGCGTTTTTGAACTGTTCGAGATATCGTAAAACGCAGTGTGAACTCGGAATTAGTGAGAAAAGCAGAATCATCAAAGCCTGGCAAGGCCAGCCGGCTTTCAGTTTTCGCCGATTTGTCGCCATCGCAATCGAAGTCGGACATCGGTGCTCAGTTGCAAGCACACAATACCAGCGCGATTCGCTGTTCACTTACAGCAGTGTGAAGGAGAGCATCACTTCTTAGTGGTGTGTGATAGTGCCGAGCGCTCAAGCGCTCCGATTGAGAAGCAAGCAGCGGTTGCCAGTTCATCAGCACTGGGTGCATTGTGGTGAATAGAAATAAATAAGATATAAGATTTATTTTTTATTTTTTTTTTTTAATTATTATTATTATTAAAACAAAATATTAGATTATAAGTACCAATTACAGAATGGCAGAAGGAGGGGGAGGATCTCCAGATATGGAGATCTCTGATGATGACTCCCCTCTGGTTGAAAAAACAAATAAAGGAACAGCGAAGACACTTAAACGCGTTCCTACATCAGAGGATGTTTCGTCCGGGGACGAGTCTGCTAACTCTAGCAAGCCCCCCTCTAAAAAACCTGCAAATATCTCCTCTCCAACCCCCCTCGCTCCTACCCCAGCTCAGATTTCGCCTCCCCATCCTGTTGTCCCCGATCCCCTTCAATCCTCGTCATCTCCTTCTCCTCCTGTTGTCTTCTCTCCACGTGTCAAGGTCTATCCTGAAGATGCACTTGGAACTGGTCCGTGGGTTGTTTTCTTCAGGCCTAAGCCAAATGGAAAAGCACTTAATGTTATTCAGATCATGAAAGATCTGGCAAGATACTCCTCCGTGACAGAAATTACGAAGGTTAGACCGACCAAACTGCGTGTTGTCGTGGCTGATCGGAAAGACGCAAACGGTATTGTCGTCGACCAGAGGTTTACCCTGGAATATCGTGTCTACGTGCCTTCCCATGACGTAGAAATCTCGGGGGGTGATAACCGAAACGGGTCTGACGTGCAAATCAATTATGGAAGGAGATGGCAGATTTAAAAAGCTGCCTTTGATTAAGGTTAAAATCATAGAATGCCGACAACTCGGCAAAGTCTCCCAGGAAGGGAAAGAATCGAAATTTACGCCGTCCGACTCGTTTAGAGTCACTTTTGCTGGCTCCGCCCTCCCTGACTACGTTATGGTGGACAAATTGAGGCTACCGCTGCGACTCTTCGTGCCAAAGCCCATGACTTGCCTGAAATGCAAGTCAGTTGGTCACACAGCAGCTTACTGCGCCAACAAGGAGCGCTGTGCCACTTGCGGAGAGCAACATGTGGACAAATCCTGCAGTGCGATTGAGCAAAAGTGTCCATATTGCGGAGGAAATCCGCACGTGCTCTCGGCTTGTGAAACTTACAAGAGTCGCTGGGAGAAGCAGAAGCGCTCTTTAAAGGAACGCTCGAAGCGCACTTTTGCGGAAATTTTGAAGGGCGCTTCTCCATTGGCCCAACAGCAACAACCTTTAACCGCAAACAATGTCTTCGCTTCGCTGCCAGTTGACGAAATGGAAGCGGATACAGCTAACGAGGGCACACCGTACATCTTCCAAGGGAATCCCCGGCGCAAAAATGTGACCACTCCCAAAGTTCAAGGACAAGCCCCTCCGGTTATACCCTCTGTTAGCATGCCTAAAAAATCGAGTGCAGCGGACAAGCAAAATCAGGTTCCTCCTGGCTTCCGTGGGAATAATTCACCTTCGAACGACCCAGCACTCGAAGGGACATCAAAAACCCCAACTGTCCCTATTTTACCGTCCAGTTCAACTTCCCAATCGGGATTTATAAAGTTGACTGACCTTGTGGCTCAAATCTTCACATGCTTTAATGTTTCCGACTCCATCAGAACCATTGTCATATCAATGCTTCCAGTATTAAAGACAATTTTGCAACAATTGATGCAAACATGGCCCCTCCTTGCAATGATTATCTCTCTTGATGTCTAATTCAAATAGAGAGGTCGGAGATATCACTGTTTTACAGTGGAATTGTCGTAGTCTTATCCCTAAATTGGATACATTCAAATTTTTAATTCATAACTTCAATTGTGATGTTTTTGCTCTGTCCGAAACTTGGCTTTCTTCGCGAGATGATCTCTCTTTCCACGATTTTAATATTATACGCTTGGACCGTGATGACAGATACGGAGGGGTGCTATTGGGGGTCAATAAGTGCCACTCATTTTTTCGAATTGACCTTCCACCTATTGGAGGGATTGAAGCTGTTGCTTGTCATGCAAACATCAGAGGAAAAGACCTCTGTATTGTCAGCTTGTATTGGCCTCCGAGAGCTGCGGTTAGCCGCAAGCAACTTGTTGACATGTGCTCACTCCTTCCTGAGCCACGATTGATCTTGGGAGACTTCAATTCTCACGGAACTGCCTGGGGGGAACAGTACGACGACAATCGTTCACTGTTGATATATGATCTTTGTAACAGCTTCAATATGACACTTTTGAACACTGGGGAAACAACACGTGTACCTAAACCTCCTGCTAACCCAAGTGCTCTTGACCTCTCGCTTTGCTCGAATTCACTATCGTTAGATTGCAAGTGGAATGTAATCCAGGACCCCAACGGTAGTGATCACCTGCCAATCAAAATTTCCATCACCATTGGGTCGAATTTTTCTGAATCTATAAACATGGCATATGACCTCACAAGACACATTGACTGGAAAAAATATGCGGACGCGATTGCTCTAGCCATCAATTCCAGAGATGGTTTACCTCCATTGGAGGAGTATAACTTCCTTTCTCGTTTGATCTATGACAGCGCGGTTCGCGCTCAAACGAAACCCATCCCAGGCTCCACTATTCGTCGAAGGCCTCCCAATCCATGGTGGGATAGCCAATGTTCCAAGCTTTATCAGGATAAATCGAACGCATTCAAAGCTTTTCGGAAACGTGGAACCCCTGAAAATTTTCAATCGTATTTGGACCTTGAAAATCAATTTAAAAACTTGATCAAAGGGAAAAAACGTGCTTATTGGCGAAATTTCGTGGGAGGTTTGTCACGAGAAACGTCAATGAAAAAATTATGGAAAGTGGCTCGAAACATGAGAAATCGCTCTTCATCCAATGAAAGCGAGGAATATTCACATCGATGGATTTTTAATTTTGCACGGAAGGTTTGTCCTGATTCCGCTCCTGTGCAAAAAATTGTTCGAGATATACCACAAGATAGGTGCGATCTTGATTCCGAGTTTTCGATGGTAGAATTCTCTCTTGCTCTACTTTCATGTAACAATTCTGCTCCGGGATCGGATAAAATTAAGTTCAACTTGCTGAAAAACCTCCCTGATGTGGCGAAACATCGCTTGTTGAATTTATTCAATCGGTTTCTGGAGAATAATATTGTTCCAGATGATTGGAGACAAGTACGAGTTATAGCTATTCAAAAACCCGGAAAACCCGCGTCCGACTTCAATTCGTACCGCCCAATAGCAATGCTGTCTTGTATACGGAAATTGTTGGAGAAAATGATCTTGTTTCGCCTTGATCGATGGGTTGAAACGAATGGCCTACTCTCAGATACACAATATGGGTTCCGCAGGGGCAAGGGGACGAATGATTGTCTTGCGTTGCTTTCTTCAGAAATTCAAATGGCTTACGCCGGAAAAAAACAAATGGCTTCAGTATTCTTGGACATAAAGGGGGCCTTTGATTCTGTTTCAATAGAGGTTTTGACAGACAAATTACACTCTCGGGGTCTGCCGCCTCTATTGAATAATATGTTATATAACTTGCTTTGTGAGAAGCATTTGAACTTTTCTCACGGAGATTCGGCAGTAAGTCGGGTCTCTTACATGGGCCTCCCCCAGGGCTCATGTTTAAGCCCCCTTTTGTACAACTTCTATGTAAGCGACATCGACAATTGCCTTACACAAAATTGCAGCCTAAGACAACTTGCAGATGATGGAGTGGTGTCTGTCGTAGGATCAACAGAATCCGACCTACAAGAACCCTTACAAGATACTTTGAACAATTTTTCAACCTGGGCCATTGGGCTAGGGATCGAATTCTCCACGGAGAAAACAGAGATGGTGGTTTTTTCTAGGAAGCATAGACCAGCAAAACCAAAGCTTCAACTTTTGGGTAAACCGATCACTCATGCTATGTCATTCAAGTATCTTGGGGTCTGGTTCGACTCCAAATGTACTTGGGGGGCCCATATTAGGTATCTGAGTAAAAAATGCCAACAAAGAATAAATTTTCTCCGTACAATTACCGGCACCTGGTGGGGAGCCCATCCCGAAGATCTTATAATGTTGTATAGAACAACTATTCTCTCAGTGATGGAGTATGGCAGTTTCTGTTTTCAATCAGCTGCCAAAACACACTTAATTAAACTCGAGCGAATTCAGTATCTTTGTCTCCGTATTGCGTTGGGATGTATGCCCTCAACGCATACCATGAGTCTCGAGGTTTTGGCAGGCCTACTCCCACTAAAAGATCGCTTCAATTTATTATCTCTTCGGTTCTTCATCCGGTGTAAGGTCATGAACCTATTGGTGATCGGAAATTTTGAGCGGCTGATCGAGCTAAATTTTCACTCCGGATTCATGAGTTCATATCATGAATTCATCTCCATGCAGGTTGATTCTTCTTCATATATTCCCAACCGTGTTTGTTTCCCTGACTACATCAATTCCTCTGTGCATTTTGATCTGTCCATGAAGCAAGATATCCATGGATATTCAGATTACCAACGATCGAGGATCGCTCCAACGATCTTCGATGAAAAATATAGGGGTATCAATTGTGATAATATGTACTTTACTGATGGGTCCACTATAAATGAGTCCACAGGATTTGGAGTGTTCAACGAATTTTTTAGCACCTCACACAGTCTTCAGAATCCTTGCTCAGTGTATATTGCTGAATTGGCAGCAATTCATTGGGCGCTGGACAGCGTCGCCTCACGACCTGTTGAACACTATTACATTGTAACGGATAGTCTTAGCTCTGTCGAAGCTATCCGTTCAGTGAGGCCGGAAAAGCACTCGCCGTACTTCCTTGAGAGAATACGAAAAATTTTGAGTGCTTTATCCAGACGCTGTTATGTCATTACCTTTGTGTGGGTCCCTTCTCATTGCTCAATTCCGGGTAATGAGAGGGCTGACTCATTAGCAAAGGTAGGTGCGATTGAAGGCGATATTTATCAGCGTCAAATCGCCTTCAATGAATTTTACTCTTTAGTCCGTAAAAATACCATCGCTAACTGGCAACGCAAATGGAACGAAGATGAATTGGGCCGGTGGCTTCACTCGATTATCCCTAAGGTTAGCCTCAAACCATGGTTCAAAAGTCTGGACTTGAGTCGGGACTTTATTCGCACCTTCTCCCGACTCATGTCCAATCACTGTTCGTTAGACGCGCTACTCTTTCGTTTCAATCTGGCCGGCAGCAATATCTGCGTTTGTGGCCGAGGTTACCACGACATCGAACACGTTGTTTGGTCGTGTGAGGTGTATCTTGTTGCCAGATCGAATTTAGAGAACTCCCTTCGGGCTAGAGGAAGGCAGCCCAATGTGCCGGTGAGAGATGTGTTGGCTCGGTTAGACCTTGATTACATGTCCCAAATATATGTTTTCCTTAAATCTATCGATGTTCGTGTGTGATTATCCTTATATCCTTATACCCTCCATTTCTTCCTTTGTGAGTAATTGGTCCGCTTGCTATAAACAGAAGAATGAAATGTAAATTCACAACTGATGTACGAATAGATTTAAGAATTGAGTGTGTGTGATTATCAACATTGTAATAATTTCCTTATACCCCATCCTTTTCCTGAGAAAATGTCACCCTTTTAATCTCGAGTCCACCACGAGTAATCGGTTTCCCACATTACTAACCATAGATTTAAGAAAATTGTTCATATATATAGTTTTAAAAATATATTTAAGATTTCGGCTCCTTTAAACTTGTGTAACTGAGCCTGTAAAAATAAACGAATTTATAAAAAAAAAAAAAATAATTCCACAACTTCCAATGCCTAATACTCAACTGTAGTACAAATAGTTATTATTTAATAATTCATTAAATTTTGATGTGTATAGCCATCAAATAACACCTCAGCTTCCAAAAATCTAATGCCCAGCATTATACAGAACTACTAAAATTGTAAATATTGGATTGAATTATTCTATAAAGTCTTGCCAGATGGGTCTTTATTGATTTTGAATATAAAATTTTTTTTCCATTCGAATTTCAATATTTTATAAATAATCTCTTATTTTTCACCCCCACGAAAATGGGTCAAGCACAAAATTGAATTCATCTTCTTCTTCTTCAATGGCACTAACATTCCTAGAGGAACTTCGCCGTCTCAACGTAGTATTACTTGCGTCATTTTTATTAGTACTTAGTTGAGATTTCTATGCCAAATGACACGCCTTGCAATGCATTTTGAGTGGCAAGCTCTAGAATACGCGTGATCACAGTGCAAGTCGGAGGAAATTTCTTTGACGAAAAATTCCCCCGATCAGAACGGGAATCGAACACGAACACCCGGCATGTTAGTTATGACACTAACCACTCGGCCACGGGAGTTAAATTGAATTCATGCCAAACCGATATAGTGATTGTCAGATTTTCATGAAAATTGGTAGTTTTATTCCTCATCGCAAACATATTAGACCCGTATTTTTTATTTTTTTCATCAGGGTGGCCATTTCCATATTATGGTGGTTCGAAAAAACAACTTTTCTCCTTTTTTTTTCTTCCAAAAATGACAGTTTTCAATAATTCATAACTACTGGGCCGATTCAGATGATCGATATATCAAATTTTGTTTGAAAAACATTACATTTGAAAAAAAAACAGATTTTGTTTTCGTAATTATTGATTGTAATTGTTTTTCATTGCTCGCATGGTTTCGGAAGTAAGGTCAACATATTTTTTATATTTTTTCTTGAAAGATGAGGTTTTTTTTTACATAACTTATCCGAATTCGAGTTTTTTCGTTTTCGAGTGATTTTGCAAAGTTGACATGATTTCAGTTTTCGTTCAATGTTCCTATGCGGCTGGACAACATCTGTGCGACTAGAATCCAATTTTTATGCATATGTGATATTTCATGTTGCTCCGAATTGGTACATCGATCATCTGAATTGGCCTGCTAGTATAAAAGTTATGAATTTAAAAAATATCATTTTTGGATAAAAAAAGGGAAAAATGATTTTTCGAATCAGCGGTTAATTTTGAAAAATCATAACTCAGTAACACAAGATAACGCATCTCTGAATTTTGGATATGTTATCTAGAAATATCTTAGCTTTCAAGAAAAAATACAAAAAATTTAGCGCTCTTGGTCCCGAGACAATGTAAACTAAAAAAAACATTCGATAATTACATGACCAAAATCAAAAATTTCTGCAAGTATGACATTTTTCGAAAAGAGACTAGCTAATTGGCTTTAATTTGATATGTCGATCATCTGAATTGCTGCAGTAGCTCGAAAGTTGTGAGTTTGAAAAAAAATGTAGAGTGGTCCGAAAGAAATGGAATATATCACCTATTTTATTTGACATGTAGATCATCTAAATCGGTACAGTAGTTCAAAAGTTATGAATTTAAAAACAATTCATTTTTGGGAAAAATGGGAAAAACATTGATTTTTTGGGCAGCCATAAAATGGACATGATCACCCTAATGATAAAAAATACGGGTGTAATGTTTTGCGATAAAGAACAAAACTACCACTTTTCCAAAAATCTGAGAACCATGTCGGTTTGACATGGAATGGCTGTATATAAACATTTCCATCGCACTTTTAGGTGGATGTACTCTATTTTCGTAATTCAAATACACATTCAAGACAATTCAAGTTAAATTATCTTGAAATTATTAAGAAATTGATTTCTAAACACAGTTCTTAATAGAAAGTAATATTCATTACTTTGACCCATTGTCACCCCATTTGAGTGGTGAGATTGGGTCAATTTTCATTTAATCGTAATTCAGTGAAAAATGAATATTATTCAACAATTCCTTGAACACTTACGAGTGTTCATCATCAGAGAACATTTCTACGTAGCCAGAATTGTGTTTTACTCTAATTTACGATGGTTATTCAACAAAAAGTTCGCAAACTACCATTTTTGACCCATTTTCACCCCCATCGACGGTATCTGTTAGTATCGTTATTATCGCCTTCAAAATAGTCCCTTTCTGAAGCAATATACTTCTCCAACGAACAATCCAGTCATCGAAACACTTTTTATAGCTGTATTTAGGAACCGTCTTCAGCTCACGCAGCGAATTCGTTTTTATGTCTTCAATGCTGTCAAAACGGGTCCCATGAAGCGGTAATTTGATTTTCGGAAATAGGAAAAAGTTACACCCATGTCTCGTAATTATGCATTGGATGTACGTGGGATCAGCATTTGGTCGTTTAAGCATGTTTTCAGTCATTTGATTACAATGAAATTTTTGAAGAAAATTGAGCTCTTTCGGCACTAATCGTGCTGCGACTTTTCTCATGCCCAAAATATCAACCAACATATGATGAAAGGTCTCGTGAGAGATATTTAATTCACGGGCTAGCTCTCTCAAACTTAAATGACGATTTCCGAGCACCATTTCTTTTATTTTGTCAAAGTTTTTATCAATTGAAGAGGTGGATGGTTGTTCTTGGAGTGGCAAATCGTTCATCTCTTCTCGACCGCTTTTGAATGCCTTATACCTTATACACCCGTGTTTTCGACATAGTTGTGTCACCAAATGTATTCGGCAACATCTTCAACGTGTCGGCACAAGACATTTTGTTTGACTATCACAAATTTTCACAAAATATCTTTGACCAAATAAAATACAAACGAATATATGATTTGAGAATTAAAGAGACATGAAAACAATATCAATTTAATTAAAAATTGTTTAGTAAGCTACGATTTATTTAAAGCTTCCATATTTGGAGAGACTCATCTCTCATGAGGATTAAACGATTGAAAATAGAGTTTTTGGTTTTGGTAATAATTATTCATTTACAACGTCAGTTCGCGAAAACAATGTTTGTCATTCTCGTCGGATTAAATGAACTCAAATGCTGGTGACCGAGACCGATATTGCTAGGAATATTTGCATGATGTACGGTATTCCATTAGTCAAATCATTTCATTTGATAACAATATTGAGGAGATTGCAAAGAAATCATAGGCGACCATTTTGTGGCGGCGACCTTTTCGAATTTATTTACTTATTATGTTTTGTATTCTCCAAGTCAAGCCATTCAGCCTTATTTTAGCGGCGACCAAATTGAATTTTTCAGGATCATCGAATACGCAGTTTCATAATGACAGTAGAATTAAAGATATGTTCCAAATTTCAGATTAATCAATTATCAGGAACGGGGTCAAGTTTCAATTACCGATATTGAGGGGATTGCAAAAAATACATAGTCGACCATTTAGTGCCGTCGACCTTTTTGAATTTATGTTGTTTATTATGTTTTGTGTTCTCCAAGTCAAGCCATTCAGCCATTTTAAGTGACGGCCAAAAATCTTTCAAGATCATGGAACTCGCAGTTTTATAATGACAGTAGAATTAAAGATGTCTTCCAAATTTCAGATTAATCAGTCAACAGGAACGGGGTCAATTTTCTATTAATATGGGACAACCCTACAAACATTCAAACATACATACAAACAGGTCAAGCTTAATGAAACCATTTAAAATGTAATTAGTTATTTGGGGACTGCGGCCATCTTGGATTTTTCATGGTCTGCTATGTTTATTAGTCGAGCACTTTCATTTGATACCCATATCGATTAGGATTTAAAAAAAAAATATGGCGCCGTTTTGTGGTGACGGCCATTTTGGATTTGCATTTTTTCTTAAATAACTGTGTTCTACTAGTCAATCCCTTTCATTTCATATACATATTGATGGGATTCTGAGAAAACATGTAATCCCCCATTTTGTAGCGGCCGTCATCTTGGAAAATTGTTTTTTTATGATTCGATTCTCCGGAGGATTCGATTACCCGGATTGAAAAAAAAAATCAATACTCCGGATAATCGAGTCCGCCCTGTATTCTATCATAATAACGCTCGGCCTCATGTTGCTATTCGAGTTTAACACTATTTACAAAATAGCGGATGGGAAATACCGGTTCACCTATAGCTTAGACATTCCCAGCAAACATTAAGTCGCTAAAATTGACATATCCCAAGTCACATATAAAATTTGATCGAATCACAATCATCGCTCAAAGTATATACTGTGTATATCTAAAATCTTATAAAATGCGAAAACCTATATTTTATGTATCACTATAGATTAAGTCGTAGTAAGGTATATCAACCATCGGTTCTATGATACACACTATGGTAAAATCGATCTGAACGAAATCATTTATGCATATCAGGCTGATGCAGCTCGTGAGTCGCATGAACATATAATCAGAATAAATGTAGTACTGCGAAAAATTTTACTACATGCTGTGGAAAATCGTTGAACAGGAAATCATATAAGATCGTAATTGAGGACATAGTACATCGTATAAGAAATTTGAAAAATATCAAGACCCTTGATGAGGTATATCCAGTATCGACGTCTGGTGGTGATATGCTGATTTAGGGAGGCAAATTAATCTCTACCAGATCAGCAGGCCCGACAGCAAATTTAAATTGTTCAAAATTTTTTACTTCATGGTATTTGATTATTAAAACACGTAGCACTGAACCTCATTATAGGAATAGAAAATCGACAACCATGAATGACGTATCCGATTGCATCTTTTTCGAATTATATTTACGAGTTCTTACTGCTTTAGAATTATATTCCAGATGGCCGTGCGAGATAGCTGCTGCTTATCATCCAAACAACTGAGGTTCGAGATCCATCGGAGCAAAACCACTAACTTTCAAATATTTATGTCCCCCTAGCACTAAAAGTCAGTTGAATAACTCATGTTTCTAAAAACATAAATGTTCTCATATATACAAATGGCTCACGAACATTTTCCGCCATTCGGTTTTTTTCTATGCATGTAGTAAATCACATATATGTATGACAATAGTCGTACTAAATCCATGTATATTGTTTTCATATACCGCTCTCTTATCCAACTTAGTGACCAAACGACTGCACCTTGTACCATAGATCCGTCTTGAAATAAGATTCAATAATCTTGATGTGTTAAATTCAGTTACGACAATTACAATTACAAACAGTTGATTAAAAGAATGAGATTTTTCGCATTTTATACGATTTTAGATACACCAAATGTATACTTCAATGGACATTACATATGATTGTAATGCGATGTCACTTTATATACGACGTAGAATATGACAAGTTATACGATTTAATGTTTGCTGAGTGGTTGGCAAGATTGTGATCTGCCATCGACTCTACTAAACCCAGAGATCCAACAAATTCCGATCCCGTAAGAATCATATGTACACATCTTTTATGAGACATATAGTCTTCTAGTGCTAAGAACCATGGCAAATTCTTGAAGAGGACTAACAAAACAATCTTAGGAGTTGTGCAGCAAAATGGAGTATTAAGGTGGAGAATTATCGATGGGGACCGCAAAGTATTTCCCCGGGAAAGTGCAAAATCAAAGTGCGGTCAGTTGACGAAAATGGAGGATGTTTAATATATATTATATACATTATATAATATAGATTAAAGCGGTTCGAAGTGCGATTCGGCCGTGCATGCAGCTTCCAGCACAAAATGAAATCTGAGCGGGAGCCGGGTCCGGTGAACAATACTTTGAACCGGAAGTCATACGTGCTTATGCTAGTAAGAGAATGTGTCTCATTTCGGAATGGGGTGAAAAAGATTGGATCGCCTCTCAGTACCGTCCATCGTGCCAAGGTAAGATTGAGTCTAAACACATATGATGAATATGTCGTACAGGAGTCAAGAACATGCCTCATTCGTCGAACCAAGAGCTCGTTAATTATATGATCGATTGCGCTGAGGAAAATCGGTGAACCTAATCATGGACGATGAATTTATATCAAACTTGATTACAAAACACTTCCGTGTGATCAGTATTACACTGTTCAGAGTGGCCAAAGTGTTAACGAGGCGGAGACATCAATTTTTACCGAAAAGTTCGATAAGAAGGCAATGATTTGGTAAATCGTTGGTGAGTGGTATGTTTTCCGTACCCACTGACACAATGGATACCGCTATTTTCATCTGAAGTTATGTGAATCGATGTGAATTTGGAAACAGTGCACTACTCAGAGAACACTGTGGCCTGATACCAATTTCAACGAGGTCTAGTTTGCACCGAAGGAGATGAATTAACCGAACTGTCCTCAGGCGAGACCAATTGAGGCTTTTCGGACCTTATCTTATATTATATTATTATATTTTATATTATTTATATTATATTTGAGAATACATATGAAACCAGCAACGTAAACTGCGTAAAAGTCTGGAAAAAAGTGGCCAAAATCTTGAAAATTTTTCTTTTCGAAGATGATGGATAGTCTTCGATCGAAAATTCGATTGATTGGATTGACATTGTATCCAAGCTCTGTAATAGATATATATTAAATAGAAGTGAAATAACAAAAGGAGTAAAGGGTGTGTCACATCAAATTGCATCACGGAAAAAACGCTGTAGAAATTTAATTTTTAGGAATTATATCTTCAGCTTTCGCTTATAATCAGATAAGAGTGTATAGATCACGTTAGCCATGCTTCACTGTCAATTTTTCGTAAATTTGGAAAAATGTCATCGAACGAAAAGAGCGTCGTGAATTAATCCTGTGCACTCATTTCGAGAATCCGGAGTTGTCACATCGGGACATCGGTAAGATGCTGGGAATCGCCCAATCCACGGTCAGCAGAGTACTAAAACGATACTTCGAGAACCTAACCATCGACCGGAAGGTGAAGAACGGCAAAAATGGATGCTCCGTCAGTGAAAAAGATCACAAGCGCGTAGTTAAGCAGTTTAGACGTGATCCGAGAAGTTCGGTCCGGGATGTCGCCAATAAGCTGAATTTGTCAAGTTCATTCGTCCAGCGGACCAAGCAGCGGGAGGGCCTGCGTACATACAAGGTTCAGAAGGCTCCTAACCGCGACGAAAGGCAAAACATGTTGGGGAAGACGCGAGCCCGGAAGCTGTACACCGAAATGCTGACGATGCCGCATTGCCTGGTAATGGACGACGAAACCTACGTCAAAGCGGACTTTCGTCAGCTGCCGGGCCTATTGTTCTTCTCCGCAGAGGACAAATTCAGCGTTCCGGAGGAGATTCGCAAGCAGAAACTATCCAAGTTTGCCAAAAAGTACATGGTGTGGCAAGCGATCTGCTCTTGCGGAAAGCGGAGCGCCCCTTTCGTGATGACCGGCACGGTAAACGGGCAGGTTTACCTTAAGGAGTGCCTACAGAAGCGCTTACTATCACTATTGAAGCAGCACGAGGGCCCGACCATCTTCTGGCCGGATCTCGCTTCGTGCCACTATTCAAAGGACGTGTTGGAGTGGTACGAAGCCAACGGGGTCACCTTCGTGCCAAAGGAAATGAACCCGCCCAACGCGCCGGAGCTTCGCCCAATAGAGAAATATTGGGCGATTATGAAGCAGGCCCTCCGGAAGAACCCAAAAGTTGTCAAATCGGAGGCGGACTTCAAGAGACAATGGATTTCTGTTAAAAAAAAACTACAAGCTGACGTTGTACAGAACCTTATGGACGGGGTAAAGAGGAAGGTGCGAGCATACGGGCTTGGGCTCGAAGTATGAATAAAAAGAAAATGCCAAAAGTTGTTTAATAGTTTTTATTTTACTGTCTAAAATTTTTCAAAAGGATCGGTCTACTGGGCGAATTTCTACAGCGTTTTTTCCGTGATGCAATTTGATGTGACACACACTTTATGCTCTTGAATTGTGTTTATCGTTCATTTTAAGTTGTGCTTGAACATAATAAAACACCCTATAATTGAAAAACGGCACCTGCGATTAACTCTGTTGATTTTTATAAGAATCATTTTCTAGTTTTGTTACTATTGCTCCCATTGCCGACACTCGGTCCGAGAAGACCGGCGTGAACGAGACTGAAAACTACTAACAACTACTACTTTACCTACTATCTACGATCTGCGGACATCATTGATTTTTTTGTTATATACTAAAAAATCCGCTTTCGATTCGCATTGAATATTGTTGGAAGCTAATGGCATGCTATCGGTAAATTGTAATGTTGTAAGCGGTTCAAGAAGTTCAAAAGAGGTAACTTTGATGAGGAACGTGAAACGTGAAAAGCTACCGGAAGTGTTAGCAAACATTGTTGGACGAAGATGATGGCTATACTTAACAACAACTCGCAAAACAATCAAATGTTGACCATTCAATCAATTCCCGATATTTAAACGCTGAATCCTGAATGTTGAAGGACGGGTTCCACATGATTTGACCGACAGACAATAATAAAACTCGACAAGGAAGCAGGTACAAAAGAAAGTCTTGTTTGCATCGGATCGTGATCGGGGATGAAAAGTGGTTGTAATTCAGGAATCCCAAGCGGAAATATCATATGTTGAACCCTGTCAACCGGCAACGTCGACCGTGAGACCATACAGCTTCGAAAAGAAGATAATGTTGTTCAACACAGCGTGGTGTAATCTGGTACGATCTTTTGAAAAACATTGGGACTGTTAATAGCAAAAGTTACAGAAAATAATTGATCGAATGGTGCTCTGCTTCAAAAACGACCAGCATATCAGAATAGGCAACACAACGATTCTTGATGACAATGCCCTGTCACACTAAACAAGAACGACCAGTTTGGCTCCTCGATTGGGATCAATTACCTTTTGTGGATTTATCACCAGACTTAGGTCCTTCCGAATATCATTTGTTTTCATTGATGGGATACGCACTCGTTGAGCATCCTTTCAATTCTTATGAAAATATGCAATGTATTTTTGACGATGCATTCATAAATTACGCTGGATAAAAATATATAACTTCCAATAGCCATTACTATGAATGAAAATCCAAACCGTTTGAGATCAAAAAACGTGTATTTTGAATGAAAAAAACCCGGTTTCATATTCATACACCTGGCATATATAAAAAGCATAAGTTACTAAAGTTTTTCGTCAAGAAATTATTTCAGTTTCACCTATATTAATGTAGGTTTTATGCATCCTTTACTCCTTACTATCTTGACCCAAAGACAGAGCTTAGCAATCGCCCAACCATATGATTCCCCCTATCACATTCTATCACTCACCTGGCATGACGGCTCAGCTGGCCTGTTTTGGGATCCCGTTTCAGCACGAACGGCAATCGATTGGAGACGACGATCAGGCTGCTCTTGGTGTTGGCCTCCTGGGGGCCGGTTATCGTAATTTCGCAGTTGGTTGACATCTTCAACCTCCAAACAGATGCAACGGAACAATAAACGGACAAATAACCTATAAAATCTCAAACATAAAACACTTGTCCTATTTTCACTTGGTTATCACAATCACAGAGAGAGTTTTTTTCACATCATTTCGATGATTATTAAATTTATTAGTTTTCGTTGCCACTTATTGTTAGTTAATTGCTAAGGTTGGTGTATCTGAATATTGTTAAAAAACTTCAGCAAACACAAAAATCGGGTTCCTCGATGTTAACTGAAACAACTGCCTACCGGAGAGGATGCTACCTCTGGAGCAGATGAGATTCAACTAACTTCCGACTGTGTACTCCGATAGCTGATAAAGGACTTCGTCCAAGTAGTACAACGAGATTGCCTACGACTCATTATTGTTGTTGTTTTGCTGGCTTTCTGGCATCGGAATATCCGTGTGTATATAAACCGTCGCTGATTACGTCCTGCTATCAGCGGTCCAGAACACGGTGGATGATTCCATAACAATCAACAACCGTTCTCACGAGGGGCGAACGCACACAAACACACACACACACACACACAGTCCAGCTCAGAATGATGTTTACCGATGTTCACGAACAACACACAGCCTCTGATTTGGCCACTGTTGTCGGAAACACAGAATTTTGTGAATTTTCGAGAATGCTGCACTTTTAACAGGAAGCTGGAAGCGTTGGAAGCTTGTCAGCTCAGACGAACGGAGAATTGCATAGGCTCTTCTAATCAATGTCATATTTAATTGGTCTATCGCTGGCAGTTGTGGCCGTTGATAAAATCTGCCGTGATTTTTCCGTTTGGATCAGTGGTCGTGTCGTGGGTGTTTTCAAATTCCATTCAGCTAAGGTTAGATTGCAAGGTAGTAAAGACTGGCAAACTTTTTCGGGATATTACAAAATGAGAGATGGTGGAATGAATTTTGGTTAGCTTGCCAAAATTGACGTGAGATGTTTCAAAAATAGTTCTCAATTTCATCAAAACATAATCGAATTATGTATTTTTCGATATTTTTTCATGAAAGCTCAATAATTTCTTTCTTTTCAAATTGCCCGAATCATTCTGAGATTTCTTCCATCTAGTTTTGTCACGAAGATATCGCGCGTAGAGTGATTGGTGTTTAAGCTGTTTAGGGATTAGGAAGTTTTATGGCCCAGATTGTGCACGATCGGTATGAGTAGCGAAATTTGGTAAAGAAGCGTTTAAGGAAAATGTGCGTAAATATGTAAATTTGATTGTTACGTGGTTATGGACGACAAAACGTACAACCAGCTTTCTATCTAGGCAGGGATTTCATGCATCGGCTGACCGGCTGACCTGTGGAAGAATGTAAAATGTAGCAGAAGAATCTGAAATTTCCCAACGTGCAAGAAATCTGCAGTTGTGGACTGAAAAGCGAAACTTTCGTTACTTCTGGGACAATGAACTAGCAATTTGTTTTATTAATTGCATATTTTGGCCGGATTTAGTGAGTTGTAACTACTCAAATTCCACTAAACAGTTATACAGCGAAAATTGCGTTACAGTGGTTCTAACGGACAATAATCCGTGCAATAACTCGGTACTAATGGTACCGTTTTGTCTCAAATTCCGAACGCTTCGGTGGCCATTAAACAGTGTCTTATTACTCAAAATGGTACTTTATCGCAAAATTAATTTGATTTTTGGATACAATAGAGCCTTCTTTTTCATTTGATTTCAAAAAAAAAATATTCACAAATATATTTTCATGGTGAAATACTAAAAATAATATTATTCACATTTGTCTCAAATTCCGAACAGTCAAAATGAATTTGTTTAAAAAATTCATAACTTTTGAACTACTAGACCGATTCAGATGATCGATATATCAAATTAAAGCGAATAAACTAGTATTTTGTGGAAAAATATTTTACTCGCGAGAAAATTCGATTTGGTTTTCGTAATTATCGATTGTGTTCGTTTTTTCTAGTTTACATGATTTTGGGACCAAGGGCGCCATATATTTTTATTTTTTTCTTGAAAGCTTGAAAGTTAGATATTCCTATGCGAAAAGGATTGCATTTTTTTTGCAAATTGAATATTTTTTTTCAAAGAAGACTAGCTCATTGACCTAAATTTAATATGTCGATTATCCAAATCTGTTAGGTAGTTCAAAAGTTATGAATTTTTGAAAAACGTCATTTTTGGAAAAAAGGGAAACATGAGTTTTAGACCAACGATTAACTTTGAAATATTATAATTCAAAAACAAAAAACAACACATTTCTGATTTTTGGATATGTTATATGCAATATAATAATCGAGTTCGCCCTGTTACTTCAGGACCAGGTTTTACAGGTTTTGTTATTGGGTTTAGTTATTGGTTTTAGTTCACAACCTGGCTAATAAAATCAATTTTACTCTCGTTGGTTTGTACTTGCGACCTGCGTTTTGCCAGGAAAGAGCATGCAAACATTTGTTAACAAATGTTCTTTTATACTGTTGCACCAGAACTGGATTGTCCTTGTACTCTAATTTGTGAACTATCGTTTTATTTGCCGGAAAATAGTGTTCAAAGATTTTCTTTCCGAATTCTTCGATTTGTGCGTCGAAACTTGATTCAAATTACGAACACTACTTTAACGTTAATTTTAATAAAGATTTCTTCATAAAAGACTTTTTTTAACAATTTATAGTAGATTCGTAACGAGATTCTTACAGAACGAACATATAAACAGCAATTAAAATACAAAAATCGAAAAATTCACGATGCTTGTTTTCGACGGAATTTGCTAATGCAAACATTTTATCGCTGGTTTTCGATAGTCACTCTTTTTTGTAAATGTTTAATACTATAAATTATAGGCTGTATGTATTTTAAAATGAAGCCTACAAACCAAAGAATGTTAGGGTTTTCATTATGGAATTATTTATAACATTAAAGTTCAGTAAATTCTCATTTAAAAATGATATGTTCGGAATTGGAATCATGCATAGAAACTTGATTCAAATTCCGAACACTACTTAAATATTAATTTTAATGAATATTTCTGCACAAAATATCATTTTTTTAATCTATTCATCATAGTCCCTTATTTTTTCTAGCATTTAATATGAAAACAGCAAACAAAATAGTTGAAAAACTACAAAAACTGAAAAAATAACGGTGCTTGTCTTTTGCGGAATTTGCTAACGCAAACTTTTTATCATTGGTTTTGACTGTCACTTTTTTTGCAAATGCTCAATATTATAAATTAGAGGCTGTATCAATACCTGTAAATGATGTGAAAATGTAGCCTATAACCTAAAAAATGTCAAGGCTTTCATTATTCAACTATTCATAACATTAAATTTACATTTAAAATGAAGTGTCCGGAATTTGAATCATGCAAAGAAACTTGATTCAAATTCCGAACACTACCTCAATACTAATTTTAATGAATATTTCTGCAAAAAATATCATTTTTTCATCCATTTATTGTAGATTCTCACCTTTTCTAGCACTTAACATGAAAAAAGCAAACAAAGAAATCGAAAGAACTACAAAAACTAAAAAAATAACGATGCTCGTTTTCACGCAATTTGCTAAAGCAAGCATTTTATCTGTGGTCACTTTTTTGCAAATGTTTAATATTTTAAATTATAGGCAAAATCAATGCCTGTAAATGATGTTAAAATGTAGCTTATACCTCAAAGAATGTCAGGGCTTTTATTATTCAATTATTTATAACATTAAATGGTAGTAAATTTACATTTAAAAATGAAGTGTTCGGAATATGAAACAAAACGGTAATTGCGAAATACTGGTGAATTGGGAAGTACATTCTGAAGAAAAATTAGGGGTGGTTTATATTTGTAATATAAACGCAAGGTAGACGTAGGACTGCCGTTAGATTAATAATCATTTGTTTGAAGTTGCAACTGAATTTATTCTCAATGAATGAATGAATAGATATTTTAAAAAATTGCTGAGGTTCATCTTGTAAGTGTATGAGTGAATGAGTATAAGTATAGCATTTCAATTTCTACAGGGAAATCAAATAAATAATTTGTACTAGGATATAAAATAAAATTAAACACTTTAGAACTTGTACATGGTTCTGAAAAGAACCAATTTGTGTGCGTGGCTTTGTAGAAACAGTTGGTTGAAATATAATTCATTCTTGTTCTCGTGAGAATAATAAACAACATTTATGTTCTTGTTACCAGTATGTACTTCTTCTTCTGGATACTAATTGCCGATACAAGCGACTCTGTATACATTCTACCACCTTCATTATCTATCTTCGACAGCGTATGAAATCAACAAAGTTTAAGTGCGATTCAATCATATGCAAATACCCTTCACCTAACGCTATGGAAACCGACGTCCAATTGAGTATATCTCTTCTGTCTGTCAGTGCAAGATCTTCTCTATGCTTTGTTCCTGCATATTTTGAGAATTGTGCATGTTTTTGCATACACCCAAACTAGCGTTGGCTGAAAACATTTCATCTTTGGCAGAAATAATGCCATTTCGTGTGCTGGAGAGTCAAATGCGCAAATAATGAGATGTTTTAAAAGCTTAAAAATGGTTTGTATGTATGCGAGCAGACATTTCTTTCTGTTTTCTTTTCTCATTTCATTTGGGATTTTACAAAAAAAAAGTCCATACGACGTCAATGGGGATCGAACCAAGACCGGCTGGAATGCAAAGCTATTTCACACGACCACGCTATCCATATAGCTGCCAGTGCTGTAATAAAAATGCATGATGATATTACACCTTATCATAAAATGAAGTTATAAAGTGTTTCCTAGGAGGATAAAGAAGAACATGAACGAGAATATATTTTTTTCTTTCTGGGCCGTGTACTTGGCAAACTATACGAAAAGCTTTCATATGCTTTCAATTAAATGTGTCTCCTGTTTCGCTCGCTCATATTGGCTCTAGCATACATATTATAAAAATGATATACACGTATTGGGGAGTAGATCATTTTCTGTTATTTTTCGGCTCATTTAATGTAATAAATGGAGATGCCATAACATGTGCTAAAAATTAACTTTGGGTGTAGCGCTTTGGCAGGCAGCAACGACATGCTGAACAATCGTGACGGAGTAAATTTTTAAACAGGTTTCCATATTTATAGTTTTCGTGATCAACAGTTTGCTTTCAAAGCAGTTTTTGAGATATTGCAACTAATTTTTGAGTCAATAAGTAACAACATTCTTTGAGACCATTCACCGTTCGAATGAAATGTTCATTAAACCACTTCGTTCAGCAGAGAAAGAAGTAATTGAACTGAAGCGGAAATGGGATTTGGCAGAAGGAAGGAAGACTGAAAAAAGTAGAACAATCTGAGCCATGGAGGCACGGACGGACACTTGACGTA
Organism: Toxorhynchites rutilus septentrionalis; assembly: GCF_029784135.1. Classification (NCBI taxonomy): domain Eukaryota; kingdom Metazoa; phylum Arthropoda; class Insecta; order Diptera; family Culicidae; genus Toxorhynchites; species Toxorhynchites rutilus. The sequence goes on along the minus strand of NC_073746.1, from coordinate 27,310,501 downwards.
GGACTTTGACGACAATTGCTTTTATATTGAGTTTTTGTAAATTTCACTTATTGCCCCTAGAAAAACCTTTGGTTATATGAACTGAACTGAACATCAAACGGATTGTAAGAGTATTCAGATGGTTTCAGATGGATTCAGATGGACATTCTCTGATTTTACATAAAAATCATAATTGATAAAGTCGTCCCACAGAAATATCAATCGATCATTTTCATTCTTTTAATTAATTTAGCCGAATACGATAAGAAGTCATCGTCTTACAGTGCATTCTTAAACTTAAGTTTAAAAAATCAACTTGCTTCGGCGATATTACAATTGTTTTGAACATTGAAATAAGCTTTTTTTTATTTTTTTCTCACTATAAAATTATTTGCTTATCCAACTCATGATTCGTTTCAGTTTCCTCCGGATTTTTTCTGATAAACAGAAGGCATCACATTGTAAATTAACAGCTTTGCCGAGGAACAAATTTGATTGTAACAATGAAACCAAACCTAATTCGAAATTGGGCATACATCAACAAAATAAGCCGCGCGTTACATGCATTTTACTTAATTTCGTTTTTTTAGCCTTTACTAAGCATTTTTGTTATATTCATCCGTTCCGTCTGTCGTTCCGTCATTCGTTCCCAAACAGTTCGCTCGCAATTAGTTCATATGGGTAGTATGGTTTTTTTTAAAAAGAATGAACGGTTGCTCTTTTTTGAAAACGGAAGTAAAGCCATATGAACTGATTCAATCTTTTTGAAAAAAAGTTCTTTCGAACCGTTCGTGAACAGTTTGTCCATCTCTACCATGGAGGTTCAAGCCTGAATTGTATGCAACAAGTATGGAAAAGTTCATTCGCTCATTTCTCCACACCTGATTATAAATCACTCTTGTGTCTGCTTGGAATAATCATGGCGAAAAGAATGCAGCAAACAATCGTGAGATTGCACGATGAATCATTTTACACTCCCCGACCATCTTCATTCGGGACTGATAGAAAACAAAACAAAACAAAGAGTGGAAAACAACATTCAATGCTCATCAATAACTTGCGTTAATATGGTCTTTTGCGTTGGCTTAGATCGTTTCATACTAGAAACAAGAAAAATGTCATTGCAATAGTGCACAGGAAACAACTCGATTTCAACTATCTACCTATATTTTACTGCCGCGATCGAGGCTCAAAGATTGCTATTTGATTGAAAAACGAATGATTTTACAGAGACACTCGCTGGCTCAAGCAAATGAGGCAAATGAGGGAATGCAAAAATTTCTGAGAATCAGTGTTTGCCAAATGATCCACTCATTGAAAAAATCGCTTTCGTTCGTTCAAATATGATCTTTCAGGAAACATTTCCCCCAGTGGTGTTCTATTGTTGTTATGTGCTGCAAATCACGACACAAAAGAGAACGAGACAACTCTGCATCGGCTCGCACTTCATTGCACACCAGCATGCAAGCAAAGCTATCATATACGCTTTCGGTGCAGAAAGCTTATTTTCTTCTTTGCCTCTAATAGCGAATTCGTTTTTAAAACTGAGTCAGTGCCAAACTGACTCTGTAATAAAAAAACGTTTTCAGTTTCACGAATGCGGTGGTTTGTTGGTGTGCGTTATATAGTTTGATTTGTTTATATTTGCTACGACAAATGTACAGTGTCGACATCTGGTGACGATATTCGTGCTTGGGAGGTAAATTATTCTCTATCAGATCAGAAGGACCAAGTGCAGTGTAAAAATATAAAAGTTTGAATGAAAATTTTTACTTCATATTGTTTGATTCCCTAACACATGTAGTTCTAACACTCACTTAACCATTTGTCAATGCATTTCCTGTTTGATCCACAAATAATTACTATTATAATATAAAATCATCATTAGATCATAATTTTGAAAGCAGGTTTATTCCACCTGAATATCCATCATTATTTCCGCCTCCCAATGAAAGAACACGTAGCTTAATGCTGTCTACTCGAATATACTCTTCAAAATCAGAATCCGAATTGGATTACGATTCCAAAAATACAAAAGCAAAAGCAGCAGGTTTTCCATTTTCATAGTTTTTTGTTTTCAGATTTTCCAAAACAATACTCGGAACTTGACAGTTCAGTATAGTTGTATTGGTGAACCCGAGTACCAACCCGTGAAACATCGCAGTGCGAAACTAACAGCTTTCGGGGCGAACTAGTGCGACACTGAGTGCGAAACTGAGTGAATAAAAAAACGTTTTGACAGCAGTTAGTGCGGCACTAGGGTTGAAACGGAACAAAAACGAATTCGCTATTACATATGCATACCGACCTCTCCATGCATCATGAAACAGCGAAAGATTCATATTCAGCTAATGTAGCAGATCCTGATTTTTAAGTCTCAGAGAGTATAGATGATGATGATGGTCCCACCTCTTTCCCCTACAAAGGCTTGAGCGGGACGAGTTATCTTATTGATAATAATTGAGTTACTGAGTTTATTACATCATACTAACCAGTGAGCACATTAAATTGAAAAGAAAACGGACTGGTTATCCCGCAGACATAGATTACTAATCGATAGAACAATTTAAGCCTTTGTCTAAAGTATTCATTCCATGGCATGTCGAGAGAATTTCCAACCCGGGAAGACCCTAGACCGATCGGGAATTGAACCCAATGCCTATGTCAGTATTAGCCATGAATTTTCAAGGGAAATCCCGCTTTATCAGATCCCCGGCCACGGCCTGCAATTGCGATCGTTTCCGAGTTCTAGTAGCTGAGCAAACCCAAGCCTTATTCTAGCCGACACTTCAGGCCCATCACTTCACATATCCCAAGGCAAGTCAAGAAAATTTCCAACCCGAAAAAATTCTTGACCGATCAGGAATTGAACCCAATACCTATGTCAGCATTAGCCTAGAATTTACAAAGGAATTCCCGCTTCACTGGATACCCGACAACGGTCTGTTAATCGTTTTCGAGACCAGACAGCTGAGCAAACCTAAGCCTAATTCCAGCCGATACTTCAGGCCCTACATTCAACCTGGGGTATAAACGTGTCAACCTGAATCTGCAATGAGATCCGCCACAACACAGAAAAATCTTGATATAATTATCTGTTGAGAAGATGAATTTACAAGTATTCCGATTGAGCTATCCCTAGCTTACCTCAGGTTTCCACATTAAACCCCTTGGAATGACTTTGTTTTATTCGATCAAAAATTCTTTTGCTTTTGTTCAATCTCACGTTTCTCTATGTTTGCCAACGCGCGCGGGCTCAAACTATTGCAGACTTCACAATTATTTTTTAAATTTAATTGAATAACTAAGATATATATAAAAGCAAAAAAAAAAAATACCATCATCACCATAGTCTTGACAAGAAAAATACACGGACACACATACACTCAAAAGACAATAATTTCCTCGTTTTATGAAATAATGAAATAATGATGATGATCACCTCAAAAAGTTTGAGCTGTACGAGTTCTCTTGTTGATCTTTATGTAACAATTATTAAAATAACCAGTAAGCACATTGAAGTAAAAAACAAAACAAACGGACTGGTTATATTACAAACATAGATTCCTAATTGAAGAACAATTTATGTTATCAACTTAACGTATTTAACCCATGGCATGTCGAGAGAATTTCCAACCCGGGAAGACCCTGGACCGATCGGGAATTGAACCCCATGCCTATGTCAATATTAGCCATGAACTTACAAGGGAAATCCCACTTTATCAGATCCCCGGCCACGGCCTGCATTTGCGATCGTTTCCGAGTTCTGGTAGCTGAGCAAACCCAAGCCTAATTCTAGCCAATACTTCAGGCCCATTACTTTACATATCCCAAGGCATGTCAAGAAAATTTCCAACCCGAAAAAATCCTTGACCGATCAGGAATTGAACCCAATACCTATGTCAGCATTAGCCTAAAATTTACAAAGGAATTCCCGCTTCACTGGATACCCGACAACGGTCTGTTAATCGTTTTAGAAACCAGACAGCTGAGCAAACCTAAGCCTAATTCCAGCCGATACTTCAGGCCCTACATTCAATCTGGGGTATAAACGTGTCAACCTGAATCTGCAATAAGATCTGCCACAACACAGAAAAATCTTGTTATAATTATCTATTGAGAAGATGAATTTACAAGTATTCCGATTGAGCTATCCCTAGCTTACCTCTGGTTTCCACATTAAACCCATTTGAATGCTTTCATTAAAAAGAATTGTTTTTGCATATGTTCTATCTCAAGTTGTCTATGTGTGCTAACGCGCGCGGGCTCAAGCTATTGAAGATTTCACAAATATTGTTTAAGTTAACCATCATCATTATAGTCTAAAGATAAGAAAATACAAATATCCGTTAAACTTCGTCATCTTACACACTAACATTAATTATATGCAGGATCAAAAATCTAAATCATGCTTCAAAAACTCTTTACAAATACTACGGAATATTCGAAGGCTTGTTGCTGTCTTTGCTTCATTTGGTAATGTGTTATGAGTTTTGGGTACATGACATTCGAAAGTTCATGGTTCTGAGGTCACTTGCTTGCCTTGTGTTATATCGGTGCATATCTCTTCCATACGTTATCGTGTTTTGTAAATAGTTCGGTGTCATGCCGCTAACCATCTTATATATGAACGTAAGAGTGCAATATTTGATACGCTGTCCCACTGACATCCATTGTAGGCATTCAAGCATAAATCTTCGTGGAGTAAGTCGATCGCATCTCAATATCAAGCGCATGGCCTTGTTTTGAACAATTTGCATTCTATTCATTTGCCTCTTATTTGCGAGAAATAGCACAGATGCACAATAATCGAAATGTGGAGCGATCAATGCTTTGTAGATGGTAATTTTACTTTCAAAGGTCAAGAATCGATTAATTCTACAAAGCACTCCATATTTTTGAGCTGCCTTCTTTATAGTATAGTTTATATGTTCGTCGAAGCGCAGCGTTTCGTCAAGAATAACGCCAAGATATTTGATTGAAGTCGTTCTTTCCACAGTTTGCCCATCGATAGTTATACTAAGACTATCACTGTCAAGATTGCGTGTCGATACTACCATATACTTTGTTTTGCTAATGTTTAACTTAAGTTTTTTCCATCTCAACCATTCGTCTAAGTTTTGCAGTTCACGGTTCATCTTGACGAAGCAATCTTGCAATGTCTCAGCAACAATGAATATCACTGTGTCGTCAGCAAACAAGTTTACGTCACTGTCATTTAACACCTGTTTAATGTCATTAATATAAAGCAAGAAAAGCAGCGGCCCCAGAACACTTCCTTGAGGTCCACCCAGATTCACTGGTCCCGCCGATGATTCACTGTCCCTGTAAATAGTGATTTGTGTTCGCCCGTTCAGGTAACTTTCAAACCAGTTCAATACAGGTCCAGTTACATTATAATTGGAAAGCAAATCAAGTAATTTCATTCGATCTACTGTTTCAAAAGCCCTCTTCAAGTCAATAAATACAGCCAATACTATTTTTTTCGTTTCGATAGCCTGTTTCCATTTCAGGAGTAATAAATTGAGAGCCGTTTCACAAGAGTGGTTTTTCCTGAACCCTGACTGTTCCTCAACCAGAATTCCATTTTTCGTTATATGTTCCAACAGTTGGTCTTTGATAACGATTTCGAGGATCTTTTCGTATAATGGCAACATATTCACTGGTCTCCGGTCTTCTGGCTTGGACGATTTCGGATTTTTTGGAATCGGTATAACAACAGATTTCTTCCAAGTATGAGGGCATTCGCCCCGAAGCATAGATTCATTTATTATATATAGTAGATTTTCTTTGATTAGATCAAATGCATCTACTATATGATTATTTAGCTCGATAGAGGCTAAGGGAAGGGTAGTCAGATTATATTTTCCATTTTTAACGCCTCTATCCCTTGAAATGTGTATATTCATATAGACCGCATAGTTTTACTAGCAACACCGCTCCAGGGAGAAGTAAAAACTCTCGCGTTTTATCTCTTTTCCCATTCGCTGCTCTCCGCAAATGGTGACGTAATGATGACGTAATTTTTCTTGTATCATTTATTGCTTTGCACTTGTCTGTGCAGTGGGTTTCACTATAGTAAAATGGGACGATATATGCGGTTTAAACTTGTATGCAGGCTTCGAAAATGGTATGCAATGTTTGATACAGATCGGATATGCAATCAACAGTCTTCGTTCCTCTCTCAGTTCAATCACTAAATATTACACAAGTGATTACTGACATTCATACAAGTATCTGAATGATCCTCTCATATTTGGTTATATGTTAGTGAGAGTTTACTTGCATGACACATTGTGTATCATTCGATTTTGATCGAAATCCAAACACTGCTGAGAATAGAAGAGCGGAATCGAGACAGTATTTTTCCGTTCTAATCGAGAATGAACTTTGCGAAGAGGATAGGTAAATATTTTCTGTCTCAAATAAAGTGAGGCATAAACGGAGAACAGACGGGTGAGTTTTATCTGTGAATGAGTGTTGTTGAACGAATTTCGATGCGATTTTGCCCATACCTGATATGCAATCAAGTTTGTTTGTTTCTCTTCTCTCACAGCGTAAGCAGCGAGTGAAATCTTTAAAAAACATACCCACTCCATTCGCTAAATTGTTCACTTGTTTTGCTATCATCTCTATTTGTGTTATAATCAAGAAAACTGCTGAATCTCCTGTCTAATGGTATATAGTATAACATACATCGCTTTTGCGTAATATGCATTTGGAATCTTTTAATTTTTTGTTACATTTTTCGTAGAGTGACCCCCAATACTAAAATTAAAGACGTAGTCACAAATAGTCGTACATAATGAATAATACGTACAAATTTAAGTAGTTTTATTTTCAATACAAATTTTAAGATGTACCGTAAAGAATAGTTTGCAGGATCGTGAAAGGTATTTTTGTAGTGCTAACCTTCAAACGATAACCGTTAACACTTCATGACAATGTGACATTTATTTCACAGAATACAATGTAAACACCTGTACTAGATCGCAAAATTAATGATGTTTTTAGTTATTATTGATTTCTCAGATGCACTCTGTAAATCGATGCCAAAAACTGCATCACTATGAAACACTTATCTCGAGCAGACCTCGGACAAATTGCGAATAATCGGTTTTAAAATTATTTTGATTTTTGAAAATAGTCACGTTTCGCGTCTAAAGTTGAAGGAACTTAATGTTCAAGCACTGAAAAACTTGACATTATTGTAAATTTTAAATGTGATTTGTTCCGATGCAACTGAAATGTACTACCAGATACTATTGATTCGATTGTTTTTCATCCAAGGCCAAACAAGGAATCTAGAAGAACAATGTCATTGGTTTCCAAAACCGAAACTGTCATTGGCCTAGGAAATAGTCGAATAAATCAAATAACGCTCCAACAACAGCCCGGTTGTTGACATCATGACTTGGGTAATTTCATCATGTATTCGTAGAAGAACCAATAACGCATCTCCCGCCGAGTTCGTCTATACTGTCAATAACAAATCTCCCCCGCTACCACCCGCTCTCGACACACCACATCAATGCAAGCCGACGATTTATGCTCAGTGCACTTTTCACTGCTATTGATACGCGCCAGCCAATCGAAACACCGGCCACAAACAGCAGCTAGATTGTGCCTCCAGCAGTGATAAAGAGCCGGTAATGTTACAGAACTGTACGGAAAAATCCGGTACTGGCGAACAGTGAAACCTTCCAATCGTGGGAACATGGGTCTGTCCCTGAAACTTTTTGGTTTCGTAAATATTATTTTGGCTCCTTTTCGTTTGCATTGTCCACGATCGAATTTGGAAACCAAGAATGATAACAATATTGTTCACGGTCAGCAGAGGGCAGTCATCAATTCGCCGAAATCCTTTAGTTAGAACGCCGGTAAAATGAACTGTGCTCTAAATATGATGGACCCTTTTTTTTCGAAATCATCTCACCTTCAACTCTTTGACACCACAATCTCTCATATTACCGGAAAATATAAGTGTTTCGGGTAGACTAATGACTGGAAAACAAACGATCACAGGAACGTGTTTGTGACAGTTCAGGGCTACACCTTACTAGATAAGCTTTAAGCTCGCTGGCCGGTGTAATCCAATGATACCACACTGTAACCCAATTAACCGTGGAGTTGGTTTCGTCATCACTTAGGATTGCACTGACAGAAACTTTGGACCCGCTGCCATAACGATGGGATGATGGGGATCATCACAGTCGCAACTGCATCTGCATGCATGACCGACGGCAGCAGTGATAAGCATTCAAAGTGTGAACTGTCGGTATTATAATTATTCGTTGTTGTAGCACAGTGCTTGGTCGTGTTTTTGTGCGCGCACCGGTCTATGCAGTTAGAGAGACAAAACACAATTCAATTTCGAGAAAAGGAAAATGTTTGGTAAACAGCTTCCAGTAGATGAAGTGATCGGAAAAGGGATGGCTGTATTTTGAATGGGGATCGTTTCTAGCTGCATGCGATAACGTTCACAAGGACACGTGTCAAACATTTTGTGTCACTTGATTAGAGTGTGCAAAAACATCATTGGAAGATGATCGAAAAGATTCCAATTACTACCAACTGATTCAGCATGATTAGAATAGAATACTTTGTTTATAATAGAGCTTGTTTTGCCTTTTTTTTTTCGCATGTAGGCAGAACGGTGTTACTGTAAATAAAGCTTAAATCATTTAGCAATGGGACAGATTTGAATGTGTTTATTTCGTTAAATATTCAATTAGTCGGAAAACTGAAAAAAATATTGGGTTACAATACGTACATTAAGGGAAACATTATAGTACAAATACACTATAGTACTATAGTACAAATAATTTATTATTATTTCGAAGAGTTCATCTAATTTTTCCATCAATGCGACTCATACACCGGCGCAAGCCACATCGGTCACGGTTTCCGTTACCCGATTTAACCTATGTTCCATCTAACCGATGTTTTCAGCTATGCTTCCCTTTATTTTTGACTTTCACCTCAAAATTGCCTAATATTTCTCTATTGGGATTGAACTGAGCACAGCCCAAGTATTTTTTCGTTATCCTCGTGCCATCGTAAGATTCCTTACTGACCGAAGACTAAATCTGACCAAAAAGTCACTGGACCATTCAAGACTCGCCAGAGCCCAATCGGAGAAGTTTCGGTGCTTCATATGGTCAAGTGGCTTTAGTTCTTGAGTCATTTTGATCTTGTAAGGATGTAGCACAATATCTTTTGGCAAAATACCCTACAATGAGGTTTGGGAGATGCCCAATTCTTGAGAATATCGTGCAATTGACTGATTTGGGCCAGTTCGGATGGATTCACTTACGGCTGCGATATTTTTGTTGCTTCGTGCGGGGTGGCTTCTCGCTTGCACGGGAACATTCAACTGCGAAAATGTAGACTCAAATTTGGTCATCAAACTATGCACAGCCTGCCGACTGGGACAACTATTACGACCGAAAATTGGAGTAAGCGCTCTTAAAGTTGCAATCACCGACTCCGAATTCCTTTAGTAATTTTTAATAATTGGGGGTGTTGCGGGTATAACGGACAGTGGGGGTATAATGGACAGGTAGTTGATTTGTATAGTTGCATTATGAATTTAAAATTTCTGTTGATGGGAACCCCTTCTACATGTTATTCTGTAATATTTAAACCATCCTATGACAATGAATACTGATCGAAAGTGGAATAGGGAAACAAAAGCGATATTAGGTATGTAAGTAAAAATAAATTCATTCGTGAGTGGTTATATTATTGAAATAATTGCACTGGTAGGGTTGAAATGGACAGTCACATCCAATATCACATCCAATGCACGATGGAAAGTGAAGGGAAGAATATTCAATTTTTTTTCCTATAGTTTTCTCTGTTTGTTCTATTTCCGTTACTGGACACACAAACACTGAGAGGGAGCGAAATTATTCTTATATTTAGGGATAAGACAACGATAATTCCACTGTAAAACAGTGATATCTTCGACCTCTCTATTGAAATTAGTCATCGAGAGAGATAATCATTGCAAAGAGGGGCCATGTTTGTATCAATTGCTGCAAAAGTGTCTTTAATACTGGAAGCATTGCGGTGACAATGGAGTCGGAAACATTTAAACACGTGAAGATTTGATCCTCAAAGTCAGACAGCTTTAGAAATCCCGATTGGGAGGTTGTATTTGACGGTAAAAAAAAAAGGGCAGTTGGTGTCCCCTCGAGTGCTGGGTCGTTCGAAGGTGAATTATTGCCACGGAAGCCAGGAGGAACCTGATTTTGCTTGTTCTCTGCACTCGATAATTAAGGCAAGCTAACAGGGAGTATCACCGACGGGACTTGTCGTTGAATTTTGGGAGTGGACACATTTTTACGCCGGGGATTCCCTTGGAAAATGAACGGTGTGCCCTCATTAGCTGTATCCGCTTTCAATTCGTCAAATGGCATCGTGTTGAAGACATTGTGTGTGTTGATTGTTTGTTAATATTGGAGCAACGGAAGAGCGCCCTTTAAAATGTTCGCAAAAGTGCGCTTCGACCGTTCCTTCAAAGAGCGCTTCTGTTTCTCCCAGCGACTCTTGTAAGTTTCACATGCTGATAGCTCATGTAGGGTTCCTCTGCAATATTGACATTTTTGCTCAATCGCGGAGCCAGCAGAAGTGACTTGGGACGGACCGGCTCGGCCCTTTTTTCCTCCTTCATTGGAGACTTTTCCGAGTTGGCGACACTCCAAAACTTTGACTTCCTCCGAAGGTAGCCTCTTGAATTTGCCAACTGCTTCGCTTCTAAAGGGTGTGTCACATCAAATTGCATCACGGAAAAAACGCTGTAGAAATTTAATTTTTAGAAATTATATCTTCTGCTTTCGCTTATAATCAGATAAGAGTGTATAGATCACGTTGGCCATGTTTCACTGTCAATTTTTCGTAAATTTGGAAAAATGTCGTCGAACGAAAACAGAGCGTCGTGAATTAATCCTGTGCACTCATTTCGAGAATCCGGAGTTGTCACATCGGGACATCGGTAAGATGCTGGGAATCGTCCAATCCACGGTCAGCAGAGTACTAAAACGATACTTCGAGAACCTAACCATCGATCGGAAGGTGAAGAACGGCAAAAATGGATGCTCCGTCAGTGAAAAAGATCACAAGCGCGTAGTTAAGCAGTTTAGACGTGATCCGAGAAGTTCGGTCCGGGATGTCGCCAATAAGCTGAATTTGTCAAGTTCATTCGTCCAGCGGACCAAGCAGCGGGAGGGCCTGCGTACATACAAGGTTCAGAGGGCTCCTAACCACGACGAAAGGCAAAACATGGTGGGGAAGACGCGAGCCCGGAAGCTGTACACCGAAATGCTGACGAAGCCGCATTGCCTGTTAATGGACGACGAAACCTACGTCAAAGTGGACTTTCGTCAGCTGCTGGGCCTGTTGTTCTTCTCCGCAGAGGACAAATTCAGCGTCCCGGAGAATATTCGCAAGCAGAAACTATCCAAGTTTGCCAAAAAGTACATGGTGTGGCAAGCGATCTGCTCTTGCGGAAAGCGGAGCGCCCCCTTCGTGATGACCGGCACGGTAAACGGGCAGGTTTACCTTAAGGAGTGCCTACAGAAGCGCTTACTACCACTATTGAAGCAGCACGAGGGCCCGACCATCTTCTGGCCGGATCTCGCTTCGTGCCACTATTCAAAGGACGTGTTGGCAGGCCCTCCGGAAGAACCCAAAAGTTGTCAAATCGGAGGCGGACTTCAAGAGAAAATGGATTTCTGTTCAAAAAAAAAAACTACAACCTGGCGTTGTACAGAACCTTATGGACGGGGTAAAGAGGAAAGTGCGAGCATACGGGCTTGGGCTCGAAGTATGAATAAAAAGAAAATGCCAAAAGTTGTTTAATAGTTTTTATTTTACTGTCTAAAATTTTCAAAAAGATTGGTCTACTGGGCGAATTTCTACAGCGTTTTTTCCGTGATGCAATTTGATGTGACACGCCCTTTAATTTTTTCGCACGTCATACCCGTTTCTGTTATCACCTCCCCAATTTTTACGTCATGGGAGGGAATGAATACGCGATATTCGAGAGTGAATTTCTGATCAGCACCAATCTGATTTGCGTCCTTTCGGCTAGTCACGACAACTCGCAATTTGTTCAGTCTTACCTTACAAATTTCAGACACAGAAGTGTATATGTACAGATCTTTCTTTATCTGAATGATCTTCAAGACCTCACCATTTAATTTTGGCCTGCACAAAACACTCCTTGGGGCCGTTCCAGGTGCATTTTCAGGATAGAATCTGACACGGGGAGCGGAGACAACAGAGGAAGATGGCAAGGACGAATGTTGAGTTGGAACGGGAGCACTAGAAGGGGGAAGTGGGTTCGAAGGTGGGAGAGAGAGATTGGGAGATTCTTTTCGAGGGGGGCTTGATAGAGTGCGCTGACTCGTCCCCGGAAGAACCTTCCAATGTAGTAATACGTTTCAACGTTTTTACTGTCCCGTTTTTCGTACAAAAAGAGAAGTTACTCGTTTCAAAATCGGAGATCTCCATATCGGCAGACTCCCCACCACCCTCTGTCGTTGGGTGCATATACTTATTATTAATTTTATAAATATAGAGTAATAAAAAATAATAATAATAAAAAAAAAAATTAAACACTTATAATTACTTTTTTATATGTATGTTCGCACACAGTGCGTACGATTTGTTCTTGCTTGATCAATGTCTGCATTCCATTGTCCGTCAACGAATGGGCTATCGATGCCGATGAACAGATAAGGGGCTGTCCACATACCAGGTGGACAATTTCAGGGGGGAGGGGGTTGTAGGGTGTATGAAAATGTACACGCTTGTCCACGGAGAGGGGGCAGGGGGTATAGACAATGTCCTCGTGGACACGAAAAATGAATATTTTTTTCAAATATCACCGATACATTTTAAATATATAAAAAACTGTTTTATATTTAAGAATTTTAAAACTTTCCGCCCAACATGAGTATTCCGTATTTATCAATGAACGAATATCATTGAACTTCTGTAATATTATCGAACTTCTTCACTGAAATCCATATTCTAAAAATAACTCACGTAAACTGTGAGCGTCCGAGATATTTTGTATGATCGTATAACTTTTATATTTGCGGGCTATGCACAGACGTTCCTACCTCAAACCTATAAAAAATAAGCGATTCCATAATGGTTAAGCTTCCATGATATTACACATATGGTTTTTTTTTTATCAAATACAATTTTCTATACAGCTTGTACAGCTCGAGAACAATTAGTCTTAGCATAATAATGTCTGTGTAGTTTTTCATGCAGAATTTTCATTTTTTCGCATTACTTTCCTCGAAAACTTAGAATTTTTCAAAGTATTGGAATCCTGTCAATTTCTAGGAATTATTATTTCATTTGCGTGAAATGATCCATGCACCACTAGTCGTCAAACTTGAATCAATTGACCCAGTATTCTATTTTTTTCAGAAAATTTCGCATAGATTGCAGTTGTAAAACATTTTAATTGATTGATTGAAGTGCCTTTTAAAAGTGAAAAATACTTGAAATTTATCGTTTTTTAAGGGTTTTATTATTTTTTCCCCAAAAATAAATGATAAACTTGATTGTTTCTGTCAACAAAATTAAAGTTCTCCAACCCTTCTACAATTCCTTCCTCAACACCACAATGTTATTCCTATTGTTATCTTTCACCATTTAAAATGTTCTACAACAGAATATTATGGAAAATTTTCTCATCTTTCAAATGAATTCAATTAAATTGTTCTATGTAGCGTACTTTTGAATTGGGATCAATTTAAGGCAAAAAATGGGTCTCAAGAAATGTTCAACTTTCATAGTTGAGATTTGAGCTCGATTTCATAGTTGGGAATCAATGAATCGTGAGTTGTCTGAGGTAATTCTTCCCCGCGAGAACTTTTGAAGTCATCTACACACTCAATGCAGAATGGTCTATAAGGATTTGAAAAATAATAAAATATCTTAATACGCTTTTAATACCCTCTGAAAATTCTCCGAACTATGGCGGAAAAGGTTTTGAATTGCGCTACCGACTAAAGGTGGATCGGACATCTAGAGTGAAGTTGAATCGCCATTAGCAGTGATCGATTATATTCCGGAGTGGGCAAAGAATTTGTTCACTGTAACTCTGCCATAAAACAATGCAAAACAATGCATCTCTGTAGTAAAATGTTCTACTGGAATTTCATATGAATCAAATGGAAGCAAATTAATCAAGTTGGTTGGATTATTACTGGCGTGTAAGTGATATCAACATTTTTTTTTGCAAGTGTTTAGAAAATCGTGAACTAAAAATGTATTTGAAAATGTTTTTAAATCCATTATATTTTATACAAAAAAATCATATACTCACAAGTATTTCAAAATTAAACTCATAGGAAGCATGTGCTTTGTTATGCTACCCATTTCTCTACCATACAAAAACAATGGGCCCCAACTGGTACAGGGTACAGCTAGTGAAATTTGAAATAAAAACAAACATTTCCAGGGGGGATCCCGGTCTGGAGAATCGACAAAATCGAATTTATGTTTTTTTTTGCATTTTTGGGAAGCATATGCCACTTTTCGATATTTGATTTTGTTGGAAAGTTACAGCCAGAAGTATGACCTCACCTCAAGGGATATAGTATTACTGTACGAAATACGACACCCCGTTCCTTCAGAACCGATACCACCAGCAAGGTACCAATTTTCAGACAGCATCTACGTATCCAGCTGTCAACAGCATAATAATCATTACTCATGCACTTAAAAAATGAAAAATACATCTTCAAATATACCTTAAACAATAACTAAAATACCCGAGTGTAGTATCTTACCATGTACCTTAAGAGGGTTTCTCCGAAATTTCTGAAGTACAACTCACAAATATATTTTTATTCCACTTGTTTATTTTTCAACCGACTTCACGTGCTGTTCAAACTCGACTAACTACTCCACGCATCTTCTCTCGACATCAACCTCGGCTCTCCGATTCCCTAATCCTCTCCCTCTCTTATTATTGCTCATATCTCTGAACTCTACACCGAGCTCTTCACTTTATTTGTAACATTCTAAAAAAATCCAATAAAATTCATTATTTTCTGACCCTCTAGACAGGGGTCCCTCTTAAATAGAATTTAGGCGCAAAACAGTTCTTTCCATAATTATTTTAATTTAAAAAGGAAAAAAATCCACGTGGACAAAGGGGGGGTAGGGGTATGAAACCGTCCACGCTTGTCCAAGGAGGGGAAGGGGGAGTTTAAAACCGTGCTTTTTTTGTCCACGTGGTATGTGGACAGCCCCTAATAGATCACAGCGTCCGTGATAATATTCCTTCTTCACTGATGACTGCTTTGTGAATTCCACCTCTCCTCTCCGCGGTTTGAACAACGCACAATTCAATGAAACGTTAGAACGAAAGAGTCTCTTTACTACACATTTCATAGAGACAGTCATGTCAACGATTGAAGTGTGTAGCAATGATAGTAGAAAAATGTGCTTACCAATTTAATACTTGTGTGTCCGGGCGTAGTGAATACCTGGGATCGAGGTCTATTGGCGAATATGAATAGCGATGAACCAATTCTTCGTTCAATTAATCCTATTTCTTCATCGGCTTCAATATTAATAAAAAAAATCAAAATTTGTCTAATACGATAATTTTTCATTCGTGTTCCTGAGGTATCAGGTCCAGTATTACTAATCATTCTATTTATGATACTATACACAGCTATATACAGCTAATCGAAAACACATTTTTCTTTGGTTAGAGTTCATTTCTCTAAGAATTTCGCGCCGCAAATTGTATCTCTTTGCCAAAAAAGTGTTGTTTTCACTGTGGGAAAGGTAATTAATCACATTCGGATTTGCGTGTCGTGTCTTTAATTAACGAACCCCCTCCTGGCAGGAACTCATGGCACACCGTTAACAATAAAGAAATTATTCTTTTTACTGCCTGATACCATTCAGCGCGTATTATATACTCCTAGTATACAAACCACTGCTGAGACGCTTGGAAGGAGGAACTAGTAACACGCATCGTCAACATTCCTGAGGGTGGTGGAAAAATCGATCCAAGCTAGACAGCGGGTTAATGACTTTTTCACTTTCGTTCGATACGAACGGTTACCCCGGCGTCATAAATGTTTCGATTTGGGGTTTTCCAAACACTTGGGTTAGAAGTTGAATCATCTTTGCAACTTTGGCGAATTCGTTTTTGCCACATGGATGAGTTTTTCGGATAAACTGATTTTTTTTCTGACAATTACATGCCTTTGTGGAAAAGTTCCTATTCATCATTGGTTTTATTCGAGCCGTTGTTAATCACTTCCCCTCAAAAGGGTTCTCCTATGATTATTGTTTGTTCTAATTAAAAACTGTTTATGAATTTCCGATATATGTTGCTGTCATGTTTCATTCCTAAACTTTGTTTGTTCAATGTATGTATCATCCTAAACGTTACTGCTTTGGTTGATGATGTTGTCTCTCACTGATTATAGTTTGTTGGTGTGCTATGTTTCAAACTTATCCTTTACGCTACATATTGGTTTCTTACGCCTTTGGTTTCGTGCCAAAAAAAAAAAACCACTGGAGGCAACAGTCTGACTGAGTCCTGCCATCGATAAAATATACGCATCCCTTTAAATTCATTTGATTCTTTGCTCCCCATTTGTTGGTTTGTTTTCGTTTTCGGTTTTTTGGTGTGAGTTTTGCTTTTCTCGGCTACATGTTAATGCTACGCCATGTCAGAGGAAGATTTCATTGTTTTCCTCGCCTTTCCATATTGGATAAAACCATGCGAGTGGATTTTTCCTTATCTATGGCATTATGCTTTGTGAAAAAATGTGTAACATTATGAGTGGTAGTATAAATAATAGCATGTAACAAAGCAGACAAATGGTTGTCTGTGTTCGATAAAATTCTAGCATATATGTTATTTTTATTTGTATTATATTTATGGTTCATTTGCGGTGAACTTTCTCTTCGTACGGTGAGTGATTTTTGCCCCTCTCCCAGGGGGAATCAAAGAATTCCAACTAAACAAAATAAATCACATCTGAATTGTGTGTAAATATATGTATAGTGGTTGTTTTGTGGTTATGTTATACTGTCATGAAATATGAAGCTGAGATCAAACCGTATTCATTCGCTAATCCTTCTTTTCGAGAAGTATAAAATAGATCTTCTATCCTTTCTATATTCAATAACAATTCACTCGAGTTGCTCTAAGCTTAACACCAAGTTGAGGCTCATTCCCACGGTTGGGAAAAGCCCCGCGATTCCCTAGCATACCATCAGCGTTAAAAATATAATGACTCTCCTGGTGAGGAAGAAGCGGGAAAGAGAGCGGGAAAGGGATTCAGTTGGTGAGGGACCGTTATTTCTTCCGGAAACGTTGACCACACTCGAGTCAATAGTACATCCGGTCCCGTTTCAATTCGTTGTCCAGATCAGCCAGCTGCTGGAGGAAGCCTTCATTGGGCCGAATGTCCCGATGCATTCGGACCGTTCGGATCGCCTCAGCGGCGGACATCTTGCGGGCAATCATCAGGTAGGCTAGGACACAGGTCGCCGATCGTGACATTCCCACCATGCAGTGAACCAGCACTTTGCCTAGGTCGATTAAACGTAAATGTACATTCTCCTTTAACATCAGCTAAATTGTTCATAATTACCTCCACTGTTGATTCCATTCTCAATGAACTTCGAAGCGATGTAAAAGTAGCGGCTTATATCGGTCGTCGGTTGATCTACCAAATGAAAGCCCATATATCTGAAAGTAGAACTAAATTTCCTCAGCGATGGCGGCCTGAACTCATCGCACATTGTCAGCGCAGTATCGGCGTTATTTGATGTTCCCACCTCAGTGCGCTTCGATTCCCCTCAGTCGTCTGGAGAGGGTGGCGGATCGCACTGGGAAGTCATAATTCCCCGATGGGAAAACCAATCGTCCTCGATACCACCCATGACAATCGATTGCCAAGTCAACTAAATGAACAAGTGCCAGTGCGAACGAGTTTTTGGTACAAACGGGTGCCTAATTGTGGTGGGGTCAAGCAAAGCGCTTTCTTGTGTGCCAGAAGAAAAAAAAACTGATTGACGTACCTGACCCCGGACATGTCTCGATAGTAGCTGTGGCCTGTGTCTACCTGCCCGAAGCGTGTTCCTTCCGCCGAGTTGAGCACGTGTGTGATTCCAATCAATCGTAAATACTGTTTGTTTCTGGCCGCTGACCTGAAATGTGACATGCAATTAGTTTAATTACATACTTGAACATTCAAGGATCGGGTTCCTGTGTGGGGTTTATTCTTCAAGATACTCGGCGATATAGATTCGTTTAATGCAAACAATGTTTAATGTTTGGGAATGTAAAACGATAGCTAATACTGAATAGTATGAACTGGTTTTGGGGAAGTAACTCAAGCCGTAAATAATGTATATTTCGGGAAACCTTTTTTCCACTTTATTGTTAGGGCTGTAAACAAGTGTCAATTTTATAAAATTAACGGTACTTAGAATATGAAATCTCTATATGTGCTACCGAAGTTTTTCGTAACTGCATTCTAACGAAAATTCCATGGTTAACATGGGAAAAAGCTCACAATTTTGTAGCGAAGGATTCAGATTTGATATAAAAGATGGATATAGTATTGATAACGACTAATTATTCGAAAGAAGTTTGTTAGCTATTAACCCATTAACGACCAAGCTGTAAAAACAATTTTTATTACAAATGCCATTGGTGTAATTTCGATTATGTATGCTAAAGAAACCCCAATGTTCAAGAATTATGTTTTTCCCATCTTCCATTTTCCGGGAAATGACTGCCGCACTTTTTTTTGCAAGCACAAACATACTGCGAACGGAAAATCAGTTCAATTAGCAAATATACAGTATTCATAAATGCATCAATTTTATATTCACGGACGAACAAGCACAGGAGGATAGAGGTCTCTAAGTGTAAACCTGATTTAATCCACCTAAGGTGAGATGTGACATTTCTTATTTCATGTAATTTCAACTTATTACTTTTATTGTTGGCCGTGGAGACATTGTTATGCTTAAGAATTATTTCTTTCCAATTATTCATTTTCCAAAACCTGCAAAATATCAAAATGATACGAAACAAACAATGTAAAGGGTGTGTCACATCAAATTGCATCACGGAAAAAACGCTGTAGAAATTTAATTTTTAGAAATCAGATAAGAGTGTATAGATCACTTTGGCCATGCTTCACTGTCAATTTTTCGTAAATTTGGAAAAATGTCGTCGATCGAAAAAGAGCGTCGTGAATTAATCCTGTGCACTCATTTCGAGAATCCGGAGTTGTCACATCGGGACATCGGTGAGATGCTGGGAATCGCCCAATCCACGGTCAGCAGAGTATTAAAACGATACTTCGAGAACCTAACCATCGACCGGAAGGTGAAGAACGGCAAAAATGGATGCTCCGTCAGTGAAAAAGATCACAAGCGCGTAGTTAAGCAGTTTAGACGTGATCCGAGAAGTTCGGTCCGGGATGTCGCCAATAAGCTGAATTTGTCAAGTTCATTCGTCCAGCGGACCAAGCAGCGGGAGGGCCTGCGTACATACAAGGTTCAGAAGGCTCCTAACCACGACGAAAGGCAAAACATGGTGGGGAAGACGCGAGCCCGGAAGCTATACACCGAAATGCTGACGAAGCCGCATTGCCTGGTAATGGACGACGAAACCTACGTCAAAGCGGACTTTCGTCAGCTGCCGGGCCTGTTGTTCTTCTCATCAGAGGACAAATTCAACGTTCCGGAGGAGATTCGCAAGCAGAAACTATCCAAGTTTGCCAAAAAGTACATGGTGTGGCAAGCGATCTGCTCTTGCGGAAAGCGGAGCGCCCCCTTCGTGATGACCGGCACGGTAAACGGGCAGGTTTACCTTAAGGAGTGCCTACAGAAGCGCTTACTACCACTATTGAAGCAGCACGAGGGCCCGACCATCTTCTGGCCGGATCTCGCTTCGTGCCACTATTCAAAGGACGTGTTGGAGTGGTACGAAGCCAACGGGGTCACCTTCGTGGCAAAGGAAATGAACCCGCCCAACGCGCCGGAGCTTCGCCCAATAGAGAAATATTGGGCGATTATGAAGCAGGCCCACCGGAAGAACCCAAAAGTTGTCAAATCGGAGGCGGACTTCAAGAGAAAATGGATTTCTGTTCAAAAAAAAACTACAACCTGACGTTGTACAGAACCTTATGGACGGGGTAAAGAGGAAGGTGCGAGCATACGGGCTTGGGCTCGAAGTATGAATAAAAAGAAAATGCCAAAAATTGTTTAATAGTTTTTATTTTACTGTCTAAAATTTTCAAAAGGATCGGTCTACTGGGCGAATTTCTACAGCGTTTTTTCCGTGATGCAATTTGATGTGACACACCCTTTAATCGAGGGTTGGGTGGTTATTATTCGGTCCGGCGGAAGAATATTTACACCAGCAATCTCATTAAAATCCTCGTTAGATGTACTGATCATTTTCTCCAGATCCTCAACACAAGAAAATCTACGGGCTGCCATTACCTAAGGTTAAAGATTTTCAATGCAATGCAAAAACAAATGAAAAACCTCCCGTCTTCCAAAGTAAATGAACCAAAACGCGCTGCAGAGGTTAGATGTGTTCGTATTAAATCAGCAAAAAAAAAAGTTCGTTATGGCAAACGTTCGATTTTTCGAACACTGAATTTTGCCGGCTGTTATTTTCCTGTACGTGACTCAATCGAACGATTTTTGCCCCATATCGCAATGTATGTTCTTTTATCAATGTAATACAGTACAAAAGCTCACATAATTTTGTATTTTATTAAGTTTTTTTTTATTGAAAGTAAGAACACCTTCCAAACATACTTGCTTCATATCGAATTTATTGCCCAATAAAGTTATACAAAATTGAATGAACTTGATAGTAAGTGGTAGCTAATAAATTAAGCTATCTTTTTGTGCAAAAACATTACCATATGATAGCTTTCCAAAGACATGAAAAATTAACAAAGTTGGTGTTCGATTTTTCGAACGCTTGGCCTAAAATGGGTTAAATCATTTGTAGATTCATATGATATCGCATTTCGCGGTCAACTGAATTTCTGCAAGTTTTAAAATCCACATAAACATTAAACATCGCAAAACAGCACATCAGTAATCCCTGTGCATCTTTATAATCACAATGCACATGAAGACAGGATGCTGCAAACGGATGCTTGCTTGATGTTTTCAAGTGCAGACACTCAGCACAATCAAATGAAAGAGACGGTAACTTTGCACAAGAATCATCAAAAGGCTCGAGATCAAAAAACTTTGAGCACATTCCAAAAGAGTGTATACTTGGGAGGAAGGTATGCGAAACAGTTGAAAAAGATACATGGAAGTGCATGAAGTATATCACCTGCGAAAATATTATTTGTTAATTTCATTGGTATATATTCATGTGTGTATAATCTATGAACATAATCTCTCAAGTGATGTAAACACGGTAGTGGTGCAATATATGCTATATCGGTAAAATGAACGAAAAAAGAAAGTAATCAGTTCGCTTCTCAGGAAAAAAAATCCAAACATCCCTGGATATTTTTTTCACGATAGGCAGTCATGGTATTTGGAGCGGTTGTGTCGAATGGATTTCCACATATTTCCAAAACCTCCCATATTTTTTCGACTCCAGATCAATTTTTAGGTGAAATAAATGAGAGTGCAGATTTAACACATTCGTCGCCCGTCACCCAGATATGGATGACACATTCCTCGTTCAAATTGAATAGGATTTTTAAAAGGAATTTGATAGAATAGGCACCTAAGTTTTACTATAGGATATGTAGAAAAATAATGAAATTATAACCATATCACTCATACCACTTTTTATTAATTTATAGTGCGGATGAAGCCATGCTGCAACGAGCGACTCGACAAAACGTGGAACGATACAGACTGAAACGAAGGCAGCAAACACATCTCTTTCGGGAAAAAAAATTAGTGGGTTATATCTATGATATAACCGCAAGGTTCACGTGGAACTACCTTAGCTTAGCAATCATTCGTTTGTATTGATTAAATTCTTGATTGAATGAAACAGTTTCCAAATTCAATTGAGTTCAATATATTTGCTCTGTGAGTGAAAAAAATGAACAAATGCCGTGTAAAGTCAATTCATTTATTGTGATTGATTGTTCTTCGTTACAAGTAAATTTAATGACGGACCTTTTACGTTTGGTATGATGACTAGAACAAAATATATGTACGGAAGAATTATCAAACGTTTGATGAACCAGCCTAAGGCTGAAAATCTTTCCAATAAAGACAAAAAAAAATTATCAAACGATTATTTTATTTTACATTTCCCTCTGAAGTTTACATCCCAAAAGTGTACATACTTCTCGAATCTCGAATTTGCTTGAAACTGGGAAGTTCATTCGCTTCTAGTGGCTGCACGATTTTCCCAGGTTCCTAAGTTTAGAAGATCATGTTAGGACAGACATATTCCACTCTGCACAAAGGCAAGCGAGGACAAAAGTACTCGCAGTTTGCATTTATTTGCAGAGCCGATTTCCCCAGAAACCACGGTTTTGAAGTCTGTGTTAGGGAAACATATTCCAGTCGGAACAAAAATACCCCCGACTCGCATGAATTTGAAATACCGATTACTCCAGGCACCTTGGTTTAGAAATCTCTATTAGGGAACACATTTCGGTGGGAACAAAAGCTCCCCCTACTTTCGTGTGTTCTTTTTCTTCTTTTTGGCTTTAAGAGGGTTTAAACTTTTCAGTTCACTCGCCTCTAGGCTCTTTCGTGTGCTTGCAATGCCGATTTCGCTGCTTGGTTTTAAAGTCTGTGTTAGGGAACATTTTTCGATGAGAACAAAAGTCCCCCTACTTTCATGTATTTGCAATGCCGATTTCCCCAAGGCTGCTTGGTTTTGATGGCTATGTTAGGGAAACCATAAATCGGGCCAATCAAAACGATGCAGTTAGGGCGTTTAGATAACGCCTAATATTTTACAGTTATTCAATTGTTTATCTAATGAAAAACAACATTTTGTTAGTTGCGATAGATGCGTAGAAATATTCCCTATCAAGTGATGCAAACATCTCTCCTATCCAGTACGAAATGTTCGAGCTATAAGCATTCGAAATCTTTCATTTTTTCCTGCATGTTCTGTGTTTAGGTTTTCATTTTACCCTCCATATATTCCGGTTAGACGTAGTCCCACGTCAAAAGCGCCGCCTGGAAGAGAAAGAGTGTGAGGAGATGGAGCTGCTTTATCGTTCTCGAGAATCGCGGAAGTTCTTCAAGAAACTAAACGCCTCGCACAAAGGCTTTGTGCCGCGGGCCGAAATGTGCAGAAACAAGGAAGGAGGCATCTTGACGAACGAACGCGAGGTGATCGAAAGGTGGAGGCAGCACTACGATGAACACCTGAACAGCGCGCAGACAGGAGACCTAGACGGCATTGAGGAGGACTACACCGGTGCAATGAACAACGACGACGTACCACCCCCGACGATGGGTGAAGTTAAGGAGGCCATTAATCAGCTCAAGAGCCACAAAGCAGCTGGTAAGGATGGCCTCGTAGCGGAGCTCTTCAAGGGAGGGCCGAGAAAACTTGTAGAGTGTATGCACCGGTTGATAGTCAGGATCTGGGACACAGAACAGCTACCGGAGGAGTGGAAGGACGGGGTAATCTGCCCCATCTATAAAAAAGGCGACAAGTTGGATTGTGGGAACTATCGAGCCATCACAATCCTGAATGGTGCCTACAAAATTTTGTCTCAGATCCTCTTCCGCCGCCTATCGCCAATAGTAAGTAGATTTGTGGGAAGTTATCAGGCCGGATTCATGCCCGGTTGCTCGACGACGGACCAGATTTTTACACTGCGGCAGATCCTCCAAAAGTGCCGCGAGTATCAGGTCCCTACACACCACATCTTCGTCGACTTCAAGGCCGCATATGATACAATCGACCGACGACAGCTATGGAGGATCATGGACGAACACGGCTTTCCCCGAAAGCTGACAAGACTGATTCAGGCAACGATGAACGGTGTGCGGTGCAGTGTGCGGATCTCAGGTGAGCTGTCGGAATCATTTGAGACTCACAGGGGACACAGGCGACAAGGCGATGGACTCTCCTGTCTGCTCTTCAACGTGGCGCTGGAAGGTGTTATGCGGAGAGCGGGCTTCAACATGCGGGGCACGATTTTCAACAAGTCTAGTCAGTTTATCTGCTTCGCCGACGACGTGGACATAATCGGAAGAACACATGCGACGGTAGCCGACTTGTATACCCGACTGAAACACGAAGCAGGGCTGATTGGGCTTGGGATCAATGCGTCTAAGTCTAAATACATGCTAGCTGGAGGGACTGATCGCAACAGAGTTCTTCTTGGTAGTAGTGTTGTGATCGACGGCGACGAGCTCGAGGTGGTAGAGGAATTTGTCTACCTTGGCTCGTTGATAACAACTGACAACAACAACAGCCGTGAAATTCGAAGACGCATTGTCAATGGAAGTCGTGCCTACTATGGGCTCCGCAAATCCTTGAGGTCCAACAAACTCCGACCCCGTACGAAATGTACCATGTACAAATCCCTAATTCGACCGGTTGTTCTCTATGGGCACGAAGCATGGACGATGTTTGAAGAGGACTCACAAGCGCTTGGAGTTTTCGAACGCCGAGTGCTCAGAACAATATACGGTGGTGTACAGGAAAGCGGAGTATGGAGAAGGAGAATGAACCACGAACTGGCGCAACTCTACGGCGAACCCAGCATTCAGAAAGTCGCCAAGGCTGGACGAGTGCGATGGGCAGGGCATGTTGAAAGATTGCCGGACAGCAGCCCTGCAAAGATGGTGTTCGCATCGAATTCGGTAGGAACAAGAAGGAGAGGAGCCCAGCGAGCGAGGTGGTTGGACCAGGTGGAGCAGGACTTGGCAAGAATCGGTGCAGCCGGGAATTGGAGAACTGCAGCCATGGATCGGGATTATTGGCGAAAAATTGTGAAGAAGATCTAATCTCTCAATGGGATGTAGTATCATTATAAATAAATAAATAAATCAGCCTTCGCCTTGTTTCCTTTCAGCTTCGCTTGGCACACCTTTTCCAAGTGTCCTTTCTTCTTGCAGAAATTGCACACTGTTGATTGATGCTTGCACTTGTTAGCCAAATGATTTGAATCCCCGCAACGATAGCAACTTTTGCCGGGTGCAACGGTTTTAGGCTTCTCCTTTGTAGACAAATTCAATTTAGCAGCAATGTTCCTCAATTTCTTTTTACCATGTTCGATATGCTGCACCACCGGTTTCGAAGTAGAACCATGCATTTCGTCCGTTCCACGATGCGACATTTCCATTCCAAATGCGACATCTTTCGCTTTCGCTAGCGTGAGGTCTCTTACTTCTAGCAAACGAGACTGAATCACGTGATTCTGCAACCCGAAAACGAATTGATTACGGATGGTAGTATCGAGATGATCACCGAAATTGCATGTCTGTGCCAACTTTTCGAGATCCGTATAGTAATCACTAAGCGACTCGTGCTCCAGTTGTTTACGGCTGATGAATTTGAAATTTTCTAATATTTCAAGAGGAGCAGGACTAAAATGCCCTTTCAGCAAAACGACAATTTGTTCGTATGTTTTCGTAACGGGAGCCTCCGCTTTCAGTTTATTGCACAGCACGTATGTGACAGCTCCCATATAATGAAGAAGATAGTCGCGTTTGTCATCAGCACCAACCTTGTAAATCCGGAAAGACACTTCCAGTCGCTCGAGCCAGCGATCGAATTTCATTGTAGCAGGGTTGAATGGTTCGAAGGTGAATGAAGCAGGCATCGCAGCAGCAGCAGCAGCAGAACTTCCTCCCGTTGCCATAGCAAAGTAGGGTTAGGTGTATCAGCAGCAGCACCTTTTCCGGGAACAGCACAAATTCCTCAATTCTCGTCGCCAAACTGTTGTAACTTTATGCCAAAAGCCACAACGGGTTACGGAAGTAATCGTATTGTATAATAAACGCGTGAAAATACAAACTATATATTTCTCTTTATATTTTAACTACGTATGAAAAGATACATGTTGTTCTTCACGTGTGTTGCTTGTAAGGGTGCTCATACACTGTTTGACCGAAGCCAAATATTTGACTCTTTTTGACAGATAAAATTTGGTCAACGTGTACTGATCAAATATATTCTACACAAAACACGACAAGCAAATACTCAATTATTGGATGCCTAAAATATTTTTTCAGTCTGTTCTTCGAACCTGTCGGTACATGGTTAGGTTAACTTGAATATTTCAGTTGATTTTATCCATGTTCGGTGTTTGATATTGTTTACTACTGTTGAAAATTGAAGAGTGGCAAACAAAATAGTGTTTGTACAAATATCAAATCAAACCTTATCTGTCAAAAAATAACAAATATTTAACCTCCGGGCAAACAGTGTACGGCCACCTTAAGGGTAATTGACAGCAGCTTTTTCCTGGATGATGGTTGTACTAACAGTGTTGCCTAATCGATGGATATAACAGTACTAACAGTGTTGCCGAAACGATGGATATAACTGGCAATGTGCAGGTGCGTCCAGCAAACTAGTGTTTCATCACCCGATCTAACGATCGCCGCGTGATGTTTTGGCCAGATCTTGTGAGTTGTAATTACAGTAAGGATGTTCTTGCCAAATTGTTCACAGGTCAGGCTTATTACGAAATACTAGGCAATGATGAAGAGAAAACTGAAGGGGTGGAACGGTAAAGCGGCCAAATTGGAGCATGCTTCAAAGCTCTGTCAATACAGAAACAATACGTTTTTTGTCCACCACGGGGATCGATTCTGGAATCTTTGACAGCAGTTTGTTGACAAAGTATTTTTTTGTGAAATCCTGTGTAATCCATTTTTTTTAGAAATGTGTTTTCTAAAACTGCCGCGCGATGCAAGAAAAATAAGATATGAACAGAAGACAAAAGCTATGGAAACTCGACATGGTCGGTTACACGAATCGAAAAACAAAAAAAATGAAAATTGCCAAAACCATCATCTGTGAGTGATAGAACGTTTCAAGGAACGTTTATCCGTTTGCCGGAAGGTTGAATCATGACGTTAGAGCAGTACAGTAGACCGGAAACTGCGTCAAAACGTTATGACAGCTTCCATAGCGAATCTAGGACTTTCGGACGTGGATGTGGTGAACAAAATGGTGCTATTCGTAGTACTGTTCGGAATATGTATGTATCGTGTTAAGAAACCAAACAGGCTCGTAATACAAAACATTAAGGAAAAAAGGCGGGCGAAAAATAACATTGCTTCAACTCAAAAAAATATTGCTTTTTTTTCATAAAACGCGAACCAAACTACTGCGTGGGATAATATTACAGGCAACTACTCATAACTTAGTTTCACCATGTCAATAAAGAAGCATTTGTTTGCTGGTTGTGAATAAGAATTACAAAGAATTAATTTTCAGTTTCAGTGGACGTTCACTTCGAACAAAATTCCTAAAAAATATCACTAAAGGAAGCAGCTGCTGCTCATATATTCATAACTATCGCAACAATAGTTAGGAACAACTTTTCTAATTCATTATGAAGCATGAATCCTCGTTGTGGACGGGGACACGTGCTGTTTGTGACCCACTTCCCGCTTGGATCGGGGCACAACGGAAGCTGGAAGAAGCAGGAGCTTCTCTAACGGTTCGCCCCACCATCATCCCTCCGGAAAACTATTGAACCGAGCGGCAGAGATTGTGCAAAATTAAAAACGAAATGACTTTTTTTTCTACTCACGCATCACCAATATACAGCCTAGGGTAAACTTCATCACAGTCAACGTCGTATAATGCACATTCGGAACGTCGCATGCCCATCAGCGGTCGGCAGGGGGTTACCGAGTAGTGTAGGATCCGCTGCAGCTGCCGGCCGGTAGTCTGCTCGGCCATCTTGTCGTTGTTACGGTAGTGGGTTAAATACTGCAATAAAAATGAAAGGAAAACAAATTAAAATCATAATGGGCAACGAAAGTTTGAGTAAGGGGGGGGGAGAGCGAAATTATTTGTATCAACGCTCGGGAAATGGCTTTTCCATTCCGTGCAACGTGGCATGAGTTGACAGATGAGTTTCGCACCTTCTAGCACCTTTCAATAGAGGTAATTTTTCCACGGTATCGTGACTAGTTCATACCGAAAGCCAGAATTATTTAAGTGGAGTGAATTGTCGTGCGTCATTCGTTAATTAAAAAAGGAGTTCCATTTTCATAAATCATTTCCATTTGCGCATCCGGTTAGTCATGTTAACGGCAAAACAAATTGATTTGTAACAGCTGCATGATATGGAGAGCAGTTTGAATGAAACTAAGTTGTGTCCTTCGAGAAATCATTCTACAGGGTGGGCCATTTAAAGTGGAAGCATCTGGCAACCCCATAACTTTTGACAGAGATGTCAGATTAACAAATGTCATACCGCGTTGGAAGCGTCATTTCAGTACAATTTTAACCATGGAACAATACACACCTAAACAACGCGCTGAAATTGTTCAGCTGTACATTCAAAATAACTTCTCAATTGTGTTAACTAAACGTGCGTGGAAAAATAAAAATAAAGTTAAAACATTGCCTGGAGACAACACTATACGTCGATTATATGCCAAATTTATATCGTCTGGTAGTGTTGGTAATGCCAGTCATCTGTCCAGACAACGACCAAGACGTTTCGACGAGAATATTGATGCCGTTCGAGCCAGTGTTGCAGAGACTCCATCGACATCAGGTCGCCATCGTTCGCAAGAGTTTTCGATTTTTTATTGCCATTTGTTCGTGAAAATGAATTGGACAATTACTGGTTCCAACAGGACGGCGCTACATGCCATACAGCGGCTGCCACGACCAAATTATTGCGCGAAATGTTCCCCGGAAGATTCATATCGAAAAACGGCGATTATGACTGGCCACCGAGATCACCTGATTTGACGCCTCCTGACTTTTTTTTATGGGGATATTTAAAATCCAAGATATACACTGGTAAACCAAGGACCCTGGCTGCGCCGAAAGACAATATCCGACAAGAAATTGCTGTCATATCGCCCGAAACATTGGGCAAAGTGATGGAAAATGCCGAAAAAAGGGCACATTTTGCGGTCAAGGCCAGAGGCGGTCATTTACGAGATATCATAATCAAAAAGTAGTTAGAACAAATCTCCTTGGACCAAAATAAATGAATTTGAAAAAAAAAAATTTAAATTCCACTTCTTCACTTCGCTATTGCAAAAACAAATCCTTCCACCCTGTATCTAACACAAATTGCGTGGAAAATTAATTTGTCAGAAGTTTTAGATATGAACCTGCCTTTGGCTGTAAATCTCTTTACCCATTAACGACCAAGCTGTAAAAATTATTTTTTTGACGAAAGCCATTGGTGTAATTTTAATTATTGACGCTAAAGGAACTCCAATGTTCAACAATAATTTTTTTCCCATCTTCCATTTTCCGGGAAATGACTGTTAGAAAAATCGAACATTGGCCGAAACCCGCACTTTTTTTACAAATATAAACATACTGCGAACTAAAAGTCACTTCAATTAGCAAATATACGGTGAATGCATCAGTTTTGATTCCGGGAAAAACAAGAACAGGAGAATGGAGGTCTCTAAGTATAAACCCAAATTAATCCACCTAAGGTGAGATGTGGCATTTCTTTTTTCATGTAATTTTAACTTATTACTGGCATGGTTTTTCTTTCAAACAAAAGCATATGCTGTTGTTTTTATTGTTAATTGTGGAGAAATGTCAATGCTTTAAAATTAGTCTCCACAATTATCCAATTTCCGAAAAAATTGAACAGTTTCCAAAACCTGCAAAGTACCAGAGTACTGCGAAAAAACAATGGCATAGAGGGTTGGGAGGTTATTACTCGGTCTGGCGGACTAATATTCATACAAACAATCTCATTAGAATCCTCGTTACACGTACTGATCATTTCCTCCAGCTCCTCCACGAATGAAATTCTTCGGGCCGCCATCACCTAAGGTTATTACGGACAAAAAATCATACAGATTTTCAATAATATAAATGAAAAACCTTCCGTCTTCTAAAGTAAACAAATCAAAATGCGCAGCGGAGGTTAGATGTGTTGATGTTGATTCAGCAGAAAAAAATGTTCGTTATGGCCAACGTTCGACTTTTCGAACACTCAATTTCCCTGGCTGTTATTTTCCTGTAGGAAGCTCAATCGAATGATTTTCGCTCTATATCACAATGTATGTACTTTTGCAAAGCAATACTGTAGAAAAGTTCACATATTTTTATATTTTATTGGGTTTTTTAATTCAAATTGAAAACACCTCCCAAACATACTTGCTTTAAATCGAATTTACTATCCAATAAAGTTACTCAAAATTGAATGAAATCGATATAAGTGGTAGCTAATAAATTAAGCTAACTTTTGGTGCAAAAACATTACCATATGATTCCTTTCCAAAGACATGAAAAATTATCAAAGTTGCTGTTCGATTTTTCGAACGCTTGGCCTAAAATGGGTTAATAAAGAAAGAAAAAAAAATTGTCAGAAGCCGCTGAATCTATTTGATTCTTAATCGATTGAGAATTGGTTTCATTCCTAGGAATGTGGTTGTGACCAACAATCGTAACCCTATTCTGGTATCGAGGCTTCTTTGGCATTGTAACTAATCGAGCTTATCGGAGTTAACATTGAGCTACAATGACCCCTATAACTGTGTAACCATTTACTACCAAACCTTAACAAATACACAAATATATGCTGAAGAAAGTACCGTTAAGATAAACATATGCTAAACATATAAACATAGAAAATATGCGAAGAAATCAAAACATTGTGAAATTATATAAATCGAAGATGAAAATCGCTGAGAAGTGTTTTTGTAAAAATATCACTAAAATAACATTCTACAACGTTAAACGCCAAAAATAAGGTTGGTCCGATCACATAATTACCTTTAGAAATGCCTTTGCCATGTTGATTCGTTGGCGATAAAAATGATGGAGGCCCAAATTAGCAATCTTTATCTGTTCAACGATCACTCTCCAATAATTGTAAGTGACGAACTTCTCCACTCTCTCAATTATCCAAATTTACTTCAATTTCTTTTCACATTTGTGCTCAAAGTTTTTCCATTTCTGCTGGGGTTCCACAAGAACACTAGCTTAATTAGTCAAACAACACTTCATATCCTTTTATGTACTCCAGAAATCCTCTTTCAGTCCATTCGCTCGACCTTGAAATTTATCCTCGTGCCGGTTTTTCGGCTCGCCACAGCCCAGCGTTATCCTTAGTGCTGCGATTGACAAAGCTATGGAAATATTAAAAGCGCGCGCTTCGCTTCGCCGAACTACTATTTCGTACGACTCGATTGGTCCGCACCTGAAGCCCGAATGGGCGCCCGCCCAGGTGAGACAAACTGACACAGTCCTCCGAAATCGACCTCCCGACAGGGCGAACCATGGCGCAGACAGTGCGACAGGAAACAATGAAAGCTGTTTTGCATTCAACCGATTCGGTGGTGGTGAAATTGGTGCGATCGAAAGGAAGAGTCATTGAGCAGCAGATAGTGCGGGGATAGTGATGGGAACGGTGGCGATGGGCACTCCCGTTTTCGGTTGTCGAATTTGCTGCTTGGCCGCCAAACACGCCAGGGACAATGACTGGTGTGACGATGCGGAATTCGGTTTTTACTATTGCATGAAGGAAAAATTTGGCATGGTTATGTATAGAAGTTGTACATTCACGCCATGGTTTTCGAACGAAGTTTGGAGAATTTTGTTCTATTACGATCACAATCATTATGTGACACTGATAGTCTTTTAGGGATATTTGGTTCAGAAAGTGCAAATCGGCACAAATATCTGTTTATCTCATAATTATGATTGAATGCAGCAAATGTTATTTTTGGACCCCATGTGACATTTCTGGACTGTTTCGAGAAAAGCCTCAACTTGAAATAAGCGAGTTACCTTGATTCATGTATCTTTCGACAATGTAAAATTGAGTCTCTCCAGTCGTCGGTAAGTGCTCCCGTGGCCGAGTGGTTAGCGTCATAACTAACATTCCGGGTGTTCGGGTTCGATTCCCGTTCTGGTCGGGGGAATTTTTCGTCAAAGAAATTTCCTCCGACTTGCACTGTGATCACGCGTATTCTAGAGCTTGCCACTCAGAATGCATTCAAGGCGTGTTATTTGGCATAGAAATCTCAACTAAGTACTAATAAAAATGACGCAAGTAATACTACGTTGAGACGGCGAAGTTCCTCTAGGAACGTTAGTGCCATTGAAGAAGAAGTCGTCGGTGTTAATCCGTGTAACGTAGAATTGCACAACACATAATGCATTGATTTTTCTCCATCAACTAAACATAAAGGGTCGTGCCCAAGATACGATCGGACTGTGTTAAGATAAGACCAGGAAATTTAAAAACGAACGGTAAAGCCGGGTTCAGATGGTGCGAGTAAACATATCAGTTACTGCAGTGCAGCTACTCACACCGTGTGAACACATCATGCCAGTTAGTGTCATGTGTGATCCGGCGTGCGAGCTACTCCAAAGTTTTTTTTTGAATTTACTCGCACTCGCATCCCTCAAAACTTCAAAACAGAATTTAGTGTTCGAATCAGGGATGCCAAATGTAAAGAAATGTCTCTATTTTTAAGATAGTTGAAAATATGCGAAGATATTAATAGACTTTAAAATTACTGGAAAAACAAATAAACACCTCATAGTTTCTAAACGAAATCGTTGTTATTTTGTTTTGCATGCTGGCAGGGCACGCTTGCTTTTTGGGATAGTTTTCTTGAGAATTTCTGATATAGAATCATTATCAGGCACAATTTTCATTCAAAATTCACTCACAACTTGCAAAAAAGTATTGTTCTAAGAAACAGAATACATATTCGATTAAAAAGAAAGTACATTTTCATTCATTATTGTAATTTTTGACGTGTATTTATTCCACCTGCAAATGTACTATAATTTTCATTTCACAAATTGGTACACGAAGCTGCTGGCAAGGCGAAATAAATAAAATTTTAATAAATCTTTCAGACTGCCATTTATAGCATCACATACTTCCGGAATTACTTAGCTATGGATGCTTTCGATATTCTTAAAAATATCGACAACAATCTGAACGATATTCCAGAAGAAAGGCACATCAATGTCGTTTTTTAATTTCACTCTTGCAGGTATATCATCCCTCATGAGTGTATCTTGGCGTTGTATTTTTGGACCAATGATTAAATAATTTCGTAGTCTTACGTCAACTCAATCTCTATGATTTTGATGTAGAACTACGTCTAACAAGAAGATTTGGGGGTTAAAATGAAAATCACAAAAAACACTGAACGTGTAAAGAATAACGGATGATTTTGAACGCTTATAACTCGAACATTCGTTGATAGAAATGGTTTAGTACACCCAGAGATTTCAACCTTCCTGATTTTTCAGGATTTCCAAGACTTTTCGGCACGTTTCCTGATATCCTGACAAACACTCATTTTTTCCTGATTTTTTCAGGAACAATCCTGATTTTCCCTGATTTTTTGTACATTTTACTATATTTGAATGGAATAATGTAATAAATATACAAAGTTATCTAATAGGAAATGACAACTGTCATTATAGCATTCATAAGAAGAACCCTCCGGTCCGCACTTGAATAATATTTATTATGTGTTTCTTTCGCTCATTTTGTATTTATTCCGAAGCAATTTGCGTTTTCGAAGATACATGTCGACATTTATTAACACTAAACCTACCGATTTTTCATGCATACCTATTCCTACCACAGCGGGTCAAGTGACCCTTTCTAAATACAGGGTGGGCCATTTAAAGTGGAAGGATTTGTTTTTGCAATAGCAAAGTAAAGAAGTGGTATTTAAAATTTTTTTTTTTGAAATTCATTTATTTTGGTTCAAGGAGATTTGTTCTAACTACTTTTTGATTATGATATCTCGTAAATGACCGCCTCTGGCCTTGACCGCAAAATGTGCCCTTTTTTCGGCATTTTCCATCACTTTCCATCACAATGTTTCGGCCGATATGGCAGCAATTTCTTGTCGGATATTGTCTTTCGGCGCAGCCAGGGTCCTTGGTTTACCAGTGTATATCTTGGATTTTAAATATCCCCATAAAAAAAAGTCAGGAGGCGTCAAATCAGGTGATCTCGGTGGCCGTTTTTCGATATTAATCTTCCGGGGAACATTTCGCGCAATAATTTGGTCTTGGCAGCTGCTGTATGGCATGTAGCGCCGTCCTGTTGGCACCAGTAATTGTCCAATTCATTATGCGTCGGAGAGTGGTTCGAGCGATGCCTAACTCTTGCGAACGATGGCGACCTGATGTTGATGGAGTCTCTGCAACACTGGCTCGAACGGCATCAATATTCTCGTCGAAACGTCTTGGTCGTTGTCTGGACAGATGACTGGCATTACCAACACTACCAGACGATATAAATTTGGCATATAATCGACGTATAGTGTTGTCTCCAGGCGATGTTTTAACTTTATTTTTATTTTTCCACGCACGTTTAGTTAACACAATTGAGAAGTTATTTTGAATGTACAGCTGAACAATTTCAGCGCGTTGTTTAGGTGTGTATTGTTCCATGGTTAAAATTGTACTGAAATGACGCTTCCAACGCGGTATGACATTTGTTAATCTGACATCTCTGTCAGAAGTTATGGGGTTGCCAGATGCTTCCACTTTAAATGGCCCACCCTGTAGTTAGTGAATAAATGGCTCGATTTTTATAGTTTTGTTGAGAAACATGGCACACCATATTTCTCCTGTATATTTTGACATTTTGGGAAAACAAACATTAGCAAAATATTGAAATTACAATTTTTGACTCGCAAAAAACACTGCAGCTTGGAATGGTTACTGTTGGCTCGCTTGGATAGTCAGCAATACAATTAATTCTGATCATTCACTATTCATTCACAAATACAACAAAATATATAAAGCAATAGCCAAAAATGTGTAATGCAATTGTTTTGTATCACAGTCACACATACAAATCTTTCTGATATCATATGAATGTTTGCAAAGGTCAAATGCCGTTGCGGTAGTTAGGGCAGATCTATATATATATAAAAATGGATTTCTGTCTGTCTGTCTGATTCTTATGGACTCGGAAACTACTGAACCGATCAACATGAAAATTGGTATGTAGGGGTTTTTGGGGCCGGGGAAGGTTTTCGTGATAGTTTGGGACCCCTCCCCCCTTTTAAGGGGGGGCTGCCACACAAATTGAACACAAAATTCTACATTACTCGGGAATTAATTAAGCAAATGAAACGAAATTTGGCATATTGAGGTTTTAGGGTGCAATGAATGATTATATGGTGGTTAGGTTCTCCACCCCCCGCTCTAAGGGGGGGCTGCCATACAAATGAAACTCAAATTCCTGCATTACTCGAGAATTAATCAAGCAAATGGAACCAAATTTGGCATGTGGAGGTTTTAGGGTGCAATAAATGTTTTGACGGTGGTGAGACACTCCACCCCCTCTCTAAGGCGGAACTGCCATACAAATGAAAGACAAATTTCTGCATATTTCGAAAACTAATCAAACAAATGGAGCCAAATTTGTCATGCGAATGTTTTAAGGGACACGAAACGTTTCCATGGTGAATAGACACTCCTTCCCTCTCTCTAAAAGGGGGGGGGGGTCTGCCATACAAAGTTCTGCATAATTCAAGAATTAATCCAACAAACTGAACCAAATTTGGCATGTGGAGGTTTTAAGGGGCAAGAAACATTTCTAAGGTGGTTCAACACTCATCCTTCCTTTCGGAAGGGGGGGGGGGGGCGCAGCCATAGAAATAAAACACACATTTCTGCATAACTCGAGAACTAATCAAGAAAATGAAACCAAATTTAGCATGTGAAGGTTTTAGGTTGCAAAAAATGTTTCTATGATAGTTAGACTCTCCATCCCCCTCTCTAAGGGGGTGGGGGGGCTGTCATACAAATGAAACACAAAATTTCTGCATAACTCGAGAACAAATCAAGCACAAATTGGGATGTGAGGGTTTTTGGGTATGAGAAATATTTCTATGATGGTATGACACCCCTCCAAACATGATAATTGAAAAATTTCGGAAAACTCTGAAGGAAAAAGGGAAAATTCGGAAAATTAAATTCCCATATGTTCTACAATTACACAGTGACAAGTGCTGTTAGTCCATTTGATGTTTGCGCTAGCGAAATTGATCTTTGTTCGAAACTGGAAATGGATTTTAATGTGATGAAACGCACTCCTATATCTTCTTCTATCTATACAAAAACAAGTATAAGCGGATAAACCGGATGTGTTGATAAGAGCAGAATTCGAGGAAGGAATTGTCCGATTTAGGGCTGTCTTTATTCTATCATATTTTCTGTATAAAACATTCATTCCATGTAACGGAGAAACATGTTATTTGCAAGTGGTTGAAAAATCTTGAACGAGAATTTTGTCTGAAAATAATCTGATATTATAATGATGAGTTTTGTTAGAAATACTGGGAATTTTATAGTAAAAAGTAAATTCAACGGGGTCGATTAAAAGATCAATCAATGGACAGTTCTGCGATTGGACCCATGAACTTGCGCTTAGTAATAAAACGTGAATGTTTGAAGGTATTGATAGCAAAAAAACAAATTTTGGGCAGGACGAAGTTTGCCGGGTCAGCTAGTTGCATATATTTCTCAGTAAAAAAAATAACAATAGAGGAGTAAACACTAAAAAATACATACGATGTATGTTTTAGGAAAAGTAATGTAGACAAATGATGTTGTGACAATGTAATTTGCAAGAAAATTTTGACTAAATGTTTAAAATGGGTCATTTGACCCCTCGTGGTAGGTTTAGTGTTAAAGCTTGAATTTGGCGTGAAAGAAAGCTCTATCAGATAAGCACACCCGAAGGTAGTTTCCAAACGTTATATTTTGAATGAAAATAATTACTTGATGTTTTTTTAATGCTTGAAATATGTAGTCCTAACTCATACTTAACCATTTGTCTACACAATTTCTGCTATTTTCATAAAAACTCATTATTACATCCCATAACATCTGTAGTTAGAACAATAGTCATTCATTAAAAAATTCGTTATAAGCATACTTAACAACTAAAATGATGCGACAAACTTTCGGAACCAGTTCCCCGTTTCGGCTGTTTCGAGTGTTGTTTCAATCGATTTTTGAAGAAAATTACTTATTTCTCGGTGGTATTTTGTGTTTTCGGATTCTGGTAAGTATTTATCATGTGAACAAGAAGTATGTATGGTTTTAACACTAGAATTCTAGTTGCAGTCCAAGAAAAATGGGTCGCGCGCATAATTGCATCCATCGCCCAATAGGCTGCACTTACATGCCACAGTATACCACGAATACATTCAAGCATGGAGGATGGAACATTATGGTGTGGGGGTGCTTCTCCTGGTACGGGATTTACCCCCTGTACTGGGTGGATAAGTTCATGGATCATTACATCTACGCTCAAATCCTAAGGGATGTTATGTTGCCACACGCCGAGTGGGAGATGCTTCTGAAATAATAGTTTATACAGGATAACGATCCGAAGCACACCACCAAGACCGTCAAAGAGTGGTTCCAGGATAACAAATACGACGTCATGGAGTGGCCAACGCAGTCACCGAATCTGAACCCTATAGAGAACCTATGGGAGATCGTAAAAAGGTCGATGTACACAGGAAAGCCGAAGAATATGCAGCAACTGTGGGATAGGATCCAAGCTTGTTGGTACGCTATCCCGATCACCACGTGCCCGAAGCTGGTGGAATCCATGCCGAACCGGGTGCGTGAAGTGATGCCTAACAAAGGCAAGTACTAACCCTAAAGCTTTTCACGGTATATATTTTCTTGTTTTTATGGTTTTACCATGAATTAAAACCGGTTTTAATTTTTTTCGCGTCATTTTAGTTGTTAAGTATGCTTAAAACGCATTTTTTTATGAATGACTATCGTTTTAACTACGTACGTTATAAATTTCATCGAACAATTCAAATAAATTAATATAAATAGGTTGAAGCACTGGATTGGATTATTTTTTCTCAAAGCTTCGCCATTTTCTTTTTTTAACCTTAATGTTTTGTCCGACACTGTAGTTGTATTTTCGAAAAAAAAAACGAAAAATATTGCCATCATAACATTCAACTACATTTCAAAAATATCCGAACACAACATTTCGATTCACAGTAAAATTTCATACTAATCGTTCAATTATTTTTATCCACTCTACAAATCATCACGGTGAGAAAAATTTGATTTAAATAAATCGGTATCGTGACGACAAAAAAGTCACTAGTAGTCCTGCTAATGATAAAAAAAGGCTGAACCGATCTGCCCGCGAAGTATATGTTGAACATTCCAATTATTTTCTGAGCATGACATTTCACGTATACTGCTCCCAGCATCATGTTCGATCAATGTTGATCCACATTTATCAAAATCGAGTAAACATGTCACCACACTCACATACCAAACAAAGCAATAATAAATAATGAAAAGCAAATTCCCATGTCCGCTGGTTTTGTGTAGCTGCTATCTTCGGCGTTTGGTTGGCATAAGCTTTCTTCCTATCTTCCCACGGAGAGCTCATCCTGTGTTTGCGTGGTGAGACTGCCACTGAATTAGCATTTTCCACCCATATATACCCATTGGGTTGGGTGGCGCTGGTAGCACTGGCAATGGCAGTTTCCCACCGACCGTGCTATGCCTCGACCCAGCCGATACGAAGGGAAAACCCATCCTAGGCCAATTTTCGTCCATTATTCAGAGCCGTTTTTTTCAATAACGGATTGTGAAAGCTGATTGTTCCGCTCATCAACTATTTACTCTCGGGTCGAATCGGCAGCAGTGGATTGGGACTTGATGTATCATTCATAGTCTATTTTTCGCTCGCTCACGCTGTTTTTCATGTAGTTTTTTTTTGTGTAATCAGCATATGCTCCAGGGGATGTTCTAGGGAGTTTCAAATGCATCGAAATGTTATGTACAAATTTGTTTGTTGAAGCTGAGCAGATTATAGTTGAACTTATATTTTGTGCTCTATTCAGGTCAATGCTAGCTGATTATACAGTAAAAATGTAAAGTAGTGTGATTCGGCAGCTTTTGAACATTACTCGATCGGTAAATAAAATGTAGCAGTTCAATCTTTCTTGAGGCGCTAACCGTTGAAAATAAGCAGTCTAGTTATCTCTATGATTTTTATCAGGATCCACTTTCAGCCAGGGTTAGGCACTCAGGTAGATAGTGTATTATTTTCTCCTATCTTCTCAGTCTATCTCCCTTAACCTGAAAACAACAGACCGGAGCCCAACTCATGTGTAAGCTTTACCATTAACATTGAAACCACGACCATTCTGACCATGGGCTAAAGTGACAATCTGTTTGGTTCCCCCTTCGTCTAGACTGATGTCTAGAATGTGGGTGGAAACATTATTCTTGTGCGTGTCAACAGTGCTCTTGGTGAAGTATGTTAGACCTTTTCGAGTTTTCTCCCTACATGATGTATGTTCGTAGTGATTGTTTTCTACTGATGTACAGACGGTGCTTTGATATGGACAGTTATCATAATGTTACTCCCATCCATGGTCCAAATTTGGACAGATATGTTTGTTAGTTTTCCTCCTGCTTTGAACTCACCGAGAAGGCGAATCGGGGGGCTGGACAGCGATAATTTATTCATTAAATAGACCTCACACTATCGCGCTGCTCGGTCGCGTTGTCGGTGAGGTTATTCTCGCCCTTGACCGCCGTCCCGGGATGAATCGAAAGCAAGCACACGCCTAGGCCCAAAACGCGTGTGGATCGCTGCTTCGGTAAGAAATTAGTTTATGGCCAATTAGTAAATATTTACGCAGTCACCCTTATCGCTTCCCGTCGTCGCCAATTATGTCTTTAAAGAATCGATACAGTTCGATCGAAGTGTGTGAACAGTGATGAAGGGAAATGGTACTGACCTTCGGAAAGTGTTGTTTTGCTTTGATTGACTGAATTCGGTGGAAGTTGATTGATGTGTTCTGAACAGTTGATATTTGACCGGAAATTATTTCGAGGTACACACGAACAACAGGTGTCATAAGCCACAATCTGCTCCATTATTAGTTAAGTCTCTATGAAAACATGTTTTCTTATCAAACATTTCATAGTTCATTACTGAACTACAATACAGTTTTTAATTTCTTTTCACTGTATATAATCGAGTCAAAAAAAATTGTTTATTTGTTTTTTTGCATGTATTTTTCGTTTTTTTTTGAAAATAAAAGAGGATTTTGATTAATCCCCTTAAAGTCAGAAAACACCTTTCTCACATGAAAAAAATAAATTTATCCAGATTCTCTCAGGAGGTGATAGACGATCATATATATTTGATGAAAAAATCCTCCCACGCATATGTTCGAATTTCATGACAGAGTTATAGAACTTTTTTTTTTGTTTCGGACTCTGTTGCCTCAAACTGGCTCCAAATTAAAAAGTAGACTACGGAAGAAGATTCTGATGCTATAATTTGAAAGATGAGAAAATTTGATACAGGATATACTAGTGAAACAACTCAATTAGTGGATTCTAATAACATTTTGGAAGTGAAAAACCTGAAAGTTAATAATTTTTAATGTTTTATTATTATTTATTATTAAAAATCCTCAAAATGTATATTAAACATAATTGTTTCCATCAATTAAATTGAAGTTCTTCAACCGTTCTATAATTTGTTCTTTGACGCCCAACTTCTATCCTTCTTAATTTGGCTGCAATACCGATATAAACAATTCTTAGTGAAAATCCAAGCAAAATATTCAAAAATCACGATTTTTACCCCACTGTACATGTAACAGGCACTAAAAATTCATCTTAACGTTGAAAGGTTACATTTCTTCTTGAAATAAGCCATATTTGAAATACAAAAAAAAAATGTTTTTCCAAACTGTATATAATCGAGTCCAAAATTGTATATAATCGATTCTGTATATAATCGAGTCCGACCTGTATACCAAATAACAGCAATGTTTTTATGTTCATGGTGCCCACTAATCATTTACATTGCTAAGAGGTGTTAGGTGTTAGGATCTTTTTTTAATTATTATAACTCAATATCAACATCTTTTATATGGTCTGATTCAAAATAATGTACTTTTATATCGTTCACAGCTTGTTTTTTTTAAAGTGCGGCTTGCAAAGCCTTCGCAACCAACCACACTATAACGGAGATGAACCATCGTGTTTTACGTCCCGAGTAACACCAGGACTGGTCAAAGACATCAACTCGCTTAGGCGAGCTATTACTGGTTTTTTTCTGGCTGCAGACTGTAACTCCGTCCATCGCTTATCCCACCACACCCGAGACATTTCCTCCCCAAACCAATGCAAACCCGAATAATTATCTTTCACAGTAGTTTGTGTTAACTGTGTGTCTAGAATGAATCATGAAGCGCTTGTAATCAGTGGCTCTTGACAGTTTTCTACTAAAGAGTTATTAAAAAAGTATCGATAGATCCTAAAGTAATATTTCATGTGCTGAAAAGGGAATTGATTTTCATATCATTCTACCGAGAGAAAATTTGTGTGAATGCAGAAGTGTTTTAGGGCTTATTGTTGACTTTTCCGATCGATCATCTTATTTCCGTAAATTTGTGCGCTGTTTCTGGGGTAAAAATGTAGTAAAAGTGCAGCGAATTTCAAACCTATGTCAAGAAGATATTTCTCAGTAGAGGAACTGTTTTTGTTTTTCGGTGAATACTGGAGGTGAAAATTTGCTCCGCAGCGATTGCTGTTACCACCACATGGATCCGATTCGAACTTTCTTTTGTAATTATGCAAAAAAAAAAGCTGGATAGTATAAGCTGTGGATTATTTCTCCGGGAAATTGTGTTTTTGGGATCGTTGCTAAAAAAAGTTTCCGAGTGGGCTCTTTTGGCACTAGTCGTGCTGCGACTTTTCAATGTTCAAAACATCACTCAAAATATGACGAATGGTCTCGTGAAAAATGTTTAATTTATGGGCTGGTTCTTTAACACTTGAAGGACGATTTCCGAGCATCATTCCTTTCATTTTGTTGATGTTTTTATCAGTTGAAGAGGTGAATGATCGTCCTTGACATGGCAAATCGTTCATCTAATCTCGGTCCTCTTTGAAAGCCTTATACCATTCATACACCCGTGTTTTCGACAGAGTCGAGGCACCAAATGTATTCTGCAACATTTTTATCGTTTCTGCACAAGGAATTTTGTTTACAACTCAAAACTTTGCACAATATCTCTGTTAAAAAGAATTTTCCACATCAAAAATTGCTGAGCAAAAAAAAATAACTTGTTCCTAATAACACTTTAAATAGACTAAATGACAGATCGTGCTCAAAATTGACATTAAGACCAACCTAAAAAAAAGATTTGAAAAATGCCCAGCGGGAAGATTTAAAATTACAAATTTCAGGTATAAGGTAAATGATGTTGATTTGTCCAATCGAAAATATGATCTTGATTTGTCCACTTTTTTGAATGTTCTAATTCAGCGCACCTGAAGCCAAAACAGATATTCAAATGTTTCGAAACATATAAATAAACAACAAAATGTTTTTTTGGCTATAAATACTTTCAAACATTAACGTTTTCTTACTAAGCGAACGTCCATGGGTTAAATCGCAGAACTGTTCATTGAATAACTTTGACCCTTTACAAATTCCGTTTACTATAAATTTCCTAATACTTCTCCCAGCACTCGTCATTATAATATCAAATTATTTTCAGACCCAATTCTCGTTCAAGATTTTTCAATCACTTGCAAATAACATGTGTCTACCTTACATGGAAAACATTTTTTCTATGTATTATAGTGACTTTCAACACTTTTGGCTGGTTCGTCACTTTAACTTCCATTTTTGGAAGAATGTCGGGAGTGAGAATTGAACTCGAGAGGTACCTTGGAGCGCTAGAGGTACGGATGTTACCACTACGCCAGATCGGCTCTGTCTGACACATAAAATATAATAAAATAATGACATCTGAAATCGGACGATTCCTCCCTCGAGTTTTACCCTTATCCCTTTGCTTGATTAGTTCTCAAGTTATGCAGAAATTTGTGTTTCATTTAGAAAGAGGGGGGGGGGGGAGTGTCGTACCACAAGAAAAACATTTCTTAGGCGTCGTGCACAAAATACGAAACGCTAAAATGCGGTTTTTGGACCCCCTCCACCCTATGTAACAATAAGTATGTTACGTAACGCAAAATCAAACTCGTTTGAAAAATTTTCGTAACATTTTAGATTTTATTAAGTAGAAAACGAGGCATATACAAAGGTCGGAATCAAAGGTTCATTAAACGAACTTTGACAAGTTCTTAGAATTCCGAACAAACAGAGAAAGAACAAAATAAATGCTCACATCTGTTGGGATTGATGCTTTCAAACCATCTATTGTTTGACTGAGAAGAACAGGAGCTGGTATAAATTGATATTGATTTATACAAAAATAACTGTTCGTTTTCAGAGGGTTCGAGACTGAATCGAGCATCGAGATTTGTCACCGTCTCAAAGGGTCGCTTTCTTTTTTTTAAATGGCGTCAACGTTCTCTATGGAACTTTTGCCGTCTCAGCGTATGCATTAACTAGCGTCATTTATTAATACTTAGTTGAGATTTTATAAGCCAAATAACACGCCTTGAATGTATTCTGAGGGGCAAGCTCTAGAGTACGCGTGACCACAGTGCAAGTCGAAGGAAATTTCTTTGACGAAAAATCTCTCGGCCAGAACGGGAATCGAACCCGAACACCCGGCATGATAATGTGAGACGCTAACCACTCGCCCACGGGTGCTACAGGTCTCTTTCTTAGGAATTCCAAAAATGCGCTCTCAAATTTGAAGAATAGGGGAAAGTAGTCCTAAAAAGACCGGTGGTCCTTAACCGATCTCCTCTTGGATCTCGGAAATGGCGCCACCTACCGAACTTCTACACCCAAACTATTTAGTGTTGCTAGAAAGCATTTCATATTCGACAGTAACCAATGAGCAAATAAAATCATCTGTCCCCCAATGCTTTAAAATGTTTGTATGTATGGTAGCAGACATCTCTTTCTTTTTTAATCTTTTTTTTGCGATTGCACAAAAAAAAGTCCAAACGACGTCTACGGGGATCGAACCGAGGCCGGCTGGAATGTAAGACTGTTTTATACGACCAGCCTATCCACATAGATAATGATGCTGTTGTGTAAACGTGTGATAATATTACATCTCATTACAAAATGAAGTTGGAAAGTGTTTTCTAATTTTACTTTTAGATAACACTTTCCAGCTTAAAGGATATCTATATCCATCTCGTTCTGGGCCGTGTACATATGTGGAAAAGTAATATGTGCTTATTTGCAACATGTCTCTGGTTTCGCTCGCTCGTATTAATTTTATATTGCCTGGTTTGCTGAGCGCGAAACCCGAAGAAGGAATCGTCCGATTTGAGCCATCTTTATTTTGATGTATTCGTTTCTGCCCGTAGATCAATGTTATGGAGAGGAAAATCGGAAAATTTTCGGAAAACTCTGAAGGAAGGTCGAAAAATTCGAAAAAATTAATTCCCATATGTCTTAAAAT
This sequence comes from Toxorhynchites rutilus septentrionalis, assembly GCF_029784135.1. Taxonomy (NCBI): domain Eukaryota; kingdom Metazoa; phylum Arthropoda; class Insecta; order Diptera; family Culicidae; genus Toxorhynchites; species Toxorhynchites rutilus. Next base: position 27,265,927 of record NC_073746.1, on the reverse strand, counting down.
TACATCATGATAAGCGTTGTCGATCCATTCAATGTTTGCGCTATTAAAATTGATCTTTGTTCAAAAGTGGAAATGAATTTCAATGTGCTAAAACTCACTCTTGTAGCTTCTTCTATCTATATAAAAAAAATGGATCGCTGAATGTGTTGATAAGAGCAGAACTCAAGAAAGGAATTGTCCGATTTGGGACTGTATTTATTCTATCATATTTTCTGTATCTAACATTTATTCCATGAAACGGAGAAAAATCTTGAACGAGAATCGTGTCTGAAAATAATCTGATATTATAATGACGATTTTTGGTAGAAGTACTAGGAATTTTATAGTGAAAGATAATTTTAAAGGGTAGATTAGATGATCAATCGATGAACAGTTCTGCGATTGGACCGATAAAAGTGTGCTAAGTAAGAGGACGTGAATGTGATAACGAATAATCAATTTTGGGCGGGACGAAGTTTGCCAGGTCAGCTAGTATATTATACAAATGCTTACCAGTCATGACATTTTCTGTTATTTTTGAGCTCATTTAATGTAAAAAATCGGGATGAAAAAACATGAGCTGAAAACAATTTTTGGTGGAGTAGTGTCAAATGAAAAGTGTCATAACACTGACAATATTTACGTATAATGACCATTTTATTGCTCCCTTTATTCCAGCGTTTTGGCGGCATTCCGTGTTTTCATTGCTTAAAAAAGGAAAAGATAGATCCAGTACGGAAAATAAGGTCAACGTTCTTTTAGACAATGAAGAATTACAAAACCAGGCTATTTCAAAACAAGCTATATAAATGGAATTTACGAAATTACTATATAAATTGAACTTAGTTATGCAGAAGTTTGATGCCTGTAGTAAACGGCATGCCATTGATTGAAAAAAGTCGTGATGGACCTGAACCGACCCTCTGTGTTTGCGGAGGCGATCTGGCGTAGTGATAACATCCATGCCTCTCACGCAGAGATCACGAGTTCAATTCACAAAAATGGAAGTAAAAGTGACGAACCAGCAGAAATGTGTTGAAAGTCACTATAATAGAGGAAAAAAAAAACCCTCTGTGTTTGCTTCGTTCTTATTTAGTACGTTTACTCATGTGCTTACCATCAATTGATCGGTGTTAAGTCAGAGAGGATCAATCGCTAAATTGAAAATTTCGAGTTATTGATTACATTTGGTTATATGTTATGTAAGCTACATATCACACTCAGATTAGGAAAAACACGCATACAGCAGGAATAACGGATCGAAATTGTTATGGTTGATCAACGAAAACCTCCCATAGTTGTTACCGACCAATGACGCAACAGGGAGGGCAGTTCAATTTTTGTTCAATTAAATGTAGTAATCGTTCAAAAATAGTCTTTAAGTAAATTGTTTGTTTTGTTTATTGTTGGCTGGTTCATTAATAAGATTGTCGTTAAATGTATTTTTTTTGTATGAATTGTTAATTGTAATAACTAAAATTAGTTTAAGTGTATATTGTACTAACTCAATTTTGTAATTTGCCACGATCGAAAGCCCCCTTGAGTAACATCGGCGGGCAAGCTGATGGTGTTCCGGAAGTAGGAGAGAGAGAGAGAAAGGAAGGAATGAGATAGAGGAATATTTGGGAGAGGAAAGATTGAGAGAGGAGAGTAGACGGAAAAAGGAAAAAGGATTAAGGTTTCGTGGAGGGAAATGAAAAAGGCCTCGAGGACTTTAGCTGGAGTTTGGAAGCGACCAACACCTATTTAAAGATAGTGAAAAGTTGTAGAAAAGTGAGTGTTATACTCCTGGGCGTCTGTTTAAGAAAACAGGGACGTTCCGGTTCACGCCACGTTGTTTCCAAGCGTGCCCCCGGATTACGTACCTCCAGCCGCCCGTGCGCAATTTGAGTACAGCAGTTATAACAAGTTCTGCCACGGATCCGATAATTCGCTAGCGAATCAACCCGTAATCGAAACCACGAAGAAGGTACGTGCTACAGACCCTCCTCTCTCTCCGTTACACAAACCACGTGTCATCGAAGGGCCCCAACGGTCGACGAACGGCGCCGCAACGAATAAACTATTAAAATAAAAATTTGTAAATCGTAAACCAATTACCAGTTCTTTTACATAGCTTTCATTTCGAACCAGCCCTATTGGTCTTCTCTCTTGGTTGCGACAGTGTCGTCCGCGGTACAGGGAGTCCCCCGTAGTTCGGAAGCCGACCCTGAGATATATTAGATAGAGGTGAGCTAAGCTGGGCGGTTATGGAGTAATCCATAACTTTCATAGTATGCAGTCAGAGCGAACCATGTGTCAATCATTTATATACTGAACTAGCTGATCCGGCAAACTTCGTCCCGCACAAAATTTATTTTCGTTATCACATTCACGTTTTCTTACTTAGCGCACGTTCATGGGTCTAATCGCATTCTGTTCATTGATTGATCTTCTAATCTACCTTTTAAAATTATTTTTTACTATAAAATGTCAGTACTTCTACCAAAACTCGACATTATAATATCAGATTATTTTTTCTTATTATTTTCTCGTGCAAGATTTTTCATCCATTTGCAAATTACATGTTTCTCCGTTACATGGAATAAATGATTGATACATAAAATATCATAGAATGAAGATAGCCCTAAATCTGACAATTCCTTACTCGAGTTTTGTTATTATTAACACATACATTTTTATTTATATAGATAGAATCATTTTTATTTATATAGATAGAAGACGATATAGGAGTGAGTTTTATCACATTAAAATCCATTTCCACTTTCGAACGAAGATCAATTTCGCTACCACAAACATCAAATGGACTAACAACGCTTGTCAATATGTAATTGTAGAACACATGCGAATTGAATTTTTCAAATTTTCTTATTTTTCTTCAGAGTTTTCCGAAATTTTTCAATTGTCATGCTTGGTTGGAATATGTTTGGTTGAAATATGTGCATTATTTTAATGGGACCCTATCTCCTTTCCAGAGGATCAAGGGGTGTCATACCATCATAGAAGCATTTCTCGTACTCAAAAACCCTCACATCCCAAATTTGGCTCCATTTGCTTGATTAGTTCTCGAGTTATGCAGAAGTTTGTGTTTCATTTGTATGACAGCCCCCATGCCCTTAGAGAGGGGGTAGGTGTGTCGAACCATCATAAAAACGTTTATCGACCCCTAAAACTTCTATATGCTAAGTTTGATTCCATTTGTTTGAATAGTTCTAGAGTTGTTCAGCACCCTCTCACCCCTTCTTCAGAGAGGGGAAAGGAGTGTCGAACCACCGTAAAAACATTTATTGTGTTTCATTTGTATGACAACGTCCCCCACCCTTTAAAGGGGGGGTGGGGGGTTGTGGTGTCTAACCACAATAGAAACATTTATTGCACCCTAACCTCCATATGCCTAATTTGGTTTCATTTGCTAAATTATTTCTTGAGTAATGCAGAAAAAGAGGGGGGGTGGGGTGTTTAACCACCATAGAAACATCTATTGCACTCTAAAACCTACATATGCCTTATTTGGTTTCATTTGCTTAATTATTCCTTGAGTAATGCAGAAATTTGTGTTTCATTTGTACGGCGGACATTTGAAGCCATTAGAAGAAGCTTGGATTCACAAAGAAGCTCGATGTATGGGTGCCACACACGTTGACGCAAAAAAAACATCTTTGACCGTATCGACGCATGTGAATCGCTGCTGAATCGCAACAAAATCGACCCGTTTCTGAAGCGGATGGTGACTGGCGATGAAAAGTGGGTCACTAACGACAACGTGAAGCGCAAACGGTCGTGGTCGAAGCCCGCTGAAGCGGCTCAGACGGTGGCCAAGCCCTCATTAACGGCCAGGAAGGTTCTGCTGTGTGTTTGGTGGGATTGTCAAGGAATAATCTATTATGAGCTGCTTCCCTATGGCCAAACGCTCAATTCGGACCTGTACTGCCAACAACTGGACCGCTTGAAGGTAGCACTCATGAAGAAGAGGCCATCTTTGATAAACAGAGGCCGCATTGTCTTCCATCAGGACAACGCCAGGCCACACACTTCTTTGGTGGCGCGCCAGAAGCTCCGGGAGCTCGGATGGGAGGTTCTTTTGCATCCGCCGTATAGTCCGGACCTTGCACCAAGTGACTACCACCTTTTTTGTCCATGGCGAACGAGCTAGGTAGTCAGAAGTTATCCACAAAAGAGGCCTGTGAAAATTGGCTATCCGAGTTTTTTGCCAATAAGGAAGCGAGCTTCTATTATAGGGGTATTATGAAGTTGGCATCTCGTTGGGAACAAGTCATCGAACAAAACGGCGCATATTTGACTTGAAAACAGATGATTGTAACTAATTCTATGAACAAATTAAAATTCAAAAAAAAATACCGCAGGACTTTTTTGACAGCTTAATATAAAATAAACTTGTTTTGCTGGTTAGCGCGCTCCACTATGAGAGACGAATTCAAAAAAGTCATAATTTGATTACATTACTGCCTGAATCTTGAACGATTCTGTGAGACCAAGTACGCGTGAAGAATATTGTATTATTCAGCTAACAGAACGGAGCGCCCTTTACTGATGTTAAGCAATGCACTGAAACGGATGGATAGTCATTACTTGCGCTACTATGAATATCAATTTCCTTTGCAGAGCTGTCCGATGTGCAATATATGATAGTTCGCCTGCGGAGAATTTTCTTACCATAGCCGCGAAAACAGAGCATCCCGAGTAAAAGTTTGTTCAATCAAAATATTAATGGGACAAGGCCAGACTATTTCATTTTCCACTACGTTCCCCCCCCCCCACAACGTGACGCTACTGGCGAATGAGTACCCTCTATCCGCACATTACTGAGCGACCACAGTTTGTATGGGTGAGGGATGTATTCGTTCCCAACTCGTATTGTTGTATCATTACGAGTTGTTGACTTTTCCCCATACAACCCAGATAGCCTACTGATTTTTCCTATTGCGGGCAGAGCGAATCCTCAATGTGCCACTTAGCCTACATTTTACATTTTATAAGCATCTTCGCGGATAATCTCCTATTCGCAGACGAAGCGTTCTGCGGCGCAAAGAAAACAAGAGGCGCGATAAACATTTCCCGTTCCACACAGCCGATGGATTCTGAGCCCAGTCCAGAGACCATTTTATGCCACAGGATTTGAGGAGTCTGCAGTAAAGAGATGGGCCATTCTGTAACGATCCTTTGACGGCAGGCCATTGTTTCGAGGGTAATTTAATTTTAATGTAAGGACTTTCGAGCACACTGCCCTGAGATGTGACTGAGGGCGCTCGAAGTGGTTAACGATTTTTCCGTTATCCGAGGGATAATCGATGATGTGTGCTTAAGTGGCTCATTATTTTGCAAAATGAGTACGGGGCGGAAGACGGACGCTTCCGAGCGTCATAAAATATGCAGGTTATAGTAAAAGAAAGGCTGCACTTAGAAAATAACGTTAGTTCATTGAAATTTAAATTCCACACACACTAAGTTTGTAATTCGTGTGAGTTCACTCACGTCTGCCATGAGTATTATAATTTATTAATTCACCCAGAATGAAACATTCCACGGAATTCTGAAAATAAACCAGTAAACCAGCGGAGCGAAAGTGAACCGTTGGGTGGGCGAACAAATTCGCAAGCGTCGCGCCCGCCGCCCATGAATCATCATGATGCTGCTAATGATACCTTTCGCGCTTGATACTTGAGACTTTGAACAATGTGCGGCTCGTGATCTGAAGTCGCCGCCGAAACAAAAAACAACCTGCGTGTTTTGTGCGAAGTCTCGTGCGCAGTATACTTTTTTGAATAATTCAAGTTACAAACTCTGTTCAAAAGGTTGTTTTGTTATACATACGGGAAATTTTAAAATAGTTTCGCGATGATAATCGCGACTACGAAGTATTCACCGACTATCTTACGTTTTCGCTTGGCTGAATAATTCTAGGTCACCGACATCGCGAGAAGTGTATGTCTGTTGGATGGTAGTGGAAAGTCTATTTTTGGGATCTCAGGTTAATATCATCATAAATAAACCAAAGTGTAAATTGAACAGAAATGGGTGATGAAAATGTTATATTTTTTCTCTTCTACTATATTTAAGTGATTGACGATTGTTTTCGGCACGAGCCACTGACTCACCGCTTATTTTGATATTCTTCTGCAGTTTTGTAACAGTTGCCACAACTGTTATCATCATGTGATATTAGACGAATTTCATGCCAACTCGACTGGCCGTTGGCAGCACCATCTCAGATAGCAGTGAAACGTTGTGATTTTTTTGTAAAAAAATTTCGCTGACGAAAAAGTTATTTTAAAAATTAAAATTCATTTTTCTCAAAAACGTATTTTTTTTAAATTCTGAAAAAATAGACATAAATAGCCCTTAAAATTTCCAACAAGCCGTCCATACAGTGGAAGATGGGCACTTTTACAGGGAAAAAGTTTTTCTAAAAACAACTTTTTCATATTTTCTTCGAAAAAAAACAACTAATCCTAATTTTGTTAAATTCAAGATAGCGATATACTGTATTCGACAAAGTTTTAGATCTTGTTAAAATATATGTAGGAAATTGTAGAAATTTTCATTAAAAAATACCAAAAAAATTTTGGAAAACATTTCGCTGACAATAAAGTTATTTTAAAATTAAAAATTAATTTTTCTCAAAAACGTATTTTTTTAAATTCTCAAAAATATATATATTAATAGTCCTTAAAATTTTCAACAAATCGTCCATACATCGGAAGATGCGCACTTTTACAGGGAAAAAGTTTTTCTAACAACAACTTTTTTATGTTTTCTTTGAAAAAAATACAACTAATCCTTATTTTGTTAAAGTTAAGATAGCGATATAGTGTATTCGACAAAGTTTTCGATCTTGTTAAAATATAAACTTTTGTCGAAAACATCAACTTTCTATCGTTTATAGTTTTGGAATATAAGTCATTTTTGTATGAATACTCCTGAAAACATAATGTTTTGCTCGTAACATTTTTGTGTGTAAATTCTCACGTTTGACATGATCTTGATATGTTTCTAAATAGAGAAAAGCTTGTAGAGCATGTAAATTGCGATAATTTGTACATAAAATGTTACGAATTAAACATTAATAGTATTATTTCAAAGAAAAAATAAATAAAAAGTTGATGGTCGAAAAACTTTTTCCCACCCCAGATGTCCATCACTTTCGGACAACGAAAAAAAAAATTAAAATTTTATATTTATCAAGAATTACTGAAAGGAAACTGCTTGCTATGAGAGTCAGTAAAAATTCGTGATTTTGCTTTCTTCCGTTTTCGAGGTGTGGTTTTCCGCGGTGAAGTTTTTTGAAAAGGTTCAACATTTTCCGGGGACAAAGTTTCTGAAGTAAAATCTATCTGTGATGTAGATGCAATGTTTTGCAGCATTGTTGTATTACCCGATGAGCCAGTTGCTACTTCCGCTCCAGTAGGGAAAATAATTTGAGCATTGTTGAGTTGAGTGGCCAATCGTTCTGGGAAACTGAGAGCTTTTGCTTGAAAGGGCCCATAACTGAAACATCCAGCGGTTGTAAGCGATTTGTGACATAAGGTGGAAAAGATACATGAATTGTGCAATTTTCTCGGCTATATTTAATTGTTTCCAAAGTGCAATGACTTTTTGATTGATTTTTGATTGTTTGCGTTTCCGTTGCTTTTTGCTACCTTTTCAAATGTGCATCAAAAGCAAATTTTTAAAAACCCCGATTTCAGGTGATTTTTTGGTTTTCAAAAAACTCAAATTATAGCGTCTGCGACACTAGTAAAAAAATGCATTTAAAAATGCATACAGCAACACTATAACTTCTGAGGTGACCTCATACTTTTGGCTGTAACTTTTCACAAAATTAAATATCTAAAAAGCCTTTTAGGACAACATTTAGAACATTTATGCTTCCCAAAAAAAACCCTTAAGTCTGCTTAAGTTTGTCTAGAAGGTCGAGTCAGATGTGCAGTAAGCATTAAAGTGACCGGCTCAACAGACCAGACAAGATGTAGTTACAATTAAAACGATGACAATAACATTGTTATTGTTGATAGCTTGATACCGTAATTTTGCATAGAAAGGGGTGACAAAGATAGGAGTTCAATTAAATACCGGTTTTTAATTATAGAGGAATTCTGTAGATAATTTCCAACAAGTATTACTCGGAATTGGGCGAATTAAAGACACCGATCCAGGACAAACGTCCCGACCAGTGTTGTCTCATTTTCATCTGAAATGAGATTCAAACACGAAAAAAGACATTTCAACGTGAAAACTAGGGTAAATGATTTTGGTTTATCCGATTTGGGGTGTTTTTACGCAACTAGTAAATGCAAATCGATTTTTCTTCATGAAAATCACACATAATCGATACGAGTTTGGGTTTGTTGAAAAGCCCCAAGTCTCTAGTTGCTAATACTAATATGTTTTTTAACGATTTTCCTTAAAGAGGAATTATGATCATGGTTTTACCACCTCTGATCATGGTTTGCCCAAAAAATGATCATGGTTTGTCCGGTTTTAGAAATCACCATTGTTGAATGAAAACATTCGAATTCACAAGTAGATGTTGCATTTATCATTGCTTGAACTATCATCATATTTATCCATTCATAATATAGGTTTTCTGCATAATATTGCCTTTTCTTGGGCATTTTAAAAGTGTTACCCTCAACACACTCAACACAGAGAAACTTTATTTCTGCCAAGTGGTTGCTATAGAAATCATGTGGACAAAATAACATTATTGAATTGGATAACTCATGATCAAAATTGAGTTCATCAAAATGCGTTAATTTAATGGTTTAGCTATGTAAATCTGATACAAATGGTGTGCAAGCATGTCGTTCACAATATTTGTAAGTGTTATAATACAGAAAAGGTCTGAATACGAGCTAAATAATCATCTGGTGATCGATTAAAAGTTAGCTCGAATGAGGGGCGCATTGACACAAATAGAAGGTGTGTTTTATAATCCTTCAAAACATGTGAGCCCGTAAAAATATACTATAAAACTACTGTAAATCATGAAAAAAACAACTTTATATGTTTTGAAACATTCGAATACCTTATTTGACACAGGAGCGCTGAATTAGAGCATTAAAAATTTGGGCAAACCATGATCATATTTTCGACTGGACAAACCAAAATCATTTACCTTATGTTCTATCAATACAGAAATCATTAAACTATCCATTTACAAGGTCGTGTGGTCAGATAATGTGAAAGCCATGACCAAAACAAAAGTGTATGATCCCATCACTCACTGACAAATTCCGAGAAGGCCTATAGCTTAACTATGGAACTTTCTGTCGCGAATAATCTGCACCGCGTATCATCCGCTCGCGGATATTCGGAGTTTCGCTGTACATAGTTTTTTTTTTCTGAATCTAGATTTCAATACAAACATTCAATAAAATTTTCAAGCTGCCTCCACGATGTTTAATCAAATATTTTGATCTCAAAATAGCGTTCATCGTATCTTTGCTGAGCCGGTTTCGAATCTTATTTTTGTTCTGATTATATTCAGAAAAAAAATCCTCGACAGTTGCCGAGGAGTGTGCCATAGTGAGAACGTTACAAACAAGACATCAAAGCGCCGAAACTGCGAGCAAACCGTCAATTCTTTTTAGGCATCCAATTCTTGTCCAGGAATCCTGCACATGTTTTCTGAAACGGTGAATCCCTTACGGAATAATTTTATCTTCAGGGTGCGGAATTAATTCCGATTTGAGCTATTGAATATATAGCTATATATGTCCCTCAATAAATGCTCAAGATAGTCAGGGATTATCACACATGCATAACTAACCCGAAAAGCCAGCGAATGACATTTGATGACTAGTAGATATGGGCAATCTATTTTTATTATGAAACGGATATCCGGATTCCGGATAGTGACCCACTATCCGGCCGGATACCGGATATTAGAAAATATAAATAATTTCTCATTTACACAAGACAAACCATAACAAAATAGCCTATTAACATCATTCATACATAATTAAAAACGATGTTTGATCACTGAAATGTCAGATTTTTGTTCAAAGCTGAATTAATATTAATTTTAGTAAATCTTGTTAATTGACGACACTCCCTAGAATGGATCGTGATTGCGATCGATTCAAAATGTTTTCACATAACAGTCGATTTCTTCAGCATTGAAATATTTTTCCTGTACCCTTCGCTGACTATATGTGCAATCTCGTCTTAGACCAAATGCTTTTTATGCAGAAAAATGACAAATTACTTCGAATATACAGGAGAAGTTAGAACTTATAATTCATGTTATTTCATCAAACGAAATCAGAAGCCAAGTGTATTGTTCCATCAAACCATAAAGCATGTTTTCTAATGAAGTCTCTCAGATTATCATCCCTGAAGACACTCCCTACAAAAATCTCATCATTGTGATAGAAAATCCTTATCAGAAAAATATCTGTTCAAGATTCCTTGTAGAAAACTTGAAACCCTATCAAAGTATATAAGAAAATTTTATCATCGTTCATTATATTAATGCAAAAATGTGTTGATCCTTCTCCCTAAAATTTAATCTTATTTTTTGGTTCATGCACACGTGCAGTTTCTTCCAGTTTCATATTTGCAAATAAAAAGCCGAATTTTTAGTTATCCGGGCTCGAAACTTGTCGGATATCCGGTATCCGGTATCTGGCCAAACTACTATCCGTTTCATCACTAATTTTTATCGAGTGCATTACGGAATTCGAAACCCCCATCATCACGCTCTCGACGAAAATCTGTACCCTTCACCGTATAAAATCTGTACCAATTTTTTATTTTTTTTATTCTTTATTTGAGAGGTTTTCAGCCTCCTGGGCTGGTTCGCCTCTGTAATCTGTACCAAAAATAACGTAAAAATTTGACCCATTCCAGATAAATCTGTGCGTGTGGTAACACTGGTCCCGGCTGGCCCAATAGACTGTTGATGCCAGGACAATTCCGTACCTCATGTCTATTTGACAGCACGGAAAAATCGCTGTATTGTATAACTGATATAATAATGTTTACTGATATAACTAATAGTGTTTTGTGTTCCACCGTCTTCATTTATCAAATCTCAATCTAATAATAAAGTAATGAAGTTAGATCTTTCTTTTCTAAAATTTATTTAGTGCCGACTACCATTCGAAAGAATAACCTGGATATCGATTCTGTATTAAGAATCTTTGACCATTTACTTTTATACCGAGACGATAATAATTATGAAATGAATGATAATAGGCGCCAACCTCTTGTTCTGGTTCTGGTTTCGCTAGGACTTCAGGCGCTTCCGAGAGGTTGCGGGCAAGCGTGTCTCGTGGAATGCCGTATTCCTCAGCGGCTCGCTTGACAGATGTTCCGTTCCGTTGTACAGCTTCAATGGCCGCTTTCAGGGCTGTTTTCGACCACTTCTGCTGCTTTGATGACCTCTTGTATGTATCCATCACAACTGCAAACAAATTTTCGTTCACAAACAACGAATATAACAGGTCAAGTATAAGAGATATATGATTGTTCCTCAACCAACCTTAACCAGTGAAGCCCAAAGCATAATTGATTATTTTTGATCGTTTGATTTATAGCCTCAAACAGTAACAGCTGCTTCACCGAGAAAAAAATTTCAACATCTGATGATGTTTATATTGTATGCATTGGGTCGCCCTTTGCGCTCATCAGTGTTCACGAGCACTCGAACAACGTTTTAGCATAGCGCATTAATTAGTGATGCATTAATCACTCGAGTTCGCCAAACTTAAACAGCGAACCACGGGAGCGAACGATTAAATTCAATTAGAAAGATCCCATCGCCGGTGTCGTTCTCTCGACTCAAATGCACCGAATGCACCGAGAGTCGGGAGACCCTCAATTCGTTTGTGTCCAGTCGCCGACAAACCCGGTGGAGAATAGAAACCAATTACCCGATAAATCACACAGCCATATCCCCGCGGTTTGTTGTGGCAGAGTGGCAGAGCTGCTGGAGGATTCTAGCGAAATTCACGTGAAATCGCGCTCCACAAAAGCCCGACTATTTTGATAGCTGTAGCTGAAAGTTGAGTATCGCAAAAAGTGATATATTTTATCAGAAAAGCTTAATCTATTGTAGTTATAAATTTACATTCACACGTTACATGTATGGAGTCGAAATCTAATTATAACCCTTATTAGCATCACAACTACCCATAGAATCCATAGCTTCCGATGATCGCGATTGACAAACAATTGAAAATAGAAAAGATACAATAACAGAAAAAAAAACAATAAACAACACGGTCAAAGCCAAAATAGCTGGGACGGTGGATAACACATGTTTTCGAGCGAGGTGTTTCAATACGGATGCATATGCCAATTTTAGCACTAGCGTGTTTACAGAGTTTTATCGTGGTTATACAAATAACTTTGATAACGAGGGGCTCCTCGATTGTACCTGTTTCCTGAAAAGGTGTCATTTCTATGCATCATCATGATCTATCCATCATTGCAAACATTGAGGTTTATTTTCATGAAATTTACGACTCTCTAAAATTACAATCGAATTGATGACCCCCATGAACAAATCGTCATTTAAGTTCAAGCGTCGCATGCACACGAGTTGGTTCGCTTGAACTATTTTCATTGCCCTGTTGGACACACCCTTCACCCGTCCCGCAGTTCCCCGAGCCGGGGTGTCCACCACCATGGATGCACTTTATAGGCCAATGTTTGATTTACTCGGACATCGCACGCACCTTCCACTTGTCATGGCGGAGTGTGCCGATCGACCGCTTGGTGCCCTTCAACCCTTAGCAGCCCCAGTGTCGAGCTTCGCCGGGAATAGAATACCTAGTCTTCTAGTGCGGGAGGCAGGGTTGGGATGGGCATTGCGAAAGGTTCGCATCTCGTGCTAGAGATGCTATTTTTGCGACAACATAAACCAGCCAGAACTGGGCTCTGGTGTACATATAAGCGTTGTGACAATCGGCGGATGTTTGAGCTCCGGCCACATAAATGGGAAATAATGGAATTTTTAAACGGTTTAGGTGGGAGTGTTGTGATGTAAGCGTTGAATCGGTCGCGAATTGTCGGGTAAGTGATTTTCGCATTGATTATTTTTTTTATGAGACGATTCTAATTAGGACTTATATTTTTTTCAAATTGGAATTGTATGTGGGATCAGTTTGTTTTTCGGATTTAATATTCCAATACCTAAGTGGCGCGGACTCAATCCACTTCATTTTCAAGCAAATTCATGCGTGATTTCAAGCGATTTCTTGCAATAAATTCTCAGACCACCAGAGATGCCAGATTTACAAATATGTTTGTAAATTTACAGACATATCTGTAAAACACTTTTTATTTTTGTTGACTTTTTGGATATAACAATATTTCCAAAAAGTCAACAAAAATCAATATATTGTTTTTTAAAAATAAGAGGCTCTATTCATCACATCAAAGATATTTGACTCACCATATGATATTTTTCCATAGTTTTAATACAGAAAAGTTATTATATTTAGTTTATATCAATACAAATGACGTTAGACCAGCGATACTCAACCTGCGGCCCGGCAGTCTTTCTGGTTGGCCCATCTGGTGTGTATGAAGTTTGGAACTCATACACATAAGTACAGGGTGGGCCATTTAAAGTGGAAGGATTTGTTTTTGCAATAGCAAAATAAAGAAGTGGAATTTAAAAAAAAAAATTTTGAAATTCATTTATTTTGGTCCAAGGAGATTTGTTCTAACTACTTTTTGATTATGATATCTCGTAAATGACCGCCTCTGGCCTCGACCGCAAAATGTGCCCTTTTTTCGGCATTTTCCATCACTTTGCCCCATGTTTCGGCCGATATGGCAGCAATTTCTTGTCGGATATTGTCTTTCAGCGCAACCAGGGTCCTTGGTTTACCAGTGTATACCTTGGATTTTAAATATCCCCATAAAAAAAAAGTCAGGAGGCGTCAAATCAGGTGATCTCGGTGGCCAGTCATAATCGCCGTTTTTCGATATTAATCTTCCGGGGAACATTTCGCGCAATAATTTGGTCGTGGCAGCCGCTGTATGGCATGTAGCGCCGTCCTGTTGGAACCAGTAATTGTCCAATTCATTTTCACGAACAAATGGCAATAAAAAATCGGTTATCATTGTCCGATAACGCTCCCCATTCACGGTTACCGTTGCTCCATTTTCGTTTTCAAAGAAGTACGGGCCGATGACTTTATCGGCATAAATGCCACACCACACAGTAACTTTTTGGTCGTGAAGAGGTTGCGTTTCGATGAATTGAGGGTTTTCAGTAGCATAAAACCGACAATTTTGTTTATTCACTCCTCCATTCAAGTTGAAATGCGCCTCATCAGACATTATGATTTTTTGTTAAAAGCCACGTTCATTTTTGGCCATTTCGATGGTCCATTTCGCAAAATCAAGTCGACGTGGTAAGTCAGATGGGTTAAGTTGTTGAGCCATTTGAATTTTATACGGAAACATTTTCAAATCAACACGAATTATGCGTCGGAGAGTGGTTCGAGCGATGCCTAACTCTTGCGAACGATGGCGACCTGATGTCGATGGAGTCTCTGCAACACTGGCTCGAACGGCATCAATATTCTCGTCGAAACGTCTTGGTCGTTGTCTGGACAGATGACTGGCATTACCAACACTACCAGACGATATAAATTTGGCATATAATCGACGTATAGTGTTGTCTCCAGGCGATGTTTTAACTTTATTTTTATTTTTCCACGCACGTTTAGTTAACACAACTGAGAAGTTATTTTGAATGTACAGCTGAACAATTTCAGCGCGTTGTTTAGGTGTGTATTGTTCCATGGTTAAAATTGCACTGAAATGACGCTTCCAACGCGGTATGACATTTGTTAATCTGACATCTCTGTCAAAAGTTATGGGGTTGCCAGATGCTTCCACTTTAAATAGCCCACCCTGTACTTTTGCCTTGACATCATTGCAGACGAAAGAGAGGATACGGTTATTCACAATTAATGAAAAATTGCATTCTCTGCAGGTAAGGAAAAATCTTGAACGAAAATTGTCTCTGATAATTATTTTCTGTTCTGGATAAGATTGTTTTGCTGAAATGCAAGGAGATTTATTGAAAAATAGTTAAGTTAGGGTCAGGATTATGTCATTTTCATTCTATTTTCAACAACTTACATTTGCTTTCGGGTCTGCTTATGACGAAATATGGGTTACTGTACGATATTGTTACCACAGACATGGTTCATGGCCGTGTGGTGATCTAAAACTTGTATAGCCATGCATGGCGGATGGAAAATATACACTGCATTTTTTTATGAATTTCATCAACAAGACCGCAAGTCTTGGTGGATGTCCAATATATCAACGAAGAAATACTGATTTTTATAAAAATTAACAACGCGTATGTATGTGTATGTATGTATGTGTAGATCGTTGAAACATTTAAACACACTTACAGTACATAAGTTATTAAGTGGTCCGAAAAATCGTTTTTTTTCCACTTTTTCCCAAAAATGACAAAAGAAAATTAATAACTTTTGAATCATTGAATCGATTTAGATGATCGACATATAAAATTGACCTAGCCTTTTATTAAACAATATTTAACTTGCGAAAAAAAAATTTATATTTTAGTAATTATTGATTGTAGTCGTTTTTTATTTTTTTATGACTTTGGACTAGAGGGCGCTATATTTTTTATATTTTTTCTTGAAAGCTGAGGATTGTTTACATAACATATCTCGATATCAGAGTTGCTATTTTTTCGTTTTTTAGATATGATTTTTCAAAAAAAAATCATTTTTCCCCATTTGTCCAAAAACAACTTTCTGTGAAAAAATCATACCATTTAAACTACTGAACCGATTTAGATGATCGATATATTAAATTGAATCCAATAAGCAAAATTTGAAAAAATATCACACTTGCGGGAAGATTGGATTCTAGTAGCATAGGTCTAGTTTAGTCACATATGAATATTGATCGAAGACTTAAAACATGTTAAATTTACAAAATTCTAACTTAAAAACGATAATTATAGCATATCTGATATCGAGATATGTTAGGTAAATAATCCTCCGCTTTCCATAAAAAATATAAAAAAATATAGCGCTCCTATCGTTAACCGAGAAATCTATGAAAAACTAACTCAATCATTAATTACAAAAAAAAATTCAATTTTTTCGCAAAAGTAATATTTTTTCAAAGAAAAATAACTCGTAAGCTTCAATTTGATATGTTGATGATATGAATCGGTCCAATAGTTCGAAAGTTATGACTTTTTGTAGTGGGAAAAATGGGGAAATTCCATCGATTGGTTTTGAAAAATCATATTTCAAAAACGAAAAAAAATAGCATCTCTGTTATCGAGATATTTTATGTAAAAAATTCTCAGCTTTCAATCCATATTAAAAATGGGATGGGAAAGTTATAAATTTTTGGAAAAAGTCATTTTGGGAAAAAGTGGAAATAAATGATTTTTGGGATCACCCTAAAATGTAAATGGGCACCCTAATGACAAAATAGAAAAATACGAGTCTAATGTTTTGCGATAAAGAACAAAATTACCACTTTTGACGAAGATCTGAGAACCACTATATTGGTTTGGCATGGAATGACTGTATATATATATATATACAAAATACAATCTTAAGTATTAAGTATTAATGAATATGTGAAAATTAACGTTTAAAGACATTTCTATAGATCTGCACACTTTTACAGACCTTTCCACATTTTTAACAGACATTCACATGTTTTTACAGACTTTTTTTAAAAATCATCTGGCAGCTCTTCCTTCCACTTTTTATCGAATATTTCCAAATCGCAGGAGTAAACATTTACGTGACTCTGACTTTGTTTGTTTTTATTTCGTTCGGAAAAACGTTATGACAAAGAGAGGGGACTTTCAAAATGCGTTGCTCAGTGAAAGGCTGAGATGCTCTTTCTGAGATGCAATGGTTAATTCAACAATTGACGGAAAAATGTAGTTCGTTCATTTTATAATTTTACTTATTTTTGCCCTTGACAACGATACCTCTTTTATAGTGTTGATTATCATAAGAAAAATAACACTCCTGATCGTTGGATCTCTTTTGACATTTCAATTGGATCTTCTTCTTCTTCTTTCTTTGTTTTTAAGAGGCTTTAAACTTTGCAGTTCATTCGCCTCTAATTTCAATTGGATCTTTTTTGACAGCCGTTTTGATTCAGTCCGCACTACCTAGTCCAATACTTGCTGTTTTACGTTTTCCATTTGTGAATTGTGTTGGGATCAGAGAGAGACCTATTCTAATTTGACATAATGATGTTATTTCTCACGGCTATATGTGAGGCATCATATAGTCGCACATATAGCATTTTATTTGATTTTTAAAAAAATTAATCGATTTAGAAAATTAATTGTGGGAGGGTTCGAACCATTAAAGTGGAAACAAATCAAACACTTGACAATTGCGAATATTGTTTCAATTCATTCCAAACTAGTTATTTTATATGAGGATAAGTTGGATGAATTGAGCATTTGGTATTTCGTAGCTTGCACAAAAAAAATCGAATCTTTTCCCATACGATATGTATACGATATATTCTAATAAGAAAAACATTATGAAAATGAAAACAATGTCCTCTATATGGTAATTGGAGAAAATAGCATTATTATAGAAGTATCAAATAGATATCTTTACCTGAGGGTTTGTCCTTTTCATTCTTGTGGAAAATTTTGTAGCTCACATAATTGCACATCTCATGCATTTTGAGAGAGTTTGCTTTCTTCATTGTAGAACTAAATCATAGCGTATTAAATATCTAGCTCTGGAGACAGTCATGAGCGGTTGCTCTCGAATACTCAAAATGTTCAAAGAGACATAAACTAAAGAAATTGGAAATCGGAAGAAAACCTTTTATAACGATTCGATGTTCTTCCCTCTAAAAAAGCACATTTCTCTGTCTAAACCAACAACTCAAACATCGAAACATTGAATTTATCCCTCATGTTCAGTTCACACAGAAGTCATAAAGGCTATTCAATTTTTTTTTGTTCGCTTCCGAAAAGAATTGCGAGCTGTGTCTTTCTCGTCATTGGGAAACCCCAGCATGTTATGATGGTCTTTTACTGATAATTTGTTTGTACATTTCAGAGGCATGTTTGTGGTTCTTGTTGAATTTAAAGAGCTCCATTATTTTCTTCCTCCCAAAAACATCTAGGAGAAGGCAATTTACAAACTTTTATAAACGATGAAGATGAAAAGGATGCACATATGAATAGTATTTATGGTCCTGATATTGAATTCATCAATTCCATTCAAGTATCCTGAACCAAAGCGTGATTGGTAAGCCTACTATTGAAAATGTCGTTAAGATGAGGGAAATCATCAAATGTAAGCAGTATTTCGATTGTCCAGATGCTTACCATTGCTAAAAACTGGAAGTGGGTTATATCTGTGATATAACTGCAAGGTAGACGTAGGACTAACGTTGACTTAGTTATTCATAAGTATCAAGCATATAACTCTTGGAAATTTCATCTTTCGAATAAAGTGATTAACATACCACTTCGTTTAGCGAGAAAATAATTATTACCGCTCAAAGGAGTAATCGATTCCTCCTCGAAAAGCTGGTTTCATCGAACAATGCGGCTCCGTTCAGTCCGACTGCAGAGAAGGAATGGAATTGGAATAGAAGTATACTGCATGTGTGTGAGCGTGACCATCCTTATCTCACATCGCAATAACAACTAAACGGATTTCCGATTCGAATCGATTCTTTGTTTCTAGGAGGCTCTGATGGATTTATGAGCGGTCGCCAGCTTATATACGGATTTGTGTGTGGTTTCAAAGTTAAAGTCTGCTTTCAAAGCTTCAAAGTTGAAAAATCTATTGAAACAATTTTTCGAGTCAATATGTAGCAATCATATCATTCTTGGACATTTTGTCTTTTGTATGAAATGATTATTATACCATTTCGTTGAATCGGAGCAGAATTATTAACGCTCGAAGAAGGAATGGATTCCCCCTCGGAATTACAGAGAAAAAATAATCCCTTTCCCGACAGTTGGAAATGACGATAGATTGCGGCATTCGTATACAATTAATTTTATAACGCTGCTCTCATCAATATGATTTCATCGATATGGTAAAATATCCCCTACACCATATTAAATATTTCGTGTTTTTCACTATCAAATCCGTAATGGCACCTATCGGTATCGAATTATCCTCGATACCTCGATTTTCGCTAAATGCTCTGTTCAGCTCGGCTACAGAAACGAAATGGAACTGGGAGAGAAAAGCATAATGCATAGGCGTACGAGCGTGACCATTCTGAGCGGGCGCTAGGTTATATACGGATTTGTGTGATTTTAATAGTCTGTTTTAGAAGCCATTTCTAGGCTATTGAAACAAGTTTTCGGGTCAATCGGGTCGGGTCATACAACTCTTTCATATTTTGTTTTTCGAATGGAGTGATTATCGTACCATTCCTTTCAGCCGGCAAAGGGGTATTAACGTTCAGAACATTGCACTTCAAGCGTCACTCTCTCGTTTTCGAAACTTTGAACTTCCACCCCGGTATAGAAATGAAAGACGTAGTTCTACGTCAAAACAAATTTCTATGTTTATCAAAAAATTGTATGTATGTGCTTGGGCGGATTGTACAATTCGTAGTTGCTCTCTGTGATTGACCTGAATGAATGACATTGCACAAAGAACACACTGAATGGCGCTTGGGAGTTGCAATTCATTCCCATTATAATGTTCAATTAAAAGCAAACGAAACCAATATACAAATATTGGCCTCGCTCTGATCAACCTCAGTGAGCAGACAACGGTCTTTCCTAATGCTGTTATCACATACATCGGGTTTGCTTGGTACAATGGAAAATATCGCACACTGTTCAGTTCCCAAAGAGAAGCGCAACATTGCGTCGCAAGCCCTACCTCTGTGTAATTCTCTTACCAGTCAGTATGTATAAAAATAGCTATGCCACTGCGAAGCGATCAGGATAGAAGGAAGAGGATCCCGATAAGGAGTAGAGTAATCATATCCAACATCAGCAACAGAAGCGGTAATAAAGCAGCAAAATCAACAAACAAATCACTCTCAGCAAACGAATCTCAATTTTTCTGTCACAACCTAAATTAAAATACAACGTACATAAACTATGCTTCACTTAATTTCATTGTTTAGCAAGCAGAAAAAGTTAATTTATCAGTTCTTTCCAAAACATTTCCGCAACTTGCAAGTTCAAGAGTTTAGAGACACGTTTCCACCCGAGAACTGTGAGTCTCCGTTCTCGTGCTGTCGATCTAACGCATACAGTGATGCAATTTGGTTCGGTTGAGGAACTGCGTCGTCGTTATGTCTGTCTGATTCTATTGGACTTGGAAACTACTGAAACGATCGGCGTGAAAATTTGTGTGCAGGGGTTTTTGGGGCAGGGGAAGTTTCTCTAAGGAGGGAAGAGGGGCTACCATACAAATGAAACACAAATTTCTACATAACTCGAGAACTGATCAAGCAAAAAAAAACAAAATTTGGTATATAGAAGTTTCAGGAAGTAATAAATGTTTTTATGGTGGTTCGAGACCCCTCCCCCCTATCCAAAAGGTGGCTGTCATACAAGTGAAACACGAATTTCTGAATAATTCGAGAACTAACTAAGCAAATGGAACCTAATTTGGCATGTCCAGGTTTCAAGGGGCAAGAAATGTTTTTTTTATGATGGTTCGACACTCCTCCCCTCTTTCTAAGGAAACTTTTGGAAAAGTCTGAAGAAAATGGAAAAATTCGGAAAATCGAAATCCCATATGTTCTACAATTACATCATTATTAGTCAATTTGATGTTTGCGCTAAAGAAATTTATGTTTGCGCTAACGATCTGATTGATCTACCATACACGTGAAACACAAATTTCTACATAACTCGAGAACTAAGCAAGCAACCGGAGCCAAATTTGGCATATAGAGGTTTTAGGGGGCAAAAAATGTTTTTTTTTGGCTACGACGTTGTTCCTCCCTCTTTAAGAGGAGGCTGTCATACTAATGAAACACAAATTTCTGCATAGCTCGAGAACTAATCAAGCAAACGGAATCAAATTTGTCATATGGAGGTTTTAGAGAGCACAATACGTTTCTATGGTGTTCCGATACTCCTCCCTCCCCTCTAAGGAAGTCACATAACTCGAGTACTAATCAAGCAAAGGGGTAAGCGCAAAACTCGAGGAATGAATCGTCCGATTTGAGATGCCTTCATTCTATTATATAACATGTTATACATGTAACGGAGAAACATGCTATTTGCAAGTGATTGAAAAATCTTGAACGAGGATTGTATCTGAAAATAATTTGATATTACAATGACGAGTTTTGGTAGAAGTACTAGGAATTTTTTTTTTCTTTTTTTATTTAAATCGTTTATTTTTACAGGCTCAGTTACATAGGTTAAAAGGAGCCGAACTCCTTACTGTATTGTTACTAGTATATATACATTTTTCCTTAATTCTAATGTTAGGAATTTTATAGTAAAATGAAATTGTGAAGGGTCAATTAGACGATCAATCAAAGAACAGTTCTGCGATTGGACTCATGAACGTTCGCTTAGCAAGAAAAGCAAAAAAACCATTTTGGGCGGAACAAAGTTTGCCGGGTCAGCTAGTATATTGTACAAATGATAGATAAGTATTGGGGAGTAGCGCATTTTATGTTATTTTTAGGATCATTTAATGTAATAAATCGCGATGCCAAAACATGTGTTAAAAATACATTTTGGGTGCAGACACTTAAGCACTTACGATGACAACTTCAACTACTAAAAAAATATTGACATATCATAGAATTGAAAATTACCGTTCCTATTATTAGAAGATTAGAAGACATTCATGTAAGTTTAAATCACAGAATTCCACAAAATCATGTTATATTTGTTCATAATTTGAAAATTTCTTCATTGTGCCGTGATTTGAAATCCGGAAATTTTTCGCTTCAAATTCCGGACGCAGTCGCATTTCTTTGATAGAAATTAGTTATTGATTTTTGTAGAGCTTATTATTTGTTTGTTATTCTATCATAATGTTAAACCAAATATCAATACTGAACAAAAGTTATGAAATTTATTTTATGATTATACTCTTATGCCACTCCTCGTTAACATATGATCTGTCCGGATTTAAAATCATCTTCTGGATGTGTTTTTTTTTCCGGACATGAGATTGTGCAATGCTTGGCATTACACCAAATTGATACTATAGTAACCAACAGTAAGATGTTATGTTATGGTTTCATCATGTTCAATATCATGTCAAACATGATATTGAACATGATGAAATAGTATCCGGTACCAGAAGAAAGTTTCGTTTAGCGGATGAAGCTCATTTTTGGTTGGATTAATAAGTTGATACGTGCATCTGGTCTCATTTTGGGTGGAGAGAATTCTCTTGCTACTATTACATTCTGTAAAAAAATCACTCTTTGGTTCTTTGGCTGGTGGATCCCCTGGCTTTTCTTCAAAAATAATGGCGTGCAGAATACAACAGGTCATGATGACTACAGGGTCATGGTCACCGACTTTTTTGTACTAGAATTGAACGCCCTGAATGTGAAAGAGCTGCGGTTTCAACAGGACTTTATATCATCACGAACTGCGCGTGTCACAGTTGCTTTATTGAAAGAAATGTTCGGCGAAAAAACAGATTCGCGTAATGAGGCCGTGAACTGGCCTTCAAGATTATTGATTAAGACTATGGGACGATTGACGTTATCCCTAATATACGGCTTCGATTGTTGGAAAACAAGACCCCAAATTGGACTTCCCGATTGAATTTGCTCCGAGCCAGAAGAAGTAGCCAGAAAATCATATTCCAATGAAAATGGAAAATAACTTTTTTTTGGATAGGACAAATTTATGGCAATTAACGCCATTCATCTGTTATTTAATTTCACTTTAAAATGGTTCATTCGAGATGGGTATGTACATCGTCATGTATTTCTGGTGTGAGAATATGTCAAAAAAAGTAGAAGGGTCTGAGCCCAGGGGCACGGACGGAATTTTGACGTAGGACTGTGATTGTTCAAAACAGTTGTTTTTTGATTGTAATTCTTTTCATTGTTCAGAAATCTGTTAGTTCAACTCTTTTGAAACTCCAAATAGTAGCCCAATAAAAGAAAATTAGCGTCTGGCAGGAAGTTCAACTGTCTACTGAAAATAATTAATGAATATCAGTGTGGCACATAACAGGGTGGAATGATAGATGAAGTATATATGTATTGGTAAACAAAAAAAATATATCGTCATTGATTACATTGAATATGAAGTTTATGGGAAAGAAACAAAAAACAAGTTAAAAATACTTTCGATTTCGTGATATTTTGAGGTAAAATACGCTTTAACTCATGAAGTTGCTTTATTTTTAATGGATAGATAATGGATAATGGATTGTAAATTATTTCCATTGTTTTATTCTTATTATTAGTCTTATTCTAAGGCATTGGTTTGCAGACTATCACAATCAAGTCGTATTGGTTCTACTGCTCAATCTATCATAGAAGGAATGGAGTCATTGAGAATTATGAATATGAGTCATGAAGATCAATGATATTTCACTTCGTTTCATTTTTGTGATGCGATGTAATGCCGATCTCAATAAGTTCTCGCATGATAATCGCTACTATCCTCCTAGTATTGATATAATTCTTCGTTGTACAATTGTCCATGTTGCCGCAGCCCGGAAGACACTCGCTTAAGATGTTTGTCACCCTGTCATATACAGAAGTGAATCGATAACTGGACTATCTTCAACTGAACTTACTTATAACAGGGCGTACGTTAACTGGGCTGCAAAACAGTTATGTATCAATAATAGATGTCTTCTTCAATTTGAGGTATTGCTTTTGCTTTTCTTGAGTTCAGTTAGCGAGAAAAAATCGATAATTGTATTGATTTTCCGGCCCAATTAACACGTTGACTGCCACGTCAGTCACCGGTGACTGACACCGAGTTTTCGCTCAGGCTGCGTCAGTCACCGGAGACTGACAGTATAACATATGATAATAAAGGTAACTAAGTAAGCATATAAGCTTATAAGGATTACCTTTCGAACAAAAATAACTTCCACTACAATAAGAAACGTTGACCCTAATACGTTTATAAATTTCCATAGAATCGCTCTAAAACCTTCTAAAACATGTCAACGAACGATCACTCTATGGGTGACACTTTCTTTGTTGCTTTGATGGAATCTTGCATGAAATTTGAGTGATGCATGAAATCTTGCATCTGCTTTTTGCAACATTTTTACATTCGAAAAGGGTTAGCTAATTTGTTTGATAGAACGCATTATTGCACATAATTTTGTGTGGTATACAACATTCATGGGTACGAAGTTGAAAGAAAGAATGCATAATACATGATTTACCTGGGTAACCGCTCGCAAAACATACCTTTTTTATTTGTTAAATTGCTCACTTGTTTTATAATTTCCACTGTTGATGTCTCAGGGGAAAAAAATGTCGGATAAATCTAATAGTATAAATTATAGCATATATTTTATGAACGATTCTGCGTAATATGCATTTGAAAACTCTTAATAAACGTTACATTTTTCGTAGAGTGACCCCCCTATATAGAAATCAAAGGCATAGTCCTACGTCAATACAGTACAGCCCGTTTATTAGGACTTCACTTATATTTACCTTCTGCCTATTATTACGTATTAACATAACGAAGTTTGGTTTCTACATCAAATTATTTGCAAAAAAGTGGAATAAAGGGTGTGTCACATCAAATTGCATCACGGAAAAAACGCTGTAGAAATTTAATTTTTAGGAATTATATCTTCAGTTTTCGCTTATAATCAGATAAGAGTGTATAGATCACGTTGGCCATGCTTCACTGTCAATTTTTCGTAAATTTGGAAAAATGTCGTCGAACGAAAAAGATCGTCGTGAATTAATCCTGTGCACTCATTTCGAGAATCCGGAATTGTCACATCGGGACATCGGTAAGATGCTGGGAATCGTCCAATCCACGGTCAGCAGAGAAGAATGGCAAAAATGGATGCTCCGTCAGTGAAAAAGATCACAAGCGCGTAGTTAAGCAGTTTAGACGTGATCCGAGAAGTTCGGTCCGGGATGTCGCCAATAAGCTGAATTTGTCAAGTTCATTCGTCCAGCGGACCAAGCAGCGGGAGGGCCTGCGTACATACAAGGTTTAGAAGGCTCCTAACCGCGACGAAAGGCAAAACATGGCGGGGAAGACGCGAGCCCGGAAGCTGTACACCGAAATGCTGACGAAGCCGCATTGACTGGTAATGGACGACGAAACCTACGTCAAAGCGGACTTTCGTCAGCTGCCGGGCCTGTTGTTCTTCTCCGCAGAGGACAAATTCAGCGTTCCGGAGGAGATTCGCAAGCAGAAACTATCCAAGTTTGCCAAAAAGTACATAGTGTGCAAGCGATCTGCTCTTGCGGAAAGCGGAGCGCCCCCTTCGTGATGACCGGCACGGTAAACGGGCAGGTTTACCTTAAGGAGTGCCTACAGAAGCGCTTACTACCACTATTGAAGCAGCACGAGGGCCCGACCATCTTCTGGCCGGATCTCGCTTCGTGCCACTATTCAAAGGACGTGTTGGAGTGGTACGAAGCCAACGGGGTCACCTTCGTGCCAAAGGAAATGAACCCGCCCAACGCGCCGGAGCTTCGCCCAATAGAGAAATATTGGGCGATTATGAAGCAGGCCCTCCGGAAGAACCCAAAAGTTGTCAAATCGGAGGCGGACTTCAAGAGAAAATGGATTTCTGTTCAAAAAAAAACTAAAACCTGACGTTGTACAGAACCTTATGGACGGGGTAAAGAGGAAGGTGCGAGCATACGGGCTTGGGCTCGAAGTATGAATAAAAAGAAAATGCCAAAAGTTGTTTAATAGTTTTTATTTTACTGTCTAAAATTTTCAAAAGGATCGGTCTATTGGGCGAATTTCTACAGCATTTTTTCCGTGATGCAATTTGATGTGACACACCCTTTATGATGACTTCTTTACATGCATAAGTACATAATTTCATTTAAAACGGTTGTTTTTGACAAAACGCTTTGTATGACGTTCGATTATCATGACCATCCTTCGATGTCATTATAAACGGATTCCACTATATAGCAAAGATTAGACAAAAAAAATTATGTTATCACATGCAAATCTTCCTCGAAATATTGTGCGTCTAATGGTGAAAGATCAAAATAAACTTCGAGCCGTTCTGAATTTATACAATTACAACCAGGTGCACCTACGATTTTACACCAAAGATGTATTGAATTGGCACCTTTTCATATCAACCTTTAATATACGAATAATACGGATGAACAATTTCTACATTGAGCGAACGAAAATAATATATGATAAACAACACATGTTTCAATGATAGTGTACTAAACTATACGGTAAACTTCATGGTTGTAACAACAAATCGATTAGTTTCGCGATTATACCCATTAATACGGCAATGTTGTGAAATCAGCCATAACCTATACTCATTCTTCAGTGAATCGCCTCTTCATAGCTCATGAAGCGCCTTTATTAGGCTATCTCGCATGTAAATACATTTATCTGATCTATCCATATCAGATCGAACAATAATAACGCGTAAAAGATTACCCACGATAAATTAGCGTCGACACCATGTGTGGAACGCTGCGGGCAAATCGGGCATCTTGAACAGCCACTTGAATTCGGTAGTGCCGTGGGACGAGGCATGTGGCATCATCACCCACACCGCTCTACAGTACAGTCGGTACAAAGTTGCTAGCTTACTACAAAGATCGTAAATGTCTCGTGCAGCGGATCACGTTTCCAACACTCCCAACACCACCCACATAAACTGGGTATCTCCCAACACCACCCAATTCGGTATCTATTTACTGGACCAATAAATGATAAACTGGATCGCCCCTTAGCGTAATCGATTTCGAATTGTAGCGTTTTCAAACAGGTCAAATTCGCCAGTGACGTTCGAGGAAAAATATTGTTATTTCCAGTTTTGTTCGCGTTCGAATTCCGATGGTGGATATTCATTCAAGGAATGTTACCCGAAAGCATGCTAGATTGCGTTTTCCGGCATTGAGTGAGGGCAAGTCTCCTCGAGCTGGTCGCAATTATTTGCCGAACAAAAGTCGAAGAAAAGCTGGATGCTTGCAGGCGATTTGTTTGAGGTTCCGTATGGTATTTGTATTTATGAGTTCGTCTTCAATTATTTGGATAGTATCAAAAAACTAGCAGGATAATGGATTGATAGTTATCTGAGCTGAGCCCTATCACCATGATACCCATTAGCAATGAACAGCATTGATGGACAAATATGCTCGAATAATTATTTACATTCAGTAGATTAGGCAGCAATATATTATCGAAAGCAGTGAGTTTTTTTTCCTTCAATTTGTAAGAATGACTTTCGAAGAAAAAAAAGTATCATCTGCCTTCTACATACATCAAATGCAAATGAACATTAATCATACCGCATATCTCCACGACATGTTGCTGTTCTTCCGATGTGGACAGCCACGAACACTTTTGGCTTTATTTTTTACCAGAAAATTTTTACTTCTTCACTAAATATATACTCTCAGCTTTCTCCGACTATCACTAGAGGCATTTATTCCTTGCAGCTTACGGCACTTGTAAATTCTCATCCACGAGCACCGTCAAATAGTTCGCACTCTACACTTTTCTCGCAAAGGTCAGAATATTGCTCCGATGGCGAAATACTAAACTCGCTAGAATTCCCGTAAAATCTTCCCAGAATTGCGTATTGACATGCACCATCTACTTATCCGCACACTCTAGTTAGTCTCGTATTCTGACCGCTGCCGTTCCGATAGACCGACGCCACACCGCTGATGATGAGCACTCTTGGCAGGCAACTGAACGCGCGCGCTCTGTCTCACGGCGGAACTAGAAGCAACAGCAAAGGGGAAAAATAACATATGAAAATTTTGCCATATCACAAGCCCCTCATCGAAGGGGGTGGTAGGGTCAGAAGGAGTTCGCCGAGATGTGGTGGATAGTGCGCTCACCCATCATGCATCGTGAGTGACCACACGCGAGTGACGACGATGATGATTTTTCACATCTGACCTTCGAGTGGCGGTGATGTGTTTGTGTGTGTGTGTGGGTGCAAACGAGTCCGAGATCCGTTGGGTATATGACGGCGGCGCGCGCTAAATGTGTCTTTATCACATTCCATTCTGCTGAGAGCACATGGAGTGTAGGGATTCTCGCGATGGGTCAGGGTTGAATGGTTTTCTCAATGCCCATAACTCATCAAACAGTTGTCTAGATATTCAGGTACTAGAGCTATATGATAAGTACTAGTAACCTTGACAAAAGTTTTTCGTATGTTTTCCTCCCCAGCAAACATTAAATCGTATAATTTTGCACGTGCCAAGTCTTACAAGAAATCCGAATAAATCATATTCGCATATAATATTAATCAAAGTATGTCTCGTGTATATTTGAAATCGCATAAAATGTAAAAACTCGAATTAAGTCGCATATCGGTATAATAAACATCAATTTTATGATGTACATTGTCGTAAAATATATGTAATCCGCATCATATGCGTATATTACGCTGATGCAGTTTGTGTGTCGTATAAGCGTATAATTTAAATCGATTTAGTACTGTAGTAAATCGTGTTGTATGTTGTATCGTAGCAGTTTTCACCAAACATCAATCTGTGGCATTTTAAACATTCATATTCCACTCCCAACACAAGTCAATCAAACAATTATTATTTCTACAAACATAAATACTCATATATAAAAATGGCGATTCGTGAGGTTGTAATAAACATTTCACGAAAATATTTTGCGCCATTTGTTTTTTTTCTATGTCTGTAATAAATCGTATAGGAGTATGGCGAAAGTCGTATTTGGTGCTTTGACAATTCATGAACATATTCATATTAGATCGCAATTCAATTCCAACATAATCGCTATTATAGCCGGTCAAAGTTGCATATTCATCCAAACAAATTCGGTAAGCATTTGCCATGTATGTATATGGCCTCCACTTTTGCATGCATATGCCAGTTAGGCGCATTATATGCCAACCAAATTTTAGGGCATATGATGTTATATATACGCTTGTTATGCGATTTCATGTTTGCAGGGTCCTTTTAATTTAATTAATAAAAATTAAAAGGACCCTGCAAACATGAAATCGCATAACAAGCGTATATATAACATCATATGCCCTAAAATTTGGTTGGCATATAATGCGCCTTCTATGCTTTAAGTGGTTATTCGATACAAACTAAGTCGAGCAATTTTCTATCTTTTTCAGTTAACACTGCCACGTCAGTCATCGGTGTAACCAGTAACCAGTGACTCCACTTCACATTGCTGTACTACGATATCAACGCGTGGCCTGACGGGAAAGTCGCTATGAAACCGCGTGGCACTCAACGTGTTGAACATATAATTGTTTAATCAATTATCTAAACGTTAGCGCCATTTCTTCCGTCGAATCTATATCTTCATATTAGGAAGGAGGCAGAAAAAATATAAAATTCCACCAGCCAGGCTATAAAAAAATCAAATCCACGATGACTAGCATGCAAAAAGACGGTTCTCAAGATGTTGGCCCCTACATAATTCGCTAAAAAGTTACAGGAGGGTTGTGTTCGAGACACGATCGCATATGACGTATGGATATGTTTGGAAGCTTCCATTATCAAACTCTTTGATATTGATTTGGTGGCCCTGGAAAGGACCGTTTAGTTTGATTGTAGGGTATTGTTTGTTCATTTCACCAGTGGTAAAATCGAGCGATAATGGCAGATGGACGATGATTTGTCTTTGCATAGTACATGTGCAAAGAAGTATATATGAAGGGGGAATGAATAGTTTTTCCATGCCATATGTGCCTGAAACAGTGTTTGAATACCTGTCAACATTAAATGATACACAATATGTCATGCAAGTAACCATACACGAATATATAACCCAACATGGATAGATGATGGACTTGACCGAATGACAGTATTCACTTTTGTTGCACCAAATGAATATACGAAGCGAGGAACGAAGCCTGTTGATTAAATATCCGAGCTGTACCTAACATCGAACACCATTTTTGAAGCCTGCATACAAGTGTATATAGTCCCGTTCTAGCTTCGTCATCATTCGGTCATCATTTGCGGAGAGCAGCGAATGAGAAAAGAGCTAAAACGAGAGAGTTTTTGTTTCTCACTGGAGTGGTGTTTCTAGTAAAACTTTGCGGTCAAACCGATATAGTGGTTCTCAGATTTTCGTCAAAAGTGGTAATTTAGTTCTTCATCGCAGAACATTAGGCCCGTATTTTATTTTTTTTATTAGGGTGACCTTTTCCATTTTAGAGGGGTCCGAAAAATCATTTTTTTCCGCTTTTCCCAAAAATGCCTTTTTCAAAAATTCACAACTTTTGAACCACTGAATCGATTTAGATGATCGACATATCAAATTGAAGTCAATAGCATCTCTGAAATCGAGATATGCTATGTAAAAAATCATCAGCTTTCAAGAAAAAAATATGGAAAAACATAGCGCCCTCTAGTCCAAAGGCATGAAAACAATAAAAAACGACTACAATCAATAATTACGAAAATAAAGCCCATTGCTATTGCAAGTCCAGTATTTTTCCATAAAAGTCTAGCTAGCTTATTATCTAAATCGGTTCAGTGGTTCAAAAATTATGAATCCAATCAGTCATTTTTGGGGGAAAGTGGAAAAAAAATTAAAATTAAAAATTATTTTTCGGAAATGATCACCCTAATGAAAAAAAAAAAAACGGATCTAATGTTTTGTGATAAATAACAAATTTACCACTTTTCACGAAAATCTGAGAACCACTATATCGGTTTAGCATGGAATGACTGTATGAATATATTTTTTTCACTGGGGTAAATGATTTCTGTAAGATCATATTTGAGCAAATGAAAGCGAATGATTCAGCGAAACGGTCAATCGGGAAACACTGGCCTCAAACCAACGGAACACGAAGCTAAATGCATCAACGGGAATTTCAATTAGACTGATGTTACTATCAAATATATACAGAAAATTTGTGTTTTAAAGAAAACGCTCTATTTATCATCTGAGTTTATATTACTTTATTTATCATCAATGCTATCAAGACAAGTCACACGAAGCGGTAATTTGAGCTTTGGAAATAGGAAAAGTCACACTGTGTCATAACTGGCGAGTACGGTGCTTGTTAAATCACATTCGTGCCATGTTTGTGTAAGTAGGAATTTATTGAATGAATTAGAGAGTTGATTTTCTGATCGGCGCAAGTGAGAAGGGCACATAATAAAGCGAAAAAACATGAGTAATAATATAACGTGTGTTTTAACTTAAATTCTAATAATAATTGCCGGCCTCGTTCAACGCTTTCTCGTTCCCGAACCATTACCAAGATTTATTTCAAAGAAGAAGAATTGATGAGAGAATGAGAAAAAAAACTTTCGAATTTCAAGCATCTATGATATAAAAAAGTAGAAGTTGAAGGTGCGAGGCTTGTAGTATCCGAGCGAGAGAATATAAAGAAGCTGTAGGGTAGATTGATGTTCTAGAGGTGAATGAACTCCTCGGGATACTAAACTAATAGTGTACTAATGAACTGCTAAACTAATGATTGCTGGTGGGATTCTTCGACTGGATCAGGTGGCCGCTCTCACGATCATACATTCTGCCAAATATATATTGTAATTTCAAATCTTCGCGCTGACCATATTTCATTTTTTTAAGTTGGTACTCCTGTCAGTGCTCTCAAGCGTAATTAAGAACAAGTTATTCAACCCGCTAATCCAATTGATCAAATATATTGCGTGAATTTTGTATTCCTGAAAAAAATTTCTTGTGCCGAAACATTGAAAATGCTGCGAATACATTTGGTGACTATATTTTGTCGAAAACACGGGTGTATGAATGGTATAAGACATTCAAAGACGATCTAAACAAAGATGAACGATTTGGCACACCAAGGACGTCCATCCACCTCTTCAACTGATGAAAACATCAGCTAAATAAAAGGTGCTCAAGTGCTCAAAATTATTCATTCATGTTTGAGAAAGCTAGCTCTTGAATTAAATAACTCTCACGAGACCGTATGTTATATATTGGGAGATGTTTTTGGCATGAGAAAAGTCGTAGCACGACTGTTTCCAAGGAAGCTAAATTCTTTTGAAAAATTAATGCTATCAAGTGGCTGAAGACATGCTTCAACGACCAATTACTGATCCTGATCTGATATTTTTCTATTTCCAAATCTCAAATTAGCGTCTTGAAAGACCCGTTTCGACAGTATTGAAGACATAAAACGAATTCGCTGCTTGAACTGAAGACAATTTCTTAATAGAGCTATGAAAAAGTGTTTCCATTACTAGAAAGTTCGTTGGAGGAGTGTGAATCAATTCTGGCTTTTCTTAGAGAATTTCATCCTCCTGTGCTGGAATTCCAAAACTATTACTCTGCATATTTTTGATTTTTTTTTAATGAAAAATACATTTCTGTGTGATACAAAAAAAATCAATCCATTCATCATCATTTGGCCGGTGTTAAGTCAGACCGGACAATGTGACATTTTTATGTTTTAGAGAAAAACGAACATAAAGTTTAATGCTCTGCAATTTTCAGAACGTTTAATTTTTTCGTTCAATATTGTTCTCAAAAATGTTAGCTACTCTCTGGCAATACTTTGACGTATGATAGTTGTAAAAAAACACCAAGTATCATGCCAAAAATGCAGTTATTTGGCTGCCTATATGTACATGGTCCATTATGACTGAACAGAATGAATCATTGTTTAGGAGTTGGTTCACTTTGACTGAACAATTTCGGAATATTTCTCAATAAATTAACAGTTGTGAGTCAAAGTGTGCCATTCTTCTATAAAAATTAGAGCGAGAAGGATTGTGAGTTTGGAACTGCATAAACATTTGTTTGCGTTCAGCATAATAGCTGGCATGAATATGATTGCACGGCACATTGCACATGTTAAGCATAAACTTCCCATTTTCAATCATCTTAAACAGTATTCGTCAATAGAACCGTCAAATTTGAATTCATTGTCATCGCTACAGCCTAAATCGCACTCTGAAATAGTACATTTTGCGATCATTCACACTGAAGACCAGCTCAGTCCGTTCCGTTCAGTCAGGGGGACCAAGTTTATTTTTCAATATACTCAGAATATGTACATTTTACACTAACAGGTTCAAGCACATTTCAACAAGGTACTTCTTAGCACCAAGAAAATGTTTTGTTGGTTTGAATTCGGCGCTTGGATATTGTTTAAATTCAATATACAAATGATTGATACATGATCCACTCTGTCTACACATGATATAGAGCCATTTCGCCATGGTAAATGGTACATGGTCCGCTCTGACTGTATACTATGAGGGATTTTCGTTGATCAATCATAATAATTTTGATCCGTTATTCCTGCTGTATTCGTGATTTTCCAAATCTGATGAATGTGGTATGTAGCTTACATAATGCTTAACCAAATGTAATCAAAAGCTCGAAATTTTCAATTTTGCGACATGGTCCCCTCTGACTTAACACCGACCATTTATCCTTCTTTGAGATTAATCATTCAGCCCATAGTGCAGACACATTGAGGAAAAAATCACCTCAGGCCACTCATTTCAACAGTGGCATGCATCTCTGTTCACACTGAAAACCGCTGTTCGCTTGTCGATGTGACATTGGCACTCATTCCGCTCACGCGTGCCACGGTTTGGTTACTATGGCAAAACGGCGTAGTTTATTTTTGCCATCGTTATTTTTTTCTTATTTTGCTGCGTTCCGTGAGTCACACACCTACACGAAACTGCGCGTCACCCCGTCCAAACGGAGGAAGCGAATCAGACTTACCCGGGGGGTGTGAGGTGTGGGAAAATACCAGTCTGAAGAAGTGCACACTTCGCGAGTTAAGCGCACCGAGCAAAGGTAGAGGCTGGGTTTTTGGTAGTATGATTGTATGTGGGTGATCGCCATCAAAACAAACAATCAAACACGTTGCTATAGAAGTGGAAATGGACTGAGGGTGCTCAACACGAATTGAATTGGAATGTGTTAAAGGTGCTTCCGAGACAAAACAACGAGAAATGACTCCCACGCTCGGTTGAAATTCACTCGAATTCAATATTTCGTAACATAATGCGTATTCTGTCTGGTTCCGTTGGCACGTTTAGGACGATTAAGTTTTTATTTTGGGACATCATTTGTCGAATGGAATTGTTTTTCCTAAGAAGTCTGCGATTTATCGGTGATATTTGTTCCTCCGTATTTAGAGGAAAGTTTGAGCTCTATGCATATGGAATATGAATTTTTCCATTACAAACACACGTTTATTGTTCTTGATTGGTTAAAAAAAAATTTTTATCCAAAGTGTTTTTAAATTCACAATTTTAAACACCAATTATATCTGATGATCGGATGATCGGAAAATTCTTTTTTCTTGCATTTTTGGGAAGCTCATGCCCTCTGAAATATTGTTCTGAAAGGATTTCTTATATTTGATTTCTTTGCAAAGTTACAGTCAAAAGTATGAAGTCACCTCAAGGGTGGTAGACATTCCTTTAGCCGAACCCTATTTTTCCTCAATATTTTTTGAAAACTAGCTAACCCGGCAAACTTCGTCCCGCCCATTTACTTGATTAATTCTCGAGTAATGCAGAAATTTGTGTTTTATTTGTATGGCAGCCACCCCTAAGAGAGGGGGGAGGGGTATCTAACCACCATAGAAACATTCATTGCACCCTAAAGTTTCCATATGCCTAATTTGGTTTAATTTGCTTGATTAATTCTCGGGTAATGCAAAAATTTGTGTTTCATTTGTACGGCAGCCCCCTCTAAGAGAGGGGGAAGGAGTATCTTAACACCATAGAAACATTTATTGCATCCTAAAACCTTCACATGCCAAATTTGGTTTCATTTGCTTGATTGATTCTCGAGTAATGCAGAAATTTGTGTTTCATTTGTATGACAGCCCCCCCTTTGAGTGGGGGAAGGACTGTCTAACCATCATAGAAACATTTATTGCACCCTAAAACTTTCACATGCCTACTTTGGTTTCGTTTGCTTGGTTAATTTCCGAGTAATGCAGAAATTTGTGTTTCATTTGTATGGCAGCCCCCCCTTAGAGAGGGGGGAGTGGTCTCAAAATATCACGAAAACCTTCCCCGGCCCCAAAAACCCCTACATACCAATTTTCATGTCGATCGGTTCAGTAGTTTCCGAGTCTATAAGAATCAGACAGATAAGTCAATTCTTTGTACAGTTTTGTTCATAAAAGACTATTATTGTTTATTTTCATCGAATTCATTCTGAAAAAAAAGGTATAAATTCACTTTTTGTTTTCTAAGTAATTCAAATATGTGGAATCAGGGTGGACATTCGTTTAGCCGCATCCTAAAATTTCAATAGAAGAAAATTTGTGCGGCAAATTTCGATTCCAATCGGTAGCTAATATTTAGTATGTCCACCTCCATTTCGGATCACTTTGAAAACTCGATTTGGCATCGAGTCAGACAACTTTTAAAGTGTTGCCATATTGATTATAGCCCAGCACTCCTGAAAAACTGCCTTGAGACTGGAATTGTTGTCAAATTGTCTTCAGTTTGCATAGACCATCTCGGCCAAGATTCTCCATAGGTTCTCTATGGGAATGCAATCGACTGTAAGCAGGTCATTCAAGAAGCGGAATGTCCTTCTCGGCAAAACATGCCTTCGATTGCTTGGAAACGTGGATCTATGCATAATCCTGCTGAAAAAACGACATCCTCGATAGCGTTATTCTCAAAATGGCCAATCAAAACGTCCTCCAGTAATAGAAGATTCGGAGTTCATTCGGGTGAAAATGAAACAAATGGGAAGCTTGCTGTGATAGGAAACGGCTCCCCACACTATCAAACTTCCGCCCCCAAAGTTTCGCTTCGATCTCACGACATGCCCTTGACGGCGTAAGAGTATTCCTTCTGTACTTCCATTATCCATTATCCACCGGACAGCGGAAACAGTTGATATGATCATTGATGTGTTATTAATAGAACAACAGCCCGATGTTTCTTATAGATCAGATCAGTTGTATGGATGAATCGATCTTCATTCGACCGTGGATCGATCTCCATTATTGATGATTGTTGCGTGGACGAAGTAAAAGAGACGGAATTGAATCAAATCTTACGCCCAAAGCTCACACCTTTTGGGACTGTTTCAACGAAATGGCGAATGCATATAATAGTTAGCGTCGCATTCAGGAAAAAATCCCATTGTAAACGAAATCGACTGTTATATGGAAGCATTTCAAATCGATTGCAATCACGATCCTTACATTTCTTGGTCATTAAACTCTAAGTTTTTTGAAGTAGTGTTTCGAGCGAAAGACTGTTCTCTGATGCTAACCTTGTGTACGGAGCAAAGCGTAATCGTTTGTCACGATGAATTGCTGAAAATTTATTATTTATGCATCATTATTTACATCTGGTTATATTTGAGTACTGTGAATAAATTAATTTTACGAGCTAATATTAATTTACTTTCGAGAAAAAAAAACTTGCATTTCAGTAATCATTTTTAATCATTATTTTGAATTATGTTAATGAGCTATTTTGTTATGATTTATCTTGTGTGAATGAAAAATTTTTGATTTTTAACTAATATGCGGCCAATATTCGTTATCTGGTCGGATAGTAGGATAGCAAATATTGGACGGATAAGCCGGATACCGGATATCCGTTTCATCTCTATTAATTACTGTCATTTGCTCTGCGGGAGCATGAGAGACAAATGTGAACTGAGGAGAGATGTGATATTGCTAACGCGGGTACCGCGTAAAAAAGCCGCGTTAATTGGAAAATCCGTGAAAAAACCTGGGTGTACCCAAACACTTCACTTTATTCCCAACATCCGAAACAAAAATCACGAAATTTTATTATTTTTCGATCTTCCAGGCAGGGAAGACATGAAGTGACGGGAGAAAACAAACGTTTTACAGGAACAACGCAAAATATTCTTTGACAATATATCGTATCTGCCAGCAGCCTCGCCTACAGCAAATTATTTCAATAGAGAAAATTTCTCGCTCAAATGAGTCATAAAAAACTCGGGGTTAAACTATGCTCCATTGTTAGGGTTTGCCAGCAAAGCTCGTCTAATGTATGTGGAATAAAATCAGATCCGAGTGATTTCCTTCGCTCGAACCGTTCCGGATCATCATCATCATCAGCTTATTACGTCGTTGACGAGAAATCTTGCCAAACGAAACGAATAGTTTCGTTCATTATGGGATCAGGCACGAGAGCTTTCCAATAAGCTCGGAACAAGACTTTGCAATTTCTGCAAAATAATACTCGTCATCCTCGTCGTCGTCTTCGCAGGCGTCCTCTCATTAGTGGGAAAATACAGTAAATGCTTGCATTAATTTTGCTTCCTCCCATTCGCTTTCATTCCGATATGCTGCTGGGAGTCTCTCTTTTCCCGTCTGGCAAGTCTGTTTTCGTTTCCGTGGACCACTTCTCACCAACCCGACTCCCTCGACGACCTCAGGAGTCATTATTCACTGCTCTAAATAGAATATTCAAAAAAGATTTCCTCTTTCTGTCGGCACCAAGGATTATTCTTTCGCCTCTCGCTCTCGGGTTATGCCAACATTACATAACAAAGCGCGGCCTCTTGTTCCACATTTCCCTTTTATCGGTGAATTTTCGACCGAGGCAGAGCCGATAAAGGTCATAACGATGTGCTGTGGCTGCTTCTGACGAATAGCCTATGGGGACGGAAGTGGTCCGCTGATAGACGAGCATCAAGAACAGCTTTGGGGAGTGCCCTCTTCCGCAGTCGGTATCGCGAAGAATGTGGCAACTGTTTCAAATCATAAAGACCGTATACTCGAGCATAATAATAACGAATATAAATTTATGAGTTCATGATGAGAACTGAAAAGAAATGGGCTCTTTTAAACTTCCACGTAATTGTATTGAAGATTCCTGACTTTCTGAGTTCTCCCGAAACACAATCCATCTTGTTTACCTCCCATTTCCACTAATGGGGCACAATAATGTTGGGACAAAATGTGAAGGAAATGGCGAACAGTATAACGACCAATCGGTGGTCGCCCGAACGGTATAATTATACCATTTACAATGTCGTTTAATTACAGTTACCAGCGTCGGTTCATTACGCTCCTAATACGACAACAAATGGCCTCCATTTCTCGTCCTGGGCTCAAATCATATTTTCTTTCGCCTTGCTTGTTG
This sequence comes from Toxorhynchites rutilus septentrionalis, assembly GCF_029784135.1. Taxonomy (NCBI): domain Eukaryota; kingdom Metazoa; phylum Arthropoda; class Insecta; order Diptera; family Culicidae; genus Toxorhynchites; species Toxorhynchites rutilus. The sequence goes on along the minus strand of NC_073746.1, from coordinate 27,227,707 downwards.
TGTGGCTAGAAACGATATGCAATCATGTAAGTAGGCTTCCAGAGGAAAGGTTTATCGAAGCGCTAATTTTGGGCTTCTAATGATAGTGATGAGGATTTTTTGGTGGTGGAGAGATCTTAATAGTACTTTTTACAGCCACATTCACAGCGTTGATAGCGAGGCTTATTTTTTTCTATAATAGTAAGAAGAATTCCAGCTAACAATATATAAGATGTGTATAACATAAGACGTGCGACAATCACTATATTTAAAGTGTTATCAACACTCACTTTCTTCAGATTCCGTCTGTTTTTTATCATGTTGAAAGTATGACATTAGCGAACATTACCTTATTCGGAACACCAGATGCCGTGAAGAGTGATGAAAAACGATTATTATATCGGACAACTCTGATGATATGCCGAAACTAATGACACAAGGTCATCACGTGACATACACATTGTATCACTCTAGTTCCGGGACCTCAACTATATGAACCTATCATTTGTAAAGAAGTTGTTTTACTTGGTCAAACGTTTAGTGAAAATAGATATCTCAGAGTTTGAAAACATTTGACGGACAGAACTCGTCGAGTTCAACTAAAATATTACAATCCATAAAGTGAGGCTCGATAATGCGTCGAGTTAAAGGTTACCGACTGTGCATCAACTCCCTTAAGTTGATATACAATCAGTAACTTTTGACTTGATGTATTATCGTGTAGAAGAGCTCAGCTTTCTGGATGTATATCTATTGTAGCATCCAAGTCTAGATATTTAAAAACAAAAAGATTTTTTTCTCATATTTTTTTAAGTTTAGACATTCAAGAATAGGCATCTAGTTAATATTAGCAAAACACATTGCGGTATAGAAGGCCTTAGGAAAATTCATTATTTTTCGAACTTCCAGACAGAGGTCCTCCTTTAAAGATATCAAGTCTTTTTACGGTCTTTTTCTATATAATGGGTAATTCAATAGGGACGCTACAAAAGTAGACCGATAGGGACAGCAAACGGCGCCATATTTTTTCCGCTCTCTTGACATTTCTCTTCAGTAAGATTTGTTATTTCATGTACGATCCAACAACGAGTCGAGATTATTGAGATTTACTAACGAAATTCGGAGTCGATGGCCTCAACTTTAAGAGCGCTACGTCCAATTTATGGTCGTCATAATCGTCCTGCCAGATCAACAATTGAGCGTCTAGTGGAAAAATTTGAATCAAAATGTTCCCCTGCCAGTGAGACAAATAAGTGCCCATAGTGTCGAGAATATTGCTGTCTCTAGCGCATCAATTGAGGAAGACCCAAATCAGTCTCTCAAGCGTTGGGCATATCTGTGACGTCGTTGGGTCGAATTCGGTGAAAATATCTTGGCCTACATCCTTACAAGATCAAATTGACACATTAACTGAAGCCGCTTGACCACCAGAAGTGTCGCATGTTCGTGAATTAGGCTGAACAACAACTTGAAAATGATCCGGATTTTCATCGAAAAATCATCTTCAGCGATGAGACTCATTTCCGGCTGAATGGCTTCGTCAATAAGCAAAATATGCGTAGCAATCCATACGTATTCCATGAGTTACCATTGTATCCCGAAAAAAATACGGTTTAGTGCGGTTTATGGTCCGGCGGCATCATTGGACCGTACATCTTCCGTGATGATCAAGACCGGCACGTTACTATGAATGGGAATCGCTACCGCTCAATGATAACCGAATATTTTTGGCCCGAATTGGATGATATGGCTTTGGACAATATGTGGTTTCAACAGGACGGCGCCACAAGCTACACAGCGAATTTAACAATCGATTTATTGAAATTCAAGTTTGGTGAACGTGTTATCTCACGAAATGGCCCAGTCAATTGGCCGCCTCAGTCGTGCGATTTGACGCCGTTAGACTATTTCCTGTGGGGCTACGTCAAGTCTATGGTCTAAGCCAACAAGCCAGCGAAAACCGCCCAGAAGTCAGCGTCTGGACTTCTGCAAGCGTGCCCGTCTTGGCCATGCAAAAGAAATCGAGTTCCATACCTAATGGCATCAAATGTACTTGTACAAAGCAAAACTTCCATCATTTAAAATGCCACTTTGATGTCTTCGTGATGAATGATCTTCATTCACCCACTAACGACCAAGCTGTAGAAATTATTTGTTTAACAAAAGCCATTAGTGCAATTCTGATTATAGGCATTACAGAAACCCCAATTTTCAAGAATTTTTTTTCCGTTCTTCCGTTTTCCGGAAAATGACAGAAAAACGAGGACAAAAATGTAGGAGGTTCAATCCAATGTTTTTTTTTCCTACATCATAATGTGTGATCTTTTTTCAAAGTAATACTGTAGAGAACCTTACATATTTTTGAATTTTATGAGGATTTGTTTTTTGTTAGGTAATGTGAGGTTATGTACTTTCCGTACATTGTTTGCTTTACACCGAATTCATTGACCAATAAAGTGATACAAAATTTGATGCCGAAACCTTACCATATGGTTGCTTTCCAAACCTAAGAAAAATTATCAAAATTGCTGTGCGATGTCCGGTGTTATCGGGGCATCACATTGCTGAGTGCTTGCTCGAAACTATTGGAAATATTTATGTCGGAACATATGCTTCGTCAGTTGAGACACTACATTTTCCCGAACCAACATAGATTATTTCCTGACAGAAGTGCCGCCACAAATTTGTGTGAATTTGCATCCTTCTGTTTTAAAAAATTTGAAAAGGGCCGACAAATTGACGCCATTTGAACCAGAAGAATTGCATTGAGACCATTTCGAATTCTGCATGAATCTTTTCACTGTTGTTCGAGCATTTTCAATGGTCTTGATGGCCTGTGTTGTGTGTGCTTTCAAGCTCCTCCTTCTTCCAACGTTGTCTGCCCATCCATTCTTTTGTAATTCAGCGGCATCTGGAATCAATTAGAGCAAGGAAAAGCGTCAAACCTGTAGGACCAATAATTCACCCCACACAATATGCAAAAACTAAAATGCAATTTATTTTATTCATTATTATCAAACTTACAGTTTCACTGCATCAAACTGTTCCTCCTCTGTAGGCGAACAGAACTTTACTGCACAATACACGAAAAGTTTGTTTAATCAGCGGAAAAAACCTCGAAACCACGATCGAAAAATGCACATTTTCTGACAATCAAAGTGCTTGCTGTGTTCATGCTACCGTTTCCCTCTACTTGTGAAATTGTACCAAAGTACATACGGTTCAACAATAGAAGAAAATGACATTATAAAAAATCCATGCTGAGCCGTACTTTTTGAGATATAAGGGTGGTCCTAATCACCCCGTATGACCAAATCACCCCGTGTTGCCCTATTAGCTGATGATCTAAACTGTACGTATTGTCGTCAAAAGCATTGAAGATTATAGTAAACTTCAAAATCTGTTTGATAAATTCGCGGCATGGTGCCGAGTAAACAGGATGCAACTAAGCATACCAAAATGCTCTGTCATAAGCTACCACCGCAAGATGAACCTCTTGTCGTACAAATACACTGTCGGGGGCGAAGTGTTAAGTCGAGTTCAAACGATTCGAGGTCTCAGTGTTTTCCTTGATCCAGTTCTTTCATTCCGGAACCACTACGAAGACATCATAGACAAGGCTGGTCGTCAATTGGGATTTGTGAGCAAATTGAGCAAAGAATTCAGAAACCCTTACACACTGAAATCCTTGTATTCGTGTTCGATTCGTTTTTTGAAACCGCTTCATTAACTCTTTGTGGTCGTTCGTCTGTTTATGCTTTTCTTAAACGAAGCTTCTTGTGAACCTGTTCACAAATCAATACGGTGCTCCCAATGTCCTGGAAAAAAGGTAATGAAGATGGTCGAGTTTCGAGCGACATAGCATGCGCTGCCATAAGTCGTTCTGTTTATCTTTGATTGCCCACCGCATCCATATAAAAATGCTATTTTCAGGAAGTAATTTATCAATTAAAAACGTACATTTTCGTAGAGCTCCCGCTGAATATGTGGCTAATGTGATAGCTGGGAGTGAATATTTGTGAAATCTCGTCGAAAAAGACGGATAAAAGTGATATTTCCATATGCCATTTTCACTCCCCCACGTTCATAGAAACAAACGAAGTTTCATTGTTTTACCGTTATGAAGTGTATGTTTCGAAGTCTCTCAGTGTTGGTGTATATGTTGTGAGATAATAATCGCCAATTAATCAAAATTTCACCGGAAATGTTACTGCTTTCAAGAACTAAGCATACGACTGCTCTCTGGATCTTTTTACCACATGAATAATCGAAATAAGCCACGATATAATTGCCAACTGTTAAAAAACAACCAGTTGAATGATTTCATGAGAATTGTGGCTCAAATTATCATGCAACCGTGAGTACTTTGAACATTGTTTTGTATCTTCCATATACATTCCATATTGAATGCAAATAATTACGACACGATATTTTGCTTGCCAATACAGATATACTTCGCCTACTGCTCCACCTCTATATGTACCTCATTGCGGTGCTCCTATGAATACCGTTACTCAGTATCATTCAAAGTAGTCATCCACACAAGGCAACGCACAGTGCGTTGAGTGCATAGGAATGTGGGACCAAAATCATAACAGCAGAATTTAGCCATTGTAAGAGCCCCGCAGACTGTAGACTATTTTTGGGCCGACAGTTAGATCGGCCAACTTAATCGGTATGGAGAGATATGCATATGCGCACATTACACAAGGAAAAGGAAATATAATTCCGACCAGCACGATACCCATGCCAAAATTTGATACGACCGCAAAGGGTTAATATGGAACCCCTATCGCAGCACTGTGGCTACTCGCATCGTATAAATTCAGGGAAGGTTCGTGAGATTCGCCCTACGTCGCCTGCCATGGAATGATATGCTGAATTTGCCATCGTGTTAAAGTCGATGTCAGTTAATAGAGTTGGACACGCTGAAGCAAAAGCGGAAACGGGCTAAAACAATATTCATCGTCTTTTACTTAGTCGCGGCAATTCATTCACATAAACTTTACAGATACATGGGCCGAAGGTTGTGCAGCCCACTGATCATTCACCAAGATCTGAGGATTGTACCGCTCATGGCAATTTTACACGTGCTGATGATTCTACCGGCTAGTGAGCATTCTATCCTGGATTCCTCGAGTCAAGAAAGACGCACCACGCTAGATATGAGGTACAGACTAAGAGGACGTTGCTGATTAATGGTCAGCTGCATCCCAATAGGAAGTATCCTGTGTCGGGCACACGTACAGAGCATTGCAGACTGCAACATCCCAATTATGAGAACACTTGTAATACTATCTGCGAGTAATCGGTTACATATTACTAACATAGTTGTAAGGCAAACATTGTCGAAATATTGATCTCCCGGCCCTGCCAGGCTGACACCATATGAGCCTTAATAAAAGTATATATTTTGGAAAACAAAAATTCATCGTCCGACTTCTTGACGCCGAAATTGCTGCTCCAAATTTTCTTGCGCAAATCGCCAATAATGTTCCTGGTTATACTCTTCGTCGTTCTGACTTTCTTCGACTGCCATTCAGACGTCGTGACTACTCCTTCCACGAACCAATACGTTCAATGATGGAATGCTTCAACGATGTTGCCCATTTGTTTGATTTGACGATTTGACGATTTTAAAAGTAGTTAAATATAGTCGGATGAAATATCATAATATAAATAAAAAAATAATAAATAAATTAACGCTATTTTCAACAGAGATACACACACACACACACACGACAAAATAAATATTTAGTGCAAATTATTCATAAAAAAACGCGTACAATTTTCTACCCCAAACGAAGTACGAAGCGACAAAGTCCACTCTCGATGCCTCCTCGGAAGAGACTCTGATATTAAAATTATGCTACGAAATTTGACTTTTAAATTTAATTAGCTGACCCGGCAAACGTTGTTCTGTCATATAGTTTATTCCTAGAGAATATTTTGGTTGGTAGAAATAACGAATATATATTTCAAGAGAGTTTCTATGCCATCGTTCAGAATTGTAAAATTTATCTGAATGATGATTTTCACTGCGAAACATTTTATTTCAAATATTCTCCAAAGTATTCTTTCATTCTAATTTGGGTGGAGACAAACTCAACGATATATAGACGACGCAGATCTGATCAGCCATTCTCCTGTGATGATATTTTACACGTACGTGGGAAAAACCTTCGTTTATATAAGGTACACCGGGGCAAGTTTGATGTGCGGTTTTGCTCCTCGAACTATCTACAACTGATTGATGAAACACTAGATTGAATAAATTACATATAAACAATTGAAAAAAAGTATTTTTGGTATGCGTGAGATGTGGGGGAATAGTATAATACACGCAAAATGGACACTAAATACTAGGAATCAATATACGAAACAATAACACCATGAATACTATTTTAGACGCCTTCATGTGAGAGTAGAGTCACTCAAAACGACTAGTAATGAGGTTTATAAGATCATTCGAATATTCATAACTTACATAACGCACTCAGGAAGAGAGAAAGGGATGCCTTGTGGAAACTTGTTTAGAAAAAAATCCAAAAAAGTCTAAACATTTTTATGCAAATGACCATTTGTTACATGTTATGTAGGGAAGAGAGAGTCTAAAACAGTAAAAAAATTGCGTTACGTTATATTAGCCCCCTTGTTGCAAATTGAAAAATTCACTTGCCTCATGTCTTTGTATTCACGTAGAACATATTATTATTATTATCATTTATTCTCACAAACTTAAGACATTTGTCTTTTATGTCCAAGATACAATATGGTAACTAATGAAGTGCGTCATCCTCAAAGACATCACTAACTGGCAAAAAAATAATTCCTTGCTCATTAACAAAAATGCTCTAAACAGCCTCTTTTAAAACTCTTGATTGAAATCATTGCTTGTAGCTCATGCGGTAAAGCATTCCAATAATTAATACCTCTTACAAAAATCGAATCCGACTAATGTGACGTTGAATAGCAAATTTTTTTCCCTCTTTGCGATCTCAGGGGAACTAGTTCATTGTATAAGTAAATCGGTTGTTGTGTTTTTATTAGTCGAATATATGAAATGAACAGTTCTCATTTTGGTAAAATTTTCAAACGAGCAGCCTAGTAAAGTGTGTTGTAAATGAGCCACGTGTGAATACCGGTTGAGATTATAAACATACCTACTACAGCAGTTCAGTGCAACTTTCAAATGACCATGGGCATATGCAGAAGCTTGAGAGTGTATGAAATCACAGGATAGGAAATGAGGGTAAATAAAACTTTTAAATAATGTGAGCTTAGTTGATGAATTCAAAAACTTGGCTTTCAAACCTAGTGATCTTAGGCATCCATAAATTTTTCCGCATTGCTTCAAAACACATGCATCCCATTCAGGTTATTTTGGATTTTTATTCCGAGAGTAGTAACATTGTCGAAAAAATCAATGCATCTATCCTTAATTATAAGAAGGGGTTCAAACCTTCTGCTTTTACGATTGATAAAAATTGCTTGTGTTTTATCAGCATTTAAAGATAGCGAATTATGTTCAGCTCATGCCGCAATGTTCGTCAAATTTTTATTTATAAGAACCACTGATTCTTCCTGTGACATTCCGGTGCAGTCAAAATATATTTGAGCTCACAAGGAAGATCGTTTATATATAACGAGAAAAGTATTGGTCCCAAAACAGAACCTTGACGAACACCAGAGCTAACAGGTAAAGGGTCTAAAAGAACATTATCATGAAAAACCCTCTGATACCTTCAGCTAGGTATGACTGGATTAGTTGCATTGAATCCCAGCAAAACCCGAATTGATGTGATAACTTATAACAACTTACATTCGCGCGGTTCGCGCTCAAACGAAACCCATCCCAGGTTTCACTCTTTGCCGAAGGCCTCCCAATCCATGGTGAGATAGCCAATGTTCCAAGCTTTATCAGGATAAATCGAACGCATTCAAAACTTTTCGGAAACGTGGAACCATTGAAAATTTTCAGTCGTATTTGGACCTTGAAAATCAGTTTAAAAACATGATCAAAGGAAAAAAACGTGCTTATTGGCGAAATTTCGTGGGAGGTTTGTCACGAGAAACGTCAATGAAAAAATTATGGAAAGTGGCTCGAAACATGAGAAGTCGCTCTTCAACGAATGAAAGCGTAGAATATTCACATCGATGGATTTTTAATTTTGCGCGAGTTAGCAACGGAGGTACCCGGGCGGCGACAGCAACAATTTGCTGACAACAACATTGGCGGTCGTTGGCAATCGAGCCAGCAGAACGGGGTCATCGAAGTATGCTGACGACAACTTTGGATCAATAAACTTTGGCAGTTTTCGGCGTGGATAAGCAGAGGCACGAAACTGCAACTTTGCATTATGAACTGTAGAAAAATTTAAATAATCAAATAAAAGTTAGTTAGTGCTAGGCTATCGACAAGTGTGGTCGCGTTTTTTAAAAAGATTATCACGTCCGTGAAATCTTAACTGGAGGCTCCGGCGAGATCCTCTAAAGCGGGAATTGTATAAAGTGTTTAGTGTAGTGCAAAACTCTTAAGAAAAAATTAGTGCAACCAAAATCTTGATTAAAGTGTTTTTATTGGTTCAAAGAGCCAGGTTGTGTTCGAATATTACTGGTTCAAAGAGCCAGGTACTACACATCGCAAAAGCGAACTACAAGACACCGAGGACCTGATCCCGATCGGCACCGCTGGCCCGGAGTAGCGGAAGTAAAACGGATACCCAAACGTGCCTGCTTGTAGATCCCCCGTTTACAGAGGACAGCCACCGAAAAGTCCAACGTGTGATGTTGGCCATATCCAGGACTAGGTCCTTTATGTAAGTTATTCTTCTATTTTCTATTTTTAGAAACCTAAGTGTAGTGATTTTTCAAGAAAAAGTGAAATTTATAATTCATTTCTCAACCAAAAATAGTGAACAGAGTGATTTAGTTCTTCAAGAGTGAAAACAAAAAAGCTAATTGCGTTTCCAAAAAATAGTTATTAAATCGTTTTGTAAAAATTAGTCGAAAAAAGAGTAGATTCAATTTTTATTTCGACAGAATAATGTCAAATCCAGGAGGTGTACCAATCCCTGCACCAGCTGCTGCACCTTTAACGATGCAACAGTTTATAGATTTAGGTAGGTTGCCAGATTTTATCCGTGATCTGCAACCATTCGACGGAAAGGCAACCGAGCTTTTAGCTTGGTTGATGGATGTCGAAGGCGTTTTTGGTATGTACCGAGACGCCGGGGCAACCGCAGGCCAAATAAATTTAATTGAACGTTCCGTGCGTAGAAAAATAAGAGGCGAAGCCGCCGATATTTTAAACGCAAATAATATTAAACACGATTGGGCTGACACTAAAAAGACCCTTCTGCTATATTATAGAGATAAACGTGATCTCAAAACGTTAGATTACGAACTGACCTCCATTAAGAAGTCAGGCAATGAAAGTTTGGGAAGTTATTATTCAAGAGTTAATGAACTCTTATCTTCGATTATAGCTCAAATTCAAACAGAAGAGAAATATTTTCTACACATTGATTCGCATATAGATTTTTTCAGAGAAAAATCTGTAGATGCATTTATTAGAGGGTTGGAGAAACCATTAAACCAACTCCTCAAAACATTTAATCCACAAACCATGAACCAAGCATATCAATTCTGCTTGGATTATTATAATATGGATTCCCGATCAGCTCCATTTCGCAATGAACATCCCATACATATCCCCAAGCCGAGAGACTTTGATGTTTCAAAAATCCCTCCTAGACCACCTCTCAGGAAGTTTGCTCCAATTCCGACTCCCAGAAATTTTCAACCGTTCCAACACTTCCCATTTGACAGGCAAAATTTCCAAGGATTTAGACCTCAATTCCCAACTTCTCCTCAAAATTTTCAACCACCTCCTAGGCCCTGGTTTCCAAAACCACTACCTAGACCCGAACCAATGGAGGTTGATCACAGCATCCGATCTCGCAACATAAACTACGGTAACAGACCTCCTATAGACAACAAAAGACCGCACCCACATTCAAATCAGATACACAATTTCAAGCGTGTTGCACATCCGCTTGAATACACGGACGATCAACACTATTATGATTATGAACCTGAATATGACCATTATTACAATCATTATAAAATGGAAGAGGAACAAATTCTAACTGATGCTCATTGTTCTGGTGAGCCAAGTTCAGAGGAAACCGCAGCTGAGCAGGAAAGTGAACCTCAACCCTCTTCATCACAGACTAATTTTTTAGAATGGAAGCCGAGTTGGTAAAGCCAACTCTTCCGTATATTAATTTGAAAACTAACATTGGAGAATTCCCATTCTTGATAGATACTGGAGCGAACATTAATATAATTGAACCAAAATTAGCCTATTCGTATAAAATTTCTAAGCCATACAATTTTGAAGCAGATAACATTTCCAGTGCAAATGGTACGTTCCGAGCAACATCCGCAATTGATATAATATTCTTTTACCCGAAAATAAACCATTCCGCTCAATTTTTACTTCATAAATTTCACCCATTTTTTAAAGGTATTATTGGAACAGGTATTTTGAAATCTTTGAATGCAAAAATTGATCTTGGAAATAGTGTCATACATTTGAAAAAAGGTAACGAGACATTGGAAGCCCCACTTTTGCAGTACAGCTCAATAATTTCAACATCAAATCATTTATTCAGAACTGACCACTTGTCAGCAAATGAAAGCAGTAGACTTCTGAAAGTACTTGATGCACATAACGAAGTTTTTCATCAACCAAATTCCAAACTTACATGTGGAACAACCGTTGAATGTTTGATCAATACCACTGATAACATACCTGTTCATCAGAAGGTATACCCTTATCCTGCAGCCTATGCAGAAGAGGTTAAAAAACAAGTGGATAAATTATTAGCTGACGGTATAATTAGACCCTCCCGGTCAGCCTGGACATCTCCAGTATGGATCGTGCCGAAAAAGGCAGATGCTTCCGGTGAAAAAAAATTTAGAATGGTGATTGACTATCGGAAACTTAATGAAAAAACCGTTTCCGATCGTTATCCAATGCCTGAAATTGGTTATGTGATTGACCAATTGAAAGGACATAAATATTTCTCAACATTAGACTTGGCATCGGGTTTTCATCAAATAAGAATGAAAGAATCCGACATTGAAAAAACGGCATTTTCAATCAATAATGGCAAGTATGAATTTACTAGAATGCCATTTGGTTTAAAGAATGCGCCCGCAACCTTTCAAAGGGCAATCGATGATGTTTTAAGAGAACATATAGGAAAGATATGTTACGTCTACATCGATGATGTAATAGTTTTCGGTAGAGACTTAGAAGATCATCTTAAAAATCTTGATATTGTTTGCAAAACTCTGAATGAAGCAGGATTTAAAATCCAATTAGATAAATCTGAATTCCTCCATCAAGAGGTTGAATTTCTTGGTTACATAATAAGTTCTGAAGGAATTAAGCCGAATCAGAAAAAAATTGAAACTATCAATCTTTATCCAGAACCCAAAAACCTAAAAGAACTTCGTGGATTTTTAGGAATGATGGGTTATTACCGTAGATTTGTCAAAGATTTTGCAAAAATTGCAAAACCCTTGACAAACCTTCTAAGGGGGGAGAGTGTACCCTCATCTAACAAGAAAATTTCATTGAATGACAAGGAAAAGCAATGCTTTCACAAAATGAAAAGCTTACTTTCCTCTTCTGATATTCTCATTTACCCGGATTTCAATAAACCATTCATTCTCACGACTGACGCTTCTGATTTTGCAATCGGCGCAGTCTTGTCTCAAGGAGAGATGGGAAAGGATAAACCCATACATTTTGCTTCCAGGACCTTATCTAAAACAGAAGAGAATTGCTCAGTTCCAGAAAAAGAAATGTTAGCGATTTTCTGGGCACTTCAAACTTTTAGAAACTATCTTTACGGTGCAAAATTCAAGATTCTAACGGACCATCAGCCTCTCACTTTTGCTTTATCGCCTAAAAATACAAACGCAAAGCTTAAGAGATGGAAGGCTTATTTAGAAGAGCACGACTTCGAAATCATTTATAAACCGGGAAAAACAAACGTAGTCGCTGATGCTCTAAGCAGAATGGTATGTTCTATGACAGGAACTCAGCACTCTGCCGAGAATAGCGATGATTTTTACATTATTTCGACTGAAGCTCCGCTCAACTCCTTCAAGCATCAAGTAATACTGAAGAAAGGTCCAGATAAAACAACTGTCACGCATCCATTTCCAAACTATACTAGGGTAGATATATCATTATCCAATATTAATGAAGCTTCTATTTTACAGGTACTCAAAAATCACTTTAATATCTCCAAAGTAAACGGATTGTCAGCCGATGAACCCTTTATGGGACAAATACAGGAAGTTTACAAAAAACACTTTGGTAATAAGAGATCGTTAAAAATTCGTTTTTGTCAAAAAATACTTCAAGATGTTCAACAAGAAGACGACCAATGGGACGTTATCCGAAGCGAGCATTATCGTGCACATCGTGGTGCTGAAGAAAATAAGTTACAACTTTTGAGGAAGTTTTATTTTCCAAAAATTTTTCAAAAGTTAAAAGATTTTGTTACCAATTGTCAGATTTGTAACGAAAACAAATATGACCGAAAACCAATCAAATATCCACTTCAAGAAACCCCAATTCCAAATGCTCCTTTTAAAATCGCCCACATAGATATCCTATTCCTTGAAAACGGCCACTTCCTAACCTATGTCGACAAATTCTCTAAATTCGCCCAAATCAAACCCATAGATTCAAGAGCCGCAGTTGACATAGTTCCTGCAGTTAAAGAAATCCTTTTAAAATACAATCCTCCGGAAATATTAGTCATGGACGGTGAAAAATCCTTCATGACTGGAGATCTGGTAAACTTCTATAATACCCATCATATCGAACCGTATGTCACAGCTACAGGACGGAGCGAAATGAACGGAATTGTCGAACGTTTCCACTCCACTCTTTTAGAAATTTACAGAATAACCAAGCACGAGAATCCAGAAAAATCCGTTACTGACCTACTTTTCCTATCACTGAATAAATACAATTCCACCATCCATAGTTCCACTGAACATACCCCCTACGAAGTTATACTTCCTTCCTCAAGAACTCCAGAAATTATAGAAAAAGTTTACAAGAACATTTCAGAAAAACAAAAGAAAGATTTAAAATACCATAATAAGTTCAAGAAAGCCGTGGTGATAGAACCTAATCAAGAGATCTATGAAAATGCCAGACAGAGAATGAAACATAAAAAACGTTACAAGAAAAATAAAGTTAAACAAGTTAACAAAAGCACCGTAACTATGGACGATGGAAGAAGGATACATAAAGATGATGTTAAGATTAGGAAAATATAATCTTGTTTTATTATTTTTTCTCGTTACAGAATTCTAATGTTCTTAAAAATAGTAATAACTGAAAAGATAGACGTTAAGAGGATAGACCATCTTCCCATTATTGCTTTCAATTTAGGTACCGCTAGAATTCAACAAACATCTCACTATTATATGCACCATTTCAATGTCACCTCTCTGAAAACACATGTAGAAATTCTTAAGATACAATTCGAGCAATTGAAACCCAATCAGTTTACAAGCCTTACAAAACAAACATTCGAACAGATTCATCAAACTGTAGAAAATCTAGCCCCTTCTCGGCGGCAAAAACGTTGGAATAGTCTAGGAACAGCCTGGAAATTTATAGCCGGAAGTCCGGACGCAAACGACTTGAAAATTTTAAACTCCTCAATTAATGATCTTATCTCCAATAATAATCAACAAGTTAGAATAAATAGAGCACTTAATTTACAATTGAAAGAACTGGTATTCAAAACTAAAGACGCAATAGAACTGTCGAATTCAAAATCATTAGAAATATATTCAATGAACATTTTACTCAATTTGAAATATTTAGCAGAAAAACTAGAACAGATAGTTGATAGCATATCGTTAGCAAAAGCAGGAATCCTTAATGAGAAAATACTTAGTCAAGATGAAATTGAAATTTTATATCACGATGTATTCAAACAAAATATTACGGTTCATAATGCAGTGGAAGCCCTCAACTTTGCAGACACAACGATCGCAACGAACGGCAAGGAATTGACTCTCCTGATAAAAACCCCCATCTTAGATAAAAGGATATTCAATAAGATTCATGTTTTCCCTGTTACTAACAATCACAAGCAAATTCATCTGACAAACAGAAATTATTTAACTCACGAAACCGGCAACTATATGGTCAATACACTACAACCAACAATATACAAAACCTACGAAGTAGTATTCGACAACTCAAGATGCATACCAAATCTACTTTTTGGGAACCAAGCAACCTGTAACTACACCATGAATCCGCCAGAGGATCAAATCACCATAATCAATGACGAAAATATCATCTTAAACTCGGATAAAAACATTTCCTTCACTTCAACCTGCGGACTCAAAAATCGTACATTTACCGGAACATTTTTAATTACGTTCCACGATTGCGAAATCAACATCAACAACATATCCTATTCTAACGAAATACAGAACATGGTTGGAAGCCCAATCCAACTACCATTGGATGGAATTACAATACAAAAGCAACTTACAATAGCAAACCTAAGCTTGGAACATTTACACCACCTACACCTGGAGATGAGAAAGGAGATGGAATATATTCGATTGAACAACACAAGTATAGAATGGCCAGCTTGGTCCATTATGGGTGGAATCATTTCATTCCCCTGCATGATAATAGGTATCGTGATTCTTTTGAAAATCTTTTCCCACAGATCAGCTACAGTCAAAATAAAACAAATACCCAGTACTACACCAACACAGGAACCATTGAAGGACATTCAACCAAATCTCAGACCCATGACGATTAGAGATGTGATTCGGACGGAACCTCATCTCTAAAGGAGGGACGAGTTAGCAACGGAGGTACCCGGGCGGCGACAGCAACAATTTGCTGACAACAACATTGGCGGTCGTTGGCAATCGAGCCAGCAGAACGGGGTCATCGAAGTATGCTGACGACAACTTTGGATCAATAAACTTTGGCAGTTTTCGGCGTGGATAAGCAGAGGCACGAAACTGCAACTTTGCATTATGAACTGTAGAAAAATTTAAATAATCAAATAAAAGTTAGTTAGTGCTAGGCTATCGACAAGTGTGGTCGCGTTTTTTAAAAAGATTATCACGTCCGTGAAATCTTAACTCGCGGAAGGTTTGTTCCGATTCCCGTGCAAAAAATTGTTCGAGTTATACCACAAGATAGGTGCGATCTTGATTCCGGGTTTTCGATGGTAGAATTCTCACTTGCTCTCCTTTCTTGTAACAATTCGGCTCCGGGAACGGATAGAATTAAGTTCAACTTGTTGAAAAACCTCCCTGATGTGGCGAAACATCGCTTGTTGAATTTATTCAATCGGTTTCTGGAACATAATATTGTTCCGGATGATTGGAGACAAGTACGAGTTATAGCTATTCAAAAACCCGGAAAACCCGCGTCCGACTTCAATTCGTACCGCCCAATAGCAATGCTGTCTTGCATACGGAAATTGTTGGAGAAAATGATCTTGTTTCGCCTTGATCGATGGGTTGAAACGAATGGCCTACTCTCAGATACACAATATGGGTTCCGCAGGGGCAAGGGGACGAATGATTGTCTTGCGTTGCTTTCTTCAGAAATTCAAATGGCTTACGCCGAAAAAAAATGGCTTCAGTATTCTTGGACATAAAGGGGGCCTTTGATTCAGTTTCAATAGAGGTCCTGTCAGACAAACTCCATTCTCGGGGTCTACCGCCTCTATTGAATAATATGTTATATAACTTGCTTTGTGAGAAACATTTGAATTTTTCTCATGGGGATTCGACAGTAAGTCGGATCTCCTACATGGGACTCTCCCAGGGCTCATGTTTAAGCCCCCTTTTGTACAACTTCTATGTAAGCGATATTGACAATTGCCTTACACAAAATTGCAACCTAAGACAACTTGCAGATGATGGAGTGGTGCCTGTCGTAGGATCAAACGAATCCGACCTGCAAGGACCCTTACAAGATACTTTGAACAATTTTTCAACCTGGACCATTGGGCTAGGGATCGAATTCTCCACGGAGAAAACAGAGATGGTGGTTTTTTCTAGGAAGCATAGACCAGCAAAACCAAAGCTTCAACTTTTGGGTAAACCGATCACTCATGCTATGTCATTCAAGTATCTTGGGGTCTGGTTCGACTCCAAATGTACTTGGGGGGCCCATATTAGGTATCTGAGTGAAAAATGTCAACAAAGAATAAACTTTCTCCGTACAATTACCGGCACCTGGTGGGGAGCCCATCCAGAAGATCTTATAATGTTGTATCGAACAACTATTCTCTCAGTGATGGAGTATGGCAGTTTCTGTTTTTTATCAGCTGCCAAAACACACCTCATTAAACTCGAGCGAATTCAGTATCTTTGTCTCCGTATTGCGTTGGGATATATGCCCTCAACGCATACCATGAGTCTCGAGGTTTTGGCAGGCGTACTCCCACTAAAAGATTGCTTCAATTTATTATCTCTTCGGTTCCTCATACGGTGTAAGGTTATGAACCCATTGGTGATCGGAAATTTTGAGCAGCTTATCGAGCTAAATTTTCATTCAGGATTCATGAGCTCATATCATGAATTCATCTCCATGCAGGTTGATCCTTCTTCGTATACTCCCAACCGTGTTTGTTTTCCTGACTACATCAGTTCCTCTGTACATTTTGATCTGTTCATGAAGGAGAAAATCCATGGATTCCAGATTATCATCGATCGGGGATCGTTCCTACGATCTTCAATGCAAAGTATGGGCGTATCAATTGTGATAATATGTACTTTACTGATGGGTCCTCTATGAATGAGTCCACAGGATTTGGAGTATTCAACGAATTTTCTAGCACCTCCCACAGTCTTCAGAATCCTTGCTCAGTGTATATTGCTGAATTGGCAGCAATACATTGGGCGCTGGACAGCGTCGCCTCACGACCTGTTGAACACTATTACATTGTAATGGATAGTCTTAGCTCTGTCGAAGCTATCCGTTCAGTGAGACCGGAAAAGCACTCGCCGTACTTCCTTGAGAGAATACGAGAAATTTTGAGTGCTTTAACCAGACGCTGTTATGTCATTACCTTTGTCTGGGTCCCTTCACATTGCTCAATTCCGGGTAATGCTGACTCATTAGCAAAGGTAGGTTTGAAGGCGATATTTATCAGCGTCAAATCGCCTTCAATGAATTTTATTCTTTAGTTCGCAAAAATACCATCGTTAACTGGCAACGTAAGTGGAACGAAGATGAATTGGGTCGGTGGCTTCATTCGATTATCCCTAAGGTTAGCCTCAAACCATGGTTCAAAAGTCTGGACTTGAGTCGGGACTTTATTCGCACCTTCTCTCGACTCATGTCCAATCACTGTTCGTTAGACGCGCTACTCTTTCGTTTTAATCTTGCCGATGGCAATATCTGTGCTTGTGGCCAGTGTTGTAAACGGTCGACATTTCTCTCAACCATCACATACTGCCTTTGCTCAAGAGTTACGGCTCAATATGTATTGCGAATGTAACCAAGAATGCATTGCTCGGTTCTAACAGTCACATCAGAAATAAACGCACAGCCGCAAACACGACTATCAATTGAACGTTCATATGTTTTCTCTTTCTGTCGACCGTACCCAGAAGAGCGATAAAAATATGCTATTTCCATTCTACCATTCGTGCTCATAACCATCCCTCAATTCCGGCTAATATGACTGTAGTTTTAATGTCATTTGACATTAAAACTGCAGTGGTGTGCATTCTTTTTCTCCCTTTATTCTGCATTCAAGCGTAGCTGCACATATACATCCACCTGCTCACTCACACATCCATACACGATGGATGGTATTCAGACGGATTGCTATATTAAAGCAACCGTCGAACTCTCCCCTATCAATGTGCGAATGTGTTGAATGAACGTTTTCAGCGGTGAGCGTTCCCCGTGAACACTGTTGTTTAATTAGGGGGCGATGAATATCTAATGTATAGGACGAAAAAAAGCCGAAATGTCATATGACATTTTTAGTTCGACGGTTGTTTGACTGTTCATTTTATGATGTTCATTAATGACACAGCACATACGTCTCCATGAACAGTCATTCGATGGTGACCATTAGCAACACTGCTTGTGGCCAAGGTTACCACGACATCGAACACGTTGTTCGTGCGAGGTCGTGCTCGTGCGAGGAGTATCTTGTTGCCAGATCGAATTTAGAAAACTCTCTTCGGGCTAGAGGAAGGCAGCCCAATGTGCCGGTGAGAGATGTGTTGGCTCGGTTAGACCTTGATTACATGTCCCAAATATATGTCTTCCTAAAAGCTATCGATCTTCGTGTGTGATTGTCCTTATATCCTTATATTCTCCTTTTCCTTTTCCTTCGCGAGAAATCAAATCCCTTTTTACTAAAAATAGAATGAGGTGAAATGTAAATACATATTAGATATAAGATAGGCTTAAGAATCGAGTATGATGAATGTGAGTGTGAACATTGTCAACATATCCTTATATCCCTTCCTTTTCCTGGAAAAAAATGTCACCCTTCTAAACTCGAGCAAACCGCGAGTAATCGGTTCTCTACTTCATTAACATTAGAATTAATGAAAAATGTTTATATATACTTGTAACAATACAGATAGGAGTTTGGCTTCTTTAAACTTATGTAACTGAGCCTGTAAAAATAAACGATTTAATAAAACAAAAAAAAAACATATATTCATACTGTGGAACGAAATATGAATAATTCTTATTTTTTGAATTTATCATCCTCCATTCATACAGCAGTCACCGACAAATAACGTCCGGCATCTAGAGCAAAGTTTAAAAAATAGTCGATTTTCACTCCTTTTTTAACTTACCCCAGGGTTGAAAAAAACATAAAGTGAGTAGAAATGCTCAGAGCTATACGGAAAAACATTTTTCCGTTTAGTTTTCAAAACCACTACACTTGATTATCCCTATTTGATTACCTGACATGCAATTCTGGTGATATTTTGAAAAAAATAAGTGTTTTCGTACCGATCGAGTTGGCGCGCAAAAATGTTTGTTTTGATTTCATGAAAGACGAAATGTAAACAAAGGCGAAATTTTCCTTCGTTGATAGTATTGTTTTCACATACTTACGTTGGAGAGCCCTCACCCTTCTCTTCGTTGGCCGAGGCATTTAGATTGAATTTAATACTTTTCCGTTTACTGTTTTTGAAAGCATAGGCAGCCGTGGCAGTGTTCCGAGCTCTGCAATACAATTTTCTTACCCAATGTTAAAGTTGCTAAAACTTACATTATAGACCCATTAAACGTTTTTATATCTGTTTCAATGACGCTGTCTGGCATCAGTGTCGAAAAAATAAAGATGTTTTCACCAATACAAACAAAACCATAGAGGAAAATTGAAAATGAAAAGTTAACTTTCAGTGCTCTAGCTCGAGTTTTACAACGTTTTCCACTATACATTGCGACGGCAGATGAAAATTTAATATTTGGTGAGTAATCGATTAGATTTCGGTTAATATTACATGGTGGGAGGTGTGTGCAAACGATCATTTTCTTCACACTAGGCCGTATGAATAAAAACAAAATTCATCTTCACTTTACTTCATTCGAGCAGTTGAGCAGTGAGATTAAGTTTTTACTACGTTTGGTATGAATAAAAGAAACAACAAAGTATTTACTTTTCGAAAATAGATGTTTAGTTGATTTCGTATGAATAAAACAGCATTCATCAAGTATTTACTTCGTAATTATCAAGTATGCTCATGAGCATACTTTGGATCTGAAAACACTTTCATTCGTTTTGATTTCATATCCTATTTATGTTTAATGCTGCTATCTTGCGCTTGAAGTTAAACAAGTTAACGATCCGCATTGATGGCATTGAGCTTCGTTTACTAGTTTAGGGGAGCGTAAAAAAATTGATTGATTTTCAGGCGGAATGAACACGTTTTTAAAATTTAATTTATGAATGAAAAATAACCTTTCCGTACCAATTTGGCATTCTGTTTAAATGAAAAACACTTTTGTTTGCAGGTGGTGAAAAAATCTTGTACTATAATTGTTTTTGAAGACAACTTTATATTATAATGAAAAGTTTCAGTAATAATGTTGGAAATGTAGACAAAGAGTTAAATAAAAGTCGGAAAAAAGTGTTTTAAGTGATTAAATAACATGATGTGAACATTTTCATTAAAATTTTAACATTTGAAAACTGGCTTCGTGTCTTCTAATATGGTAGGTATTACACTAACGAGATAGGGACCCAAACTATTGTCCCTAATTGAAAGTCGCTACCAGACGTCGACACTATTCCTTTTTCATCGCGAATTCACGCGTTGTCCAAAAAAACGTTTTGAAACGAAACCTAAACAATCAGTTGACAGATGTTTGACAAAGTAAAAACTATGTTCGAATTCGAAAATGAAATTAGTAAAGTAAACATTTATTCATACGGATTCAAGTAAATACTAGGAAAGTTTACTTTACTTGGAAACGGGCAGAATAAGTAAATACTTTTTTTTATTCATACGACCTACTGTTTCGCAAAATTATAGATTTTCGGGCGAGGGGTAAGGGAGGGAGATGAAAGAAATGAGTGCCATTGTGGCTAGCTTTCACCTTCACCTTTAGGCATGCCAATATTCTGGTACTGGCTGTCATAAGGTGGGTTGAAAGGTAATGTTTTTTTTTCCCAAAATATATATTTTATTATGGCACATGTGGCGTTAGCCTGACGGGGCCGGGAGTCCAATATTTTGACAATTTTTGTCTTACAACTATGTTAGTAATATGTAACCGATTACTCGCGGTTGGCTCGAGGTTAGTATTACAAGTGTTCTCATAATTGGTATGTTGCAGTCTTCGATGCTCTGTACGTGTGCCCGAAACGGGATACTTCCTATTGGGATGCAGCTGACCATTAATCAGCAACGCCCCCCTAGTCTGTACCCCATATCTAGCGTGGTGCGTCTTTAAGGTAATGTTTGCTGTAAGGTAATGTTGTTTAAGGTAATGTTTGCTGTAAAAATAATTTATAGTTTCCGTTCTAACTTACCCCGAATTTCAATTTGGCCCGATGTACCTTATAAAGATTAGGGTGGCAATGGATGTATGGGAAAAAAACATCATCGAATTTAATGAACCGCCCATGTACATTTTGTTTATTGGCCCAAAAAAATGACCTACGCAATATTTCAGCTCAATCGGACATGATTTAGGGATGCCTCAAAGCACTCAAATTTTTCATTTTTAAGTCCCAAAAGGTCGATTTTCGGCTAAAAATTTGTATTCGAGATAACACCAGATCTCGACGTGTTGTGCATTTTGAATCATGTTCCATTGCGCTGAAATTTTGCACAGGTCATTTTTTTGAGACCAATAAACACAATGTACATGGGCGGTTCTTTAAATTCGATGATTTTTTTTCCATACCTGCTACTCAAGGATTTTCGACCAAAAAATATTTTTTTTCGAGGAAGGAATCGTCCGATTTCAGATGTAATCATTTTATTATATTTTCTGTATCAAACAAGTATTCCATGTAAGGAAGAAACATGTTATTCGCAAGTGATTGAAAAATCTTGAACGAGAATTGGGTCTGAAAATAATTTAAAATTATAATTACGAGTTCTGGTAGAAGTACTGGGAAAATTATAGTAGAAGAAATTTGTAAAGGGTGAAAATTAATCAATGAACAGTTCTGCGATTGAACCAAATGGACGTTCGCTGAGTAAGAAAACGTGAATGTTTGAATGTATTTATAACAAAAAAAAACATTTTGGGCTAGACGATGTTTTCAGGGTCAGCTAGTAATTCATAAAGGTACAAAATCAAATCATATATAATGTACCAAATGTACTTGTAATGCTCGTTCCAAGAAATGACCTATCTCACATAATCAATAGTACCATTCGAGCTTTTCACTATTCGAGAAGACTCCAAATTCTCCGATAGGTGAATTAGTTTTGCCTTTCTTTCTCACGACAGTTTTGGCAATCATTCTAATTGATGTAATACCAAGCTCTTTTTTTGAATATCCAAAACAAGCGTAGAATACATGATGGAGTGACCATGAACTTTTATTTCACACACAAACGATTCGATTCACTAACATTTCGCACTCAAACTCTCCCTTTCTCTCGCACGCGCACTCTTTCTCTTTCTCTCGGGTATCAAATCGGAGAGATGGGGCATCGTGATAAGCCGTCTAAAAATAGCTTCGGGATACGTACGCTGTCGTCTGCTGTTTCCGGTGGCGCAAGTGTTTACTCTACCTTCTCGGAAGTTATGGTGTCTTCGGTGCGGAGCGAAATGTCGAAACCACAAAAGCCTGAGTTGTGCAACCAACGCTATTTGCCACTGGTTGATGGTTGGTTTGAGAATTTCTTTCCAAAAACAAAAGCACTTTCACAACAATCGTTTCCGCTACAGATTTTTCCTTTCCTTTGAGCACAATGTCACCCGCGCACTCGGGGCGATTTTAATTAACTTCAGCTTTTTCTTTCTGTACTTTCTGTTTTCTAGCTGACACTCATCGTGGGCGCAAACTAATGCAATTAAATCAAGTTGAATAATTCGCGTGGGAAAAAGGGCACCGCGGGTGGTTCCGGTGGGTGGTTGGTACCGGAGTGGAGGGAGACAATGGAAGCGCGGAATATTTTCTTGCACTCACATGACACTCACCCCGGCTACAATAATGATGCCGTGCAGAGTAGAATAGCGAGAAACTTGTCACGGGATGCGGTATTTTCTTCTCAAAATTTGCACACAATCCAACGCTTTCGAGAATCTTTCGAGAAGTTTGACACTGACGACGTAACAAAAATCGAACAGTTCACCAATAAATGGAACACCGAAACACCGTCCAGGATTGGAACATCAGAAAACAACACTCGGAATACGGTACGGCTGATTCGACAGCATCTCCACGACGCAATAAAACTTTCATTCGTCCGAAGCTTCTACACGCAACTCACGGCAGCATGTTGTCATCTCGTGCCGGCTTCTTGATGGAGTCTGCGGAAGCTGTTTCGTGGAAATCCTCAGAGCACCACACAAATCTACCCCTTGGCTCGGGTGCCTGTCGATCCTGGCGCTCTCGTCGGGCTCAAAACCGTCCACCACTTTCGGATTTCTGCTTCGGAATGATGACGCACGAAGACGACAAATCTCACGTTCGAATTGAGAGAAACGTTCTCCACAGCACAGCACAACATACCCCTACTAACCATCGAACCTAACCTTTCGAAGGGACAGAAGTGGAAGAGACGGCCTGAGTCTAAGCGCAATAAAGCCCCCATTCAACACCGGCTGTTTCCCTGGAATTTGTCTGGACTATTTCTGGTGTTGTTTTTTTTTCTATCCTTCGAGATTATTCTCGGAAAATGCTTCAGGTGATTCGCTAGCACAAGCTTCGACAGCTTTACAGCCTGATCATCGGATTACATGGTTGATGTTAATTCACCAGGAGTGGTTTTGTGTTTGTGAAATATCATTCCATCAAGAAGTGACATGATTGCTAAAGAAGCCAACAATGTACGATTGTGATGCTTGGCAAAAAAATATCTATGGTTCAATTAATTATGCATATCACTTTGGTTTTTTCAATTTCTTAGCCTTTCAGAATTTTTCCTCCCATTAACATTTTATAATTTTTACCACGAAAGTTTTGCAATAATAATGCCATACTGAATTACTATCACTATTGCTGATTTTCGACACTTCCTAAACATTGTGCCGGAAAAGGTTCTTGGACGCCGAAGTGGGATTAAGATTTCCCCCTATTATCTTAGATGAATTACGTGAGATGACTCGGATCACAGTTGTCGTGAGATGAAATTTGAAGTCTTGTCCTTTTCTGTTATCAACTGGGGTTTAAAAAGGGGGCTAAAAGCAGAGGGAACATCAAGATCAAAATGTGTTACTTTGTCATCTCATGTCATGAAGGCTAAACAAGAGCCCGCAAAATATAACACAGCTTCTCCAGGAGATCTTTAAGACTGAGATCACAATATCGCGTATTGTAATTCGGTAACGGTATTGTAATCCCGGTTTTGAAAGGCCCTTTAATATATCAGTCATTAGCAGGAATCATTTAATTCTACATCATCATTATGCTACAACCACAATCATTCATATTGTCATTACATTGCTTCGGTATTAAGTTTGATAGCGTGTATCAACCCTAACCTTCATGGCCGTAGGAAAAATAAATATACTATCTAAAAAAAATTTTTTTTTGATTAGCTCCCATCTGTAACACGTTCCAATAGGGGTATAGGTCATGTCCACGTGGACACGCGAATAAAAGTTAAAAAATTTAAAAAAAAATGCATTAACATCTACATTAGAAAATAAATGGAATTTGTTTTACATTTTCAAACATTTTTTTAACTTTCCGCGCCTCATGGTGAGCGAGTTCTCGATAAGCTTTCAAACAACCTATACGAGGCGTAGCAATTTAATTCTAGGAATTGCTGAATAAAATCTCAAGACAGTTTTGATAAGAAGTCGCGGGGCGAGGTCGGGCCGATGTGGTAACATTGAGATCATAAGCATAAGCTAAGAACATAATCATACAAATGTTAGTTATTTTTGGTGCAAATGTTCGACATTTGCTTCGGTGTGTGAGACGATTGGAGCTCCTGGTCACTAACCGTTCATCCTCTTCGAACCGTTTTGCTCAGTCAAATAAATGTATTTGCGATATGCTACATCTTCATACATACCTCATATTATTGTGTCAGCTTTCACCGAAAACGTATAAAAACTTATAAAATCATCATTCATTTTTGGAACCGGGAAAAAATTGCCACATCACGTGATACTAAAGGAATTAACTATTCTGTGAAGGTATACTTTTTAAGATTGTCGACTTACGCGAATTCAATTTAAAACGGTATGTCTGTCAAGCTTTAGTGTTCAAGTATATTTTTATCAATTCCAATAAAAAAATTAAAAAAATAATTTTAGGGTAGCATGGCTATGTTTCTAAAATTGTATGAAAACAGTAAAATTATTGCAATCTTCATATACCGTTCTGAATCATATTTCGGACGCTTAAGGCATATGATGCAGAAAACAGGACTAAACTTTATGCGTAGGTATTATTTGGTTGATATTTTTAATAAATTAGTTCAATATGCTTTTAAGCTTCTTACTTTGGTACCTATTTGATTGAAAATATGAAAAAACAGGAAGTGGGTTATATCTATGGTATAACCACAAGGGTGACGTAGGACTATCGTTGATTTAGAGATCATTTGTTTGAAGTTGAATCTAAATCCATCCTGAATGAATGAATAAATAAATATTTGGGTGACTTCAAAAACGAGAGTGTTACGTTGGAGACTCAAGGTTTTATGCATCCAATATTGGATACAAAAAACCTTGTTCTGAAGAATAATCTTCAGAAGCTTTCCTGCTAACTGCACTTGATTGACAAATCACAAAACCAAATGTATGTGGTCGCAGTATTATATGGATAGAAAACATTAAAATAAACTCGCTTGAATGTAATTTTCAATTCCAAGGGGAACTGGCAGATTATTTTTCAGCAACGATCATTTTTTTCCAGGTTTCCTCTCGATAACCAGCAAACGAAAAGAGTTGCGCGCGTGTATGTGTGTATGTGGCGGCTGCTTCTATGTCTTCCCGAGGAACCGTATTTCGATGCCGATACTCTCTTGGTCACGAGAGTATCAGCATCGGCTTTTCTGCGCTCCCTCACAGTTAAAACAAACTGATTGCATTTCAGGTCAGGTCAGGCCAGGTAATGAATCCCTCGATCCCTCGCAGTTCAGCTCGTTCAGTAACGATGTTGTCTTGTCGATGTCCTCAGGCGTCGTGCACAAATTACGTAACGCTAAAAATCCGAATTTTGAACCACCTCTCCCCCCCCCCCTTTCGTAACGCAATTTCCTATCTCTAATAAACAGAAAGTAACGCAACATCTACCCCCTCCCCCCTTATCGCGTTACGTAATTTGTGCACGACGCCTCACGAAAAATGAATCGGTTTCACCACCAGAATATCATTTCAGTATGCTTTTCGTGCGTGATTGAATCGAGAGAAGGTGTGGTTTACGATGGCAATTTGGAAGGCAAACTAGAGGAGAATGAACTCTCTGAGTATGAAAATTTCGGCGACTGAGCAATAATCGATTGAAAATTATATAATTTTCGCGATACGAAACATTTTCCGTTTTTCATGTTATGCATCCAATATTGGATACGAAAATATCCTACTGATGGGAAAGAATAATCTTCAGAAGCTTTCCAGCTAATTACACTTGATTGAAAAATTACGAAATCAAATGTATTTGGTCGCTGTGTTCGCCATATAATTAGAAAACATTAAAATAAACTCTTTCGCATGGATGTATTCTTCAATTCCCAGGGAACTGGCAGATTATTTTTCAGCAACGATTAGATCTTTCCGGAATTTTCTCGATGCTGTATGGCATCCAAACGAAAATTCTCGTTTCAGTTTGGCCTGCAAAAAACTTTTCTAAACTCTAATCCATCAAATTTGGAGCCCTGAAAAGGGCCGATGATTATAAGCTAAGCTAATATAGCACCCTCTCCTTGGATTCGATGGGCCAGCTGAATGTCCTTGGGCATGATGTGACGCGTTTTGCGTGGATAGCACACAAATTTGTATCTTCGAATAAGCCTCCTGCAGCGTCATAACCGCGGGACTTTGGAAGCGCAAGTCGGTTTTGAAGTCCTGAGCAATTCCACGATCCAAAAGCTGCAAAGGTAGCTTGCGGATCAGCAATTCGGTCGACTTCCGATAGCGATGAATTTCACGCAAAGTTCCCGGTCGATAGCGATGTGGCTTCTTCACCTATCCTGCGGCTGGTGCGCTTATCCGAGCTGCTTTCGTGTGCCTTACCACTGAAAGACTAACTATCTATCTGCTTGGTCCCAAACAAACGAGTCGTCACGGTGCGAGAGTAGAGTAAGAAATGAACGAAAGCAAAGGAAGCGTCATTTTATAAACCATAAAAATATAGAATCTAAACCCCACCCTTATTATATTCGTTGCTTACCCTGAGCTTGAGCTTGAGCTTGGGTAGACTGTACAATTCGTAGTTGCTCTCCGTGATTGACCTGAACCAACCAAATTGCACAAAGAATACACAGAATGACGCTTGGGACTAGCAAATCATTCTCGTTGTGCAATTCTCGGTGATTCGAGCTTTGAATGGTCAATAACGACGCCGGCCACGTCCTTACAGTCACCAGGGGAAGGGAAGGAATGTTAGTATGATAATCGCCGCCCGAAGGCCAGAAGGGTCGCCTCTATAGCGTGGTTCCCTAGCGATTACCATGGAAGGGATAGTTGTTAGTAGGGAAAGGTAATAATCAGGATTCACTGAGGTAAGTGATGTGATTATGTGAACGCGAACTATTGACTACACTACAAAACGAAAATCCTAAAATCTCGTGTTACGACTCAAGGCAGAAATTATTGTTAGGTATCCTATGACCTATGAAACCTGTAAAATTAATTGGAGTGACTGTATATTCCATTATTTAAAGCATATACTTTTATTTCAATATCGACGGCGGAGTGTTATCTTTGGCAAATCCAAGGAATTTCTATATTATATTATTTATCGCACATACTTTTCATCGAAATACCTCTCCGCGTTATCTTTAGGAAACCTGAGAAGGTAACCGAGAGGAATCTACATATTCTATTATTTATCGTGCTCCCGTGGCCACACTACGTAACACTACGTTGAGACGGCAAAGTTCCTCTAGGAACGTTATTCAAGAAAAAGATTTATTTATCGCACGCGCTTTCTACCTAAATCCAATCGCTATGACGGTGTGTTATATTTGGGAAACCTTGCCGGGATAAATCTAGATATTCTATTATTTATAATGAAAAGTATCATCGAAATAATTCTCCTGGTTATTTTTGAGAAACCTGAGAAGGTAATAGAGAGAAATTCATACATTCTATCAATTATCGCTCCTACTTTCTATCGCGAATGGCTAGAGTTATCTTTGGAATCCCTAAAATCAATCGAGGCCATATATTATGTTATTCATTGCACGTACGCTGCAATCAAGTTATTTTTGAGAAATTTGAGAAAAACCGAGAACAGCCTCTAAAATTGCACGTACATTTTCTCAAACTCCATAAAAAAAATACATCGAATAGCGCCACCCGCTGAAGAAAATTTAGTTGGCCGATTCACAGATCCCGAAACAAATATGTCGTTCCAAGAAAAACATGTCTCACCCCACTTATACTGATATGCGTTGTAATGAATGGATCAAATTATTCACAAATAAATTACTTTACGTGTTTATAGTCGTTAAAATTTTTATGTTATAAGTTACACAATACCTTTCAACATGAGCATCTCTAGATGTCTTTGTTTGAGCCATGAGATTCATTTTAGAGAGAGCAGCGCTGTGATTTATACAAAGCGTAAATATCTAAGCTGAGAAAACAATCACCTCCCTCTGCTCAACCACAAATACATGTGAAAAAAAGAGAGAGGGATAGAAAAAAGTCTCTGGTGAACGAATGCGATGATGACGTATCGTAGGAGACTATATTTCCTTCTACCGCTTCCACTCACTCTCCCTTAAATGGCTAACGAAAAACTCTCCACACCGATACCCCACTCTTACTACCACAATTTCTCTCGCTGTCGTACCAAAATAAAAACGCTCTACCACTACTATCACATTATTAGAATCTTTTTCAATTTTGGGCCGCAGACTGCTCCTCTTCTTGGTGATAATATCACTGCTGTTTATTATATGCGTTCGTGTTGACCAAGTGTTGTCTACACTTCAGAGAGCACTTTTATGACACACGCACAGGACGACGAACAAGACGAACGAATATGACGCTAAACTTTTCTGCCGTTAGCACAACATGCATTCAAAGGAATTCGTCATAAAAATTAAAATTATAAATTGACTTCTGTCGAAACATTCTTCCTCTCATCACCATCATATTCTCCTACAAAATCTAAGCCGCATCACAAAAACACAGACGGAAACTAGAATGAACCGACAAGTAGACGCGCACATTTTTGACGTAGGACTACGTCTAACCGGAAGATATAGGGGGTGAAATGAAAATCTAGGCACTGAACAAGTAGGAAAAAATGCAAGATTTGGAACGCTTATAACTTGGGCATTTCTCAATAGATCGCAAAGGTGTTTGCATCAATTGATAGGAAATATATCTACGCATCTATCATAACGAATAACATTTCATTTTTCTTGAGATAAACAATTGAATAATTGTGAAATATCAAGAATTGTCCAAATACACTATGTGCCCATTTTTGATTGGTCCATTTTGTGCTCCTCAAATCGTACCGACCAAAACGGGCAACCAGAGCAGCAGCGAAATAGAATGAAGCACGATTGGGAAGGAAAAAGAAAAAAAATGAACGAAGCATTGGTCGCAGTCTCACACAAGCGTAATTCTCGAGTCAGCCAGTCAGCTTAAAAATCCCCGCTCCGATGCCGTAACGATCATTCTCATCCAAACCATACACCACATCGTTTCGCATCACATCACATCAACAAACCAACACAAGCAGCCATGTCTGGACATGACAAAGGAGCAAAGGAGGATCGCGACGATAAGAAAACCCGCATTCAGAACAAACCACAATCGGTTCCGTGGACACCAAGACAAAAACAGGCAGTTGCAGTGAGTGGCGAGTGGCAAACGCAATCGCAAAACGGCAGCAGGTAGCAGAAGAAAAAAAGTTTGTTCTTTATTCAAACTACTTTGGTGGGAAATCCAGAACAAGGCGGCATCGAGGGCGTTCGAAATGGTTTTTTTCAAAACCACGAGTACTAGATTTTCTAAATTGGAACCATTCCATAAAACACGGCGCTTATCAGAGCCATTAAACCTTTCAAAAAAAGAGTTCACGAAATACAGTTGTATAACATGCATTCTAAAATAATATCCAAAATAATAATAAAACACACATTGATTTTTTTCATAATTTGTTTGCCAGGATATGATGAGTATGTGAATTTGTCAGTTGTTCTGAGTTTATTGATGGTTGTGGACTTTCGCAATTATTCAATTTTCACCAATTCTTAAATTGCCTCCAGATTGAAAGTACAGTAATTTACATTTATTTCAACATTTAGCTAATTGGACGGACATGTAATGCAACATATTTGGTTGGACATTTTTGTAAACATAGAAATCGGGATCCAAATTATGATCCCACATTGAAAGTCGACACTGTACCACTGTCATCGCAGATGTTCAATTACAGGTTAAAATCGCTTCCAATGCGACACTGAGTGGTGCTTCGGCACGTCGCATTAAGTGTAATTTACTGTACAACATGTTACAATCTGGATGGGAAGTAATTTTCTAACTGTGAAAGCTGTGGCGAGTGGCAAACGCAATCGCTAAACAGGAAGGTTTAGCCGAACAAGATGGGGATATCGAGTGATAACAAAACAATAAACTCTTTAGATTAAAGATGATTTTGTGGTCCTGAAAAGGACCCTTTTTAGGGTTTGCTTCCGGATCAGCAGTCGGAAAACGCTCTTTACTTGGAGTAGGTATACTTCGTCACCGCTTTGGTACCTTCGGAAACCGCATGCAAGTTCACCGGGCAGCAACAGACTGATTGCGATCTGAATTTCCCACGCAGTAATGGTTGACCGCTTATTGTAGTGGATCAGACGCGGAGCTTCTGCTACGATACGCTCAAAGATGCATAGACGCTCATCGCCTTTGATGAGAAACCGGTGTCGGAATGATCCTGATTCAGCACCTTATGATGTAGATAGCATATGATACCTTCTCCTTCTTCTTGTCGGTTTCCGAAATATTCTTCTGCGCCGTGCCGAACTTTTTGGCGGCTTTTCCACTATTCCACTAGTCTTCGGTGCCTTCGTGTTTGTTAGAAACAACTGCATGTGAATGCAACGAGCGAACAAATCGTAATGAATATATTTTTTGCCATCGCTGCCTTTTAACGCTCATTCGTTCGTCTCGTTGGACTCGCCCCTTTGGCTGAGTCTGCCGATTTGTCTCTATCCTGTGAGTGTGTACCGCTAGAGTACAAAACGCGCGGACCCCAAAAAAAATCTCATTTTCTTTCAAGCCAGTGTGGTTGTATGGCATGGTTTAACATCGCATCGCATCACATCATAAAAACAAAACACAACACCAAAGGTTCTTTTCAGAACCACCAACATGTTCATAAAGAGTAAACAGTAAACTAATTCATTTTTCAGGTAGATAGGTAGGTATACAAAATAAAACAATATTATTAAAATATATATTTAACAAAAGCTGTCCCCTTTGTATAGTCCTACGTCACTCCGGTTATGTCCCCGACATTACCCACCCGTCTTTTCTTTTTATGAAAATGAAACATTATTTCAGAGAAAAACAACGTATTTTCAGCCTTTCCGATTTCCACGATTTGTTACCGATTTTCTAATTTCTGAATAACCTACAATTTACGATCACAAATTAACACTATAACAAGTTCAGCCGAAACACGATTAACCATGACGAACGACGACGGTTCGGCCTGCAAAAACGAAATTAAGAGCCCCCGCCGACTGCAGACTGACTTGTCGACCGATAGTTCGGTCGGCTTCTTAATCAGTACGGAGAAAAAAAGTCTGTAGTGTACAGCATAATGCATAACGAGCTGTCTGCTTAGTCCCGATGAAACGAGTCCTCACGGTGCGAGAGTAGAGTAAGAAATGAACGAAAGCAAGGGAAGTGTCATTTTATAAAACATAAAAGAATCGAATGTAAACCCCGCAGACAGCTCGTTAGTCATTCGGTGGTAAGGCACACGAAGTCAGCTCGGATAAGCGCACCAGTAGCAGGATAGGTGGAGAAGCCACATCGCTATCGACCGGGAACTTCGCATGAAATTCGTCGCTATCAGATATCGACCGAATTGCTGATCCGCAAGCTACATTTGCAGCATTTGGTTCGTGGAATTGCTCAGGACTTCAAAACCGACTTGCGCTTCCAAAGTTCCGCGGTTATGACGCTGCAGGAGGCTTATTCGAAGATACCAATTTGTGTGCTATCCATGCAAAACGCGTCACATCATGCCCAAGGACATCCAGCTGACCCATCGTATCCGAGGAGAGCGTGCTATATTAGCTTAGCATATAATCAACAGCCCTTTTCATGGCTCCAAATTTGATGGATTAGAGTACAGAAAAGTTTTTTACAGGCCGAACTGAAAGGAGCATTTAGCGAAAATCGTGGTTTCGATAATAATTCGTTACCGATAGGTGCCATGGATATGGATTTCCTTATGAAGAATATGAAATACATGACATGATGTAGTGAATATATCCGAAGAAATCACTTTGGTGAAACTGCATTATAAAATTATTTGTGTACGAATGCCGCAATCGATAGTCGACTCTAATTTGCGCTGGGTAATTTCCTCGGAGGACTCGATTCCTCCTTTGAGCATTAATAATCTCTTTCTGGCAAAACAAAGTGGTATGAATCACAATATTTGAATGATAGAATGAAGAAGTTTTCTGCCAATTTCCTTCAACTTCCAAACATATCTTTCTCCCGTTTGTCGTTTGAGAAATTGTTGAGTAAACATTGTTTGCCAGTGCGCGTAGAGCGGGAATTCCTAAAGATTCATTGCACCTCTAATAAATTGCCGAAAGACGTGGTCTTACGTTGATCGCACTTGATTGAAAAAATCCAAAACGAAATGTATTTGGTCGAAGCATTATATGAGTAGAAAGCAAATAATCGCTCGAAAATGACTTGATTTTCGCGATGTGAAACATTTTCCGTTTTTCATGTTATGCATCCAATATTGGATACGAAAATTTCCACTGATGGGGAAAAAAATATTCAGAAGCTTTCCTGTTAATTGCGATTGATTGAAAAACAACAAAACCAAATGTATTTGGTTGCAGTGTTATATGGATAGAAAACATTAAAATAAACTATTTCGCATGAATGTATTTTTCAATTCCCAGGGGAACTGGCAGATTATTTTTCAGCAACGATGATAGCAACGAGAATTCCGCGCGTGTATGTGTGTGTGTGTGTGTGTGGCGGCTGCTCCGATGTTTCAAGCGGAACCGTGGCATCACTCTCTTCCTGATAGATTCCCTTTTGGCCTTAGGTGCACAAACAGGCTCTTGGTGACACCGTTCATCAGCGCATTCATGATAAACGAAATTAGCTTCACAACAACAGCGACAACATGCTCCAATCGCTGTTCAATCATAACTGAGTGGGTTTACGAGCGGCGCTCGCTTATATACCGATTTTTGATTTCAATAGCCTGTTTTGAAAGCAATTTTAAGACTATTGAAACAAGTTTTTGGATGAAAAAGTAACAAGTATATGACGCGTAGACATTTTATCTTTCAAATGAAGTGTTTATCATACCATTTAGTTCAGTTGTTTAAGAGCTATTAACGCTCAAAATCTCGGTCTCCAGCGTAACGCTTTCGTTCTCGAAACTTTGGTTTTACACCCCGGTATAGAAATGAAAGACGTAGTCCTACGTCAAAATCATTGAATAAAATGCTTTTCAAATGAAGCGAATAAAAATCGAACTTCGGACACAAAATCAAATTTCGGACACTTTATTTTGTAATTTTTTGAACGAAAGTTACATCACACTTCATTATTTTTATAGTCAACAGCGAAACACTTACCAAGCAATCACAGTAAACTGTTAACGATGATGAGAACTGATGAAACACGGGAGAAATTTAAATATTGATGAACGTGTAAATTCTACGTGCTCACGCTAACCAAACGTCAAACACAAACGTTAGTGAGTAGTGTTGATAGATTTATGCCGATTATTTT
This sequence comes from Toxorhynchites rutilus septentrionalis, assembly GCF_029784135.1. Taxonomy (NCBI): domain Eukaryota; kingdom Metazoa; phylum Arthropoda; class Insecta; order Diptera; family Culicidae; genus Toxorhynchites; species Toxorhynchites rutilus. Next base: position 27,193,815 of record NC_073746.1, on the reverse strand, counting down.
ATAATAAATAAAAGCTTAACGATGTAATTCTTCAAACATATCCAAAATCAACAGATAGCCTAACGGAATCCTACGTCAACTATGCGGTCGTGTCTCGGACACAACCCTCCTGTGACTTTTTTTTTGTGAAAACATACTGAGGTCATTTCAAAGTGTGTGAGAACAATTGTTTGTGTGATTTATCGAACATGATTTAGAAAAATTATGGTTTGCTCATTTTTGTTTATTATGATTACATTTGAAGGAATTTATTCGAATCATGCAGATATTTGAAACAATCATCTGGCATCCCTCACATACGAGCTATTTCTCTACACTGGAGAAAAACTTTAGTAAATGCAGCTACCAAATCTTTAGTAGTTGAAACATTGGTAAAATGTACACATTTTTTGTACATATTACCAATCTTCGGTAAAACTGATGTCAGATACAAAGTACATTCCTACCAAAGATTCGTATATTTTACTACATAGCATTTGTAACCTTGTGTGTTTTCATGCCTAGCAAATGTGTGTGCAGTCGCCTTTTTTCTACTAGAAGTGAAGCGATTTGGAGGTAAACGTTTTGTTTTTGCTCTGATTCACTATATCTAAATATCTTTTTTCAGCTTCTAAGCGTAGATAACAATTTATTTACATATTATATGGCACGTTGGAGCAGCGTAACAGTAACGAAAATCAACGAGTGGAAAAACTAAAATTAATCAACAAAAATAAAATCCGTGCTCCGCTTGTTCGTAAGGATTTCACCAACAGCACTTCCTCGCGATCGAATTTTTCAGGTAAACAGGTTCATGATACAATTATAAACAAGCCTCTTTTGCTAAAATCCGCCACTTCTCCATTTCTACAGAAGTACTCTAGCGAAAACACCACACAAGGGAGTACCGAAAGACAAAATTCTTTCACTATTTTAACCCCTCAGGAAGCGGCGTACAGCTGGGATGGATAAATCTGACTCCGAGGAGATTTGCTAGACAACAGTATAATTGCTTATGTGCAATTTGGAATTCGGAGGTAAGTATTTTGTTTTCATTAAATATAAATTTGAATCCGTGGACCAATAAATCTGTCATTATTAAACCGACGAATCGCTTTTGTTCGACCAATATTGATCCAATATCGGTATAACAAATCGTAATTTTTGCTTGACATATTTGGCTGCCAATTGTTTTTCGTAAAATGTACCAATGATTAGTAGGGTCGAAAATCACTAAAGAATTGGTAACATGTACCAAAAAATTGGTCATATTTACTAAAGATTTCTCTCCGTGTAGTGAGAATGTTATCCGGCCGAAATCGAGCATGTTGCCCCGATCGAGGGTATGCCATACTGCCCGATGGTAAGCAGATTCGGAAAATATCAAATTGAGAAAGAAATGAATCCTTTTTATACCATTTTCTTCATCTGAGATATTCACTGGGAACTGTACTCAATAGATATGACCCACAGTTATCGTCTCTGAATCGGTTTGAAGCAACAAAAAATTATAGAAATGATGTAGAAAATTACATCGAAAATCGCTTCCAAAGAAAATTATTTTTCTTATTTTTTTAAAGCATGTTACAAATTTAAAACTTGAATGGTATTTTTTTTTTCTTTATTTTTGAGACTTTCAGCCTCCTGGGCTGGTTCGTCTCATCGCTTGAATGGTAGGATTCTATCGTTGACTAGCACGATTGCCTATATCCATTGCATTTCTATTCTTGCTGGTTTACGAGAAAATCAGGTGGGTTAAATTGCCCGGCAGGGGCGTTTTAGACACATCTCCTCTAGGGGCTGTCCACATACCACGTGGACAGAAAAAGCACGATTTTAGACTCCCCCTCCCCCTTCGTGGACAAGCGTGGACATTGACTATACCCCTCCCCTGTTGTCCACGTGGACATTCTTCCATATATTTTAATTGGAAGAAAAGAATTGCGTTGCGTCTATATTCAATTTTAAATTAGTCTTATTTTTTTTGTGTTTTTACAATGATAAAAAAGAAAAAAAAACAATTAATGAAAAAAGTCACAGGAGGATAGTGTCCGAGACACGACCGCATAGTCGACGTAGAATTCCGTTAGGCTATCTGTTGATTTTGGATATGTTTGAAGAATTACATCGTTGAACTCTTTGATAATGATTTGGTGGCAATGAAATGTATTCCGAGGGCAAGCTCTAGAATTCGCGTGACCACATTGCAAGTCGGAGGAAATTTCTTTGACGAAAAATCCCTCCGACCGGAACGGGAATCGAACCCGAACACCCGGCATGATAATGTGAGACGCTAACCACTCGGCCACGGGTGGTGTTTTGATGTTTCTGTTGGGTAGGAACAAAAGCACCCCCTACTTTCATGTATTTGCAATGCCAATTTTCCCCAGACTGCTTGGTTTTGATGTCTCTGTTAGGGAACACATTTCGGTGAGAGCAAAAGCTCCCCCTACTTTTATGTATTTGCTATGCTGATTTCCCCAAGGCAGCTTGGTTTTGATATCTTTGTTAGGGAACACATTTCGGTAGGAACAAAAGCTCCCCTTGCTTTCATGTATTTGCCATGCCGATTTCCCCCAGGCAGCTTGATTTTAATGTCTCTGTTAGGGACCCGCCGCATGTTTCGTCAATTTCGACCAATTAGAAGTGGGTATTTCCGTCAGAATAGGGGTTGAGATTTTTCAATAGTTCGATAGTTAGTTTCATGACATATATTATTTTCTTCAAAATGAAAAATTGTTATGGAGAGCCGAAATCGATTGACGCAAAAATTTCATCAATCCAATAAGGGTTTAAAATTGGACAATTTTCACGATGTGCTCGATTTTAGATTTTTAATTTGTACCCTAATATGTTCCCGAAAGAAATAATCCTACGTCAAAAAAAGATGTCCTTTGTTTGGTTTTTGACGTAGGACTACGTCTAACCGGAAGATATAGGGGGTGAAATGGAAATCTAGGCACTGAACAAGTAGGAAAAAATGCAAGATTTGGAACGCTTATAACTCGAGCATTTCTCAATAGATCGCGAAGGTTTTAGCATCAATTGATAGGAAATATATCTACGCATCTATCATAACGAATAACATTTCATTTTTCTTGAGATAAATAATTGAATTATTGTGAAATATCAAGCATTGTCAAAATGCACTATGTGCCCATTTTTGATTAGTCCATTTTGTGCTCCTCAAATCGTACCGCCCAAAACGGGCAACCAGAGCAGCAGCGAAATAGAATGAAGCACGATTGGAAAGGAAAAAGAAAAAAATGAACGAAACATTGGTCGCAGTCTCACACATGCGTAATTCTCGAGCCAGCCAGTCAGCTTAAAAATCCCCGCTCCGCTGCCGTAACGATCATTCTCATTCAAACCGTACACCACATCGGTTCGCATCACAACACATCAACAAACCAACCCAAGCAACCACGTCTGGACATGGTAAAGGAGGAAAAGTGAAGGGAAAGGCAAAATCCCGCTCGAACCGTGTTGATCTGGAGTTCCCCGCAAGGGTAGCTAGGCCGAGCGCGTTAGTACCAGTGCACCAGTCCACCTAGGCGGCGTTATATAGTTTCGGCCACCGAAGTGATAGAGTTAGCTGGCAAAGCTGCTCGCGACGATAAGAAAACCCGCATTCGGAACAGAACACATTCGGTTCGGTGGACACAACAGGCAGTTGCAGCGAGTGGCGAGTGGCAAACGCAATCGCAAAACGGCATCAGGTAGCAGAAGAAAAAAGTTTGTTCTTTATGCAAACTGCTTTGGCAGCAAATCTAGAACAAGGAGGCGTCGAGGGCGTTCGAAATGGTTTTTTTCAAAACCACGAGTACTAAGTTTTCTAAATTGGAACCATTCCATAAAACAAGGCGCTTTTCAGGGCCATTAAACCTTCCAAAAAAGAATTTAGGAAATACAGTTCAATGCTTTCTAAACATTATCCAAAATAATAATAAAACACAAATTGATTTTTTCATAATTTGTTTGCCAGGATCTGATGAGTATGTGAATTTGGCAGTTGTTCTGAGCTTATTGATAGTTGGGGACTTTCCTGATTCAATTTTCACCAATTGTTAAATTGTTTCCAGATTGAAAGTACAGTAATTTACAATTAGTTCGACATTTAGCTAATTGGACGGACATGTAATGCGACTTATTTAGTTGGACATTTTTGTAAACATAGAGATCCAAATTATGACCCCACATTGAAAGCCGACACTGTACCACTGTCATCGCAAATGTTCAATAACAGGTTAAAATCGCCTCTAATGCGACACTGAGTGGCGCTTCGGCACGTCGCATTGAATGTAATTTACTGTACAACATGTCACAAAGCTGGATGGGAAGAAATTTTCCAACTGTGAAAGCTGTGGCGAATGGCAACAACTAAACAGGAAGGTTTAGCCGAACAAGATGGGAATAACGAGTGAAAACAAAACAATAAACTCTTTAGATTGAAGATAATTTTGTGATCCTGAAAAGGACCCTTTTTAGCCTGCATGTGTATCCAACGAGCGAACAAATCGTAATGAATGTATTTTTTTGCCATCGCTGCCTTTTAACGCTCATTCGTTCGTCTCGTTGGACTCGCCCCTCTGGCTGAGTCTGCCGATTTGTCTCTATCCTGTGAGTAGAGTATAAAACACGCGGACCCCAAAAAATATCTTATTTTCTTTCAAACCGTAAACCCGTGTGGTTGTACGGCATCGGCATCGTGGACGTAACAAAGGAGGACAAGTTAAGGGAAAGGCAAAGTCTCACACGAACCGTGCAGGTCTCCAGTTCCCTGTTGGTCGCATTCACTGATTGCTCCGCAAGGGTAACTAGGCCGAACGGATTGGTGCCGGAGCACCAGTATACCTAACAGCGATTATAGAGTTTCGGCCGTCGGAGTGCTCGAGTTGGCTTGCAAAGCTGCTCACGACAATCAGAAAACCCGCATCAAGGACAGAGCAGCTTCGGTTCGGCGCTCATCAAGGCAACAATTAGTTTCAGTGAGTGGCAAAGTGTTTCTCCGGCACGTCGCATTAAATGTAATTTACTGAACAACATGTCACAAGCTGGATGGGAACAAATTTTCCAACTGTGAAAGCTGTGGCGAGTGGCAAACGCAATAGCTAAACAGGAAGGTTTAACCGAACAAGATGGGGATATCGAGTGATAACAAAAACACAACACCAAAAGTTCTTTTCAGAACATCAACATGGTCATAAAGAGTAAACATTTTTCAGGTAGATAGGTAGGTATTCACGTAGGAGAAGAAAATAAAACAATATATTTAAAATATATATTCAACAAAAGCTGTCCCCTTTGTATAGTCCTACGTCACTCCGGTTATGTACCCGACATTACCCACCCGTCTTTTTTTCGCATTGAAAACTTGTTTTAAAAACAAATTCCTAGCGACCATTCTGCATTGAATATCCAGATTTCTCTCGGAGTGCTCGTGAGGCACATTTACACTAGACAATTCTTGACTCAGGCAGCGCATCTTTCTTTCGATGCAAGACAAACTGCTTCACTTACGGAGCCTGCAACATTGAAATCGTTTTATTCGGATCATAATCCTAAATCCTTTTTTGAAAAGAAAAAAAAATGCGAATAAGCTTTATTAGTAGTTGCGGTTATTTTTTATTCTTTGATTGATTGCACCTCTTCCTACCAACATGTCTTAGAATTTGAAAATATGTGAAATCGTTGGCTGCAGGAAAAGCTCCCAGAAATCTTTTTCATCATTTATGTGATTATTCTACTATGATAACAGGTATTATGCCCAAAATATTACTCGTTCAAAATCGCTTTTCGAGAACATTCGAGAAAATCAACAACAAATGCATATCTGCTTTTTTAATGGTTAAAACGGTACGACAGTAGGACTGCACAATCTAGCAAAAACTTTTTTTGTAATCGTAAAATCACAGCTGAATCAATAAACTATAATCAACTGACGCATGAAATAACATCTAAAGAAACTTAGTTGGCAATAGAATCATTCGCCTGAAGAAAATCTCCGAGAAACAAGTGTCTATCGAACATAGTTTTCCTGAAGACTTCTGAAATGATTTAGCACAATTGAATGTTGTTTTGAATGAAGCTAATCATACTATTAGCGATACTATTAGGAAAAATGTGTCGAAAGCATTCCAATGGATTTCGGCATACTTCTTTTCTGAACTTTGACAGCGAGATACAAGATCAGATAATGAAGTGAAAATTAGAACAAATAAAACAATATTTTGGATGCCTAAAATACTCCAATTTGAAACAAAAATATTTTCGATGTGGTTAATTCCATAAAACGTGGAATTGTCAAGTTCAATTTCAAATATAGGAAGACTTATCGCTTGTGATTTCCACTAAGGAATTGATCTAATTGATAACAGTTTCCTCTTGACTGTGGTGCAAAATATATAATCTAATCCCGGATTCAAAGAACGAATGTTGTAATAACTACTAATTAACGGAACACTCGCTTGTAACATCTCAATCTTTCGTCCGGTAGGACAAATTGATCCGCAAAAAACCGCTCTCTGATGCTGAGCATTATTAGCTATATACTTAGCTATATTAAAGATAATGTCGCAAAATTCGGAAAATATTCTGGAACGAAAAAAACCCAGAAAAGGTGGACTGAATCTGGTTCTTCTATTATTCTTCTATTACACAAGTGCAGGTATAGAGATTTGGATAGCACTCGTTTCCCTAAGTCCTTCCCAAATTATTTAGATATTCCTTATCTAATTATTCCTTCAAATATTCCGGGCATTTCATCATGTTATCAACACCCCACATGTACTCTGCAGATGAAAATGTATTAGCAGTCCGCCATGTCAAATTTACTCTCCGTAGACTTGGTCCTAGAACACAGAATTCAGTTTATGTTCAAATGACGTAGCCTAGAAGTTGAAAACAATGATCCTCTAATTCCAATGGAAACTTGATCGCTCACTGTTTATGTAAGTTTCATTTAGAATACATATTTGAGCGGAGAAGTTCGCTGATATGGAAAAATATTCGAAATAACCATTTTATGGATAAATATGGAGTACTTAAAATGGGCGAAAAGTTTAAACATTCTTAAAACTGCAGAACAGATTTCATTTATTTTGAAAACATATCTGAATGTGCTTTTAAAAAACTTTTGTTTAACGTGTCCATATGGACATTATCTGAATTCCCACTCCCCTCACCGTGGACAAACGTGGACATTTTCGTACCTCCTATCCCTCCTAAAGTTGTCCACGTGGTATGTGGACAGCCCCCTACTGATATACTGTGGCAGGACAAGGACGCAGGTTGTAGGGACGGTCACAATGGACAGAATCACTAGATCACAATGTAACATATAAATAAAAAAACCAAAAATGGAATTTGGGCGTTTTCGAATTATTTACTTGATAAGTTTTAGTTAAAGAGAAAAATCCAAAAATTTCCACGTGTACAACAAGGAGAGGGGTATAGTCAATGTCCACGCTTGTTGTTCACGGTGAAACGTGATGGACGTGATTGTGGAAAACATCCTAATGACATAATAAAATGCTTCTATTTTGTATTCAATGTGTTTGACTGTACTCTATGCTTAGGGTGGCCGTCTTACCCCGTCCTCCCCTATAAGACAGCAGGCAGTTTTCGAGTGGCGGGATGACACGCTTCTAGATATATTTGAAAAATCTCCTGAATGTATGTACAATTGATACACGTTTGCTGTCTTCACTCCCTTGGCGGGATTGAGCTTCGTGTGTTGGCATTGTGAAGCGGAAAAAATAAAAAAGTGGGTGGAATAAACAAACTTTAGAAATAACAATTATGAATGAAAGTGTCTTTTCCAGCATCGATGATGTATTCATGTAATACAGGAACACGTTTTTTCCTAAAGATTGAAAAACATATTGCACGGAAATTGTATCTGATAACTGACTTTATCAAATAATGATGAATTATAGTAAAAATATCAGGAAATGTACAAACAAATGGCTTAGGGTTGGTACTATGTGTTTTAAACAATCGAATAATATCAAATAAAAAATTCACTCAAATTCTAACATTTAACCAATCCGTTAGAAATAAAATTGCCTCACAATCATGCATATTGAAACCGGATATCGATACTGCACATTTGTCATTACGAATTGCCCACTGTTTCAAATCCAACATGGTGCATCAATTTTTCGAGCGGCATCATAGCACATTACCTAAAGTCGCCCGAATGTATGCACAATAGAGAAATCTTCAACTGTTCTCAATATACAATCGAAAATATCAGTTTAAGTTACGGGTAGATGGAACCGGGCTGCCATATACTTTGTTCCCAATCAGTTGAAATCTATTCTGCATGATCAGAGCCAAGTTGTGGCATGTTGGAATTTATATATAGTTCTGCTCAGATAAAACAATTCAATACTTTTCTAATCTGTAGATATTTTTCGTACAAACAATCTGCTCATGTTCTGGGTTGGGTTTCTTCTAGTAAACAAACAGGTCAGATCAGAATTCGAATCTCTTGTTCAACATAAACGATAGCATAATTTCAAAATTTCAATATTTCAACCATGTCCCGGAACCCGATCAGATTTCAAACTTCAAAAATCGTGGCAAGGTTGTCATATTTTCATAACACTTTTGAATTTTAATCGAAGGAGTTTCAAAATCGGGTTCTAGAATGAGGAGGAATAAAAATTATTGAAGTTGATCGACATGCTTGTTGTTACGGACCGATGAGGTTTATCGTGTTCCGAGTGACGATTCCATAAGATAAGCAAAAACTTGGAATCATAATGTTAACTTAGGAAATAAGATTCCGGCAGAGCGAGAGCAAAAAGAATAGGCAATAAATTTATAAAATTTAGGGGTAATGCGTAAAATGGTAATAAATTAGGATGCTTCGGCCGCTTATGGCCGAAGCAATGAAAATAGAAACAGGGGAAAACCGTAACCCCCGAGAAAACTGTTTACATCTCCTGATAGGATAGGGAAGAAAAACAACGAAAAGAGTTAGGCCTGATGAGCAGACGCCAAATTATATATTCTGTAGTTCTAGGTAAAGGGATATTCTTTCTCAAAATATTCTCAAACTATGAGTAAGAAAAGCGTGTATATATATTTAAACAAAATAGAAATGAAGGCAGTAGTAGTAATACAGAGCTCACGCGAAAGCGTAAAATTTTTCTTTTTCAGTAGAGAAAGTTTTCACTTGTACCTTCCCATTTCGATTTCCTGAAGCCAAACATTTAGCTTGAGCTTGGGTAGACTGTACATTTCATAGTTTCTCTTCGTGATTGAACTGTACCTGCGAAATTTCACACAAAAAACACTGAATGATGTTTGGGAATAGTAACCATTCTCAAACTTTGAATAGTCAATAACGTCGCCAGCCATCGCTTTCCTGATGCCACATCGACTGAATAAAACTAAATACCAAGCAAAAAACTCGTTGTGCAGTTGAATAGTAGCCAGAATTGACTGTTTGGATGGTTTTGTTGTGTGCTTGGTGGGATTGACAGAAAGTCATCCCGAACGAAGTTTACAAACTGTGCACAAACGTATTGTGATTTGTTTACAAACTAATTACAGTAACTCACATTTGAATTGAAACACCACCATGCAGATCATGTAATAAAACATAATTAAGAGTCCTTAAAATCAATGTAACTAAGTTTGTAAACAAAATTAAAACAAAATTTTAAGGTGGCCGCTAGCGTTCCTAGCAATTGCACCCACTATTTTGCTACCCACAACAAAACTGGAGATGGAATCTGCATATCTTTAGTATTCATTCTGGCAACTGTTCCATCATCGAGCAAATCAAGCAAAAACATTTGTTTTGCTAATGTTTGTAAATCATTACCGCGTGGTTCTCTCTTTTGCTTTGTGTTCTCCGTATTCTCTCAGTGGAACTTTGACGGCACCGAGTTAAGAATGAAAACAACATTATTACATTGATGTCGATTCTGGATTGCGTTAGGATATAGGCATTCGAATAGTACAGTGGATCGTGTGTAGCTATGCTCGATAGAACTTGATAATGTGAACGATAAGAAGACGATACGCACAATTTTATCGTATCAGCCGGATTGCAGCAAACGGCGAAAGAGCCAACATTTAGTGGCGACCTTTAGTGCCAAGTTAGAACGAAAAGTAGCAATCGAGTTCGTAGTCGGAGGAAATCGCACAAACACCGCAATGTTTCGCCTGCGGGTCAAAATATTTTACGTGTACATATTGATTTCATTTATGCTCTCCGTATATTTGTTCTATCTGATCTCGAAGTACTCGGTGGAAAAGTTCATCAATTATCAGCGGCATGTCAAGTAGGAAAGATCATCTTCATGAATGAAGGCAATACTGATTGGCTTTGGTTGTCTGATTTTAGGAGCAGCAAGTTTCAGGACCGCCCGCGAATGCCGCAAATAGTAGGTCACTATGTTGGTATTGGATCGATCGGAAACATCTCCAAGGACTTTATGAACACCAATAATTTCGCTCCCGTTCCGGGAGTAGGCGAAAATGGAGATCCCGTAGTCGTGCAGGCTAAAGATCTGCTTAAGATGCAGCAACTGTTTCAAATTAATCGTTACAACCTGCTTGCTAGCGATAGAGTCGCGCTGAATCGCTCGCTGCCAGACGTAAGAAAGCCGAAATGCTTGGCGAAGGATTATCCTTCGAAGCTGCCGACCACGTCAATCATAATCGTCTTCCACAATGAAGCATGGTCCGTATTGCTTCGAACTGTGTGGAGTGTCATCATCCGATCACCCCGACATCTGCTTAAGGAAATTCTCTTGGTTGATGACGCAAGCGATAGAAGCTTCCTGAAAGTGGAGCTGGAAAGTTACGTCCAAAAACTGCCAGTGGCTACGAGCTTATTAAGGTTGAACAAACGAGAAGGATTGGTGGCCGCTAGGTTAATGGGAGCCAGGGTGGCGACTGGCGATACGCTTACCTTCTTGGATGCGCACTGTGAATGCTCCCCGGGATGGTTAGAACCTTTGCTGGCAAGGGTGCAGGAGAATCCGAAGAAGGTGGTGTGCCCAGTAATTGATATTATTTCCGATGACAACTTCTCGTACATCAAAAGTTTCGAATTCCACTGGGGAGCATTCAATTGGCAGATGCACTTCCGGTGGTACACTTTGAGCGACGAGGAACTTGCGGAAAGGCGGAAGGATACCACTCTTCCCTTCCACACACCTGTGATGGCCGGTGGCTTATTTACTATGGACAGAAAATATTTCTTCGAGATTGGTAGCTATGATGAGCATTTGAAAATTTGGGGTGGCGATAATTTGGAGATGTCGTTCAGAATCTGGCAGTGCGGTGGGGAGATTGAAATTGCTCCTTGTTCGCACGTTGGACACCTGTTCCGGAAGAGTTCGCCCTATACTTTCCCGGGAGGAGTCAGTGGGGTAAGTTTGAATAATTCGCGTTGACGGCATTGAGCTTTGTTTACAATTTTGGGGAGCGTCAAAGATAATTGATTTTCAGGTGGAATGAACATGTTTTTAAAATTTGAATTATGAATGAAAGTTAACTTCTCCGTATCAAGTTAGTATTTTATTTAAATGAAAATTTGCAGGTGGTAAAAAAGTCTCATACTAAAATCGTTTTTGAAGACAATTTTATGTTATAATGAGAAGTTTCAGTAAAAATATCGGAAGTTTATAGACAAACGGACACTTCCACTGTAATTGCGAATAAAAGTCGTTTGTACACCACTCGTTCGCTAACTGGGTTTACTTTTCAAACGTCAAAAACACTTGATTAATTGAATAATATGGAAGGGTGAAATAAAAACTACGATGTATTGTCATTAATTGTTTATGTATTTAATGAGGTGCATTGATATTAACCCTTTGCGGTCGTTTGTCTGCTCTCAGTCATCACACCAAAAAACATACTAAATACTTTATTCAACGATGTGATAGTTTAGATTTTTTCAAAACGCATTTCAATGTCTAGTGAACTTTTTCATAAGCTTATACGGCGTTTCTATGAATAATAGATAACGGTATTCGGTAAAAACAAAGTATTATTAGCGTTGAAAGATAAGAGGTACTCTCTCGAGGAAAATTGTCGATATATCGCGTAATATCGATCATACAAATTTAAGTTTATGCTCGTTGTAAAGATGACATTTTACACTAAAAAATCTGTTACTGTTTTTTGTTTGTTCCTTTAGTTGTGAGTTACATGGTGTTAATAATGTAGGTCAACGAAGAGAAAAATCAGTACATTTTTCAGTTTTTCTTTGATAAAGGTGAAAATGCAAGCCAGGCCGCTGATTTTATATATGGTATTTAAAATTTAAATCATAGAAATAATCGAAGTTGACCTTAGTACCTTGGAAAAGTTTTAAACCATTTGCGCAAAGCTGGAATAACAACAAAGCTCGATGTTTGGGCGACACACCAATCAACACAAAAGAATAGGTGGGTTATATCTATGATATAACCGCAAGGTTGACGTGGGACTACCGTTGGCTTAATAACCATTTGTTTGTATTGATTAAATTATTGATTGAATGAAACAAATATCGGATTCAATTGAATTCAACATATTTGCTGTGTAAGTAAAGAATTCGAACAAACGCCATGTAATGTAAGGCACCTTGGTTTTGATCGGGGCTCTGACAACCCTATCCCAATCAACACAAATTGAGTGTAGACGGCATAAAGCAGGACTCGCGTTCAGGGGACCCACGAATTGTTTATTTTTTCGGGTCATATATTTTCAACATTTGGTTACGTTGGATAGTTTCCTTTGGCAAGCAATGTTTGGATACCCATCCGCGAGCTTACTCGGCGATTTGCAATTAAAATCACTGCTTCAGCATCGCGCGGAGCACTACATTTTTAATTTCAGGTTATGATTTCTATGCTTATGATTTTCTATGACGGCTACAAAAAGATGGCCGCATAGGACCCCCCTGGTTTTGGTAGCTGTGTTAGGGAACACATGTCGGTGGGAACAAAAGTTCCCCCAACTTGCATATATTTGCAACTTCTTCAGGCTGCTTGGTTTTGATGGCTGTGTTGGGAAAACCATAAATCAGGCCAAACAAAACGGAGTAGTTAGGGCTTTTAAATAGCGGTTGACATTTTACAGTTATTCAATTGCTTATCTGAGGAAAAATTACATTTCATTAATTGTGATGGATGCGTAGCGTAAAAAACCAGTTTACTGTAGATGGATCGCTGTTTGGAGCGGCACTTAAGCATTGAATTTACTGAATATCCATGTAGTTTCAGTATATCCTTCCAACACTCCATAAACACTAGAACTAGTGGCGGCATCGACAGCAACCGCTGCGGAACAAATATTTATTCTTAGTTTTTAACCAAAGAACGTATAGGAGAAGTGTGTAATACGCACCCCCTAAGCAAGAATGGATTTATCTTGACCGTGCTCTCAAAATTTGAGATAACAACTACGTCAGTACGTAGATTAGTTAACCCTCAGTCATCTATAATCGTTCTGTATTTTAGATACTGAATAACAAAAGTGCTACGAATTTTATTTTGTAAGGCGTATACGGTTTTAAATGGCCCAGCAGAAGTATAATATGCCCATGAATTGTTTCTCTCAGAGACTATAAAGCTCAGAGAAACTTCTTGTATGAATGAGAGATTCCATCAATCTATTCCCTTCATGCCCACCAGCGAAGAGAAGAAACCGTTCCTCCGGTGAACGTGTTCCGCCAGTATTTGTGCATTAATTCTCCAGTCCGCGCTCTTGTTTTCCTGCATTCTCTGAGCACATAATATAGATGCCAGATGTGAAGACATGTTTTCGTTTTCAAGACATTTAATTTTGTGAAAACATACTGAGGTCATTTCAAAGTAAGTGAAAACAATTGTTTGTGTGATATATCGAACATGATTTAGAAATATCGTGATGGTTTGTTCATTTTTATTCATTATGATTACATTTGAAGACATGCCATGTGCCATGCAGAGGGTATGCCATACTGCCCGATGGTAAGCTGATGCGGAAAATATCAAATTGAGAAGGAAATGAATCCTTTCTTACCATTTTCTTCATCTGAGATATTCACTGGGAACTCGACTCAAGAAATATGACCAACAGTTATCGCCTCTGAATCGGTTTCAAGCAACAAAAACCTTATAGAAATGCTGTAGAAAATTACATTGAAAATTGCTTCCAAAGAAAGTTATTTTTCTAATTTTTTTAAAGCATGTTACAAATTTAAAACTTGAATGGTAGGATTCTATCGTCGACTAGCACGTTTGCCTATATCCATTGCATTTCTATTCTTGCTGGTTTACGAGAAAATCAGGCGGGTCAAATTTGTTGGTCTATCATTTCGGATATTATTTGTGAATACGTCGAAATTTTATAAATAACTCTTTAGTAAAAAGTTTCGGGGACCCTGACAAGGTTTGCGTGGTTTTGTAGAATCATTTCGAGAAGCAACGATTCTTTCTTGCTCTCGACACGAGATGTGTGTCTTCATTGCCAATGCACGTGGCGCACTCGGTATGCTTCGCGAAAATGTTTCTCGTGTGTATGGTTCAATGATACACAATCAATCTCCACATAACGGTACGAAAACCGACGCGGGAAATCCGATTATTATTTCTCTTCTGCTTTGCTTCAATCCGTCAGTGCAAGCTCTGCGCTATGCTTTCTTCGCGCATATTCGGAGAATGCGTTCTTCTGTTGTATCGAGCAAAACCGCTGTGTCTGACGTCAGCATTGAGAAAGATTGCCGTCTGCTAACTGGAGCTAGACGATGTCTTGAATAATGTTGATCATGGTTTGGACCTATGGTCTTTAAAATATCATAGATTATTAGCCTCTAGTCTTGACAAATGCCAATTTAGAAAGTCTTGCTACCGTCTATCGTTAGCTGGATGACTGATGATTCGTGATTGCTTCGACGCTCAAAAATGTATATTTTTCCGAAAATTTATATAAATTTGTATGTTTTGCATATTTTCAACAAAAATCTGCAATCTGTATAGACAGAATTCTGTATGAAAATTTTCCAAAAAATCTGTATCATTCTAGAGAAATCTGTATATATAGCATCATCGTTACCGTCGTCTGTTGCACTCAATAGATGGCGATAATGTTTTAGTGACGATGTGTAACCCACTCGCTTTGATCGGTCTGCCTTTCAGTTGATAATGTTTATTCAAATCTAGGTAAACTGCACATAAAAAAGGTGAATTGTCTAAAATTTGATTTTATTTTTCCGTTATGTTTTATTATTCGCTTTTCGAAATGTATTTCTTTGAAATCCACTTATCCACTCTAATAAACGTTATTTTTATAATTGAAGACGTGTCTGAATCGTGAACGTTTTATGTGGTTTTATAACATCCAATTAAAAAAGGGGTAGCCCAAATGCGCTCGTAAAAAGGTCTTCTTGTTTCACGTTAACATTATTGACTTGGCACCTTTTAACGTTGGATTTCGTTCTTTGATGCTTATTGGGGGTACAAATTGAATAAATCTAGATTCTACTTCATATTGCTCATCCATTTTTTCAATGGATATACGATATTTTTGACAATCACTTAAAAAGCTACCAGGGCGAAATTTAAGGCGATGTGTAGAAGAAAGTAATAAAAAGGACGAAAAGTAAAAGGAAAAAATGTAATATGCGACTTCACGTACTTTGTGCAGCAAACTATAATTGTGAATGAAATTGCGTAATTATAACTTTCTTAATATTAAAAAAAAACTATACATATAAATAAGTAAACTTTTTATGTGTTTTTTTTCCTTTATCGCAACTTTTGTGACCTAATCAGTTATCTAGGTTTATTAGTATTTTTTTGAACATGCTCAAACTCATCCGCATTTTTGGGATATGCAAACAACCGTAATGAAACGGTTAAGTGACACAATTAATCCAAATTACAATCAATACCAAATAAAGATGTTCCTATAATAATAATGCATCTAGCTCTGATTCCATGATGCACTGGAGTACCCCTAATCAATTTTGACAACAGTTTATATTTGATTTTTAACTGATTTTTTTTCCGATTTTTCACTGGGCTATTCACACTCACAGGATAGAGACAAATCGGCAGACTCAGCCAAAGGGGCGAGTCCAACGAGACGAACGAATGAGCGTTAAAAGGCATCGATGGCAAAAAAAAAATACATTCATTACGATTTGTTCGCTTGTTGGATTCACATGCAGGCTAAAAAGGGTCCTTTTCAGGATCACAAAATTATCTTCAAACTACCCCCATCTTGTTCGGTTAAACCTTCCTGTTTAGCGATTGCGATTGCCACTCGCCACAACTTTCACAGTTGGAAAATTTCTTCTCATCTAGCTTGTTACATATTGTACAGTAAATTACATTTAATAGCACGTCGCATTATCACCACTCAGTGTCGGATTGGAGGTAATTTTAACCTGTGATTGAACATTTGCGATGACAGTGGTACAGTGTCGACTTTCAATGTGGGGTCATAACTTGGACCCCGAACTCTATGTTTACAAAAATGTCCAACTAAATATGTCGCATTACATGTCCGTCCAATTGGCTAAATGTCGAACTAATTGTGAATTACTGTACTTTCAATCTGGAAACAATTTAAGAATTGGTGAAAATTGAATAATCAGGAAAGTCCCCAACTATCAATAAGCTCAGAACAACTGCCAAATTCACATACTCATCAGATCCTGGCAAACAAATTATGAAAAATTCAATTTGTGTTTTATTATTATTTTGGATATTATTTTAGATAGCATTGAACTGTATTTCGTAAACTCTTTTTTGAAAGGTTCAATGGCCCTGCTAAGCGCCGTGTTTTATGGAATGGTTCCAATTTAGAAAACTTTGTACTCGTGGTTTTGAAAAAAAACCATTTTGAACGCCCTCGATGCCGCCTTGTTCTGGATTTGCCACCAAAGCAGTTTGTATAAAGAACAAACTTTTTTCTTCCGCTACCTGCTGCCGTTTTGCGATTGCGTTTGCCACTCGCCACTCGCTGCAACTGCCTGTTGTCTTGATGTCCACCGAACCGAATGTGTTCTGTTCCGAATGCGGGTTTTCTTATCGTCGCGAGCAGTTTTGCCAGCTAACTCGATCACTTCGGCGGCCGAAACTATATAACGCCGGCCAGGTGGACTGGTGCACTGGTACTAACGCGCTCGGCCTAGCTACCCTTGCGGGGAACTCCACACCGACACGGTTCGAGCGGGTTTTGCCTTTCCCTTCACTTTTCCTCCTTTGCCATGTCCAGACATGGCTGCTTGGGATGGTTTGTTGATGTGTTGTGATGCGAACTGACGTGGTGTACGGTTTGAATGAGAATGATCGTTACGGCAGCGGAGCGGGGATTTTTAAGCTGACTGGCTGGCTCGAGAATTACGCATGTGTGAGACTGCGACCAATGTTTCGTTCATTTTTTTCTTTTTCCTTTCCAATCGTGCTTCATTCTATTTCGCTGCTGCGGGCAACCACGTTTTGGTCGGTACGATTTGAGGAGCACAAAATGGACCAATCGAAAAATGGGCACATAGTGCATTTGGACAATGCTTGATATTTCACAATTAATCAATTATTTATCTCAAGAAAAATGAAATGTTATTCGTTATGATAGATGCGTAGATATATTTCCTATCAATTGATGCAAAAACCTTTGCGATCTATTGAGAAATGCTCGAGTTATAAGCATTCCAAATCTTGCATTTTTTCCTACTTGTTCAGTGCCTAAATTTTCATTTCACCCCCGGTTAGACGTAGTCCTACGTCAAAAAAAAAAATCAGGGACGCAAACCAAAAAAAAAATTCTTTGAAGATATGCGACAAGCAAATCAAACAACTCGAAAAATTCTGACAGTTGCGTCGATAGCTATCACTGGGTCGATGATATCGACTTGCTCGGTATCTATAATAGTAAAACAGTACTAACGAGTAAAATTCTTATCGACTCGATTTCTATAGTAGGGCCCAACATAAAGTTGTCTTCAAACACAATTTTCGTATGAGATTTTTTTTACCACATGCGAAAAAAGTGTTTTATCATTCAAGTACAATACTATTTGGATACGAAGATGTTAATTTTTCATAACTCATAATTTTAACGTGTTCATTCCGCCTGAAAATCAATTACCATCTTTGGCGTTCCCTCAAAATCCTAGAACGAAGCGCAATGCCGTCAATGCGAATAGCCCAGTTAACGAACAAGTGCTGTAGTGCTAACGAATGCCTCTACCTTCAGATACTCAACGAAAATTTAGCTCGTGTTGCCCTGGTCTGGATGGATGATTGGTCGAAATTCTTTTTCAAATTCAATAAAGGAACGGAGGAGTTCAAATCATTGGTAGGTTTATAACTATTTGATCATTTTACTTTGTCAAACTGAAATCTTTCCAATATAGAACGTATCCACACGCGTCGCGCTCAAGAAACAAATGAATTGTAAATCTTTCGATTGGTACCTGCGTAGGGTGTGGCCCCAAAACTTTTTCCCCGCGCCGAATAAATTCTTCGGCCGCGTACAACCCATCGATTTGAGCACCTTTGACTACCAGGAATACATAACTCTGATGAAGAAAATCAATCTCGTCGTGAAGCACCTAAATCCCGAACTTAAGTGGAAGTTCCTGATCAAGTATCTCTCGGAAAACGTCAAGAAGATAGGCGATGCAATGAAGGTCGCCAAACATAGCTCCTACTGCCTGCAGAAGCCCAAGTCGAATTCGGTTATCAATCAACCCTTCGGTCAATCGTTCCTCAAGAAGTGTTCACTGCTGATAAACATCTTCGACGAGGAGTTCGTGATAGATGATCACGGTCGAATCATGTCCGACGAGGGCGTCTGTTTGGATTCCTTCCGGAAAACTTCGGTCGACGGCGAACAGTTGGTGGAGGGTCCAAAGAAAGCCAAAATGGTGACCTGTGGAAGCAATAAACCTGGCCAGCGCTGGGTCTACGAGACTGATACCTATCACATAAGAAATATCAACAGTGACGATTGTCTGGAACGGGGCATGACTCTCATGAAGGATGACTCCGAGAGTAGGTTTGAGGTGTTCCTCAACCCGTGCGACGTTCGGAATGAGCTGCAAAAGTGGATGCTGTTTCCAGTGGCTTGGAAGTAAGAAGCAAGCAGTGGAAGAAATTAATGAGACCTATTTCAGATTTGAATTCATTAACATCATTAACATTAACGCACTAGTTAACATCACGCGAAGCACACAAACGTTAGTTACAAAATGGGGTTTTCCAGGTTCTTCTATGACAGTATTCAATGTGACGCATTTGTAAGATAACACAACCCTTCCGATAATGCAATATTAATAAGACGTAGGACAAGATGTATTTGTACAAAGAGGCGGGACTTATACACAAATGATTTCGGTTGTGTATGATCGTTTTTGATGTATTTTCACGCTTTGTGAGGGATATTATTACAAGACTTATTTGTACTTATTTTTTTTTGGTTTAGGTTTTACGATTAAGTTTTCATCTGTGATATTAAGGCATTTGAAATGGACAAATATAATTCTATTTGTAATGGTTCGCTTTAAAGATTTGCCGTTTTTATGGTGTTTTTTCCTTCTCAAATCCTTAAATTTGTTGGAAGTGGCTTTACGTAACCAATATTTCTTACATCCCCAACAACACATTGTATATTGTTACATCAAAGGTTTCAACTGATTAGTAACAATTCAGATGTGGTTATTGAGCCGTGAGTAAGTCAGCATTCCGGGGGAAAAAGGGAGATGTTCCAGCAAGATACGCCACCTGTAAGCATCTCTATTTGGGATATCTTACAGGCTGAGGTAAGTAGGTAAGTACCATTCGTTAGGATTCAGGGCATTGTTTCGCTCCTCTGTAGTTCGTCTGTGGATTGTAGTTTGCGCAATTGATGTGGGTATAAGCATACGAACATATACACAGATACATAAAATTAAATGCTGCTACCTTGTAATGAGAAGATATCTTGTTTATTGTACGTTTTCTAAATAAAAACTAACGCTCGTTGATTCCTTTTGGTAAACGTTACAAGACGTTATCTATTGTTTTTTCCATCGTTCGCACGTCGCATGCATCCAGATAAAATTAAGGCAGCGAAAGAAGAGTTTCGAATGATGTGCGAACTCGGAATATGTCGCCAATACAGTAGCAGTTGGGCCAGCCCTCTGTACCGCACATCCACGACTTGGTAAACTCTTTTCATGGTAAGTCAGTTTTTACCACTCTTGATCTGGAAAGAGCCTATCACCAGATCGCAGTAGAAGAGGCGGACATTCCTAAGACAGCGATTATAACGCCTTTCGGATTGTACGAGTTCTCCCGCATGCAATTTGGCTTATGCAATGCCAGTCAAACGTTCCAACGTTATATGCATCGAATTTTTGGTGATTTAGATTTTGTGGTTGTCTTTATAGATGATATTTGCATCGCATCAGACTTCGTCAGCACGGTTTAGTGATCAACGTTGCTAAAAGCTGCTTCGCCCAATCTGGGATGGAATTCTTGGGATATCTGATCAACAATGCTGGAGTTCGGCCGCTTCCATCACGGGTGCAGTCAATTCTGCAGTATGCACATCGACTGTAACAGAGCTGCGACGATTTTTAGCCATACTAAATTGCTACAAGCGATTTATTCGACACGCTACCGATCTACAAGCTGAACTTCGAATTTTGATTCCTGACAACCGCAAGAATGATAGACGCAAGCTGATCTGGTCCGAAAAAGCAATTTCCAGTTTCTACGAATGTAAGAATTCTCTGGCTGAAGCAGCGCTTCTTCACTATCCTAATTCGAACAAACCACTTGGATTAATGATAGACGCTTCGAACACCGCGGCAGGGGCTGTTTAGCAACAACTGAATGGCAATATTTGGGAACCACTTGGTTTCTATTCAGAAAAGTTTTCTAAGGCACAGAAAAACTACTCTACATTCCGACGAGAGCTGACATCCATGAAAATGTCAGTAAAATATTTCAGATATTTCCTCGAAGGGAGAAGTTTCACTATTTTTACAGATCACCGTCCATTAACCTACGCCTTGGGAGTCGATTCTAACGCACGGTTGCCTCACGAGGAACGGTATCTTCGTTATATTTCTGAGTTCACGAAAGATATTCAGCATGAGAGCAGAAAAGCAAATTATGTTGCTGATGCGTTATCGCGAGTGGAGAGTATTCGCACTTCAACGTGCATAAATTACGAAGAAATAGTAAAAAAGAAAAAGATCAGCAAGAAGACATAAAGTTAAAAGGTTGTTGAAGAGAAATCTTCAAAAACCACGCTAAAATTCGAAAAAAAACAGCACCACAATGCCCTTTTCGTGTTTTTTGTGATATATCTTGTGGACGTCCAGGCCGTTCATTCCAAAGCGACATCGGAGCGACATTCTGAAGCATTTTCACGGAATCGCTCATACTGGTGCACGGCCGACGAGAAAGCTGACAACTGAACGTTTTATATGACCTTCCATGAACAAGGACATCAACATTTTCGTTCGAAATTGTCTCGCCTGTCAGCGATCGGATATATCTCGTCACACTATTTCTCCATTGCGGTATTTCGAACTGCCAAAAGCAAGGTTTTGTCATGTTCATATTGATTTGGTTGGACCACTTCCACCATCGCAAGGACATCGCTACCTGCTAACAATGATCGACCGGTTTTCCAGATGGCCAGAAGCAGTACCATTAAGCGATATCAGTGGCCCAAGCATTGTACAGTACGTGGATTGCCCGCTTCGGTGTTCCGGAAAATTAGACTACTGATCAAGGCCGTCAATTTGAATCTCAACTTTTCCGGGAGCTAACGCGTATATTAGGAGTGCATCACATACGCACAACGGCTTATCATCCTCAAGCAAACGGTATGATTGAGAGGTTTCACAGGACTCTCAAAGCGGCTATTATGTGTGTGAATGCAAAAGACTGGTATTCTGAATTACCATTAATTTTATTAGGATTGAGAACTGCCTATAGAAATGATTTAAAATGCACTGCTGCAGATTTGGTATACGGACAATAACTTCGAACTCCAGGAGAATTTCTCGACCAACCATCGGAAAATGTCGATCAATCAGAATTTTTTTAAATGCTGCATCGTACTTTCGAAAACATCAAACCTACTGATTCAAGCCGTCATGGTGGCCGTCAAATCTTCGTCAATACAGAATTGAAGGAATGTACCCATGTATTCAACAGAGATGACAACGTCCTCTTCAACATCCTTATGATGGTCCTTTTGAAGTGCTTCGTCGCGACGAAAAATTTATGGATGTCCTAGTCGACGGGAAGTCACAACGTATTTCAATCGATAGGATCAAACCTGCATACGTGTGTAGCCAACAATTGGCGGAGTATCCTGAAGAAGACCAACGAACTAAAGTTACACCATCCGGTCACCGTGTCAGGTTACTAGTGTAACTGGGGGAAACCTGTGGGTATAAGCATACGCACATATACACAGATACATAAAATTAAATGTTGCTACCTTGTAATGAAAAGATATCATGTTTATTGTACGATTTCTAAATAAAAACCAACGCTCGTTGATTTCTTTTGGTAAAAGTTACAAGACGTTATCTATAGTTTGTTTTTTTACCGTTCGGGGCCCGTATTTCGCTCAGTTCCCACAGATATATCGAGGAGAACATTACAATCGGTTGCAAAATATGAAATACATAGTATTTTGGGTTAGTGATCGATTGTTTTATATTATAGAGACTTTAAACTATAACTCTCACGTTGATAAATGTCATTCAGAAGAATCAACAAGTTAACTTATTCTTTATTTGTTTGCACCGTGTTGCAAACCTTCCTTCCTTTCTTGTTTGTTTTAGAGGAGCTTTAAACTTTTCAGACATTTTTTGTACCTTCAAACAATCTCGAAGTACGTTCGTTTTTATGACTCCGGATTCTGAATGATTTATTATTTATTTAATTGGCTTTCCGTCTTATGACATGATGAACAAATTTTCCTCCAATTTACTCGGCTGTGGGCTGCCGGTCTCCAATTTCTTGGGCATCGCGTGCTTGCCGCCAGATCTCGCTGCACCTGGTCTAACCATCTAGTTTGTTGTGCTCCTGGTCGTCTTGTACCTACCGGATTTGGGGCAAACACCATCTTCGCAGGGTAGTTGTCCGGCATTCTTGTAACATGCCCTGCCCACCAACCACCTTTTGAATACTGGGTTCGCCGAAGAGCTGTGCGAGTTCATGGTTCATCCTGCGCCTGCATACTCCGTTCTCCTGCACGTCGTCGAAGATCGTTCTTAGTACTCGTCTTTCGAAAACTCCGAGCACTCGCAGATCCTTCTCGAGCTTTGTCCACGTTCCATGGCCGTAGAGAACAACCGGTCTAATAAGCGTCTAGTACAGTGTACATTTTGTACTTTGGCTCAGTCTGTTCGCCGGCAATTGCTTGTGAAGCCCATAGTAGGCACGACCTCCGCTTATAACACGTCTCCGAATCTCGCGGCTGTTGTCATTGTCCGCCGTCTCCAGTGAATCAAGGTAGACAAATTCGTCAACAACCTCGAACTCTTCGCCGCCGATGGTTAAATTACTGCCTAAGTGGTGTCGGTTCCGCTTGCCAGCATGTACTTCGTTTTGAACGCATTTATCTTTAATCCAATCTTCGCTGCTTCGAATTTTAGGCTGGTGTACGCTTCAGTCACCGCCGCAAATGTTCTGCCGACAATATCCACGCCATTAGCAAAGCAGATGAACTGATCAGATTTGTTGAAAATCGAGCCCCACGTGTTTGTATCCTCTCGGTTCATAACCCCCTGTAACATTATGTTGAACATCAAGCAAGAGGGGCGAAGTCCCCTCTGGGATACGAATGAACTCGACAGTCCACCAGAAATCCGCACACAGCACCGCGTACCATCCATCGTAGCTTTAATCAGTCTAATCAGCTTCCCGGGAAAGCCGTTCTCGTTCATAATTTTCCATAGCTCTTCGCGGTCGATGGTATAATACGCTGCTTTGAAATCGATGAACAAATGGTGCGTGGGAGTCTGTATTCATAGCCTTTCTGGAGGATCTGTCGCAACGAAAAAAAAATGGTTCGTCGTTGACCGTCCTTCAACGAAGCCGGCCTGATAACTTCCCACAAATCTGTTCGTAATTGGTGATAGTCGACGGATAATAATTTGAGATAACACTTTGTAGGCAGCATTGAGGACGGTGATTGCACGATAGTTTCACAGTCCAGCTTGTCGCCCTTTTTGTAGATCGAGCAGATAACCCCATCCTTCCACTCCTCCGGGAGTCGTTCTGCGTCCCAAATTCTCACGATCAGCCGGTGCAGACGAATGGCCAGCTTCTCCGGGCCCATCTTAATAAGCTCCGCTCCGATGCCATCCTTCCCAGCGGATTTATTGTCCTACAGTTGGTTGATAGCGTCCTTAACTTCGCTTATCGTTGGAGCTGGCGCGTCCTCCACGCTTGTCTCGCCGACGAAATTGCTTTCCCCGCCGCCATGGTCCTCTGCTTCGCCATTCAGGTCTTCGTCGAAGGGTTGTGTTCCGGATCTTAGCCGCGGAAACTATCCTGAAGCGGACAGGAAGCTTGCACGTGTTCTCGATGATTGAATTTGAGGAAATTGCGAGGATACTGCTCCTATTTTGCAGCCTTCCGAATGGACCCAACTTGTAGTAAGAAAAAGGCTGACTGCGCAAACTACGTCTTATTTCAAAGATGTCCTTTTATTAACTGGATGCTGAATACTCGTTACAAAGAGTTATCTGCTTCAATAGATTATATTGTTCTTGCTGAGATCAGCGATTTATATCAGGAGAATTAATACTTAGAGAGAGTGAGGTATACTATAATTTTACTATAATTTTCAATATTGAAATATTTCCCTCGCATGTTGCAATCTATTACCACAATGTAACTTGGCTTAGAAGTAGGGTTCACAATATATTTATTTTCTAATGAGCTGCCGCAACAGGTTGCTTCCACCTTTCCGCCACTTCACGATTGTCCGTCAGAGTACTCCCATTCTTATCCCGACACATTTTGGCTCGTGGCACAAAGCCTTTGCGGGATACGTTGAGCTTCTGATAAAACTTTCGTGTTTCTTGAGATCGATGCAGCTGCTCCAACTCTGTATACTTCGCCTCCTTCAGCTTAAAACTGGACGTAAGGGTGGGTTTAGACTAGTGATATATTCATGTGAAGAAATATGATGAGATTTATAGAAATCGCATCAACCGTTTACACTAGCGTGAACTTCTATAATGAATATATTCATATTTTCGGTGAATTTATTCACCTGAAGTAGAACTGCATCCAACTTTAGTGATTTCTCACCAGTGAGAAATTCACAAGCGTTTACATATGCTGAATTTATTCAAATTATAAATATAAAATATATCATATTTATTCTCACCCGTTTACACCTATTTTCACGTGAATAAATCCATCTATAGCTATAGATCTCCCTAATGTAAACCCGCCATAAGAACGGTGCTGACAACCAAACATTTCATCTGTGTTTCGGAGCGTGCTCATTCGTCTGAGCGCATGTGTGCTCAAGGAGTGCGAGCTCAACTGGGTACAAAAATTTTGTTGCGCATCAGCACCGAGTTGCATTTTGAAGACTGTGTTTTGGGTGTAATAACGAAACCGGATACCAACACGTAGGAGGAACAGATCAACATTCTGAGAAAAACAGTTTTCTGTTGTTTTCTTGCAAGCGCGTCAAATGGTCTTAGACAAGACGTGACAACTGGCTTCTTACTCTTCTTTCTGCATTTTCGTCAACCAATGTTATAAAATTTCGGGAGATTATTTTCCCATGAAAAACATGTGTTCTTCGTATCATGTATTTTCTGAGCTGCACAATTTTTTGTATTAATTGTTCAACCGAATGTCACATATTTCAAACAATAAGTACTTTCCTGTTATTTTGGTGTGCAAAAAAAATTAAATGTAAAAAATTAAATAGAAAACGTAGATTTGATAGTTGGAGTATGTGTTGAAATACATGAATTAAATTCATAGTTCATTTTATTCATCAAGAGATTATGGGCCTTACCGTTTACACTTCACGATGAAATCAAAATGAACGACAAGCCATTAAATTTCGTTTCACGAATTAAAGCAATGATGAGTCTTCAGGTGTAATTGAACCTGTTCAAATAGAAATTATGAATAAAAATTAACTTTTCCGTATTAAATTAGTGTTCAATGTAAATGAAAATTTTTACTTTCTTCATTTGGTAAAATAATCTCGAACAAAAATTGTATCTGAAGATAATTTTATATTATAATGATAAGTTTTAATGCGGATATCATATCGGAAAGTGTATCGAAAATAGCTCAAGTTAGGGTAAGAAAGACGTGCTTCAAGTAAATAAATAACGCCAAGTAAAAATTTTCATTCAGATTTTAACAATTTAAAAGTGCCTTCGTTCGGCCCGAGTAGTTAGACTTGTTAAAAACTAATTTCGTATCCAGATGATACAATTCATTTCGTTTTCACCGTGAAGTGTATACAGGAATAAGGCTTTATAATTGAACTTTGATATCGTTCAAACACTAACAGTTATGAAATATTGATAAAATAATACATTTCCAAAATATAACATAGCGTTTATTCAGGTTTTTGTTGTTGGTATGTATGCATTATTCAGGTTCCAACATGATTTTAAATACTTTTTCTGCTGCCTTGGTTGTTATTTGTTGTTTGATCCTCATTTTAATGCTAACTGCTTTACGGTTGGAAAATAATTGAATGTTCATCTCTGCTAGGCCGCTGCTATTATGCTTTGCTCGATGGCAAGAGAATCACAAAAAGATGTATGGTAGAAATTCCGATGCAATGTTTCCCTCTCTTCAGGAACTGACCACCGGACGTAATAGAAACGAGAACTTACAAAGAATCCATAATAGAAATTTTCGCTAAAATGAAATGTGCATGCAACTATTATTCAATTTTGAATATAATTGGCAACACTGTGAAAATGTTGGAAATCCCAGTTTTGTATATTTATCTTTGTCAACTATTTTCCCCATTAACCAATCAGAAGCCGAGTTGCAAGTGGTCCGAGTTTGACAGAAGAGGTGGTCCGGAATCGGCCCCCTATTGTCATGTCTCGTCTCAGTATGTACCTAACGTAGAAAAACTTTGGTAAAATTCAACAGGTGGAGGGAAACGGTATCATGAACAAAGCAAGCACATTGATTGTCATTGATTGTACGTCTATCAACAGGACGGCGTATCGGCCCACGAGGAGGATATCTTGGCGAATAGTGCGGTGTCGGGAGAATTTGACTGATTTCACGAAAAGACTTTGTGCCCTCCCAGCTCCCTGGACCTCAATCCCCTGGACTTTTATGTACGGTCGTACATGCTGGCTAAGCAGAGCGAACATAAACTGAGCACTATGGACCAATTTAAGAAGCTCATTTCCAAGATCTGGGACGAAATGCAGATGGACCAGGGGCATGCCCTTGCGATTCCTCTGAGAAACGTTTAAATTAAAATTGACGCAGAAGAGAATATCTTGTATTTTCGTTTTTAACACATACATTTAACATTTTTAAAGTGTATTCGAACTTATTGAACATCCTGTATATGCTGGTGGTGATAGAAATCACTGAAGATTCTAATATGATGGTTTTCAACCAACATGAACTTGTCACTTCTCAGCCTAGGTGATCTTTGTCCCCCACGTATCATCCTCTCATAAATCAAAGAACTGGGATTTACCTTACGATCATTTACCTCCTCGGGATAAACATTTTTATTCAAATGTTGGACTCCAATGATCAAAATCATAGAAAGTGTTTAAATCGAACCAAAATTCCCATCCCCAACGCAAAACGTGTTGTCTCTATCAATGAAATGAAGATCGTTTCCCAGCTAGCGTGAAATCCGTCGACCATCAGTTATTAGTTGCAATATTGTTCAACAGTGCCCTCAGCCGATCACGGCCTGTCGTTTATCAAGACCATTTGCGCACCTTCGGTTCGGAGCTCTGATTCAGGTTTTCGTCTGGGCGATCGTCGCTCTACGAGGGGGTTTCCCGAGAATCTTCACTTCGCGGTGAAATACTTGATCGACCTTAGTCTGTTGTTGATCATGGCTGATATCACACTTATATTTGCGGTTCTAAGCATACTCGCGGATGCAGCTTCTGGTAAGTTTTGTGGTAAACATAGGATATTATCGGGAGGAATCACCACCTTCAAATCTGTCTTTCAGCGGACACCTGTGGTCAGAAAAAAGTGATAGCCCAGCAGTACATCAGCCATGGGTACCGAGCGATAGCGGGGGCATGGCCCTGGCACGGGGCTATGTTCCATCGATATCAGCGATCGAGCTCGTATGCGTGTGGAGTTACCGTACTGACGGAGCAGTTTGTGATCACGGCTGCTCACTGCACCATTGATCCTGTTGGAGAACAGCGTCTTCCCGCTAGTAGGGTTTATATAAAAGTTGGATTGACCAATTTGGAGACGGCGGGAAAATATTCACAGGATCATGATGTGGATAAGATTATACGACATGACGATTACGATCAATCAAACTTTGAAAATGACATTGCTCTGATGAAGCTGTATACCGAGATCACCTATACGAACTATGTCCAACCGATTTGTATGTGGCAGGGCGATACGGCGCTGGGCAAAATAGTCAAACAAGTTGGCCACATTGTTGGCTGGGGCTTGGACGAGAACTTTGGATTGCCTAAAAATTTGAACGAAGCAACGGTGCCAATCGTCTCGAAACAGGATTGTTTAGACAGTGACGTCAATCATTATTCGCGAGTTTATCATGAGCAGAAATCCTTTTGCGCGGGGTATTCAAATGGAACGGCAGCTGGACCCGGTGATAGTGGGGGCGGTTTGTTCCTCCGTGTTGGAAACAATTGGGTGTTGAGGGGTATTGTGAGTAACGGAAGATCAGATCCAAACACGTTAAAGATTGACAGTACAAGTTATGTTGTGTTCACGGATGCAGCGCATTATATCAGCTGGATAAGAAAGCATGTTACTATCACGGCATCTGTCTCCATTGACACCGATCCTGTTGATATTCCTTCACCATTGGCCTCTGATAGTGCTGAACAAGCAAATTTGCTGGGAATTCGGGGTTGTGGTAAAGATAGTTACCCCGTGGGAACGCCTGAGGAATTGAAACGATTGTTGAATCAATATCCCTGGTTAGCGGTGATAGAGTTTCTGAACTTGAACACCCGCGTTTTGGAAGACGTATGCCATGCAGTTTTGATTCATCCTAGGTTTTTGTTGACCGCAGCACATTGTGTTCAAAGGAAAAGGTTGTCAACTATGTGGGTAAAAGTTCATAATTTAATTTCACCTAACATAACAATGTATTTTTCAAAATTTCAGTCGCTCGGTTCGGCTCAATGATTATCGACTGGACACTATAAACGACATATTTGAGATGGATGGCCGAACGATCAGAACCACATCGGAACGAATCTCGGTTCATAGCATATCGGCGCATCCGGAATACGACAATCCAAAGTTTGCCAACAATATCGCACTGGTTAGATTGGAGCAAGCAACCTCGATGACCCCGATATGTCTGCCAGCGAGGAGAGCCACCCTTCCAACGGACAAAACATTTAACATCATCGGATGGAAGAAAAACTCCCGCGTGGAAAAACCGATGATTCGGAATGTGGTTCAGATAGCTGATTTCAATGGATGCAGGAAAAAGTACGCAGAGACGAACATCCCGCTGGATACCAGTGGTGGTCAGATATGCAGCACTTACAACCACGATGATGGCGAGAATGATTGCTCGCATTATATGGGTGCAGCACCGTTTCAGTACTCGTGGAACAGTCCTCTCGAGGCACGATACTTCCTGGCGGCGATCTCAAGCTTTGGGCACGCGAATTGTAAGCGGGAGGACTTCTCCGATGTATTCACCAACGTGGCCCGTTATGCGGATTGGATTTATGAGAAGGTGAAACGGAATGAGTGATTCGTATGGATAAAATAGGATTCGTTGATTCGCTAGATATTTAGAATCGTTGTCAATTGGTACCAGTATAACGAAACTTGAGTCACAATATGTATTTGTAATGAATCTGGGATAACTATGAAACGTAATAAAACTGAATGCGTGCCAAGCGTAAATAGGACTTCTTCGATATAGCCTGATGCATCAAATGCATCTTTGTCTGATGTTCTGTTAACACGTTCGTCGACCAACGCGACGTTTATGGGTTCCTTGCGGGGCCCAACTTCCGGATAAATTATTAAATGAAGATCACATATAGTTTGTAGACAACTTTTACATGATCTAGCAATATACTTCTTAATTTGTAGACAAATAGACAACACTAACACAAGCCAAAGTCATATATGGATTTCGCAAAAAAACTGTAGTACAAACCATACGTACTATAAATTAATAAAAGATATAGTATAAACACTAACATAATATGGTTATAATTTTATTATTTTTGCATATATCCTATAGTTACACTTAGGTGCTTATTCTGTCAAATAATTTTTAAAAATCCGTTTCAATTTGAACTAGGAAAGGGCGTGTTGGGAACGTGTTAAAATATCGTGAATAACAGATGGTCAAAAGTCAGGTTATTATTCCATAGGTGACAGTGTGATTGTTGCATCGACGGGAAAGTTTTTTTGAAGTATGACTACGGCTTCAATTTCTATATGGAGAGTCACTCTACGAAATTGAAAATGAAGCATGTAACGAAATCATTAAGGGATTTCAACCGCATGTCACCCAAAATCGTTGTTAGGATTTATAATAATAAAGATGTTTTAATTAATTTGTAAATTAATCTTTATTCCTTGACCGAAAATATCGTCCCCAGGTATGGCATATCTCATCCTTACGTACAGACGAATAGTGGTCAATAGGAAGTTTACACGAAGAACAGTTTGCCAAAAATGGTTGCTTTTGTGAAAAAACACCACAAGGATGAAGATATTGTGTTCTGGCCGTACATTACGCATCATCAGCTGTGTCCAAAAATAGGAACTTAAGGTGGTCCAGACCATGTATGCGAGGGTTCCAGGAAATTTGGAGAAAAAAATTCCGGGAATTTTCTGAAAAAAAAACGATTTGTTTGATAAAATTCAATTTAACTGACGGAGAAAAAATGAATCGAAATATTTAAATACTCTGTAAACAGACTAAGAACAAGGTGAAACACATACTTCAAAACATTCATCAGTAATCTTACCAGTTATCAAACGGCCGATAAAGAGTATAGTTTTCTGCCGTGATCTCGCAAAGTGACGCAAGCGCCAAAATTGACATTTTACTTTTAGATCGATAAAGAATACCAAATTCTTTCAAACGACCGCGAAGTTTTATAGAAATGTGGAAAAATGACCCGGTAAAAGCTTGAAAACGGAATGGTGTAAGCGCCATTTCCACTGTGATGTGGCGCAAGCGCCATTTCCCTTTTAATGTAACGTAATTTGAATCTGATGCGATGTGATTTTTAATCCGTTCTGATGACATAGAATGAACGAGAAGGGACAACAAATTTCAAATAACAACATCAATCAAGGGTCAAAGCATCTTGACGATGTCCACTTACATCACTTGCTCAATGTCTTTTTCGGATGAATTGAAGCTGAGAGTTGATCGAAGGGTAAATGTCGGATTTACTGAACAGCTGCACTCTTCTAAAATCTTCATCGAAACGCATCTTATAACAAAACTCCTCGCGTAAACTGTATTTGCTTTACATCGGATAATTTCGGACGGCATTATCTTATTCAACACGGTGTTTCAATTGCATTTTGGATTGGAAAAGAAGGTGCTGTCCATAGTTGTTACAATCGGGTTCTCAACTACGTTGGCCCGCTCGACACGCTACAAAGACGGAAAATGTGTAGAAATCTTCTACCTGATGCAACCTCATGCTCCACTCAACGGTGGCATGTTGTAGAAAATATTTGGAAACAGATTCTCCCATACTTTGATGGATGAACGCCAATCGGTTGTTGAAACAGCGATTAAAATTTTCTGTTTCCACAACAAACTGGCGTTGGTAACATAGCTTAAATGAAACTGCATTTTTTTCAAAAATCGAGCCGATGGCAATGTTTTTCCATCAATTGTACACAATTTGTACAGATAAGATTTTCGTAATGTACGCGTATGCAAATTATACATGCAATTTAGCGAAAAGACTCGTACTGAAAATTTCTCCCTCTGGCGCTTGCGTCACTTTGCGAGATTACGGCAGTTTTGGTTTTCCAAATTGGCAAACCAACCAAATGGCATTCATTGCACAGATTGATTGTTCTGAGCTATGAGAGTGATTGGCAAAGCGGCAATGTTTTCAATTAAACTTGCAGCCTTGACATATGACGTTGGCTGATCAGTGTCCAGAGTGCCACTAGCAGAAAATGTCGCGGTCACGTAATTTATATCTCTGTTCGATGCACCGTAACATGTTGCATCATTATCGCTACATTAATTGCTCACAACTGAGAGAGCACCAATTACTTATGACATTTGACCATTCTGAACCCGGGATTTTAGAAAATGTTTGACATTTTCAAGCTGTTCAATAGTTAGTTTCGAAGAATGTATATTATTTATTGTAATAGGCGCGTAAAAATATTTCTTATCGATTGATGCAAATATCTCTGCAATCTATCGAGAAGTGGCGGTGTTTAAATTGCAATATTTTCTCTCTACTTTCTCATTGCCCGTAGAACGAACGCTGTATTTCACTTGTGTATCACGTGTATGTCAGCGTCTTTCGGAGGACAACTGAAATGTAAATGATTGAGAATAGATTATTCAAGTATCTCACATAGAATAACGCACAAATTGATGGCATTCAGCGTCGTCAATATCATCGTACCAGAACGCACTGACCGCAAACGTTATCCCGTTAATGATTTTCTACTAGGGTCAGTGGGGGTGATTTGGACACCCTCTTTATCTCGAAAAGTACGGCTCAACTTGGAGGAGGCATCAGTAGCATGAACAAAGCAAGCACTATGATTGAAAGAAAACGCATCGAAAGTATGTGAAAACACTCGAATAACACTAAAGAGATTCATGCGAAATTCTTTGGCCGCACTCGAAGAATCAAAAAGAACCGTTTTTCACCTCAGAAGGAACTAGAGATGCTCAATCATATTATCGATCTGAAAAATCAACTATGTGGTTTGACGTAATATGATATCCAGGAAATGGCATTTGAATTTGCTAAAAAAAAAATTACTCATCCGTTCAATCTCAAAACTCGCTTATCCGGAAGAGATTGGTTTGGTGGATTCATGAAGAGCCTAAAATGTCACATACAACAATCATTGTCACCAATGTTCTGGAAAAAAGGTAATGAAGATGGTCGAGTTTCAAGCGACATAGCATGCGCTGCCATAACTATTTAGCAAATAGTGACGTCAGTCGTTGTGTTTATCTTTGATTGCCCACCGCATCCATGTAAAAATGCTATTTATCAATTAAAAACGTACATTTTTGTAGAGCTCCCGCTGAATATGAGGCTAATGTGATAGTGAGGAGTGAATATTTGTGAAATCACGTCGAAAAAGACGAATAAAAGTTATATTTCCATGTGCCATTTTCTCTCCCCCGCGTTCATAGAAACACACGAAGTTTCATTATTTTACCGTTATGAAGTTGATGTTTCGTAGGCTCTCAGTGTCGGTGTGTATGGTGTGAGATAATAATCGCTAAATAATCAAAATTTCACCGGAAATGTTACTGCTTTAGAGAACTAAGAGAACGCTGTCTGAAAATCGGTACCTTGCTGGTGGTAGCGGTTCTGAAGCAACGGGGTGTCGCAGAACGAATTCCAATGAATATTTTGAAACTTTAGGACAATACCTAGAGCATAGGGGGGGGGGGGGGTTGCATAGGGGTTTTAGAAAATTCGTAAAATAGCCAAAATGGCTGCCATTTTTGTTAAAAACGAGTTGTTTTTCATGTAAAATCAATGAAGCTCATAAAAAATCGAAAAATTCAAATATCAAAAAACGGCTATGAAACGCTCTAGATAATTCATTTATACATGCTGATTAAATATTTCAGTCAAATCAGCCTGAGATATCGATACCACCATGGTTTCGAGAAAAACGCGTTTAAAAATTCGTACAGTCATACTATATCCCTTGAGGTGACTCCATACTATTGGCTACTATACTATACTATACTTTCCAACGAAATTACATATTGAAAAATCCTTTTAAGACAACATTTCTGGGGCATAAGCTTCCCAAAAATGCAATAAAAATAAATTCGATTTTTTCGATTTCCCGGGGTCCCCCCTTAGGCTGGTTCGTCTCTATAGAGGGTATGCTACATGTTGGATAACGCCATCATTTTATATCTTTATTTGGCAGACTTATCTCACTTCTTAACTAGGCGAACCTAGCCAGAATTTTCACCTGCCCCCGGGCTTCTGAATGCCAAAGGGGGACTAGGCTCTGCGGAATGCACGTATCTGCATGCTCGTGCTGTTTCAGTCCTGACCGAGAAATTGTCGGACAATCGCGCAGGTGCTAAGGATGACCGACTTTTGGATGCAGGCCAATTCCTTCTCCATGTTCAACACCTTTAGCGCTTCCAGAAGTGTCTTCGGGACAATTCCAGTTCCAGAGAGAACGACTAGAACAATTCTTGGGACCTCCCTTAGCCCCCACAGTTCCTTGAGCTCCACGGCCAATGGTCGGTACTTGCAGATTTTGCGACCGTGGGTCTCCTCCAGATTCTGGTTCAGTGGAATAGCGACATCGATGATGGTGACTTTGCGGTCGCTCTTGTCGTAAACCATTATATCTGGGCGGTTGTGGTGGATCGAGAGGTCGGTCAGAACAGTGCGATCCCAGTTTTTTTTTTTTTTTTTTTTTTTTTTTTTCCCTCCTCTCACCCCCATCTCTAAGAAACTCATACTCGAGCTTCCTAGAGTTGGTCTCCTTTTTTTTTGTTTCACAGGACGCTACAACACTTAGAGGTAAGAGTACAATACATAACAATTAGTACCTGTTGGATCCCAGTGAAATGATATTCTTTTAAGGGATCCAAAAAGAGTGCACAATTAAAATTAAAAGTGCACTAATTATTAAGATCAGACTACTGTATGTCTACAATTATGTCTGTCTGTCAGTCTGTCTACATAAAAAATTGAAATATCTATATTAAAAAAGAGTTAATTTTCGTCTTCAGGAGCAATCGCAGCTTTGCCCTGAACAAGTCTATACTGGTTATCGCCCTGATATGCGAAGGTAAACTGTTGAATAGCGACGGTCCATTAAAAAGAAAACGCTGTTGACCAATGCTAGATGTTGCTCGAGTTCGTAATAAGTGTTGTGCTTGTCGTGTAACGTAATGATGACTCGCGGTGGGGATTGTCATGTTATGGTGTATGTTGTTATTGTGTAATATGTTATGTATAAGTTTCAAAGACTGAAGTTCCCGCAATACAATAAGAGGCAAGATACTGTGAGTCTCATTTTGATACAGGTCTAGAGTTGAGTACAAACTCGGTAGCCTATAAATTATTTTAAGACACCTGTTCTGCAATGTTTGTATTTTTTTAAGTCTTGTTTTGCATGCATAGCCCCAAACCAGTAGCCCGTATTGGAGTTGAGAATGGATGCATGCAAAATAGAAGTTAATCAGAGCTTTGTGAGGCAGGAAAGGTGATACTCTCTTCAAGATACCACAAAGGGATGCGAGTTTTTTTACGACGAAATTTACATGGAAGCTCCACGACAAGGTTGAGTCTAAAATGACACCCAGGTATTTGAAGCTATGCACCTTTTTAATAGGTACATTTAAAATATATGGATCAGCACCTATCGTTATTTTCTTCCTAGGAGAATGGAAGAACATGTATTTAGTCTTCGTCAGGTTGAGTGACAGTAGATTGGACTGAAAGTAATCCCCAAGAAGAACCAGATCATACTCGATATGTGACACTATAGTTCCCGAGTCGGGACTTGGGTAAAATAGAGCTGTATCATCAGCAAACAGTTTTGCAGTTCCTTTTAAAGGTAGATTGCCAATATCGTTCACATACAACAAAAATAACAGAGGTCCAATATTGCTGCCTTGAGGTACCCCAATACTTATAGAACACAATGTGCTTTTGGCATTATTTACTGCTACATATTGTTGCCTATCAGTTAAATAACTTCGCACTATATCATTGGCTATTCCTCGGATTCCGTACGTGTTCAGTTTTTTCAATAATATACTATGATCGATAGTGTCAAAAGCCTTTTTAAGGTCTAGGAAGAGTGCACCAACCATCATTTTTCGATCAATTCCATTAATAATTTCATCTACAAGCTCAGTGACTGCTGTTGTCGTACTACAAACTCGCCTGAAACCGTATTGAAACTTGTAGAAGACTTTATTTATGTCGAAGAATTCGCATAATCTGTTCACAAGCATTCTTTCAAAAATCTTGTTGAATACAGAAAGCGTTGAAATTGGTCGATAATTGCATGGATTCGAGGCTTCACCAGATTTGAAGACTGGCACTACTCTAGCTACTTTGAGGCATTTAGGATAACTACCTGTGGTTAGTATTCTGTTGAACATGTCTGAGCAGATTCTAGCGAAAGCTGACGAGTTCTCTTTAATTAATTGTGCCGGGACGTTATCAGGGCCGCAAGTTTTTTTACTGTTCAGTTCATTTATTATTCTTAAAACTTCATTTGGTGTTGATGGGTGCAGAAAGATCGAGTTTTGGACATATCGAGAATGAGAAAGCGGTGAGTGGTCGTTATTTCTGGGAATTTTGTTCGATAATTCCTGCCCAATTTTCGAGAAATAGTTATTGAAAATTTCGCACACTTCCTCATCGTTAGAAATTTTCGCACCGTTAGTGGGTTAGTGTAATTTCTGATTTCTGGGTAGAGCCAAGTAAACAATTAATTGTTTTCCACATTTTGGCTTGACTTGAGTAGTTCAACACTTGTTGGAAATATACTCTTTTACATTTACGTTTTTCAGAGAGAACTTTGCTTGTTATGTGTATTAACATCTCTTTCAAGTGCGAGTCATTTGGTCGAGTCTTAACCTTCTTCAGAATTTTGTTTTTCATTTTTATCAATTTCCAAAGGTCAAAAGACATCCAAGGACAGTTTTTTCCTTTGGTTTTTATCTCCACAGAAATAGTTTTGGAGCATTGAGACAACATTGAGTTGTACGTTGACGTAAGATTACTCAAACACAACTCGACGCTCTCTCCGCAAACAACCGTGTTCAGGAAATCTTTGAAGCAGGCGTTAAGACTTCTGCGATCTACAATAGTCTTAGTCAATTTAGTTTTTTCTTTACATCCATATAATTTTAATGAGGAGATTATCAACGAAAGTCTGAAAAAACCGTGTCGTTACGAAGATATGGCACATCGTCAAGTCTACATACAACATGGTCTAAAATATTATTGCTTACTGTACGTGTTACATAGGTATTCGAACACACGAATCCCAGTGATTGTAGGAGGCTAGTGTACCGTAACACAATGTTATTATGTGACAGATTCACAGGAACATTGATATCACCAACAACGAATAGGGGTCTAGACTTTGAGGCACTTAGTTTATTTTCTAAAATGTCATGAAATTTGTTGAAGTCAAAAGAAGGAGAACGGTATACACTTAGTATTTCAAATAACTGACCATTTATAGACAGCTCGATGTGTATAAAATGAAATCCATTCACAGTCTGATTGTCAATAATTCTATTTCTTATTGAATTGTTCACAAAAACAGCCAACCCACCAGCAGAGACTTCTCGACAAGAAAATACAGCTGTATACCCAACAATGTTATAAATCGAACAGTATTCAGCTTTGAGCCATGTCTCACCAATTACAATTACATCTATGGACACATTACATTGGTCAAGAAACAGCTTAATATTGTCAAATTTTGATAAGTCATTTATTCCTCGTAGATTCCATTGGAGAATTCTCAGGTGTTCACCGTTAAGAGTACTCAATCCAATGTTAAAGTCATTAATATCGTCATGATAAAAATTCATAGCTTTATAATTTTTAATTCATAGCATAGCTTCAAATTTAGTTGCTGAAAAAGGCCTTGTATGGTCTCAATGCAAATCTTCTGGTCCGACTTTTGGCCAAGACACCTGGTATCGATCCCAGAACACTGTTACTGATTGAAATATTATCCTGAATTACTTTACATGAACATTAGTATGTTTTTTCGATGATCACATGATCAAATTTTTGTTATATATTTGGTAGTTTGAAGCTCGTTATAATGATTAAACATTATTGATGTGTGTGTAGCTCAGTGTACAATGTAATTTTTTATTTATATATACTGTATTGGTTTGTAAATATTAGACGATTTGTTACTTCTTCTTCTTGAATGGCACTAACGTTCCCAGTGGAACTTTTGCCTTCTCAACGTAGGTATTACTTGCGTCATTTTTATTAATAGTACTTAGTTGAGATTTCCAAGCACACGCCTTGAATGTATTCTGGAGTGGCAGGATCTAGAATACGCGTGACCACAATGCAATGCACATTTCTTTGACGAAAAATCACCCGGCCAGAACGGGAATCGAACCCGAACCGAGCATAACTTTGTATGACGCTAACCTCTCGGCCACGGGAGCACGAGGAGCGATTTGCTTAAGGAGTCCAAATTAC
Organism: Toxorhynchites rutilus septentrionalis; assembly: GCF_029784135.1. Taxonomy (NCBI): domain Eukaryota; kingdom Metazoa; phylum Arthropoda; class Insecta; order Diptera; family Culicidae; genus Toxorhynchites; species Toxorhynchites rutilus. The sequence goes on along the minus strand of NC_073746.1, from coordinate 27,155,222 downwards.
TCCCACTTACCCTACTGGGCAAAGGGCACTAACCGTAGCCTAGCTTTGGATTTTAGGATATGTGGAATCGTACCGTGGAAACCCTATAAGGTCGTTAGCCGGCTGCCATGTGAAGTCATGCAAAATCAATTTGGTTTGAGAATCGCTCAAGTTACTCCAGATGGACATAAAACTGAGGAAAAATCCGATAAAATTTTTGAAAGTGATTCAAGTCCATCTGAGCTTCCAGCTAAACGAGAAACGTGATCCAAACAGCTTTTGAATTAATTCAATTCTGGTTTTTCAAATATTTCCGATTATGTCCGGAAAAATGTTACTTGTATGATAGGATTGGGTGTCGCAGTGATTTTCATATTTTTCAATATTTTATTCTTCTTCTTCTTTTTCTCCATTGGTGCTAGCGTTCCTAGGGGAACTTCAATGTATTCTGAGTGGCAAGCCCTAGAACACGCGTGCAACATTACATTTCGGGACAAAATTCTTTGACGAAAAATCCCCTGAACGTAATGGGAATGGATCCCGAATCCCGGCCCGATTGATTGATTGATTTAGAGAGGCTTTAGAATCGGATTTTTAGGAGACTATTAGAGAACTGAAAAGTTCATTCGCCTCTAGCCTTGAAAAAGACCAATCAATCAATCAAAGTCCCGGGATTAAACCCACGACCGTTGTTTGGTAAAGTTTGGTAAGCGAACGCGCAGCCGTTCAGACGACGGAGACTCCCTCCCGGCATGATATGTGTGACGCTATCCACTCGGCCACGGGAGAATTGCAACATATTTCAATATGACCACCCACATGGAACAGTGTGATTCTAACGTTTACAGTCATATAGTTGTAGCTAAATAGGAGGCAGATTGCCTCTAGAATGGTCTTACTCCGGAACGAAAAATTCGGACACTTGATAGAAAATTTAGATGACCATTCCAGACCATTCTGGAAGGTGGCCAAGGTCCTTAAGTCGCATTCGAAGCCAGTTCCTCCTCTCAAGGTTGTAGATTCACTGCTAGTAGCACCAGTAGATAAAGCAAATGCGATAGGTAATCATTTTCCTAAGCTCAATTTTCAACAGATGCTTAGAGTTGCCCTACTTCCCGAACATCTGTAAGATTGCAAAGATTGTACCGATTCGTAAACCCGGAAAAGATCCAACGATGCCTTCAAGTTATAGACCCATCGCCTCCTATCAGCGTTGGGCAAACTCTTCGAAAAGCTCATTCTCATTCGTTTGAACAGATTCGTCGATGAAAACAACATTTTGTTGCCTGAACAGTTTGGGTTCAAGATAGGGCATTCAACTATTCATCAGCTTGCGCGGGTGGTAAACAACATCAGAAAGAATAGGGCTGTATCTAAGTCCACAGCCATGGCGTTGTTAGACGTTGAAAAAGCGTTTGACAATGTCTGGCATGCAGGACTTGTGTACAAGCTTTGTTCTTTCAATTTTCCTGTACACCTCGTTAAAATTGTTCGCAGTTACCTTCAGCAAAGGTCATTTAGGGTATCGTTGAATGGTTGTCTTTCGGACTCATTTTCCATCGCAGCAGGGGTCCCGCAGGGCAGTCTGCTGGGCCCCTTGCTATGCAGCATATTCACCTCAGACATTCCCCCCCTATGAGATGGATGCGTGTTCTTTTTGTTCGCAGACGACACTGCAATTGCTGTCAAGGGGAGAATGCCTCGAGAAATTACGAACAAACTTCAACGATGCCTTAATTCTTTTGCTAACTATGCAAAAACATGGAAAATAAAAATCAATACCTCCAAAACCCAAACTGTTATGTTTCTCCATCGTCAATCCCCAAAACTAATACCTCCTCCGTCTTGTGTGGTTGTTATGGATGGCGCTAGAGTTGAGTGGTCAGCTGAGGTAAAATACTTGGGTTTGCTACTAGATCAGAAACTAATTTTCCGCTCGCATGTAGAAACAACATTGCTAAAGTGCTCCGCTCTGGTTAGGTGCTTATATCCGTTAATCTGTCGCAGATCCCGCCTCTCGAGAGTATACAAATTGGCAGTCTACAAGCAAATCATTGCACCTGCCATCTTTTGCGCAGCTCCGGTGTGGGAATCTTGCGCACAAACTCACAGGAACAAAATCCAGGTTGCACAGAATAGGATCTTGAGGATGATCCTTGATTGTCCTTTTGACATCAGAACTTCAGACCTCCATCAACAGGCTTGCATCTCAAGAATAGATCCTGAAATTTATGACATAAAATCAAATTTTTTTACTAAATGCCATGCCTCAGAGCATGCTTTAATACGCGACTTGTACATTGTAGGTTAGGTTAGGTTAGGTCTGCTTAGTATACTTGATTATTAGTTTATAGTAGGTTAGACTTAGATTTAGTGTATTAAATTCAAAACCAATTCCACCAAGGTGGTAAATCAATTACTTAAAATTGAATCCTATATCTAAATGTAAATAATATTCCTATCATCCACTTAACCAAAGATGTAAAGAGAAATCTGAATCACTTGTAAAAAAAATAATGTATATATTGTATAACAAACAAACCCAGAAGAATAAAGAAAACTTGTATATATATATATATATATATATATATCCCACCGTCCCACCGCAATCTATTGACTTTTTCCTGATTTGCAACGGAGTTATCTCGAGTAATTCGAGTATCTTATGGTTCTTGTGCCTTCTCCATTCTCCGTTTTCTGACTGTACTCTACCTGCGATAGTACGCAGCACTTCCGTTTGGGAACTCCAAGGTAGGTTCAGCTCGTGAAGACTTCGCTTCTAGTTTGGGGTAGGTATCCTCCAGATGTTGTAAATATAGGATCGCCTATATAACGATGTTCAACTTCTTCGCTCCGGGGTGGAGCTTACAGTACAAATAAAGCATTGAGCTGCAAATCTATTTTTTTTTTATTTTTTAAAGATGATGATGGTCCCACCTCATTCCCCTACAAAGGTTTGAGCGGGACGAGTTATCTTATTGATAATTATTATATTACGGTATTTATATTTTTCATCAACTAATCAGTATGCAAATTAAATTGAAAGGAAAACGGACTGGTTATCTCGCAGACATAGATTACTAATCGAAAGAACAATATAAGCCATTATCTGATCGTATTTATTCCATGGCATGTCGAGAGAATTTTCACCCCGGGAAGACCCTAGACCGATCGGGAATTGAACCCAATACCTATATCAGTATTAGCCACAAATTTACAAGGGAATTCCCGCTTCATCAGATCCCCGGCCACGATTCTATCGTTTCCGAGTTCAAGCAGCTGAGCAAACCCAAGCCTAATTCTAGCCGATACTTCAGGTCCATTACTTATCCCAAGGCATGTCAAGAAAGTTTCCAACCCGAAAAAATCCTTGACCGATCAGGAATTGAACCCAATACCTATGTCAGTATTAGCCTTGAATTTACAAAGGAATTCCTGCTTCACTGGATACCCGGACAACGGTCTGTTAATCGTTTTCGAGACCAGACAGCTGAGAAAACCTAAGCCTAATTCTAGCCGATACTTCAGGTCCTACATTCAACATGGAGTATAAACGTATCAACCTGAAGTCTGCAATGAGATCCGCCACAACACAGAAAAATCTCGTTATAATTATCTGTTGAAAAGATGAATTTACGTTTGAACTATCCCTATCATCATTCCGGTTTCCACATACAACCCCTTTGAAATGCTTTTATTTTATTCGCGATAAACTACTTTTGCTTATGCTCGATCTCAAGTATTTCTATGTTTGACACGCGCGCGGGCTCAAACTATTGCAGACTTCACAATTATTTTATTTTTAAAAATTTAATTGAAATAAAAAAAACAATTAATACCATCATCATCAGTCTTAAGATAAAATGAGTAAAAAAATGGACACACTCACACACAAAAGACAATACATAATTCATTATATGAATACATGATGATGGTCCCCTTACAAAAGTTTGAGCTCTTGTTGATAATTATATTTATATTGAAATTTATTGTACTATACAACTAACCAGTTAAAATATTGAATAAAAAGAACAAGAAAGAGATGAACTGGTTATATCACAGGCATAGATACCTAATCGAAAGAACTACTTAAATCATCATTTTGACGCATTTATTCCATGGCATGTCGAGAGAATTTCCAACCCGGGAAGACCCTAGACCGATCGGGAATTGAACCCAATTCCTATGTCAGTATTAGCCACGAATTTACAAGGGAATTCCCGCTTTATCAGATCCCCGGCCACGATGCTATCGTTTCCGAGTTCAAGCAGCTGAGCAAACCCAAGCCTAATTCTAGCCAATACTTCAGGCCCATTACTTATCCCAAGGCATGTCAAGAAAGTTTCCAACCCAAATCCTTGAACGATCAGGAATTGAACCCAATAACTATGTCAGTATTAGCCTTGAATTTACAAAGGAATTTCTGCTTCACTGGATACCCGAAAACGGTCTGTTAATCGTTTTCGAGACCAGACATCTGAGCGAACCTAAGCCCTAATTCCAGCCGATACTTCAGGTCCTACATTCAACATGGAGTATAAACGTATCCACCTGAAATCTGCAATGAGATCCGCCACAACACAGAAAAATCTCGTTATAATTATCTGTTGAAAAGATGAATCTACGAGTATTCCAGTTGAGCTATCCCTAGCTTCAATCCGGTTTCCACATTAAACCCGTTGGAACGTTTTTATCTGATTCGAGAAAAATTTGTTCATGTTCAATCTCATGCTTCTCTATGTGTGTGAACGCGCGCGGGCTCAAACTATTGTTTAAAGTGAAATTTGTATGTACGACAAAAGAAAAAAAATACGACTTAAGATCCGCAAACAATTAACATTCCATCATCATCATAGTCATAAATAAAGAAACACAAATATCCGTTATAACTTCGTCATCTTACATGCTAACATTGATTAACATTGATTCTATACTGGGTTACAAATCCAAATCATGCTTCAAAAACTCTTTACAAATACTACGGAACATTCGAAGATTTGTTGCTGTCTTTGCTTCATTTGGTAATGTATTGTAAAGTCGATATCCTCTGTAAAAAAGAGAATTTTGGGTACAAGACATTCGAAAGTTCATGGTTCTGAGGTCACTTGCTTGTCTTGTGTTATATCGGTGCATATCTCTCCCATACGTTATCGTGTTTTGTAGATAATTCGGTGTCATACCGTTAGTCATCTTATATATGAACGTGCAGTACTTAATACGCTGACTCACTGACATCCATTGCAGGCATTCGAGCCTAAATCTTCGTGGAGTTAGTCGATCACATCTCAATATAAGGCACATCGCCTTGTTTTGCACAATTTGCATTCTTTGCATTTGCCTCTTATTTGCAAGAAATAGCACAGATGCACAATAATCAAAATGTGGAGCAATTAGTGCCTTATAGATAGTGATTTTACTTTCAAAGGTCAAGAATCGATTAATTCTACAGAGCACTCCATATTTTTGAGCTGCCTTCTTTATAGTATAGTTTATAAAACCCAGAACCCTCAAATGACCAATTATGTATTATTGTAACTACTACCTTCATGCAGCAATCATCAAATGACGATGGTCCAGCTTTTCTCCGGTCATACACGCTCTACTTCTTTGCAACTAGAATCATCGAACAATTTTTGGTATTTATAACAAAACAATAGAAGCCTCATATCAACTGTCGCGCTATGTACGGTCCTACTCTGAACAGTGAAAGAAAGCAACATTCTGACGTCGAAAAAACAATTTCATGTAATTTCCGACACTGTTACAGATGCTATGAGCCTTTTATACAATCTTAATCTTCCTTCGTGCGAGCAGCGCACGTTTATGATACTGTTGTTGAAGAACCGACCATCCATCCTGTCCCTAATAGCCTTCCAATAGACTACAAAGCTCCCGATTACACAACTGAAAATCGGTAACCAGCTCCTTTTTGCGTCGCCACTTTAGTAGTACTGGTCCCAGCGATCGTAATCCTCTGTATTTTCTCCCCTTTTTCGACTACGCAATTCCCTGACATAACTAGATCCTAGGCTGATTGTCCGGAGGGATTTATTCATATCTAGAGATCGCTCGCTATCCGCAACCTGCAACCCGTTCGATACTATATATACTATATATATATATATATATATATATATATATATATATATATATATATATATATATATATATATATATATAGAGATCGCTCGCTATCCGCAACCTGCAACCCGTTCGATACTATATATACTATATATATATATATATATATATATATATATATATATATATATATATATATATATATATATATATATATATATATATATAGTATATATAGTATCGAACGGGTTGCAGGTTGCGGATAGCGAGCGATCTCTAGATATGAATAAATCCCTCCGGACAATCAGCCTAGGATCTAGTTATGTCAGGGAATTGCGTAGTCGAAAAAGGGGAGAAAATACAGAGGATTACGATCGCTGGGACCAGTACTACTAAAGTGGCGACGCAAAAAGGAGCTGGTTACCGATTTTCAGTTGTGTAATCGGGAGCTTTGTAGTCTATTGGAAGGCTATTAGGGACAGGATGGATGGTCGGTTCTTCAACAACAGTATCATAAACGTGCGCTGCTCGCACGAAGGAAGATTAAGATTGTATAAAAGGCTCATAGCATCTGTAACAGTGTCGGAAATTACATGAAATTGTTTTTTCGACGTCAGAATGTTGCTTTCTTTCACTGTTCAGAGTAGGACCGTACATAGCGCGACAGTTGATATGAGGCTTCTATTGTTTTGTTATAAATACCAAAAATTGTTCGATGATTCTAGTTGCAAAGAAGTAGAGCGTGTATGACCGGAGAAAAGCTGGACCATCGTCATTTGATGATTGCTGCATGAAGGTAGTAGTTACAATAATACATAATTGGTCATTTGAGGGTTCTGGGTTTTATAAACTATACTATAAAGAAGGCAGCTCAAAAATATGGAGTGCTCTGTAGAATTAATCGATTCTTGACCTTTGAAAGTAAAATCACTATCTATAAGGCACTAATTGCTCCACATTTTGATTATTGTGCATCTGTGCTATTTCTTGCAAATAAGAGGCAAATGCAAAGAATGCAAATTGTGCAAAACAAGGCGATGTGCCTTATATTGAGATGTGATCGACTAACTCCACGAAGATTTAGGCTCGAATGCCTGCAATGGATGTCAGTGAGTCAGCGTATTAAGTACTGCACGTTCATATATAAGATGACTAACGGTATGACACCGAATTATCTACAAAACACGATAACGTATGGGAGAGATATGCACCGATATAACACAAGACAAGCAAGTGACCTCAGAACCATGAACTTTCGAATGTCTTGTACCCAAAATTCTCTTTTTTACAGAGGATATCGACTTTACAATACATTACCAAATGAAGCAAAGACAGCAACAAATCTTCGAATGTTCCGTAGTATTTGTAAAGAGTTTTTGAAGCATGATTTGGATTTGTAACCCAGTATAGAATCAATGTTAATCAATGTTAGCATGTAAGATGACGAAGTTATAACGGATATTTGTGTTTCTTTATTTATGACTATGATGATGATGGAATGTTAATTGTTTGCGGATCTTAAGTCGTATTTTTTTTCTTTTGTCGTACATACAAATTTCACTTTAAACAATAGTTTGAGCCCGCGCGCGTTCACACACATAGAGAAGCATGAGATTGAACATGAACAAATTTTTCTCGAATCAGATAAAAACGTTCCAACGGGTTTAATGTGGAAACCGGATTGAAGCTAGGGATAGCTCAACTGGAATACTCGTAGATTCATCTTTTCAACAGATAATTATAACGAGATTTTTCTGTGTTGTGGCGGATCTCATTGCAGATTTCAGGTGGATACGTTTATACTCCATGTTGAATGTAGGACCTGAAGTATCGGCTGGAATTAGGGCTTAGGTTCGCTCAGATGTCTGGTCTCGAAAACGATTAACAGACCGTTTTCGGGTATCCAGTGAAGCAGAAATTCCTTTGTAAATTCAAGGCTAATACTGACATAGGTATTGGGTTCAATTCCTGATCGTTCAAGGATTTGGGTTGGAAACTTTCTTGACATGCCTTGGGATAAGTAATGGGCCTGAAGTATTGGCTAGAATTAGGCTTGGGTTTGCTCAGCTGCTTGAACTCGGAAACGATAGCATCGTGGCCGGGGATCTGATAAAGCGGGAATTCCCTTGTAAATTCGTGGCTAATACTGACATAGGAATTGGGTTCAATTCCCGATCGGTCTAGGGTCTTCCCGGGTTGGAAATTCTCTCGACATGCCATGGAATAAATGCGTCAAAATGATGATTTAAGTAGTTCTTTCGATTAGGTATCTATGCCTGTGATATAACCAGTTCATCTCTTTCTTGTTCTTTTTATTCAATATTTTAACTGGTTAGTTGTATAGTACAATAAATTTCAATATAAATATAATTATCAACAAGAGCTCAAACTTTTGTAAGGGGACCATCATCATGTATTCATATAATGAATTATGTATTGTCTTTTGTGTGTGAGTGTGTCCATTTTTTTACTCATTTTATCTTAAGACTGATGATGATGGTATTAATTGTTTTTTTATTTCAATTAAATTTTTAAAAATAAAATAATTGTGAAGTCTGCAATAGTTTGAGCCCGCGCGCGTGTCAAACATAGAAATACTTGAGATCGAGCATAAGCAAAAGTAGTTTATCGCGAATAAAATAAAAGCATTTCAAAGGGGTTGTATGTGGAAACCGGAATGATGATAGGGATAGTTCAAACGTAAATTCATCTTTTCAACAGATAATTATAACGAGATTTTTCTGTGTTGTGGCGGATCTCATTGCAGACTTCAGGTTGATACGTTTATACTCCATGTTGAATGTAGGACCTGAAGTATCGGCTAGAATTAGGCTTAGGTTTTCTCAGCTGTCTGGTCTCGAAAACGATTAACAGACCGTTGTCCGGGTATCCAGTGAAGCAGGAATTCCTTTGTAAATTCAAGGCTAATACTGACATAGGTATTGGGTTCAATTCCTGATCGGTCAAGGATTTTTTCGGGTTGGAAACTTTCTTGACATGCCTTGGGATAAGTAATGGACCTGAAGTATCGGCTAGAATTAGGCTTGGGTTTGCTCAGCTGCTTGAACTCGGAAACGATAGAATCGTGGCCGGGGATCTGATGAAGCGGGAATTCCCTTGTAAATTTGTGGCTAATACTGACATAGGTATTGGGTTCAATTCCCGATCGGTCTAGGGTCTTCCCGGGGTGAAAATTCTCTCGACATGCCATGGAATAAATACGATCAGATAATGGCTTATATTGTTCTTTCGATTAGTAATCTATGTCTGCGAGATAACCAGTCCGTTTTCCTTTCAATTTAATTTGCATACTGATTAGTTGATGAAAAATATAAATACCGTAATATAATAATTATCAATAAGATAACTCGTCCCGCTCAAACCTTTGTAGGGGAATGAGGTGGGACCATCATCATCTTTAAAAAATAAAAAAAAAATAGATTTGCAGCTCAATGCTTTATTTGTACTGTAAGCTCCACCCCGGAGCGAAGAAGTTGAACATCGTTATATAGGCGATCCTATATTTACAACATCTGGAGGATACCTACCCCAAACTAGAAGCGAAGTCTTCACGAGCTGAACCTACCTTGGAGTTCCCAAACGGAAGTGCTGCGTACTATCGCAGGTAGAGTACAGTCAGAAAACGGAGAATGGAGAAGGCACAAGAACCATAAGATACTCGAATTACTCGAGATAACTCCGTTGCAAATCAGGAAAAAGTCAATAGATTGCGGTGGGACGGGCACATCGTGCGGATATCAAATAACAATTTATTTCAAAACTACTTTTTAAAACCTTTCGGCATCAGGAAAGGAGAAGCACAGTGCGGATGCTGGCTCGACCAAAGCGGAGGCGACTTGCGAGTGACACAGTGCTTGGGATCCTGGTGACAAACCGTCTAGAACCGAATTAAACGTAGAGGTTTTCTTGATACTTTAACGGTCTTCCCGGCTCTAACCTGCTAGATAAGCTAAGCAATATGAGGTGGGGCACCTAATTCTATTGAAATATGCCTTTTTTCCCGCTGAAATCGATTCATCCACTGACGGTATCACTTAAGCACGACTTCTTCCGGGAACGACTAAAAACCGCAGGTTTTGAGATTCGACTGTGGTTCCTTGTTTCGCCAACTAAGCCCTGGTACCTGGAGGGCAATCCAATCTGGAGTCATCATATTCACAGTAGTGCGAGACCGTACAACACCAGTTTGAGTTTTGATTATTCACTTTATTGATTACAAAGGTACACATTCGTCGCTTCGCATCTCTCAAGTCGACGATCGAGCGCGTGTGATGATCGAGCAATTTGTAATACTATCGCTGCATCGCTGCTAAGGACTAAGGATTTTTTGTAGCTTTTATTTAACTAAACAATAAAACAATTCGGGAGGGACGAAAGGTGTGAGAAAGATACACTACTAACTATATTCGTAGGGGGTCAATTAGGGTGAAAACGTATCCGGGACACGATAAAATTAGGTGTTAGAGTTTAAAAGAGAACGTGCTAAAATGATTTTTTGTTATACATTTTATTATTTTGTTTTTTGTTGTTTTTTTTTCCTTCGTGAACGAACTAACATTTGCTGAAAAAATAATGGTGATTGATTTCATTCTGCATGCTTTCATCTATGTTTGTAAAATAGGTTTTTTTTCTTTCTTTCTTTCTACGTTTAGCGTTTAATGGTAACTTTTCTTCTCGCTTGTAGCCGGTGCTCGTATATGAAAACACTTCTTTTTTTTTCTATAAGGAACACTATATGTGATGATTTGCAAATCGTAACTGTGCTGAACCACTGCTTCTAAAAACAAAAAAAAATTCTGATATCACTTCAGATTTTCACTAGCTCGGAATAAGAGAATACTTTCGTTCTGATCACATTCGAGGAAATGGGCTTTCCTCCGCATTTTTTTTTATTTGTATAGCCATGTATATATTATTTCGCATGCTCTTTTTCAACTAAAGTCTATTTGAGTAACAATCGGATGCATTAAACTAAGTAAAAGTGGATTAACAAATGACAAAAAAAATAAATCGAACCTAATTAACTAACCAATGATAAACTTCAACAAACACTTTTAACGTTCTTCATCGTTTTTGAAACAAATCAAACCTTTACAAAACATGATAGATTTTTTGTTCACATATAACTTTGCTCTGTTCATGATACACACACAATTGATTTAATTTTAGTACGAATATCGCTTATTTGGCTTTGGTTGAACTTTTTTTTTAATTACGCTTGTTTCGTGTCACGCTTTTGCTCCCGCGGGCTAAAAGTGGGACAATTTGCTTTCGATAGTTTTTCTCGGAGTTCATTTTAAGATTATAATTACAAACAAAGAACATATGGCAAAACGAGTATTTTTTGTGTATTTCCTCTCTTCTCCGCATGGGGAAGACGTACGGATTGTGAGGAAATGAGTGCTCTTAACGATTGAAACTCTACACGCTAGATTCTTACTTCGCTAGATCGAGCTAATGTTTATGTTACACAAAAAAAAAGTGGATTGTTCTACGACTACAGTGTGCTTACGACGAACTATTGGTAATCTACATTCGACTACTCGACCAAGGTCTCGAGGTCTTTCTGTGAATTGAACGCGGAAAAAGTAGATAATCTTACTGAGTGCTAACAGGAATTTCGTTGAATTGTACATCGTAACTTGTTCGTTGGGTCTTGAGGGGAGTTCTTGGGACGTGTTCGTACCTCGAGAACCCTCGACCAACAGTTCGGTGGTCCTAATCACCGCCGGGTTTCAGACGCGCTGGGTTCTGGTCAAGTAACCTGTACCTGCTCACTATCTTCATCGTCGTCGTCGTTCGCTTCCATCTTGATCTCGAGATGGGCACTGTGAGAACTGCCCGCTGGCGAAGCCGGTTCGGAAGGTGTCGAGCTACGCGACGAGTTCTGGTCCGGCTGGGCGTGATGCTGTTGCTGCTGATGGGCCTGGACTTGTGCTAGCGACGCCTGATGGTGTTGGAGTTGTGACTGTTGCGGTTGGTGGTGATGGGGCTGCAACCTCAGCGGAATAGGAAGCTGAGTTACCTTGCCCATGAAGGAACGGATCTCTTCGAAGTACGAATCTTCGGGAATCCCTCGGGAGTTCCGTCGGGCCGCTCGTAGACGTTCATCCAAACCCAGACCCAGTCCGGCCGCGTCTGCCTCGTGCTTCTTGAGGTGACGATCGAGATTGGTCTGTTGACCGAAGCAACGCTCACAGAGGGCACACTTGAAGGGACGCTCCTTGTTGTGGATGTTCCGAACGTGACGCTGGAGATTGCTGGATATGCTGAAGGAACGTTCGCAGTACTTGCACTTGTACGGCTGCTCGCCGGTGTGCGTCCGGAGGTGGCGCGTTAGGTTCGCAGATCGAGGGAACACTTTGCCACAAAACTTGCACGAGTATCGATCTTTGTTCTTGGTGGCACCTGGCGGTAGATTGTGGTTGATGCTGTTGGAATTGTTATTGTTGTTGTTGTTGTTGTTGTTGCTAGGTATCCCGTTGCCGTTCGTGCTCTGACGTAACTGTGATAGACTTGCCGCGATCGCGTCCCGCTCCTTTAACCGCTGGAGGTCGTACGAGACGGGTGAGCGGGCGGGTAGGAATGAGTTCCGGTAGCCAGGGAGCGGAAGACCCGCTTTCGCGATGGCTTCCAGCATCAGAGGGTTGATCCCCGGGGGAGGGAAGATCGGCGGACTGTGGTTCGCCAGGTTAGATATTCGGAACTCATCTTTCACGTTGATGTGGTTGTTGTTAGTGTACTTAACGCTGTTGTTGTTGTTATTGCTGATCGGGCTGGGACTCTTATTACTGCTATGCGTCGTGTTGTTATTGCTCAGGTTATTGTTATTGTTGTTGTCTTGGTAAGGTGTCACGCTGGTTGGTTTACTGTCTTCGGGAAGATTTCTGGGAGGATCTTCTTCGTCGGAGGTTGAACTGCTGCTGTTGGTCGATTTTTTGTGATCTACCCGGAGGTCAAGCGGCTGATCGAGCAGGTTCTGCTGCTGGTGGAGGAGATTCGAGGACGACGATCGATTGCTGGTGGAAAAATCGAACGGAAGCTGGGCCGAAATGGTTGACCCCATACCAAGAAGCGGGTAGACCGCACCTTGCTTAGGACTCGGGAGCATTTTTCTTGGTGAATGATCTTTCTCTCGCATCTTCTCAGCTCGCGGCCTCAGCATGCATTACTCGATTCCGGAGCAATTCTGGAACGGAAAAGAGAAGAGGAAGAAGGAAATTAATTGAGTCATTCATTACGGTTTGAGCGGAATAAAGAAAATGTTTGTTTTGAAAGCTCCGGCAGAACAATGAGCTGCAATCAAGAAATAGACAATTGCACTTTGCCAGAGCCTCGCGCTATTCCTGTGGCTCTGCGCCATTGCAGCTGTACCGGATCTACGGGAGGAATAAATTCCAACTGTCTCAAAGCAAATATTGAAACAGCTATTAACTTCTGATATTGTGAAGTGGGCCTTTCTTTCACGTGGAAGACACTACAAAAGGAGCCGCCTCGGCACCATCGGGAGGCACCATCAATCTGTGGAAGCTGGCTTCGTTGTGACGATTCGCATTGTTAATGGCGGGGATGTAAATGGAGTTATTGTTGGAGTGTAAAATTTACTAGTGACAACTTTCCAAACCCAAACTCTTTTTTTTCGCCCGTGATGAGGTCGATTCAGATAGCACGCGGCAAAAAACGCAACCACCCTCCGTCCAATCAACGAACCTCCGGAGCGATCGTCACCGTAAATTGGAAATTCCATCACGCCGTTCTGACCACACCAAGCGAACATTTCGCAAAATAAACATAGATCGAAACGTCGCGCATAAATCTATCGTTTTCCATATTCAATTGCAGTCCCGCGCGCGTCCCCTTCCGGCCACGCCACGCGCCGTTGTTGAGACAACTCACCGCTCCAGATTTCCATTTATGCATACCGTTTTGTTACCGTCCGCCGCGCTCGGGAGGAGATCCGAAAGTTCAATTTAACTAACTGATCCTCAACGATGCTGCGCTGCACGCGGCGGTCCATTGGATTCCCAGTGAGGCCGGGGCAGACAGGGGGACAGACTTGAACGACGGCACGTGGGTGTCTACTCGGGTTGTATTTTGTAGAAAATTGTATTTAGTGTTTTTCCCTGGTCCCTCTATCTCCTTGGATGCTCGCTCGCGTGTTGCTTCGCGGTGGATAGCGGCTGTCTATTTGAGGAGCACTTCAGCGCTATTCTTCGCCCCTGCAGAAGAAGTCACGGGCAGCATAATAGAGATCATTCTTTTCGTTAATGTTGCTGACGTGTTGTCTTGTCCCGGGAGGCAGGGCAAGACGGCAAGGAAGCGCCCCATCAGCCGTGATCAGCCTTTCAAGAGTCCCGGCGTGTTTGTTTTCCACGACGCTCTCGCAAGTTTGGCGCGTGATACGAGTCGCGAAGCATTATCAAGACCGGGCAACACGCCGACAACGAAAAATAAGACGCGAAAATGGAATCGTGATGTTCGATCATTATCTGGTGTGGTTTTTGAAGCAATTTTTGAAGACCCTAGCCGGCCTAGACGGGGAAGAAGGAACCCACCGATGAGCTGCTTTGCTCGTCGGGAATGGGTGGGTAAGGTCGTAATGATTTGTAAAGACCACGGCGGAAAAGTAACAACGATCAAATTAGTTTGCGATTACTCTCGTGCCGGGCGGCGGCACGGCGGCCAGTTGTGAATTGATTGCACGTTTCAATCTATTTGAAGCCTAATGGTTTGCGTGAAAGCAACTGGATCCGCGGGACGAATGGGGACCGGGAGAAGAGCTAGGTTTGGTAGATTTCCATTTATGATGCTTTATGGTATTACTCCGTTGTTGCGCAACTTTTTCGCGTAAATAGATGATTAAGAAATTACCCTGAATGTTAAAAGAAATGGTTTTAGAATTTTTATTACAAATTGAAGCTCGTTAGCCATGTGAATATTGTCGACGCTTCCCAAACATTCGGTGGATTTTATGTTTTTAAAACTATGTCACACTTTTTTGCAGTAGATAAATGGCAATTTTCTTCACGATGCTCTACAGATGGGATCATGTAATGCGGATGGGAACTCTAGAATACGTGTACAAGTCGGAAAAAAATTCCCCGGCCAGAACGGAAATCGAACCCAAAACCCCGGCATGATACGTATGACGCTAACTACTTGACCACGGCAGCACTATCCGCGTTCTTAGCGTTACGTGATTTGTGCGCAGTGGCTTACAACGATAGAAAACCTTTGAAAACTTGTAGCCTTCACTTACACACTGATACATGAATTGGCAACATAGCCAATTTCATTTTTCGGAAACATAGCCAACATAGAAGATAGCATGGTTTCAGTGGACAAAACACAAATTCACACTGAATGAATGTCAACGTCCAAAATGAACTTGTGAGAAGTATATTCAAATACAATTAAAGAGCAGCTGCATCCATTTTACTATGTGCTTGCTGAAGTTTGTGGTTACTGGATTTGAAAGGACGCCAAAAGGCGGGGCTGCCTGTTAGAACATTTGTCAGGAACATGTCGTGTTCGACCAACCATACAAAACCCATTTCTCTAGTGAGGAACTTGTTGTTGAAAAGTAGACAGCAACTAAGCAAGACGTTTGTATTTTATTGTGCATGATTGAAAACCTCCTCTGTAAATTATAATATATTATGTGAACATAACAGTGGCGACGTAGGAAAAAAAAATAAGTGTAGTAAAAGTGAAAAAATAAGTAAAAAAAAATAAGAAATAGTGTGGGAAAGAAAAATTTAATTTTCATAACAGCAGAAGGTAGCGTGCTGAATAATTTTTGACTGTGAGTGAATTGCGATTATCATCTGCAAGGAGATAAATTTTTACTGGTGTCGTGTTTGAGCTTGATTAGCATCATAGAATCTGACGCATTATTAAAAAAAAGTAGTGATTTTTGTAATCGACCAATTATGAACAGCGACTATTATCGACATAAGGGGTGACTAGAGAAGTTAGCCATTGTGGTACTTTCGTTTTTCAGAATTCGCCATCTCATAATTCCAAACCATTGTCTAACAATATTGGCAAGCTGTTTGGTGGAGTTGTTGACCTGGAATCTACTTTGTATACGAGCAGAGACAAAATCGGTCTTAGATCTGCAGCTGTATATTAGTGAGCAATAGAAACGAGACAGTGAGTTACATTAAAGACAAGATTGTTTTTGGATTGAGAGATGAAGAGTTGAAACATAAGCTATTGATGAAGGATAATATGACTCTAGAAGAAGTAGAAAGGAGCTTAATGAACGGGAAGAAGAGCATAGAAGTGTAAACTCTGTGAGATATCGTTTAGGAGCGAGGGTACAGCAGGAACATTATAACAATGACAGAACTGGTCCGAGCAGATATAGCAGGCATTACAGGCAGGTAGTCGTAGCAGGTCACCAAAAAGAGAACGAGGACAATTCACTATGCGCAACCGGTACGATCACAGCAGATTCCCTGAGTATAAACGAGGAACTGAATATTTGGAACGTCTGAATACCAAGGAGAAGATTCACATGCCAATGTTATATGAAATTATTGCAAGAGAAGAGGGCATGTAAAGCGAAATTGTTTCAAACTGACAAACCGTAGATCCGTGAATTTCATTGATGAAAAGGAAAACCAAATTGATAGTTACGATTTCAAACGGTTGAGTATAAGAGATTTGGAAGATGAAGAATGTGATTATCCGTGCATGATGATTTCGTCGAAAAGTAGATTTAGTAAGCCATGTCTTGTTTGCGTTATGGTTGAAAAGATAAAATTGAGTATGGAAATCGACTGTGGAGCGGCGGTAACAGTGATAAGTTTGGCGATGTATAGAAAGTACTTTGCTCATATTCAGGTAACCAGCTGCAACAGCAGATTGGTTGTGGTAAACGGGGACCAGTTCAAAGTTTATGGGAAAATTCTAGTCAATGTAACTGTCAACGATATTCAACAATTTCTTTCTCTCATCGTGCTTGACGGAATACCCAGTTTTGCTCCACTTTTCGGAAGAAACTGGTTAGATATTTTCTATCCTGGATGGAGGAACGTTTTCGGTACTCCATTGAACAAGTTAATCGATGTTAAACAAACATTATTTGAAGATAAAACTGATTTACATTTGTGTTTTCCAAAAGTATTTGATGGTGATTTTTCATATCCCATAATAGGGTTTGAAGCAGACCTTGTCCTTAAGGAAGAGAGACCGGTATTTCGTAAAGCATACGAGGTGCCATTTAAGTTAAAGGACAAAGTAATTGAACACTTGGATTATTTGGAAAAGCAGAATATCATAACGCCACTTCAGGTTAGCATCTCTGGGCATCTCCGGTTGTCATAGTGCTTAAGAAAGACAATGAATGTTATAGATTGTCGTGTATCAATTACCAAATTCATTATTCCGGATACGTATCCTCTGCCGCTGGCTCAAGATATTTTCGCCTCATTGTCAGAATGTAAATGGTTCTGTTGTCTTGACTTAGCGGGGGCGTATACCCAACTTCAGCTTTCGAAAAGGTCCAGACAATTTGTAGTTATTAACACGATTAAAGGTTTATATACTTACTAGCTAACCCGGCAAACTTCGTCCCGCCCATTTACTTGATTAATTCTCGAGTAATGCAGAAATTTGTGTTTTATTTGTATGGCAGCCACCCCTAAGAGAGGGGGGAGGGGTATCTAACCACCATAGAAACATTCATTGCACCCTAAAGTTTCCATATGCCTAATTTGGTTTAATTTGCTTGATTAATTCTCGGGTAATGCAAAAATTTGTGTTTCATTTGTACGGCAGCCCCCTCTAAGAGAGGGGGGAAGAGTATCTTAATACCATAGAAACATTTATTGCATCCTAAAACCTCCACATGCCAAATTTGGTTTCATTTGCTTGATTAATTCTCGAGTAATGCAGAAATTTGTGTTTCATTTGTATGGCAGCCCCCCCTTTGAGTGGGGGAAGGACTGTCTAACCATCATAGAAACATTTATTGCACCCTAAAACTTTCACATGTCAACTTTGGTTTCGTTTGATTGATTAATTTCCGAGTAATGCAAAAAATTGTGTTTCATTTGTATGGCAGCCCCCTCTAAGAGAGGGGGAAGGAGTATCTTATCACCATAGAAACATTTGTTGCATCCTAAAACCTCCACATGTCAAATTTGGTTTCATTTGCTTGATTAATACTCGAGTAATGCAGAAATTTGTGTTTCATTTGTATGGCAGCTCCCCCTTAGAGAGGGGGGAGGGGTCTCAAAATATCACGAAAACCTTCCCCGGCCCCAAAAACCCCTACATACCAATTTTCATGTCGATCGGTTCAGTAGTTTCCGAGTCTATAAGAATCAGACAGACAGACAGACATCAGTCCATTTTTATATATATATATAGATAGATAGATTACAGACTGCCTCAAAGAGCCTCCTCCAGTGTTTCGATATTCCAAAAAGTGATGGATCATATCTTGATGGGCTTGAAACATGTCAGTTGCTATTTAGATGATGTGCTTATCGCGGGAAAAACAAAGGAAGAATGCGAAAAAAATCTGCACTTAGTTTTTTCCAAGCTGGAAAATGCGAACATAAAGGTGAACTATAAAAAGTGTAAGTTTTTTGTCAAGTCTTTTACATATTTGGGACACTTTGTAACGGAAGATGGCCTTCTTCCATCGCATGAAAAGTTATTAACCATCAAGGAAGCAAAGGCTTCCAAAGATGTAACAGAGTTGAAAGCATACTTAGTAAATTTGTGCCTCATTTATCTGCAAAATTGAGTTGCTTGTAAGTTCTTTTACGAAAAGATATGTGTCAGAAAGCATTTGAAGACAGTAAACTGGCTCGGCTCAACGCAGATATGTTGGAACTCGAGTTTGATATTTGCTACAGACCATCATCAAAGATGGGTAATGCGGATTTTTGCTCTAGATTCCCGCTGGACCAGTGTGTCCCTAAGCACTTGGATAGCGGTAGCATAAAAAGCATAAATTTTTTCAACGATTTTCCTTTAGATTATTCACTAATAGCTAAACAAAGTAAGCTTGATTTATTGCTTTCAAAAGTCATAGAATATATCAATGACGGATGGCCAAACAAAATCGACAGGGCTTTACAGTCTGTATTTTCTTTACGTTGCGATTTAGAGGTCGTGGAAGGTTGCATTCTGTACCAGGATAGGGTTTTTATTCCACTTGCGCTGCAGAAGGCGATTCTGAAATTACTTCATTCTAACCACAATGGGATGGTTAAAACGAAGCAATCAGCTAGGCAGTGTATATTTTGGTTAGGATTGAACAAAGACATAGAAAACTATGTTCAACAGTGCCAGTCATGTATGAAAACAGCAGTGGTTCCTAAACCTGATTCAAATGCAAGCTGGATTCCAACAACTCGCCCTTTTGGTCGCATCCGTGCTGACTTCTTCTATTTCGATTCTAAAACCTATTTGTTAGTCGTCGATAGTTATAGCAAATGGCTGGAAATAGAGATAATGAATTGTGGAACAGATGCAAACAAAGTAATAAAAAAGTTCTCGGTTATATTTGCACGTATTGGACTCCCAGATGTTCTGGTAACCGATGGAGGCCCACCATTTAACTCTTCTTCCATTTGTTCATTCATGAAACTGCAGGGAATAATTGTAATGAAGAGCCCGCCATATAACCCTAGTAGCAATGGGCAGGCGGAATGAATGGTGAGGGTAGTCAAAGAAGTTTTAAAGAAATTTATGCTTGACCCTGAAATTAGATCTCTTACAGTTGGGGATAGGGTAACGCTGTTTTTATCAAATTATAGGAACACTTGTCCTGCTGACGACAGATTTCCATCTGAAAAATTATTTAGTTATAAACCCAAAGTTATATTGGATCTTATTCACCCTCGACGTAGTTTTAAAATGCATCTCCAGATTCTCCCCGATAAAATGGATAAAAGACTCTCCCCGAGAAGGGGGGTTTTAGATGATGATAGGTCTTCCCAGGATCTATTCACTAAGCTAGCTTTAGGGGATAAGGTGTTATACAAGAATCATGCTAAGCATTCCATTGAAAAATGGATTGAAGCACAGTATGTGAAAAGAGTTTCATTGAATATTTTCCAAATTTCTTTTGGCTGGTTTACAATCAGTGTCCGACGGGAACAACGATTCGGATACCTATATAGCGAGAAAAACGGTCTCGGGAAATGAGGAATTCTGATGATGAGTTTTATGGAGTTCCAGATGTTCCTGCCATACCAACAGATGTCGATGGGTGTGGTAGGCGTATCAAGAAGCTGTGGCGTAGTCCAATTGCGACCAGGAGCTATACCAAGTCAAAGAGAAACAATGATCGATTGCCAACGAGTCCCGAAAATCCTGAGCAGCGATGAAGGAAATGTTGTACCATCATTGAGTCCTAGGATATATATATAAAAATAGTGTTGCATTTCGTTCGAAAAAATTGAAGTTATAGAGAAAAACTAAATTTCATGTTTGATTCGAAAGTCTAGTAGAAAACAAGTAATAATCCGACTAATATTAAGGTATTTTGTCATGATATTACTTGAATTCGAAATAAGCGTTCCATCTGAATTTAAAGTTTTTTGTTAGCAAAAGAATCTCGAATAATTCAAACATTAATGCTTCTAAGCAAGAAATATATTTATTGATAAATTGAGTAGCACAGTATAGTGGTATCTTCAGGGGGAAGAATTGTTGTGTTCGACAAACCATACGAAACCCATTTCTCTAGTGAGGAACTTATTCTGTTATACGTATAGAGAACTTGAGACGAGAATAAAATGATGAGACGTAGGTTGTTGAGAAGTAGACAGCAACTAAGCAAGACGTTTGTATTTTATTGTGCATGATTGAAAACCTCCTCTGTAAATTATTATATATTATGTGAACATAACAGAACATATATCGGATATTGTTATTTCAACTTCCCAACAGAGACAGAGGGATGCCTTTAGTGGATGAGATTCGTGAGTTTATAAACAGTAGTCGTAAATCGGAGGACCAGGCAAACCAAGATTCGGAATCGGATTACTTCGAAAATGATTTTAGTTTATACCCGAATGTCTACCGTTAGAACGAAGTGCACTGGATCCGAATTCCTGTCAAAAGAAAGGGTGTAGACAGGTTGTAGCTGACCCTGGTGAAAGACATCCTTAGAGTTCTACGTGAATCGTAGCCAAGGAAATTCTGATAAAACTGCTGGAGCTGCTATGAAAACCGATTCGTTTTCAGAGCTCAATAATATTGTTTAGAGAGAAGATTATCTCCAAATTCACAAGACCTAAGCCGAATTTCGTGGCGATATTATGCCGACTTCTGAGTTGAGTAGGCTCAAAACCTTGTTTATTCCACCACGAAGGCCCATTTTTGAACGTTGACCTTCGCTTTCCTCTCTACCGAAGTCTAAGTGGTGTATGAAATTCCCGTTGCCAATAAAGTACCTGGTAGTTAAGACACGGAATTATTTATGCCACTATACAATATACGCAGTGGTATCAATATTGGTTTATCAGAGGGATAAGCTTTAAAATCATATTTTGTTATTTTACTCAAACATCTTCGCAGACTATCAGTTTCTTCTACACCACATTGGAAAACCTGGAAAATCATTCAGATCGAACCAAGTTCTTAAAAGAAACTCTATTTTAAAATCTTCCCTCGCTTCTGAAATTGCTTACTTCATCTCGATAATGCAGCTATATTGCATCTGGCTTCTTTCTTCTTCTTCTTTTTGGCTTTAAGAGGGTTTAAACTTTTCAGTTCATTCGCCTCTAGAGATATTGCATCTTGCGATTAGATCGACGCACAACCAGAGTTGCCAAACTTCCAGATTTATCTGAAGTCGTCCAGACTTTTATGGATTATCCAGACATTCAGACTATCTTTTTTTTTAGTTTCTACAGATTTATCGCAATGATATAATATTAACTTTTCTGGTTGGTTTCAACTTCCGTAAAAAAGGGGAATTCTAGCATTTGCTCAATGACATCCCAGATGGAACTAAACAGATGTGTCATGACCAGTGGTGAAAATAATCGATTCATTCATTTGAATTCGAACGAAAAATTACCATCAGTCATCCTTGACAATACTCTTCACATGAACATCGTGAGCTCATGAGTTGCTTTGACGATTGTGCATGTTTCATTCATACGGATCTCTTCTCACGGTATCCCTTTCATTTCACTGAATAACCACACCTTTATGCAAGCCGCCCTCCATGCTGTTACTTTAGATTTACGTTTGTTCCTATCAATTGAACTAGCGACCAAGACTCAATTGACACCCGACAATGATATGATTTTTTCTAGAGCGAAACAGAGGAACATCTGTCGAGAGTGGATTTTTATCTCTTTCATTCTGTGTATATCTTGCCTATATGACAGCGAATAAACCGAAATCATGCTTCAATGCTGAAAGTTGAGGTTGTGAAAATGAATTATTTGTTTTCGCTCGACTCAATACATTCATCAAATTCAAATGGCATGGAAGAGCTTTTGTTTCACAATGAACTCTTTCGGATCTCAGAGGTCGAGGTTAATAAA
Source organism: Toxorhynchites rutilus septentrionalis (assembly GCF_029784135.1). Classification (NCBI taxonomy): domain Eukaryota; kingdom Metazoa; phylum Arthropoda; class Insecta; order Diptera; family Culicidae; genus Toxorhynchites; species Toxorhynchites rutilus. The sequence continues at coordinate 27,132,612 of NC_073746.1, read as the reverse complement.
ATTCAGACGATCGAGCAATGCTTTCTTTGATGACGAATGATGTTCTCTGCATTCTTTCCATTGATAATGAATTTTCACCGCACCGGTCGTGACATTCATAGCAACCTAAGCAGTAGACTTTTTTGTTTCGTGACGAATGTTAATTATGTAGAGTAGGACCAAGTGGTATCAATCTATGTATAACTCGTTGAACGAACAATTATATATGACTAATTTGTGATATATCCTCAAATTGACAAATAGAATAAACAAGCACATGCAAGGTAAGTCTCCGGAGCTCTATATTCAATTATTTCACAACTTTTTGAATGGCATCAGATGTTTTCAAATGCAGAGTCTCTCGTGAGCAGTCAGAGGATACAGGCGCGTTTTCGGTTGCTCTTGGTTTGCTTTTGTTCTGTGGGAGTGTCCATGATACAGTTGCAAAAGTTCAGTTACCGTTATAGTAATCGGTTATACTGAGATTTGCGTGAGTTTTTTGGTCCTTTAAATGGGTGTAAAGTGTTTGGAAAGTGCCATTTTTGATAGTCGCCAGAATCGACAAAAATAGTCGCGAAAAGAAAATGTGAACAGAAAATTGAGTACTGATGACACAAAAGTCTACCAAAAACACAACTTTTTCGCGAGTTTTTATTAGCTCATAAATTTACTTGAGGTGATTTTCTGTTGCAGATGCAGGAATAATTGCATCATCTTTATTTCAAGACCCCACTCTCTTTTTGAAATTGAGAAATTGAGAGAATTGGAATTTTTTTTATTGGGATTTTCCTAAATGCCTGGAATGCATTCTGAAAGAAATGTAATTTCAATCCAGCGAAGCAATTCGATCTTTTTTTTATGAATTTTTCAATGCGGCCTGTATTGATACGCCAATATGCTTGCTTGTTGACATGTCAAACGTCAAATAATAATGAGGGAGATTTTAATGAATAGTTTGCTTGGAACTGAAAATAAAAACTCGTGCGCTTGTGAACGTTCCAATCTGGCCATAAAGGTAGCTGCCTGTACAATTAATTGCATTTCCTCTGCGTTAAAAATCGTGAAATTGGATATACAAAAAGTTTTTACTAAAATTTTAAACAAGTTTATCAAGAGTTTCTGCCATGCAAAAATAATGACAGTTTTTATAACGTCAAAATGTTTCCGAATGCCCCTCACAACTTTCGAAAGCACATGAATATGACCGATGTTTTTAAAAATTAATTGTCTTCTGACTCAGCTGCATCCCAGGTAATTTACACCCAGTTGAAGAGCATTAAAAAAACATCCAGTTACCGAACGATTATTGTATATTGATTTCATCGTAAACATCGTTATAAGTGTAAAAGTTAGGTGGAGCTATATAAAATAGCCGCATAGTCGCTATAGAGAAATATGACATCCAATACGCACTACGTACATACCGATGTAGATGTGAACATAGAAACACATCTATGATTGATCGATTTTTCCTCTAGAGGCTTTACACTGCAAATATCATTCATCTCTAGCCTTGAAAAGGTCCGATCAATCAATTGAGGGTCCTGGGAGATTGCGCCCCATACAAGCTTCGTGGAATAGTTAAATAGCTTTGCGCCTGAATAACGCACTGGCAATTCAGTGCTTATATTATGGACGAGTAGAAGGATGGGAATATTGCAACTCAAGCTTTGCCCGTTTGCTACTAATTGCACGAAATCAGAGAATAAATTATTCCTTCTGAGATTTCTTTTAAGTCTCACTCTAGACAGCGAGCGAATAACAGCCACTGAGCGAGCCAATAGAAATCGGTTCTGGAAATCTTCGGGAACTACTTCGTAGTTTGGGTGCAATTTTTCATTTCCTGAACCAATTCCCATTCACTCGCTTAGAACGGGAAAATTCGAATAAACTGAATTCTCATACATATGTTCTCCAGTGATATCGTAGTAGGTCAATTAGAAGATCAATCATTGAGTGGTTCCGGGATTCAACACATGATTGTTTGCTGAGCAAGCGCATTTTCTAAGTATACCGTTTGATGATTAGGCAGGATGTTGATAACCATTTGCTGCGATACCCTTGATGATTCCAACAATATACATTCGAGATGTATGTCAAAATCGATACTGAGTGATTGACCTTCGTTATTTGAATTTTGAACATTTTGAATACCGCTGATGAGTGATCTGGAAAACAAATTCAGAACGATGCACTGGTAGAAGCATCTGTTGAACAATATCGCGCTTAGAATGTTATCCTATTTGAGTTATATAAGGCCTTCAGCTTCAGCATTTGGAGGACTAGAACATATTGATTTCAGTCCTGCTTATCGGAGTGCTTGTCGACCGAATCTCAGAACCAAGATTTGAGTATGCTGACACAGTACGAGAGCCGGATATCGAGAATATGGAACTATTTGGAGTATATTGACAACGAACCAAAGCTACAACGCAAACAACCTGCGGTGCTTCTGCAACGAAAAATCAAGGAACATGAGACGGAGCAGTCTACATTGCCATACGATAATGAAACCACAGAAGAAGCATCCTTTGTCTCAGATTATGTCTACTGCACTTTCAATTCAGGATCTATTAGACAAGTGAATGGAAGGATCGAGATCCCTAAAAACTGCGACAAGTTGAAGATCAAATATGTCGATAGGGGTTCGTTAACGAAAGTAAGGGGTAATTGCGTCAAATCAGAGTCGTTTGACCTGAAGACGAAGTAGATAAGGGGAATATCTCAGTAAGCTTCACGATAATTTGGGTGCAGTCAAATTAACATCCGATGACCCGGAGTAAGGATTTGGGGAATAAATTTAGCGTTAAGCTGAATAACGATGTACAGTAAAACCGGTTTTTGTGGGGTTTTTTTGTTCAATTTTTTTGCGATTTTTTTGTGCGGTTTTTTTTGTGCGATTTTTTTGTACGGTATATTTGTTTTCGATGGGTTATGTGTTTTTTCAGTGCGAGAAAAGCATATTTGCGTCTCAATTATCCACTTCTGAAACCATTCACCTCCTCCCATCAAATGCTCTAAGTTTTTCTAAGTTTTTGCATGACATGATTGCTAACAGCAACATATCTAGATATGCAGCTAAAAGCACAAAACAGCCACGCGTAACCGAAAAGGCAAACTGTCCCATCGCAAAGCATGGAAACAAACGGAAATTGAACGGTGAACGGCCTGAATTTGAGTTATTTTCTTGGGGGAATCTTTTTTTATGCGGTCCCTATCTACCGCACAAAAAAAATTTTTTTTTTCGAAATGTGTACCGTACACGATTTTTTGAAGCTACTGGTGAAGTTTTGCACGATTTTTTATGTGATTTTTTTGTGCGGTCCCTATCCCCCGCACAAAAAAAAGTTTACCTGTACATAATATACTTGGCGTGCCTAAAGATTATTTGATAATCACTAAAACTGAGTTAGTATTGTATCAGATTGATTAAAGTTGCATTTTTCTCAATAACCGGTTTTAGAATGAAGTGCAACAAAGATTTTATTTTGGTTTTTGTAAGACGGCAACTTCATCTATATATATAAAAATGGATTTCTGTCTGTCTGATTCTTGCCATGCAAATGAAACACAAATTTCTACATTACTCGGGAGTTAATCATTCAAATGAAACGAAATCTGGCATATGGAGGTTTTAGGGTGCAATAAATTTTTCTATGGCTCAAATTTCTGCATTTCTCGAGAGTTAATCAAGCAAATGAAACCAAATTAGGCATATTGAGATTGAGACTCTCCACCCCCTCTCTAAGGGGGGGGGAATGGCTCAAATTTCTGCATTTCTCGAGAGTTAATCAAGCAAATGAAACCAAATTTTGCATGTGAAGGTTTTAGGGTGCAAGTTTTACGGTGGTTAGACACTCCACCCCCTTCTGTAAGGGGGAGCTGCTATACAAAGTTAAACGGGCGTCGATTAGAAGATCAATCAATGAACAGTTCTGCGATTGGACTCATAAACTTGCTCATAGTAAGAAAACATGAATGTTTGAAGGTATTGATAACAAAAAACAAATTTCGGACGGGACGAAGTTTACCGGGTCGGCTAGTGAAAATTAAACAAACACATAGAAATAAAAACAAATTTCCGCCCGTCATTTTAAAAATCTCCTACTCATCCTCATAAACAGACAGTCATAAACACTATCCTGCGGTATTGTCAACACTGTCACCATATTCCATAAACACACGTATTTTCCGATCATTTTTAAGATTTAACTGAATATTAGTCTTAATCATACAGATAATAGAAGTAGAGCATAGCTCTAAGAATATTTTTTGACTCCGCTTTAGAGAAAAAGGCTTTGTGAGAAGAATCCACTCAGGAATAAAAATCTCAAACTTATTGTAAAGTATCTATTAAATTGTGGACAAGTATTCGAAAACATAAAGAAATTGTGTTATTGCAGTTTCTCAACAAAACTTTTGGGAATACAAAAATACTTTTGTTTAATTTATTGGATTATTTTGTACCATAATTTCGTTGTCTAGGGTGCTTGAGCTAGTAATGAATTAAATCAGCGACGGATCTAAGCTGTCCTAAAATTACTTGAGGTGCTCTGTTTTTGGCAGTGAAACACGTTTCGAACTTTCACAACACTTATCTTAAATTCGTAATTAATTTTCCACCTTGTATAATCCTGTCACAACAACAGCTCTCTAATTGAAACGTTATACATTGCTGAGCAGCTGAGTTTTATTCACCACACAAAAGCCCTCCTGATCTAGATCAGCAGTGCATCAACTCGGCAGAGACTCGACTCGTAGTTGTCTTGGGCTGCCTGGGCTACTTGGGCTAAGGGAACGCCACTTGGGACTAAATTGAATCATTAATTTGCGACCCGGAGGATAAATCTTGTCTCTCTCGATGGTACCTCGTGTCGATCGTCTTATTTTTCTTCCGTCTCGTGGTCTCTTTTCTTCTGTCTTCAAAAGAAATTGTGTGGATGATCCCGAGATGACAATCGGGTGCTCGCTCAATGGGGAGAGGCATGACCATGGAAGTCGTCGTCGCACTTCTATCGCATAGCATAGGGGGAACAATTCAGCCAATTAACTTTTCAATGAAAATGTCTCCCGGACACTGGGGCTGGTCCCTGTTCCCTTGTTGGCGGTGAAAGTGAAAAACAGGTGAATGAAGGCTTCTGTGGTAGAAAGCCAGTCGCCGGTCGGATTGGCTGACAACGTTCGAAAACACGCGATCATCGCGTTGTTCGGATGGAATACTCAGACATGTATACTTATTGGCCAACTAACTTCGGATAGATGAAAAAAATGTATCATAAACCGGCGGAAGCCGGCGGTTTCTGACAAACCAGTGGTAGGAAATATCACTTTGCCGTGGCCAAACTAGCACCTAACTGAGCCGCTGGAAGATGCAAACCGCATCGTACATCCGCATTTTCTCGCGTGACGGTTGAATGAGCTGTATGTTGGGGTGCCCCATCAGGCTGGAATCAAAAGTCACGAGATCACCCGACCATCGATTGGGGTAGTTGGTGGGCAATCGTCCATGACACCTTATTTTTCATTCATTGCCAAAAAATGTTGCATTCGTTGAGCAAATAGATGTCATTTAAATATTTAGAGTTGTACTTTGCAAATGAATATTTTATTATTGCCAAGAAACTCTCATACTTCAAAAACATTTCTTTATCAAAGCTCGACTCTAAAAAGTGGCGCGGTCGGGTAAATTATCGCTCCATAAGTGCCACCGCTTAATCCCGCTGCGTTTTGTTTTCGTGAATCTCTTGAGCTATCATTCAGCCCCTCATACATCATCATCAGCCTAGGCTAGCCCCATGGTCCGTCCCTTAACGTGAAGCCTGGCAGCTGGGCGGCTACTAACCCACCGGCTGGTTTTCCAGCAGGGGGTCACGCCGAAAAAAGTAAACTTTCAATTTAATTTGATAGTATAAATTAAATCCACTCGCTGTCAGTCGGCTGGCGCAGCCGTCCATCATTCAATCAGGGGTCATATAACCTAGCTCGCCGCAAGCTACCCGGCAATATCAACCGAGACTTGCTCGGAAGCAGCTCGTATTGACCCGAGACAACTTCTGTCCGGAATCCACTCCGTGTCCACTTCGCCGGGACCGAAGAACTCCTAGGAACTTTAAGACCACAAGCGCCATGAGCAAGCACGCTTTCGAGCCCGCTCAAATCCCGCGAACTAGTCCAAACGTTGGCCAATTAGTCGTGGCCCCCTACACGCCCCTCCACCGCTTCCCCGACCGATGAGGACTACAATCGAAACGGCAGCGCGGTTGCATCGGCAGAGAAGTCAAGTCGTGATAGCCACAATCAACTGGAAGGCTAATCGATCTACTACACCCTCTTTCTCTGGGCCGGAATTCGCCGAGAAGGTGGTTTGATCGTCCATTCTACATGGGCGCGCTGGGTAAAGCTTTCTTTTCGCCTAATTGAGCGACGATGGGAACGCGCAGTTTGGGGGAAAATGGTCGAAAAAATGCTACTATTTATCAATTAAAACTCGTGTGGAGCCACAAGGGTGGCGAATGGAGCTCTATAATCAGACTTTGAGTTTCACCACACGCTGGAGGGAATCGTGACCGAGTGGTGAGTCCCTGGGGGAATCATTCGAAACATTCGTAGTATTGTGTATTGATAAAAAAATTGAAAATTGTTTTTTTTTCTCTTTAGATTAAAGGTATGTCCTCAATATCTTCGAGACCCTAAACCGTACTCAATCCGAAATCCGAAGCAGCTCGATTTGTCATTCCGAGTTGCGAAACGCTGAACGTGCTTCTGTACAATCAATAATGTATCATCTGACCACTAATATTCAAAGTAAAACGAGTCCTAGCGAGTGCGGAAGCGCCGCATTAAACCATTCCCGCGAATCGCTACCCCCGGATTGCAGTTGGTTGGTTGGTTGGGGCAGCTTATTTCGTGGTTCGTGGTCGGTCCCAGACTTTCGTGCAGGACAGAAGCGCAGCGGCAATTTTTCATCAGCGGACGACATCGCACCCAACGAGATGCGGGTGGGCACCTATTTTCCGCGAGACTCGCTCCGACTCGTAACGCTAATGATTATTTATATTTATTCATAATAAAATCTATTTCACCCCCGCCTGCTCTGCCATCCATTCCGTCGAGACCGGGGGAGTACACTGCGGGGGGTAAAACGCTCTGGGAAGGTTTGGTCAGAAGCATGAAACCTTCGGGGGACTAACAAGACCTCGCAAGACCTGGTTTCTGTCCTTTTTTTTCTTTCTTTTTGCTGTTGCTGTTTTCTCTGCCAGCAAGTTTTCCATTCTTCGCGGGCACATTGTTTCGTGGTTTGCTATTTATTATTCTCGAATCAAATTTATATCAATTTCTTCCAGCGGCTGATGGCATCTGAGAGGTATTTGGAAGCTGGAGCTCGAGTCACGGGTGATTTGAGCACGCTTCTGCTATTTATTAGAGTTCATTAGGTGGCGCTCGGTAGGGATTGAGGAGGTGCGAGCAGGACGAAAGCGGCACAGCAGCAGCAGAAAAAAGTAAGATACTGAGCCCAGATGCTCGCGGTAGGATAAGACAATGACTCAGAATGACGATTCTGTGCAGACACCGGGATTTGCGCAACGTTGTTGTGATCATTACGTAAGTTCTACGGGGAGCTCACTGTTTGAGCAGTCTAAATCGATTTGAAAATCGAATTAATGAATAAATACGATGAATTATACGCCCAGAATTTCAACAAATTATGTACAAGTTTGAAACTACATTACACAACAACACATTAAACAACATTACATTAAAATGAAAAAAAAAATCATTTCCACATTTGCCAATTGAACATTTTTCTCTGGAAGTAAACCATTCATCAAGCTATTTCTCCATCGTAAAAATTGGAGCACTGTTCTGCAAGTGCATGTCCCAACAATACGAAGGAAGTCAACTGGAGCCAAGTTAAGTAAGCCACAACCACATGAACGGATGTGCAAATTCTTATACAAGCAGGGACAGAGACGAACCAGCCTACGGCTGAAAGTCTCTTATATAAAGACAAGAAAAAAAAATAATTATACAATCAGAGAATTTTGCAATGTGGCAATGTACATATACATATCGTGAAATACAGTGACCGGTAATGAAAAAAATCCATTCGTTTTCATAAACTTTTTCATTACTGAATGATTATAAATATATGGATGTTAATCATCTATCAAATCAAATAAAAATTCAAATCAACCGTTATTGACTAACATTAATTTGAAAATCCACCGGACAGATTCACGATATCTTGTAACAAAACTTTGTCGCACCCCTTGTTGTTGGTGTTGCCTTTTGTCGAAACTGAAAACGCTGTAAACGCATACCATTGAATCAATTTTTCATTATTCTCAATGTTTTCTTAAGGGGGTCTTTGAAGCCACACTGGTTGCGCGTTCGCTTACTAAGCGATCGATCGTGAGTTCAAAATTCAGGGCTCTCGATTGACCATCTTTGTGTTGTTACAGAATAACTACGTCCACGCAACATTCATCAGCGATGGAGATCGATCCACGGTCAATGGAGATCAATTCATCCCAACAGCTGCTCTGCCCTGCAAGAAACATACGGCTGTTGTGCTAATAATAAGTCAACAATTATCATACCAACTGTCTCCGCTGTCCGGTCTGCTGAACAATGGAAAAACAGAAAGAATACTCGTACGCCTAAACGGCTACTACTGAGTAATTTACAATTTATAGAAACATATGACATGTATACGATTAAAAACCCAGCTCGGTTAAAACTAAAATACTAATGAGCCTAAATAAATAAACAAATGGGATGAAAAAAATAATTATTTCGATAACCGTTCTAGATTTCCCGTCCATCAAAAAAAAAAAAAAAAACAAAATATATATATATACAGGGAAACTTCGATATAACGTACTCTCGATATAACGTCACTCGATATAACGTACATTTTACCTATATAACGTATAGGTAACGTACACATTTCCAAAGTGTAAAGGAATTTTTTTTCAATATTTTTTTTCTGATAGAACAATAAATTATCTGTATTGTGATGTTAAAACAAGTTTTGTACCTTCAATCAATCCCGAAATACAGCTGGTTTTATGATTCCGGATTCTAAATGAATAAGGCTTTACTCAACAGTACGAAGGGAAACATCATGAGAAAGGCTGGGTTCGTCTTCTGATTAAAGCTATTCATTAACTGTACTAAAACAGCAACACAATAATGTATTATAGACTACGTTTGTAAGTACTTTATTATGCTTCGATATAACTTACAATTCGATACAACTTACAATTTTGAAAGTGAAATGTACGTTATATCGAAGTTTACCTGTACAGCCATTCCATGCCAAACCGATATAGTGGTTCTCAGATTTTCGTCAAAAGTAGTAGTTTTGTTCTTTATCGCAAATTATGAGACCCGTTTTTTTTCATTTTTTTGTTAGGGTGACCATTTCCATTTTAGGGTGGTCAAAAAAAAATTTTTTTTTTCGCATTTTTGCCAAAAAATACTTTTTTTTCAAAAATTCATAACTTTCGAACTACTAGACCGATTACAAAGTTTGCCGATGGTCCAAAAAAAGCATTCTTTCCCATTTTTTCCAATACAAAAAATCATAACTTTTTATCTACTGGACCAATTCAGATGATCGACATAGAAAATTAAAGCCAATGAGCTAGTCTTGTTTGAAAAAATATTAGACTCTGAATAAAAATAGATTTTGTTTTCAAATTATTGATTATATTTGTTTTTTTATAGCTTACATCGTTTCGGGACCAAGGGCGCCATATTTTTTATATTTTTTCCTGAAAGCAGAGTTTTTTTCACATAATATATCCGAATACCAGAGAGGTGTCATTCTTCGTTTTTAAGTTATGATTTTTCAAACTTAACATGTTTTAAGTTTTCGTTCAACATTTCTATGCGACTAGAATGGATAATGTGATTATAATCCAATTAATTGGCAAATGTGTTATTTTTTCAAAAAAAGCTAGCAAGAAGTCTTCAATTTGATATGTCGATCATCTGAATCGGTACAGTAGTTCAAAAGTAATAAATTTTTGAAGAAAGTCATTTTATTAGGGAAAAAAGGAGAAAATGATTTTTGGTACCATCGGCTGACTTTGAAAAATCATAACTCAAAAACGAAAAAAAAAACGCTTCCCTGGTTTCGAGATATGTTGTGTAAAAAATTCTCAGCAATTCCAGAAAAAATATAAAAAACTATAGCGCCTTTGGTCCCGAAACTATGAAAACAATAAAAAACGAATACAATCAATAATAACGATAGCAGAATTCAAATTATTTGCAGGTATAGTATTTTCCAAAAAAGACCAGGTAATTGGCTTCAATTTGATATGTCGATCATTTGAATCGGTCTAGTAGTTCGAAAGTTATGAATTTTTGAAAAAGTAATTTTTGGCAAAAATGCCAAAAAATGTTTGTTTTGACCACCCTAAAATGGAAATGGTCACCCTAACGAAAAAATGAAAAACTACGGGTTTCATAATTTGCGATAAAGAACAAAACTACCACTTTTGACGAAAATCTGAGAACCACTGTATCGGTTTGGCATGGAATGGGTGTATTATATACAGTAGGGTGGCAGCGAAAATGGTCATGTCAAATTTCAAAAACCGACCATGTACATTTTGTTTATTGGTAAAAAAAAAAATGATCTGTGCAAAGTTTTAGCTCAATCGCACATGATTTAGGGGTGCCTCAAAGCACTCAAAGTTTTCATTTTTTGGTCCTCGAAAATCTTCCAAGGGGGAAGTAAAGGAAATTTGGAAAATTCCCTATCTGAAGATACCGTTTTTTCTCAAATTCCGAGCACTTACGCTACGATGGCCATTAAACAATGTCTCATTACTCAAAATGGTACTTTTTCGCGAAATTAAATAGATTTTTGTACACAATACAACCTTCTTTTTCATTTGACTGCAATAACATTGATTTACAAATACATATTCATGGTGAAAAACTAAAAATATGTTTAATCACTTTTGTCTCAAATTCCGAACACCATTTTTGTCACTGACTCATATTCTGAACACTTTTGTCTCAAATTCCGAACAGCAAAAATGCATTTTTTTTAAAAATCTTATCTTTTAAACTACTAGACCGATTCATATGATCGATATATCAAATTAAAATAAATTAGCTAGTCTTTCTTGAAAAAATGTTATACTTGCAAAAAAAAAAATGGATTTTGCTTTTGTAATTATTGATTGTATTTGTTTTTCATAGTCTACATGGTTTCTGAACCAAGGGCGCTATATCGGTATCAATACCTATAAATGATGTTAAAATGAAGTCTATTACCAAAAATAAAGGTTTTGATTATTACATTATTGATAACATTAAAGTTCAGTAGCTTCACATTGAAAAATGAAGTGTTCGCAATTTGAATCGTGTGTAGAAACTTGATTCATATTCCGAACACGAATTTTTATGAAGATTTCTGCATAAAATATCGTTTTTTCATCCATTTATTGTAGATTCGTACAAAACACTAGCACTTAACATGAAAACAACAAACAAAATAGTTGAAAAAACAAAAAAAATAACGATTCCTGTTTTTTACAGAATTTGCTAACGCAAACATTTAATTATTGGTTTTGACTGTCACTTTTTTGCAAATGCTCAATGTTATATATTATATCCATATCTGTGAATGATGTCAAAATGAAGGCTAAAGGCCAAAGAATTTCAGGGTTTTGATTATTCAATTATTTTTAATATTAAAGTTCAGTAAATCATTTGAAAATGAAGTGTTCGGAATTTTAATCATGCGAAGAAGTTTGATTCATATTCCGAACACTACTTTAATATTATTTTAATGAAGATTTATGCATAAAATATAATTTATTTCACCTAGTTATTGTAGGTTCTTATATTTTCTAGCACTTGAAATAAAAACAGCAATCAAAATAGTTCAAACAACAACCAAAACTGAAAAATGAACAATTGTTTTTAACGGAATTTGCTAACCCAAGCATTTTATCATTGGTGTTGACTGTCACTTTTTTTTTTTGCAAATGTCTAATATTATAAATAATAGGCTGTATTGATACCTGTAAATGATGCCAAAATGATGCCTATACCTCAAAGAATGTCTGTGTTTTCATTATTCAATTATTTATAACATGAAGGTTTAGTAAATTTATACATAAAAATGAAGTGTTCGGAATTTGAGACTGTTCGGAATTTGAGACAAAACGGTACAAATATTTTCCAAATCATGAAAAATATTTTTTAGTTAATTTGTCAAGTTTTTGTTCTTAATCTCAAGCCTTCGTATGCCATTCGGAACGCTTAGCGCATCTTCACATTATCTCTTTCGGGCTAAGCTGGGAATCTCCATTCTCAGCTTTGAGTGATGTTTGTCCATTTCAGGGTTTTGCCGCAAACGTCAACTACTCGCTTATGCGTCCGTCATACGCGTCTATTCGTCAAATTGCGAGCTCCATCGGCCAATCCGCGGGACGACGACGAGTGGGCGAGGGGATTATGCCTTGCTCCAGTCTTCTATTGTTCGCTCTTATCCGCTCATCACGATGTTTCATCTCGCGCCAGCGCACAAATGTCGGCAGCTGATTTGCTGTCCATCAAACCTTGGGAGGAGGAACACAAAAAACCACCGCCGATCAATTCTTCAATTGTTGCGATCGACAATTTCGGCACGGGGTCAAGAAGCGCGGTTTGACACATTGATTGACCCGCTGCAGCAGCCCCTTTGAACTGCTGAATTTTCATACAATTTGATTTGAGTCACCAGCACTGTGGCACCTCTGCGACGGAGAATCCTCCGACACGTCGCTCGCGAAGGCCGTTACGAATAAGGTTCGATCCGATCCGCGCGCGCCACGTCGCCTATTGATCTGACCTGGGGCCGACCCAACTGAAGCTGATTGAGAAATTATTTTCAAACTCAATTACCGTCCGACGTGTCAGCCGGTTGTCCCTCCGGTTTAGCGCGAAGAAGTCGACCTGCACCGAGAAAGGGCTGTCGTGAATCGCCAACGCACTTTCCTTTCCTGCCTGCTTCATGCCCTCCGTCTGTCATAGGTTTGTGTAAAGTAGCCGTAGTGTTTAACGTGAAAATATCAAACTGATAGACGCATGTTCGTTCTGACGTCCACCACAGAGTGTGAATACATATGAAGATCTTATTTTCGCCTTGCCTCGCAAACGGCATCGCAGCCGTTCCGGCGGCTGTAACCCGGTCCCGGGAAGGTGTTGATGAAGTGTCAAACATGGTGAATATTTCCTCATGATTCTGCGGAGGGAAGGCACGCGAGACGGGGCTCATGGTGGCGATCTATGGGCGGCTGATGCAAATGTCTTCGTTTTGTATTTTTCACTCTCGCGGCAGGAAGTGTTTGTTGATCTGTAGCAAAGCACGTGCGTGGGCTGGAAGTAAAATAAACACACTTGAACTGCGGCGGAATCGCAAAGCGTTGAAACTATGAAATCCTTCTTTTTTTCCTTCATTCAACTGCATTCATCCGATCATCAAGTGTGGATAAATATTTAAAATACAATAATCCGGTGCACGCAAAAAAAAACATGACGCATTAAAAATAGATTTTCTACCACGCTACGATAACCCGATTAAGGTCGATCTGACTAGTTCGAACACTTCACAGCTTCCTCCTGTCCGAGAGACGAGAGTTTTGCTCCAATTCCGGCGGGGCGCGTTGTTCGACTGCTGCACCCACCGGTGTCACGCGATTGTGCGTATTTTTATCCCTCAAGCTCAACTAGTTTTACTTCCGTTTTTCGTAATGCGTCACCGGTTGCAAGCTTGTCCAGTCCTAGTGTAATACAAAAAGAATAAAAGTATGTCCGTCTGTGCACAGTGTAATAAAAAAAAACTGTTGGAAATAAATATTAAAAAAACATATGTTTGAAAACTGTATAGATTAGAGTTGCACACAGTTTAGAAAAAAAATAACACCGTTTATTCACCACCTCCGAGAAGTAGACGGATGTTATTTTCTTTGTGAGCGTTGCAATCTATATTAGTTATCTATCTACAAGAAACTAAAGTTGTTGATGAACGCAACAAAAAAAGCAAAACTGCAGTCGTTGCGACTACGAACGGAACGGAAAAATACTACACCTTCGAATCATGTACAAACAGATAAAGATTAAGGTGGGGTGGAGCACAGAAAAAATAAACTAGTGCGATGACAAGACACGTTCGTTCGACCTGCCCCGCGACACCGAGTTCAACGGTACTCACCTTGAGCGATGGATCAGCGTAGAATTGAAGGACCCCGCCAATATTTAATCGCAGGCTGAAGGATAAATTACTTAATTAATCCCCTCGGTTTTGTTAACCAGAACGCATGGGTCTTGTTTTTTTTCTCCGTCGTCTCCAATCAAGATTCCCCTTAACCACCGAACAAATCCATTGCTCTGAAGTCCCCCATTGGCGGCGAACACGCCTCACCAATTCGATGCGTTCCGCTCTGACCTTTTCCGTTGCAGCAAAATAGTAGCGATTTGGAAATAACATAGTCACACTTTTGACCGATTGGATTGCCCCGTGTGGTATTTTGTTTTGCTGCCTCTTCTGCGACGCGTGACGCGTTCCGTTTTATCCGAGGTTCATACGATTAAATACGGTGGCATGAAACGAAGATTGATGTGCGCCTTGGTAGCCTTGGAAATTTGATATTTCCAAGAGGATTCTCCGCCTAGCGGTCCCCTTATTAACATTATTCGAGCGCTTGTCATGTCACTTTCGGGTCACTGCGGACATATAAGAAGTACCCATCAATCCCATAACTCAGCGTCGCAGATGAGCCTCCTCAGGCACGGTTCAAAGGGACACGCCGCCGACTTAGGGTCTGTGGTACGCAACCCAGCCGTGGACCGGTGACTTCAACATCGATCATAATGTGAGCGATATCGAATCCATCACGTTTGTTGATTTATTTCATCTTTACTCCGACCGGCTTAGCCGGTCCAGAAAACAAGAACCGAACCCCCTAAATCAGATTGCTGCTGCTGCTGCTACGATCATGACGGCGACCGCAACGGTAGTGACCAAAACTCTGTTGACCACACTAAAACGCCACTTTTCACTGAACAAACCAGACCGGTCGAACAACGGCATGCTCCGAGGAAGGGTCGGGTTGATTAAATTCCCGTTGCGAACCGACGGATCAACTGGAACGCCACCGTTGGGGGTCCATCGATGAGACAGTTTTCGTTGGTAAAAGGGGGGCTTCTGTTTTCCGAGCGCGATTGAAAAGGGTTATACCAAGTAATGATGTCTATTTTGCGCTTCCTCTTAATGCTTGGATGTTGGGTACATTGGGAAGCTGCCGAGATTGAGATAGAGAATTGCAGATAGTTAACGAAAACTACATGTCAATCTCTTGGAAGCGTTCGAAACTGGAGAATGAATCTACGAAAAAAAACTGTCATTATATGATATTCGTCAAATGTAGGAGTCCAGTCTATGTCAAAGAATGTTTTCATGAAACATCAGTTTTTCCTACGATTATGTTTATGAAATGTTTGAAGTACATAAGAATAGGCTGTTTAGATTGAACAATAGAGAACCACCAAATATTGAAATACAGTGAGGAAAGTTCGTTTAAAAGCATTTTAATTTTTGTTCGAAGTCCTCAAACAAGCGATCATAAATCTGTCTTCGCAACTATTTTTGATTAGTCGTCGGGTGTATAGTTCAAACATACAATCATTTAATTTGAAAATTGCGTATACCTATTATCACACGATTCTGAGTTTCTTGCGGGGCCCAACTTGTGGATATATAAGGCTGTCAAAAAAGTCCTGCGGTATTTTTTTTTGAATTTTCATTTGTTCATAAAATTAGTTACAATCATCTGTTTTAAGTCAAATATGCGCCGTTTTGTTCGATGACTTGTTCCCAACGAGATGCCAACTTCATAATATCCCTGTTATAGAAGCTCGCTTCCTTATTGGCAAAAAACTCGGATAGCCAATTTTCACAGGCCTCTTTTGTGGCTAACTTCTGACTACCTAGCTCGTTCGCCATGGACAAAAACAGGTGGTCGTCACTTGGTGCAATGTCCGGACTATACGGCGGATGCAAAAGAACCTCCCATCCAAGCTCCCGGAGCTTCTGGCGCGTCACCAAAGAAGTGTGTGGCCTGGCGTTATCCTGATGGAAGACAATGCGGCCTCTGTTTATCAAAGATGGCCTCTTATTCATGAGTGCTACCTTCAAGCGGTCCAGTTGTTGGCAGTACAGGTCCGAATTGAGCGTTTGGCCATAGGGAAGCAGCTCATAATAGATTATTCCTTGACAATCCCACCAAACACACCGCAGAACCTTCCTGGCTGTTAATGAGGGCTTGGCCACCGTCTGAGCTGCTTCAGCGGGCTTCGACCACGACCGTTTGCGCTTCACGTTGTCGTAAGTGACCCACTTTTCATCGCCAGTCACCATCCGCTTCAGAAACGGATCGATTTTGTTGCGATTCAGCAGCGATTCACATGCGTCGATACGGTCAAAGATGTTTTTTTGCGTCATCGTGTGTGGCACCCATACATCGAGCTACTTTGTGAATCCAAGCTTCTTCAAATGGTTAATAACGGTTTGATGACTTATCCCCAGCTCTTGGCCGATGCTACGGCTGCTACTATGCCGGTCTTTCTCGGCTAATTCAGCGATTTTGTCGCAATTTTCGACGACAGGCCTTCCGGAGCGTGGCGCATCTTCGACGACCTCTACACCAGAACGAAAACGTTGAAACCATCGTTGTGCGGTGGAAATGGAAACTGTATCGGGTACATAAACTGCACAAATTTTATTGGCAGCTTGAGATGCATTTTTGCCTTTGTCATAGTAGTACTGTAAAATATGTCGGATTTTCTCTTTATTTTGCTCCATATTTGCGACACTATAACTCACGAACGACTTAACCAAACAAAACACTGTCAAGGACTATATTATAGCGCGCAAAAATACCTTTCCAACAAGCTATAGTATGACTCGATACAATGAATACAACTAGAACTACGCGCTTACAACGACACCTCGCGGAAATACCGCAGGACTTTTTTGACAGCCTAATATTATTAAACGAAGATCAAACTTAGTTTGTAGACAACTTTTATATGATCTAGCAATATTTTTGTTAATTTGCAGACGAATTGAAAACAATAACATATGCCAAAGACATATTATATGGGTTTCGTAAAAAAACTGCAGTACAAACCATCCGTACTGTTTGATCCTCTAAGTGGAAAATCAAAACTAATTGATAATTACACTCCAACTATTCCCACCTCATATCCCATCTACTAAGGGGCTGTTCACATACCACGTGGCCAACTTTAGGGGTTTATTGAAGTTTATTTTCAAGTAAAACTTAAAATTTAATGAGATCTGCTCTATATTTACAAGATATTTTTAATTTTACGCCCACCCTGAATATTCTGTATTCAACAATAAAAAGACTGAGTTGCCTGAGAGTGCTGCCCGGTCAGACATCCAGATTTTTTCATATGGCTGGGCTTCTTCCTGGAGATGTACATATATTCTGAAACAAACGCGCATGAACTGGCATCGATCAATAATTTATTCCAAACGGTAATAGAGGACCATATATTTCATCAGGATAAAGACGCAAAGAATGTTGGAATTTTTGTAGTATGAAAAATCACGACTCATGTGCAGTTTTCGATTCAGCTCCTGCTATTGATGACAAAACGGCTTCGTATTTATTTCCCGAGAGCTCCCAAAATTGCTCCGAAAATTGAAACGAACAACAAATTCTTCCATGAGTGCACGGGCCGTATCTGTGGAGATCTGTTTCTTGCAATGATGTTTTTCTTTATTGATATCTGGTAATTTTTCTAATACACTTCTAGTGGGTTGCAAGGATTTTTGACGTAGGACTACGTCTTTCATTTCTGTACCGGGGTGTAAGTTGAAACTTTCGAAAGCGAGAGAGCTGGACTGCAAGGTTTTGAACGTTAATACCTCTTTACCGGCTGAATGGAGTGGTATAATAATCACTTCATCCGAAAGATAAAATGTCAATGAGTTATATGATTGTCACTTATTGTTCCAAAAAATCGTTTCAATAGCTTTAAAAATGCTTTGAAAGGAAACTATTGAAGTCATAACAATCTAGTTAATTGATGATGATTGGTGATCGCCATGTATTCCCGAACACGGGCGCAAAATCTAAGCATCTGGAGAAACCGTCATAGCGAATACATGCAAGCTGTGGTTTCTTATGCTCGTTTGCATTAGTGTTTGGAAAACCATAGCGGACACAGGCAAGGCGTGAGTACTTTTACTCGCATCAGTTTCTGTTCTGCTTTCGCATGGAACAGTCGTGAAAAATTGTTTGCGTGTGAATGCGTCCGAGCGAAGGAATATTCGCACCCATTTACGCATTCGACCTGGTGTTCCAGTGCTGCAATCCAATATCATCAGTTTCTGTTCTGCTTTCGCATGGAATAGATATGAAAAATTTGTTTGCGTGTGAATGTCTCCGAGCGAAAGAAATATTCGCACCCATTTACGCATTGGACTTGGTGTTCCCGTGATGCAATCCAATAGCATCAGTTTCTGTTCTGCTTTCGCATGGAACAGTCATGAAAAATTGCCACAAGGTTATATAGACTTTATTCGTTTTCACCGTGAAATGTCGCCCATTAAGCGGCCCATACATCTACAATATTATTGCACAACACAGGAGGTTGTGAAATAAAATTGAACGTTTGTTTCTGATATTGAAGTGTTGTACAATATATTGTATGATATCAAAAAAATTAGATATTTATTGTGCAACGCTCATAATATTGCATGGTCTACGGGCGACGTTGTGCAATTGGTGTCAATGAATGTTAAAGTTTATGTTTACATTTGCATCGTCTAGAGTGTAAAGTGAGTGTTCTCATAAAAAACTTCACGGACTTTTTTTCGAGGACGTGTGAGTCGCGATGGCCGTCAAAAACGCCGACAGGCAATTTATTCTCGAGTTTATCGAGGTTTACCGTTCACTCCCGGCATTATGGGACATCAAGTGCAAGGATTACACAAACCGTCTAAAGAAAATTGAACAGTATGACGTGCTGATAGAGAAATACAGAGAAAATGCTCCCGATGCCGACAAACAAGATGTTATAAAAAAAATTAATTCTTTGCGGACCAACTTCCGGAAAGAGCTGAAGAGGATTCGAGACGCAGAAAAAAGTGGTGCAGGTGCAGAGGAAGTTGAACCCACGCTGTGGTATTTCGAACAAATGAGATTTCTTCAGAACCAGGAAACACCAACCGCTTCAATCAGTTCGATGAACCCGGTTCTAGATTCTGGACACACTTATTGTGAAGATGCAGGGATCGAGGTCATTGACAATATAAATTATGGAGGAGCTTCTACAGAGATCAATGTAAGTCCTTTATTTTTATTTTGTATCCATTTTTAATTATAGTTACATGGTATCGTGAATAAGAATCATACAATGAATTACAATAAAAATCATCTTGTTATAAAAGTGGGTGTTACGGGAAAAACCACTTCACTTCATGAAACTGCTTTCAATTGCCATGATAATTGTCCTTCATTGTTGAAGTAATGACAATAGGTGTCTCTCACAATCTTTGCACTTGATGGTGCATTTCTGGACACAGTAGCCTGAAGAGGTGTTCCTTCATTCGCAACCGTTTTTCTCCATGATCCTCTTGTGAGAGTTCCGGATTGTAAATCTTCATCATCTACATCACTCCTAGTAATGTAGGTTCGTGGTTGTCGTTTTCGTATATAGTTATGTAAATAACAACAAGTCATAACTAGAATTTCAGCCTTTTCAGGGGACAGTGATATTTGTTTCTGAAATAAGCCGAACCTACTGACCAAAATACCAAAGGCATTTTCTACAACACGACGTGCACGGCTTAATCGATAGTTGAAATTTCTTTTATCCAATGACAATTCTGCTAGAGGGTAGGGTTTCATGAAATTGTCCGTCATCGCAAAAGCATCGTCGCCCAACAAAACAAATGGCAGCCGTTTCTCACTGTTCGGTAATTGTGAAGCTTCCGGGATTTTAATTAATTTGTTAGAGAATGCTCTTCCAAATTCTGTGTAATTGAAGACACCGCCGTCCGATATTCTTCCATTGATTCCCACGTCGACCATGATAAACTCATAATTAGCATTCACTACTGCCATCATCACAATACTGCAAAATTTCTTGTAGTTGAAGTAAAGTGATCCAGAGCCATGAGGTTTCTTTATCGCAACATGTTTACCATCTACCGCTCCCAAGCAGTTCGGAAAATTCCACCGGTCATTGAAGTCTCGTGCGATTTCTTTCCACTCTTCTTCTGTTGTTGGTAGCTAAAATAAATCAATTGAACAGATATGTTGTATTAAATATAAAAAAACAGGAATTATTATTAATAATTAATGTATTATTCATGTTTTTGCAGACTCAACTTGGACCACTCAAGAAGAGAAAGAAAACAGGAAATATAACAGATGAGCTGATGGAACTGGCTTGCAAACGCCTCCAAAAATCACCTGACGATCACGATACAATAGCTGCAGCTTGGGGAGTAGAACTTAAAAAAATGGAGCCCATTCAGCAGATGTTAGCGAAGAAGTTCATCAATGAAATATTATTCGAGGGACAAATGGGAACATTACACCGTGACTCGGTGGTTATCAATAACCCCCCACGATCGTTCACTCCAGTCAATGTTGAATATATCTCATCACCCAGCCACCAATACCTAGAAGTTGATGAGCAGAACACGAAACCCCATTTTGTTACTTTTCAATAAATATAAAAATTATAAGAAGTCGTATATGTCATATAAGTTTTCATAAAATTCTTTATTATTATTATTTTTTTCAATAATGCATTGTTACATAATAATTGTTACATAGATATGTATATGAAAAGGAGCTTACCTTTATGTATTCCTTGAGGCTGTTAATCAGAGCCGCGCAGGTTTCTATAACAATGTGGCCAATTGATTGCGGTGAAACGGCAGCAGAAAACTTAAGATCTTCGAATGTATTTCCTGTTGCGAGGTACCGTAAAGTTATCGATAAACGTTGACTTACAGGAATAGCATCTCGCATAATAGTATCCTTTCTCTCAATCTGAGGAGCAACCAAAGCCAGGAGTTCATCAAACATTCCAGCATCCATTCGGATAAAGTTTCGAAAGTCATTCGGCTCAGTCATTCTGAGCTCATTAAATAACACTTCATAAGTGTACTTCTCTCTGTTCAGCAACCACTGTTTGGCCCATTTCCGATGTTTTCGTTGCTTCTTTTTTTTTAAACTATTGCTCACTGCGATCAAAACACAGCTAATATCGGTATCACTCAACATATTTCTAATTTAACATAAGACCTGTGTATAGAAGGGACAATTCCGAAACCTGTTTTCCTATCAAACTTGGAACAGGCGGTATATAAACAAACAGACTTCTCATACCAATTGGACAGGGTTGCCAATAATACACGGAAATGAAATTCTACTAAATGTACTTACGGTACATACAGTTGAAGAAGTTTGATGACAAGAAATAACAGAAAAATACAATTTGTTGGAAAATATGTAATATTTTTGTATTACACCAACAAAATCTCACAATTCAGAGAATATTTGTTTCGAAGAACATATTTTACTGGTGAGCGGCAATAGTCTTCAGAAAGTTAATATTATTTGGAAGCTATGACATCTTGTGCTGTTCGGCATCCCTGTATTTTCCTCTCTGCCAGTTGTCAGGTTCAAACAAGTGCTAGTGATAAAATATTGAACGTCAGTAGCCACCCTTGTGCAATATTTAGCACAAACTTCAATATCATCTCCAAAAGATTCAATTCCATTGCACAAATATGACTGTGGCGCAATAATATTGTACGTTTGTGGACAATCTTCAATAATAATGTCAATAAATTCGTACAATAGTATTGTGCGTGTATGGGGCGCTTTAAGTAGCGCTTTACTTTTCATCGCTGGTAGTTGCAGATTTAGTCCGCCGTTCTCTCTCCTGCGTGCTAGCAGCTGCATTGGTACTCGTGCTGGCAAACCACGAAATAGAAAGCGCCTCATCATCGTAATCAACTTTGCAGTGTGAACGTTTTGTGGTGGTAATATTGACGCAATGTACCACACCTTTGCTGTGACGAATGTATTCAGCACTATCACTTTCTGCTGCATATTCAAAGATCGCAAGTTGACGTGGGACTACGTCTAACCGGAATATATGGAGGGTAAAATGAAAAACATGCAGGAAAAAATGAAAGATTTCGAATGCTTATAGCTCGAACATTTCGTACTGGATAGGAGAGATGTTTGCATCACTTGATAGTGAATATTTCTACGCATCTATCGCAACTAACAAAATGTTGTTTTTCATTAGATAAACAATTGAATAACTGTAAAATATTAGGCGTTATCTAAACGCCCTAACTGCATCGTTTTGATTGGCCCGATTTACGGTTTCCCTAACACAGCCATCAAAACCAAGCAGCCTTGGGGAAATCGGCATTGCAAACGCACGAAAGAGCCTAGAGACGAGTGAACTGAAAAGTTTAAACCCTCTTAAAGCCAAAAAAGAAGAAAAAGAACACACGAAAGTAGGGGGAGCTTTTGTTCCCACCGAAATGTGTTCCCTAATAGAGATTTCTAAACCAAGGTGCCTGGAGTAATCGGTATTTCAAATTCATGCAAGTCGGGGGTATTTTTGTTCCGACTGGAATGTGTTTCCCTAACACAGACTTCAAATCCATGAAGCGTGGGGAAATCGGCATTGCGAATTCATACAAATCGGGGGTATTTTTGTTCCGATTGAAATGTGTTTCCCTAACACAGACTTCAAAACCGAGGTTTCTGGGGAAATCGGCTCTGCAAATAAATGCAAACTGCGAGTACTTTTGTCCTCGCTTGTCTTTGTGCAGAGTGGAATATGTCTGCCCTAACATGATCTTATAAACTTAGGAACCTGGGAAAATCGTGCAGCCACTAGAAGCGAATGAACTTCCCAGTTTCAAGCAAATTCGAGATTCGAGAAGTATGTACACTTTTGGGATGTAAACTTCAGAGGGAAATGTAAAATAAAATAATCGTTTGATAATTTTTTTTTGTCTTTATTGGAAAGATTTTCAGCCTTAGGCTGGTTTATCAAACGTTTGATAATTCTTCCGTACATATATTTTGTTCTAGTCATCATACCAAACGTAAAAGGTCCGTCATTAAATTTACTTGTAACGAAGAACAATCAATCACAATAAATGAATTGACTTTACACGGCATTTGTTCATTTTTTTCACTCACAGAGCAAATATATTGAACTCAATTGAATTTGGAAACTGTTTCATTCAATCAAGAATTTAATCAATACAAACGAATGATTGCTAAGCTAAGGTAGTTCCACGTGAACCTTGCGGTTATATCATAGATATAACCCACTCATTTTTTTGCATCCATATAATTTGGGCGATTCTAGATAATAGTCTGTCCCAGTTCAGATAGCCACCGTTTTTTGTCGATTTACCTTAGCCCCAGCCTCACGCTCAAAATCGTCGAACAGCCTGAAAATCCGATCGATTGCTGGTCTTGAGGTAGCGATCACCGCAACGTCATCAGCGGATGCAACATTTGCACAACCCGATTGGATTTGACTCGATCAGATGAATGAACGCAATATTGTGCTAATTTCAAATTCGACCGGATCCCGGAATAAGGGTTTATTATATCGAAAAACATTTGAAAGAATGCACCTCAATCTACGATTCGTTTCATAAACGCGACTAAAATGCATGACTTGACTTGGATGGCACTAACGTCCCCAGTGGAAGTTTTCAATATATCTACAAAAAAATTATATGAATAGGAATAGATATAGAAAATAGAAAATCCTTGACAGAAAAAAATCTGTTTAATATCCTTGCAGAAAACTTTAATACTCTATTAAGGGAAAAAAAAATATAATTTTTATTTTCAAAGTGTGTTCAATCCACCAATCCATTGTCATTATCCCTTCCCAATAACGAAGCACAAAGTTTAATGCAGTCAATACAAATAACGTTTATTCGTTTGAGTGACAATTCGGGTGTCTTGAACGGTCCAAAACTAGCAATACATTACAACATTTAGACGATTTGAACAGCGCGATGATATCAAAAGGGCTGAATTTAAAGCAAATCGTTACTATAGATGAGGCTATCATTTCTATAAACAAAACATGTAATAGAAAATTGTAACAAACTTGAAATTAGATTTAAGCGAAAAATATAGGATCTTCTTGATTCTCTTCCAAAACTGGAGAAATGTCCTCGTGGACAACAGGGGGAGGAGTATAGGGAATGTCCACGCTTATCCACGGAGGGGGAGGGGTGTGTCTAAAATCATGGTCTTTCTGTCCACGTGGTATGTGGACAGCCCCTAACCCCGAGTAACCGCGGGTAAACAGCTCTCACCTATACTAACAAACCATCTCGAACAATCTAGTCGCGCTTCGTCCCAATGCACACTTTCCGGCATAGCAACAACAACAGGCTCATTATGCTTCCTTTCTGCACATGACGTGGCACGCGCTGATTGACTGATTGGCATTACAACGCAACTGGCTGACGCAACCGCGCGGATATAAAAGGAAGCAGTCCAAAGCGAAGCTTTTCATTGTATTACGAATATTACTAGTGTTAACATCACAGAGGATATATAAATAAATACTCAAGTTTAAATTTTCAGTGAAAAGGTTTTTTAATTCACGTGTGGATCGAGGCAAATTTGTCTTTCTTAAGACACCCTTGAAAGAGTTTACAAAAGCCGATCCTATACAGTCCTTTGCGCAACGTGAATTGCGCCAGTGCCCTGGAGAGTACCTCAGCTGAGGTTACTATTGGGAAAAAAAGAAGCTTCAACCGAAGCTTGGTGCCGTACCTTAGGAGGAAAGTCCGAGGATTTCCTGTCGTCCATCCGTGCAAGTGTTCAACCGAACACGTACTATGAGTTAATAAAAAGTACAGTATAAACATTAGAATCATATGGTTATGATTTTATTAGTTTTCTGCATATCTTATAGTTACATTTAGGTGCCTATTCACACAAATTCCTTCTCAAAATTCTATTCAGTCTGAACGTGGAAAGTGTCACTCATTTGTGGGTGACGGGGCGACGAACGAGTAACAAGAGGCAACATTTTATTTTGAGGTGGGAACATCGTTCAAACGCACACAATTGAATTTAAGTGACTGCCGCACCTATGACACCAAAAACCTTGACAATCTGTCATTTCAGTTCTGTATTTTTTTTTTATCCAAAATATATATTTTTATTATTATTATTATTATATTATTTCAGTTCTGTTGTTGTGTTAGTACGCAAAACAAAAAATCCGAAAAAAAACGATATTTGAGTGAATCTGAACAAAGAGTTGTTCATGATCTGAAGAACAGTGGTATGATTAACCGGGAAATAAGAAGTACAGTAAACAGATCAGAAAACATCGATTCGAAATGTGCTGAGAAGTTAAGAAGAAAACTAAGGGAGTTACCAAAATAAATAATCGAATTCTGGAGCTGCCTGGAGCCGGGAAGTTCAACGCATCGGAAATTAAGAAATAACTTGGACTCTCGCGCTTATTGGCATTGCACATATCCTAATCCTAAGAAACCTAATCTTACTCCAGCACATATTCAGGCTCGATTGAATTTCGCCGAAAAGCGTATGGCATAGCGAAATGAATGGGATAATGTTGCATTTTCGGATGGGAAGAAGGACAATCTAGATGATCCCCTCATGATTCGTCAAATTTCGTCAAATTTTCGTAAAAAGTCCTTACATAAAGATGGCTAAAAAGGGTAAAACTCTTAATCTTACACCATCTCACATCGAAAGACGACTGAGTTTTACCAAAGCTCACATGAATCAAAAGTGGGACATGGTGTGTCATGACAAAGAACTTTTAAAAAGAATACATTTTGCTATTACCATAACGAAAAGTTCTTCAATTATTTTTTTTATTTTTTTACTCTTATTTTTTTCATTATTTAGCAAAGTAGATTATCTTAAGTGACGAAATAAAGTTCAATTCGGATGGTTCTGATGGTTTCAACGGGTACTGGAGTGATTTACAGAAGCAGGAACAAATTTTTCAACCAGGAATTTTGGTGGAGGCTCATGCATGAATTGGGCTCAAGATAGCTTTCACATCATTCAAGGAATACATACATGTTCTGAAATCCTCTCTCTTACCGTTTTTGCGTGGATATCGTCACAAAAATTCACATTCCAGCAAAACAATGCTACTATTCATACCATCGAGGGAATTAAGCGATAGATTGAGGACCAGAAAGATATTTTTTTAAGTCTTGCCGGTCTCCAGACTTCAATCCTGTGGAAAATCTTTAAGGGATCCTTGTACGCAGAATCTACACTGAGGGAATACGGCAAAACACGATCGAAGAGCTCAAGATCGCAACTTCTGGAACATGGGAAAATATCGAGAAATCCGTTCAGCAGAATTTGGTAAATAGTATTCCAACACGAATTTTCCGAAATGGCAAGGTTGCCAATTATTGACATGTGAATCAGCCGATCGTTTCGAATTTTTCATTGATAATACTCATGAATTTTGAAATGGTCTTATAGAAACTGGACAGCTGAAATGATCATATTTAAGCACGTGTTACAACGAAATAGAATCAGGGTGGTCTTATAGAAGTTGGACAGAGTGTAGTTCTGACTATTGAACTATCCACAAAATGCTCTAATTGAAGCAGATAATCAATCCTCATGTTAGACGATCAAATTCATTCAGATAATTCGCAACTCCGCCGTCGCTGCCATGATATCACCTGCCTGCATTTTCTTGCCCCAACTGCAACAAGAAAGGGAGGGGGAGCACCGGCGGGCATAGCAGTACTGGTTTGTAGCCGCCCGAGGAAGTGTTACTGGCGTGATTCTGCGCGGTCCGTTAAGTCAAGACGATTACGCCGAGGGCATTCAAGGCTTACATGAACCGGTGGGCTTGCACGGAGAGGGGGAATGCCACTAGTAGTGATCAAGAATAATCATTTATGCACACGCTCGGCTAGCGAGCTGGCTACGAAAGAAATCGCCACACCTATTTGAGATATGCCGCCGCCAAGGTCTA
This sequence comes from Toxorhynchites rutilus septentrionalis, assembly GCF_029784135.1. Lineage (NCBI taxonomy): Eukaryota > Metazoa > Arthropoda > Insecta > Diptera > Culicidae > Toxorhynchites > Toxorhynchites rutilus. The sequence continues at coordinate 27,105,513 of NC_073746.1, read as the reverse complement.
AGGCGATATGATGAAACTCTTGCAACCACAACAGTTACAATCCTTTTCGGTGATGTTTTTCTAGCCGATTTCCAGCATTGGGACAATCGGATTCCTAATGGATGCTGCATCGTTAATCTCTGACCCGCGAGCCATCAATCACCATAGCTCACAACAGCAGCAGTGGCAGAAGCGGCAGTAGCATCTGTTCGCGGAATGACGGTTCCGACTGTTTGTAGGCTGGACTGCACACAATGATCAATCAGCATTCGTCCAGATTCCACCCGCCTCGCTAACAATATACAAGTGGTAATTCTCCGCCGGCTACAATGTCATAAAATATAAAAGAGACTCATCATCATCAACATCATTATTATTATTATTATTGTACACCCGCTACCAGCGCTCCTTACGGAGGTTAGCAGCAAAAAAAAAACAAAATCACCCACCTGTTCAGCCGCAGCCTCAGAGACGCTTTCAGAAGCGCCCCGAGGCTACCAAAAACCTTCAACCGAATCCAACATCATTTGCGTAATTAAATCATATCATAGGAGATGAGCCTGTTATTAACGGTCTTTAGAGCCGAGAAGCGGCTAAAGAGTGACTCGATTCGAATGGTGCGCTTATTAATTTCGCACGCGATTGGAATACCACTGTTTTTTTCGCCAGTTTATTGTTTGTTTGCATAAAGCAGATCTAATAATTGTAGCCGACAGATTAAATGGCGGTAGCGATGGGGCTTCTTGCAAATGCCGCTCATTGTTGTCACCGTATTTAAAGTGGCGCTGAATGAATCCCATCGCCGGTAGCCATGGGAAATCACGCAGCATCTTCATTCCATTCGCTTGGCTCGGCAGGTATAGCTTACTAGGTCACCTGTAATTGCCGGTGTGGCGTTCGGAAAGAATTCTGCTACAATTTTGCTTCGTTCATTTCCTTGCGCTGTCATCTTCGCTACTATTTATCGGTGCACCGTAATCTCTCTGAGTGGCTGCATCCAATCAATGATTAGCGATGAGCACAGCGCAGTCGTCGTTGACAGTGGCGGACTTCAACATTCGCGCCAGTCACGATCGGATCAGTGCTTTGTCTTAGACACAGTTCCGACCTGCGTGGCACTAATTGATGGCACAGCAGGACTCCATCGCCGGTCTCATCGTTGGGAGGTGGCTTCGACGGGGGACCTAATAGATAGTTATTGAATGATAGATAGTATTTCTGCTTCGCTTTGTGACGAGATGCAGCATTGGGTGAAGAGAGGCGATCGGTGATTGCAATTTTGTTTTTTATTTCTGTATTATAGTGACTTTCAACACATTTGGCTGGTTCGTCACTTTTACCTTCCATTTCGGAAGAATGTCGGGAGTGAGAATTGAACTCGTGACCCTAAGCGTGAGAGGTATGGATGTTACCGCTACGCCAGATCGCCTCCTCAGTGATTGCAATTGAGATTAGTTTGTTTTTTGGATTCCTTTGTAATGTTGGGAAGAAAAGGTCCCGTTTGGGCCAACTGTAATCAATGTTGTTGACATATTGATTGTATCTTGCTTTGTTGATTTGTACAAATTAGATGATTTTAATGATTCAAATAATTCAATCGGATTATAAACATTGAAATTACTGACTTAGGGGATATGTATTTCGTAACTCATCGTGCATTTGAGCTTGAGCTTGGGTAGACTGTACAATTCGTAGTTGCTCTCTGTAATTGACCTGAACTAACCAAATTGCACAAAGAACACACAGGGACTACCATTCTCGTTGTGTAATTTTCGATAATTGGAGCTTTAGGAGGTCAATAACGGCGCCGGCCACATCCTTACAGTCACCAGGGGAAGGGAAGGAATGTTAATATGGTAATCGCTGTCCGAAGGCCAGAAGGGTCGCCTCTATAGCGTGGTTCCCTAGCGATTACCATGGAAGGGATAGTTGTTAGTGAGGAGAGGCATAAATCAGGATTCACTGTGGTAAGTGATGTGATTGTGTAAAATTTAACCATAGATTACTCGAGGTAAGGAATGACGAATAACCATTTTGATTTGATCTTTTGAGAACCTGAGAAGGTAACCGAGAGAGTTCTCTAAAATAAGTCTATCCGGCTATATGTTTCCGTCATTTATCCCGCGAACACTATATAGAACTCCAATCGCGACGGTGGACAGTTATTTTTAGAAACCTGAGAGGGTAACCGAAAGAACTCGTCTGTAAACTATCAGACAGACGATATATTATGTTATTGATCGCGTTCACTCTGTATCGATCACCTATCGCAACGACGGAGTTGTAATTAATTGGAATTTAATTCTAAAATCTTCAACGGATAATACATCTCAAAAAATAAACATCCATAATTAAACAGTGAAATAGGGAGAACAAATTAAGAAATAAATTTGAGACTCCGCTGCATTGTGACGAAGAAAGAAATCAGACGAGAAAAACTCGTTGGCAACAAAATATATAAAATTAAAAATGAGATGCAGAAATACCGCTAGAAAAAGAACCAAAAAATAAACCAAATAATGTTCTCATCATTACATTGAATTTTTAAAATCTGCAATCTATAACAACATATTCTGGAGTTTAAAGTTATTTATGTATTTATGGTAACCCTGGTTAGACTGATCCGATTGAAAGATCGAAATAAACCACCCGGGTGACGTCTTTAGAGAAACCCTATTGAATTGACTGGAGTCAACATATCGAGTATCTCACTGACATTTTCCCTTTGTTTTCACATGGCTTGGGTACCCACTGACAATTCTGCTTGAGATTTTACTAACGATCCTAGCATCAATTATAGCACCCGGCAGAAATAAACATTAAATACAGCGAAGTGTCACAGTATTGAGTAACTATTTTGAAAGGTATGTGCGAGAAAGAGAGCAATAATGAGAGAAATATAGAAATGTGTGAGAGAGAGAGAGATAGATAGCGAGACGTGTCGATAATTCGATACCGAACTAGGTAGCTGCCAAGGCGCCTAGAAGTATATCCTAAGGTGAGGCCGTTTCGTCACTAAGTTGGTTAGGGGAGCGGTATATGAAAACAGTACGGATGAAAGCAGAAGGGGAATTATTTTCTTGAAGCGTGAAAGAGACAGACTGATCAGGATCGAGCTTCGGCACAAGCGTACTATGTTTTGTTTACAAACAAAACACAGTAGACTTCCAAGATGGCTGAAGAGTGCTTTTAGCAAGTTGGCCCCAGGGGTATGACTAAAACGTCAAATCCCTCATATTGCCAGTGTACCCAATATTGCTGCGGTTCACTGACATTTTGGTTCTGTCAATTACTGTTGTTTACAACTCGGTCCGGTTATATAGTCGAATAGTGGCTAACTTTAAGCTCCATGTTAAATGTGAACACCTCAATTTGAAACCGAAATATAAAAATCACTTATGCAGTTAGAAATAAATCATACTATCTCCGTGATTTCAACGATTTCAATCCTCGCAAATGATATGTTGGTAAACAAATGACGCCATATTGATTTTGATTTTGGGTAGCCTATATTCAATTGATGTCTAACCCCAGGTTGGCCCACCTTAGGATATACTTCTAAGCACCTTGGTTGTTGCTACACTGAATCATCCGCACTCACACTCACAAGAATGCATGCGCGCCCGATTAAAGTACAGCAATAAAAAAATTAAAAATAGGAAAAGAAAACATTCATCCGCGTTTTGTAACTGGCTATTTTTTGTGTATGATTCATTCACTTTTAATTGTATCATTAGATCACTGTAGCACCAGAAGTGTGTATACTGCACACCTTCTATTGGTCATAGATGAAGAAACACAAATATACATGAAGACAAGGCATAGTGACTCGTTACAAAAGTTTCACACCACGAGTTTGATTGTTGAGCGCTTAATGTACTTCACGATCGTGATTAAAATGTGCACTTTTTATGGTGATAATACCACCGTAGGAATCAAATGCCACTTCTATTGCTCTTCTGGCAACCACCGTATTTTTTTGCATCATAATCAACACACTCACCCTTATAGCTTTCGTTATCGATTAAAATGTATAAATCAAATTACGCGACCAAACTGGGACATTTCCGAACCAACAGAATTAATATTCAATCGTTTATTCCGAAAACTCCAATAAACACAACTGGATTTCTCTTCAACTTTAATGCCAATCTTTCCGACCACTTTTGAACTTCCAATCGTTACCTGCGGGGTCGGAAAATCAAACACGATGAAAAAGACGCCATTTTGAAATGACGAAAGAAATTACACACAGACTAAAAATCACCAAAGTAACGAAGACATAAAGAGCATAAAAATACACGTCTGCTCAGCGCGACAGTCAAGTCTCCCGATCGATAACACGTGAGATATTGATCACTCTTCCTAATTCATCGTGCGTTTGACCGTTTAACACGTTCGTCGCCCAATGCGCTCTTTTTGAGTTTCTCGCGTGGCCCAAATGCGGATGATTTATTAAGGTGAAGGTGGAAGCTAGCCATTGTGGTAGTATAGGTAAACCCTCGTGTAAAAATGGGGTAATAGTGTTTGTGAGAGAAGAGCAAAGCACACGTAAATAGATCAATTCACTTAGCAGACTGTGTGGCGCTTCATTGACACGAGTCTTTGAATACATTTGAAAAAAAAAACAAATAACAATTCAATACTAAAGTAAAATGTATGAACGATATGTTCCGATGAACAATTGCAAATATAAATATATATAGAAGGTGTATTTGCATATGATTCTGATTATACGCGAGCGTAACATGAGCAAATTTATAACACATGCGAATTGGGGCACTTTTGGTATCAACAAGTTCTTCCGCATAGTAACTCGATGTTGATAATTCCTTAATATTTTCCTTCGTTGATCGTATTGTTTTCACATATTCACGTTGGAAAGCCTTAACCCTTCTCTTCGTTGGCCGAGGCATTTAGATTGAATTTAATACTTTTCCGTTTACTGTTTTTGAAAGCATAGGCAGCCGTGGCAGTGTTCCGAGCTCTGCAATACAATTTTCTTACCCAATGTTAAAGTTGCTAAAACTTACATTATAGACCCATTAAACGTAAAAATAATAATTGTATTGATATCAACACAATTTTATTCTATTGATTTTCATGACATGGGACGCTATGACTCCGGAATAACATTTTATTGAGTGGTTTTTATAGCTGTTTCGATGATGTTGTTTGGCATCAGTGTCGAAAAAATAACGATGCTCCCACCAAACTCTTTTCAAACAATCTTTTACCTTAAAATTCCTAGTACTTCTACCAAAACTCGACATTATAATATCAGATTATTTTCAGACACAATTCAATTTTATCAAATTAAAATCCATTTCCATTTTTGAGCAAAGATCAATTTCGTTAGCGCTAACATCAAATGGACTAAAAACGCTTGTCAATATGTAATGTGTATTTTCCCATTTTCCTTCAGAGTTTTCCGAAGATTTTCAATTATCATGTTTGGTTGGAATATGTTTGGTTGAGATATGTGTTTTATTTTTATGTGTTTAACTCGGTGCTGATGCGTAACAAGATTTTTGTAGCCAGTTGAGCTCCCACTCCTTGTGCACAAATGCGCTCTGGCGAATGAGCACACTCCGAATCCTTGTGCACACATGCGCTCTGGCGAATGAAATGTTTGGTTGTCAGCGCCGTTCTTACGCCCAGTTTTAAGATGAGTTTTACGCTGAAATTTGCGCCGTGCTTGCGCCGTATTTCTATACTGCGCGCTTGAATCTGGATTGCTCTCTCTGTTGGGGTGTTTTTCTTCACACAAGCGTATACGGTTCAAATGGGGGCGCGCTGTTGTTTCTATGCTTTGCTTAGAACGAACGAAGACAAAGTGGGCGCTAGAATTTGATGTGTATGTGTGTGTATGTATGTGTATACAATGAGACGTGTATCACACAAGTGAGAAGAAATGTTTAGTATCTGAGTGTTGCGCCGGGTACATTTTGCGCTGTCGTGCTTATGAATTTTGTGCTCTTCGCACCAAAAGAGAATATGAGTTTTCTTTGTTCTCTGAAGACTGATTACAACTGAGCGAAACTATCACTGGGGAATGGTCCTGAACTCAATTCATGCGATTGCGAGCACAAAAAAGTAATTTTACATCAGGACAGCGCTCGGCCTCACGATGTCAAACCCGTTGAAACCTACTTCGAAACACTCGCATGAGGAGTCCTACCTCACGAAGGCTTTTATCGATACGGTACGAAATCTGCCAGAAGGACGGGAAAAGTTGTAGCTTGCCAACGTGGTTTGACATATACTACAGGAGTGCAAGTTTTTTCGTATCGTACACGAAAATTACTCACACAGATAAAATAGCGTGTTTTTGTTCGTAAAATCTATCAAATTTATAAATTTTGTTGATTCATAACTTTTGTAACTTTTGTTTCAGAAAGCTCGTGAGTTTGCTCATCAAGAATGTCCAACAGATAGATACTCCCCCTGGAAATTAATTAACATAAAGTTACATGAGCGATCTAAGTTTACCAATCGCCACTGATGACTTCTCGTATGATATAGAAGTGTGAATTGAGAATAAAGAAGAATATGTACGAAGCAAGAACATTTTATAGTTAATACTTGCGAAAATTTTTCCTCGAATTTAAACAAAAACATGTCAGATTGCATGGTGTTAGGTGTGAAAAAGCGAGTAAATTGGCGAAAAAACAAAACTAAGCAGTTGTGGAGTGTACGAATACACCCAAACTAGCAGAAAATATTTTATCTTTGGCAGAAATGATGCCATTTCGTGTGCTGGAGAGTCAAATGCGCAAATAATGAGCTGTTTTAAAAGCTTAAAAATGGTTTGTATGTATGCGAGCAGACATCTCTTCTGTTTTCTTTTCTCATTTCATTTGGGATTGTGCAAAAAAAAAGTCCATACGACGTCAATGCACAATGGTCCAGGAGATGCATTTAAGTGGAAATTAGCATTTTAAGCTTGACAGTTATTCTCTAGACAAAAATTGTCCTAGACAAAGTTGTTACTCATGATAGAGCGCTCGTTTTTATGTTGTCAAAAATAGGGTGACCAAAATTGTCGATGAAATAAAAAATAAAACTTTCTTATTTTTATAGACAGAGGTAAACATAGTTCGACAATGTTGTAGCTCCAATTATTTAAGATATCTTTGTAGAACAAAGTTTTTTCTATCTCTTGAAATAATCGATATAGCGCCTTTTTTCTATGTTACGTTAGGGTCACCATGAAAAAATCGGTTTTTTTGCTCTAACATTTATATTTCAAATTTTACATGCAAACTGTCTTGGAAAGACTTCTAGAGCTTACCAATACAAACATTTTTCGATGCAGAACTTGTCAATATCTCAACTTCACTCAAAGTGATTGATATTTCTTCACAAAACATATGCACTTTTTCTTTGTTTGTAATTTTTTCTGCGGCAAACGTAAACAAAGTGTATTGGCGACATTTGAAAGAGCATATTTCACTCTACATGATGTGTGATTTTCAAAACTATGGTATTTCTTGTGTTTGTGTAAATTAGAATTGAAATCATGAGTTTTTGGGTAAAAAACCATCAATAACTTTGGGTAGGGTTAAGATATAGACAAGTTCTGCATCGCAAAATGTTGGTATCGATAAGCTCTAAGAGTCGTACGAAGACAGTTTTGATGTACAATTTGAAATATAAAAGTTAAATCAGAAAAAACACGTTTTTTCATGGTCACCCTAATGTAACTTAGAAAAAAGCGTTAAATCGATTATTTTAAAAGATAGAAAAAAACTTTGTTCTACAAAGTTGTTTAAAATAACTGGGGCTACAATATTGTTGAACTATGTTTATCTCTATCTATAAATATAAGAAAGTTAGCTTTTTCATTTCATCGACAATTTTGGTCACCCTATTTTTGATAACATAGAGCGCTCTATGATATGTAACAACTTCGTCTAAAACAGTTTTTGTCTAAATAATAAATATCTCTCCCACAAAGTTGTTTTTAGCTCCTTCTGTCTGAGTTGCATTAGGGTAACTATGAAAAAACGGGGTTTTTTACTCTGATTTTTATATATAAAATTCTACATCAAAATGGTCTTCGTACGACTTTTATAACTTATCAATACCAACATTTTGCGACGCAGAATATGTCAATATATTAATCCTGCTCAAAGTTATTGATGGGTTTTCATCCAAAAGCTCATGATATAGAGTGAAATATGTTCTTTAAAATTTCATCAACAAGCTTTTTTTATGTTTGCCCCACAAAGAATGACAAACTAATGAAAAGGGCATGTTTTTGGGAAGAAATATCAATAACTTTGAGTAAAGTTGAGATATTGACAAGTTCTGCATCGAAAAATGTTTGTATTGATAAGCTCTAGAAGTCTTTCGAAGACAGTTTGCATGTAAAATTTGAAATATAAATGTTAGAGCAAAAAAAAAACGATTTTTTCATGGTGACCCTAACGTAACGTAGAAAAAAAGGCGCTATATCGGTTATTTCAAGAGATAGAGAAAAACGTTGTTCTACAAAGATGTATCAAATAATTGGAGCTACAACATTGTCGAACTATGTTTACCTCTGTCTATAAAAATAAGAGAGTTAGATTTTTTATTTCATCGACAATTTTGGCAATTTTGACAACATAAAAACGAGCGCTCTATCCATGAGTAACACAACTTTTTTGTCTTTGACAGTTTTTGTCTAGATAATATAACTGTCGAGCTCTAAATGCTAATTTCCACTTAAATGCATCTCCTGGACCATTGTGCAATGGGGATCGAGATCGAACCAGGCCGGCTGGAATGCAAAGCTATTTTACATGACCACGCTATCCACATGGCTAATGATGGTTCAGCAGTTATTCAGCAAATACGTGATAATATTGCACCTGGTTATACAATGAAGTTGGAAAGTGTTTTCTAAGAGTAAAAAAGGAGCGCATGAAGGAGAACAATATCTCTCTAGGTCTGGGCCGTGAATGTGGCAAAGTATTTGTGAGTCATGACATTTTCTGTTATGTTATGTCTCATTTAATGTCATAAATCCGGATGACAAAACATGAGCTAAAAATTAATTTTGGGTGTACAATGGATGGTATGAAATTTACGAGGATATTTCATCTTCAATTAGAAATGTAGAAACGAATTCGCAAAATGCTTTCCTGGTTTGCTTCTACGACTTCGATTGTTCGATTGTGCGTTGCTCAAGTGGGCTACAATGAATAAATCTTCGAAGCTGGCAAAATTAGAACGGATCGATGCTTTCCCATGCCATTCGGTGTTCTTTGGGTAATTTCGCTGTTTCAATAACAGAAAGCAACTAAAAATTTTACAATTTACTTAAGCTTAATCTCAATTAGAATAGTGAAAGTCGACACAAAAAACTATGGAAGGATATCATCGATTTACTGGATGAAAAAGAACCTTATGAATCCTTATGCATCGTATCAAGATGTGTGAGTGACACTTCGATTCAAATGTTGAGTTTCCGCAAGCTTTGCGCACACCGGATATCGCATTCGCTGTCAATGGATGAAAAATCATTGGGAAGATCTGGTCTCTACCACCAAAATCGTTCTTGAAACTTCTCTTCCTCCGGAGCAAGTAGCTTTTCTATCGAACGAAATCTAAATTGCTTCTTTGAAATTGCGATCCCCACCCATCTCAGTTTGAACCTTATCGCTCCGATTAACCCCATTGCGGGGCTCAGCTCGTTGCGTCTGTGCGATTGATCCAAGCCTGATAACCTGGAATCCATCTCCCAGAGTACATCGCCCCCATTTGCCCCTCGAATAGGTGGCGAAGCTGAACGCTTCCGCCTGAATTGATTCCTTTCGAGATTCCGGCTCCGCTGGATTTCCATCAGCAGATAAGTGCGCATTGAAATGTGGTTCGTCGCTTTTCCCTCCCTCCGCCCGCCATGAGTTACCGCCCGCGAATCGGAAAACACCAAACACACCAATAATTTATTGTGTTTGAAAATGGGATAATAAAGAGGTTTCCCTGCTTCTTGTTTCGTTCCGATAGAGATGATCGGTCGGTCGAGTGGTTGAGATTGGTGCGATGCGATCGCATCCTCCCTCGCCGCCACCACCAATAGCAGCGCCCGCCAGAAGAAAGGAAAGCGTGCTGTTGTTGTTCGTGATTAGCATCTGTGGTCGTTCATCTTCGCCGGAGTCTGTTCGGGTTTTTTTTTCTGCCTCCTTCACCGGCTTATTTTACATTGCATTGTTGAGGAGACCATTGGAGGCGCTCGTGCTCATCAGCAGCATCTCTCTCCCATAGCCATCGATCGGCAGGTCACAGACGAGTCGCTGTTGATTTTGCTATTTTTCTCGTTATTTTGAAGCTTTATTAGCTCGCTTTTAAATTAGTGGAAAATTATGATCGCTGTGGTTATTGAGTGGGTCGGAGAGTGGGTGAACGGGTGGCGGCCGGAAAAAAAGGGAAGAAGCGCCTTTTGAAGGGTGTATAGAGTGCATCTTTTCGATGTGCCGCCGCGGCACATGGGTGGAGCGACTACTTGGCGGAGATCGACACGAGGTGAGGGATCGATCGATTGAAGTTGATATTGTTCCACAGCTCAATGGGAAGTTTGCGTTCGGTGGGGTGAACTGCGGCGAGTTTCCTCCTCCCGATCGAGGTGAGATGAGCGATGCTCTTTCTCTTAGCTTTTAATCATCTTGAAATTGGCTATGCTATTAGAGCCTGTGCGAGATGACGAGCCTCTTATCGGATGGAGGTAATAAAAGAGCTGTGAACTTATTGGAAACCCATTGGAATGCCAAGCGTCCCGTAACGAGGTCCGTGCACTTTCGTCCGCGAAGATGGAGCCAATCCAATGTTATAAAGAGAGAAATTGAGAATGACTTGGAAAACTCGAACGAAAGAAACTTACTCGGCGTGATTGAAGCAGGTGAAAGCTCATTACCTGTAAAAGAAAAGAAAAAGATATGCATTAGATATTTGTCTGCGGTTTCGGAATTGACATTATTCAAATTCAAAGTGAAGAAAATGGAGAGGGGCCTCAAGGAACTCGGCGCCACTCGCGGTGGCGTGACATTTGGATTCGATTCTATCCTAACAAAATCACAACTCGAAAGTCCCGCCCCCACTAATAGCTTTACATTAGCAGGGGCAAGTGCACATTCGCACACATATGAGCACTCGAATCGAACATCTTCTGACCTTATCCACCCTTTAGCCCACAACTGGCAGCCTGATGTTCGGGCCGCGATGATGGTGTAGTGCTGATAATCTTCGTCCTAACAACATAACGCCCCGAATGGATGCCAATGCAGAATACATTCCCAGTGTTGTGTAGCGCTCTTCCTCGATTGCTTTAAAATAATACTAATTAAGATTAAACGAACGCCTGCAAAAGGTCAGGTTTTGTCCGGCTGCGGCCCCGGAGCAATCCCGAGCATAACAAAAATTACCATCATCAGCACAGACCTTGCAATCACCACCAACACCACCACCCACCGCAGGCACCACAAACGCGCCACTACTAAACGCGCCAAGGGGCAATCGCGGCGCAGCGTCCACTAATATGGATCCTCTGCGCAAGAGAGAGGAATCAAATGGGTGGAAAAAAGCAGACGAATCATGATGAATCATAGAGAGCAGCACAAGAGCGTGTCCGATTGCCGACGAATGTTTTGCACTTCGGGGTTCGGCAGGGAGAGACCATCATCTTATCAGCTTCCACCAATCGGCGGAGCGGCCGTGTGAATAGCTGGTGCAACGCTTGGCTGACGATGACGCGCCCGCGGGATTGGTCAGATCCGTACTCGGGGCTTCTGCGCAGTGGGATGCATCACAGTGTGCGAACGCGGGGGAGTGACGTCGACGGGATCGTAAGGGGCGAACTTTGTTTTGCGACAGTGAATCGTTAAATATTTAGCTGTTAACATATTTTTTGACGAAAGCCATTGGAGTAATTTGGATTATTGGCGCTAAAGATACCCCATTGTTCAAGAACCATTTTTTTCCTATCTTCTAAATTGAACATTAGCCAAAACCTGCGCAAACACACTGCGAACAAAAAGTCACTTCAATAAGAAAATATATGGCATCCGATTATCCATTTATCTGGAAATCAAAAAAATTCCAAATCGTGCGAAGTACAAATAAAGGGTGTAGTTGTAGAAAATTACCTAGTTTACCGATCCTTTTCAAATTTTCAGGCAATGAAATGTAATCTATTAGTAAACTTTCGGCATATTTATTTCATTCAACTTAAATACCATTACCGTATGTTCGCACCTTACGGTTGACTCCACTCATAAGGTGCTGTCCACATACCATGAGGACAGAAAACGAAGAATTTCTGACACCCCCCTCCGCCTTCGTAGACAAGCACGGACATTTTCTATATCCCCTCCCCTGTTATCCACGTGGACTACATGCTTTATGGCAAAATGGCGGCCGTTTAAAAAACAAAATGCGATTTAAAAGTTTTTTCTTACGTTTCCATTTTTTTTAAATTGTAGAATTTAAAAAATATTATTTTTTAGAGGTTCATGCGATAGAGAGATGCATGAAGGAAAAACAATATGATTTTTTTTTCAAATTTCTAGACTAGAATACTGCCTTAAGTGAACGGTTAGCGACTGAGTCCTTCATCAATGTGAGCTGATTCGCGTATTTCCACTCAATGGTCTGGTTTCCTTATTTTTTTTGTATATATTTACTCACCTTGTCAGTCGATGTTAAGATTGATTCTTCATTTGATGATAGAAAACACTTATCAAATCAAAGAAAAGAAGATGACTTGGAAGGTGATAACCAGGGTTACCATTTTTTTTAAGTTTTCATATAGATTTACAGATTATTCAAATTAACGATCTGATATTAGTTATAGCTAGATCTGAATAATACTTTTTCCTATCTCATCAGTTTAATTCACATACCATTCGAATCCGTCTGAATGAGAGTCACGTTGGCATTCATATGTAGCTTCTAGTACTGCTTTATCATGTCCAATCTAAGGCGAAATGATGCAGGAGCCTGTGTCATCGGCTAGCTTTACAATCAATAAATAACACTGTTTATCTTTTTTTTCTATTAAAGTGAATGCGAATTTTATACGTGGATACCATCACATTGTCAAATTCATAATAACTATGCCAATTACTGATACTAAAGCTAAAGCTTCATGTGCTCCCGTGGCCGAGTGGTTAGCGTCCCACATTATCATGCCGGGAGTTCGGGTTCGATTCCCGTTCGGGCCGGGCGATTTTTCGCCAAAGAAATTTATTCCGACTTGCACTGTGCTCACGCGTATTCTTGAGCTTGCCACTCCAAAATACATTCAACGCGTGTTATCCGGCATAGAAATCACAATTTAGTACTACTAATAAAAATGACGCAAGTAATACTATGTTGAGAAGGCAAAAGTTCCACTGGGAACGTTAGTGCTATCCAAGAAGATTTTGCTTCGAAATTAAACTTGAATATTTGAATATTTCGATATATATTATGTCGATGATATTTCGACAGATTCCTATACAGATTCTCTGAGAAAAAACTAAGATGAAAAGATTTTTTGAGACCAAAAACACAGATTTTGTTATGGCAAACGGTGACGACGCTTCATTAACCCCAAAGTTTCGACGAGACCCACATTTAAACAGTTAAACATTGATAGATTTTTTTTAGAAAAGTCGATGTCTAATCATATTGTGCCCAATGCACGTCTCTATCATGTAGGATATAGTATTTTTGTTGGTAATGCCAACAATTTTGCAATGAAAGAACAAAAATGGCTGCCGATTGTGAGGTTCGAAAGAGTATACATACACATCAGTTCCAAGAAGAACCAAGAAGTACTATTGATTTTATATAGGTAATATAGGTCAAATCATCTTCATGAAATGTTAGAAAATGCATACTGCTGCTGGACCTTATGACCAGTGTTGCCACATTTAAATCTGCACCAGAGTATGTGTTTTTCTCATCTGTAAAAAAATTATTTATCAGCATTAAAAAATACTCATTTATTTACTACACATACTACATTTACATTTGCAAGTCATTCGTGTGTTTGATGATGCTTATACATAGTTTTTCGAATCTAGATTGCATATTATCATTTTTTTTAAATTGTCGAGCTGCCACTACGATGTTTGACGAAATCCTTTGATCTCAAAATAGCGTTCATCGTATCGTTGCTGAGCCTATTTCAAAGGTTATTTTTATTCTGATTATATTCAGAAAAAAATCTCTCGACAGTTGCCGAGCATTGAGGCATAGTGAGAACGTTACGAACAAGGCATCGAAGCGCCGAAAAGGCGAGTGAACCGTCAATTCTTTTTAGGCATCTAATTTGTGTCCACCAATCCTGCACAATGCTCGTTATCTGAAATTGTGATTTCCTCATATAGTAATTTTATCTTTAGGCTACAGAATTAATTCTCCACGTCTTGTACATTTCCATTGTAGAATCCTGGGTTCTAACACAACGGTAAAGTTAGTCAAACTGGAAAAGTTTCTGGGATTTAACATTGCCGTAGACTTGAGCGTCGAATTATCATAATCGACTCATTTTCTCATTTGTTTGATCAGCTCCACGAGAAAACTGCGACAAATATCCGTTGCCTTCGCTGTCCATTGTTCTGATAATTTCTTCTGTTGGTATTCCAACCTAAAATTTTGTCGCTTTTCAAATGATCTTCATATTTTATAGCATTAGACATTGAAACAACGTAAGATTCCTCGCAAATATCAGTGAGAATGATCAAATAGAAATCATTCAGCTCTTCATGTAGCATCATGAATTCAGGTTTTTCAGCCTGGAACAAACGATTCAATCTGTTGATCTGGGGCAAAACATACGTTGCACCGTCCGATAATCCTCTCAGACGATCCTTGTAAGGAATTTCTTCCTTATGAAACTGATCAATGATTGCATTGTAAATTTCACAAATGGAAAAAATCTGTACCAATCTGTACTTTTTGACGAAAATCGGTACTTTGTACCGTACAGAATCTGTACCAAAAATAACGAAAAAATCTGTACAATTCCAGATAAATATGTACGTGTGGCAACACTGCTTATGACTAAGGTTCCGACATCGTATAGACATTCCACCAACATTATTTTCAGAAATCCATATCTTCTTCCTGACGAGATTACCCCGACATCACTGTATCAAACTTTATTAAATTGGAAAGTCTTTCCAATAAAAATATACGAAAAAGAATTGAAGGGGAGGGGGGTAGGGTTTGTTTAGAGATATAAAAGTTTTTATTTAAAATGTAAAATTTAATTTTGTCCCATAACATATGATAATGAAAGTTGTGATTTTGAGAAGCTTCCATCACGTGTACCAATGATTAACAAAATCGACGAGGGTCGCGTCAAATTTGCTGTTTTTCGGGGGATTTGGGGTGGAATTGCTCAATATTCATTTGATTTTTTTCGCCAGTTTTCAATTGAGAATAGAAAGTATTAATAATTATGGTTCTGGATAATTTGTACCACTACAACTCTTACAATCCGCTTGAAATTCAGTTCGGTCCATATAACAAACGGTTTTTCAAGGGGTACAAACCATAATTTCAACTCATTCAATACTCCCAGAATGAGTTAAATTTAAGGATTGCTTAACATTTACAAAAAACTCAATTCAAAAGCAATTGTCCTCAAAATCCTACGTCAAGTTAACGTATTTTTAGGCACATACCGTTTTCCTTTTTTTTATTGAAATTGAAAATACCTTCCGCCTATCATTGTTTTAACCCGAATTTGTTGTCTAATAAAGTTATACAAAACTGAATGAAATTGGTGGAAATGTATAGCTAATAAATTTAGCTATCATTTGGCGCAAAAACAATCACATGGTTGCTTTCCAAAGACATGAAAAATTATCGGAGTTGCTATTCGAGTTTTCGAACTAATGGTCAGATGGCCCAAACATTAGGTCAAAAAGACGATTGCCTAATTTTCTACAATGTATACTGGATCAAAAAGTTCGAAAGCATACAGTAACTAACAACTTTGAGATTGTTAATAGCAAAAAATAGTGTTTGTCCACAAAATCTTTGTAAAAACAGAAAGACATCGATTTCTTATTTGTCCCCGATATTTTTGTCTGCTACGTCTACAATAGGGTGCCAATAAAAATGGTTATCTCCAATTGCAAAAAGTTACCTCATAAAAAATGTTCACCACCTGGAAATAACACCCAATGCAAAATATCAGATAAACCGGATTGAAGGGCGAATGGCGCAAAGCGGTGAATGTGAAATTGAAAATAAGTGTGCGCAAGAACCGGTCAAAAAACAAAAAAGGGAATCTGAGAGCCAAACTCAATAATAAAAATACGTGAAATTCATTTGATATTGTATTGCTTTATCAAATGAATTTCACGTTCTTAGCATTTGCCATATTCTCCAGACTTGGTTCCTTCTTTTCACGCAGAATATTACTTTGGGTAGACTTTCGTTGATTTTTTTTGACATTTCTAAATTTTGGTTTTCTAAAAGCCTTAGTAGCTGAACTAGTAACGTAACGAGATGATTGTGTTATACTTATCGACATTACTAACTTTTCATTTTTATTTTCAACATAAACTGTTTTACTAACTTCAAAATAAAACATTTTTTGATAGTGACACGACCGCATAATCAACGTAGGATTTTGTTAGGCTATTTGTTTTATATTGATTTTAGATATGTTTGAAAAAATACATTATTTGTTAGGTATTGTTTTTTCAGTCCATCAATGGTACAATTGAGTGATGATGACTGAAGAATGAAGATTAATCGTTGGATGGTGGGGATGTGGAGATGAGGATTTGCTGTAATCTGCTCATTGTGGCCTTGGACGAGATGACTCCTGCGTTCTGGATGGATAATATGAAAAAAATAAAATATATACGCAAGTTGAACAGTTTCTCTATTGTCATTTCGGCTTTGAATTAGCGAAACACGAAGCGAAATGTGTCAACGCGAATTTCGTTTGGACTAAACAAGGCTTAAAGACTGTACTTGAAATTAAAGGAAACTTTTCATATGTGTATAACTTTTTATTGCATTGATAAAAATTGATGAAATTTTGGGTAAAACTAGTTTAGAGTGTAATGTTTACATAAAAAACATTTCGTCACAATCTGTCTAACCACTTGACAGAGATGGCTTCCAAACAAGAATTGTTTCGACAAGAAATAATGAGCGCGGTCGTGGAAAATCCAGGCCGGTCCCACAGGTGGATCGCGAAGCAGTTGGGAATCGACCATTTGACCGTGTGGTAAAATCGTTCAAGGAGACCCAGATGATCCAGCGGCGGGCTGGCAGCGGCAGAAAAGTAGACGACCGATCCCGTGAAGGAAGGTGAGACATCGTGGTCTATCCATCCGGCTGGTTCGTCCGGTAGATAATGTGGCGGGTCGGACTTCATGTCTTCAAGGTAAGGAAAGCGCCTAACCGACCCGATAAATGGAATACGGTGGCCAAATCCGCGCCAGGATACACATTTTACACATTTCATAATTTTTGAGAAGCTTTGGAACTTCGAGGAACTATTTTTGAGTATGCCACGTGGGCAGCACTGTTGTGTAATGCCAGGACAGCTACTCTTAGTATTCAGGACTGTTATTTTACATGAACTTTTCGTACTGCAATAATTTTTACAATGGATGTAGGATTTAATTTTATTCATTATGCATGTTGTACTCAAATTCCCATTAGTTGTTACAGGCGAACCTGTTTTTGTGCGAGGAATAGGGAATCGAATAAAAAAATCGTAGGATTCGAATAAAAAAACCAGTAGGATTAAAAACTAAACTACCAGTAGCAGTGCCGAAAATATTCATGTTCACGACATTTAAATACGGCGAATATGAAACAACACTATCAATGAACACCAGTGGAATGAACATCAATATCAGTTTGCCGTGAAGTTCATTTTTCATTTGCTTCTTCATTTTCGTCATGATATTCGAAATTGAAGATCATTGTGTGTCAGTGAAAATCAAAGCATAAAATTCAACGTCAACGAGTTGAGAACGAAGTCGATTAATGGTAAAGAATGGCCATTTATCACACAAAATTCTTGTTTCGGCGACTTCGGCAATGGAATGCATAATATAACCTTTACTATGTTTCATGAATCTACTCCCGATTGGCCGGAAATGGCATAACATCCAATTATATGGGCAATTTTTGTTTTAATTCGAAGTTTAATGATACTGGCTCTAAATGACCAGCTACGATATAAAACGCTAAACGTCGCTCAACCGCACAACGGCCAACGCTCAACGAAACTATTGTTGTCTTTATCGGAATCCTGGTCCTTTCTTTTTTTTTTTCTAAATTTGGAAATCTAACACATTTTCAATAAAATTTCATTGCAAGCGATGAAGATCAACTTAACGTTCGGGATAATCACCTGAAATTATTGACAGTAATGAAAGGGCCTGAATGCAAGCTTTTAGAAATTCATTCATGCAGCTTTCGTTCAAAACTTATACCCAATACTGTTATTCTCATTATGACAGATGTGGTGTTGAGTTTCAACAGAAGAGAATTCATCCGACACTGGGAGAAAGCCAATTCCTTCATTCGTGAATAAATTTTGATAATTTGCGGCACTGACTAGTAGGATTAAAAAATAGTTTTCGCTACACTACGCTTCTTCCGAAAATGGAAGTAAAAGTGACGAACCAGCCAAAAGTGTTGAAAGTCACTAATAAGGAAAAAAAAGGAAATAAGCCAAATCCTAAGGTCGCAGGTCTCGATTATCAGTAAGGGTGCTAAATTAAAAAAAAAAACACGTTTTTATGATATAATGTTCATATAATGTTCACGGGTATAATTATTTTTGCTGCGAACAGATTTTGATGATCTGCGTACCAATCGAAACGGACATTTTCCCTGTTCTGTGAATGGTTTAAATTGATGAAAATTGGAAGTATTCTCATTTTCCCAGACATTTGTTCTGCTAATTTGTATCAGCTATGGCCACATGGTCAGAGTGTAGCAGCAGAACTATTGCTCGATGGACTCGATAGTGTGTCAGGTTTAAAAATGAAATCGTGATGCAATTTTGTTAACAACTTCAAATCCAAGGTGGAACTCGATGAAATTCGGTTTTTATCTCGCCTGGTGGAGAGCATTTGTGTATTTTTGCATCACATGTACACATTGCTGTTAGTTTTTTTTTGCGTTGTCGAAAATTGAAATGGTTATGATTAAACGGTTTCAATGTTTTGTTTTTTAGAAATGCGGATTAATGATGGAAATGGAACAAACATGTAATCGCTTGTGGACGTGTATTTCAATTAGAAAAAAACTACCATGATAACTGTTGAAGCGAAAAATTTCGGTTGCGACATTTTCTTATTATTCTCGTGAGAGAAAGAATGAATAATCTTCAGCTGATTCTTCAATACTAAGACTCATTTCACACAACTAAAACATTCGACCAAAGAGTTATTCCAATAATTTTGATGTATTCTAAAATCATATCCAAAGTTATAAAAAAGTTAATGAAATAATATAAAAGTCCTGCTTCGAAAATACGGTCCTGTCCCAGACACAATCACCTAAATTTTTTATGATATATGCATAATTAGTCTTATGCGCATGTAAAAAATAAGAATTTTCGAAGAAATCTTATTTTTTGCATGCCCATGCGCATGCAAAATTGTGCAGCTGTGAAGAGATCCAATATAATCAATCATCTCCTAGGCTTTTCAACTAAATCACGGGATTGTAGTATCTATGAAATTGTTAGGAAAAGGAAGGGCACTTCAAAAGTTCATCAATGGAAATTTGGTTTTAGATTACAATTTAGCGTAGTTGCATAATGTTTGCGAAAGCTTACGCAAGCCGTGTTCTTGATTCTGCAACGTAATTATTTGTCGAAACATAAAACGATTCATTTTTATTCTTAGAATCCTCCTTACATTGACTCTGCGTCGATCCCAACATCATTCCATCGGCTGCACCGCGATCTCATTCAGCTGCCGTCCTGAAGAAATTGACATGAAGTTCAAAGCATTAACAGCTCCAGCAATCACTCAGAGCCCAACCATCAGGCAGCAACAATACCTTCCACCATCGTCCCAACATAAACCACAATTGGGTAGATACGAGTGGCCCGATAAGCTTTAACCTCTCTCTCTCTCTCACTCCCTCATCTCTTCCCGGCGCTGGGGCAGAGATTTGCGTAGTACCTCGCAGTCGACCACAAGAGGTGCAAGGTTATCCGGCTAGTCAAGAGTGACTTTAACGAGCTCTCTGAAATGATGCCCCCGATGTGTTGCGGGGGTAATCTTGAATTATAATTTCAAGTACAGCTTAATTTTAGGCTTGCGCCTTGCCGCGGAGAGCTTTCCTCGGCTGTGGTTGCCGCTCGCATTGCCCGATCTTGGCAGCGGTTTGCGCTTTCGAATGCATCCCTCGTCTCATCCTGCGAAGGATGGGGGATCCACACTGGGGATTGATGGTCTTTATGAAGGTTACGGATTAGATAACAAGCACTGCTAGAGATATACTCGAGAAAAAGAAGTAAGCGAGAGAGCTTATTAGCCAAGCTCTAGATTCGCATCCACTCGATGGTTCGATGGTTGGTTGGGTTGGTATCATTTGGAGTGCGGCGGATCTTCATCGTAAGCGTATATAGTTTTAGGGTGTGTTTTCCTGCCGGTCGAGGTGATTGAGCCTCGAAATGCAATTGAGATCGCTATCAGTGCGAGAGGTTGGAAAGCAATTTTTTCATTGATTCGATTGAGGGATAGCTGACGGGTGGCTTGTGATTGGAGATGTTGATAAATCAGGAAACGATCGCTAGTGTGG
Source organism: Toxorhynchites rutilus septentrionalis (assembly GCF_029784135.1). Taxonomy (NCBI): domain Eukaryota; kingdom Metazoa; phylum Arthropoda; class Insecta; order Diptera; family Culicidae; genus Toxorhynchites; species Toxorhynchites rutilus. The sequence continues at coordinate 27,084,759 of NC_073746.1, read as the reverse complement.
GTTGAAGGGCATCGTGGGGTTAAGTGGAGCACTCAAGTTGATGGTTTTTACAGCGGCATATCATGATGGTTCACTTGTAGTGTAAGATTGCACTCTCAATAAATTCCTGCTTTAAAAAGTTATCATAACATCTTTTCCCACTACTTAGACACATTCCAACCAACCGCCCCCCCTTCGAGTGTGTGTATTAGCACCTATTAGAGCATGATTTATAATGTCGTCTCATTTGTGGGAAAATTTATATGTTCGCCATCACCCTCGTGCCTCGGGTCCGAGTCTGGGACTTAAATCTTCACAGCCCGCAAACGAGCTTGACATTTCGCTGTAATTGCCGCTGTCATACGTGGTTTATATCTTCACGGGGTGATCCCGGCTTCATCAGATAATTTTCGCTTGGGACGCTCGTGGTCGTTATCGATAGACACGCGGTGAGTATATGAAACAGTAAAGCACTCTAAGCATCTGTGTATAGTTGCACAATTATCATTTCGGTCGGATTAATATTCTAAGCCGAGAATAATTTCCCAGGAAACCTATATTTTTTGCAGGCTGATGGTGCTTTATCTCCTCCCGCACCAAGGCTGAGTCAACCACACAATTTCTACATCTCAATCTTATTCACGACCACGATCTCGACGCGATGCTTGGCGAGCTTCCAGTATGGTTCGGGTTTCTCATACTGTTTCAGCGGCTGCCCTCTCGACCCCTGGGCCGAGGCCGGGGTCCCCTAGGTAGAGCGTGCAAAGTTTAAGTGTCAAGGTGATTCCACATGAAGGTGCGCAGTATTCAACAGCTGCCGAGAGAGGAAACCTAAAGCCACGAAAGCCCACTCGATCGGCCAACGCCTTCAGTGTTTGTCAGAGTACCAACTGGCACTTCAGACGATGACTGCCGGCGGTGGCGATGGGATAGTGTCACGATGTTTGTATATGATCAAGGGGCCCATCGTTGTGTGCGGAAGTCGGCGCCACTGACGATTCACACGAGGAAAAGATTCACGTTCGGATGATAGTGATAGCATTATCATAAGAGGATGAAATCATTCGAATCAAAGGAATTGATGCATTTCAGTGGAACGAAGTCTAAACACTTTTATTGACCTAACTCAGAAAAATAATGAAATATTGAAACAAATGTGAGTATGAAAAATACTAACTTTTTGGTACCCATTTTATGAAGTGATCGTCGTGTTGGGAGACGGTTACGCGATGCTATCCGACAAAAGATGAATAGTTTTTGTAGGAAAATCAGAATTAGTGGTTTATTTTCTATACACTCTGTCAAATATATACCGGCACTAGTCGTGCTGCGACATCAATCATCATACCGGCACTAGTTGTGCCCCAAAACACCAACAAAAATATGACGAACGGTCTCGTGAGTGAAGCCGTCTCAAACTTAAATGACGATTTCCGTACAATTCCTTTTATTCTGTCGATGTTTTCATCAGTTGAAGAGGGCGATGGTCGTCCTTGATGTGGCAAGTCGTTCATCTATTCAAGGCCGTTTTTTCATACACTCGACATAGTTGAATCACCAAATGTATTCTGAAATATTTTTTTTTGTTTACAAAACAAAACTTTACTTGATATATTTGACCAATAGAACGAAATGCGGGTAACTTTTTTTTAACAGTCGTACCAACTTGAAAAAAAAAATAAACAAAACATTGAAAAACTTTCAACGGGAAGATTTGAAATTTCCCGTTGAACATTCTGTCAAATATATACCGAAATTCTCGGTATATATTTGACAGAATGTTCATTGCCTCTAGTCTTGAAAATGACCAATCAATCAATCGAGGGGGCTGGGATTGAACCCACGATCATTGGCTTGGTTTTTTGGCTGTATTATAGTGGCTTTCAACCTTTTTGGACAAGACTTTTCTTCTGCTCCGAAGGAAGAATGTCTGATGTGATAATTGAACTCGTGAACTTTGGCGTGAAAGGTACGGATGGTAGCCATTCCGTCAGATCGTCTCAGACGCAGCTTTTTTCTCGTTTGTGTGAGAGAGGCTTTAAACTTCTTCAGTACATTTGCCTCTAAACCTGTGCAGCTTGATCGTAACGCAACGATGCCCCGATGCTGAGAGATCAGAATTCTTTTAGTGATTTTCACAAATCAGCTATTGAAAAGTTTATAATTGCATTTTTTTAGTTTTCTATAGCTTCCAAATCGAATAATGGAAAAATCGCGCAAATCAGTCACGGTATGGATGAACAATAAGTGTTTTTTGATGTAGGACTACGTCTTTGATTTCTATATAGAGGGGTCACTCTACGAAAAATGTAACGTTTATTAAGAGTTTTCAAATGCCTATTATGCAGAATCCTTCTAACGATATATGATCTATTATATACCATTAGACGGCAAATTTATTCAGTATTCTTCTCGCCTGAGACATCAACAGTGTAAATAATAAAACAAGTGAGCAATTTAACAAATAAAAGAGGTATGTTTTGCGAGCGTATGCGAAGATAAATCATGTTTTATGCATTCTTTCTTTAAACTTTCCATGAATGTTGTATGTAACACAAAAATGAGTGCAATAATTCGTTCTATCAAACAAATAAGCAAGACCTTTTTCGAATGTAAACATGTTGAAATAATCAGATGCAGTATTGCAGAAGTGTCACCCATACAGTGATCGTTCGTCAAATGGGCCGGAAAATCAATACAATTATCGAATTTTACTCGCTAACTGGACTGCAAAACAGCAATAGCAATATTGAAGATGACATTCATCACTGATACATAATTGCTTTGCAGACCTATTAACGTACGCCTTGTTATCGGTAAGTCCAGTTAGCGAATGACTTCTGTTTATGACGGGGTGATCAACATTTTAAGTGAGTATCTTTCGGGCTGCGGCAACATGGACAATTGTACAGCGAAAAATGATATCAATATGGAAGCGATTATCATGCGAGGACCTATTGAGATCGGCATTACATCGAAATGATATATTAATAATCTTAATGACTCATATTCATTACGTTTGACAGTTATGAGTACATATAACAAACGGCCCCTTTCAGGGTTAATATTTGGAGTTTCAAAAGAGTTATGCCCACAGTTTTCTGAATAATGGAAAGAATTACATTAAAAAAAAAACAACTGTTCTGAACAATCACAGTCCTACGTCAAACTTTCGTCCGTGCCCCTGGGCTCAGACCCTTCTACTTTTTTTAAATTTAAGTCGTTCATCTATTCTAGGCCGCTTTTTCATACACTCGACATATAAACATGTTTCTTTGAAACGTAATCCTACGCCAAAGATATTACACGCGATTTTGCATCAAAAGATTTTCTCTTCGAAGTTATTATTCCAAAGCAAACATTTTTCATGTAACGATTAAATTTTCATTAACGCCTTTTGTATGCACTATTCGCATACTTTTTTACGAATTTAAAGAAAAACTCTGTTTTTACGGAAAATTAATTTTGATTCTTATTTTTTTTTGTATGGTTAAAAGAAAATTGAAACGATTCTCTACATTCAGATACTTGACTGAAATTTTCAAAGTGATAGAGAAATAGATTTTTTTTGTAAAAAAATAAGAAGAAAAACTTATGTTCTGGTCTAGATTTACTACTCCCTATAAATACAAAAGGGCCCAATTATAGGAATCGAGTCGATAAGAACATTGAACGTTAGCTCTATTTTACTCTTATAGATACCGAGCGAGTCGATAGTCTCGACCTAGTGAAAGCTATCCGTGTAACTATCATTTTTTTTTTAAGTTACTCGGTTTGCTTGTTGCATATGTTCAGAGAATGATTTTATTTTGGTTTGTGTCTCTGATATTCCTCTTTTGGGAAACATTTCAGAAACGCGCAAATAAATGCAATTGCAACACATGAAATTCGAGCTCGGTAGGAGATTATCTCGATTTACAAAATACGAAATTTTACTCGGGGTGACAGTGATTGTATCGACTTCTCGATTCGACGTGGATAATAGGGGCCTAAAATTTCATCGCAATCTGAAATGGTGCTGCCAACGGCCAGTCGAGTTGGCATGAAATTCGTCAATTTTTTTTTTTTTTTTTTAAACAGAGTTCGAAATTCTCGTTCAGCTGCGAGATAAGTATTAAGTCAATCTATCTCGTTTTCGATGAGTTGTGCACTATTAACATTTTCGTCTTTTCCTTTTTCAGAGAGAAGAGATGTGGGAAAATCTCTCTCTGAAGTTCAACGAGGATGCTTTTTCGTCTCTCATTTAGTACATGGAGCGTACAAGGAGCGAAAAATCTACGCTTACTTTATCATCATTAGCCTGTTTAGCTAGCGTCTAAAGGACCTGTATTTGGACAGCGTCTGAATTGTACAATTGATGAATTTACGTTGGATTTACAACCAGAAGGCGCAGCGAGTAAAATGAGGATGTTTTGTTTTTTTGGTATGAAATTCGTTCAAATTTTCTAGGAAAATCAGAATTTATCTTCAAATTTCCCGGTTTCATGTATTCTTTCCATGCTGAAAAGATTAGAAAATCATCATTTTACAATGTGCTATGTGTATTACGAGGAATGGCTTGTTATAAGTATTGTAACTTTAATTTTTTTCAACTAAATGAACGATGAATAGGGTGTTTTGCGCTAAAAATACTGCAAATTCTTCTCGTATCGGCCCCAACATAATCAATGATATCAGCCAATTTGATATGATATCGATTTCATCGCAATTATCCATAGTATCAAAAACCAGTATGCATTATCAAACATAAAATTTTCGAAGATTATCTATGACTTTGGTCAAATCGCGTGTTGAAACCATCGTAAATATACAAAACTCCAACTTTCTTACCATATACTGACGACATTCAATGGCTGAAATGAATCTAAATTGAAATAAAATGAATAATCATCACCGAATCTTGCTTTTCAGTGCGTAAAATAAACAAACACCCTCACTTTTGTGGTTCTGAGCTCTAATGTAGATGTCACATGAGCTGATTCAGCTTTGCGTAAATTCGTTAATAGTTTCAGCTGTACTTAAAAAATTAATGCCGATAATCACTAAAAGATGTCACTGAAAACGAAACCATTCATAACTAATCATAACTCGCCAAAAAATAAAAATCGGCATTGTATTTTTCGCGAGAATCAAGGTGAGCGTATAACGGATGTTTTTTCTCTCAAATTGACGAGCATTTTGATCTCTGCTGGACAGACTCTCTAAAGAAAGAAAGAGGATAGAGAGAGAGAGAGAGAGAGAGAAAGAAAGAGATATTTCGTCACATCCTACTCTCTAAAAAAGAATTGAAAACTAGATTGATTGATTGCATACTTATCTCGCAGCTGAGCGACATTTTCGTTCTCTGATTCTTATATGCATTTCATATACTGATTTTCGTACTTTTTTCTTTTAACTGCCACAAGAACTCTCCGGTTCGCACTTGTATAGTACTTATATTAAATTAAATTCTCCTACTGCAAAGTTGTGCCTAACTTTTCTATCATATATGTTGGTAGTTTACAACTGGCACTAGACACAAGAGGAATACGTTTCAGAGTATACAATTAACCAAGAGAAAATTTACCATTCAGCATCGGTAAAACGACTTTTCCCTCTGATAAACCTTAATAAAACAAAGATTAGATATATACTAGGAACGGAAACAATGAAAGGAATATTAGTCACTAAGAATTATGTAGAGCTAAATAAAGAAGATACAGGTTTCGTTATATTTTTGCAGCAACAAACTTCCAAACATCAATGTATAAGATTTTTTTTAATATGAATATTTTTAAAATAAAATGTATTTGACATTAAAAAGCGTGTTATGTATTGAACTTTTGACGTAGGACTACGTCTTTCATTTCTATACCGGAGTGTGAAATCAAAGTTTCGAAAACGAAAGCGTTACGCCGGCGACCGAGATATTGAGCGTTTATAGCTTCTAAACAACTGAACGAAATTGTATGATTAAAACTTCATTCGAAAGATAAAAGGTCTACGCGTTATATACTTGTTACTTTTTGATCCAAAAACTTGTTTCAATAGCCTTAAAACTGCTTTCAAAACAGGCTATTGAAATCACCAATCGGTATATAAGGGAGCGCCGCTCGGAAATCCACTCAGTTATTATTGAACAGCGATTGGAGCATGTTGTCACTGTTGTGGTGAAGCTAACTTCGTTCATCATGAAAGCGCTAATGAACGGTGTCGCCAAGAACCTGTTTTTGCACCTTAGGCCAGAAGGGAATCCGTCAGGAGGAGAGTGATGCCACTGAAAAGGCGACCAAAAAAGTACCAGCATCGAAAATTGGTTCCACTTGATACATCGGAGCAGCTACCATACATACACACAAACACGCGCGCAACTCTTTTCGTTTGCTGGTTGTCGAGAAGAATCCGGAAGCAAGTGATCGTTGCTGAAAAATAATCTGTCAGTTCCCCTTGAAATTAAAAATTACATTCAAGTGAAAGAGTTTTTGACGTAGGACTACGTCTTTCATTTCTATACCGGGGTGTAAAATCAAAGTTTCGAAAACGAAAGCGTTACGCCGGAGACCGAGATTTTGAGCGTTAATAGCTCTTAAACAACTGAACGAAATGGTATGATGATAAAAAAAAATCATCATTTGATAATGAAGAATATGAAATACATGACATTATGTAGTGAATATTTCCCCATATCGAAGAAATCACTTTGATGAAACTGCATTATAAAATTATTTGTGTACGAATGCCGCAATCGATAGGCGACTTTAATTTGCGCTGGATTATTTCCTCGGAGGACTCGATTCCTCCTTTGAGCAATAATAATCTCTTTCTGGCAAAACGAAGTGGTATGAATCACATTATTCGAAAGATAAAATGAAGATGTTTTCTGACAATTTTCTTCAACCTCCAAACATCTCTTTCTCCCGTTTGTCGTTTTTGCGTTCGCTAATCCTTTCTCACAACACACATTTCTCACTTGAGAAATTGTTGAGTAAACATCGTTTGCCAGTGCGCGTAGAGCGGGAATTCCTCAAGATTCATTGCACCTCTAATGAATTGCCGAAAGACGTGGTCTTACATTGATCACACTTGATTGAAAAATCCAAAACGATTTGGTCGCAGCATTATATGAGTAAGAAGCAAATGATTACTCGAATATTACATGATTTTGGCGATGTGAAAATTTTTCCGTTTTTCATGTTATGCATCCAACATTGGATACGAAAATTATCTACTGATGGGGAAACATAATAGAAGCTTCCCTGTCAATTGCGATTGATTGAAAAATCACAAAACCAAATGTATTTGGTTGCAGTGTTGTATGGATAGAAAACATTAAAATAAACTCTTTCGCATGAATGTATTTTTCAATTCCCAGGGGAACTGGTAGATTATTTTTCAGCAACGATGATAGCAACGAGGATTCCGCGCGTGTATGTGTGTGTGTCGGCTGCTCCGATGTTTCAAGCGGAACCGTGGCATCACTCTCCTCCTGATGGATTCCCTTCTGGCCTAAGGTGTACAAACAGGCTCTTGGTAACACGGTTCATCAGCGCTTTCATGATAAACGAAGTGACCTTCATCACAACAGCGACAACATGCTCCAGTCGCTGTTCAATTATAACTGAGTGGGTTTACGAGCGGCGCTCGCTTATATACCGATTGGTGATTTCAATAGCCTATTTTGAAAGCAATTTTAAGGCTATTGAAACAAGTTTTTGGATGAAAAAGTAACAAGTATATGACGCGTAGACATTTTATCTTTCGAAAAATGTTTTGATTTTTTTACATTTTATACTTTTATGGTTTATAAAATGACGCTTCCTTTGCTTTCGTTCATTTCTTACTCTACTCTCGCACCGTGAGGACTCGTTTGTGTGGGACCAAGCACACAGCTCGTTAGTCTTTCGGTGGTAAGGCACCACGAAAGCAGCTCGGATAAGTGCACCAGCCGCGGGGAGTGTGACCACATCGCTATCGACCGGGAACTTTGCGTGAAATTCGTCGCTATCAGAAGTCGACCGAATTGCTGATCCGCCATCTACCTTTGCAGCATTTGATTCGTGGAATTGCTCAGGACTTCAAAACCGATTTGCGCTTCCAAAGTTCCGCGGTTATGATGCTGCAGGAGGCCTATTCGAAAATAACAATTTGTGTGCTGTCCATGCAAAACACGTCACATCATGCCCAAGGACATCCAGCTGGCCCATTGTATCCGAGGAGAGCGTGCTATTAGCTTAGCATAAAATCAACGGCCCTTTTCAGGGCTCCAAATTTGATGGATAAGAGTTCAGAAAAGTTTTTTACAGACCAAACTGAAAGGAATATTTTCGTTTGGATGCCATTCAGCATCGAGAAAATTCCGGAAAGATCTAATCGTTGCTGAAAAATATTCTGCCAGTTCCCTGGGAATTGAAAAATACATTCATGTGAAAGAGTTTATTTTAATGTTTTCTATCCGTGTAACACTGCGACCAAATATTGTTCCATCAAATGCTACTAACAGGTGGTTATCGAGTTAGTATTAACCACTGGTGGGCTTCGAGTATCGAGGAAAATCTGAAAAGTATTAATTGTTGCTGAAAAATACTCTGCCAGTTCCCCTGGGAATTGAAAAATACATTGAAGCGAAATAGTTTATGCTAATGTTTTCTATCCATATAACACTGCAATCAAATACATTTGGTTTTGTGATTTTTCAATCAATCGCAATTAACAGGAAAGCTTCTGAAAATTATTCTTCCCCATCAGTAGAAAATTTTCGTATCCAATATTGGATGCATAACATGAAAAACCTTGAGCCTCCAACGTAACGCTCTCGTTTTTGAAGTCACCCAAATATTTATTTATCCATTCATTCAGGATGGATTTAGATTCAACTTCAAACAAATGATCTCTAAATCAACGCTAGTCCTACGTCACCCTTGCGGTTATACCATAGATATAACACACTTCCTGTTTTTTTCAATGTTTTTTATTCATATAATGCTGCGATCAATTGCATTTAGTTTTGTGATTTTTCAATCAAGTGCAATGACCAGGAAAGTTTCTGAAGATTATTCCTCCCCATCAGTAGAATACTTTCGTATCCATTATTATATGGATAAAACCTTGTGCATCCAACGTAACGCTCTCGTTTTCCCCCAAAGTTTCCCAAAGTTTCCCAAATATTCATTTATTCATTCATTCAGAATTGATTCAGATGCAACTAAAAACAAATGATCACTGAATCAACGATATTCCTACGTCACCCTTGCGGTCGGTTGCGGAACCGTCTGACAATAACAAATATCGAGTAATCACTCGATTGATTTTTAATTATTTGATTTTGATTGACTTTTTGATTGATTGATTGATTTGATTGATTGATTTGATTTGGTATGATATTGATTATTAATACTCGATTGATTGATTAAGAACGAAATTGCTAACCCGTTTCGAAACATCGGCACAAGCAAACATAGAAAAAGTATTGAACTTCTGCATTCTAGGCGATATGAATCCGACGCATCTCCTAGTTCGGATGCAGGATCTGGCCGCTGGGCTAAATATGGACGGTGGATTAATGAAAATATTGTTTCTGTAGATTTCTTCCTGCAAACGTCAGGACCGTTCTGCCGACCATGCAAATTGCTTGAAATGATACAGGATCTTCAAGGTCTGTACACATGTTTATGTTCGATACGCGGTACTAGAAAATCGCTCGATGGACCTAATCGGATCATCGATCGAATAAACAAGTACATACACGTTATGGCAAAAAGAAGCAAAGAATATCAATTGACCTGATCAAGCCAGCGCACACTACAATCGACATACTTTTCGACAGTTCCGGAACTAACAAGACTGTTGTAAGTTAGTTTCTTTGTGTAACAGGAAGGGGAGCGGGAGGTTTCTGAGAAGATTGGCACACCTCTGGTTGTCATTCACACCCGGAGAGAGACTATTAACAGGAGACAACAAATGAAAGCTGTTTGAATGAACTTTTTAATAAAAATAATGATAGCTCAAAAATTCATCAATTTTAGTCTTGAGAAATATTGGTTGAATTTAACACGCATAGGAAAATTTAAATACTCGGAAGTACTATTTAGTAGCTAAATACTACTTGATTTATTCTCGCAATGTTGCACGATTAAAGGCTAGAAATGGAATGGTTAATATTTAAATTGATTTTGTTTTTATGCTATTTACATATTTGTTGAATTTCTTGAGTATTTCTACTGTTTATCGGTTTCTGCCAATGATTGTTATTTTAACACCATATATTACATTTCGGAAGGAAAGGGAGGTTAGATGGGGATGAGGATAAAAAAGGAAGCGAAACTATTACACTTGTTCTTCGTTAAAATTTTAAAATTCTCAAATAAAACTTATCCTACAATTTTTCCTAAAATTATGCTTCGGTCAGAATAATTTTTCTAACCCTGCACGGTTAGATGTCTAATCTTTTATTCCAATAACAGGTGCAAAGTTTCATCTAAATCAAAGATGGTCGGGTCAAATTTCATTCCCAGCTTATTAGTAACATAACTTTTCATTTGTAGAAAAAAACTACAAATCATCAGTCAATCACTTCGTCACCGGTGGGGCGATCGTTATAATGACTAATAATAGGTCTCGGTGAGTGGACAAAAAAAAGTGTTCCATCACAAACAGTACAACTCAGCGCACGTATGGAATAGTTTTGTCATTTCTTGCGAATTCCATCCCACCTGACAGGCGTAACATGGAATCGTTTAGCGCGACACAGCATTACTGAAGCAACACCGGAGAGCGCTAATAAAAACATCACTTGCAATGCACATCTCGAGCGCTAAGGCCAGGTTCAATCTACTCATCGCTTATTATCCCATACTCATTACTCATTAGCAGAGGCGCGACGCGACGGTGCGCTACGCTCTGGATGATCACTTCAAACAACAGTCAGAGCCCGATCAACATCGCGCTTACTCATCAACATCGATCATCTTCCACTTGCAAGCGCAAATAACTATCGCAAGCTTGACGATTGGAAGGAAAATCGTGTATCAGATTAACAACAGGTGACTGCCTGCACAGAGCGCAGAGCGCAGAGTTATCTACGAGACACTAATTGAATCATTGAAGAAGCTGATGGACCCATTTAATGCTTCGAGAAAGACAACTTGACCGGTCACCAGCATCCTCTAGCACTTTGCCACCCTTGTTTTTTTTTCTCTAATCACAGAATGCTGACCGTGAGTCGGATTAACAATACGGATCGTGACTGCGTTTCTTCAGATCTGTTTCGAGAAACTCGTGCATCGCTCAGAAACCTTTGCTGCACGTGTGTGTTTGTCAATGCCCTCACCCCCGTTAGAAGTGCTCCAACGCATTCTCTCCGCCGACCGCCGCGAATTAAGTGGCTAATAAAAAAAAAAACGAACTCAATGACGTGATTTGATCAAGCCGCGATTCGCGCAATAATAACCGGTTCAAGCAACGATCAGCGCGTTACTCGAGCGTAACGATGATTCGCGCTTCGCGCGCTCGCTCACTGGCCTGTACTAATGTCACAAAATTCCCTCACACACGCACGTACAAATCCTACACGTTGACCCTTCGGACGTAGTGGACCCCACTCGAGTCCTCGGTGCATGTGTGTGTGTGTGTGGGGCACGAGTAATTATAATTGCGGATCGTAGCATTAGCAATTTTCCTGCGACAAATTTGCGGCAGAGTAGGGCAACGCAGGTAGGATCGTACATTAGGCTACCGCTTCCGAAGTGTTCACGGCGTTCTAGGGTATGGCACGCAGCAACTGATGATTAGGTTTTAAATTTATGTACGTGAAGAGTGAAGTTCGCTGTTGTGATTTAGAATTTGCCACACGAGTGGGATTTACGATAGAACGTAATTCACAGCTAGTTAAGGGAGATAGAGAGAGAGAAACCTGCCGGGGATGTCCAGTTCATCAAATCAATCGATGCTTCAGGTCGAATTTCTGTAGGTTTGTTGGGAATGGATTTCTCTCCAATACATTTTCAATTACATTTTCCAATACAATATCATTTTGATAATAACTATTGAACATATTACAGACAATGTTGATACAAATTTAATTTGTACGGTACATTTTTTTATTTGAATGAAAATTTAAAAATATTAATTTTCTTTCTCATTTGATTTTATGATTATTGTAAATATTTTTCTGAGATTAAGTAATTTTTTTTCATCCAATCTGTTTATTTTATTAGGCTGATTTAGAATTTCAACTGTAACAGAGCCGAATTCATTCGTGTATACCTGTCTCACGATAATGTTGTTGTATATTACATGGTAGCCATTTAGACGTAAGAGTATTCCTATTTTATCGATATACATGTCCCTTTCTCCGGCGTAAGAATATTCCTATTGTTCGAATGTTCACAGTTGGATCATACACAGCGGGACTGTTGATATGAGGCTTCCATTGCTGTGTTATTAATGGTACCAATTACCGATGCAGCAGACCGTAAAGTTAGCGGTAAGGGACTGGGATTACCATCATATGATGATTGTCGCGTGGATGTAGTAGCTAGAATAACGCACACAAAGATGGTCAATTGACGGCCCTGGGTTATGAGCTCATTTTTTTTTTTTTTTTTTTATTAATTCGTTTATTTTTACAGGCTCAGTTACTTAAGTTTAAAGGAGCCGAATTCTTAAATATAATTTTAAAACTATATATATAAACAATTTTCTTAGATCTATGGTTAGTAAGGTGGAAAACCGATTACTCGCGGTGTACTCGAGTTTAGGAGGGTGACATATTTTTAGGAGAAGCATGGGATATAAGGAAATTGTAACAATGTTGATGAACACTCATTTCTTAAATCTATTCGTATATCTATAGTGTATTTACATTTCAACTTATTCTACTATTTATAGCAAGGGGACGAATTACCCGCAAAGGAAGGAAAGGAGGGTATAAGGATGTAGGGACAATCACACACGAAGATCTATAGCTTTAAGGAAAACATATATATGGGACATGTAATCAAGGTCTAACCGAGCCAACACATCTCTCACCGGCACATTGGGCTGCCTTCCTCTAGCCCGAAGGGAGTTTTCTAAATTCGATCTGGCAACAAGATACACCTCACACGCCCAAACAACGTGTTCGATGTCGTGGTAACCTCGGCCACAAATGCAGAGATTGCTACCGGCCAGATTGAAAAGAAAGAGTAACGCGTCTAACGAACAGTGATTGGACATGAGTCGGGAGAAGGTGCGAATAAAGTCCCGACTCAAGTCTAGACTTTTGAACCACGGTTTGAGGCTAACCTTAGGGATGATCGAGTGAAACCACCGGCCCAATTCATCTTCATTCCACTTGCGTTGCCAGTTAGCGATGGTATTTTTGCGGACTAAAGAATAAAATTCATTGAAGGCGATTTGACGCTGATAAATATCGCCTTCAATTGCACCTACCTTTGCTAATGAGTCAGCCCTCTCATTACCCGGAATGGAGCAATGTGAAGGGACCCAGATAAAGGTAATGACATAACAGCGTCTGGATAAAGCACTCAAAATTTCTCGTATTCTCTCAAGGAAGTACGGCGAGTGCTTTTCCGGCCTCACTGAACGGATAGCTTCGACAGAGCTAAGACTATCCGTTACAATGTAATAGTGTTCAACAGGTCGTGAGGCGACGCTGTCCAGCGCCCAATGAATTGCTGCCAATTCAGCAATATACACTGAGCAAGGATTCTGAAGACTGTGTGAGGTGCTAAAAAATTCGTTGAACACTCCAAATCCTGTGGACTCGTTTATAGTGGACCCATCAGTAAAGTACATATTATCACAATTGATACCCCCATACTTTTCATCGAAGATCGTTGGAGCGATCCTCGATCGTTGGTAATCTGAATATTCATGGATATCTTGCTTCATGGACAGATCAAAATGCACAGAGGAATTGATGTAGTCAGGAAAACAAACACGGTTGGGAATATACGAAGAAGGAACAACCTGCATAGAGGTGAATTCATGATATGAATTCATGAATCCAGAATGAAAATTTAGCTCGATCAATTGCTCAAAATTTCCGATCACCAATGGATTCATAACCTTACACCGGATGAAGAACCGAAGATATAATAAATTGAAGCGATCTTTCAGTGGGAGTACGCCTGCCAAAACCTCGAGACTCATGGTATGCGTTGAGGGCATACATCCCAACGCAATACGGAGTCAAAGATACTGAATTCGCTCGAGTTTAATGAGGTGTGTTTTGGCAGCTGATTGAAAACAGAAACTGCCATACTCCATCACTGAGAGAATAGTTGTTCGATACAACATTATAAGATCTTCTGGATGGGCTCCCCACCAGGTGCCGATAATTGTACGGAGAATGTTTATTCTTTGTTGGCATTTTTTACTCAGATACCTAATATGGGCCCTCCAAGTACATTTGGAGTCGAACCAGACCCCAAGATACTTGAATGACATAGCATGAGTGATCGGTTTACCCAAAAGTTGAAGCTTTGGTTTTGCTGGTCTATGCTTCCTAGAAAAAACCATCATCTCTGTTTTCTCCGTGGAGAATTCGATCCCTAGCCCAATGGCCCAGGTTGAAAAATTGTTCAAAGTATCTTGTAAGAGTCCTTGCAGGTCGGATTCGTTTGATCCTACGACAGACACCACTCCATCATCTGCAAGTTGTCTTAGGCTGCAATTTTGTGTAAGGCAATTGTCGATGTCGCTTACATAGAAGTTGTACAAAAGGGGGCTTAAACATGAGCCCTGGGGGAGGCCCATGTAATAGAACCGACTTACTGCCGAATCTCCGTGAGAAAAGTTCAAATGTTTCTCACAAAGCAAATTATATAACATATTATTCAATAGAGGCGGCAGACCCCGAGAGTGTAATTTGTCTGACAAAACCTCTATTGAAACAGAATCAAAGGCCCCCTTTATGTCCAAGAATACTGAAGCCATTTGTTTTTTTTCGGCGTAAGCCATTTGAATTTTTGAAGAAAGCAACGCAAGACAATCATTCGTCCCCTTGCCCCTGCGGAACCCATATTGTGTATCTGAGAGTAGGCCATTCGTTTCAACCCATCGATCAAGGCGAAACAAGATCATTTTCTCCAACAATTTCCGTATACAAGACAGCATTGCTATTGGGCGGTACGAATTGAAGTCGGACGCGGGTTTTCCGGGTTTTTGAATAGCTATAACTCGTACTTGTCTCCAATCATCTGGAACAATATTATTCTCCAGAAACCGATTGAATAAATTCAACAAGCGATGTTTCGCCACATCAGGGAGGTTTTTCAGCAAGTTGAACTTAATTCTATCCGATCCCGGAGCAGAATTGTTACAAGAAAGCAGAGCAAGAGAGAATTCTACCATCGAAAACTCGGAATCAAGATCGCACCTATCTTGTGGTATATCTCGAACAATTTTTTGCACAGGAGCGGAATCAGGACAAACCTTCCGTGCAAAATTAAAAATCCATCGATGTGAATATTCTTCGCTTTCATTCGTTGAATAGCGATTTCTCATGTTTCGAGCCACTTTCCATAATTTTTTCATTGACGTTTCTCGTGACAAACCTCCCACGAAATTTCGCCAATAAGCACGTTTTTTCCCTTTGATTAAGTTTTTAAATTGATCTTCAAGGGCTAAATACGTTTGAAAATTTTCAGGGGTTCCACGTTTCCGAAAAGCTTTAAATGCATTCGATTTTTCTACATAAAGCTTGGAATACTGGCTATCCCACCATAGATTGGGAGGCCTTCGGCGAATAGTGGAACCTGGGATGGGTTTCGTTTGAGCGCGAACCGCGCTGTCATAGATCAAACGAGAAAGGAAGTTATACTCCTCCAATGGAGGTAAGCCATCTCTGGAATTGATGGCTAGAGCAATCGCGTCCGCATATTTTTTCCAGTCAATGTGTCTTGTGAGGTCATATGCCATGTTTATAGATTCAGAAGAATTCGACCCAATGGTGATGGAAATTTTGATTGGCAAGTGATCACTACCGTTGGGGTCCTGGATTACATTCCACTTGCAATCTAACGATAGTGAATTCGAGCAAAGCGAGAGGTCAAGAGCACTTGGGTTAGCAGGAGGTTTAGGTACACGTGTTGTTTCCCCAGTATTCAAAACGGTCATATTGAAGCTGTTACAAAGGTCATAGATCAACAATGAACGATTGTCGTCGTACTGTTCCCCCCAGGCAGTTCCGTGAGAGTTGAAGTCTCCCAAGATCAATCGTGGCTCAGGAAGGAGTGAGCACATGTCAACAAGTTGCTTGCGGCTAACCGCAGCTCTCGGAGGCCAATACAAGCTGACAATACAGAGGTCTTTGCCTCTGATGTTTGCATTACAAGCAACAGCTTCGATCCCTCCAATAGGTGGAAGGTCAATTCGAAAAAATGAGTGGTACTTATTGATCCCCAATAGCACCCCTCCGTATCTGTCATCACGGTCCAAGCGTATAATATTGAAATCGTGGAAAGAGAGATCATCTCGCGAAGAAAGCCAAGTTTCGGACAGAGCAAAAACATCACAATTGGAGTTATGAATTAAAAATTTGAATGTATCCAATTTAGGGATAAGACTACGACAATTCCACTGTAAAACAGTGATATCTCCGACCTCTCTATTTGAATTAGACATCAAGAGAGATAATCATTGCAAGGAAGGACCATGTTTGCATCAATTGTTGCAAAATTGTCTTTAATACTGGAAGCATTGAGATAACAATGGTTCTGATGGAGTCGGAAACATTAAAACACGTGAAGATTTGATCCACAAGGTCAGACAACTTTATAAATCCCGATTGGGAAGTTGAACTGGACGGAAAAACAGGGACAGTTGGGGTTTTTGATGTCCCCTCGAGTGCTGGGTTGTTCAAAGATGAACTATTCCCACGGAAGCCAGGAGGAACCTGATTTTGCTTGTCCGCTGCACTCGATTTTTTAGGCAAGCTAACTGGGGGTATCACCGGGGGGACTTGTTCTTGAACTTTGGAAGTGGTCACATTTTTGCGCCGGGGATTCCCTTTGAAAATAAGCGGTGTGCCCCC
The DNA here is from genome assembly GCF_029784135.1 of Toxorhynchites rutilus septentrionalis. NCBI lineage: Eukaryota > Metazoa > Arthropoda > Insecta > Diptera > Culicidae > Toxorhynchites > Toxorhynchites rutilus. The sequence goes on along the minus strand of NC_073746.1, from coordinate 27,067,766 downwards.
GCTAGCTGTGTCCGCTTCCATTTCATCAACTGGCAACGTAGAGAAAACATTGTGTGTGTAGATTGGTTGTTGTTGCTGCTGGGCCAGTGGAGAAGCGCCCTTTAAAATTTCCGCAAATGTGCGTTTCGAGCGTTCCTTTAAAGAGCGCTTCTGTTTCTCCCAGCGACTCTTGTAAGTTTCACAAGCTGAGAGTACATGTGGAGCTCCTCCGCAATATGGACACTTATGCTCAGTCGCACTGCAGGATTCGCCCACATGTTGCTCTCCGCAAGTGGCACAGCGCTCCTTGTTGGCACAATAAGCTGAAGTGTGGCCAACTGACTTGCATTTTTGGCAAGTCATGGGCTTTGGCACGAAGAGTCGCATAGGCAGCCTCAATTTATCCACCATGACGTAGTCAGGGAGGGCGGAACCAGCAAAAGTTACTCGAAACGAGTCGGACGGCGTGAATTTAGTTTCTCCCCCTTCTTGGGAGACTTTCCCTAGTTGGCGGCAGTCCAAGATTTTAACACTCACCAAAGGGAGTTTTTTAAATTTTCCAAATCCTTCTTTTATCATTTTACACGTCAGACCCGTTTCAGTTACCACCCCCGAGATTTCTACGTCATGGGACGGCACGTAGACACGATACTCTAGGGTGAACCTCTGGTCGATCACAATACCGTTTGCATGTTTCCGGTCACTCACGCAGTTTGTTCGGTCTAACTTTTAAAATTTCGATCACGGGGGAGTAGTATCTTGTCAGATCTTTCGTGATCTGAATAACATTCAGTGCTTTTCCGTTTGGTTTGGGCCGGAAGAAAACAACCCAGGGACCAGTTCCAGGTGCATCTTCTGGATAAACCTTGACACGGGGAGAGGATACAACAGAAGAGGAAGACGAGGACGAGGTTGGAACTGGCTCGGAAATATCAGAAGAAGGAAATGAAATCGATGGTGGGAGAGGAGGAGTGGGAGTTTTGGGGAGTTCAGGGAGGAGGGAGGAGGCAATTTTTTTCGAGGGGGGCTTGGTAGAATGAGCAGATTCGTCCCCAGACGAACTACATTCTGTAGGAGGGACTCGTTTATGTTTTTTCCCATTTACTTTTTTTGAATTGGTTTCAGAGTCGGAGGTCTCCATTTCTGGAGATCCCTCATCATTCTCCATTATAATCAATGTTCTAACTAATTTTCTAATCTTATATTTATATTTATTTTATATGTACCTCGTTGCACTAAATCGAACGGCAGACCACGTTGATACAGACGAGATGGTGTATCGGCCAATAATGCGATGAATCGGTATACCTCGGTGATAATACGGCAATGCAAGAAAAACAATGCCGATAATCCGACACCAGCAAAAGGTCACAGCGTCCGCTGTAGCAGCCTTTGTTCTCCGCTGATTGTGGCACTGGTATTCCGCTTTTCCACAGCACGGATCACACGCGACATTCACAAACCCGCTTGGGTGAAAACAAAAGCACTCCACCAGTCACGAAGCCAATAACGGTATTGTTGTAACGGTACAATAGACGCAAACAACTCTACGTCTGGATGCCTCGGCAGCTGGATAACGAAATGTTATGAGCTCATGATCGTTCGCTTAGTAGCGGACATGCAACCTATTAGGCTACGAAGACTCCCCGCAATTTTTGTGTGAGTGTTCCTTTGGCATCCTTTTTTCAATCAACTTTAAGGTATTCGATATTAGTTCTGATTCTAAATCAACACAAAATACATTTTATTCACTTTCGTCGATCGCCACTTTCGTTTTTCATTAAAGCAACATCTGTCGTGCGAGATTAACTTGAAAACTATTAACACAGTGGCATTGACACTTTGACGAGCACTCTCAGAGGTAATAAATGCTCGTTAAAATCATTGAGAGACTATCTGATACTATCAGATGTTTTCTTCTTTTCTCAATAGTAATTTATGGATTCCTAGAAAATAGAGCCGTCCTCGTTTTGGGGCCCGGGAATGGATCAAGACATTTACGTATTCATTCAAACGACTGTCAGTTATAGAATATTTCTATTCTAAAATAGTTACAACGTTTACATTTATTTATCCAGCCATTCCATGCCAAACTGATATAGTGGTTCTCAGATTTTCGTGAAAAGTGGTAATGTTGTTCTTTATCGCAAAACATTAGATCCGTTTTTTTTTAAATTGTCATTAGAGAGACCATTTCTATTTAAGGATGGACCATATTTTTTATCCTTCTTTCCAAAAATAACTTTTATTAAAAATTCATAATTTTCGAAATACTGGACCGATTCAAATGATTTTCATTGAAAAAATATTACACTTGCGAAAAAATTGATTTTGTTTTCATAATTATTGATTGTATTATTTTTCATAGTTTACATGGTCTCCATGGGCGCCATATTTTAAATATTTTTTTTTTCTTTTTACATAACATATCCAAACATCAGAGAGGTGTTTTTTTTCGTTTTGAAGTTGAGATTTTTCAAAGTAAACCGACGGTAAAGGAATTTTTTTTCCTCTTTTTCCAGAAATGAAAAATTTATAACTTTTGAAATACTAGACCGATTCAGATGACCGACATATTAAATTGTAACCAATGAGATAGTCTTCATTTAAAAAATATTACACTTGCAAAAACATTGGATTTTGATTCTACAATCATTGATTGCATTTGTTTTTTTTATGACTTACATGGTTTCGGGACCAATATATTTATACATACATACATAACATGTCCAAAACTCAGATAGGTGTTGTCCTTCGTTTTTCAGTAATGATTTTTCAAAGTTTAGATATTTTGGTTGCAATAGCGATTTGTAAGTGTAATATTGAAAAAAATAGCTTATTGGCTTCAGTTTGATATATCGATCATCAGAGTCGGTCCAATAGTTAAAAAAAAATGTGAAGGCGATCTGGCGTAGTGGTAACATCCATGCCTCTCACGCTAAAGGTCACGAGTTCAATTCTCACTCCCGACATCCTTCCAAAAATGGAAGTAAAAGTGACGAACCAGCCAAATGAGTTGAAAATCACTATAATACAGATAAAAAAAAATAGTTTAAAAGTCATGAATTTTTGAAAGAAGGTATTTTTTAAAAAAATGGGGAAAATTATATTTTTTGGACCATTGCTTAACTTCAGTCATAACTTCACAACGAAAATACTCTCTTAATTATTAAACCTTCAGCTTTCAAAATATTAAATATTTAAAAATATAGCGCCCTTGGTCCCGAGACCATGACAACTATAAGAAACAGATGCAAATACCGTTCTGAATCATATTTCGGACAACATCCTATTTCGGACACTTTGTTTTAATATCTTGAAATGGTTAATGCACTGATGATATAACTATCAAATTAATATCACAATTGCTTCTTTAGAGTAATCCCTTGGTTTCACTATCATTTCACATGAGAACTACATTTGAACTGGTGACCGGAATAAATCGCCACAGTAAACAACTGCAACAGAAACAACCGCTTAGAAAAAGTGTAGTAGGCTAGAAATATTTGGCGCGGGAAAAACATCATGTGCCTCACATTTCTATTATAAATTTATTCTCTTGTTCTCGTTTTTCGAAATTTATTCTGAGGACAATGTAATGGGGACGAAGTCCCCATTTGGCGAGGATAAGGAATCGAGGCGGCCCATGCCGCCAAGATGACGCAATCCGAGTCCACCGCCGACCCGCCGTCGGAAGCGGCGGTGTCTCGCACGCAAACCTGGGATCCACTGATTGCCCGGTTAGTTTGAAACATAGGATACGATCCTTTAGCAATGTCCGACCGAGCTCTAGCGAGCGTCGGACGGTATACGTCTGCCCGGGGCGTTACGTTTGCCTGGGGCGATACGTTTGCCCGGTTAATTCTTGTTTTGAAATACAATACCGCGCCACAATATTTATAGCCTACTACACATTTTATAAGCGGTGGTTTCTGTTGCAGTCGTTTTCTGTGGCGATTTATTCCGGGAACCATTTGAACTATAACATAATCGGCAGAAATCTTACAACACTACTCATTATCGTTTGTGTTTGGCGTTTCCTTAGCGTGAGCACGTAGAATTTACCCGTTCATAAATATTCAAATTTCTCTCGTGTTTTATCAGTTCTCATAATCGTTAACAGTTTACTGTGATTGCTCGGTAAGTGTTTCGCAGTTGACGATGAAATATAATCAAGTGTAATGTAATTTTCGTCAAAAAAAATACAAAATAAAGTGTCCGAAATTTGGATTCAATCTGTTCGAAATTTGATTTTTATTCGCTTCATTCGAAAAGCATTTTATTCGATGATTTTTTTATGTTTTCAATCAAATAGGTACCAAAGTAGAAAGCTTAAAAGCATATTGAACTAATTTATTGAAAATATCAACCAAATAATACCTGTGCATAAAGTTTAGATCTGTTTTCTGCATCATATGCCATAAGCGTCCGAAATATGATTCTGAACGGTATTAATAACGCAATCGAGACCCAATTATTTCGCAAACGCAATATTTTCTCAAAGAAGACTAGCTCTTTGGTTTCAATTTGATATGTCGAAAATTCTGAATCGGTACAGTAATTCAAAAGTTATGAATTTTAAAAGGCTTGTAAGGAACTGTCTCTCTACCACGTTGACAAATTTAGGGGCTCAGTAAGGGGTTGGGGGTAATGATATTCGCGTGGACACGTTAAACAGAGAATGATAAAATAAAAAAGGTCATATCTCACATGAAAAAATAAAAATGAAAAAATCTGCAATTTTAAAATTTTTTTAAGTCCGTATCATACTCCGTATTCATCAATAAAAGTGTTGAGTTACCTGAGAACGCTCGGTCGAATATTCATATTTTCTTGTGTCATTGAACTTCTCGCTGATTTGAGATTCTGAGAATAACGCTGAGAGTGATCTATCTACAGGGTCTTTCAGATTAAACGATCACGCAACAAATTTTAATAACTTCTACAAAAGTGAACCGATCTTTATTTAAGAAAAAAAAAACGAAAATAAAGCTTATTTTAGGACATTTTAGGACAGGTGTGACCACCTTGTTTTCGATAACGCGTTTTAAACGGTGAACAAAATTCTTCATGCACATCTCTAACATTACGACATCGATGCTGTTGGAAATCCGAGTTATTTCTTCTTTAGGTTCTTCCAAATTTTGTGGCTTATTAACATAGCAACGGTCCTTTTGCTTACCTTTAACTCACGGTTTCACTAAAAATAAACGTTCTTGTAAATTGTACATCTTGAAACTAAAAAGCATCCGACCAGGCTGATCGATTAGCCGAATATTATCGTCTCGAAGTGGGGAATGCAGTGTTACCATCGACGGAGCGAAAACAAAATTATAAGGAGCTATTCTTTTTGCGTTAGCGTTTCATCTGAAAGACCCTGTATTTCCATTGGTATTAGAGGACCAAGAAGTCTTCCAGGTTGAAGCCAATAAATGTTAGCATGGTGTGATACTAAAAATGAACGACATTGCCTTCTTAGGTGAGAATTTCGATTCAGTTTTCGATCTTGATGTAAAAAATGCTTCGTTCCTACTTTCGATAACTGTCAGAGTTTTGCGTAAAAATGGAAGGTTGACAACTAATTTGTCATGGGTACACGGCCGTATCTCTGCTGAGAACCAGCGAGGCTCTTCATCATTGGAATGTCATAATATTTGGAATACGCTTGGCGGTCAGAATATGTTCCGGACCGAATAGTCTGAACAATCGTTTTCGTCTACTATCGACCTAATTTACCTCCATACTCCCAGGACTTCTTCATGGAAATATTTTTTCCCACAACTTTTTCATGGAAATAAAATGTTGATTTAGATACGTTCACTAGCTGAACGAAAAATCGCTGAAAATCGGGGTTTTCAAACAAAATTGTTGATGCCAAATGTTTTAAAATTGCATTACTCGTCGAGATTTACTGTTATTCTGGAACAAACATTTTATCGAAAAAAAAATAATTTTTTTTTGGCTTGCCAAATTTCTTTTTCGAAATGACACTAGATCTCGACGTTTTATGCAGTTTTGAGACATTTGGCATCAATTTTTTTCGAAAACCCCGATTTCCTTTACTCCCTTGGGTGATTTTTCGATTTTCAAAAAACTCAAACTTTGACCGCTTTGCGCTACTCTCCCTTAAGTCCGATTGAGCTGATATTTGGCATAGGGTGTTTTTTCGAGGTGGTGAACATTTTTATAGGGTAACTTTTTGAAATTTTAGGGTCGATTTTTTCCCACACATTCATTGGCACCCTAAAGGCACTGTTTATCCGCAAGCAAAATATAAAAACAAGTATCTGGCAAGCAAAAATTCGCAAATGCTTTACCGGTTATCTTGTTGTCTGTCGGATTACAAAATGTTACTACATCATGGGAAGCCCACCATACAACCATCAAGATCTTTCTCATGATTTTTGTTCGTCTGAAACGGCTGATTGGTCAACATTTACTGGTTCTACAAGTTGTTGTTGAGTTTGGGCCTCGTCTTCATCCAATTGAGTTTTTCGTCGTCTTTATACGCTTTCGATGGATTTGTATAGATTCCAGCATCTTATGCATACACAGACGCAAACTTTGGTAACAACCGGTTAAAATATTCTATGGTGGTTAGGTACTCCACCCTCTCTCTAAGGGGGGGCTGCCGTACAAATGAAACACAAATTTATGCATAACTCGAGAGTTAATCAAGCAAATGAAACCAAATTAGGCATATTGAGGTTTTAGGATGCATTAAATGTTTCTATGGTGAATAGACTCTCCACCCCTTCTCTAAGAAGGGGCTGCCATACAAATGAAACTCAAATTTCTGCATTACTCGAGAATTAATCAAGAAAATGGAACCAAATTTTGCATGTGGAGGTTTTAGGGGACAATAAATGTTTTTACGGTAGTTAGACACTCTACTCCCCCTCTCTCTAAGGGGGAGCTGCCATACAAATTAAACACAAATTACTGCATAATTCGAAAACTAATCAAGCAAATGGACCCAAATTTGTCATGCGAATGTTTTAGGGTACACGAAACGTTTTCGTGGTGAATAGACACTCCTCCCCTCTCTATGCGGTGGGGGGGGGGGTGGTATAGTATTTCTGCGCTACTCGAGAATTAATCAAGAAAATGGAACAAAATTTTGCATGTGGAGGTTTTAGGGTACAAAAAATGATTCTATGGTTGTTCGATACTCCTCCACCTCTCTTAGGTGGAACTGCCGTACAAATGAAACACAAATTTATGCATAACTCGAGAGTTAATCAAGCAAATGAAACCAAATTTGGCATGTGGAGGTTTTAGGGTGCAATAAATGTTTTTACGGTGGATAGACAATCCACCCCCTCTCTCTAAGGGAGAGCTGCCATACAAAATTCAACGGGGTCGATTAGAAGATCAATCAATGAACAGTTCTGCTATTGGACCCATGAACTTGCTCATAGTAAGAAAAAGTGAATGTTTGAAGGTATTGCTAACAAAAAACAAATTTTGGGCGGGACGAAGTTTGTCGGGTCAGCTAGTTTAAAATGAATGAAATGATATGAATTTATTTGAAACAAATTAAATACATCAATTCTAATTTATGCTCATATCGATAAATGGCCCACTGGAATCTGCTATTTTACAAAAGTCATTTTAAAACCATTTAATAATATTAGAAAAAATTGCAATGTTTTCAGTTTCATGGTTCACACCGACGATATTTTTCAATCACAATCTCGATCACCGGGCACCACCCTTCAATGAAGTGGTTCTGGGTGTTGATTGCTTTTGGTAATTGTCCTGTGTGTGTTTCAAGTGCGGTGCTGAGGCGAGATGGAAAATGAAAGGTGGGAAGATTTTTTAAATCTGTGACGTCACAGATTTTGTTTATGTGTGTTACTTTTCTTATAATAGTCCACTACATAGGAAAAGTGTTGTTATTAAAAGTAAAAATAAGCAAATGAAATGAACGAACTAGTTTTTTTTCCTAAATCAAGCGGTCAAAATCATAAGGGCCCGACATTTTAACAGAAACTGAAATTTCAGTATTTTTGAAGTGTTCTAAACTTAATTTCAATTCAATTTTACTTCTCGTTACGTCGACTAAAAACGTAAACGAACAAAGTCAGAGTCACATAATCTTTTGTTCCTTTGACGGATAAACATTTGACAATGCATGGGAAAAAAGGTTGCAAGTTTTTTTTTGCAAAATGAACTTGAAAAATGAATTTTATTGACTCCGTATGACTTATTATGACCAATTGTGAAAAAAGTAATTACAATTGCTGACAAAAGTCAAACTTCCATGAAATTGCTCTAGAATCCAAACATAGTAGACATTAGAATACTATTTCTGAAATCAAAGAAAAAATTAATCATTTTAGTTTGTGATATGTTCTGTTTTTTTTTAATAATGCGAAAAATATGATTTGGAAATCTGTAATTAGCTTCTTTATATCCTCCTTCAACGTTATTCGTTGACACATTCAATTATGTACCATTTGAGTAACTGACTGGTATGCCTGGTATGTGAACTTCCTATCTTCCTGGCTACTAACACAATCAAAGTTCAACACAACCAAAACCCGTGAATCTTCCCACCTTCTATTCTTCATCTCGGTGCTGAGGTATCAAGCTCACCAACCATAATCATAGCCTTCGGTGCGTCATGATCTCAATAATCGATTGACGTATCGCAGACCTCAATTATTCGACCGCTCACACCTCTATGGGAAACGATATCCGGTATTAATTGAGCTTCCAATCTCTATCAGGCCGCGGTTTGCCGAAGTAACTCAAGTAGAGTTACCTTATTTCCAAAATGAAGAAGTTGCAGGCGTTTATCTAACCTGCGATGACATCGAATTGCTGGGGATACGGGAACGAGAAAAAAAAACTGATTACTCGAACCAGAAGCGATTTCAGAAGCAAATAGCTAAAAACCTTCCCCGGCACGAAGTGGAAATTTGTACTTGGGAGTGTGTATTTGTGGTTGTGGGTTGGCTGAGTCGGAGTTCATCGAAAGTAAACACGCTATTGGTTCCATTTCTCAAAAAAAAAAAAAAGGAAGAAACACTGCCAAACGAAAGCAGATGATAAATGGACAATTTTGGTCGGCCCGTACCCCGAAAAAATTATACACATGAAACAGATCCATCATGCGGCTGTTGTACCGCAGAATCAGCTAGCTGCTAGATAGATGCCTTCTCTAACAACACATTTTACCCTATCTCTTGGTATTTTTTTTTTCGACTGATGATCTATTTTACCGCTTGTTTTGCTTGTTATACCATTAATATTCTACGAGCGCATGCGCTCACGGAATGGGAAAGAAAAACCCGCTGAATAATGCCCGTTTGATGACTTCTGCTGAAGCGAACAAGATTTGTTATGGTTGCTACCTTTTCCGAAAATGAAGAAATGAACACGGCACACACATGCGCGGCCCCAACAGACCTCAGCCCGTGCCATGGTCCCCAGCCCGGCCGCGGCCTACCTAAACCGGGAACGTAAACGACATGCGATTCATACGAGTGGTGCAATTGTGGGCCTGACACCGGTCGTTTTGGATTTTGATGAGAGATAGATGAGTTGTGATGTGGCTGCCGAGATAAAGCGTGGAGATCATCGGTTTGGCTTGTTTGGACTAGAGCCGCCGTTTGGACTGGCCTCGCCTCCGCCCGGAGTTTCATTCATTGTGATCCGCAAATCCTAACGGCATGTGGATATGGCGTTTGGATGTGTATCAGGCAGCTCGGAATAGGGTAAAGGTCACAATCCGTGTGCTACGCGGCTTTTTGCCAGAGGGGCAGAACTGTAGTTTCCGGACAATGCAATCCTTCGGCGCGGAGACAATCAAATCGAGCCACGCCGCCAAATGAGCGACGGCAGACGACGAATTAATGCATAGCCCCGGGCCAAAGTGACAAACTTTATGTTGTTGAAATTATTAAAGGTTTCAATAGTGTTTATGGCCAGTTAACAAAAGCCGAGCTGCAAAAGACGATATCAATTTTTTGATTTTTACGACCAACGCTTCCGTGACAATCGGAGCGTTAAAAGAGCGATAGAAAGTGATAAGCAAAAGCCTGCGGCAAGCCAGCCTTCGTTGAATGTGGATCAAACATTCTGCTCTGAGTGCCTTACGCCCCGTTCACTTTGTTTCTTCATTGATCAAATTAATAACTTGCCTCGGGGGCGCCCATCCATAATAGGCTGGAACGCAGCCTCACAGCGTTGTCGTTATCTTACAAGAAATCATGGGACACCGGGCAACCCATCGGCTCCAGTTTTTGTACCACAGCGCGCGCAGCGCAGCACTGAAACGGAAATGATCGTTTGATCGATTGAATCCGGGGCTGAAAACGATTGCGTGCAGATCCCTAAGAAGCGGCGAAGCGCACTTTCTAAAATCAGCGCTCCAATCGATGAAGGGTACAGTATTTTATGGCCCCGCACTTTCGGACCCCAACAGTCCGAAACAAAAACCACATAAATATCGAGCATGCTCCCATTTGGAGCAGTCACAAGCGGTTACGCAAAGACCTGGCAATGGGTGCATTATGGCCATCGAAATGAATTACGTCTTAATTTTTATTAATTTTAATAACTTCTTTGTCCTTGTTGTGGACGCCCGGAGCCAGGGCCCCTGAACGAACGAGGGCGAAAGTTGATGATATAGTTCTCCAATTTGACCAAAACAAAACGTGGACGGAAATGGAACGGCGTGGCCGTTTCGGTGCTGTGTAACCGTGGCCCCAGGGACTGAAGCCATCGCTTTGAATAAGAAATCCAACCCGAACGTATCGGATGCCATTGAGGTGTGTCCATGTGTTTTTATAAGTGAATTTATTATTGGTTTTGTGGAATTCAAAACAGTCAATGTTCAATCGGAGTGAACTGTACTAAATGATATAGGTTATAAATTTCACAATCTGATTGAGTATCTGATGATATATATATATATTGTGAGTTCTGCTAGGCGTCACCTTTAATTTTGATGAAACTTTACCTAGTTAGTATTTTCTTTAAATTTTTCTATACACATTCTGAACACTCTTTGGGTTTGAATGTGTTTTCAAACATTTTTCAATATTGTGGCTTATACGTTGCCTTTGAATGAGCATCATTTCACCATCAAGTGGGTCAAAATGATATTTTCCAATACAATATAACCAGTTTTACTGCCATTAGTTGTTTTGTTTTGTATACATAGACAAGACATCTATTGAACATGACTTATGTCATAAGTTGTCGAATAGCTGATATTTAAACATATAGTTACGCTGCTGAAACAACATATCCAAAACTTGATTTTGATATTTACGACTCCTGAACTTAAAAAAATCCTTTCGATATTTTACATACATTTTATTGATGTTTCATGGTTCTTAAAAACGTACTGTAATTTCAATATATTGCTAAATTATTCTTTCTTAAGAAAAGTAAAACAAAAAACAGAACTCAAAAACATTTTTGTTGTTTGTTAGAAATAATTTGTCTTATTGCGAAAACCGTTAGTTTTAGGATTGTAATTTTAATATACTTTATTAAGTTATGTAATTTGAATATACTGAATACATCTAGAACAAAAATTGTGTACTAGTTTTCTGCAAAAAGATGAAACTTCACAGTTTATTGAAATTTCATTATTTTGAGAAACATATCTCAATTTTCATGAGTCCGAAAATCAAATCGTGAGACTTTAGCGGAGTAGGATAGTGTTGTAGAAAAAATAAGGTACACCGGGGTAAATGTACCATCGGGGTAAGTGGATCAATTGATTTTTACAAAATCTACTGTACATTCGTTTCGATCTAAATGAACGTATTATAACGAATCGATCCCTAACGACACCCCTGCACCAATACTAATAACAAATCTAGTGTATGTACACATTTATTAAGCGCAATACGCGAAACTTTATTTTCAGCTCAAGAAAAAGTTAATTTGCGACATCCATGTAATCTTCGGTAGGCGCTAAAATTTTTTTTAAAGTGATTGTTCTGTTTCTCAGGTAATCATGACAAAATGTTAAACAAGTCTTGAATGAATAAGAAATGATTCAAGCATTATAAGCTAATATGTCCTCCCTTGGCCGAGTGGTTAGCGTCATAACTAACATGCCGCGTGTTCGGGTTCGATTCCCGTTCTGGTCGGGGGAATTTTTCGTCAAAGAAATTTCCTCCGACTTGCACTGTGATCACGCGTATTCTAGAGCTTGCCACTCAGAATGCATTCAAGGCGTGTTATTTGGCATAGAAATCTCAACTAAGTACTAATAAAAATGACGCAAGTAATACTACGTTGAGACGGCGAAGTTCCTCTAGGAACGTTAGTGCCATTGAAGAAGAAGAAGAAGCTAATATGTTCATCATGATACACTTCCCCAATTATTAAATTTAACTGGGGAAAGTGGATCTTTTTTTTTTGTTTACTTAGAGTACAACATAATTAGTTGGCTTATTTCGGTACCTGTTGGTTCAATAGAAAATTTAGTAGTTTCTGTCAAACGTGCTTTCAAGACTTCTGGATTCCTAAGGTCTACATTACAAGAACACGTTTGCGATAGATGGTAGGCTCTAAACTAGGACCACAATATTTACGAAGGAGCAGGAAGCGGAGCTCATGCAGCACCTACTTGAAATAGGAAGCCGATTCTATGGGATCACGAAGGATGACGTACGGAAGCTAGTTTTCGAACTTGCTGAGAGAAATAAAATCGTTCACTCTTCCAACAAGCTAAAGAAAATGGCAGGACGCGATTGGTTAGCCGTTTTTTTGAAGCGGAATCCGAATCTTACGTTCTCTATGCCGGAAGCTGGATTTAAGTGTTTTGATATGATTAGTTGGATTGATTCCTTCATCATTGAACGAAAAATAATGGCCATTTGATGGTCTTAACAAGCGTAATAAACTAATTACAAATAAAAATAAACATGATTAGCTTTATTGTCACCATAATCACACAAATTTGAATAAATTTACCTACAGTCATGAATTCAATCTTTTCTGTGATTTGTGGTCGAATCCTAGTTTCCTGAATTAGCTTACGCAGCTACTCTAAACGGATGGATGGATACTGAAACAATCACCAATTATTTCGAGCGTAAATTTCTGAAAGTGATTCCGAAAACACGGCCAGTCGTTCTGATATATGACGGCCATTCAACGCATATCAGTCTGAAACTGATTGGAAAATCTATGGAGAAGCAAGTCGTGATTTTGAAACTTCCACCTCACACAAGCCATTTGTTTCAGCCCATGGATATTTCGGTGTTCAAATCCTTCAAGCAAAAGTACGATGAACGTTTGATTGCTTGGCAGCGTAAAAACTACGGTGTGAAGGTGTTTTCTTCACTTATTTCTCAACCATGGAACCAGTTTGATAAAACGATTTCTTTTCTGATTCAAACAGATTCAACAAGCCTCAATGTGTGAATTGAAGGAGCCATCAATTTTAAAGGATGTACACGATGCCAGTGTACAAGCAGGAGATTCGTCTACTCGTAATGGATTTTTTGAACAGTTCCTATTGGAATATGTAAAAAAAAGTTGGTCTACATCAAAGTCCACAAGAAGAAAAAATATGCCCGGGAGCCGAAGTGATCACTTCATCGGATACTGTTCAAACACTCAAGAGCGCCAAAAATTGTGACATAGGTTCTACTAAGAAACGTATTCCAATTGCCAAGTGATTAGAAATTTTTAAATAATGGACTAACTTAACAAAAAATAATGTGTTTTTGTCAATTGCCTTCAATCTATACACTATTTGAACTAATAAAAGTTAATAATATATAATAGCTTCATTTTCTCCTATGATTCTGTATTGGTCATAAAATGAACAATCATGATCCACTTACCCCTTAACATAGGGGTAAGTGGATTACCCGGTATTCTGATTTCAATTCGCTTCTATAGTGTTCTAGTCAAACCCAATATTCTAGTTGCATACCTGTCTCCTTTACAATACCCTCAGAATTATTTCATGTTGAAAAGACGAGAAAAAACTCCTTTTTTAGAATGTGACACTAAGTTGAAGAATGACTTCTCATTTTTTTGTATCCACTTACCCCGGTGTACCTTATATAAATACAACGTATTATGGGGATATTTCCAGCTATCTTGAATTGTTTAAACATAGTGATGTTCAATCATCCAGTTTTTATTTATTTTAGTTATTTATCAATTTAGTACTATAAATTTGCCTTTTTTTTGACTTCATATCACATGAATTGTTTATGACTTTTTATGGAACTATAACTATTGTACAATAATACACATCATGTAACGTTAAAATTACTGCTTTAGATCTCCTCCATTTTTAGGTTGATTAAGTTAAGCAATGCATGACCCTACCAACTAACGTAACCTCGACGCTTCTCCGTTCCTTCATACGTTACGTCAACTTTGTATAAAACCATAATAAGTTATTGAAGGTTTTCTGTTATTACTTCACAATATTAAATATGATTTTCGATCTCAAATACTATGTGTTGGATAGTAAATTACGAAATCAAATGCTCCCTACAAATAGTTTTCGCCTACCATTCGGTAAAACGCACTTGAAATACATTCTAAACGGTATCTATCAAGTCTTTTCGGAGTGACGATTTCAGGAAGTAATGGGTAGGTGCAGAATGAAACAAAGTTTCAAAAAAGTTACCTATAACCTTGTTTTGAAAAATTAGAAACACTATCAGAGCAGTCTGCTCACTGATTGAAGACGGAGAAAAATACATGATATGAAATATGGTGGGATTAAACAAACGACATCACTGCTTAGAAAAATCGTGGTGCGATTTTGTTCACAAACACAAGTCCAAGGTGGAACTCGTTAAAATGATAAAAAAAACGTCGGTTTTCATGCTGTCTGGTAGAGAGCGCTTGTGTATTTCTTTCTCATATGCATACATTGTTGTTTTTTTTTGTGGATTGTTGATTGGAATGGTTACCCCTTCCTGTTTTGTTTATTAGAAATGCGGCATTCTGATGAAAGTGTGTGTGTGTCAAATTGAAATGACCACCACAATCAACGTAAATAGAATATATACATGTTATTCTATTTACGTTGCATCGTTTATACCTGTTCAGTTTTTTTAGATAAAAGTTCTTTTTACCGATCAGATAATTGTAGTGCGTATTATTTGAAAATGATTAGATAAACTGTTATTCCATCAATTCGAAACGTATTTATGAACATTTATTGTGTTGCAATGTAAAAACTTGATGGATCTGAGCCTAGGGGCACGGACGGGATCTTGACTTGTCATTGTGTGTAGAAATTGCATTTGGATTAAGTTTTTTCATTGTTCAAAATCTGTAATTTTTGATACATCAAAAATCGTTTCCTGTATGAACTTGTATCCTTTAACGGGTTAGATGAGATTACGTGGTAGAACCCGAAACCAATGTACACAAAAATACCATCAAAGCTATTATACACTTTTCTTCTGTTTATTCAATTATGCAAAAAACACGAAGATCTTACATAAATATAAGCCTAAGTTAAATAAATCTATGACTACAGAAATATATTACAGATAAAAGTAGCATTTTCTCCTTCGTCGCCACGTTGTCCGGAACATTGTAATAACTTTATAGTCCGGTGATGTATCTTGGGTATTCTATGGTTCTCTCTTGGGAAGTTCGTGTAGCTGCTGTAGTGAACTGATCTGATTGGGTGTTACGTTCTGCTTATGTATAGGAAAGGGAAATGAGAATGGTCAGGTGTATTCGAAGAAGTGAAGCGGGTTTCTAAAGAAGACATATATGGGGAAATATGATATTAAGATTGCGACTACTCAAGCTATCATAATCTAATATGCGTGAGTATACCCTATCGATCTTCTAAATTAGCAGCCAGTTAATTTCAATAATTTCATTTTTTACATAACCAAACAACATGCTCGATATTATGACCTTCAGGTCCACGATTACCTAAATTGTTAGTAGCAAGACCTACATGATAAAAACGTTAATTGAGTTAATTTATTGGGCAACATACAATACAATAACTGATGAATGCTTATTATCGGTAAATGGAGAATAATTATACGCATCAACTCACATTGTGAACAAACGCCTGAATTTAGGCAATTTTGCTCGTTGAGTCGGGGAGGAAAGCGAGTGGTTGATGCAATTGAAATAAAACATACCCATTTTAACCGTCAAATAGTTTACTTTTTTTACTATATTCACTGTTCATGTTTTTGTCTGTTCATTTCCTATCTAATGGTATATAATACAACATATGTCGCTATAACGATTTTGAGTAATATGCGTTTGAAAACTCTTAATGAATCGTTACATTTTTCGTAGAGTGGCCAACCTATATAGAAAACAGAGACATAATCCTATGTCAAAAAAGAAAAGGGCATGTTCAAATTTACATCTTCGTTTATAATGTACATTAATCGATGGTTTCTGAATCCATTGTTGTTTTTTTTTTCTTTCCCTACCACCACATGAAAAAAACGGGGAATATTGTAGCAGCTTCTACGAAACCACGACTTTTTCCAGCACCATGGCAACTATTAGAGTTATTTCAACTATTTAGATGCATTCTAAAATAATATCAGAAGTGACAAAAAACAAGCGAATCGCATAAAATAATTTCATGCCTATATCAAAAATGAGGTCTTGTCCTCGATATCTTGAATCTTGAATGGTGTTTACGTTCCCTGTGAAACTTTTGCCGTGCCAACGTATGCATTCACTAGCGTCATTTATTAATACTTAGTTGGGATTTCGTAAGCCAAACAACACGCCTTGAATGTATTCCGAGATGCAAGCTCCGGAATATGCGTGAACACAGTGCAAGTCGAAGGAAAATTCTTTGACGAAAAATCCCCCGGCCAGAACGGGAATCGAACCCAAACACCCGGCATGATAATGTGAGACGCTAACCACTTGGCCACGGGTGCACCAGGTCCTCGATATATAATCCCTCAGTCCTCTGAATTCCATAATCATGTTGTAATATGTCGATTTTCATGCCAACTCAACAACCCATTGGTGGCACCTCAGATTGCAGTGAAATGAAATGGTCTTTTTGAAAAAGGCTTAAGTTTTTAAGTTTTTAAGTTTAACTCAAAAAATTACAAACTACAAAATTTTCAAAGCGTGAAATGTAGGAAAATGTTCAAATTAAAATTTTAAAAAATTAGACAGTTTTTTAAAATAAAAATGACACTGAAAAAATATTATTTTGAAAAATTAAAATTCATTTTTCTCAAAAAGTTAAAAAAAAACACTTTGGGAAAAAAATATGAATAGCTTCGGAAGATGGGAACTTCTACAGGGTTTTCCAAACAACAACTTTTTCATGTTTTCTTCGAGAAAATTACAACTAATCCTTATTTTGTTTAAAGTAACATGTGATAGCGTTACAGTGTATTCGGGAAAGTTTAAGATATATTTGAATATGCACTTTCAAAGACGTCAACTTTATATCTCTTTTAGCTATAATATTTTTACATGGAGTCTCCTGAAAAAAACCCAAGTTTCACTCGTATTATTTTTAAGTATACATTTTCGCGATTGACATGACCTGCAAACTTCTTTTTTATTTAGAAAAAAAATATTGCCGAACATTTCAATCGGAGAGAATTTACGCTAAAAAATGATACAAGTAAATAATGTTTTAGTAATGTTGTAGTAATTTTTCGAAGAAAACATGGAAAAGTTGGGGGTCTTCGTAGCCTAATTGATTGCGGGTCCGCTACTAAGCGAACAATCGTGAGCTCATAACTCAGGGCCCCTCAACTGACCATCTTAGTGTGTTATTCTAGCTACTATGTTCACGCAACAATCATCATGTGTCGGTAATCCCAGTTCCTTACCGCTCACATTCCCGATCTGCTGCATCGGCAATTGGCACTATTAATAACGCAACAAAGCAATATTCTTACGCCGAAAAAAGGCGACATGTGTAGTGCATCGATAGAATAGGAATTCTCTTACTAAACGGCTACTGTGCTATAGATAAAACAAATGTTTATCGATAGATAGCGATACTCTTACGCCTCAAAATGGTAACAGTGGAACATACAACAAAAGTTATCTTAAGATAAAAAATGTACACGAATGAATTCCGCTCTGTTACAGCTGAATTGCTAAATGAGCCTAATAAAATAAACTGTTGGCATAAAAACAATGGAAAAGTTGTAAGAATTTTTTTCTCCTGGAACAATGCCCTTGTTCCGATGTATCCATCACTTGATAACGCTATTCATATGTATATTTTTCGAATTTCTTAAAAAATGTGTTTTTGAGAACAATGAATTCAAATTTTTAAAATAAGTTTTCAAAACGAAACAATGAAAAACTTCCTATTTTTCATTGTTTGACCATTAGAATGACCTAAGTTCTGGTCTTAAAGTTTTTGAGCTAGATTTTTTGTGGAAAAAAAATGAAAAATCTCAAGATTACAAAAAAATTTAATTTAAGAACTATCCACCTAGATTCCTGAGATGAGATAACACGGAAATCGTCATATTTCATACAGGCTAACTTCGATATGATGTACATTTTACTTACAAAATTATACGTTGTATCGAAGCATAATAAAGAACTCAGAAACGTAGCTTATATTACTTTACTATGTTGCTGTTTGAGTAAGGTTATTGAATAAATTCAACTAGAAGACGAAGTCAACCTTTCTCATGATGTTTCCCTTCGTACTGTTGATTAAAATTTGATTCATTTAGAATCACAAAACAGTTGTACTTCGGGATTGATTAAAGGT
Organism: Toxorhynchites rutilus septentrionalis; assembly: GCF_029784135.1. NCBI lineage: Eukaryota > Metazoa > Arthropoda > Insecta > Diptera > Culicidae > Toxorhynchites > Toxorhynchites rutilus. The sequence goes on along the minus strand of NC_073746.1, from coordinate 27,049,075 downwards.
ACAAAACAAGCTTCAGTATCAAAATACAGATAATTCATTGTTCTTTCAGAAAAACCATATTCAAAAAATTATTCTCTCGGATATTAAAAATGTGTACGTCATATCGAGTGACGTTATATAGAGGGTACGTTATATCGAAGTTTTCCTGTAATGATAATCTTTTTTTCCAATTCATTTATTTGTAAGGCTCAATCGCATGAGCTTTGCAGAGCCACTAATTCATGATTTGTTTGTATAGAATTTAAACATAAATCTATGTTTAGTAGGTTTCGACCGATTACTCGCGGTTTACTCGAGGTTAGAGAGGCAACACTGTAATGATAATTGAATAAGAAATGTCGAGCTTAAGTTCTTTGTAAAAATGCAAACTAGGCAGCTGTAAATGTAAAAGGTGTAAATTTCGGCCGCTGAACGTCAAAAATACTCCATGTTCTGATCGGAAATGTTGAGAAAATATTGACATAATGAAATCAATTTTGACATTTCTACAAGTTTTCGAATACCTCATAAAAATACCGCGTTAATTGGAAAATCCGCGTAAAACAAATCGCGTTAGTTCGAAAATACGTCAAAATAAAAAAAAAACAGGTCGCCTAAAAGGCATGTACGAAAGATGCGGAACAGAGAAAGATATATTCTCGTTCATGTTCTTCTTTATCCTCTTAAAAAACACTTTCCAGCTTAATTATATGATGAGGTGTAATATTATCACGCTTCAATATAACAGCGCTGGCAGCAATATGGATAGCGTGGTCGTGAGAAATAGCTTTTCATTCCAGCCGGCCTTGGTTCGATCCCCATTGACGTCGTATGGGCTTTTTTATCGGCACTATCCCAAATGAAATGAGAAAAGAAAACAGGAAGAGATGTCTGCTCGCATATATATAAACCATTTTTAAGCTTTTAAAGCAGCTCATTATTTGCGCATTTGACTCTCCATCACACGAAATGGCATCATTTCTGCCAAAGATGAAATGTTTTCTGCCAACGCTAGTTTGGGTGTACTATCGAAAAAGATGGGAAGATCTAAAATCTATATTGTTTTTGGTGATATTAAAAATGTTGTATTTGAATATCCATCACACTATTATAAATGGTCTTCAAATACGAAGAGTGCGCCATGTAATAATGGCTAAAAAATTTCTTCTATGAATTACCACGTGGTGCCTCCCAAGCACCAAATAGTTTCGTCAACTGTACCTGCGAACTGTCGGTTGATGCTTTTAATATCACCAGAAGTAAACATGCTTAATTCTTGTATGTGAGCCAATATTGTGGGCGGTTTCTCTGACCTCCTCAGTAACACATTTGACCCGTTTAATGCGGTGAACTTGTTATAGATACTACAAATTGAAAACAAACTGCTCCCTCTCCTGTTGACCGAACACACTCGGTCCAAAATATCGCCCATTGGAGATCTAGATGCCCACAACTGATAGTGGCACTTTCGTTCCAATATAGGTTTTATGTAACAGTCTGTTGTTGTTCGAAGCCTTCCCCGCCTGTTCCCGCCCATCTGTGGGAAAACCGCGCGATGTGTAATCTCAATCAAGCAAATATGCCACTTAAAGAGCGGTGATTGAAATTCCCCAGAGCTTTTACGTCTGCCTTCCTGCCTGCTTGTCTGCCAATCGACCGGCCGGATTGATTCGTGCGGGCTGGCGAAAAACGACATTTCCTTTTTCGATACCAATCTGCGGCTCAGATTTGGCAATGCACTGCTCGCGATCTCATCAGATCTTCGGTCTTCGGTGGTTTCTGCATAATAATTCTCGTCGTCATCGTCGGAAGAGGGAGAGGGAGGGGGGATGACTGCGCCATCTAGATATAAATCAAATCACGCTCATTAGAGAAAATAAATCAAACCTCGATCCCGCTGGAGTTGAAGTTGCCGTCCGCCTTCACCACCTGTGTGTATGTGAGTGCCTCGATTGAACGCTTTGGCGGTCCAAAAGTGAAGAAGCGAGTTTCGAACTTAGACCGAAGCCGTTGTGACATAAGCTCCTCAAAAGGTAATTTTTCTCCACTCTTCAATCTCACCAGCGCTGCTGTCTTTTCGTGGCTCGGAGTCTGAAAATCGATTCCGAGCGAGATGGCAAAAATCAATACCACTCTCGATCGACAGCAGTGTCTGCGTCGCGAGTAAAAGTCATAAATAAAACATTAAAACCCATTCATTCCGGCAGCGGATTTGCTATTTTTGGACTGACTCGCCGCCGACGAGCTGCTCTTCATCAAATTCCGCCTAATTAATTTTCTATAGCGATCAGGCGGATGATGGCACGGAGACAGCGAGCAATTCGTCGAATGTGACCGAGCACCATTTCCTAATACCCACCACGTCTGAGTTTTTCTTGATGCCATGAGCTGAAAACTGAAGCTGAAAACCGAGATGCCAGATCTGCAGGATTAATCGTAGATCTATGGATGTTTTAATATCCGAAAATTGAGTACAAAAAATATGGCAACTCTGACTGAAAACTGAATGATAAATGCTAGAACATTACTCTCCATTTTGCACTGTTCAAAACATGCGCAAATGATGGCGAATTTCGCACAAGTTTGACGGTTTTGGAGTCAATCAAAAATTCGTCCGAACCTTTTGCGAATGCTGGTGTGTCACTTCGGCTCCCGGTGGCCTGTCAATCAATTTCAATCCGCGTGGCTTGAAGTTACATGCATAATAATGTTTCATCGTCCAGTAGTGGGCGGGGGAGGGGCTGCCGCCCTCATGAGGTTAATCATGCGACCGAGTGAACCAGCAAATCGTGATTACTCATGGGTATTGAGATTCGATCAGGTTTGATTTGATGCTGGAAACTGCATGGCAAATAATTGCACGAGGAATTCGGAGCTAGCTTTACCATAAGTATCACAGCACAGTAAAGGCTGGGCAACAGCTCAAGATAATCTCTTGATCAGATCCGGAAACAACGAGGCTGATATTTAAGCTATATATATGAATTGGGAACAAACAAAAAAAAAAAACGCTGATTACAGCTTACAATGTTTAACAATGAGTTCCATCGCGAATGGCACAAGTTATACTCAACCATGGGATTAATTTCAGCAAAGGCTCGCAACAAGATAACCTCCCATAAAAAGAATACCAAAATACGATAATTCAGTCTCAAACACGTAATTTCTGCCATATAAAATAAGAGACAGGAGCACTTCCCGAGAGCAGCATAAAAAAAGGTTACCATAAAGGGTAACTCCTCCTTCTCCCGCTCTTGTCGTTGCGGCCCAAAACAGTCGATCCACAAAAAAGAAATATAAATTGAATTAAATTAGTGTAATTCCAATTAGTCGGAATTATGAAAAGACATGTTATATAATCAAGACGAGAAAATATACGATAATGCGGGCATTGTGAACGCATCTTTCGTTCGCTGGCGAAGGGAAGTCAACTCGAAAAAGGGAGGACCCGACCACACACGCAAGAGTCACTCAAAAGCGGAGAAACAGAATACGAAAAAAAATCCGAGAAGAATTCCCACAGTGTGCGTTCCGTGGGTTCCGTTTTCACGGTAGCGCTTCTTCCCGGAGCACAGGTGAATCTAATCATATTTTCTCACGGAAGAGGGGGCACAAATTTTTTTTTCTGTTCGGTGAATAGGGCAATAATGAACAGATATTTCGATGCGTATTTTGATCATTCGTCGTTTTGTTCTATGCTATCAACATATACGATTGCTCCAAACTATTGGTGAAGGTTTATTGGATCTCTCACGACATCCAATATTAAATTTTCGGTGGTAATTTGATCCAATTTTTCTCCGATTGACAACAGAACGATCTCTCACAGCATCCCTTCACCATAGGTGTGGAAGAGTGCTCGGAAAATTGGCAAAAACACATCGTTTAAATCCAAAAGCTGAGAGGTCAAATTAAGTTGAGCGTCAGCTTCAATTGAATTCAGATAGCACCATCTTTCGTACACAGACAGTAATAATAACAGTAAGCTGTCACGCGTACTTGAAGCCGTGTTCGACCCGATACAGGGGAATGATCTTCCGCGGACCACCTAAGGAGAGTGAAAGAACGCTACGCAGTGTGATCAAAATCCACCCCCTGCTGCTGTCGCTTCTGCTGATGGTGTTGCTATTGCCACGGAACGAAGATCAGGAACCATCATCAGCCAACCGTAATGGGTCAAAGGGTGATTACGATTTCACGGGTCGGCGAGACACGCGGGAGTCATTGAATTGATCGGGAAGAGAAGAAACGTGATGATGTACTTGATTGCCGTTTTAATTTGTTTAATGTGGAGGGTCAATTAAAGACCGACATTGTTCATTGGCTGCCGACTTTTTATTGTGCCTTAAATGGTGTCGGTTACTGAGGGTCACAAAAAATCGAAGTAATTACTATGGATATGGTTTTTCGGTAGTATTTTTGGTGTTTTTAATGCGTTGGAAAATTGCCGCCAGGAAGATAGTACTCGTATCATGATAACGTTATGGAATGCATAGGTTTTCTGCAATCAGCCGAATGTCCATCAAACTGCTTCATGATCATTTTATCGCTCACAAGCTGACCCGGCAAACTTCGTCTCGCCAAAAATTCATTTTTCGTTATCACATCCACGTTTTCTTATTAAGCGCACATTAATGGGTCCAATCGCAAAACTGTTCATTCATTGATCTTTTCATCTACCCTTTAAAATTATCTTTTACTATAAAATTTCTAGTACATCTACCAAAACTCGTCATAATAAAATCAGATTATTTTCAGACACAATTCTCGTTCAAGATTTTCCAACCCCTTGCAAATAACATGTTTCTCCGTTACATGGAATAAATGATTAATACAGAAAATATGATAGAATAAAGAGAGCCCTAAATCGGACAATTCCTTTCTCGAATTTTGATCTTATCAACACATTCGGCGATCGATTTTCATTTATATATATAGATAGAAGACAATATAGGAGTGCGTTTTATCACATTTCCACTTTCGAACGAAGATCAATGTCGTTGGCGCAAACATCATATGGACTAATAACGCTCGTCAATATGTAATTGTAGAACATAGGCGAATTGAATTTTTCCAACTTTTCCATATTTTTTTTCAGAGTTTTCCGAAAATTTTCAATTGTCATGTTTGGTTGGAATATGTTTGGTGGAAATATGTGTATTATTTTTATAGGACCCCCTCTCCGTTTCAGAGGAGGGTGGGGTGTCATACCATCATAGAAACATTTCTCGTACCCAAAAACTCTCACATCCCAAATTTGGCTCAATTTGTTTGATTATTTCTCGAGCTACGCAGAAGTTTGTGTTTTATTTGTACGGTAGTCACCGCTTAGAGAGAGGGAAGGAGTGTCTATTCACCATAGAAACATTTCGTGCCCCCTAAAACCTTCACATGCCAAATTTAGCTCCATTTACTTGATTAGTTATACTTTGAACTTTCGAGTTATACAGAAATTTGTGTTTCATTTGTATGGCAGCCTCCCCTTAGAGAGGGAGGTAGAGGTCTAGAACTGTCATAACAACCTTCCCCGATCCCAAAAACCTCTACATACCAATTTTCATGTCGATCGGTTCAGTAGTTTCCGAGTCCATAAGAATCAGACAGACAGAAAGACAGAAATACCAGTTTTTTTTATTTGGCACCCTTACTGAGAGACGTAATCTTGACATAGGACTAGTTGCTTCAGATGAAATATTGGAGGCTAGATTTACTGTCCAAAAAAATGGCATTAGTAAAACAAATTCATATAAATTACAGGAATTATAAGTAAGATAAAAAGGTGAAACAAATAATACTTATGGGTAAATATTTTCAGAAAATGAAAACAAATTTCTACACTGTAAGGAATTAGTGAAGTTTACTGATTAGCTTACTTGATTTTTTGGACAACATATAAATGCTATGATTATTGTAAAACAGAACTTTGATCTGGAGTTTGATTTTGCTTGATTGGAATAGACAAATTTTATGATAAAATTTGCAATAGTCATAATATTCTTCGCTAAGTCTCTTCAGAGTCTAAATTCTTTACTTCGTTATGTGGAGCTAGGCGGGTACATCTAAGAATGTTTGATTGATTGGATTTATTCTCGGATTTATTAACTCAATAAAATTCTTCAAAAAATATTGAACAATAAATATAATATATATTTTTTTGGGTTTATGTGTCCCGTTTTTCTTCCTAAACTATGCCTAAGCCTAAGTATTGCATTTGTTTCGAACCCAGATTTTCGCCAGTGCTTGAATCCCAGTCGATATGAAATATGAATCATGCATTCAAAACAACGTGTCCAACCATGTTCAACTCCGGTCTTGTAATTTTGCAAGCATATCAGTGTTGCGCAATAGTTGTGTTTGTTAAGAAATTGACGAAATTGACTCATTGATTTCATTTTCTTTTTTATAACTTTTGATGAAGGATTTTGTGATGTTTAGCTCATTTTTTTTCATTTTATCCTCTGCAGATTACTATGAGATGAACATTTTCATCAATAGATTGTTATGGTTTTGATTCAATTAAATCCTGGATAAAATTTCAATATAAAAAATACAGTAAAAAAATTGCTATCGCTTTTCTCACTAAAACGACAATTTGCGCAGTTTTGCGCTACAGCGGGCAGTGTTCATTTGAAAGCTTATGTTTTTACCTAAATTTTGTATGTAAGTTGGGTTGCTACAAAAAAATCCCTTTTTTTCATTAACAATTTTTATTTTTTGCCTGTTGGCCACTGTGCAGCGTCTCGCCCGAAAAGTACCTGTGAGCCTTCGAACAATGGGAAGAACGATGGCAGCAGATTTTTTTATACCTGAAGACTTGCAGTTAGATGTAACATGTAAATGACATATGATACATTCAAACGACGGCAGAACGAAAACGAAATTCAAAGAAAGTAGTAAAAAAAAATCTCCAAAATGGATAATCCTATACACTGCGTTTCACAACTATAGAACCACTCATTTTTTCTGAGTTTCCGTAGATATGTAAAAAGTCGATTGAATTGAAGTATATAGTGTAGAATACAATAGCTATCTTGATTTATAAGACTGGCCATTTCAATTTTATGTTTGTGTTCAGGCGAGAACCATTCACAAAACTAAAATTCCAGTGTTTCATAACTATAGAACCAGATGGAAAAACTCTCACTCCTTCACAAAATAAACGCCAATGTAACATGAATTACGATAAGTTTCTAATTTGAAGTTCATCTTTAAAGGGTGTGTCACATCAAATTGCATCACAGAAAAAACGCTGTAGAAATTCGCCCAGTAGACCGATCCTTTTGAAAATTTTAGACAGTAAAATAAAAACTATTAAACAACTTTTGGCATTTTCTTTTTATTCATACTTCGAGCCCAAGCCCGTATGCTCGCACCTTCCTCTTTACCCCGTCCATAAGGTTCTGTACAACGTCAGGTTGTAGTTTTTTTTGAACAGAAATCCATTTTCTCTTGAAGTCCGCCTCCGTTTTGACAACTTTTGGGTTCTTCCGGAGGCCCTGCTTCAGAATCGCCCAATATTTCTCTATTGGGCGAAGCTCCGGCGCGTTGGGCGGGTTCATTTCCTTTGGCACGAAGGTGACCCCGTTGGCTTCGTACCACTCCAACACGTCCTTTGAATAGTGGCACGAAGCGAGATCCGGCCAGAAGATGGTCGGGCCCTCGTGCTGCTTCAATAGTGGTAGTAAGCGCTTCTGTAGGCACTCCTTAAGGTAAACCTGCCCGTTTACCGTGCCGGTCATCACGAAGGGGGCGCTCCGCTTTCCGCAAGAGCAGATCGCTTGCCACACCATGTACTTTTTGGCAAACTTGGATAGTTTCTGATTGCGAATCTCCTCCGGAACGCTGCATTTGTCCTCTGCGGAGAAGAACAACAGGCCCGGCAGCTGACGAAAGTCCGCTTTGACGTAGGTTTCGTCGTCCATTACCAGGCAATGCGGCTTCGTCAGCATTTCGGTGTACAGCTTCCGGGCTCGCGTCTTCCCCACCATGTTTTGCCTTTCGTCGCGTTTAGGAGCCTTCTGAAACTTGTATGTACGCAGGCCCTCCCGCTGCTTGGTCCGCTGGACGAATGAACTTGACAAATTCAGCTTATTGGCGACATCCCGGACCGAACTTCTCGGATCACGTCTAAACTGCTTAACTACGCGCTTGTGATCTTTTTCACTGACGGAGCATCCATTTTTGCCGTTCTTCACCTTCCGGTCGATGGTTAGGTTCTCGAAGTATCGTTTTAGTACTCTGCTGACCGTGGATTGGACGATTCCCAGCATCTTACCGATGTCCCGATGTGACAACTCCGGATTCTCGAAATGAGCGCGCAGGATTAATTCACGACGCTCTTTTTCGTTCGATGACATTTTTCCAAATTTGCGAAAAATTGACAGTGAAGCATGGCCAACGTGATCTATACACTCTTATCTGATTATAAGCGAAAGCTGAAGATATAATTCCTAAAAATGAAATTTGATGTGACACACCCTTTATTTCCATCTGGTTCTATATTTATGAAACACTGGAATTTTAGTTAGGATTTTAGTATCCAGTCTTATGAATGAAGATAGTTATTGTATTCTGCATGATATACTTCAATTCAACCGACTTTTAACATATCTCTGGAAACTCAGAAAAAATGAGTTGTTCTATAGTTGCGAAACGCAGTGTATAATGAAGTTCGTATCATCCTTTGACGCATCGTTGAATTGGTAGAATCTCTTTTCATCTAAGTTCATCTAATTGCTCTGTAAAACTATCCGACTCAGTGTGAGCTCTCGTGACACTTTTTCTCATCATCCATCATCGATCACCTGAACACTCTGTGAAGATGATCAATTTGCGTGTGCAGTGCGCGATCGATTCCTTGTATCCATGTACAACTCAATTAGGCACGACCTGTGGCTCTTTGTTTCGCATCGCATCGGATCGCATTTTTGGGCCGCGAAGTGAACGTATTTGCCGCCTCGAGCGACCGGACAGAGCGATGTCGGTCGCTTAAAACATACATTAAGTAAACCAGGCGATGGGCGGTCAATGAACCTACAGCAGCGGACGCATCGTCGCGGCGGAGATTCCTTTCTTTTTGACGCCGATTTCGTCACGTTTATCATCCCTCATCCATCTTGGCAGGCAGGCTTTTAAGGTCCGTTTCGGCTCGTATCGTCCCATTAGTGGTGGTGGCGGCTCTTCCCCAGCGCGCTTCTCACCAGCTCGGAGTCCGGATCTCCGAGCGGTGCCGGTTCTGTACAAATCCGTGACGTATGTCCGACTAAGAGTACCGAAAATTGAGGATTATTCAACCTGTTTATGTCTTCCCTCCACCACTCTTCTTCATCAGCAGCATGCGCGAAGGAAAGCTCTTTCCCTGTCGGATGAGCCTTCGAGCAATTTCCGCACACTCGCGGCGAAATCTTCTGCCAATACAATGTGAGAGGTGAGCGATTGAAAGCATCCGAAAGATGGGCATTCAGATGAGCGCCGCATTGTTCTCTGTCGGATGAAAATCTCGATCACTTGCTTAATTGACAGCTTTATTGGCACAAAAGCCGATCGGCAGCGCCGCGCATTTTTTCCGGTGCCTTTCATCCGCCAAACTATTTTTTTTTCTGGTTTCGTCTCATCAACGCAAGGATTAATCGAAATATTTGCGACAATAGAGTTTTCGCACGGTGCTTAGACTCTCAGTTTCCCAGATGGATTACCCAGTTCCGACCACCTTGCATTGATGATCCTCGGCACGCCATTTATCCGGCCCAAAGATGGGCAAAACCTTGCGATGCTCCGTATCTCGGAAGAGAATAACAAACAAACAAAGGAAAGAAAACAAGATCAGCGACCAGCACTTAAGTGCATGTATGACAGCCCAAGCCCCGAGTCGCTTCCGATAGCCCGTAATGAATGGAGATTCTGCTGTGGTCAAGACGAATAAACATGAATTAAAACAAGCTCGCCGTTAAAATGCAACAATGCGTCAATGATGATGATGACACGCCTGGGGCACTGAGGGGGCGGCTCACCTCAGCATGTATACACGCGACGGCAGCACATATCGGGTTGATGAAAATTTTGTCAACTTTCACGACAGTTAACGATTCGCGTTAATTATATATGCTTCCTCCTCGATGTTGATTTTCTGGAGAAGGGCAGTAGTGAAGCTGGGAAGGAGGAGGTTGTTAACTGGAGTGCAGCTGACTTCCTTTTCACGCGAATTCAAAACACTCTCCCAGTGTCATAAAGGTCTTCGAAGTTTTGCTGCATACTTTGCTCAGAGGCAAATAAAATGAAACATAAACTAACAGAGCAGTTTAAAACGAGAGCAATATCATCAGGTGCGATGGTCGGTGGGTGGGTTGCAGTGGCGGTGACGACGCGGGGATGCAGCTCAAAGTGATACATAAATTTAATTTTACTTTCAATTCAAGCGCGAAGAGTACGAAAAGTCGATCGCGACTCCGCGCGGAGAAAACTGTTCAGGTAAACCGGTGGAAGGGTTTGTGGTGTGGTGGCTCGTATCTGCGACTTGTCATCTTCGGTTGGAATCGGTCACGGTAAAGGAAAAGTTCCAGTCCGATGTAGCTGCGAGGCAGAGTAAGACTTTTCATGTTTTTATTTTTTTTTTCGAAACAACCCCAGCCTCTATTGTGCGGACCGGAATGCGAGTCATTTCGAAGTGAAATGTGCCACCCGAGGGGAAGAGAAGGTTGTTGCAAAATAACGATTAAAATGGAAGCTACAAATTAGAGTAAATATAAGCCTGTCATCGAAAGGGAATTTTCATTCATTAAAGGGCGCGCGGGCTTGCGCAGGATCCAGAGTGGCGCGGCCCCTGGAATCGTAAATCTTAGTATAGATTTGTGGCGTACATGGAACGCCTGAGGGCAGAACGAGCGGTGAGATCGTGTGATATTTCGAGTAACAGCTGGCGTATAACGGTCAAATGTAGAGTGGATCCTTAGTTGATGCTATGCTAAGGATAATAATTCGTGTTGATTCTCATTATTTTTTGTATTGAAGTAACACCAAAGGTACTAATGTTTTGACAGTGAATTTTATTTATATCAAGCCCATTCTGTTTATAATTCTAATGACTTGCTTAAGATTTTATTCTACAAATATAACAAGTCATTGCTTCAAGAGTGAAAGCTCTCAGTCATCATAATCCTTTAATTCTTTGTGATGTTATGAAATTGCGCAGGTGAAATACCAATGCAAGTCGGAAGAACTTTCTGTGCCGAAAAATCCCCCGGCCAGAACTGGAATCGAACCCGAACCAGACATCATAATGTGTGACGCTAACCACTCGGCCACGGGAGCACTCAAATACTCTGTTAAAAAAAATCTTACTCAAAAATTGCATTGATTATTGAAAACTTCTTCTTCTTCTTGAATGGCGTTAACGTTCCCTGTGGAACTTTTGCCGTCTCAACGTATGCATTAACTAGCGTCATTTATTAATACTTAGTTGAGATTTTCTAAGCCAAATAACACGCCTTGAATGTATTCCGAGGGGCAAGCTCTAGAATACGCGTGATCACAGTGCAAGTCGAAGGAAATTTCTTTGACGAAAAAATCCCCCGGCCAGAACGGGAATCGAACCCGAACACCCGGCATGATAATGTGAGACGCTAACCACTCGGCCACGGGTGCACCTTGCTTATTGAAAACTTTTATATCTCAAAACGTGGACTCTCGAATTATCTTGCTTTGAAGTTACGATTTTTTGAAATAAGGGTCAATGATCTTGAATACGCCCTTTTTAAAATCAGTAGTAATTTTAATTGGTCATATGGTAATAAAAATTGTGGTTTTAGGTAGTTTCATCATAAGCACCAAGTTTAAAAAAAAAATCGGAACGGCTCGGGTCAGTGGCCGGCTGATTTGATTTCCTCATGCCCAAAACATTCACCAAATTACAGATCGGACTCGATTATATATAATCGCAATTTCACTTCCAACATTGATTTTTGAATCCAATACAAAATCGAATCACAAAAAAACTATTTTCCTATTAATTTTTGTCATTCATTTATTAATGAAAAAATAGTTTTCTTGGGATTCGATTATGTATAGAATTTGAAAATAATTGTTGAAAGAAATGGTCGACTATTTATAATCGAGTCCCACCTGTACGACGAACGATCGCGTGAGATATATTTAATTCACGGGCCAGCCCTCTTAAATGAGTAACTTGATGTACATATACAGAGGTACCTTAAAAATACCAAACTTCACGTACAATCTAGAAATAACGTAAAGAAGTTAATTATTTTTGTACCCATAACGTCCGGTGGAATCAACAAGGTGTGTTTGTGTTGTTGGGATTTCAATTCTACTCTAAAACTGTTTGTGTTTTGATTGTGCAACACGAATAATACACTGCGTTTCATAACTATAGAACCAGTCATTTTTTCTGATTTTCCAGAGATATATAAGAAGTCGGCTGAATTGAAGTATATAGTGTAGAGTACAATAACTATCTCCATTTATAAGACTGGCCATTTCAACTTTATTATTGTGTTCAGGCGCGAAACATTTGAAAATCTAAAATTCCAGAGTTTCATAACTATAGAACCAGATGGAAAAACTATCACTTCTTTACAAAATTAACGCAAAATTAACATGAATTACGATAAGTTTCTAATTCGTAGGTCATCTATAGTTCTCAATCAGTTCAAATAACCCATTTGGGGTGGTTACGACCAAGGCGCTTATATAAATGTATAACAGGTGAAGCAACATTATCACTTCAATAAGAAGGGGATTACGGTTTGTGGAGCGGGGGTTGTTTGTTTTGTTATTGCTAGGATACACCATTTTTGCATTTTCACATTCGAGAGTAGTGGATGAACTGGATAAGTATGAAATTCTACGAAATCATCCCTTCTTTTTCACATGAACTTGCGAAAGCCGAACATAGTAGGCATCGTTCGAATAAGCGTCGTAGCAGTTTGCAAACAATACCGACAACGATTCCAATATGGCTGAAAGTGCATTTCATATGATTGTTTCACCTGGTATATGTAGAGGCGCCTTGGTTACGACCAAGCTGCGCCATGTTATAGTTGGTATCTCGTTCTAAGCAGAAAATACTGCTCGTTTAAGCTCTTCAAATCACTTATACTGCTTGTAAGCTACATCTACTATTTGTCCGATCACTCCTTATAAGTTCCGGACAGGATTTTGATTTGGTAAACAAGCTGACCAGTCCAAAATCTGAAGCTCTATTCATTAAACCATGCCATGACCTTCCAGATTTTTTGAATTGATGCCAAATTACCTAATTATCATATTGTGTTTGATGCAAAAACAGAAGTAAATAATTCTGAAGTACTTCGTTTCACTTCTGACTGTTGATTCGTGTTGTAGAAAGCTAGATAGTTATTGTACTCTACCTTCACTATACTTCAATTCAACCGACTTCTTTGGAAACTCAGAAAAAATGAGTGGTTCTATAGCTGTGAAACGCAGTGCATGTTAAAAATTTGTAGTGAAATAAAAAAAAAAGATTTTTTAATATCGCTACGTTTTGTGTTGACCCACATGTCTTCAAATGTTTTCAGCGTAACACTGTGTTCTTTGTGCAAGTCTACCCAAGCTCAAGCTCAAGCTCAAAAACATACAAAAATTCGAAGTTCCAAAAATAAAAAAAAAATTCGATGTTCCACAAAGCTCGTCAAAAATAGTTTTACCATCTTAGACTGATTTATTAAATTTTTCACAAGACTTCTATTTTATATGATAAAATTAAAAAAAATAACAAAAACATATTTTTGATATTGCAAATTAAAGTTTATTTTTGTAAATAAAAAAAGAGTACTATTTTTTCAACGTATATTTTTTTCACGCTTAAACATCGATACTCTATAACTTGGAAGTTCACTTTCCTTGAGATTATGAAGGATATATTCTGGTTTATTAATTTTTTTTACTAATTCACAATTTTGGGTGACTTTTAGTGGGGTTTATTTTCCGCAATTAAAACGTCATTGTAGTAGCGAGTTTGTTTTGTTTTTGTAAAGATCTTATTCATTTTTGTTCTCTTAAGGATGGAATGAACATATTTGATCGGAAATAATATAATATATTTGCGCAATGATTTATTCTCTATTGATTCGACTTCATTATTGCCTTCCAGATAATTGACAAGTGAGAGGATGATGAATTCTCACTCTCGCCGGTTTTCTCCTCTATAAAAAATCAGATCAAGATAAAACAAAACACTTCTCTATACACAAGTATTGAAGTGACAACAATCGGATATCTGATTGCATTTGTGACATTATACTGTTTTGTTTCGCATTTCGTAATTATTATGTTCGTGGAATGATTCGGAACTGGAAGATTTTTGCTTTTTCACAGTATTTCAGCATTTCTGGAGCCGCCTGGAGGCTTAGATTTCGCATTTCGATCCCGTTTTTTGCATCTAACATTTTTGTTTTACAACAGACTCCGAGAGGGAATTGAACTTTCTCATAACATATTACGTATAATTTACAGATTCTATATTTAATGGAAATTCAAGAGTTTCAGTAGTTAGCTTTTTCATAGGTCCTGGTAGGTGCCGAGGTCCTATGTGGGTGCTTTTACTACATACATGCATAATGCTACGTGTTTGGTTGTAGTTAGTATTTGTAATATAATTGTGTGCTTTTGAATAGAATTTTGATTATTTCGGAACTAAAATTTCACTAGGAATACGCAAACCATCTATATACTTGATATACTACATATTATCATTATATATTATATATAAAAATATGAACATAATTCTTCACTCAATAGTGTATTTTATTTACTAGCTATTTTTTTAAATGTTTATCAATAAATATTGAATCATAATTTATCAATTCTTTCAGTACAGCTGATAATGTGACAAGGATTGGAAAGCCGTGGTGCATTTATAACATTCTGTTTAGTATCAAAATATTTCACTAATTAATTTCTTCAACAGGTACCAAGCTACAGGCACTAATAGTAATAGTAATAGTAATAGTAATAGTAATAGTAATAGTAATAGTAATAGTAATAGTAATAGTAATAGTAATAGTAATAGTAATAGTAATAGTAATAGTAATAGTAATAGTAATAGTAATAGTAATAGTAATAGTAATAGTAATAGTAATATTAATAGTAATAGTAATAGTAATAGTAATAGTAATAGTAATAGTAATAGTAATAGTAATAGTAATAGTAATAGTAATAGTAATAGTAATAGTAATAGTAATAGTAATAGTAATAGTAATAGTAATAGTAATAGTAATAGTAATAGTAATAGTAATAGTAATAGTAATAGTAATAGTAATAGTAATAGTAATAGTAATAGTAATAGTAATAGTAATAGTAATAGTAATAGTAATAGTAATAGTAATAGTAATAGTAATAGTAATAGTAATAGTAATAGTAATAGTAATAGTAATAGTAATAGTAATAGTAATAGTAATAGTAATAGTAATAGTAATAGTAATAGTAATAGTAATAGTAATAGTAATAGTAATAGTAATAGTAATAGTAATAGTAATAGTAATAGTAATAGTAATAGTAATAGTAATAGTAATAGTAATAGTAATAGTAATAGTAATAGTAATAGTAATAGTAATAGTAATAGTAATAGTAATAGTAATAGTAATAGTAATAGTAATACATACGCGTGACCACAGTGCAAGTCGGAAGAAATTTCTTTGGCGAAAAATCCTCCGAACAGAACGGGAATCGAACCCGAACTCCCGGCATGATCATGTGTGACGCTAACCACTCTGCCGCGGGAGCACATGTCAAAATGTAGGAATGTCAAAAAAAGATGACTCTCCTTCGGACTGATTCTAATGCTGTACGAATAAAATAGTTCAGATGAGAAAAATATTATTGACATCAAACCATAACTAATATTGGATCGTTTTGAAAAAAAAACTGTAATTTCTGTATGGGACCGAACAAGTCTGTAATTTGTAACTACAGATTCTTGGTTTTAGAATGTCTGAAAAACCGGTATAAATACATACTACTATGTAGATTTGGTATCTCTGGTTGAAAGTTTGATAAATTTGTTGTTGTAGTAAAGTGGAAAATCGTAATGTTACATATCGTATGTTGATCGTGATTGTGTCGTGTTGAAGACTACACCATTCTACCGTTAAAGGTTGTCAAGTACCTCTATCGTTCATTTCACTACCGTAAAGTCAGCCCTCAAAATTTCCACAGAGTCGGCTGCAAAGCACTGTGCAGAATCATTGAAAGGTCAGTTTACGAAGAAACGATCCCAATCCATACGGTCGGTCTGTTGGACGAAGCTTAGGTCACAATGATGAAAAAGTCGATAGAGGATCAGCTTCAACTGAGAGGAAAATCAGCTCCATCAAAGTTACGATAGACCGGGAAACTTATACAGGTGGTATGATCCTTCAACTCCTGTGAATTCGCCGTCTTGGAGCGGAGGTCCGTGGAGAAAATATCTCCGCTAACTTCCGCTCCAAGACATGTAATTGTAATGCCATCCGCACCTTCTGATCGGTCTCAAAAATCTATTTCTGACCTCTCCATCAAAAATACGCGATGGACCTCGAGGGCATTTGGTGCTATCCAGGTATCCAGTTGATGTCTTAATGGCGGGCTATTCTCGATACGATGGTTTCTACCTTTAAGTTTACAAATTGGTAAAAGTAGGTACTTGAATTGGAGACCCCATGGTGAGAGATCCTCCAGAGTGAAACCTTTCCAGAATAGGTGAGTTACCGAAGCATCCTTTTGACAAACCTACCGAAGTGGAACCGGTTAGGGACCCGCTTTTAAAATTGTCACTTTTCATTGATGAGGAAGGTGAATGGATGGCTACCGTTCTGAATCATATTTCGGACACTTTGATCTAATATCTTGAAATGCTCAATGCACTGATGATATACCTATAATATTAATATCACAATTGCTTCTTTAGAGTAATCCCTTGGTTTCAATATCATTTCATATGAGAACTACATTTGAATTATAACATAATCGGCAAAAACCTGACAACACTACTCATTATCGTTTGTGTTTGATGTTTTCTTAGTGTGAGCACGTAAAATTTACCCGTTATAAAAATAAATATTTAAATTTCTCCCGTGTTTCATCAGTTCTCATCATCGTTAACCATTTACTGTGATTGCTTGGTAAGTGTTTTTCAGTTGATTATAAAATATAATCAAGTGTAATTTTCGTCCAAAAAATTACAGATTTTTTTTTGAATTCATCAGTCCGAAATTTGATTTAGTGTCCGAAGTTTGATTCTCATTCGCTTCATTTGAAAAGCATTTTATTCGATGATTTTTTTATGTTTTCAATCAAGTAGTCACCGAAGTAGAAACCTCAAAAGCATATTGAACTAATTTATTGA
Organism: Toxorhynchites rutilus septentrionalis; assembly: GCF_029784135.1. Lineage (NCBI taxonomy): Eukaryota > Metazoa > Arthropoda > Insecta > Diptera > Culicidae > Toxorhynchites > Toxorhynchites rutilus. The sequence continues at coordinate 27,031,737 of NC_073746.1, read as the reverse complement.
AAATATCAACCAAATAATACCTGTGCATAAAGCTCAGGTCTGTTTTCTGCATCATATGCCTTAAGCGTCCAAAATATGATTCAGAACGGTATATCGAAGCGATTATCTTCCTGCCGATAAAAGCTGAGTATTTTGTTATACTTATGAATACAGGGAGTCTCTGATTTCGTTTCACTGTATATAATCGAATCCTGAATATAATCGAGTCAAAAAATTGTTTTATGCATATATTTCTCGTTTATTGAAAATGAAAGAAGAATTTAATTTTTTATTCCTCCCCTTAATGTCAGAAAACACCTTTCTCGCATGATAAAAATTTCTTTTTCCAGAATCTCTCAGGAAGTAAGGAAGTAATAGTAATATTTGTTGAAAAAAATCCTTCTACACATACATACATAGTGACAGAGCTTTTATATATATATATATATATATTTTATTATATATATATATATATATATATATATATATATATATATATATATATAAATATAATAATATTTTATTATTATATTGCTATCTTGACTTTCAACAAAATTAGGATTAGTTGTAATTTTTTCAAAGAAAAACATGGAAAAGTTGTTGTTCGAAAAACCATTTTTCTGTAAAATTGCCCATCTTCCGATGCATGGGTGACTTGTTGGAAATTGTAAGGGCTAGTCATACCTATTTTTTCAGAATTTAAAAAAAACTTTTTTTCGAGAAAAATTAATTTTAATTTTCAAAATATTTTTTTAAATTTTATTTTTCAACAATTTAATTGATATTTTCCAATGAAACATAAATAATTTCCTTCAATTCATTCTTTGACTAAAATTTTGTAGGTATGATAGATTTTGTTTGGGACATTACTTGAAGTTGTGTTCTCTTCAATGTTTTTTTTCTAAAAATCTTACTTTGAAAACTATAAAATCTAAAAAATGATGGTAAGAGAATGCAACGTTGGGACTTATTTATGTTTTCATTAAAAAATTTCAAGCAAAAAAAACAGAAAAGAAACAATGATAAAAAATAATTTTAAAATTAAAATTTATTTTTCTCGAAAACAGGTTTTTCTTAAATTTTGATATAATAGACACGAATTGCCCAAACTATTTCCAACAAGTCACCCATACATCAGAAGATGGGTACTTTTACAGTGAAAAAGATTTTCGAACATAAACTTTTTCAAGTTTTTCTTTGAAAAATTTCTATTAATGTTTAATTCGTAACATTTGCATGTATAAATTATCGCGACTTACATGCTCTGCTAACTTTTTTTTTCTATTCAGAAACATGTCAAGAACATGTCTAGCGCGAGAATTAACACACAAATGTAACGGTAAAACATTATTTTTTTCAGGGGTCTCCATACCAAAATGCCCTATATTTCAGAAACTAGAAAATTTACGTCTTCGACGAAAGTTCATATTTGATCTTATTAAAATATGATTATTAAATTAAAGAATCATTAAAGAATGAATATGAATGAATTGTCGAATACATTATATTGCTATCTTGACCTTAAAAAAAATTAGGATTAGTTGTAATTTTTTCAAAGAAAACATGAAAAAGTTGTTGGTGGAATAACTTTTTTCCTGTAAAATTGCCCATCTTCCGATGTATGGACGACTTGTTGGAATTTGTAAGGGCTATTCATCTAATTTTTTTTGAGAATTTTTAAAAAATACGTTTCTGAGAAAAAATAGTTTTAATTTTTCAAATAATTTTTTTTCAGCGTATTTTTTCTTAAAAAATGTTGGTATTTTTTAATGAAAATTCAAAGAGTTTTCTACATTTAATCCTTTGACTTGAATTTTTTAAGGTATTATAGTTTTTGAGTTTTGCAGCGTAGGAATCTTTTGACATCAAGATGGCGGTCTTAGCCCCATCCTTTCTGGATAGCTTTGAATAGCTCTTTGTGTTAATGTGCCATTCATGGTTCTTCCGTTGTGCTCCCTTGGCCGAGTGGTTAGCGTCATAACTAACATGTCGGGTGTTCGGGTTCGATTCCCGTTCTGGTCGGGGGAATTTTTCGTCAAAGAAATTTCCTCCGACTTGCACTGTGATCACGCGTATTCTAGAGCTTGCCACTCAGAATGCATTCAAGGCGTGTTATTTGGCATAGAAATCTCAACTAAGTACTAATAAAAATGACGAAAGTAATACTACGTTGAGACGGCGAAGTTCCTCTAGGAACGTTAGTGCCATTGAAGAAGAAGAAGAATGGTTATTCCGTAATATTTTCTTGTTGATTGGATATGTTCACGCGAGTTTCCTCTATCGATTGTGAATATTAATTCATGTGCGCATTGTTCCACAAAATGTTTGTACCTCTTTGATTTATCCCAGATGCCGTTTTTGGTGCTGGTAATCCAAATCATACCAGCTGTTCCAGTTAGCTGATTTTTATCCATAGACTCTTTGACTAGAAACTTGATACAGGGAAACTTCGTTATAACGTACCCTCGATATAACGTCACTCGATATAACGTACACATTTCCAAAGTGTAAAGGATTTTTTTTTTCAATATTTTTTTTCCTGATAAAACAATGAATTATCTGTATTGTGATGCTAAAACAAGTTATGTACCTACAATCAATCTCGAAATACAGCTGGTTTTGTGATTCCGGATTTTAAACGAATCAAGCTTTAATCAACAGTACGAAGGGAAACATCATGAAAAAGGCTGGCTTCGTCTTCTAATTGAAATTATTCATTAACTTGACTAAAACAGCAACACAATAATGTATTACAGACTACGTTTGTGAGTACTTTATTATGCTTCGATATAACGTACAATTCGATACAACGTATAATTTTGAAAGTGAAATGTACGTTATATCGAAGTTTACCTGTACTGAATATTGAACATAAGCATCTACTGGAGATTCCTCAGCCGGAGGCAGCCCCGCGATTGCTAATCATAATTGCAGAAATCTCCCCCGCTTTGATTTTTCAATCGAGATAAGTCCAACATAGTTGGCGTCATCTCGGGTCCTCCTTTCGTCAGCTAGCAAAAAATACACGGAATTATGGTTCACCTCGATAACCTCGCACCGCAATCATCATAATCGTTTATTGGCGAAAGCACTTCTGTGCTTTTCGTCTGCCCGTTGGAATCCTCCGGTGGGTAGTTCCGAAGAATGAGACGTGTTTCGCCGTAACCTAGTGAAATCAACGATGGGATGAGCAGCATAGGGTTCGCGATAGGCAACACTGAATCGTATTGATTATTCTTCTTTCTGTACCAACAAATTTAAAATGATAGAACCGGACCATTTGTTTCCTCTACAGAAAAACGACAAGCCTAATTCTAATTCTAATGTACGGCATGTTTTCCTTCCCAGTATCACGTCAACGATCGTCAACATTTTACAAGAAAAAAAACACATAAACTATTCCGAGTCGGCGTTAATAACAATTATTTCAATTAGCGCCCGCTTTGGTGCTCACAAGCAAACGCCTCAATCAGCCCATTGCTATCTCTCTTTCATCAGCAGAATCCATCAGCCCCGCCAAAACAATCCATTCAACACCTTTCGTAATCAGACAAAACGGCCGGTGCTCGTGCGCGCAACTCTAATCTATGCTTCCCCGGGCCTCCTCTTCCGAATAGGAACGAACGTGAAACTCGCCCTCTCCGTCTCTCCCCCTTTTGTTTTCCCAACCATCTCCGTGAACCGAAAGTGAAGCATTACAAAACGTTTTTAATTATAGTAATAAACAACGGAGGCAGCAAAACGAAACAATAAGACTAAAATTTAACCATCGCTTCACAGCGAGCGTAAAAAATACCCTTTGCCTTCCCACTGCGTGATACCATCGAAACCAGCTGCTGACTCTACTAGGCTTCTGAGACCCCCCTTTTGCTTGCCGCCTTGCCAAATCCCACAGTGGGAAAATAATTACCGCTGTGTGTTTTTTGTTGTTGTTCTGCTTTCTTGCAACTGGAGCACTTAGCAGTCAACAATTGTTGCCCGCTGTCTGCCCTCCTGTGGAACTCTCTCGTCGCGGGTCTTCATCATCCACCGAAAGACAACAGTGGACGAAATAATTGAAATTTAACATTAGAGACCCCACACGCGAGGGTTTGCGGCGCGTGGATCCGGTAGAAGAATAGCCTAATGATTTGAAGCCGTTCTCAGGACGTTTGCCAATCATGCAACCCATTCACATATGCGAAACCGAGCGCTTCCAGTTGCGTGTGTGGGGTCTATTTCCATCGAGTCGACCGTGTAGAACATTGTGCCCATGATAGGCTAAGTACATCCATTGCTGAAATTCGGTGGGAGTTTCCCACCCGACCCGACGATGATTAGGGCCGTTTTAGCGGAGGGCAATTCCGAACCACAACAAGGTTCGCAAGGGGGCCCAAATTGTGAAACTATGCCACACAATGTGTGTCTGATTGAGTTGTATGTTAGTCTCTAGATTGCGGAAACCCATGAGTTCGGAGCGAGACTTCGCTGTAGGTCAGGTGTACGACAATCGCGTGGATGGTCATTAGCGGGGGCAATTCTTTTGTGATGAACAAGATCATATTTCAATGACACATCGGTACGATCCTCGCTTCTGAACACTATTTTTATTTTTGATACGATTGCACTATTGCTTTTAATTGCAGCAACAAAAAGGTTAATTTCTTAAATGTATTTTCACGGAGGTATCGTTTTTGACGTTGGATAGAATTTTTGTCACGATTTGATTAAATTGTTTGATCGTCATTAATTCAATTTGTTGCGAGCAGATTGGTGTTTATTTTGTGTCAACAATCACAGCTATTCATCGTTCATCGTCGGGTCATGGTGCTTTCGCTAGATTATAATAGCTCGTTAATAATTTCCCATAAAGAATAATACATATTGAAAAGTCTTCCAATTTTTGTTTTGCAAAGCTAGGTAATACATCTCCAAACAGGAACCAGGCAAATATCAATTATAAATAATATTTTTTTAAATTCAATTTGAATGGAGTGAAATTAAACTCAAACATATGCCTCATTTAAGGCGCATTCAGGGATACCAGCTATAATTTACAAAAATCAGGAAAAATGAAAATAAAAATCAAGGTAGCTCATATCGGGTTGTCTAGAATGTTCTTGACGATTTTTGGGAAATGGAAGGCATCGTATTTATGCACAGATATACATTTATTCAATTTTAGATGCACACATTTGTACCAAAATCCTTCGCTAAGTTTCACGCTGCTTTAAAATTCTATCCACCCAGAACATGTTAGTTTTCTCGTCGAAAGTTGTTCAATATATTTTTATGCTGTCTACAGAGTCAAAGTTCTTGCCCTTTACATGAACCTCAACTTGTGATCATCTGAAGGTGCAATATTTATTAGTTTAGCTGGTGGGATAACACCTTCCAGCCAGACGTCAAAATGGTTTGTCGTGTTGTCAGAGAGACATGAAGTCTGGCGTTGCCCTGATAGAACACGACGCCTCTCATTGACTAATTCTAGAAGTTATTCCTCGATTACTGCCATTAATTTGTCCAGTTGCGAGCAACTATCCAATCGCTTAACTCATGTTTTTCGCCGCTCAGTGTTGTATCCATTTTACATTTTTTGACACGATTTGCTTCAAAACAGCATTTTCATTTTCATTCCATTGTTTTATACTCATACTTTTTCTTGCAGTTGGTGCTTGTCCTTTTCAGGAATCTTATTTGAATATGTATGTTTTAATACGCATTAAAATATTACATATTTTTTCATATATTTACAAACTATACATATAAAATCTGACAAATATCTCTAATCTGCTATCCTTGAAGTAATAGCCTGGAGTGAGAGAAAAAAGATCTCGCAACATTATTCCCATTCAAATTGCAAAACTCATTTAAAGAGGTTGGCATGCTTTGAAGGCTTTGAGCTTCGTGTTTTCTCGTTGTGAAGTGGAAGTCTTAATGTATTTTCAGGTGGAATACACGAACTTCTCGAACAAACATTATGAATTAAAATTGGTTTTTCCGTGTTGAATTTGTAATCTACGTAATAGAGGAACACATTTTTCGCAAACTGTGAAAAGTATTAAATAATAACTGTATTTGATAATGATCTTATATCATATGTTTAAGTTTTCTTTGAATTATCAGAAAATGTACAGAGAAACGGTTAAGTGAATGTCAGGACTGCATACTTCATGCATTGAAATTATATTCATTCAGAGTATAACGATTGGAAATTGCCTTCAGATGTGCTAATCAGATAGAGTATCTTTCTTCCACGCCAACTTCAAGCTTTAATAGATGTCGATACTGTGCCTTCGATGACGTGCATCGCATCGGAATACATAGATTATAATCGAAAAAAGAGTAAATATTATAAAATATAAATAAAAAAGCTTTTTTATGTAGACTATTATGACAGCTGTGAATTTCAAACAGGACAACATTGGCAGTGGTCTTACTATTTTTCTAGTATAATTTTTGTTTGGATAAAGTAAAAAAGTAATAGGAGTTTGGCTCCTCTAAACTTATGTAACTGAGCCTGTAAAAATAAACGATTGAATAAAAAAAAAAGGAAAAAGTACAGAAATCAGGAGAAATCAGGACCATTTCATAAAAATCAGGCAAAATTCAGTATTCGTTAGGTCATCAGGAAACATGCCAAAAGTCTGAGAAATCCTGAAAAATCACGAGCGTTGAAAGCTTGGCTCGGTCAAATTATTGCTCTGCTTCCGTCTGATTCACTCGCATTTTCGAAGCGGTGAATTTAACTGAAACATGTTTCATTCCTAGGTTGTTGCATGCTTCATTGAGGAAGGGCGTTAGCTCACAATATGGCAGCAGGAAGGTGGAGGATAGTAGGAATATGGTCCTACGTCAACAATGCGGTCATTTCTTCGAAACTCATCCCTCTACTATTGACGTAGTATTACGTCTATCGGGAATTTGTTGGAGGTACAAATTGGAAAACTAAAATCGTTCATATCGTGAAAAATGTACAATTTCAAACACTTATTGCTTAGTCATTTCATGGTGGATTGCGTAAATTTTTGCGTCAATCGATTTGAGCACTCCATAACAATTTATTACATTGAAAAAAAAAATAGTATATGTACTAAACTAAAACCGAAACTAACTATCGAAATCTCAACCATTATCTAAATTGAAATCCCGCGTTCTGGTTGGTCGAAACCGAAGCTTTCTCTTGTATTCACAAATTCATCTCAATGAATAAAATAATCTATTTTACGAAAGTGTCTAACTGATGTGCTGCACACGTATTACATGTTTCTGAAGGCCGAAAGGTTAGTTGAAGTTTTTCTTTTTGCTGATCTAGCATCAGATCACAATTCACCTCAACTCTAGATTTACTTTTCCAAATTGGCCATTTCAAGCGTCTATCATTCGAAACTTTATCATTATGACCAGAGTTGCCAACTATAATTTTCAAAAATCAGGAAGAATGAAAATAAAAATCAGGAGAAATCAGGAGAAATCAGGATAGTTTAAATTGGGTTGTCCGGAAAATAGGCGAACATACATTTATTCAATTTTCTTTCTTTCCTTTTTCATAACATGTTCTCTTTCCTCTCATAACATGTTTGCTTTCTTGTCTAAAACTGTCAAGGTATTTTTTACCTTGAATTTTACTGGGATTTGATCGTATTATAATTTGAAGGTGCCGGTGGGATAACACCTTTCAACCATATTTCAAAATAATGTGTTATGGTGTCGAAGTTTGTCAATATCCTAATGAAACACATAATACATATTCTCATATAATTTTTGAATCATGTATAGTTATATATCATACATATAAAAACTACTAATCTGTGAAGCTGAAATCCTTGAAGTGAGATTCTGGAGTGAGAGAAAAAAAAAAGACTTCGCAACACTATCCTCAATGTTCATTCATCGTGTTGACAGCATTGATGTTGGTATTTTGTCATTGTGAAGCGGAAATCATAGTGGATGTTTCAAGTCAAATAAACGCGCTTATAAAACAAAAATTATGATTGAATTTCAGTTTTTCTGCCTATACACTGGGCCTGATTCTCGAATACACTTCACGGTGGAAACGAAATAAACGGCACGCCATTGAACTACGTTTTACGAGTTAGTGAAGTGTCGAAGATAATAATGAGTTTTCAGGCAGAATGAGCACTTTTCAAATAAAAAATCAATAATGAAAATTACCTTCTCGTATCAAACTGGTATTCAATGTGAGTGGAAAACTTTGTTTTCTTCATATGATATAATAATCTCATACAAAAATTTCATTTGAAGATAATTTGATATTATAATGATAAGTTTAGTGGGAAACTAATCTCGTATCCAGATGTCGACACCGTACCGTTGTCATCGCGAATACGTTTCATTCCGTTTCCACCGTGAAGTGTATTCGTAGTGTATTCGAGAATCAGGCCCACTGTCCTTGAGCAGAAAACTACCTTCGGACATGCTAATCTGATGGGGCATCTATCTTTCACGCCTACATCATGCTTTAATATATGTTGACAATGTACTTCCGATAAAGTGAATCCCTTCGGAATTCATAGATAATAGACGAAATGAAGGGTGAGCATTATACAAGTGCGGATCGGAGAGCATTTTTATGTAGGCTATTATGGTAGTTCCCATTAGCAGTCTTTTTATGACGGATAATTTTTATTCCGATGATTCCGATGAAAGTACAAAATCAGCAAAAATCAGGATAAATCAGGATCATATCAGTAAGATCAGGGAGAATTCTATGTTTGTCAGGACATCAGGGTACGTGACGAAAAGTCTGGGAAATCCTGAAAAATCAGGAAGGTTGGCATCTCTGATTATGACTTATGATACAATCAAACGACGGTTCCTCCACACAACCGAGAAAATTTCGCAGATATTGATGCAAATCGCTAGGTGTTCAGTCCCAGCAAAAAAGCCAAAACTATACGCAAGCCCCATCCCTTCTAATTCATTAGCCAATCAAACCACTTCCAGATGGCCAGCAGCGAGTGGCAGTCAGTCTATTTCGAGCCGTGGGAGTCATTTACACCACAAATCAAAGGAACCCGAAAGAGTAACAAAATAACATCCATACGAGCTACATCGACATCAATAGCGGATAATATGTCAGTCACAACGGGTCGAAGCTCCTAGCGAAAATAGATCGTTCGATCTGAGCTGCTTATGTTATGGGCTCGTTTCCGCTCAAGGAAGGTTCATACGGCAAGCAATCGGAAAAGTGATTTTCTGTATGTTCTTTCGTGAGATCGTGAAGGCTTTTTTCATATATCTTCATTTTAGAGACTGTCGGTCTCCTGGGCTTGTTCTGTTCTGCGCAGTAGGCGTTATTATTACTTATAGGTTCTTCGTCACAATGTAACGGTCGCCATGTAACGTTTGGATTTTCCATTTGTACACATAAGTGTTAGTGGGTAAACGGAAATGATCTTTATTCATTTCTTTTAGTTCTAATACCGAAACTGCTACATTTTTTTTTCGATATTTATACATTAAAATCAGTCGCCCTTATTGTTTATTTGCTCATCGATCGCCCGATTTGAGCTATATATATTTTTGTATTTATGCGACGAAAAAAAAAAGTTTTTTGCATTAACGCATTTTTTTCATGTTCAATTGATTTTAAGCGAAAATACCAACGAAGAAACAATTCATTCGCCTTCTATATATACTTTTCATTATTTGATCCATTCCGAATGCAGGAGCCATCTCGTCCATGGCCACAAAGAGTTGTCTTTTATTGTGATATGCACTATCAAACAACACCATGCTCCTGTCATCATAATTGGGTTGTACCATTGATGGAGTGCACAATCAGCACCCAACAATCAAACTGAAGGGCTCTCTTCAGGACCACACAATTATGAATAGTTATAATAATGTAGTTCTTCAAATATATCGAAAATCAGTTTAAAAAAAACCTAACGTAGTCCTACGACAACTATGCGGACGTGTCTCGGACACTATCTTGCTGTAACTTTTTTTTTTCATCTGAAAATTTTCTAGTAGGGAACAAGAGTTATCGAAAAAGAATAAACGGGAAAGAATCTGGAATTAAAATCTCATAAAAAAAGTTGATGGCCTAGATGCACAGACGGGATCTTGACATAGGACTGGGATTGTGTGTTATAATTGCATTTGAATTAAGTTTTTTCATTGTTCAAAATCTGTATTTTTTTCTTTTTGATACATCAAAAGGAAGCCTTGAAAAAAACCATTTCCTGTATGAAATTGTATGCTTTGAACGGTTTAGATGAGATAACGTGGTAGAATCCAGAACCACATTCTGTTAAAAAATGTACATGAAAATACCATTAAAGCCATTACTACCCTTTTATTATTTTTATACAATTATGCAAAAGAAGACAAATAGTCATCATGTATCATTTTGAAACATAAGTCTAAATAGTTAAGATCTACATGAATGTAAGCCTAAGTCAGATAAATCTATGACTACAAAAATATGTTAAAGATAAAAATAGCATTTTCTCCTTCATCGCCACGTTGTCCGGAACATTGTTTGTAATAACTTTATAGACAGGTGATGTATATTGAGCATTCTATGGTCGTGAATGCTCTCTTATGGAAGTTCGTGTAGCTGCTGTAGTGAATTGATCTCATTGGGTGCTAAATTCTGCTTATGTATAGGAAAGGAAAAGGTGAATGGGCAAGTGCATCCGAAGAAGTGAAACGGGTTTCTTATGGCGGGTTTACATTAGAGAGATCTATAGCTATAGATGGATTTATTCACGTGAAAATAGGTGTAAACGGGTGAGAATAAATATGATACACTTATTCGAGGTATATATAACTTGAATAAATTCAGCATATGTAAACGCTTGTGAATTTCTCACTGGTGAGAAATCACTAAAGTTGGATGCAGTTCTACTTCAGGTGAATAAATTCACCTAAGATATGAATATATTCATTATAGAAGTTCAAGTTAGTGTAAACGGTTGATGCGATTTCTATAAATCTCATCATATTTCTTCACATGAATATATCACTAGTCTAAACCCACCCTTAGGAAGACATATATGGGGGGGGGGGGGGGCACAATATTAAAATCGCGACTACTCAAGCTATCATAATCTGATATGCGTGAATATACCCTTTCGATCTTCTAAATCAGCAGCCAGTTAAATTCATCAAATACATTTTTTACATAACCAAACAACATGATCGATATCATCACATCCTGGACCATAATTACATAAAATGTTAGTAGCAAGACCTACTCTATAAAAATGTGAATTGAGCACAAATTGATTGGGCAACATACAATACAAAAACTGATAAATGCCTATTACAGGGAAACTTCGATATAACGTACCCTCGTTTTAACGTACCCTCGATATAGCGTCACTCGATATAACGTACACATTTCCAAAGTGTAAAGGAAAAAAGTTTTCCATATTTTTTTTTCTGATAGAACAAGTATCTGTATTGTGATGCTAAAACAAGTTTTGTGCCTTCAATCAATCCCGAAATACAGCTGGTTTTGTAATTCCGGATTCTATATGAATCAAGCTTTAATCAACAGTACGAAGGGAAACATCATTAAAAAGGCGGACTTCGTCTTCTGATTGAAGTTATTCATTAACTTTACTAAAACAGCAACACAATAATGTATTATAGACTACGTTTGTGAGTACTTTATTATGCTTCGATATAACGTACAATTCGATACAACGTACAATTTTGAAAGTGAAATGTACGTTATATCGAAGTTTACCTGTATTGGTAAATGGAGAATAATTAATTATACCCAACAACTCACATTGTGAACTAACGCCCGAATTTAGGCAAAATGATTGCAAGGGAAGGAAGCGAGTGGTTAGTGCAATCGAAGAAAAAGACATACCCATTTTAATCGTCAAATTGTTTTCTTTGATACTATATTCACTGTTTATGTTTTAAGCAAAAAAAAAAATACTGGATAAATTTCTTGTCAAATGGTATATAACACACCATATGTCGCAATAACGATTTTGAGTAATATGCGTTTGAAAACTCTTAATGAATGGTTACATTTTTCGTAGAGTGACCCCCCTTTATAGAAATCAAAGACATAGTCCTATGTCAAAATAATGAAAAAATGTCAAGTAATCTCGCAGTTTAGTCTTCACACTACGGATCACTAGAATAGTTTATTCGGAATTCTTGTTTTCAAATAAATCTGAGCAGACCAAGTCACTTTTTCGGTAGAGAATACAGATGTTCAATTACGCTCGTTGAATTATTTGCATATTCTGGGGCTTCCATTCCGCATTTGAACACAACTTGAACAAGTTCAAATGTATGGGCAAAATATGAACAATTGGTGTTCTGGAATTAACCAATCCTGATTCATCCTTTTCAGTGAGAGTTCTAACTAATGATCGATATATAATCCATCGGTCAAACCACAAATATTCATTATTAAAGGGTGTGTCACATCAAATTGCATCACGGAAAAAAACCCTGTAGAAATTCGCCAAGTAGACCGATCCTTTTGAAAATTTTAGACAGTAAAATAAAAACTATTACTAACAACTTTTGGCATTTTCTTTTTATTCATACTTCGAGCCCAAGCCCGTATGCTCGCACCTTCCTCTTTACCCCGTCCATAAGGTTCTGTACAACGTCAGGTTGTAGTTTTTTTTGAACAGAAATCCATTTTCTCTTGAAGTCCGCCTCCGATTTGACAACTTTTGGGTTCTTCCGGAGGGCCTGCTTCATAATCGCCCAATATTTCTCTATTGGGCGAAGCTCCGGCGCGTTGGGCGGGTTCATTTCCTTTGGCACGAATGTGACCCCGTTGGCTTCGTACCACTCCAACACGTCCTTTGAATAGTGGCACGAAGCGAGTTCCGGCCAGAAGATGGCCGGGCCCTCGTGCTGCTTCAATAGTGGTAGTAAGCGCTTCTGTAGGCACTCCTTAAGGTAAACCTGCCCGTTTACCTTGCCGGTCATCACGAAGGGGGCGCTCCGCTTTCCGCAAGAACAGATCGCTTGCCACACCATGTACTTTTTGGCAAACTTGGATAGTTTCTGCTTGCGAATCTCCTCCGGAACGCTGAATTTGTCCTCTGCGGAGAAGAACAACAGGCCCGGCAGCTGACGAAAGTTCGCTTTGACGTAGGTTTCGTCGTCCATTACCAGGCAATGCGGCTTCGTCAGCATTTCGGTGTACAGCTTCCGGGCTCGCGTCTTCCCCACCATGTTTTGCCTTTCGTCGCGGTTAGGAGCCTTCTGAACCTTGTATGTACGCAGGCCCTCCCGCTGCTTGGTCCGCTGGACGAATGAACTTGACAAATTCAGCTTATTGGCGACATCCCGGACCGAACTTCTCGAATCACGTCTAAACTGCTTAACTACGCGCTTGTGATCTTTCTCACTGACGGAGCATCCATTTTTGCCGTTTTTCACCTTCCGGTCGATGGTTAGGTTCTCGAAGTATCGTTTTAGTACTCTGCTGACTGTGGATTGGACGATTCCCAGCATCTTACCGATGTCCCGATGTGACAACTCCGGATTCTCGAAATGAGTGCACAGGATTAATTCACGACGCTCTTTTTCGTTCGACGACATTTTTCCAAATTTACGAAAAATTGGCAGTGAAGCATGGCCAACGTGATCTATACACTCTTATCTGATTATAAGCGAAAGCTGAAGATATAATTCCTAAAAATTAAATTTCTACAGCGTTTTTTCCGTGATGCAATTTGATGTGACACACCCTTTAGAACTGGGAAAAAAACTAAATTGTAGTTAAAAACAATCATCAATAATACGATTCCTGCTTCACATATAGGACAATAAAACACTCTAGATTCGATAGAAAAATGTAGATGCTGGCATCCATTTACGAATGCAAAAAATTGTTTTGGAATTCAATATTATTTTTATTTTATCATATTGTTTATAATGTTGTGCTTGTGAAATAAATGCAACCGAGGCAATCCAAGCTATTTATCAAGCGTTTCAGAAAGATTTTAGAACTCCATGTTCCGATTGGTTTACCTCCATTCCACGGAGGAATTTTGTTCCAATTTTAGACCCGTCCAGCGGGTTCTATATCTCCGCAGCTCGGCTTACCCGCAAATTATGCCGAAGCATGGCAGCAGTGGGCTTCGACCAATTTTCCTCTCAGTTCGAAATTGATTTTCCTGCAGCAATCCGTGCCAAGCATCCTCATTTCATGCATCATTTAACGGACGTGCGCGCGCTTGCGCTCTAACCCCGATCAAATCGATTTGATCCAAACCGCGCCCGCACATTGTGCTACTTCCCTGGACTTGGTGCGGTCTTGGCATATGTACATGCCACATGCCACCGCCCGCTGCCTGCAATCCCCTCAGAGCAGCAGTGGAAACGTGATTCCTCTGGGGGCGATAGCGTAGATTGCACATTAGAGCTGCAGCATCTGCAATCACCCGCAGCCGAGTGGCGACGCCTCTCCACCTCCACCTATCGAAAAAAAAAAAGCAATGGCAATGGTAGCCAGCAAGCCAGCAATAGAGGTGGTGCACCAAATTGATCGGCTGCTGCTGCTGCCGTACCAAAGTCCGATCGCCTCCGGGTCATCGTCGGCGGCTTGATTGCATTGTTCTACTTGTGGGCTCCTCGTGTGTCCGCATTGGATGCTCCTGAGCATAAGTGCAATTTCCACTACGGTTTTTTTCTCTCGTTCATACGTGGAGGGGGCGCAGCGAATTCGGTTGCGAAGACGATTGCGAGTGGAACATATTTTTCTAGGGCTTTGCTATTGCGAAAAAGCGTGCGAGAACATATGGTTGATGAGGGTCAAATTTCCCAGAATTATTCGCCTGAGGTGGCCAAATTCTATGCTACCAGCTGACTGTAGATCGCTTGCAATTCAGAACAATCATGAGAATTCGCCCGCGCTGACATCCGTGCGTTGCTCGATTTGCCATTATCTCGCGCGCGGATTGTTGTTGGTGCAATCATGTTGAAATAGTGCTACCAAATGGGACAGTAAATACTTGTCCATTTCCGCCGGCAGGGATTGTGGCGATGGCGATGGCGAAATGGTCTAACCTGGGCACGATCAACGACGTGCTCAAAATGCTTCACCGTGACCAATCGCGGCTACGTGCATCCGCTGCCGGTTGATGCACTTCCATCGTAGCGAATCTGTGGCTGCATCAATGTTGCAAATGGCTCCCGTAGGCAACGATCGGGAGAAATTATGAGCGGCTGGTTTGGTGGTCGCGCTGGTCTGCACGAAAATACATGATTGCGTGGTAATCTGTTTTCTTACATTGTGGGTCTGTTGATGCTCAATGTTCATACTCAGGAGGTAATGCTTTCGGTATTGAATATTATCAAATTTTTCATTTTTCATATAAGTTTTCGTCTTTATTCGAATATCGAATACTGGAGCACACTTCTCATGAAATCATTAATATGAATTTAAAAAAACATCCGAATATCGTTCACCTAAACTCCATCTGCATGGAAAATATTAAAATCATTTGGTTTTCGTTTCAATGATATAATATTAATTTATGACAAGGAGGCGATCTGGCGTAGTGGTAACATCCATACCTCTCACCTGAAGGTCACGAGTTCAATACTCACTCCCGACATTCTTCCAAAAATGGAAGTAAAACTGACGAACCAACCAAAAAGCGTTGAAAGTCACTATAATACAGACATAAAAAAAAAATTATGGCAAGGGGAGATCGGTTGTCCTATTACCACTCATTTCTCAAATGCTTTGAAAACGATTATAGTATAATCGTTCTATAATCGTTTTCAAAGCATTTGAGAAATGAGTGGTAAATAATAGGACAACCGATCTCCCCTTGTCATAATTTTTGCGAATGTGCGAATTCTGTGTAAAAAACTGTGTCGATTTTCCAAATTATTTATTTATTTTAATTTATTTTATTTATTGATACACAAATCATTGTAGCGTAAGGAATTCTCCTTTTCATGTACTACATTTAGTTTGAATTCATTGAGCTCTTCAATCTACTTTTAATTATCTATCATTTTAAATTTAACTAATTAATTTTGTTGATTCCTCCTGTTAAACCATTTAACGCATTCCCTATGAAATCCACTCACACTATTAATACTCTTAATTTCGTTAGGTAACTGATCCCAAAAACCAATGCCCCTGACAAACAATGTATTTGCATAATGCGATGACTTATATCGTGGTATCACATAGTTCCTACTACGATTACTACGAAAGGCAGTCTGTTTTTCATATAAGTATGTAGGGGAACGAAAATGAATAATTTTGAACAAAGTTAGACATGCTCGCAACTTTACAAATTCATGGAAGGGACAGCCCAGTAGAACATGATGCTTATGAGACACTCTAGAAAATCTACCTAAATTAAAAACATATCTAATACAACAGTTTAAAACAATTCTAAATCTGTCAATCGCTCGAGCAGATGCATTCAACAGAAAAACATCTCCATACATAAAATGAGGAAGAAGCAATGATTGAAACAGACGTAACTTTATAGGAGTTGGAAGCATGTAAGATGAAAGCCTCAAAAGTCGTAAACCAGCGAATATTTTGCTACATTGTTTATGAATGTGTTTGTCCCATTCTAGATTGTTTTGGATGATAAACCCTAGATTACAAGCCGTGTCAACGTAATCTAATTTCTCGGTGCCTAAGAACAAGGATGGTAACTCGCTATTTTGATTATTTCTGGCAATAAACATAGCTTTAGTTTTTAATTGCATTCGCTGGCAGCATGTTCCGAATCGACCATCGATAAATTCTACCCAAATCAAAATTTATGAAGTCAGATATCATAGGTACTGTGAATCTTGCAGTGCTTCAGAACAGATGGTAGATCGTTGATAAAGCATGAAAATAACAAGGGGGCCAAAATTGAACCCTGAGGGACACCAGACATAATTGGAATGTGTTTGGAATATTTTCCATTTGCAAAAACAGCTTGCGTTCGTTTCGATAGATACGAGTGAATCAAGCTAACAGCTGAACGGCTGGACGAAAACTCAGAGGATAATTTTTTCAAAAGTTTAGTATGCGATACTTTATCGAAGGCTTTAGAAAAATCGATCAATATTAAAACAGCAACACCTTTCCTATCAATAACCGAGTGAATATCATCGTGCACTTTCAAAAAGGCAGAAGTTGTGCTATGTCCACGGCGAAAACCTGATTGAAGATGGTGCATTAGATTATAACTATTAATATGGGTTTGAATTTGATTTTTTATCAATCGTTCAAAGACTTTTGACAGGGCGCACAGAATGCTTATCGGTCTTAAATTAGCCAAATTAACGCTTTTCTCTTTTTTTTTTGAATAGGAATTATTTTAGAAAATTTCCAAGCTTGCGGAAATTTAGAAGAAACAATAATAAGATTGAATATAAATCTCAATACAGGACAAACCGAAGGAAATAAAAGTTTGATGAATTTCAAAGGAATTTCATCAAAACCCACTGCATCAGATTTAATTGAGTTTAATGATATAATAATATCGTTATCAGAAATTTCTGAAAATGCAAAACCATTCGTATTTACTGGAGGAATAGGGAATAATTCAGTGTCCGTAGAGAAATTGGAGCTAAAATATTCGTTAATTTCGTCGTTATTATTATCAAACTGTTCAACATGTTGTGAATTTTGACACACATTAATACTTTTCAGTTTTTTCCACAAGTCCTTGCTCGAATGTGTCGAAATTAGCTGATTGGATGTATAATTAATTTTTGCAGTGTTTACTATGTGAGTGACTCTGTTTCGAAGACGCTTGAATTGATTTTGGTTATAAACAGATCTATCCGAGATCCATAAACGATACGCAATATTTCTTTCCAGAATAGCTTGCGCGATTTCATTAGTAAACCATGGATTCTTTTTAGCACGTGTTGTCCTTAATGGAACAAAAGAATTGAACAGGTTTAATAGATTTACATTGAAAAAGCTAAAAGCCAAATCGACATCAGTTATGCTATAGAGATATGCCCAATTAATTCTCTCAAAAGCATCCATAAGAGACGACAAATTCAAATTCCGATAATCGCGGAAGGTATGGATAGAATCGACATGAGATCGACTTATTTTAATGGATGAAAATAAAACATCATGTCTTGAGAATGCTGGTGCAGAAACTTGGTTTAAATTTAAAACAAAGTCTGCATTATTTGTTAAAAATAAATCAATTAACGAACTACCACTTGAGAAAAAATTAGTGTTCGTAGAATTTATGCATTTCAAACCATAAAAATCAAGACAACTTTTCAATCTTTCTGATCTACTATCAGTTCTATTGAAGTTGGTATTAAAGTTACCCAAAAGTATAACATTTTGAAAATTTACAGATATATCACGCAGTTTGTCAAAAAGAAGTTCAGAACAATCCGTTCTAGGAGGGTTGTAACAAACCCCCAAAAGAAACTTCTCCGAATTATGCATTATTTCTAGAAACATATATTCAGTGCGAGACATGCTACCAACCCCGACAAGTATATCTGATGCGGAAAGTACTTTGCACTTCAAGAAGCTTCTGTAATAAACACAAACGCCCCCACCACGGCTGTAGTTGCGATCATTTCTAACGATGTTGTAACCATCAATTCCTATAAGAGAATCTGGGACATCAGCAGTCAGCCAAGTTTCGCTCAAACAAATTATATCGATTTTACTGTCTGATTTTACTTTATGTGCTTTCATACATTTTGAATTCATCTAATTTACTTAATTGGCGCGCACAAAGACTTTGAATATTAACATGACAGATATTTATGTTATCTGTCTTTAGTGCACAATTCATCACAATACGCGGGATACAAACATTCGCAGGAGCATTGTAGGCACCATCACCTAACATCGAAACAAAACAAAAGAAGTGGAAACCACAAAAAATGCATCATATAGCCCAACCCGTTAGAATCAACAATTGAATAGAGCAATGAGTAATCTTTCGTATAACAATTCATTGGTATTTCGATTATTTCAATTAACATTTGTGAAGTGGTTCAAGTGAAGAATGTATCTATCACAACGTGGTCGTAACAGCAGCAAAAGCAGGAACAACAGCATGCACAGGAACAGCAGCCGCCTCAGCTCATCTGTATACCCGTCCCCCCTCACTTTTAGGAAGGATGGAGAGAAGGATGTAATATGGAAAGGATTCATGGACATAATTGAGAAGGAATAAACAAAAGCTTCGAAGGAAAGGTTTTCGACTTCATCAGGAGCGATCATTAAACTGCGACAAATCCTCCAGCATACGTACCAAAACTGCTTCTGCGTCAACCGTAGCTTTGACAAACACACATCCGTCCTTAGTAAACACGGTGTGTAACTTTCTCGATCGTCTCAGGCTAATAGCTTTACCTTTGATCCTCCTAACTTCTTCCGTTAGATTTTCATTGATATAGATTCTCTTGTCAACATTGAATCCAAGGTGAATCAATGACAAATTTCTCAATGAGAAGTAACGACGAAAGAAGTCTTCGCGAGCCAGTTTGAACGCAAATTGCAGTGCAATTGGTGGAGTGGCGCCAACCGAGATGTTTCCCCTAGCCAAACTTTTGGCAGAGATCAATGGCTTACATTGTTCATTGTAACCAAGGGCGACCGCAACATTCCGAGATATTTCATTTAGGTCCTCATTTGTAGTATATGGAACACCAGCCAACAGCAAGTCAGAACTCTTCTCCATTGCACGTACTCGATTATAGTTCTGGTTGACATCAGTACGAATCTTGTTTACAGATGAAGATAGACAGTTGATTTCTCTGCTGCACTCCGATTTGAAAAGCTGAACATCATTCCGTAGCGTCGAAATTTCCATCTGCAGATCTTGCTTACAGGAATCAATCCTAGCGTTTGTGTCCTTAAACATGTCCTGCATACGCACTAGAAGCTCCGATAGGCTTTCGACTTTATCATCAATTTTATCCAGTTCCTCGCGCGAACGTTTATTTGCATTCCCGTCGCAGCTCAATCCCAAGGTGTTATTGTTTGTTTTGCCTCTCACCATCGTAAAAGCACTTTGTTTTGCTTCTGTTGGTAGCGGATGAACCCGTTCTGAGCGTAGTCGATTATTATGACGGATCAATCGTGAAATGAGTTACCAATGAAACAATGGCTATAGATGTAGAATATGTTGGATTTGCACAACAGAGTTAGTTTGAAGACGAGATTGTAGCTAATCCAGAGCGTGGAACTTCATATGCTTTGCATCCGGTGATGATTCTAGAAGAATTGTGTTGCAGAATAAGTCCACGTCGAGGCGAAAATTACGTAGAAACTTCACATAAACCACTACAGTAGCCAGGTTACTCACTACTCTCGCTCATCCCTTTAGGAATTTGCGATAACATAGTTGACCAATTGACCAATCCTATTTTCATCATATATTATTTGAGGGGGTGTAAGTTTGATCGATTTCTCTCCATCAACTTTCTCTTTAGTTCATAACTCAACTGCAAAAAAAGTTCCAATTTCACTTCGCTATATAATCCGATAGATGAGGCTCCGACCTATCTTCCACATTGTCAAATACCTCCAAATCTATCAAGTATTAGTTCTGATAAATTCATATTTGAACAGTGTAGAAAGTATCTGGTAGACTTCATAAGTTGTATGCAGTTACATCATACCTTAGATATGACACTAAGCGTATGCTTTTCGAAAGTCTTTTATTACCTCACATCATTGCCTGTGATTTTCTTCTAATGAAATCATTATTTTTGTGCAATCTAGACCACGAGTACTATTGAAAGCTTGTGTACGATAGGTATTTAATTTAATAACTGGTCAGCCAATCAGAAGATTTTGAAGATTTTTATCAAGCATATTCATTTCAAAATTCACTTCATTCACTTCAAAATCGTCTGATTGGCTGCCCAGTTATTAAATTTGCTACTTATTTCTATTTGGATAACCTTACGAAAGTAGACCCTCAGTTAATAATTGCTAAAAATTAAAAATACTAACAGGCTCAGACGCAAAAATACATGAAATTCCCCGACATTGGCATACTTTCAGGCAGGGCCCGGAATCTACCAAGATGAAAAATAAATGTCGACTATCCTCTCAGTCGCTTCGCTTCGACTAGCACTACTTCGGCATTCGCCGTCAACATAATTTGCATTGACTAGGAACTGAATTGACTAGCTTTAAAAATGAGGATGACTAATGAACTAGTTCAGTCAGTGGTTGTTCTAACTGACGGGACTAACGAATAAAAATCGGCCTCTTCATTCAACTGACTTCAATACACATTTCTACCCCCCCCTAGGAACTATTGTTACCCGCGTACGCAATATTATTTTTACGTCCATATTAAGAGGAACGAAAATTTGATTTCTGATGCAAAAAAGTAGTAGCCCCATTAATGGACGGTTTATTGTCTACCCATCGTGAACTCAAACTAACGAACTTAGACAGTTATCAGGCATGCTAAAAAGTTTTTTTGCGTTAGTGTTAGTAAATAGCGTGCAAAATAACGCACACACACACACTGCAGACTATTTCATACAAGTGAGTAATTTTCGTGTACGATACAAAAAAAAATCTAGCTTATCTGTAGCGTATGTCAAACCACGTTGAACTCAAACATCGATACATGCATACGTAGTACATGAGAGAGAGAGGAACGAATTCGTTTTGGGGGAAGTCAATTCTAAATGCAATGAAGACAATTTGACGGGAAAGAATGAAATGAGATAGTCAAGTCGTAGAGTGGGGAAAGCGACTAAACGCCCGACGGACATTTTGGCGGAGAAGCTGCGTGAAGAAGTCGCTAAAGTCATCTCCAACTGACTTGACTATGACTATGCTGAGTCCTGCTTTCAGGTATTTTTTCTCCGTGAGGGGCATTTCACCTTTGCATCCACTGCCGAATGAGTTGGCTCTTGCAAATTCAAGAGTATTTATTAGGAAATGTTTAGAGGACTCAATTGTTGACCACAAGAATTACATTGAAGTTGCAATTACTAATGTAAGAATCAGTTATGCTTATTATTTTTAATAAGGTGATGAAACCAGTATGACAATTAAAGAGACAAAAGTCTCAAGTTATTTATTAAAATTGGATAAACAATAAATAATGTACATTCATTATAACATTCATTCGAACTAAGAGGATACGAATGGAAAAAATAGTGCTGCTTTTTTGTCGAATTTTCATATCCGTTCAATGTTTAATTTAATATAAACGAGTTTCATGCTAATTCGACTGGCCACTGGCAACTCCATCTCAGATTGCAGTAGAGCCTGTGTAAAGTGTAAAGACATTGGTCAATTGAGTAACTTTGCAAACTCAAACAAAAAAATACTAGGGGAGGTGGGGGTAAAACGGACATGTTAAGAAAATTTTCAATTATATCTTCGGAAACTCATGTTTCCCAAAACTTTGATGCAGTTTCTTGCAATTCAATATACTGTTTCTCTACTCTACTCAATGTTTTACAAAAAAAAGGGTTTTTCAATGATTTTTACTGAAATTAAAACAGACCGAAACGTTCAACATTTTCTTCGTTGCGGGTAATATGGACATAAAGTATGGGAAATATGGACAGGTTTGCAATATATGAAGCGCAGAGGTTTATCGATACCCGAGAGGAATAATTTTATTCAACCATGGTCTTAACTCATCACGAATGTCCGTTAAATGATGAAAAAATCGAAATAATCTTCTAGGTGTGATGTCGTGCTTTTCAGCAGTATAAACGAACAGACACTCAACTATTATGCTTTTGGTTCCAGTCAGCTTCTAAACAGACCAAATTTGGCGATTTTATTTCCATTTATAGACAAATGGAATTCATTAGGAACAGATTGAACAGACTTTTCACAGTCCATCTCACTCCCACTGGCAACTGTCCGTTTACCCCACCAGTACAATTATTTCAATAATTTTAATGTTCCACTCAAAAATGAATTTACTTTTCCGTACATACCTAATATCGCTTCTCTGTCAACTCACAAACCGAAATATAACCATCAGCGAATTGAATTTTGATATTAAACCAAACATGCTTAATATCGAAGCAGCTAAAATTACATCCACACGCGGTATCATGAAAAATCTTCGGTTTTTGTTTCCCTTTTCCACTATTGATCAGTATACATTGCCATAGGGTGGCTTAGATATTATAGAACAACATGTAGAAGGTGTTCTCATTAACAGAAATCTGAAATTCAAAATGAAACTATGCAAATCAACCACCTGTTCATATTACCTCCGCTGTCCGTATTACCCGCGTTTCCCCTACCACCGTTTCGTCTCATATTCCGAACACTTCATTTTCAAATGTAAATTTACTAAACTTTAATGCCATAAATAATTGCATAATGAAAACCCTGACATTCTTTGGAGTGTAGCCTTCATTTTAATATAATTTACAGGTGTCGATACACCTTATTATTTATTACACTAAGTATTTGTAAAAAGTGACCATTGATAAAATGTTTACGTTAGTAAATTCCTTAATAAACAAGCATCGTCAATTTTCCAATACTAGTAGTTGTTTTAACTAAAAATTGATAAACAAATGATCTTTTATGTGGAAATCGTCATTAAAATTAGCATCTAAATAGTGATCGGAGTCAGTGACAAAAATGGTGTTTGGAATTTGAGACAAATGTAATTTAACATATTTTCAGTTTTCCCCATCCTCGAAAGATCCAAGATAAAAATTTGAAAAACATACTGAATGTGAATCTTACTACGGTGTATCAAGAAAAAGTATCAAACGTCTTTTCTAGATATGTGTGATATTTTTCAGATTTTTTTTTGTGTTGCGCGGCTCAAAAATTTTTTTTTTATATTTCCAAAGAGTCTGGCTAGGTAAGGGAGTAAAAAGTCCCCCAAACCAAACCACCAGCTGTATGGCAAATATTAATATCCTATAAATAAGACATTTTGGAGGTTTATTTGAACCCCTATGTGATTTAACATAGGATCTATAGTGAAAAACGTACTTTATCGTTTATTTCACGCCATCCTCAACAGATCCGAGATAAAAATTTGAAAAAAATACTGAATGTACATCTTACTACGGTGTATCAAGAAAAAATATAAAAAAAAAATTCTTCAAAAATTTTAGTACCTAAAAAAAATATTGGAATTCTGAAATTTTTTTTTTTGGATTTAGAGATTCAGTACTACTCTAATTCATATTTAAATGTGCTCCTACGGCTTTTCTAGATTGATAAATATCTTCAAGCTATTTTTTCATCTAACAATAAAAAAAAATAATACACAGTACAAAAAATTTTTATAGATTTTCTGGAATTTCGAAATTTTGAATAAAATATATAACTTTGAGACCCACATCTGCTCAAATTTTTATTTAAATGCGTTCGTATGTGTCTTTTTTTCTACATTTGGCGTAATTTTTCTTGAATTTTTAAGAGCATTGCGGCGCACAAAAATAATTTTCTTCACCGTCTGCCTTATTTTTTTTATTTTCTTGAAATCGATTATTTTATTTTATTCGTGGTTTTCAATTGTAAACAATTTTTTTTCGCACAATCTTCTTAAAAATCCAAGAAAAAAATAAGCTACATGTGGAAAAAACAAAAAAATCACATATACCTAAAATAGACGTAGGAAGAAATTTGAATACAAACTAGAGTAGTACTGAATGTCATAATAAAAAAAAAAAAAAAAAATTAATTTAAAATAAAGATAAAAAATTAATTGAAATTTTTTTGACGTTTGATTTTCTGATGAAAAAATTGTTTGAAAATATTGATCGATACACCTAAGTAAGATGTACTTTCAGTTTTTTTTTCATATTTTTGTCTCAAAGCTATTGAGGATGGCGTGAAAAAAAACGAAAAGGTACCTTTTTCACTATAGATCATATGGTGTACCATATAAAAACTCAAATATATGGTACTACTGCCAAAATGTTTTATTTAGTACCCTATACAATATTTTCCATACAGCTGGTGATTTGGTTTGGAGGACTTTTTACTCCCTTACCCAGCCAGACTATTTGGAAATATAAACAAAATTTTTTGGTACCGCGCAACACTGAAAAAAAACTGAAAAAAATCACACATATCTAGAAAAGCCGTAGAAACACATTTAAATATGAATTAGAGTAGTACTGAATCTCTAAATCCCAAATTTTTTTTTTTAATTTCAAAATTTTTTTAGTACTAAAATTTTTGATGAAATTTTTCTTGATCCACCGTAGTAAGATGCATATTCAGTAGTTTTTTCAAATTTTTATCTCGAATCTTTTGAGGATGGCGTGAAATAAACAAAAAAGTACGTTTTTCACTATAAAGGGTGTGTCACATCAAATTGCATCACGGAAAAAACGCTGTAGAAATTCGCCCAGTAGACCGATCCTTTTGAAAATTTTAGACAGTAAAATAAAAAATATTAAACAACTTTTGGCATTTTCTTTTTATTCATACTTCGAGCCCAAGCCCGTATGCTCGCACCTTCCTCTTTACCCCGTCCATAAGGTTCTGTACAACGTCAGGTTGTAGTTTTTTTTTGAACAGAAATCCATTTTCTCTTGAAGTCCGCCTCCGATTTGACAACTTTTGGGTTCTTCCGGAGGGCCTGCTTCATAATCGCCCAATATTTCTCTATTGGGCGAAGCTACGGCGCGTTGGGCGGGTTCATTTCCTTTGGCACGAAGGTGACCCCGTTGGCTTCGTACCACTCCAACACTTCCTTTGAATAGTGGCACGAAGCAAGATCCGGCCAGAAGATGGTCGGGCCCTCGTGCTGCTTCAATAGTGGTATTAAGCGCTTCTGTAGGCACTCCTTAAGGTAAACCTGCCCGTTTACCGTGCCGGTCATCACGAAGGGGGCGCTCCGTTTTCCGCAAGAGCAGATCGCTTGCCACACCATGTACTTTTTGGCAAACTTGGATAGTTTCTGCTTGCGAATCTCCTCCGGAACGCTGAATTTGTCCACTGCGGAGAAGAACAACAGGCCCGGCAGCTCACGAAAGTTCGCTTTGACGTAGGTTTCGTCGTCCATTACCAGGCAATGCGGCTTCGTCAGCATTTCGGTGTACAGCTTCCGGGCTCGCGTCTTCCCCACCATGTTTTGCCTTTCGTCGCGGTTAGGAGCCTTCTGAACCTTGTATGTACGCAGGCCCTCCCGCTGCTTGGTCCGCTGGACGAATGAACTTGACAAATTCAGCTTATTGGCGACATCCCGGACCGAACTTCTCGGATCACGTCTAAACTGCTTAACTACGCGCTTGTGATCTTTTTCACTGACGGAGCATCCATTTTTGCCGTTCTTCACCTTCCGGTCGATGGTTACGTTCTCGAAGTTTCGTTTTAGTACTCTGCTGACCGTGGATTGGACGATTCCCAGCATCTTACCGATGTCCCGATGTGACAACTCCGGATTCTCGAAATGAGTGCACAGGATTAATTCACGACGCTCTTTTTCGTTCGACGACATTTTTCCAAATTTACGAAAAATTGACAGTGAAACATGGCCAACGTGATCTATACACTCTTATCTGATTATAAGCGAAAGCTGAAGATATAATTCCTAAAAATTAAATTTCTACAGCGTTTTTTCCGTGATGCAATTTGATGTGACACACCCTTTAGATCCTACGTCAAACCACATAGGGGTTCAAATAAACCGCCAAAATTTCTTATTTAATATCCTATACAATATTTGCCATACAGCTAGTGATTTGGTTTAGTAGCACTTTTTACTCCCTTACCCGGTCAGGCCCTTTGTTCAATATTTTTAAATGAGAACATAAACAATTTTCTCCACGCCATCCTCTGACCATTTTATATGCAATACCATGCAATGCTTCGCAGCACATGGATAAAAAAATTGTGAGATAAGTGTCCAAAACTCGATTACAATCGCCCGAGAAATAAAGGAAACACTGGAACTGGACGTTTCGCCTAGAACTGCTTTGCTGCTGACGGTGATTGGAGGTGTCTCCTCAAAAGTTGACCCTTGGGCTTCGTGTTGTTTCCAACAGGATAACGACCCCAAACATACCAGCAAAATTTCGAAGGACAATATCAATCCAAAGAGGATGAATTTGATGGAATGGCTACCCCAAAGCACTGACCTTAACCTTTTATAAGGCCGTGGCAACTATATTGATAAAAGATAAAAAAAATTTTTTCGCTGCACTTGGAATATTACTGCAATATTTAGCTTAGACAAAGATTTCTATCTGGGAATACTCCAATTTTTTTAGGGCTGCCATCGCAATTTTAGAGCAAGGGCAGAAAATTCTGTTTAAATTCGTTGAAAATTCAACATGTTGATATGTTTTTCATTGTAAACGTTTTATTTTTGATCTACTGTGTAAGGTCATGCAGTTTTTTTCAATATCTTGATTTTTGCTAAATGTTACTCTCAGTTCGGCTGCAGAAACGAAATGGGATTGGGAGAGAAAAACGTGAGCGTGACCTTCTTTGACTCACATCGTAATGACAATTGAATGGATTTCTGAGCGGGCGCTAGCTAATATACGGATTTATGTGATTTCAATAGCCTGTTTCCAAAGAGTTTGGAATCGAATTTGGCAAGCTATTGAAACAAGTTTTCGGGTCAATAATTAACAATTATATAACTCCAATGGATAAGTGGATAATCATCATACCATTCCGTTCAGCCGGCAAAAAGGTTTTAACGTTCTAAACCTTGCACTCCAAGAGTCACTCTCTCGTTTTTGAAACTTTGAACTTACACCGCGGTACAGAAATGAAAGACGTAGTCCTACGTCAAAAAAAAAAATTGTTTCTTTCGCTGCATTTGAAATATTGTTTTAATTTTTGCGCATTTTGGTGCAATAAAGTGTAAGGATTATAAGGAATATGTGTTCTGAAGTTGAAGTCGATCCCTTGTCTAGTTTCCACGGCTTTATGAAGGGTTAATCCAACATTGCAGACCGATCACGAGATTTCTCGTGTTTCGCGTTCCGTCTGTTACGTATCGGATCACGAAATAATTCGTGTTTTCTACACTTGAAGGTTAAATCCTTGGTTTGCCAAGAATCTAACAAGGGCTACCGATGGCTCGCCTTCGTCTCATCCACATCGAAGGAAACGAGCTCATTCGTGGAATCTGAACAAATGAAGCGTTCAATCTGTCCCAAAACGCGCGGTCCTTAATGTGGCAAATAAGACTGCACTGACCATATAGGGGTAGTGGGGGCAAAGTGGTCACCTGCTTGTTTGGTAGTATAACTAATGACTGTAGATGCCGTATTAATAGTCACCTTATGTTTGAAGAATTTAATGACTTTTGAGTCAACCTGTGCTGCAATAGGGCGCATGCCAAAATATAAATAAAAGTAGAAATTGCTTTCTCGATAGCCATTAGGCCGTAGTTCTGTGCGCATGGTATCTAAGGAATTTCTCGTGAAATTTAGTCTATTCAATCTGATATATTGGACAAATCATCAGTTTGGACGACTGTTCACATTTGCTAGGAAAGGTGAACAGATATTTTGTTTAATCTCAACGATTAATTAGCATAGAAATTACTTTGATGTTTGGGGGCAAAGTGGTCATAGGTGAATAACAACTTACAATGTTCTGTTTACTAAAGCTGATACACCGCATCAAATTCTGCTCTTGAAGAAGATCCTATTGTGGCTTTGACCCTGGATAAATATGCCACTCTTATGGGGGTCTCCGTAGCCACATTGGTTGCGCGTTCGCTTAGTAAGCGATCGATCGTGAGTTCAAAACTCAGGGCCCTCATTGACCATCTTTGTGTTGTTACAGAATAGCTACGTCCACGCAACAATCATCAGCGATGGAGATCGATCCACGGTCGAAATAAGATCGATTCATCCATACAACTGCTCTGCTCTGCCAGACACATCGGGCTACTGTTCTATAAATAACTCAACAATGATCAATCAACTGTCTCCGCTGTCCGGTGTTCCAACTGGACAATGGAAGAACAGAAAGAATACTCTTACGCCTAAATGGCTACTGTGTGAATGTACCATATGTAATGGTATAGAAGGAATACTGGCGAATGGCAACTGTGTTATGTGCTAATTATAGATATGATAACCATGTGACATGTACACGATTAAAATTCGGCTCTATTACAGCTAAAAAATGCTAATGAGCCTTAAATAAATAAATGGGATAAAAAAAAATATGCCACTCCAACTAAACCAAGTCTCATTATGCGGAACGTTATGTGTTTCTTTCTTACTACGTTTTTGTATACATGAGAAAATTTAAATGTAGACTATAGGTGAATAGGCCAAGCTTATTTCATACATGTACTTACTATATCGAACATGATTTGAACAAATTTGGACGAAAAAAACGCAAAATTCTATCCCATTTATCTTGATATGTGCGAGTGACCACTTTGCCCCCACTAGGTGACCACTTTACCTCCAAGCAAAAAAAAGTTCGATTTTTCACACTTTTTGTTAATGACGAAAAGTGTACTGTTTTGATTTTTTTATAGTAAAAGCCGTTTGCTATCTTGAACAACAATGAGTTGAACTATAATATTCTTCGAGAAACGAAAATTGAAGAGGTTTGTGGACGCTGGAAATGGGCTTATTAAATTTTCCACAAAACGAGTACAAGTATAAAACCATATTTAATTTGAAGAAAACACTGGTTTATTGTATTAAAATGAATAAATCTACTTTTTTCAAAGTTTTTTCTTCCCATCGATAGCTATTCATATTTCTCATCTCTTTGGCACTTTGTGAATGCCACTCCAGAAGAACTGTTCCTCTTGGAAGCAAAAATTCACAAAGCTATTTCCGTTTATTTTCGTAAGAATTGAAGCGCTGATCAGCAAGTGTTCCATAGTTCCAAGTTCCATAGATGTAAATAGGCAGAAGTCGGAAGAAGCCAAATCGGGTGTGAAGGGATTTCCCAACTAAGTTACTCAATCATTTACCTTTGGCCATGCAACGGATGCTGATGGTTCCCCTGGACTTAACCGAGTTCTTTGATGATTAGGATTCTCGAAATAAATCCACAAATCCAGCGGTTCAACAAAATGGTAATTTTTACGAAATAAATCCGCATCAAAATAATCATTTTGTTGATCCACTCAAAGCACTGAAATATTCCAAAAACATGTTAGCCGTGAGCTTCGGTTAACATGTTCTTGTCGAGCAAGGAGGAGTTACCAATAAAGCATAATGATGAGCATGGAACTGACAGTTAGATCCAATTGATCCAATTTCAGTTTAATATTTATATATCCTCGTTTTTCGAACTCTCTAGAAAAATCAGACCAATACAAAAGTCCGAGTTCGCGTTTATTTGATTACATTTCCAGGGGTTCCAAAACTACACCCTCTGTGTGAGTGACAACAGCTTATGACATTCAGTTATATCGTGACATCCTCCTTCCTTCCATGGAAGTGCGTTTTTTTTGAGGTCAAATACGAAGTTCAACTACCAGGTGTACAGTCTATCCAAGCACACCAAAAAATCATGTTTTGATTCGTTTTCGAAACCCGTTGAATATTATGGATCACTTATCGTCTGGATTGATCTTCCCGTTTGATTTTGATGTGAACGCAACTAGAAAATGTATTCCAATTCGCCTACCCAACTACGTCTTTCCCTTAAACATATTATCATATCTTCGGCTTGTCAAAAATAATCCATTCTCGGCGACCCACTCTTACCACTTCTCCCTTCCGCTTCTTCATTTCCCCAAAACCTCTTCATTCGTGAGAAAAACGAACTCTTATTAATTAAATCTTTCAATCAGCCTTCAAACGAAGATCGAATATCCAAGAAGGCAGACACGTTGTGCTGTCGTCTTAGTCCCAAAATATTCCCCCTATTCCGACCCCTCTCCACTCCCCGGAAACTAGAAATCGGCCATCGAAATAGTGCGCGCGCGGTTTGGAACTGGATCCAACTGTCCCAAACTATCACCCCATCATCCATCATCATCGGGTGCGAAGCATCAAGCGAAATCAGATTAACAGCCATCGAAGGTGGACTTCGATTCCGAGAGTACCACTTCCTCGAACTCGAACCACCAAACCACGAACTCGAACCACCAAACCACGCTTGTCACGGGGCTACCGGGTTGGTGGTGGCGGGATGCGAGACGCTGTCCTTCCCATCATTATCATCAAAAAAAAAATATATGTAAAGGTGAAACCCACGCACTATTTTTGTTTCTTCGCTCTTCTCCTGGTGTGTCTCGATATCTAATTCGAAAAAGGATTGGTTCGGGGGCAGAAAAAAACACTCCGAACCCAAAAGTATCAAGTTTGTCACTTACCTTTTCCGAGTTTTTGATTCGGTCCAGCGGTTGCTGCGGTTGCGGTGTTTGCGTTGATGGTGGAAGGATGGTGGAGGAGGATGACGAGGGAAATCTGTAGCTTCGAGAGCATCAGCAGAAACGACAACAGCTCTTCTCGTCGCTCGGCGCTGCTGTTTTGTTTCGAGCGTGGCCTTCAGTGATTAGAGTTGATTCCCTATTTTTTTAAATGTTTTTTTTTCGCTGTGTACGCGCTAGGCGGTTGCTTGACCAACCAAAACGCAGAGTTTCGCTGCCGAGGAGTTGATTGATTTTTCAAGGTTTCACAATGGCGGGCGGGCGGTAGCCGTTTTATTAAGGTGGTGTTGTTCGGCAAGGGGAGCCTCAGCGTGGCGATGACGATGATGATATCTGAAATGACACAACAGGTCCGTGGGAAGAAGAGAGGGGTTAGTTTTCTGAGGTTTTTGTTTACATGAGTGTGTGTGTGTGAATGGCTTTTGAAGTGATCTGAAAAAAGTGATTAATTTATATCAGGTTTAATTTTTTTTTCGGGCAGCGTCGTCAGCGGGGTGGAGCCGCAACAGAATGTCATCCTTGGTGAGATCTGGTTTGAGATGAGAACGGAGGAGATCGAATGATAGAATGTGGTTAAACCAGGAAGACTGAAGACTGGGTTTTGTGAAATAAAAATATCTGTTTCGATTTGAATTTTTCGACTATGAATGCGAATTGAATTGCGAATGATTTACAACCTCCGAGCGAAAACTACGAAAATTGGCAATGTCCCATTCGCACTTTTTACATTTGAAAAAGATACTGTTTCAAAAATATATTTTCATCAAATTTATAATTTGATTTAGTCAGATTATATATATATAAGATTGTTCGTTTCTTCTTCCTGTATTACAGTGACTTCCAATTGAGATCCAGAACCAGGTTAGAGTATGAAATGTTTAAGTTTTCGTTGAAAAATATAAAAAAATATAAGTAATTCATTTAAAAAAACATTTTTTTAAAAATATGGTTTCAAAAATTTTGACAAAAATATATATGAATAGTTCTTACAATTTCTAACAAGTTACCCATACATCGGAAGATGGGCTCTTTTATAGGGGAATAGTTTATCCAACAACAATTTTTTCATATTCTTTTTAATAAAAAATTACTACCGTTTTGTCTCAAATTCCGAACACTTCATTTTTAAATGTAAATTTACTGAACTTAAATATTCTCAATAATTGAATAATGGATACCCTGACATTCTTTGTGGTGTAGGCTTCATTTTAACATCAATCACAGGTATCGATACTGTATATAACTTAAAATACTAAGCATTTGCACAAAAGTGACTGTCAAAACCAGCGATAAAAGGTTTGCATTAGCAAATTCGGAATTTGAAGCAAGTTTCGAAGCACAATATCCAAATTTTTGGGAGTGTTATATTTTTCCAAAGAAGAATAGCTAATTCGCTTTGATTTGATATATCGATCATCTAAATCGGTCTAGTAGCTCAAATGTTATGATTTAAAAAAAATGCATTTTGGATGTTCGGAATTTGAGACAAATGTATTCAAACATATTTTTAGTTTTTCACCATGAATATGAATTTATATGGTAGCTAAATGAAAGAAAAGGCCCTACTGTATCCAAAAACTACATAACTTTTGCCAAAAAGTACCATTTTGAGTAATGAGACACTGTTTAATGACCAAAAAAGCTTAAGTGTTCGGAATTTGAGACAAAACGGTATTCCAAATTGAAAAAAATTGTCCCTTTTTGAAAGATAGTTCAATTCTTTTTCGAAAATTTCACGAATGTAAAGTTGCTTAAACGACCAATATCTTCACACCCACAACGTTTCACTGCTTTCTGAGAAGGTGCTGCCAACTTCTAAGACACGTTGGCACGAAGTCCGTGAAATATCATTGAGTAAATAACGGAGATGAAACGGCCTATCCGGCCGGATACCGGATATTTGAAAAAAAAAGTTCTTATTAACATCAGATGAATTATAACACAATAGCATATAAACATCATTCACTCATGATTAAAAATAAGGTGTAATTACTGACATGTTATTAAAATTGAATTATCATCAACTCACACTATCAACGTTTTATTCAGCTTTATCGCTTTCGTTTAATAGGTGTTGAAGACGGCAATGAGCTTTTATTTTCAGAAGATTCGTCTCAAGATCAAGACTTTGATGATTTTTTGTCCGTCTGTTTATGTTTCGAAAACTTTTAAATGGTCTGACCCGAACGTTGCAACCAGAGAATTTTGATCTTCTTTTAACGACCTTTAAGGCGTTTAAAGATGTTCTCATACGAAGTAAGTTCGGTGTTCTTTGTGCAGTCTCGTCCTTATCCAAATACTTTTTTGATGCAGAAACATGCGGAAATTCCTTGAATATATAAAAGCTCAGTGCACTTCAAGCCCAACAGTTGTTGAGTCTTCAAATTAGTGAATGTGTCGCCGATCATTATAATATCGATTTATGGTGAAGTAAGTGTACCCCCTTCCAGACTACAATCTCTGATGACAGTTCTAAGTTTGTTATCAATCTCTATGAAAATAATTGCTTGCTGATTATCTCAATACACTTACAAAAACCAACTTATTACAATATAAAATAATTATCAGATAAAAACTGATCCAAATTCCTTGTAGAAAACATGATACACTATTAAATAGGCTATTTTTTCAAACTAGCAATAATCGCACCTCAGTAAATCTCATTGGTTAAGATATCGCCACTGCGCAGAGCTAAATAGGATATTTATTCTAAACGAAACATTTAATATTCGTTCAAAATTTTTATTTAAAAATGTGTTTATTTCTTTCTTACTTTTCAAGCTTCATTTGCACAATGTCATATGCCGTTTCTCTTATTTTTGTATTTGCTAATACAGAGCCGAATATCCGGCTATCCGGTCTCGAAGCTAGACGGATATCCGGTATCCGGCCTAACCACTATCCGTTTCTAGTGATGAACATCATTAGGTTTTTGGGATTTAAATGTCGAGATAGATTATTCCACAGCATTTTAAACAATTTTCGATTTCAGAATCATTTCCAGAAACAAATATAAAGCATTCCCTTCGAAATGACAGTCTCACAATTTTAGGTTCCATATTAGAAAATTCCAGATTTCATAATCCCAGATTCTAGGTATAAAATCCGGTTTTCACTTATTTAGTTCAGGCTCTAAATTTCGAAGCCAGATTTCCTAGACGTAATTCTGGACGTCATTTGCATTCAATTGCTTTGATTTGAATTTAGAGAAAAAATCTGATTCAGCTTTCAGATAAAAAATTATAGAATACTGATAGTTAAAATCAAAGATGTAGGCTGCTGATCTAGATTCCAAATGCTAGAAGCGGATACTAGATTCAGGACTTCTAGATTATCAAATTTCTAGATTCTAGATTCCTAGAAGATTCCTAAATTCTTGGAGCCTAGATCCCTAGATTTCTAAATTTGCAGATTACCGAACTCCCAGATCACTAGATTCTTAGAAGATCAAAAAATTTCTAGATCTCTGGACTCCTAGACTTTTAAGTTCTTTTGTTTCTAAGAATTCCTAGATTTCTAGACTTCTCGATTTCTAGATTCGAAGATTACTAAATTATTAGATTCATAGATTATTAGATTCATAGATTCCATCCCAGATTCCTAGATTCCCAGTTTTATAGTTTCAAAAATCATAAGATTCCAGGATTCCTAGATATCTAAACTACTAGATTTCTAGATTCCTAGATTCATAGATCTCAAGATTCCTAGATTCCCAGATTTTTCTGAATTCCCAGATTATTTAGATTACTGGATCCTAGATTCCTTTTTTCCTAGTTTCCAAGATTCTAAAACTCCTAAACTACTAGATTTCTAGGTCCCTAGATTTATAGTTCTCAAGATTCCTAGATTCCCAGATTTTGGATACTAGATTCAGGAATTTCCAGATTGTCTAGATCGTCTAGATTCCTAGATTCCTATTTTCCTAGTTTCCAAGATTCTAAGATTCCAAGATTCCTCAACTACTTGATTTCTAGATTCCTAGATTCCTAGATTTCTAGATTCATAGATCTCTAGATTCCAAGATATCTAGATACCTATATTCCCAGATTTTCCTACTACTACACCTAAAGTTAATTTTAGGCACATATTATGGCATCCCGATTTTTCACATTAAATGAGCTGAAAAATAACAGAAAATGTTCTACTCCCCAATACATGTATATCATTTGTATAATATATATGCTGAAGCCAATAGGAGCGAGCGAAACAGGAGACACAATTATATGAAAGCATATGAAATCTTTTCGTATAGTTTTCCAAATACACGGTCCAGACAGAGAAGGATATATTCTCGTTCTTGTTCTTCTTTATCCTTTTAGAAAACACTTTCCAACTTCATTTTATGATGAGGTGTAATATTATCACGCTTTTATATATCAGCGCTGGCAGCAATATGGATAGCGTGGTTGTGTGAAATATCTTTGCATTCCAGTCGGTCTTGGTTCGATCCCCGTTGACGTCGTATAGACTTTTTTTTGTATAATTCCAAATGAATGGAGAAAAGAAAGTAGAAAGAGAAGTCTGCTCGCATACGTACAAACATTTTTTAAGCTATTTAAACAGCTCATTAATTGCGCATTTGAACCTCCCTCCAGCACACGAAATGGCATAATTTCTGCCAAAGACGAAATGTTTCCAACCAATGCTAGTTTTAGTGGATAATCCTGAGTTCCCAGATTGCTAGATCCCTAGAAGATCACATTATTCATAGATCTCTAGACTCCTAGACTCCTATGTTCTTGGATTTCTAGATTCCTAAACCTCTCTATTTCTAGATTCCTAGATTCCTAAAATACGATACTCATACATTCCTGAATTCTCAGATCCCTAGATTTCAAGTCCAAGATTCTAAGATTCCTAGTTTCCTAGATTTCTAAACTACTATTTTTAGATTCCTAGATTTTTAGATTCATGAATCTCAAGATTCCTAGATATCTAGATTGCTAGATTCCCAGATTTTGAATACTAGATTCCTGAACACCTTGATTCCTAGAAAATTACTTTATTCCTAGATCTCTAGACTTCTATAGTCCTATGTTCTTAGATTCCTAGATTCCGAGACTTCTCTATTCCTAGATTTCTATATTCCTGAATTACAAGATTCATAGATTCCTGAATTCTTTGATTCCCATATTTCTAGATTTCTAGTTTCCTAGTTTCCAAGATTCCTAGATTCCTATATGTCTGAATTCCTAGATTGCCAGATTTAGAATACCAGATTCCTGAATTCCCAGATTGTCTAGATTCCTAAATCCTAGATTCTTATTTTTCTAGTTACTATTATAAATTTTAGAAATATTAGACATCTAGTAGTTTGGGAATCTAGGAATCTTGGAAACTAGGAAAATAAGAATTAAGGATCTGGGAAGATTTGGGAATCTTGTATTCAAAATCTGGGAATCTAGGAACGTAGAAATCTTGAGATTTATGAATCTAGGAATCTAGGAATCCAGAAATCTAGTAGATTAGGAATCTAGGAATCTGAGAATCTTTGAATCTTGAAAACTAGGAAAATAGGAATCTAGAAGATTCCTAGACTCCTATATTCAAGATACCTACATATCTACATTCCTATATTCCTGTACATTTTGAATACTAGATTCGTGAATTACCAGATTGCTATATTTCTAGAAGATCCCCAAATTCATAGATCTCCCAACTCCTAGACTCCTAAGTTCTAAGGTACCTAGATTCTTAGATTCCTAAAGGTTTATCGTTCCGATAGGAATGGTATGAAACAGGGAAACATCAATAAACGTTGACATCGGGGTTTCTGAGGAACAGCTACATATGAAGCTACCTAAGATATCCCGGACCGATTTTTTGCCTATAAATTCGAAAAGTTAATAAAAATAAATAAAACAAAATATTAAAAAAAGAATTCGAAAAAAGAAATAAATAAAAAAATTAAATAAACTTAAGATCGAGCTCTGTAAGATGTTCCTGACAATTTCCGGAATCAGTTTACCAAAACCCAACTATCCTTCCCGGTATAATCTCTTCGGACAGTCAAATTGTCGTTCCTAACAATGTATCACCAACGTGTTGTAATCGTGGCACTTAAGCTCTTCCTCGGAATGAGAGTTTACCAACCGCATCTCCCCTGCTACTGCCTGCCGACAAAAGACGCATACCAAACGACACAAGTTTGCGCTGACAAGCATGCTTCAATCTACTCAATCACTAGTGGAGCGACGCGAGGGGGAAGCAACCGGGCGTTTTTCTTTCTCCCACCTGTTTGGAGGCAATTTTGAACCACCTAGCGCCATCAAACTTGACGTGTGGAAGCGCAGTAGAAGTTCCCACCGTAATTATGAAGATTGCTACAAGTTTAACACATTTTTTGCGTCATGCTCACACACAGAGGTGTATTTCTTCACCCCTCACGGACCCAACGAGGTGGATTATGTTGCGCGTTTAAACGCGTCAAGCAACCGGAATTATTTAACTATTCACCATAATACGAGCGTTTTGACGGATGGCTGTGTTCATCTTCTTCCACCAATTCAGCGGAGCGGAAACCGACCAGCGAAAGTAAAGAATTGGGCAGCGACACGAATTTGAATGGCCGGACAGAATTTTATGAATGAATACCATACGAAATTTCCAAACTCGGAACGAAAGGAAATCCCATTCATGTTAACCTTGACCAAGCAGAAGACTCTCTGTCCAAATCCGTCCGTTCGTCCGCACAAACGAAGATGATTCACCACCGGCCAAAACCGTTCCCACGCTCGGCGGCAGCGTCGAGACATCAGACCCGTTCAGTAGTTGTGTAATTTGACACCTTACCATGAGGCGGCAACGGCGGCGACGGCGGAACCTCAAACAAACCTCATACCTCAGTTCTCAAGTGACGAACCCCATATCTCCGTTCAGGTCTCCCGGTTCGACTCATACTCAGACTCGGCAGAGTCAACAAATATTCATAAAATAATTCATTTTCGGTAGCCCATGTCCACTGGAGGGTGCTAATAAAATCATTTCCCGCAGATTTCAGAGTTGAGAAAAGCGGCAGCAGCATCTTTTTTTTTTTTCTTTTCTGCGTGTTAATAAAATGCGACCATGTTGTGATGTTTGCGGCTTCCAAAAGGTTAATAATAAGTTTATTATTTTTACTGCCTGTTGCTCTCAGCGGAAATGACACGTCCATAAAAGCGTTTCCCCTCTCGGGAGTCACTTCCCTGCCACACCTCTCTCCCCCAGAGCCTAGCGTCCTTCCTACCGTTTACCGGCCTAATGGCTTCGAGTGAACGCCGCCAGAGATTGTGGGGAAGGAAAGTGAAGCTTAATCGTCCGAGTAATTATCGCCTCCCGTCCCGCACTTCCCTCTCTGTCCCACTCTTCGGACTCATCACGATGGCTTAATATTCTCACCTGAAGTTTATAGCATCTTAACCGTGTGTGTGTTTGAATGGGCTGAGCTTGTTCGTTGGGATTCACGGCGAAGATAGCAGGCCGAAGACCGTGACTTTTGCCGCCGTGGATTATGACTTATTTCGAGCGGTTTGTGACGCCAGCAGAACTCGCACTACTCTAAAGTAGAAAATGCGTCGATCTGCTGCTGTCATCTGGGATCTGCTGTTTTATCGGATAAGCTGATTTCGAGTAGGGTTTAATGAATGTGGACTGCTCGCCATTTTCACACTCACATTGGCGGCAGGGTGCGAAAAAAAACGATCTCGATTTCTCACCGTCTGGCTAAGTGCGAAAAGTGACTTCGCGCGAGTTTGCTGGAGAAAGGGAACAAGAACACGGTAGACTGTTCGAATTGCGATGTCCACTTTCGTTTTCGACATCGACATTTCCGCTCGAAATTGTTGAGCGCTGCTTTTGGCACACGATGAGCCCAGATGGGATCGCCGATGTAGATTTAAATTTCTGGATTTTTACATCTGAAAAACATGTTGTGTATACTTAGTTTACCGGAAAAAAATACCTGACAAGCGAAAAATAAAATTAAGCTTCAATATTTCAGATTCGGATTCCTGATTGTTAACTCAGATCCAGAAAACCATAAATTCCTGATACGCATTCCGTCATTCAGGGAATGTAAATTCTACCTTAAACATTTAAAGATCAGATTCGCTTTAGATTCACATTCCCAATCCCAGATTTCATTCTCCATACTTAAAATTCCGGATTCCGGGAATAGACTATAGTGTAGGAATCTAGGGATCTATGAATCTATGGATCTATGAAACTATGAATCTATGAATCTATGAATCTATGAATCTATGAATCTATGAATCTATGAATCTATGAATCTATGAATCTATGAATCTATGAATCTATGAATCTATGAATCTATGAATCTATGAATCTATGAATCTATGAATCTATGAATCTATGAATCTATGAATCTATGAATCTATGAATCTATGAATCTATGAATCTATGAATCTATGAATCTATGAATCTATGAATCTATGAATCTATGAATCTATGAATCTATGAATCTATGAATCTATGAATCTATGAATCTATGAATCTATGAATCTATGAATCTATGAATCTATGAATCTATGAATCTATGAATCTATGAATCTATGAATCTATGAATCTATGAATCTATGAATCTATGGATCTATGAATCTATGAATCTATGAATCTATGAATCTATGAATCTATGAATCTATGAATCTATGAATCTATGAATCTATGAATCTATGAATCTATGAATCTATGAATCTATGAATCTATGAATCTATGAATCTATGAATCTATGAATCTATGAATCTATGAATCTATGAATCTATGAATCTATGAATCTATGAATCTATGAATCTATGAATCTATGAATCTATGAATCTATGAATCTATGAATCTATGAATCTATGAATCTATGAATCTATGAATCTATGAATCTATGAATCTATGAATCTATGAATCTATGAATCTATGAATCTATGAATCTATGAATCTATGAATCTATGAATCTATGAATCTATGAATCTATGAATCTATGAATCTATGAATCTATGAATCTATGAATCTATGAATCTATGAATCTATGAATCTATGAATCTATGAATCTATGAATCTATGAATCTATGAATCTATGAATCTATGAATCTATGAATCTATGAATCTATGAATCTATGAATCTATGAATCTATGAATCTATGAATCTATGAATCTATGAATCTATGAATCTATGAATCTATGAATCTATGAATCTATGAATCTATGAATCTATGAATCTATGAATCTATGAATCTATGAATCTATGAATCTATGAATCTATGAATCTATGAATCTATGAATCTATGAATCTATCTGGACTCTAAATTAGGTTTTTATACTAACATCATAGATTTTAGATTCTGAAATTTATCAAATATATTTTCATACTAGCTGACCTGGCAAACTTCGTCCCGCCCAAAATTTGTTTTTTGTTATCAATACCTTTAAACATTCACGTTTTCTTACTAAGCGCAAGTTCATGGGTCCAATCGCATAACTGTACATTGATTGATCTTCTAATCGACCCCGTTGGATTTATCTTTTACTATCAAATTCCTAGTACTTCTACCAAAACTCATCATTAAAATATGAAATTATTTTCAGACACATTTCTCGTTCAAGATTTTTACATTTTTACATGGAATAAATGTTTGATACAGAAAATATGATATAATAAATACAGACGCCCCCCCCCCCTCCTTCCACCCTTAGAGAGGGATGAGAAGTGTCGATTTACCATAGAAACGTTTCGTGCCCCCTGAAATCTCCACATGCCAAATATGGCTCAATTTGTTTGATTAGTTCTCGAGTTATGCAGAAATTTGTGTTTCATTTCTATGGAAGCCCCCCTTGGAAAGGTGGGATGAGTGTTGAACCACCTCACCTGAAATCTCCACATGCCATGTTTAGTTCCGTTTGCTTGGTTAGTTCTTGAATTATGCAGAAATGTATGCTTCATTTGTATATCATTCCCCCTCCCCCCTCAGAGAGAAGGGAGGAGTGTTTATTCACCATAGAACTTGGCTCCGTTTGCTTGATTAGTTTTCGAGTTATGCAGAGATTTGTCTTTCATTTGTATGGTAGCTTCTCCTTAGAGAGGGGAGGGGTCTCAAACTATTATGAAAATCTTTCCCGGCCATAAAAAACCCCTGCATATCAACTTTCATGTCGATCGGTTCAGTCCATAAGAATCAGACAGACAGACAGACAGACAGACGGACAGACAGAAATCCATTTTTTTATATATAGATTACTAAAGATTCGATTCATACATTCATGTTTCTGTCCCAGGTAATATCCTCAAATTCAAGTTGGCGATTATATCGCTGCAAATGGGATACTGCAAATAATTCAGACGATCCCAGTTTCTCGAAATGCATGCCAGATTCAAATTCTATATACAATTCTATATGCAAACTGTGATTTCAGTTACAGAAATATAGTTGCAAGAGTCGAGATTCATATTTTAGTTTCCTTTGGATTTCAAATTTTACAAACAAATTCCTGATTTCTAATTTCTAATTTCAAGCATTTAAATGGCAGACTTGCTCACATTCCCTATTCACGATTCTTTTTTTCAAACATAATCTGGGAATCTAGGAATTTTGAAATCTAGAATTTAAGAAATTTGTGATTCTAAAAATTTGGAAATCTAGGAATACAGTAATCTATGGATCGTGGAATTTTGGAATGTTTGAATGAGGAATCTAGAATTTAAAAAAATTGGGAATCTGGGATTCTTAGAATCAAAAAATTCAGCAATTTAATCTTTTGGAATCTAAGAATCTGGAATTTTAGAATTTTAAAAATGTGTGAATCAGGGAATTTAAAAATCTAGCGATCTGGGAATTCGGGAATTAAGTATTCAAAATCTGGGAACCTAGAGATCTAGATATCTAGGAGTCTTGAGATCTATGAATATAGGAGTCTAGGAATCTAGAAATCTAGTAATTTAGGAATCCAGGAAGCTTGGAAACTTGGAAACTAGGAATCTAGGATTTTGGGAATCTCTATATATTTAGGAATCTATAAATCTAGTATTTTTGGAAATCTAAAAAATGGAGAAGCCTAACAATCTGTGAAACAAAGAACTTAGGAGTCTAGGAGTCTAGAGATCTAGGAATTCAGACATCTTCTAGGAATCGAGGAATTTTGGAATCCAGGAATCTAGGAATCTAGAATTCCGGAGGTCTATTGATCTAGGTATCTTCTAGAAGTCTACTATTATAGAAACGTAGGAATTTGGGAATCTAGAAATCTAGAAATTGGATAATATAGATTCTAGAATCTAGCATTCGCTTCTATAATCTAAAATCTAGATCAGCAGCCTACATCTGGGATCATCAATATTCAATATCAATATTTTTAAATTTATAATATTTTCTGGATTTGAATCTGAAATTTATTTTTTTAAATTGAAATCAAAGCAATTTAATGTAATTCATGTATAGAATTGGATCTAGAAAATCTGGATCCGGAATATAGAATCTGAACTAAATAAGTGAAAACCGAATTTCGAAATAGGAATCCAGAAATCTAGAGTTTTAAAAATTTGTGAATCTAGAAATCTGGAAACCTAGGCCTCCAGGAATACAGCAATCTATAGATCGTGGAATTTCGGAATGTTTGAATTATGGATCTAGAATTTTAGAAATTTGGGAATCTAGAAATCTAGGGATCGATGAATCCAGCAATCAAGTTTTGAGGAATCTATGGATCTAGAATTTTAGAATTTTAAAAATTTGTGAATCTAGGAACTTATAAATCAAGCAATCTGGGAATTCAGGAATCTAGCA
This sequence comes from Toxorhynchites rutilus septentrionalis, assembly GCF_029784135.1. Classification (NCBI taxonomy): domain Eukaryota; kingdom Metazoa; phylum Arthropoda; class Insecta; order Diptera; family Culicidae; genus Toxorhynchites; species Toxorhynchites rutilus. The sequence continues at coordinate 26,988,743 of NC_073746.1, read as the reverse complement.
TTCAAAATATGGGATTCTAGGAATTTTGAAATTTATGAATCTTGGAATTTAGGAATCTAGAAATCTAGTAGTTTGAGAATATAGGAATGTTGAAATTATAGAATCTCGGAATCTAGGAATATAGGAATCTAAGGGCAAAAGTGCGCAGTGGCTGTGGGGCAAAAGAGTTTTGCTCTCAGAAAAAATATAAAATTTTTTCAATCAAATTTTTAACGGAACTCACAAGAAGAAAACTAATTTGAAGAAATGCCCTCCAGAAATGATAGAAACGGGCCGACAGATGCATCGGAAGGGAGTCTCGAAAACATTTGACATTTCTACTTCTACTGGGATGTGCTAGTGAGCACCTAGGGCGGTTCAGATTAGTGTTTACGAGTGAGCAGTCTGAGGATCTGGTGAATCATTGCAGAGCACTGGATCAAGCTTTCTATAGTATGGCTCTCCAATATTTACGGCGCCTGGCGTTTGATTTTGCGGAGGTCAACATTGGCTTAAATTTGAAATGTCGATCATCTGAATCGGTTCAGTGGTTCAAAAGTTATTATTATTTGATTTTTCGGACCCCTTAAAATGTAAATGGGCACCCTAATAAAAAAAGAAAAAATACGGGTCAAATGATTAGCGATGAAGAACAAACAAACACTTTTGACGAAAATCTGAGAACCATTATATCGGTTTGGTATGAAAACTTGATTCGTTAACAAAAAGTATTCTGTTTCAAATGTATGACATTTTCCGATATCTTATAATCTCAGTCTCCTCCCTCCAGATAATTTCCACGTGGTATGTTCGACCATAACATCTACCCATCTCTACCAATAAAACATCATACAATACCCACCTTCCTCCCCAAAGGATAGTGCGTATACACTCTAGTAATGATAAAGCATTTATTTTTGTAACAAGTTACCTCAGAAGTACAATTCAATATGTGCGCACTTTTGCCCCCACAATGGGGCAAAAGTTCGCATTTGTTATTCTGCATTAAAATAGGTTTTTGTCGAACTACAAACAAAACTCGAGAAATTATTGTACTATCTTTCGAAGGTAATGTATATAGTTACAATTTGGTAAGCAAACTGAATTGTATTTGCTTTTATTTCAAGAATTATTGGACGACATTAGTTAGGTGCCCCGCACTACTCTATGGAGTAAAATCCGAGTGTAATTTGTAAACTTCACCAATCTAATCCTTCGCTGTTTATAACGTTTGAGAAAAACGATGATTTATTAAATAAAACCATTTTTAAACAAACATTTGTTTGGCTATTTGTTGATCATGAAGGGTGACGTCGTTACCGAAATAGACACAGAATCTCGATGTCTCTTCATCTAATGAATCTTGCTACAGAAAGGCCACGGCCACTTGGAGGTAATTCCCGTGGGTGAGAGAAAATGTCGCACCTCATCTTCTCTCTATCCAAAAAAAAAACAAAATAAAAACTAACAAAAATTAAACGTAAAGAGAAGAATAAAAACCAAGTTGTAAACCACATTGTAGGCACGAGTGCGTCTCGCAAGCCATTACCATCACTCTTGATTTTGAATGCTAGCGAACATGAAGAGTGTGCGAGGTGATATATGACGTCTTTCAAATACAACATCCTGATGCAATAGAGAGACCCGACTGAGACGACCTCGCTCCACCTCCCTTCCCGCGTGGAACAGCGTGGGAGTTTTTGGATCATTTTTCCCTCCGGCCGTGGCACGCGAGACACAATCAGTCATTGTTTTGCGCAGTCGCGCACATTTGAATACCCATATTTGAGTGCGCAAGTTTTACAAAATAATGTTTGATTTACTCATTAGCATGCAGCCGCCCGCTTTTTTTTCTCTCTGTTTTTGTTTTCGCTATTTCGAAGCTTGTTTTCTATACCACCGACCGCCGCGCACTCTGTACTGGATGAAGAAATCGTTTGGATGGAAAGAGGCTGCACACGGTGAAGAGTACCAACCGGAGGAAGAGCGAGTAGACGAGTAGAGCTTTCGAACATAGCATATGCTGATGAAGATTGTTGATGATAATTGATACATGCCTCGCTGCTACAATAGAGCAACATGTATATACTTATTTTGTCAGATGTTTCTATCATCTACAGAGGCTGTGGGGATAAATTTCCCAATCGAACACCGCGACAACCGATCTCGATCTCGCGCGCTCCAATGCAAGCCGAGGGGAGAAATCGAACCCTTGCGCATACCTTGGATTTCGATTCCGTCAACACTCTTCTCCTGCCAGCTTCCAGCGGTAGACAATGATCTTCCTACTTTTGACCCAATTTCCCAGATTACATTCTTTTGTCTGTGTCGGTCGATGTCGGCTTGGTGTTTTCAACCCGCCTTCATCGTCGCGTCGTCGTCGAACAGCTTGGAACATTTCGATGCATGCAGAGCAGCAGTAAGCGGTAATTGCTATTTGGCTGCTGTTGCCGATGTTGGAGTGCGCTCGACGAGCTATGCTTGATGTCTAATGAGCATACTTCACGCCGAGCAAATAATCAATCAGTAGAGATCATTGGATTTGGAGCCGACAGAGCGGATAAAAGCGAGCCACCGCCACCAGCATAAAGAGTGTCAGGCTGCATTTGCATAATTGGGCACACCTACGGAAATTGAACCTCCCCCCGTGTGCCCGTGCCCCGGTCCCATCCTGGCGAAATTCGTTCAGCAATTTTAAGAATATCGGTTGTTGGGAACAATTGGTTGGCACGTTTGCTACAATGTTTCCAATGTATGATCAGCTAGCTCGGAACGAGGGACGTATAATTTAGCACCTTTGACGTTGCAAAACCGTCTGTATGGTACACTAGATTCCTTTCTCTAATTATCATTTTGTTGCGACATCTTAATTTTAGTTACGATTAATGTCTACAGTATCTACAGCATATGATCATTTGAGTGTTAGTGATGCAATTCGATTTTCTTTTCTTCATATCATTCCGACTATCTTAGGGTATAAATTACTGAATGGGAGATTTAACAATCCTTACTTGTTGGAAATGCTTCGATTGTAGAATATTTCATGCATAAATAAAAAAAAAAATGCAAGAATAAGCAATTTCGACTATTTTTTTATCATTGGATCTGAAAAACGTTTTTTTTAGGGGTTTTCAACGCCATTCCCAATAGCTTCTAGATAAAAATTTGAAAAATACTGAAAACGCATCTCACTACTGTCTATCGAGAAATATTGCCAGACAAACTTTTCAGAAAAAATTCAAGTACTAAAACAAATTTCAAGTTTATTTTTTTTTTTAATATTAATTCGTTTATTTTTGCAGGCTCAGTAACTTAAGTTTAAAGGAGCCGAATTCTGAAATATAATTTTAAAACTATATATATATATATATATATATATATATATATATATATATATATATATATATATATATATATATATATATATATATATATATATATAAACAATTTTCTTACATCTATGGTTAGTAAGGTGGAAAACCGATTACTCGCGGTGTACTCGAGTTTAGAAGGGTGACATATTTTTAGGAGAAGGATGGGGTATAAGGAAACTGTAACCTGTAACAATGTTGATGAACACTCAATTCTTAAATCTGTTCGTATATCTATAGTGTTTTTACATTTCAACTTATTCTACTATTTATAGCAAGGGGACGAATTACCCGCAAATGAAGGAATGGAGGGTATAAAGACATAGGGACAATCACACACGAAGATCGATAGCTTTAAGGAAAACATATATATGTGACATGTAATCAAGGTCTAACCGAGCCAACACATCACTCACCGGCACATTGGGCTGTCTTCCTCGGGCCCGAAGGGAGTTTTCTAAATTCGATCTGGCGACCAGATACACCTCGCACGACCAAACAACGTGCTCGATGTCGCGATAACCTTGGCCACAAACACAGAGATTGCTGCTGGCAAGATTGAAACGAAAGAGTAGTGCATCTAAAGAACAGTGATTGGACATGAGTCGGGAGAAGGTGCGAATAAAGTCCCGACTCAATTCCAGACTTTTGAACCACGGATTGAGGCTAACCTTAGGGATAATCGAGTGAAACCACCGGCCCAATTCATCTTCATTCCACTTGCGTTGCCAGTTAGCGATGGTATTTTTGCGGACTAAAGAATAAAATTCATTGAAGGCGATTTGACGCTGATAAATATCGCCTTCAAATGCACCCACCTTTGCTAATGAGTCAGCCCTCTCATTACCCGGAATTGAGCAATGAGAAGGGACCCAGACAAAGGTAATGACATAACAGCGTCTGGATAAAGCACTCAAAATTTTTCGTATTCTCTCAAGGAAGTACGGCGAGTGCTTTTCCGGCCTCACTGAACGGATAGCTTCGACAGAACTAAGACTATCCGTTACAATGTAATAGTGTTCAACAGGTCGTGAGGCGACGGTGTCCAGCGCCCAATGAATTACTGCCAATTCAGCAATATACACTGAGCAAGGATTCCGAAGACTGTGTGAGGTGCTAAAAAATTCGTTGAACACTCCAAATCCTGTGGACTCATTTATAGTGGACCCATCAGTAAAGTACATATTATCCCAATTGATACCCCTATATTTTTCATCGAAGATCGTTGGAGCGATCCTCGATCGTTGGTAATCTGAATATCCATGGATATCTTGCTTCATGGACAGATCAAAATGCACAGAGGAATTGATGTAGTCAGGGAAACAAACACGGTTGGGAATATACGAAGAAGGATCAACCTGCATGGAGACGAATTCATGATATGAGCTCATGAATCCAGAATGAAAATTTAGCTCGATAAGCTGCTCAAAATTTTCGATCTCCAATGGGTTCATAACCTTACACCGGATGAGGAACCGAAGACATAATAAATTGAAGCGATCTTTTAGTGGGAGTAGGCCTGCCAAAATCTCGAGACTCATGATATGCGTTGAGGGCATACATCCCAACGCAATACGGAGACAAAGATACTGAATTCGCTCGAGTTTAATGAGATGTGTTTTGGCAGCTGATTGAAAACAGAAACTGCCATACTCCATCACTGAGAGAATAGTTGTTCGATACAACATTATAAGATCTTCGGGATGGGCTCCCCACCAGGTGCCGGTAATTGTACGGAGAAAGTTTATTCTTTGTTGACATTTTTTACTCAGATACCTAATATGGACCCCCCAAGTACATTTGGAGTCGAACCAGACCCCAAGATACTTGAATGACATAGCATGAGTGATCGGTTTACCCAAAAGTTGAAGCTTTGGTATTGCTGGTCTATGCTTCCTAGAAAAAACCACCATCTCTGTTTTCTCCGTGGAGAATTCGATCCCTAGCCCAATGGCCCAGGTTGAAAAATTGTTCAAAGTATCTTGTAAGGGTCCTTGCAGGTCGGATTCGTTTGATCCTACGACAGACACCACTCCATCATCTGCAATTTGTCTTAGGCTGCAATTTTGTGTAAGGCAATTGTCGATGTCGCTTACATAGAAGTTGTACAAAAGGGGGCTTAAACATGAGCCCTGGGGGAGGCCCATGTAAGAGAACCGACTTACTGCCGAATCTCCGTGAGAAAAGTTAAAATGTTTCTCACAAAGCAAGTTATATAACATATTATTCAATAGAGGCGGCAGACCCCGAGAGTGCAATTTGTCTGACAAAACCTCTATTGAAACAGAATCAAAGGCCCCCTTTATGTCCAAGAATACTGAAGCCATTTGTTTTTTTTCGGCGTAAGCCATTTGAATTTCTGAAGAAAGCAACGCAAGACAATCATTCGTCCCCTTGTCCCTGCGGAACCCATATTGTGTATCTGAGAGTAGGCCATTCGTTTCAACCCAACGATCAAGGCGAAACAAGATCATTTTCTCCAACAATTTCCGTATACAAGACAGCATTGCTATTGGGCGGTACGAATTGAAGTCGGACGCGGGTTTTCCGGGTTTTTTAATAGCTATAACTCGCACTTGTCTCCAATCGCGATGTTTCGCCACATCAGGGAGGTTTTTCAGCAAGTTGAACTTAATTCTATCCGATCCCGGAGCAGAATTGTTACAAGAAAGGAGAGCAAGAGAGAATTCTACCATCGAAAACTCGGAATCAAGATCGTACCTATCTTGTGGTATACCTCGAACAATTTTTTGCACAGGTGCGGTATCAGGACAAACCTTCCGTGCAAATTTAAAAATCCATCGATGTGAATATTCCTCGCTTTTATTCGATGAAGAGCGATTTCTCATGTTTCGAGCCACTTTCCATAATTTTTTCATTGACGTTTCTCGTGATAAACCTCCCACGAAATTTCGCCAATAAGCACGTTTTATCCCTTTGATCAATTTTTTTAACTGATTCTCAAGGGCTAAATACGTTTGAAAATTTTCAGGGGTTCCACGTTTCCGAAAAGCTTTAAATGCATTCGATTTATCCTGATAAAGCTTGGAACATTGCCTATCCCACCATGGATTGGGACGCCTTCGACGAATAGTGGAGCCTGGGATGGGTTTCGTTTGAGCGCGAACCGCGCTGTCATATATCAAACGAGAAATGAAGTTATACTCCTCCAAAAATTTAAAATTTAGATTTTTTTTAAATTTTGTGAACCATTACTGCTCTAATTTGTATTTAAATGTATTTCTACGCCTTTTCTACATATGTGTGATTTATTTCAGAATTTTTGAAATTTTTCGTGGAACCAATTTTGACATCTTGACGTTTCTTAATAGAATTTTAAGACCGACTACTATTATAATTCACTAGCTGACCCGGCAGACTCCGTCCCGCCCAAAATTTGTTTTTTTTTGTTATCAATACCTTTAAACATTCACGTTCACGTTCATGGATCCAATCGCAGAACTGTTCATTCATTGATCTTCTAATGGACCCTATAAAATAACCTTTTACTACAAAATTCCTAATATTTCTAACAAAACTCATCATTATAATATCAGATTATTTTCAGACACAATTCTCGTTCAAGATTTTTCAACCACTTGCAAATAACATGTTTCTCCGTTACATGGAATAAATGTTTTATACAGAAAATATGATAGAATAAAGACAGCCCTAAATCGGACAATTCCTTCCTCGAGTTCTGTTTTTATCAACATCTGGCAACCCTTTTTTTTTGGTATGGATAGAAGAAGATATAGGAGTGCGTTTCATCACATCACAATCCATTTCCAGTTTCGAACAAAGATCAATTTCGCTAGCGCAAACATCAAATGGGGTAACAGCACTTGTCACTATGTAATTGTAGAACATGTGGGAATTTAATTTTCCGAATTTTCCCTTTTTCCTTCAGAGTTTTCCGGAAAAGTTCAATTGTCATGTTTGGCGAACATTTTTGGTTTTTGGTTTTCATAAAATCTACGATTTTTTTAATTTCATTTAACACATTTTATCAGAGTGTGATATTCGTGTCCGATTTTATTGTATTCGTGTGTTCGGATTTGTGTGTTGGGATTTAAAAAAAAATAAAACCGTTATCCTAACATATATTTCATTTCGATGTATACGAGGGCTGTCCGATAAACACTTAGCCTCATCGCCCGATGGTGTCAGTATCGCAAGAAAGATTTTTAGAGATAGAGATATTATCGTGTAGTACAGTTTCGTAAACGGCTACTGTCAAAATTTCAGCCGAATCGGACTCGTAGTTTTGTTTTGACCGTGTGTGGAAGCGGGCCAAATTGATCGAATTGCACTACGAACTGCTGCCCCATCCACCGTATCCTCCAGATTTGGTCCCGTGCGACTTTTTGTTTTGTTTCCAAACTTGAAAAAGTCACTCGTTGGGCAGAAATTTGAGTCGAATGAGGAGGTCATCGCCGCCACGGAGGCCTACTTTATAGACCTGGAAAAAACGTATTTTTTCAGATGGATTAAAGAAGTTGGAGCATCGCTGGGTCAAGTGTATCGAGCTAAAAGGAGACTATGTTGAGAAATAAATCGCTACTTTTCCCCAATTTTTGTTTTTTTGTAGGCTAAGTACTCATTGGACTGCCCTCGTATGCCTTTGATGTGTGATTTTTGTTTCAGAGTTTTAGAGCATTGCGCTGTACAATTTTTTGATAATCCGACTTTTATGAATTTTAAAATTATGAGACCCAGTACTATTTTTAAATTTGTTCGTACGTGTTTTTTATGTGTGTGATTTTTTTAATTTTTTTTTTCATGATGTTTGAAATGATTGAGCGTGTTTTTTCCTTCTTTTTCACCGTTTGCAATTTTTTTTCGAATTTCATATGTTCGTGGATTTAAATTTGTAAGCTTATATATTTGGACATGGGAACTGTTTGTAGAATTATCCGATTTTTTTTTGTATTTTCTCTGGTTTAAAATTTTTATCTTATAATTGCGATGCAATCCGTTCATTTTCATACTTTTTTTTTTAAACATACAAAAAAGCAAAATATTTTTGCAAACATGTGCACTCCGGTTAGACGATTTCTCGTCTTAGGAGAGAAAACTTTTCAATAACCATGGTGATTTTTGTCGTCTTTTGTTAAGAGTATAGGGTAAATGATTTTGGTTTGTCCAATTTGGGGTGTTTTTACGCAACTAGTAAATGCAAATCGATTTTTCTTCATGAAAATCACACATAATCGATACGAGTTTGGGTTTGTTGAAAAGCCCCAAGTCTCTAGTTGCTAATACTACCATAAGGTATTGAAATTATTCAAATTTTTATGTTTTTTAATGATTTTCCTTAAAGAAGAATCATGCTCATGGTTTGACCTCCTCTGATCATGGTTTGCCCAAAAAAATGATTATGGTTTGTCCGGTTTTAGAAATCTCCATTTTTGAATGAAAACATTCGAATTCACAATTAGATGTTGCATTTATCATTGCTTGAGTTTACTGTCATCATATTGATTCATTCATAATTTAGGCTTTCTTCAGAATATTTCCTTTTCTTGGGCATTTTAGAAGTGTTCACCTCAACACAACAATGGTGAGCAAGCATGATGTTTACAATATTTATAAGTGTTGTAATCCAGAAAAAGTCTGAATATGTGCCAAATAATCATCTGGTGATCGATTAAAAGTTAGCTCGAATGAGGGGCGCATTGACACAAATAGAAGGTGTATTTTATAGTCCTTTAAAACATGTCATTTCGTAAAAATATACTATCAAACTACTATAAATCATGTAAAAGGCAATTTCATTTATATGTTTCGAAACATTCGAAGGCCTTATTTGACACAGGAGCGCTGAATTAGAGCATTCAAAAAAGTGGGCAAACCATGATCATATTTTCGACTGGACAAACCAAGATTATTTACCCTACATAGGATATCAGTAATTCCACGCCAAACCGATATAGTGGTTCTCAGATTGTCGTTAAAATTGGCAGTCTCGATCCTTATTGCAAAATACTAGACCCGTTAATTTCCTATTTATAGTTTATCATTAAAGCAAATAATAGATGTGGATAAGACCGTACGAATCCCATGGAATCCATGTGCATCATGTTGTTGACTGCATATTGGCCATTGACGCTTATACGTTAGTTTTGGTACGGAAAGCAACAAAGTAGTGTACAAGTGTTGTCATGTGTTATACTTTGTTGGCATGACTAGTTCTGTCCGGGCACTCGGCTCATTCTCCGCCATCTCCTCAACAGGCAGTCACGCTCGGCTTCGGACGGTCTTTGATTATCCCGCGGATGCTTCTGGACACACATTTTGGCGATCCTGTCAGGAGCGAGGATTAAACGGAATAATCGGAGACCACCTATGTTTTGAGAAGTGATCCTTCAGACGCTTTGCATTCCCAAGGACATTTGGTGTGATTCCCACTGTGTGTGTTTGTCTTTTTTTTCACTATAGTTTGTGTGCAAAGGGGCAATGGAACCTTTTAGGGGAACAACTTGAAATTTCGTGCACTGGAATTCTACCGCTGCGACGAAGTCATGAGTGGTAAGTCTGGGACTGGTTCGTTAACGGAAGGCTATGAATAGCAGAACTGTCCTGCCATGGGAGGTATGAAGGTTGTCAGTAAGTAAATACTACGAAAAAAGTATAAATCAAATAGCAGGGTTGGCAGAAATACTAATGTTCCATGTTTAACTGCACACTGAGAGAAATAATTACTAAATGTAACGATTTTTTTTTGGTAAATGCTACCAATCTAGAATCATTTTCTACCGTACTAATAAATATATATGTCAAGCAGAGCCCTGATTTGTAAGCCCAATCCCGGCGAAAATGCACGTATTAGAATTATATCCGTATTATACCTCCGTATTGCCTTATGGCAACAATAAAAATGCTCAACACGCGCTTTTCTCACCAGTCTTCATATATGACAAGATTAAAGTTTACTAATGTTATCGAGTGTCTGTAGTTTTATCTAATTAGACTTAAGTTAAAAATTATGTATTTTCAATATATCTAAATAGTTTAATGATGTACTGCTACATGATGGCTCGCTATCCACTTGAACCTAATTGAATAAATAAAGAAAAAAATGATATCGAGTAAAATATATTATTCACTGATAGGGATGTGGGATAGTTGTCAATATGTACGAAATTTTGTACATTCTACTAATATTTGTCTTACCAAAGGTATTTAGTGATTTTCTATCGAGGATTTTTCTAAGTGCAGGTTGAAATGAATAGCAAAACTGAAACATGTTGCCAGAAACAACGACTTATTCTTCAATTGATGCAGGTCAGTATTTTGGTTGCTATAGAGTAACAACACAAAGTTTTTTTAAATTATGTTTCTATGTTTAGTAGGCGATATGTAAAAAAAAAGTACGGATGCATACCAGTCCCGTGAATCCATTGCATTAATACATATTCTTTCGCAGTAACGCATTGAAACTCATGATCACGGTCATACAATCATAATGACTGCTACTTTGAAGATGAACAAGAAAAACGAACCAATTGGTAACACCAATATGTTCCGTTTTTTAATAAAATAAGGTTAAAATTGATGAATATCCTATAATAAGTACGAATCGGGACGACCGTACGACGAAACGGTAGAACAATCTATGGTACCGTATATGTATGTATGTACCGTATCGGTACAAAAGAAAATGATGATAAAAATGTAGATCGGGGCGACCGCAGAAAAACATGACAACGATGATTTGGTTATAGAAGCGCGGATCGGGAAGACCGTGCAGTAAAGAGGATGAATGGATAAAAATATGCGGATCGGGTCGATCGTACAAACAAGTACGGCGCGGGACGATCGTATGAAGAAATGGTAATAAGATTGCGGATCGGGACGACCGTACTATTTTTGCCCAGTAATATTATTTCCGGATCGGAACTACCGCGGAAAACAATGGTTCGGGACGACCGTATGAAAGACAGGAGGACAATGATGGGAACGTGAACCGGGACGATCATTCGAAACGAAAAAAAGATGAATTAAATTTTTTTCCAAGGAAAGTGCGGATCGGGACGACCGCTCTGCACACAGAAATAGAAAGCAAAAATTCAAGGCTCGATACAAAAATAAAAAAAGAGTTATTGTTTTGAACATTTATTTCATAAACTCAAAAAAAAAACACATATGGTATCACTTGTCTAAATTTCGTTGCTCAAGCCTAAATGCGCTATTTTGATAGCGTTTTGTAACCTCAGCGGAGTGAGTTTGAAATTTAGAAACACTTGTTATATTCAATTTTCCATAGAATTCCGTTTGTTTATTTAATCATCGCAGAACAGGAGCAAGGAGCGGGCTTGAGACCGGAGAGAAGACGAGTCTTGCAAACGATTATTTCTAAAAAGGAATATCGGATGATAAGGGACATGTTGGTGAAAGTGATGATGGTTGCAAAATGTTGCAAGTAAAAAACACTGAAACAAAATCTACATACTTCTGTTATTTTCTTTTTTTTTTATTCAATTTTTTTTCTCGGAGAAGAGAGAAGATGTGTAGCATACCTAGCTCTGGCAACACGGACATTGTCAGTTTAGTGATCAATTGGGTTGGGCACTCGGATTATTCTTCGCCATCTCATCAGATTTTTGAAAAAGAAAAGTTGAGAACGATGCTAAAAGATACTGTGAAACTACTTGGATATTCAATAAATTCAGTGTTTCAGTGCGCTCTGGACAGCGAGCAATCAACCGTACATTTTAATGCTGAGGCTGAAAGTTTATTTGAAATTCCAGCTCTTCTGGTTATTTGAAACGAAAAAAAAATCGAACAGACTCTGAACCAGTAAAAATGCCGCTATCGAATGAACTTCGGACAAATCATACAATTTTGTTTTGACAAAATAGCGGCAGTTTAATTTTCCTTAAGCACGGTTTCAGCACGTTTTTTTAGATTTTTTTTTTTAAATTGTTAAATAAAAAATATATTGGTTCTTGCGATAAAGAGATGTATAAATATTGTATCAAGGCCATACTTGATTAGATATCGCATCACTAAAAGGGGTAAATAATGAAATATTCTCAAATGTCTAAACTTCTGAATTTTGAAGAAAAAAAAATGTTTTTTTTTCTTCAAATTTCTACAGTAGAAAACCTCCCTAAACCTATTAACTTGATAAAATAGCTTTGACTGTTTATTTCGAGTACACTCGTCAGAACGAAACGCAAAAAACATTAAAAAAATTAACGAGTATACTGTCGAGTATATTAAAATATAAAAAAGTATAAAAATCGTAATATTGCCCTGGGTTAGTCAATTTGTTTCACTAAAGAGCAATCAGAGCGTACTTTTTGAAAACTATAACTTTTCAGCGATTCCATAAAGTAGATCTTAGCTTATCCATTTATTCTTATTCGTCATCAATATCTACCTTTATATTTTCCTGCATTTGGGTTTTAGGGCGCACCATCCTAAATTAGGGCAGTTTTTTTGAGAACTTAGCAGTAATTTGTAATTCGCTAACCGCTTGACCGGTTTTTTATCAGTAATCAGCAAATGAATAGTTATTTGAATAATTTTTTACAATAATGTAATATATTGAGCTGCATCTACTCTGAGGCAAAACCTTTAAAAATTTCAATGTCAAATTTCAAGGAGAGAAGTTGAGAATTCATCATAAAATATCAAAGATTCATTAAGGATCAATTTTTCGCTTCAAAGATATTATTGTTTATCTGGTCTTTTACCGATTTTGATACTTATTTTATACAAGGTGATCATAAACCGCTTCGAGGACATCAATACCAAAGCAACCCTGAGCCGTTTGTATCATTTTGAAAAGCTGAGGCTTTTTTACATCAAACATCAATTATCAAAATAAAAAAAAAACAAAAACAAAATAACAAACTATCAAACGTCTAGGTAGGTTTTTATTCTATGGTTGAGATATATTTTATAGAATGAAAATATACCTCAATCAAAAATAAAAAAATATTTTTCTGAAAATTTTTATATTTCGTGTTCAAAAACTTTCAGTTTCCAAAAACCATTTAAAATGAGTCTCTTTAGAGACACCCCAATAATTCATTTAACAATTTTTTTTTCTAAATGGTTTTTACTAAAAATAAACATTGTAGGCGCGATCAATTACCGAGAAAGTTTGTTCAAATATGTTTCATTCGTTGTATCGGTCGAAACCGGTCATTTTTAAAAATAGGTATATTTGGAGAAACCGATAGAAAGTAGAAAAAAAACATATACAGGTTGGACTCGATTATATATTATTCAAAATGATATGATGTATAATATAATTTTGGAGTCGATTCAATACAGTTGAAAATATTATATAAATTTATGTAATTTATATAATTTACAATTTTTTTTATACTTCAAATGTGAGTATTTCAAGCGAAAAATAAATATTTCAATGTTAAAGTGAAAGTCAATTGGCTGTTATGAGTACAGTATAATAAAAATCGCGATTTTGGTATATTCTAGTTGAAAATTCACCAGGAATTGTTTAAACTGATATTGCAGCGAAATTAGGAAAGATAGAAGTTGGTTGTCAAAGAACGAATTGTAGAGCGATTAGAAAGCTTTTTTTTTGATAACACATTCAAGTTTATCATGAAAACTTAAGAATAACATCTTAAAAACCACTAACTTTTAAATTTTTCACTTCTAAGATGTTACTTAAATCCACTAATTTGAAGGTTTTATAATTGTATCCTGTATAACATTTTCTCATCTTTCAAATGGAATCAACAGTATTGTCCTACGTAGCGTATTTTTTTAATGAAAGCCAGTTTAAGACGAATATAGCCTGAAATAGAGAAAAAAAATCAATTTCATTGTCATTGTTGGATTTTTTTCATCAAATATGATTCTCTATCACCTTCTGAAAGAATTCGGATTTTTTATATGAGAAAGGTATTTTATGACTTGAAGGGGATGAATCATGAATTCAATTTTCATTTTTAATTTTTTTAACACAAAAGAAGACTTTTGTGTTAAAAAAATGAGAAAGATAACAGTGAAAAACCATTAAAAAATATTTTTTTGACTCGATTATATACAGGATTTGATCTTATACAATGAAAAGAAATCGGAGACTGTATGTATATAATAGAGTTTGTACTGTAACTCAAAAGCAAAAAAAAATATACCTTGCTCAATTTTTGATATGTTTTGTCAAAATGTCTTTGATTTCCGAAAATGTTCTTAACAGCTGCGGTTTCTTTGGTTTCGATACCTCAACAACCAAAACATAATTTGTAAGGTTTCGATTAAGAGTAGAGATTCGAAATGCAATTTAATATTTCTCACTCAAATACCTTTCATTTGCTGAAAGCTTTGAGATAATGATAATGTCTTCGGTAAAAAATAATATAGTTGACAGAAAATATTTTTTTAAATTAATCAGTTGGTATGTTAATAACACAAAATATTGTGGAATTCAGCTGTATTTGGAGAAAGTTCCGAAAATAATTAGTCCTGAATAAAAACCCCTGTTCATAATTAATAACAGAAATATACTGGGTTGTACAACGAACTCAATCAATCTTAACTCATTTAGTAAAATGTTCGATATTAATCTAGAACCTGGTTCGCTCACACCATAATCAACTCCTCCGCTCAGACAGCACCGATCCATCTTCCTTCAGTCAATCAGCCTGCGCCCGGTAGATTCTGATGCGCGCGTATCCACCCCAAACAGGTGACCAAATTTAGAAACGAACGTGTTATTAGTTTCATGATCGCATCATCACAAAAACAGATGTCTCTATCTGGGTCTGGGATTCCATTTCAGGCATCTAATTATCTCTTTCGTCTCTCGGTCTCGGTGCATTGTATTCAAAGTGCTCCTCCATATCCACTGGTTTGGGGCTTCACTCTGGGTTTTAACTACAACAGTTGTCGTGTCCCCGCGTCGCTCAAATAAGGCCTAATGGCACTCGCTTAACGTATTAATTTATTAGCGAGCATACTTAGTCTGATACAAATTATGCAAATACCCAGCGAGCGAGTCGAAAAACGCACACCAGGCGTCGATTCCGCACTCGGATCCTTTCTCCATCCCTCCCCATCCAGCGGATGGGACGGAACATGTTCTCTTTCGCCGGAAAAAAGGTGCAATTATACCTCCCCGCTTCCCAAGGGGGGGAGATAAAGAAGAGTCTCATTAGCATTCTGCATAATTGGAATAATGTCATTAGAGGCCTAGCCGGGCGCTTTGCGCCTCGGCGATGACACTGCGCACTACTGGAGTGCTGCGGAGTACCGGGAGCGAATCCGAGGCCCATTCGGTGGTCATTAGATGGAATATTTCATCTTTGGCGCGGTATCGAATGTGGCGCTGCTTTTCCGCGCCGGCGCGAAACTATTTCTGCCGCTTGTTTTGTGAAGGCATCCCGCTGATTCGAGTGCGATTGCCCAAGCTAAGCCATTTAGTCGATTTGAAAAGCGTTGTACTTTTGTGAAATAATGGTATCAAATGGCGGTGGAGAGCAAGGAAAAAGCGATACAAAGCTGCATAATACGGCACACAGATAAAGATGAATCGGGACTCCGGGGAGCTGGGAGATGGAAATGGGGAGCGCAAAAAAAAAAGCTTCGAAGGAATTCCATTTAACATATGCACGAATAAATGAACTACTCGTTCGCTTTCGAACACGCGAGAAGTACCGATATTGTGCAACGGGTAGACCACCCACGACGGCAGCTTCCACTGCCAACGTATCAGGCGAGGGACTTTGACCGATCGCTACCACGGGTTCACCGGTCCGAGCGAGACACGGCCTTTCGAACCACAACCACCCCTACCACTACCTCCCTCATCATCACTTTCAAATCTCGTTAGCCTAGCTCGCGTGGTCAGTCAGACTGATTAGCATATTAGTTGTAACACCTGAGAATAGCGGCGAGCGATACGCGCGATGTGATTGGTTGGACATCTCGAATGAAGGCGTTTTGATCCGGCCAATAATGGGCTAGTGTTCGCTATTATCAGAGGTAGCGGTGGGGGCAGAGATGGTGTTGTTGCTGGGAGGACCTACGTCGTGAAGAAAACTAATGATATGAAACCAAATGCGTGGAGATAAATCCAACATGTTTTTTTTCGTTTTTAGAGAATCGTCCCTGGTGCGTGAGTATATAAATAGATGGCCCCCGATTTGGGCGGTATTTAAAAGCGACTCAACTGGTTACGGTTGTCAGGTTCGGATTTGTTCGGATTATGCCTAGCTTGAAGAAAACTAGGTCAAACTAGAGAGAGGCCATCCTGTGAATAATTAAATGAAAGCAGTACCAAACTTCAACTTTTTTTTACAAATTGTATTCTCTATCACCTCATGAAAGTTTAGTAGAAATTATACAGTAACGTCTCGATTGTACTCTCTCGAATTTATCACTGAAAATGTATATCACTTGTTTCGAAACATTAGAAAAAAAAGTTGATGTGTCTGAGCCTGGGGGTACGGACGGGATCTTGACATAGGACTGCAATTGTGTATAGTAAAGGGTGTGTCACATCAAATTGCATCACGGAAAAAACGCTGTAGAAATTTAATTTTTAAGAATTATATCTTAAGCTTTCGCTTATAATCAGATAAGAGTGTATAGATCACATTGGCCATGCTTCACTGTCAATTTTTCGTAAATTTGGAAAAATGTCGTCGAACGAAAAAGAGCGTCGTGAATTAATCCTGTGCACTCATTTCGAGAATCCGGAGTTGTCACATCGGGACATCGGTAAGATGCTGGGAATCGTCCAATCCACGGTCAGCAGAGTACTAAAACGATACTTCGAGAACCTAACCATCGACCGGAAGGTGAAGAACGGCAAAAATGGATGCTCCGTCAGTGAAAAAGATCACAAGCGCGTAGTTAAGCAGTTTAGACGTGATCCGAGAAGTTCGGTCCGTTATGTCGCCAATATGCTCAATTTGTCAAGTTCATTCGTCCAGCGGACCAAGTAGCGGGAGGGCCTGCGTACATACAAGGTTCAGAAGGCTCCTAACCGCGACGAAAGGCAAAACATGGTGGGGAAGACGCGAGCCCGGAAGCTGTACACCGAAATGCTGACGAAGCCGCATTGCCTGGTAATGGACGACGAAACCTACGTCAAAGCGGACTTCCGTCAGCTGCCGGGCCTGTTGTTCTTCTCCGCAGAGGACAAATTCAGCATTCCGGAGGAGATTCGCAAGCAGAAACTATCCAAGTTTGCCAAAAAGTACATGGTGTGACAAGCGATCTGCTCTTGCGGAAAGCGGAGCGCCCCCTTCGTGATGACCGGCACGGTAAACGGGCGTGTACCTTAAGGAGTGCTTACAGAAGCGCTTACTACAACTATTGAAGCAGCACGAGGGCCCGACCATCTTCTGGCCGGATCTCGCTTCGTGCCACTATTCAAAAGACGTGTTGGAGTGGTACGAAGCCAACGGAGTCACCTTCGTGCCAAAGGAAATGAACCCGCCCAACGCGCCGGAGCTTCGCCCAATAGAGCAATATTGGGCGATTATGAAGCAGGCCCTCCGGAAGAACCCAAAAGTTGTCAAATCGGAGGCGGACTTCAAGAGAAAATGGATTTCTGTTAAAAAAAAACTACAACCTGATGTTGTACAGATCCTTATGGACGGGGTAAAGAGGAAGGTGCGAGCATACGGGCTTGGGCTCGAAGTATGAATAAAAAGAAAATGCCAAAAGTTGTTTAATAGTTTTTATTTTACTGTCTAAAATTTTCAAAAGGTTCGGTCTACTGGGCGAATTTCTACAGCGTTTTTTCCGTGATGCAATTTGATGTGACACACCCTTTAATTGCATTTGAATTGATTTTTCTCGTTGTTCAAAATCTGTATCAACAGCCAGTTAAAAATGGTAATACCTACACGATAAAACGTGAATTGAGCACGAATTGACTGGACAACAACCTGTACTCCAATCTAATAAAATCTCTATCATCATTTAACCTTTTGAGCCAGACTCTCGTCAAATCTTTGGGAAGTAAAGACTGAAATCATCCAATATCATCTTCAAGACCATTCCTAGATCATCCCTCCATTGATTATGACAACTGATAAATGCCTATTGTCGGCAAATCGAGAATAATTCATAATACGCATCTAATCACAATGTGAGCTAACGCCGAATTGTAGGCAAAAATATTGCTCGTTGCGTTGTGGGGGAAAACGAGTGGCTAGTATAATCGAAAAAATATATAATTGTCAAATTGTTAACTTTTTTTTACTATATTCACTGCTCATGTCTTAAGCAAAAAAATAAAAATGCTGGATAAATTTCCTGTCTAATGTCTGTCTAATACAACACAATATTTGTCGCAATAACGATTTTGAGTAATATGCGTTTGAAAACTCTTAATGAATCGTTACATTTTTCATAAAGTTACCCCCCTATAAAGAAATCAAAGACATAGTCCTATGTCAAAAAAGTTTTCTTGTATTCATGTCGCCTCTAGTGATCAGTCGTATCCACCAAACATTTTAATAACTGTGTAATTTGTAGCGTATACTGCCTATTTATTTTGAAATCCCCTCATATGTTTTCATAAGCTCAGAATCAACAACTATTGGTGATTCTGAGCAACATTTTCTTTGATTATGTGAAATGAGAAACACGGCCTATACAGTTTCCCCTGATGAAACCGTGGAGAAGGCACAAGGGAACATCGATAAAACGTACACATTTTCAATGTGCAAAAATTCATTTCAGAATCGATTCTAAAAGTTTCATGAAGAAATAATTAAATAATCTTGTCAAACTTACAAGTTCACAGATGTCATTTAGTGGTCTCGGTATGGGTTCCTGAGTTTCAATTAGGGTATTGGAGTTTTCTTAAAAATAATCTCGTGTTTTTCGTGCTTCAAAATGTACACATACATTGAAACATGCAAAACATTAGTTTGCTGATGAATAAAAATGCGAATGTTTATTTCAAAATTCAACGTCAATATTTGGTTTTATTATGTTGATAGCATTGCATTGTTTATGATATATTGATTTGAGTTATATGATTTGATTAATATGAAATGCATTCAATTAAAATAGTTTCGAAAGTTCACAAAGACTTTCATGGAGGAAAACGGAAGCAACCTGTTGTTCTTTAGACTGTTTTTTTTAAATATTGAGGATGCGGATCAAGGAATGTTATTGGGCCTTTCATTAAGTTTTTATTCGTCATTTGTTTTGCAGCAAACCGGAAACGTATGATGAAGAGTTCTCTGCCTAAGTGTGGAGCCGGATTTACATACATACAGCGCAGACGAGAGCGG
The DNA here is from genome assembly GCF_029784135.1 of Toxorhynchites rutilus septentrionalis. NCBI lineage: Eukaryota > Metazoa > Arthropoda > Insecta > Diptera > Culicidae > Toxorhynchites > Toxorhynchites rutilus. The sequence goes on along the minus strand of NC_073746.1, from coordinate 26,969,149 downwards.
CTTATACTTAAGAGTCATTCCATCGACAATGTACATCGACAGAGACTCGTGAAATGCTTCTTCGGCCGAATATGAATAAGAAGCGCTTCACATGGCCGTTTGCAAACATGTATGAAAGTCCTGAGCTTTCATGAATCATCGGATTTTTAGTAGCCTTGACGATATGTCTGTTTACGAAGAAGCATCGAGAAATCCGCGGATGATGCAAAATGTTTTTTTAAAGACTGGTTTATCAATCTTCTTGTTCTTCGTATGATACATTTTTTGAAGCCTGATTGAGTCATATTTAACGCCGACCTTATTTTCGATAAATTACTGGCACATTACAGTGCAGAGATACTATGAACGGATAATGGAGTTATAGTAGTATAACGTAGTATGTGATACAGATAGTGAAAGCTCATCAGAAATTTCCAAGATAATCTGAAATACATTAATATTTAATACACGATGTTCTGGATTCCTCACGAGTAGGAGCCAGTGTTGCCACACGTATAGATTTATCTGGAAAGGTATAGATTTTTTCGTTTTTTTATTACAGATTACATAATGTTGTACTAAAGTACAGATAGGTACAGATTTTTTAAATTTATAACACGTTGGTCAAGCAGATGAGCAGATGAATACCGTGCCCCAAAAGTGAAATTGCGCCATGATGAAATTACTGTAGCAGAAAATACACATAAGAATGATTACAACAAAAATGGGATGCCTCAAAAGAATTGAACTTCGCCGGCATTTTCGCATTTTCGACGCTTCAATGGTAATTTGTCATTCCTCGGTAAACGTTGAGTGAACCTTCTCTGATTATAACAATAACATAAGCCTCTAAATCGACTCGGCAACGACCCAATGAACGCAATCTAAGCATTCGTGAGGAGCTCGAAACTTTTAACAATTAACAGTAAGCAGTCTAGGTTCAGCAAGAGTATGTATAAGTATCATCCAACATATTAAAAAGTACAGATGAGGAAGGTTCTTTGCTCTTCCAGTATAGATGAAAATATGCAACCCTGGTTGGAGCCTGTGCCGGAATCTGTCAACTAGAAGTCTTGGCAAATGGAGTACGTGGAGACATTGGGTGATGATAAATATGATTTATCCGTATTACAAGAACTTCATTGCAAATGAAATTATTCAACTGGATATAAACCATGAAGAAGAACCAGCATTTTAGATCCTACAAGATAACGAAAACGCTGAGAAAGTACTCAACCCATTAGCTGATATTCACTCTTGCACTTGGAACCAAGATCCTGAGGAAATCCTCCGAATTTCCTGATCCTGAATATGGGGTGGAATACTTCATCTCGTCAATTGTTGAAGCTCCATTCCAAGATGATAAAACTTTAGCGAATTCATTTCTGTATAGTGAAAACTAGGCGAGATAAGCCAATAAAAAAAAGTGAGAGACGGATTAATCGGTGGTAAATTTGATAAATATGTTTTGTTTTGGCGAAGGATTACGTCTTTCGGGAACATATTGGAGTACAAATTGAAAATCGAAAATCGAGCACATCGTGAAAATTGTCCAATTTCAAATGCTTCTTGCTCAGTCATTTCCTGATGGATTGATGAAATTTTTGCGTCAATCGATTCCGGCCCTCCATAACAATTTTTTATATTGAAGAAAATAATATATGTCATGAAACTAACTATCGAACAATTGAAAAATCTCAGCCCCTATCCTAACGGAAATACCCACTTCTGATTGGTCGAAATTGGACATTGCGGCGGGTCCCTAACAGAGGCATCTAAACCAAGCTGCCTGGGGGAACTCGACATTGCAAATACATGAAAGTAGGGGAAACTTTTGTTCCTACCGAAATGTGTTCCCTAACAGAGACATCAAAACCAAATCATTATCAAATAGTTTAACGATGTAATTCTTCAAACATATCCATAATCAACAGATAGCCTAACGGAATCATACGTCAATTATGCGGTCGTGTCTCGAACACAACTCTCCTGTACCTTTTTAATGAGGTTTGACTACCGTTCCGAATCATATTTCGGACACGTTGTAATAATAACTTCAAATGCTTAATGCCCTGATGATGCCCGTTTCCGTTTCAAGTGATCGTTCTCGTTGATCTGACGGCTTTTTTCCAGGTCTTCGCTTCCGATCAACCGTCAGAAGTTCTTCGAACCGTTTCATGATACCAGACACCTTGGAAATCGCGATTCGTATTTTTTTTTCCGATGGCACGATGCGACAGATCCTTATTCTCGAAGTACTCGTGCGAAACTTTTTCGCGCACGCACTTTTCGTTGCCATTTTGAAAACTTTTGCGTTTTGGAATGAACTGACAGAGTGAAAACAATACACATCAAACTATGTCTACGCAAATTTTTATCAAGTTTACCTAACGTGTAGCACCCCTTTATAAATAGAATTAATAAGATATTTGTTCCAACTAGAATGTAGAATGGGTTCATATAGGATTTTCAAATAAGAATATCGGAATTTTCCATACAAATGGCACATTCCATAAATCATAGGATATAACGGTAAAGAGATAGAGAGTAGGTTAGAATAGACAAACTGCGCCTGTGGAGTTCAGTCGGTTAGAATCGAGATTACGAATGTTTCGTTAAGAGAATTTGCAGTATAAAACGACAGTCTGAAGTCACAGCTTGAAGGAAAAAGTACTTTTTTTAGAGGAAAGAAAGTGCCTTAGACCGCTCGGGCGGCTGTTCAAACGGATCAAAAGTTCAAAATAAAAAGCAATTTGAGTGTGTGCGGAGTAAAGTAGTGCAGAATAGCAATCAGATTCACAATACACTGTTAAAAATTAGGTTGGAAACAAATTTAAAAAACCTGCAAGGGCTCCAACATCTGAAAACTACCAATTGTTGATGAATGATTTTAAAAATTAATTTTCTATTTCTTTTACTTGTTTTCTCAGTGTACATTATTTTGATAACTGTGATACTGCAGTGACCCTCTCCCACGAATAGAACATCTCAGATAATTTCAAAATGAATAAGTAATTAAGATAGTTTTATAAAATTTTATATTTTTTATTTTATTATATTTTTTTATATTTTTTTAGATAATTTTATTAAAAAAAATATATAAAAAATGATAAAAGTATACTATTAAAAAAATACGAGAAATCGCTGATGCATTTGAAACGATGCATTCAGCAGATGCGAGGAAAAAAAAAATAGGGTTATTCAATTCTGTAAGAACTGTTTATTCTGTTTTGAAAACACAATCATATCTCCCATACTTCAATTGTATGAACAGGGAAAGATGGGGAAATGTACTTATCGATATTTTAAACAGGTTTGGTTTCAAATTTCACAAACACACTTTAAAGTGGGATTTTTAGAAAAAGTGATAGATTCAGCCATATATGTCTACAGCCAATTTAACAAGAATGTGTCCATCAATCGCAATCATAGCTTTTGAATGGATCGAAGGGCTGGAAAACCGGGAATTCTTTCCTGTAAGGGCATGCATGTATTGAACTTACTTGAAAGTTCAGAAGTAACTGAAAATGTGGGATACAATTACATGATCAAATATATAAATGCGAGAAAAATTAATGGAAGAGCAATACACACTCTTCTAATACATAAAAGAATAAATGAAAGAATAAACAAGGGGATATTAATAATTATGCGGATATGCGAGGAAATATTTTCAATGTAGCTTGAAGGCTCTACAATGTTGATCGATAAGACTGTTTGGGAATTTTTATGGAGATATGATAATTTTATTTTTCATTTGGAATTGCGGAATTTCAGAATTGAGGGAGTTGAGATAAATAAATACAGATATCATAGCAAATGAAGAACACACAAAAATTGAAATAATATACAATAGTTATATATAAAAATAACCTCACAGACCAATTTTAGAGGAAACTCTTCTAGTTTTCCCTAAAACTCATTGAGTAGGGGGAGATGCAGTGACCCTCTCCCACGAATAGAACATCTCAGATAATTTCAATATGAATAAGTATTTACAATAAGAAAGATTCCTACTGAAGATAGAGGAGAATCCAACCAAGGATTTTCCAACAGGAACGATGGAATTTTCCATACTGTGCAAGTTGAAAATTCCCTACATATAGCAGGTAGCCAGTAAGTTAGTTCTAACGTTTTTAGAGTTCTGTACATCCTCACAGAGGGATCGAGGATTAGAGAGAAAAAATAAATCAGTTGATAGTTGATCATCGAGAAGAACAGTTGTTTCTCTCGATAGAACAAAAAAGAAAAGTGCCCCAGACCGCTCGGGCGTTACAATACTATGATATACAACTTCGACAAAGACAGCATATCGATCCATTAATCTATATATATAAAAATCTCGTGTCACGCTGTTTGTTACCGAACTCCTCCGAAACGATTTTGAAGAAATTATACTCAAAATACTTGGTAGGTATGATAATAGGTTGTAAACTATATATGATACCGGTAGGATACCGATAACTATACATTTAATACCGAATAGGGTGGCTCTATGCAGAAAAAAAGATCTGGATATTTTTTTTTCAAAAATTTGACTTCATACCATACATATAACCTTAAATGTTGACCCCAATTCCCTATTTTTAATTGCGATTTTATTATTTTTGTGTCAAAAATATTCTAATAATTTAACCGTTGTTCGTTTTTTTCAACGAATTCATTTAAGTTTTTCAATGACTGATGGCGTAACGCCCGCTTCATTGAACATCCACAAATACACAAGTAACATCAATTCATCTAAAGCAGGGAGCATCTCCGACGAGCTGGACGCCTTTTTGAATGAACACAATGAGTTATCGAAATTCTTCAAACCACATTTGCTCGGATTACAAAATGACAATCACGCTATTGCCATCAACCCTGATAAAACATCAGCTGGAGAGCACGTGTGTAGATCCAAAGCACAAGCGCTGCTGGAATCATGATAGCACGGTGACACGAGAAATTTAATGCGAAGAAAAAACAATAATCTGGAATTCATCGTTGACACACACCGTTCATACGACCCTCGCTATGTTCTTCTTCAATGGCACTAACGTTCCCAAGGTTTGCCTTCTCAACGTAGTACTACTTGCGTCATTTTTATTAGTAAATAGTTGAGATTTCGATGACGAACAATACGCCTTGAATGTATTCCGGAGTGGCAAGCTCAAGAATACGCGTGACTACAGTGCAAGTCAGAAGGGTTTCTTTAACGAAAAATCTTTTGCATAAACATTAGACCAACGAGACCCTGTCACAGATACTTAATTCATTATGAACATCATTTCTCATTTTGATTTAATATTTATGAACATGCGACGAAACAAACAGAGGGCGCGCTCGAAGGATTTTTATGTTTATCATATGGTGATTTGACAAGGTCAAGAAACGCCAATTCAAGATATCGTAAGCTGTGCCAACAATTTATGGTCGACATATACGCGAAAGTAGAGATTGAACGACTGAAATTCTTACTACACAATCAACAAAAGCGGTGCGAGGAATAATACATTCACTTGTGAGACACTATCATGAGCAACGCCGACACAGCTTTAGTTATAGCCAGGCCAAAGCGCAATGCATTGTCATGACATTGCGCATGTGTTCAAATACAAAATGAAGTTCGATCGTATTCGTCCCCACATATTGTTGGTTGTATTCTGTTGAATGGAAAAAGCGCAAGTTTGCATTCTGTTCAAGCTCAAGTCCAATCGAGTTGAGCAAATGTGACAACCTTGCCACGCAATTCGACGTAATCCACATTGGTCTCCATGTTCCATTTCTATGAAGCAAAAATAGTAATGGTTTTTCGGGTGGAATAAACACGCAAAATTTAGCATTCAAACACATGCAACACAAATTTAACATCCAAACGAAATCGAATAATAATTTTCATTCAAATTTCAACCATTCAGAATTATTTCCGGAATTATGCCGATCAGATAGAGAGTAAATTGAACCACAAATACGGATGACTCATTTTGACCATTGTTTCGCGGCAAGGCGAACGAATTTAAGAGTGTAAAAGTCGATTTCGATCGAATTGTAAAATCCGATCACTCATATGCATATATGAATATTGAGTTCTGTAAATCGGTGAAGTGTAATAAAACATCCATGAATAAAGGAAGCAATATGGCTGTGTTTCAAACTTAGATTACCGATGTGAATACTCCTCGATTGAATGACAACGATAAAATAACGCGATTCCAAACAGGCCGATTAATCAGCTCCATTGAAGTTAGCTGGCGTATCGCTGTTTTCCAATTTATGAACGAGACCGAGCTGTTATAAACTAAGCCATGTTGAAAATCACATGCACGTATTTTCTAACAAGGAGACAGCAATACATATTGATTTTCTATATTTCATTTTTTCTACTTTACGACAAACTTATATTACTTTTTTCAGTTGACGTTTAATTTTTAAGAGATCAAACATGTCAGTTACGTTAATGAAATACACCAAGAAACATCATATAACCTTTTGTTCAAATCATTTAATTGGTTTTTTTATCGGTCACATTCGATTTATTTTGAAGATCGTTAAAATATTCAAATACATTTACAATACATTAGTGTGTTTTATTCAACACCCAAAATATTCACTAGAAATAATGTATGCAGAACAACGTTTGCCTGGTCAGCTAGTATGGATTATATTTATATTGAATCAAGCCTACTTTCTTAAAAGGACCAATGTGATAATGGATGTTATATACTTAAAATATTATATTGCCAAAATGATGTGTTTGACCGATATGAATACGTTAACAAAGATAAACAAAACAGCATTACGGTAACATATACAGCATTGCGTAACATATACACTGTTAAAAAATTGGTTTTAAAAGGAATTTGAAAAAACGTCCAAGAAAGTTCACCTTTTTGAGGGTGGGGGGGAGGACTGCCATAGAAATGAAACACAATTTTTTGCATGACACAAGAACTAATCAAGCAAATAGAACCAAATTAGGCATATGGAGGTTTTATGGCCCCCCCCCTCCTCTAAAATGAAACATAAATTACAGGGGGCGTCTTTATTCTATCATATTTTCTGTATGAAACATTTATTCCATGTAACGGAGAAACATGTTATTTGCAAGTGGTTGAGAATCTTGAACGAGAATTGTGTCTGTAAAGTAGTTTATGGTTTATGGTTACATATTATTTACAGTTTAAGTGTTAAGCCTGAAGGGCCCGTCAGCTTTAATATATAAATTATTTTCCTATGACCAACATAGATTTTTCATTTGGAAGGTATTCTAACCATGTATACATCTCTTCTCAATAGGAGATATAGAGCTAATTTAATGAAAAGAAAATTTGATATCCTACCTAACTAATCCTAACTTAAACTAAACTATACTGAACTAAATTGCCAGATCATTGATGATGCGATGATCAGATCTTTGGCAAGATTCTCTGAACCTAGCCAGAATAATTATTTTTCTCTCAACCAACATTTGAAGACCAGCCAGACGATGGATCTCAGTGTTTCTAGTTCTTGGAGGACTGTCAAGTATCATCCTAAGTAGTTTATTCTGGACAACTTGCAATTTAGTATGATGTATTTTTGCGCATGACTCCCAAACCGGCAAAGCGTATTCTATCAACGGAAGTATTATTTGCTTGTGTATAGCAAGCTTGTTTTTGATGGACAATGACGATCTCCTATTGATCAGTGGATATAAAACTTTCTTGAGGATATTACATTTATTAATTATTTTGTCCATATGGGGACGGAATAGTAAATTGGCATCGATTGTTAGACCCAGGTAAACCACTTCCCTCGACCATTCAATGGGAGTGTTATTGAGGCTGACATACACATCATTAGGCGGAACAAGCTTATGTGATCTAGAGTGTGGGAACAGAATGGCCTGTGTCTTAGCCGCATTGATACAAATTTTCCAGCTACTGAAATAGCCGGACAAAACATCGAGGCCCTCCTGCAGTCTTCTCGTTAGAGCACGGATCACTCGACCCTTATAGATGATGGCAGTGTCATCGGCGAATAAAGACAGAATACCACCACCTGGAAGGGGAGGAACATCTGATGTGAAGATGTTAAACAGGATAGGTCCTAGAACGCTACCCTGAGGAATCCCCGCATCTACTCTGAACGTATCAGAATAAGAAGTCCCCAGAAAGACCCTGAAAGATCTGCCCGCTAAATAGCTACTGACGATCTTCACAAGGAAGATCGGAAAGTTGTATCTATGAAGCTTGGACACAAGGCCATCATGCCAGACATTGTCGAACGCCTTCTCGACGTCCAACAATGCCATCGCGGATGTTTTTGAAATGCTCTTGTTCCGCCTAATGATGTTAGTTACCCGTGCAAGCTGATGTACAGATGAGTGACCTTTTCTGAATCCAAATTGTTCCTGAAAGATGACATCATTTTGGTTTGAGAACTCCAGTAAACGACTGACAATCATCTTTTCGAATATTTTCGAGATGGAGGATAACAGACTGATTGGGCGATAGCTTTTGGCATTGGTGGGATCTTTGCCATGCTTGAGAATTGGAATAACTTTAGCTGACTTCCATTGAGAAGGGAAGTAGCCAAGCTCCAAGCACTTATTGAAGACTGCTGTCAGGTGATTAAAGAAGTTAACACTCAAGTTTTTCAACTCCAGATTGACCACTCCATCGACTCCAGCAGCCTTCATGTTTTTGGTGGATATTATGGACGCTATCACCTCATCAGCTGATATTTTTGAATCCTCTGATAAAACTATTGGTTGTTCTGCAATCCTAGCTATGTCCTCTACTACTACAGGCTCGTGTGGACTGATCATGGTGCGACCAAGAATGTGAGAGTTCACGAAGTGCTGACCTATGGCATTAGTCTTTTCAACTGGAGTAATGAGTAGGCAAGAATTCGAATTCTGATTAGGAGAGGAAAGTGGAGGGATGGGTCTCGGCTTATTTTTTAAAATTTTTGCTAGTTTCCAGAAAGGCTTTGCACAGTCTGGAAGCGAGCGGAGATGATTTGAAAATCTACTATTTATGAGATCCATCATTCTGGCATGGATAATCTTTTTGAGACGATTACAACTTGTCTCCAAACGAGGGTGGCCCGTACGCTGGTACTGTCTTCTAATTGTATTACGGAGCCTGATAAGCTCTTTGGTTGTACTGTCTAGGTTCAGAGAATTACTCACCAGTTGAGGTGTTGGTACATATTGGTCACGAGACCGGGTTATCGCATCATCAATCCGTTGCAGACACTGATCGATGTCATCTATTGTCTCCGGCATGGCAGCATAATTAACGAAGGAGTCGACACACTGTTGAAACCTTGCCCAGTCGACACGGTGGTAGTTGCGTCGGTAAAACTGGGTTCTATTAACAGAAGAACCCACTTCGACCACCACAGGATAGTGGTCAGAACTGAGCTCCTGATAAACGACAGGATCAGAGATGTTCATCATGTTGGTTATGAAAATATCGATGATAGCGTGAACACCAGACCTAGTATTTAACCTGGTGGGAGTATCTGGGCTCAGGATCGTATAGAGACCTTCCTCAAGTCCTTGCTGGATAATGGAACCGTTGACGTTACGCCGGAAGTTGCCCCAGGCCTGGTGCTTTGCGTTGAGATCGCCAACAACGATGTACTGACCTCGTCGCCTAGTCAGTTTGATGATGTCTTGATGAAAAGCTTCAGCCGACCCGTCGCTAAGAGTGGAATGTTTGGAGCAGTAGGCTGCTATGATGGTGATTGGGCCGGCGGTAGAATCCACTTCGACACCGATGGCCTCGATCATCTTGAGCTGAAAGCTTGGTAGCAGGCGACATCCAATATTGCCTCGCAGCGCGATGGCCACTCCACCACCTCCAGAATGGATCCGATCAAGTTGTACGAGGCGAAAATCGGGGATGTAAATATTCAGGTCTGGCTTGAGATGCGTCTCCGTGATGATGGCAATGTCAATTTTCTTCTCATTAAGGAAATCAGTAAGTTCAATATTTTTGTTCCTTACAGAACAAGCATTCCAATTTAGGATCTTGAGAGTGTCTTCAGGGTCCATATTTGTTCACGAAATTTAGCAGCACTCTAGTTGCAGCATCAATTTGATCTTCCTTGGAACGGCAAATGCGCAGCTCTCTGTACATATCCCAGACGAACACCATCATTTGGTCAGGTGTAAATAGGGAGTCATCATTCGACGGAAGGACTGAGGTGGCGTTGGTACTTGGGGAACCCCAGGATGAAGTTGGATTTAACTGCACTGGCTGGACAGCAGCTGCGAGTCGTGATTGAACGGATGTGGATTGTTGAGGAATATCCTGTCCATGATTCAGAGGGAGTGGCATCAGATTTGGTACATTGTGTCGGAGAGGAGGATAATTCTCGATTGTCATCGAGGGAGGCTGTCGTCTTGCACGCCTGTGATGGTTTTTTGTGGACGCTTGTTTGCGAATATTGATGAATTCTTCTCTCTTGGGGCAGGCACGGTTGTTTCATTCATGTTCGGCACCCCGCAATTAGCGCATTTTGGCTCAGCATTTGCTTCCATCCGATCACATTTTGATGTTTCGTGAGAACCAGCACATTTTCCACAACGTGATTTCATGTGACAGTTCCTAGAGCCATGGCCGAAGGATAAACAATTTTCACATTGTATCACATCGCGTTTCTTCGGACGGTAATGCTCCCAATCAACAATAACGTTGAAAAGCGATTTAATTTTTCGGAGATCAGTCATGTTAATAGAACCTTTCTCTAAGTGTGCCAATTAGAGCAAATCTCTATAATTTTTGCCTTCAACACGTTTCATGGGAAAAACTTTTAACGGATTGAGCTTAACTTTTTTCAGCTCGCTGATGATTTCCTCTGAAGAACATTCCGGAAGGCCACGAATTACCACCTTCAGTGGCTTGTTCCCTGGAGCATCATAGGTGAAATATTCATACTTATTAGTTTGAAGATATTTTGCCGTTGTATCGAAGTCTGGAACAGTAGAACAAATGATTTTCGTGCCTATACTGCACGGAGCGTTGCAATTTCCTTCGTGGTAGTAAAGAGCGGTGGAACTTTCACTTTTCTCGGTATCGACGACTCGCTGGCAATTGGAACCGACAGTTCAGCAAAATGGTTACTCGCTAGAAGTCTAGAATTGGGATCCTGTGAATCGGCATCATCACTTCGCGGTCTTTTTGAGCCGCTGGCCCGTTGTTTTGATGCACTAGTCTCTGCATGTCGGTAGGTGGCCTAGCGCCGGAGAAATATGAGACGGAACCGAAATCGCGGGGGAAAAACACAGTGCAATTTGCACAACTTATAAAACAAACGAAACGCGATTGAAAATCGAACAAGTTTAAACACGTCTGGCTCACACGAGTGGCAGACGGAGAATGAGAATTGTGTCTGCAAATAATCTGATATTATAATGATGAGTTTTGTTAGAAATACTTGGAATTTAATAGTAAAAGGGAAATTCAACGGGTTTGATTAGAAGATTGACACCATATTGATCAAACAACCCGTTTTGGCGTTATAGTTTATTTTCTGAAACCATAACATCTTAGTAGGAACACTTTCCACAAATTAGTCGTGATCGTATTAAACACTAAATAAAACCGTTAAATGACATCGTACCTAGTGCCAAACAAGTTGCCAAAGTTTCAGCTGAATCAAAAATATGAAATAAAAAAAATCTTCGAAAAATCGAAAATCAAAAATTCAAAAATGTGAATGCCTCGTGTGTCTAAGTATACCAGGATGAATGAAATGATATCAGTTTCATATTGTCATGTCGGAACATTAGGTAAAAAACAAAATGATGCAGTGCCTGATGAGAAAATATCGAAAAAGTGTCATTAGAAACGAGGAGAGGGCAGGACTTGAGAAAGGAACACGACCCGAAATAATTGATAAATCTTCGCATTACCGATTCAGTGCAACGAGGGCACGTCAAATCGAGTTTCTGAACACAGAAAACCATCAATTTTTGACCTTACAGCTGAACACGAACACAATCGAATTCAAACAAGCACGACATTCCTCGCGTCGAAGTGTTCGCGCATTCATTAATTTCGACACAAATTGGCACCCTCCTAATTGTCAGCGGCTACCCACGCTGATAAATACTTGCGCGTTGTACAGTCGTCTGTCGTCGAGATCGTTCGTCACCTCGCATCCCTCGACTCGATCATCCGATCGTCTAGGCGCAGAATCTTTACTTCCTCGAGCCTCGTCACTCGGCGCGAATCCGCAATAGTAATAAAGTTTTATGAAAGTGACAACTAACAAATGATGACATTTATTGCATTACATTTACATCAAATCGTATATAAATTCAGCACACCACAAAGCAGCAGCGGGCAGAGAGTGCGCACTCTTGTTTGATTCGTGTTCATCATCAGCCGAGAGCTTGCGCCGACTCCTGATGCTGCAGAGCCGAGACTTTTGCTCACCCCGCGCTTGATCTGAGCTATGATTTTTTTTATGTTGAGTTTAATTAAATTTAAATTTGTGTCTGTTTTTGGTACGACGGTTGACACCTTCGTTTGGGACTCTCGATTTCGAAGTCCCGGAGCACACGATTGTTCAGCGCGCGCTGTGAAGCGCACGAGTCTCGCGTTCGCGCTCGATTGTATAACAATAATAATTGAATTATTGTAACAAAAACAACAGCCTCCAAACAACTCCGCCAAACGGAAAACGAAAAATTAGGCTCTCCGGTTGGAGCAACTGCGGGGAAGGATAAGAGCGGAGGGGGAGGGCGAAACAAACTCTAGGATTCTGCCCGCGAAGCGAGAGTGCCACAACATTAAAAGTCACGTATTGTGTGGGGGGTTGGAGCCATTAGAGAAATATTTACTCGAAACGTGTGGCACATGGAGGAGCTCCATCGGTGCAGCGATATCTCGGGGTTCGTGGGTCCGTACAGAGCGCGTTGAAATTCGGAGGGTGGTTCCGCTCATAGTGCCTCAATTAATTCCTAGTGACGATTAACACGGGGTTGCATAACCGCGGCCTGGCGCGCAACGGTTTGTCTTCTTCTGCGGAGGAGGAATATGTCGTCGTCCCCTCGTGTCATAGGACGACGAGGCGAAGAAAAAGAAACATAATTATATGCAAATAGTGAACTAATAATAATATCAGTGTCTTGTTGGTGCCCGCTCCGATCCGGCGTGGCCTCGCGAGTCTTGTGTTGGGAGGAGGGACAAGGGGGTGTAACAAGCCGGGCAGGATCAGTTACGGTCTTCGTCGTATGTCGAGAGTGTGTTTCAGAAAGAAATTTAAATAAATAACATTAAGACACGGCACCTCCATCCAGCGAGTGGAGGTGCTAGGAATGCGGTTGAAGTACCAACAGCGCACGTGAGGGTTGTCAGGCAGTGATACCGGATCTGCGGATTTGTTTGATTCTTACAAAAAATACGACTCCGTAGGCAAACACTGCTATTTCTCTCCTTCCAGAATTCAAATAGAGTATAATTTTAACTAGAGTAAACTTTGTGAAATTCACCTCTATTAATACCAATTTTTTCTTGACACTCTTAGTGTGCGCTATTGCCTTGTTTCGCAATGTATTTCATGTCTCTAAACAGTATGAACTACTGCTTAATATATGATGTTAATTGACGTTGATTTAAAATATCATTATTTGAACAATTTAGAACATCTAGCGTACGAGACTAAGACTACATTCATTAAGCACTCTCATGAAAAAAGAGAACCGACAATTAACTGCTCCTGATTTTGCACAAAACTTGTAAATTGATTCCTTTTCAAAAAATTATATATATTTTTTTTTCTTATTTTGTCCATTAGGTGCATAATTCATGTTCAGAGTGCCCTGTATACCAGAAATTTTTCCATATTTCAAAAAAAAAAAAAAAATGCAAGGGTATCTTTGTTCTCAGCACTTCAAAAATTCTAGCATTTTTGTTCAAAATTTCAATCTAAAAGTAAACATTTGTGATGCAGTTTACAATTTTTAATAATTTAAATACCTTTCGTTTATTTAAAAAAAAATCAAAAATCGGACAGCTGCTTTGAATGATACAAGTTTTTAAAAATAAGTACATTTTGCGAAATCCGTAAAAAAATGGGGGAACATTATACATATTAAAAAAAATCCGATTTTGAAATAGAATGTTGAAAAGTCTCAACTTTCTAAAAATGATATGAAAAGCTAGGGTTTCTTTGGTCTCGGCTACTCGAAACCCGCAAAAAAAAAAACGTTTTTAAGGTTTCCGATTTTTCCGAATACACTAATCACCAAAACTGAAGTCTTTGGATTTGAAGGGGACCTGAATCTGGGATCTGAAGCTATGGGATTTGAAAATGAAATTGAAAAAAAGCTAAATATTCTGCGGACTGCCTTTATTTTATGTGGAATTTTGAATAAAAAAAATCTCTAAATTGATTTAAATGTTCATATCTAAATTACGGATTTAAAAAAAAATCTATAAATTGATCAAATGTTCATGTCTATCCACTGAGCGTTCTTCAGCTGTTTTGTGTATGTTCGATTGTTCGTCATGGTTTATTTCCGTTCGGACATTTACCTCATCGAGCCAGCGGGGTTCGTTTCAACATCTCTAGCTTCGTATTTAATGGTGCGTGAGGTCTAGGTACTAATGAATAGTGTAAATGATTTTAGAAACATTTAGTCTTCATGTTCTGATTACAAATTGTGACGCGGACATCCCAAATTCAAACACTGATTCAAATGATGAAAAAAATTGTATTCATATAAAAAAAAAAGATTGTTTCCCGGCTGAATCAAGTGTTAATGTTTCGGCATTCTACCCGAGTATCGGATATCCGGAAGAATAGAAGCTGAGAGGAGTCAACAGTTGGATTACAAACATTGCTTGTTGAATCTTTCGTTCCCAAACAAGAGTTTCAAGATCAAACAAACCACATCTGTCAAGATATGCCGGATGGTTAGATGTGTCATGACACTTTACTGACCAAAAGCTTACTAACGGGTTCTCAGATTTTCGTGAAAAGTGGAGTTTTTATTGTCTATCGCAAAATATTAGACTCATTCGCTGAGACTTTTTTTGAATAGCATATCCAAAAATCAGAAGAGGTTTTTTATTTTTGGGTTATGATTTTTCAAATTTAACCGATGGTCCGAAAATAATTTTTTTCTTCTTTATTTCCAAAAATGACTTTTTTCATTTATAAGTTTTCAACTACTTTAGGATGATCAATATACCAAATTGAATCCAATGAGTACTTCTTACGAAATCTAATCCCATTTTGCAAATGCAAATGTTATATATTTTTTTAACAAGACTAGCGCATAGTTTAGACTAATGCATTTTTACTTACTTTACCTCCAAGGGTAAATAAGTGAACGATCTTGAATTCACCATTGATGCTGCTTCAGCTACAAAAATAGCGAAGTCTACACCCAAAATTAATTTTTAGCACATGTTTTCTGCATCCCGATACATTGAATGAGCCTAAAAATAACAGAAAATGTGCTACTCTCCAATACAGCTACAGCACTTGTATGATTTATAATAATAAGACATACTCAAGATAGGTCATAAAAAACTTTTTTCATTCACTTAAAAACTAAACATTCACTTTGGAAGTCTCAATAATAACTAACTGACTGATTTCGCTTCGGCCCTTATTTAATATCTAAATCTATGGAACTTGCAATAATAATCACGCAATAAACCTTTTCGCATACTTTGTGACACACACGGCTCAGACTAAAAAGGATTCACGTTTATGTCTTCATTTGTTCAAGGTGCTTTTATTTGTTCATTTCACTCTTCAGCACACGAAAAAGCATTATTTTCTGCCGAAGATGATATGTTATCTGCCAACGCTAGTTTGAGTGAACTTATTGGAATTATGCATTTGTGGCGCAGCTGGTGATATCAAATTCAAGTTCTAGATTACGTTTCAAGCCAATCCTCTGCTTACCCCCACGTAATTGATCCTTCGATCACTGTATATACAGTTGGATTTTTTAAACAATGTTTTGTGCAATCTCCAAGATGCATTCGTATTATTTCTTGTTTCAGGAAGCACAATCCTGGGTTGATTTCGATCATCTGTACGATTATCGTGAATTGTGATATCCTTTACAAAAAAACAGGGAAATTACCAAAAACATAAATTAGGCATCGTATGTATAAATATGGGAATTCATTTTTTTTTTTGGAACATCAAAAGACAGAAGTCTCTAGTTATTAAATATAAAAAAGGTAAAAAGAACACATCAGAATTTTTTGAAAAGGGGGTCTGGCGCAGTGGTAACATCCATCCTCTCACGCTATCTTCTATCTGTTATCTGAAACAAAATAAATCGAACAGATTCCGAATCAATAAAAATGCCGCTATCGCATAAACCTCGGACAAGTTAAAATTTCTAATGATGATTTTTCATTCATTCATATGATACGGAGAGGTATACAGATTGTGTTCATATAAATTCGCCATTAATCGGCTCAGTAGAGCTTGGGATATGAACGACAGTTTAAAAAAAAACTTGTTTGAAGTTAATTGTTATGGCCCTACTAGATACAGCAGCACTAAAATGGCTAATAAAAAAAAGTATTTTCGAAAAGTCCTTTCTAGGGTGTATTTTTGAATGCCTTCAGAAATATGAAGAATATTTCATTTTTATATATTTTATTTTTATTTTGAAAAATTGTTATTAAATGTAAACATAGCAGATCATTATTCATATTTTCATTATTCACTATGATCAATATTGCAATTTTGTGAAATTAAAATAGACTATTTACCAACAGTTGTGTTACATTTGCTCGAAGCACATCTACCCGAATGCAACGCATAACAGCATACAACATTTACCTGGAAGAAGAAGAAAAAAAACATAAAAATATTATTATCAAATCTCCTGAGAATATTAGGTTGCGGAAAAAGTTATCTATTATTTTCGCGGTAGTTGACTTTAGTGATCAATATTTCGGGTAATATCGATCGTATACAGGTCGGACTCGATTATATATTAGGCTGTCAAAAAAGTCCTGTAAGCGCGTAGTTCTAGTTGTATTCATTGTGTCGAGTCATACTATAGCTTGTTGGAAAGGTATTTTTGCGCGCTATAATATAGTCCTTGTCAGTATTTTGTTTGGTTAAGTCGTTCGTGAGTTATAGTGTCGCAAATATGGAGCAAAATAAAGAGAAAATCCGACATATTTTACAGTACTACTATGACAAAGGCAAAAATGCATCTCAAACTGCCAATAAAATTTGTGCAGTTTATGGACCCGATACAGTTTCATTTTCCACCGCACAACGATGGTTTCAACGTTTTCGTTCTGGTGTAGAGGTCGTCGAAGATGCGCCACGCTCCGCAAGGCCTGTCGTCAAAAATTGCGACAAAATCGCTGAATTCGTCGCCGAGAAAGACCGGCATAGTAGCAGCCGTAGCATCAACCAAGAGCTGGGGATAAGTCATCAAACCGTTATTAACCATTTGAAGAAGCTTGGATTCACAAAGAAGCTCGATGTATGGGTGCCACACACGTTGACGCAAAAAAACATCTTTGACCGTATCGACGCATGTGAATCGCTGCTGAATCGCAACAAAATCGACCCGTTTCTGAAGCGGATGGTGACTGGCGATGAAAAGTGGGTCACTTACGACAACGTGAAGCGCAAACGGTCGTGGTCGAAGCCCGCTGAAGCGGCTCAGACGGTGGCCAAGCCTTCATTAGCGGCCAGGAAGGTTCTGCTGTGTGTTTGGTGGGATTGTCAAGGAATAATCTATTATGAGCTGTTCAACGCTCAATTCGGACCTGTACTGCCAACAACTGGACCGCTTGAAGGTAGCACTCATGAAGAAGAGGCCATCTTTGATAAACAGAGGCCGCATTGTCTTCCATCAGGACAACGCCAGGCCACACACTTCTTTGGTGGAGCGCCAGAAGCTCCGGGAGCTCGGATGGGAGGTTCTTTTGCATCCGCCGTATAGTCCGGACCTTGCACCAAGTGACTACCACCTGTTTTTGTCCATGGCGAACGAGCTAGGTAGTCAGAAGTTAGCCATAAAAGAGGCCTGTGAAAATTGGCTATCCGAGTTTTTTGCCAATAAGGAAGCGAGCTTCTATAACAGGGGTATTATGAAGTTGGCATCTCGTTGGGAACAAGTCATCGAACAAAACGGCGCATATTTGACTTAAAACAGATGATTGTAACTAATTTTATGAACAAATGGAAATTAAAAAAAAATACCGCAGGACTTTTTTGACAGCCTAATATAATCGCAATTTCACTTTCAACGTTAACTTTCGAATCCAATACATAATCGAATCACAAAAAAGCTATTTTTATATTAATGTTTGACATTCATACATTAATGAAAAATTTGTTTTCTTGAGATTCGGTTATTATGTGAAAATAATTGTTGAAAAAAAAGGTCGACTATACATAATCGAGTCCGACCTGTAATTTCAAGTTTAGGCTCGTTGTAAAGGTGACATTTCACTCTTAAAAAAATCTTTTCCTCTTTTTTGTTTGTTCAGTTGTGAATTATAAGTTGTTTACGATGGAGCTCAACAAAGAGGAAATTCGGTACATTTAACATTTTTCTTTTATAAATGCGAAAATGCAAGCCAGGCCGCTGAAGTTGTGAATGGCGTTTATGGTGCCGGTACTGCAGCAATACAATATGTTAAATTTAATTCACTTTTATTTATTTTTTAACTTTTTTTAAATTTTTTTAGTGCAATACACTAAATTCAGGTCCCTACTATCAACAAATGGTCCATTTTCAGCTAGCGATTCACCAGAAACGTCCAGAATTGGCCAACAGAAGAGGCGTTCTGTTCCATCAGGACAACGCAAGGCCACACAGTTCCGAGAGCTAGATTGGAGTATAGCCCGGACATGGCCCCAAACGATTACCACCTTTTTCTCGCATTGCTAAATTTACAGAGTGATAAGAAATTAGGATCAAGAGAAGATTGATCTATTGCTGAAGTTTTTCTCCAAGGACCAAGGACCAAAACTTTTTTGATAGAGACTTTATGAAGCTACCTTTAGAATGGCAAACAATTTTACAACAAAACGGTGCATATTTTACCCAAATCGGACAATCCGAAATATAATATTAAACATAGTTTCGAATTTCACCCAAAAATAATGGATAACTTTTTCCCCAACCTAATGTATCTGCCATTCCATACCAAACCGATATAGTGGTTCTCAGATTTTCGTGGAAGTGAAAGTTTTGTTCCTTATCGCAAAATATTAGACCCGTATTTTTTTAATTTTTAATTTTGTCAGTGTGCCCATTTCCATTTTGGGTTGGTCCGAAAAATATTTTTTTTCTCATTTTCTTCAGAAATTACTTTTTCTTAATTTTTTTAACTTTTGAACTACTGGGCCGATTTTGATGAACGACATATCAAGTTAATGCCAATCAGCTGGTCTTTTTTGGAGAAATACCAGAAACGCAGAAATTTGAATTGTGTTTGGGTTATTATCGTTTATATTGGTTTTTTATAGCTTCCATGGTCTCGGGACCAAGGCCACTATATATTTTTTTAATTTTTTCTTGAAAGAATATTTTTTACATAACATATCTTGAAATCAAAGAGGCGTTTTTTTCTTTTTGAATTAAAATTTTTCAAAGTTAACCGATGGTTCGATAATTTTTTCCTCTTTTATCCACCACTGAAAATCATAACTTCTGGACTACTGGACCGATTCAGTTGCTCGACATATCAAATTAAAGACAACACAACAGCTGGTATTTCTTGGAAAAATACTATAGTAGCATAAAATTTGATTTTTTTGGTTTCGTTATTATTGATTGTATTTGTTTTTTATAGTTTTTATAGTCTCGGAATCGAGGGCACTATGTTTTTCTATATTTTTTTCTGAAAACTGAGTTTTTTTTCACATAACATATCTCGAAATAAAAGAGGTGTTCTTTTTCGTTCTTGAGTTAATTTTTTCCAAACTAATCATGTTTTTAGTCTTCGTTCAATATTCGCATCCGATTAGACTAATTTAACGAGACGAATAGACGAATTTATTATTTTTTCCAGGAAGAATAGCTAATTGTCTAATTTGATATATTGATATATGAATCGGCCCAGTAGTTTAGAAGTAATAATTTTTTCAAAAAAAGTCATATTTGGAAAAAAGAGAAAACATGATTTTCGGACCTTCGGTTAACTTTGAAAAATAATAGCTCAAAAACAAAAAATTAACGCCTCTCTGATTTCGAGATATGTTATGTAAAAAAAATCTCAGCTTTCAAAAAAAAAAATATAAATAAAAATATAGCGCTCCCGGGTTTTTTGCAATTAAAAATGATTTTTTTGATCACCCTAGAACAGAAATGGGCACCCATATCGAAAAAATTGAAAAGTGCGGTCTAATATTTTGCGATAAAGAACAAAATTACGACTTTTCGCGAAAATCTGAGAACCACTATATCGGTTTAACATGGAATGGCTGATATAAGGTAATTTAATGAAAAAAGGATTCAACCAACTACCTTGTAATTTTATTTCTATTCGAAATATTCAGGACACATTTTTATTTATTTTGTGCTTATATTGAAACATCCGAACCTTAACATCCTAACAAGTTTGGTCGGATTATTCTTTTTTGGCCGATTTTGCCGAATATAGCCATTTTGTAAAAATACAAAAAAAATTTTCTTAAGACTTACGAGGTGTCGAGACAAAAGAGACAGTAGTTTAAAGTATGATAAAAGGTAATCTCAAACTTTGTGTACATTGCATATCCAAGTTTCAGAAACACTTGTTCTTTAGTTTTAGGATACGTATAGTCTCAGTAATTTCGACGAGTTCTCTGTTAAACAATTGTAACTTTTGAGTCAATTGAAGATTTTGTTATCTTTTTTTTTTTTTATTAATTCGTTTATTTTTACAGGCTCAGTTACTTAAGTTTAAAGGAGCCGAATTCTTAAATATAATTTAAAACTATATATATAAACAATTTTTCTTACATCTATGGTTAGTAAGGTGGAAAACCGATTACTCGCGGTGTACTCGAGTTTAGGAGGGTGACATATTTTTAGGAGAAGGATGGGATATAAGGAAATTGTAACAATGTTGATGAACACTCATTTCTTAAATCTATTCGTATATCTATAGTATATTCACATTTCAACTTATTCTACTATTTATAGCAAGGGGAACTTTTGTTATCTTTTCAAAACAAATGAAAAGGATTCAAATAAACTTCCTAGAAAGATTTGTAAACTGCATATCAAGTGTCTACTTTTGGGGAAAAAAACCTTTAAAAACACAGTTTTTAAGGTATTTTAAGTGATAAACTCAAAGAGATACTCACTTCATATTCATATTGTTATTAGTTCATATCATTTTTGGAAAACTGAAACTTTTTTACATAGCATATCCACAATTCAGGGCGGTATGTATTCTCGTTATTAAGATATTATTCTTCCAAATAAAACGTATGATTTTTACCAAATATGTTATATCATCCATTCAATGCCAAGCTGATATAGTGGTTCTCAGATTTTCAGTATCATGAGGTGTTTTTTCGTTTTTAAATTATGATTTTTGAAAGTTAGCGAATGGTTTTTTCCTCTTTTTTGATTTTAAAAAAATCACAACTTTTGAACTTCTAGACCGATTCAGATCATCGATATGTCAAAATAAAGCCAATTAGATAGTCTTTCTTAGAAAATTCTAAGCTTGCCAGAAAATTTTCGTAAAACGTCCTTTTTGGAAAAAAGGGGGAAAACTTGATTGTTCGGACCAGCCTAAAATGGAAATGGGCACCATAATGAAAAAATAGTACTGCTACTACTTTTCACGAAATTGGCATGGAATGGTTGATATTAAAATATATTGGGCATGCAGTTTACACATTTACTCAGAAAGTACAAATCGGAAATAGATCCGGTGGTTCGAACGTTACAAAGGAGTCGAACGGGTAAGGGAGTAAAAAGTGCCCCCAAACCAAATCACCAGCTGTATGGCAAATATTGTATAGGATATTAAATATGAAATTTTGGCCGTTTTTTTTGAACCCGTATGTGGTTTAACATAGGATCTATTGTGAAAAACGTACTTTTTTGTTTATTTAACGCCATCCTCAAAAGCTTCGAGATAAAAATTTGAAAAAAAAAATTAATGTGCATCTTATGGCGGTGTATCAATTTTTATTAAAAATAAAAGTACTAAAAAATATTGAAATTTCGATTTTTTTTTGTAATTTAGAGATTCAGTACTACTCTAATTCATATTTTAATGTGTTCCTACGGTTTTTCTAGATATGTGTGATTTTTTAAAAAAAATTTCAGTGTTGCGCGGTACAAAAAATATTTTTATTAAATTTCCAAAGGATCCGGCTGGGAAAGGGAGTAAAAAGTCCCCAAACTAAATCACCAGCTGTATGGAATATATTGTATAAGGTACTAAATTCAAAATTTTGGCAGTGGAATACCATAGGATCTATGGTGAAAATGCACCTTTTCGTTTTTTTCACGCCATTCTCAGTAGCTTTGTGACAAAAATATGAAAAAAATACTGAAAGTTCATCTTACTAAGGTGTATCGATAAATATCTTCAAACTATGTTTTCAAAAATATAATAATAAAAAAAAATTAAATACGCACTAAAAATTGTTTTATATATTTTCTGGCATTTCGAAGTTTTGAAAAAAAAAAAAATATAACATTGAGATCTCTAATTTTTATCTAAATGCGTTCGTATGTGTCTTTTTTCTACATGTGGCGTAAATTTTCCTGGATTTTAAGAGCGTTGCGAGACACAAAAATAATTTTCTTCATCGTCAGCGTTATTATTTTCATTTTCTTGAAATCGATTTTTTTTCTATTCGGGGTTTTCAATTGTATGACTGAAATAAAAAAAAATAATTGAGATTTTTTAAAGTGTTCTTCTCATTAATCCGAATGATCTTTCCACAAGGACTTAATTTTTTCTCACAGAGCTCTATCGTACTGTTGACTCCTATGAATTTGGTGAACCAACTAAATGCAATGTAAAGATAATCTCATATATTTTAAAATACGAGAAAAAAAACTTTGTACAGCGCAATGCTCTGAATACACCGACAAAATTTAGACCTATGAAAAACAAAATTTGAAAAATATTAGAGCAGTAATGAGTCGCTAGATTCAAAATAAGTTAAAAATGCCCTAAGGACAAAATTTTTTTTTTTGCGCAATCCTCTTGAAAATTCAAGAAAAAATTACGCTACATTTGAAAAAAAAATAACACATACGAACGCATTTAAATAAAAATTAAAGTAAAATTGGATCTTGAGACCCAATTAATAATAATGATATTATTTTTTTCAAAATTTCGATGTGCCTGAAAGTGTATATAATTTTTTGTACCGCGAAAAACACTATAAAAATTCTGAAAAAAAAATACATATACCAAAAATAGACGTAGGGAGAAATTTTATTAGACACAAAGTAGAGTAATACTGAATCTCAAAATTTAAAAAAAATATTTTAATTTAAAATAAAAATGAAAATTAATTTCAATTTTTTAGTTTTTAAGTATTTGATTTTTTTGATGAAAAAAATATTTGAAAAAATTGATCGATACACCTTAGTAAGATGTACTTTCAGTATGTTTTTTTTTCTTCATATTTTTGTCTCAAAGCTATTGAAAATGGCGTGAAATAAACGTAACGTTTTCACCATAATCGTTTTTCCTATGGTGTACCATATAAGGACTCAAATATATGGTGCTACTGCCAAAATGTTTAATTTAGTACCCTATGCAATATTTTCCATACAGCTGGTGATTTGGGTTTGAGGAATTTTCACTCTCTCACCCAGCCAAACTCTTTGGAAATATAAAAAAAATATATTTTTTGAACCGCGCAACACTGAAAAAAAAACTGAAAAAAATCACACATATCTAGAAAAGCCGTAAGAACACATTAAAATATGAATTAGAGTAGTACTGAATCTCTAAATCCAAAAAATTAAATTCAAAAATTTCAATGTATTTTTAGTACTTAAATTTTTGATGAATCTTTTTTTTTTATATTTTTTCTTGATACACCGTAGTAAGATCCACATTCAGTATTTTTTTTAAATTTTTATCTCGAAGCTTTTGAGGATGGCGTGAACTAAACAAAAAAGTACGTTTCGTAGATCCTATGTTAAGCCACATAGTCAAAATTTCTTATTTAATATCCTATTCAATATTTGACATACAGCTAGTGATTTGGTTTGGGAGCACTTTTTGCTCCCTTAACCGGCCAGGCCCTTTGTTTTTAAATGAGTATCAAATCATCAACTGTATATTGGGGGGTCTCCGTAGCCACATTGGTTGCGCGTTCGCTTAGTAAGCGATCGATCGTGAGTTCAAAACTCAGGGCCCTCATTGACCATCTTTGTGTTGTTACAGAATAGCTACGTCCACGCAACAATCATCAGCGATGGAGATCGATCCACGATCGAAAGAAGATCGATCCATCCATACAACTGCTCTGCTCTGCAAGATACATCGGGCTGCTGTTCTATAAATAACTCAACAATGATCATATCAACTGTCTCCGCTGTCCGGTGGTCTAACTGGATAATGGAAGAACAGAAAGAATACTCTTACGCCTAAATGGCTACTGTGTAAATGTACCATATGCAATGGTATAGAAGGAATGCTGGCGAATGGCAACTGTGTAAGGTGCTATAATTATAGATATGATAACCATGTGACATGTACACGATTAAAATTCGGCTCAGTTACAGCTAAAATACTAATGAGCCTAAAATAAATAAATGGGATAAAAAAAAATCAAATGTATCGCCCAAAAGTAAACATTTGATGCGCAAAAAATAGCCTATACAACATTTCAGCTTAATCGAACTCCATCTACTAGTGTCGCAAGGTTGTCAAAGTCTGAGTTGTTTGAAAACCGTAAAATTACTCAGAACAATGATGAAATCGTGGGTTTAAAAAAATCTGATGTCAAATCTCTTGAAAGATTTTTTGTTGACAAAAATCCAATTTCTTGCACTTGGTGTTTTCAGTCTCAAAAAAATTTTTTTTTGAAAACCCCGATTTCATGTATTCCCGGTTAAACTTTAGCTAAATTTAGGTCCAAATTAAATGAAAAAATACTTGTTGAGAAAATTTTAGGTATTATTTTAATCAACAACCCATCATTTCCTGTAACGGTTCTGTTTCGAAATGTTCACTAGTGAAAATAAAATTTTAGATGAAACATTTTAGTAGAATTAAATTAAAGTCATGCTTCAATCAATTGACCAATTTCCAGTCAATGTTTTGTTCAGGTTATACCAAATATTTTCTGAATTTGTTACAATCCTTTGGAATCATCATCGCATCTCGTAATTCAATTCAATACAGCACACCAAACAATTTTATATTTTTATGAACTAATATTGAAGCATTCTGCATACACTGCGAAATGTCGGTTTGATTATTACTTTTATTTGATGTAAAAGTGAAAAATTCGTTAATTCGATAAATGAACGGATACACACGAACATTAATCTAGCACCTCTGATTACCAGTATCTATGTTGGAACGAACAGTTGGAACAACCTCAACCACAAGAGCTGGTGACGAACTCTTCCGGGCCAGACCAGGAGGAAAGGCGTGAAAACGAGAAGGGATTTCACCGATTTCCGAGTGACAAACATGGGATGGGTACCGTTTGGAAAGATGTTCAGGTTTTGATAGGTCGATGAATTCATCGTTTCATCACAGCGCGCGCTCGGATGGCGTTGGGGGCGATGATGAGTGACAAATTTATTCTCATTGTTTTACGGTCGTAGTTCGTCTGCGTCTAGGAAAGAATGTGTATGTTGCAATTGATGATCCACGCTGTATTTCAATCGCAAACCGATCGTAACACTCCCAGCTTTTGGAGAAATGCATCATCCCAGGGATGGTGTAACACACCCGACCAGTTTTGAATTGTGAGGGTTGATCGCAATGATCGCAATAACCAGGATATGAAATCATGATGCGATCTGTGCGCGGATAGAAATTAAAGCCTCTCGAATTAACTCGTCGAATATCACGACCAGAATATGACCTCAACCTCCGAGCTAATATCGTTTCATAACCATACGAAGCCCGCTTCCAAATTGGCACGTATACATTAAACGCCACAATTCAAAGAGTGGCAGACAATTCTTTGACAGCTACGCGCTTACCCCATTATTACCCACAAAAAAAAAATAACCGCAATAAACGATATACATATTTTTTTCGAATGTCATCTCATAAAATGCAGCCCGCCCGGACCAAACCGGTGGCCGATAGCTATTACGACGCGCGTTAACAAATGCCCGAAAACCGCTGGAATCACCGCGCCGCGTCGACTTCCTTTTGCACTACAATAAGATGTGGTTTCTTGGTCCGCTGTCGAAAATCGAGTGACAAAGCCCCATTTCGGGGGGATCAATCACCCAATCAAAAAGTGTTTTTTTTTGTTAGTTTTCGCTGGAAATCGCCGCTATCGCATTTGGGCAGAAAGACGACAAACCGCCACCGTCCGACTGCCAAAGCAAGATCGCGCCCCGTTTCGTGGAGATCTCCAGAATTACGCGCGAATATGGTGCAATTGAAAGCGAAATTACCGCCCTGAATCGCCTGTTGTCCAACAGCCCAATAACACGGGTCGTTCAACAAGTCATCAACGCGCGCCGCGAGTTGCTTTGCGTGCCTTGGCGTTTACTGCTTCGGGTGGGCGCACGAACCCATGTCATCCGTGTCATATTGGTAATGGAAATCATCATCACCATTCGAGCCAAAATTGTTACCCTCGCGCCTGGCGTGAACTGGGAGCGTCCGAACGCTCCCCCAAAATAATTGCCGGCGAATTCGAGAGCTTTTGATCGTCGCATGTCGCTGAGGGAAACCACTGGGTAAACGCGATGTTCGTTGCGAACTCGTGGCGACGATGATGAGGTGATGAACTGAGTTCGCCCACGCGCGCTTGAAGCTCAAATGATTGCGAGCGCATTTTTGAATCCCGGCGCGAGCTGATTTCGAGTTCGTAAATATCATCCACCTGGATTGGGTTTGGGAATGGGAGGTGCAGGCGGGGATTATGATGGGCAACTTCACACCTCGAGCGGATGCGAAGTGATCTTTCGGGTTGTGTGGGGACCGGGTGACGGGATTAATCCACTGTTAATAAGTGAGTGACCGGAAGACCTTTAGTGGATCGTAAATAAGTTGGAGTGCGACATATCAGGCGGTCGGTTTTTTTCGATCAAATGTGTGTAATTGGCGGTGTGAATAGGCTGTGTGCAACAGTTGGAAAGGCTTTTAAGAATTGTTCAATTGTGCTAATGAATTGGTGGCAATGAGGAACGGCTGTAAATCGGAAAGGGTAAGCCTGTCATTAGCCGCAATTAGCGTATTCTTCTAGTTTTTGAAAACTTTAATAACTAACGGTATTTTCCAACTGATTGATAAGAGTTTTGATATAATTTTTGTTTTCTGTGTTTATATCTCAATCGCAACATTTTGGAATCTAGAAGAATGCTTCATAAAATTTGAACCTTGAGCTTGAGCTTGGGTAAACTGTAAAATTGGTAGTTGGATTTGAACTTCAAATGGTCAATGACAACTCCGGCCACGTCCTTATATTCACCAGGGGAAGGGAAGGAATATTGGTATGATATTCACCGGCCGAAGACCGGAAGGGTCGCCTCTACAGCGTGGTTCCCTAGCGATTATCATGGGAGGGATAGTTGTTAGTGGGGAGAGGTGAGAATCAGGATTCACTGAGGTAAGGTCGTTGCCAATAATCCAGATCGATTTCTTCTTTCATTTTCTGTAAAGGTAAAAATTTTCGGGAACAGTAGGTTGTTAACCTAAGGTCCCTATCCAGATGATGGGGCTGCCATCTTAGGTGTAGCGGGCGGGAGCCGCCTTCCGTATCCAGCCGCTCGCTTCGAGACAGACGCTGTTTGAGACGCCCCTAACCTCTAGTAAGCTGCTCCCTCAGAAGAGAGGGGGCTCCCCTTCCCTGTCAGCATACGACCAAGATCCCACCGGGGTTGGTTACCCGATCTTCACTGTGGTTACTTGTACCCCAGGCAGCACCACGGGGAGGTAGGGATAGTAGTTACTGGATAAGAGGCTGAGGATCACTATTTTATACCTGCAGGTACGCGGAGTACCGATGGTACGCATTCTCCAGTCATTTACCACCCACACTGAGATAAAGTCTGCTTCATTTAATATTGGAACACAAACGATTGCGTGTAGTTCAGTCATTTATTAACGAATTCATAATTTGTTTTTCATACAAATGTAGCATTTTCTTTACTCTTTCATAAAAAAAAATTAAAAAAATTATTCATTGCTGTTCAGAAGAAATTCTCGTACTTTTCCCGTAATACGGCACATTAGGCGGCGCACACCCTTTTCGTCCACCGTTTTGGCGATTTGATTCCACCAGTTCTTCATTTGAGTCATGTTCCTAACAAGTTTTCCCTTTGCCTTAAGCCTCCGCTTCGTGATTGCCCAGTATTTCTCTATCGGCCGGAACTGGGGGCAGTTTGGGGGGTTGAGGTCCTTCGGTATTACGCTGACCCCGTTCGTTGCGTACCATTCCATAACCGTTTTGCTGTAATGGCAGCTTGCGAGGTCCGGCCAAAACATTACTCGACCGTCGTGGGCACGAATAAACGGCAGAATCCGTTTCTGTAGGCACTCTTTTTTGTAGACTGTTTAGCTAGCTCAGATGCCGACAACAATGGATTTTCAAGAAAACTGTGCACAATTTTATCTCTCCGTTCGGCTTCCATGGCGGTTGTTTACAAAATGCTATCGTTTGGTGTTATGACATAAATACATGGTGAAAGGTAATGAATTTCCCGATACGTGGGTGAAAAAAGTTTCCAAATCCGTCCACTAGGAGCGCCACAATGAGCAAAAGAATTTGTTCCAATATTAAATGAAGCAGACTTTAAGTGATATGATTTTTTAAACGCGAAATATCGACCACTCGAAAAAAGCAATTCCGAAAATCAAATGTTTCCCAACATTCATTATTCACCTAACTAAGAAAACTCTTTCAAATCCAATCGGACTGACGATATATTTCGTATAATACATATAATACGTGTCCTTCATAGAATTGCAATCGCAACAGCATAAGGGCGTTCGGCGTTCGACGCAAGCCTATAGTTTGCTTACATTACATCTGCACTCAAATATGAATTATGAGCAATATGCAAATGAACTATGTAGTCCTACGTCTATCCGGTTAAGTCTCCGACATTATCCATCCGTCTTTTTTCTAGTGGAAAATGTATCATTTTTCCAACCAGCATAAATCTAAAAAAGTTTAATAGATGTGGGAGGGATGTCCTAGAAAGATTTTTTTTCTCCACTTTTTAAAATCATTGAAAACACAAAATGGAGCTCGAACTAAGAATTCTCAAACATTTGTTTTCAAGCTGTCCATAACGAGCACCAAAAGCAGCGGCGAGGCACGATTTAAATCGACATCGTGCCCCATCATATCCAAGCGCATATCCAAGCGAATCAAGTAACAAATGTAAGGTTAATAAAACATTGCGATTTTTTGTTTGTGTGGCATTTATATCCATGATGTTTTCTCCGCGTCAGAATATTTCTAGTAGACTGTTGTGGCATACGATCACGATTTTTTGGACCGATTTGACCTGGAATGAACCAGTCTGATTACGAAATTGAAAAATACGCAAAGTAAAAATATTACGAAATTTTGAGAGATCGTATAACTTTTTTCTGCGAAATTGCTTAGAGTAAGTTAAATGTAAAGTATGTAGGGTTTTTCGCGATTTCCCATACTTTTGGCCCAGCCAATAAAATTACATGTTCATATGTCGGAAAGCCTTTATCTTTATTCATTTACACATTGAACAACTAACTGAAAACATAAATTACTACAAAGCATTCAATTGACCTAACATGTGACTCTCGGAAACTTTTTGCTTACGAAGTAACTAAAATGTATTGAATTCCATCGTTCTCGAAATGTGTTCCCAATTTCAATTAGAGTACATCATCCGAATGTGTGATAAAAAAAAAATCGGAAGAAAAGGTGAATCCTCCAAATTATTTGAATTGAATTTGAATTCCTATTTTTAGGTTATTTTTATGACGACCATGTCTGCTAATTATGTATAAGATTGGCACTGGATTATTTCTTAAATTCCATTTTTATTGTTTCCATGCGTTGAGGCTACAAAAGCATGGATTCGAAAAAACTATTCATAACAATAATAAACCCCCTGCCTCATAGTATGATCGTTTCATTATTCATCACAATGAGGTCAATGTTCCTGCCCGTGCCGGCAATAATAATAATATGGTGCTAATACGGCTACGAGACACAAACTATATGATCGAACAATGTGCCTCAAAGGTAGCCTTTGCCAAAATGAAATGGAAGGCACAATTTTAATATCTACTGCAAATCCGATGCACGAAATTTGCTCACACGAAATACAAATGCTCATACAAATGACGATCAGATGCTCTACGAATACTGAGAAGAAAGGAGATATTGCAACGTAAGCTTCACCTTTTAGAACTTATTGTAACGAACGAGAGCTTGGACAAATGTCATTTGAGTTCTCTATTCCACTACAAACAGCTCGCACCCAACACCATGTATAAATACAGCCATTCCTTGTCAAACGTGAAAAGATTTTTGCTCTTTATCGCAAAATATTAGGTCCGTATTTTTTATTTTTTCTGAACTAAACTGAACTGAACAGATTCAGATGATCGATACATCAAATTGAAGCCAGTTACTTAGTCCTTTTCGAAGAAAATATTGGGCTTTCCAAAAATTTGGGTTTTGTTTTCAAAAGTATTGATTGTATTTGTTTTTTGTTATTTTCTTGACTTTATACTAGAGGGATAGATACTGAATCAAAACGTTTGCGTTAAGATAATGCTTGACATTTTACAATTATTCAATTGTTTATCAATAAAAACAATTTGATTCAGTTGCTTGTTTTGCTCGGTACGTATACGTACGGATACGTGAACCAAAATATACAATGTAATAGAATATGATGGTGCACATAGAATAAACGTACATTTTTGATGTCATTCGTATTAAATATTTAACTATTTTTTTGTAATTTTCTACAATTATGAACGTAAAAGATTTGGTGTCAGTTCCTCACGATTTGACTCGAGAACGGATCAACGGATTTGAATGTCTTAGTCTACGTCAGGTTTATATGCCAAAAAAGTTATGAAAATCTTTCGGAATGGGGTAAAATCGGGTTAAAAAAATACACGTATGAAAATCATTCGAAATTTGGAAAATTAGAAATTCATTTTTTTTGACGTCGAATTACGTATTTCAGGAAGGGTGCCAAATCAGAAAACAGGTCACGTTTTTATGAAATAAAGTTAACGTTAATAACTATTTTCAGTGTGAACGAATTCTCATGATTTGCATACCAATCGATTCGGAAATTCTCTAAGATTTGTGTGATATGCTATACATTACAATTCGCTAATCTCTAAACGGTTCAAACTCATGAAATTTGGAAGAACTTCCTTTTTTTCCATAAATTTGTTCTGTCGATTTGTGTGCTAACCCTACCCGTATTTTGAATTTCGTATTTCGAGTTATAAGAACATTTCTTAACAGATCGGAAAGATGTTTGCATCAATTGATAGGAAATATTTCTACGCGTCTATTACAATAAATAAAATGTTATTTTTAAACGGTTTTATTTAGCTTGCCCTGTTTGTATGTTTGTATGTTTGTATGTTTGTAACATGTCTGTAGCGCAATTCCGCATTAATAGAAATTTGACCCCCTTCCTGTTGACCGATTGATCTGAAATTTGGAACACACCTTTATCTCTGCAGTCACTATAAAACTGCGTATTTCATCACCTTGAAAACTCAAGATGGCGGCCGCTACAAAATGGCGGATTACATATTTTCTCGAAAACGCCTAATATGGGGTTTTGAAAAATCCCATCAATATGGGTATAAAATCAAAGGGCTTGATTAGTAGAATACAGTTGTTTATGAATAATGCAAATCCAAAATGGCCTCCATCACAGAATGGCGTCTCATATATATATATATATATATATATATATATATATATATATATATATATATATATATATATATATATATAAGTTATAAGCGAAACCAGGCTTAACCTTCTTCAAAACCATCAACACAGAGCACGTGTTGTCGAGCGGGTAGTCATTGAACGAGGGTAATGATTTAAAGCAGGGTAGTTGAAAGTGTAGTCAACGGGTAGATTAGTCAAGTTCTCGCTGGATATAAAATATGGAGCAATGTCAAAATAAAGTAGTTCTAGCCTAGAGCTCAACCATCCAACATGTTCTTGTTCAACCATCTTTCAGAACCTTAGGTGATTATAACTTATATATATATATATATATATATATATATATATATATATATATATATATATATATATATATATATATATATATATATTTTTTTTTTTTTAAACTCATATTGATGCTCATGTATATATATGTTAAATGTCAAGCGTTAACACACGGACTTCAAAATCAATGTACCTGGGAGAATCCGCTTTGCAAACACATGCAAGTCGGGGTTTTTTTGTTTCCAACGAGTTGTATTTCCCTAACGCGGACTTCACAATCAATGTGCCTAGGAGAATCCGCTTCGCATATATATATACAAGTCGGGGTTTTTTTTCTTTGGTGTTGAGTACTTTTGCACTCGCTTGTCGTTGTGCAGACCGGAATATGTTTCCCTAAAACGTACTTTTATACTCAGAAGCCTGGGAAAATCGTCATTTCAAATACTAGAGGTGAATGAACTTTCGCGGTTCGAGAACTCGTAGAAATGGGATGTGCAATAATTTCAGAGGGAAATGCAAAGTACAACGAGTGTTTGACAATTTTTCCATTCACATATTTTGGTAATCCTAGGCATCATATCTAACGTAAAAGGACGTTCATCAAATGTATTTGTAACGAAGAACATAATCTATTACAAAAATTTCGATGCATTCTAACATAATATTCGAAGTGGTAAACAAGTGGATTGCATAATATAATTGTGTAGTTGTACGTCGAATATAGGCGGTCGTGTCCTAGATACAACCCCTTACAATTTTTTCGAAATTTGGATATATGCTTAAATAAAAATGATTTGGTGTCCGTTGGTGTCACGATTTTACTCTAGAACGGATCACCGGATTTAAAAGTTAGCATATCGGGTTTGTTGCGACTCAGTGTGCGTCAGGTTTATATGCCACAAAATCATTCGGAAATTTGGAGAATTGGAAATTCGTTTTCTAGAAATATCTTACATCTTATATATAAAACAAGGTTTTTCCTATGCGCGTATAACTTATCATCACAGGAGAAATTTCTGATCAGATTTGGGTCGTCTGCATATCGTTGAGTTTTTCTTCACTCAAATTAGAATGCTAGAATACTTTGGAGAACATTAAAGATAAATAGAAAAAATCGAAAAAACGACTATGTATATGTTCTGCAGTGAAAATCATCAATCAGATCAATTTTATAATTCTTAACGATAACATTCAGGCTTTCCTCGAATATATTCGTAATTTGTGACTCATCAACCAAAATGTTCACTAGAAATAATGTATATGGCAGAAACACGTCTGCCGGCCCAGCTACAGTGTCGGACAAAACAATAAGACCAACGCTCATCAATTCATATAAAGCTGCGATACTCATAATAGAATCAATAAAATCAATGGTTTTAATCGTGGGCAACTTGATTATTATGACCATAAAAGAAACAATACAGTTTAAAAGTGTTTAGAACGTTGTAAAAAAATTGCCCTTCTAGCAAACAAAAAGATAAACAAAAATAAGCGACAAAAAATAGGACCAACTATCACTTTCTTTGGCAAAGTGTTCTTTTTGACCCCAATCGTTAGTATTTGGTGGTATAACCATTGTTCCGGATAACTTCACGTACTCTCCGCGGCATAGACTCAACAAGGCTTCGACATGTGGTGACAGGAATAGCGTACCATGCTTCCTGGATTTTGGCCCACAGTTCATCCTTATTCTTCGATTTCGCAGGACTGATGGACTTCTTAACGATTTGCCATATGTTCTCGATTGGATTGAGATCAGGTTACTGTGCCGGCCACGGCATAACGTCAATTTTGTTATCTGCAAACCATTTTTGACCGATCGGGCAGTATGCTTTGGGTCATTATCTTGCATAAACTGCCACTTCAGCGGCATTTCCCATTCCGCATGTGGCAGCATTACAGTTCTCAATATCTCAGCATAGAGGTACTGATCCTTTATCGATTTTATCCAGAAAATTGGACCAACCCCGTACCACGAAAAACATCCCCAGACCATAATATTTCCTCCCCCATGTTTGAATGTTTTTATTGTGTACTGAGGCTTGAAACCAGAGTCCATAGGATGGCGAACCCAGCGTTTTCCATCGGATCCAATCAAATTCACTTTTGTTTCATCAGACCATAGTATATTCCGCCATTTCCTACCATTCTCGGGTCCAATCCAGTCTAGATGTTCTTTGGCGAATTTCAGTCGAGCTTGGAGATGCTTACGTGTGAGCATAGGAACTTTTCTTGGACTTCTACCGACGAGCTGCTTCTCAACAATCCGTCCTTGAATTGTTCTGGAACTCACTGGCAAGCTCACTTCATCCCTGATCTTCGACGCTGCCTTGAACGGGTCAATATTTGACAACCGTTTGATATGACTATCATCCTTATTTGTGGTTTTCCGGGGACGTCCAGTTGCAATACGAGGTTTTGGGCCGCGAAGAGCATTGTAAACAAATGTTTTTGATCTACCAAGAAAGGCTGCAATCTCTCGTTGAGTTTTACCTTGCTTGGACATTTGTCTGGTTACTGCTCGCTGAGTTTTCGTGCAGTGATAGCTCCGGCCCATTTTGTTTCAAATTATATCTGGAATTTAAGATCAAGCACACGTTTTTGACTGTTAACATCACTAATTTTATTAAAACACTTCGAAAAAGGACTTACTTTAGGAATAAAATCGCAAAATCCGCTAGAATTTAAGATTGGTCTTATTTTTTTGTCGCGCGGTTATTGATGCTTGCGCAGCTTTCGACGCGTCGTAATCGAATGATTGTTCCCGGTGGCTTGAAGTGTGTGTAACATTTTGTCATAGTGGTACACGTGCTCGCCACTAGGTGTCGCATGAACATAATTCAAATTGACGGTTAAAAGGCTTGATTGAAAACTTTATTAGACTGCGGTCTTATTGTTTTGTCAGTCACTGTAGCATCTGAATAAATCACTTCATGAAAAAAGCCATTGAGTCACTCAAATCAGCCGTGTAGTTTTGAAAGGTACCATTAATCATAATCCAATAATGACTTTGTTTTCGGTAAGTTCTTCTTTTACCTCACAAATGTTCTTGAAGAACTTCTGACCATTTCTTAGCAAAATCACAAGCGTTAGTTTTCATGAATGTTTAACAAAAAAGGAATAATCAATTACATTTTTCTATGGTCAGTCCGAAGATACGCGTATTCCAGTGCAAGTGTGAATTTGAATTCAAAGCTTAAATATCATTCGATGTCATAGCCTTTTCTCTTTTTTTCTCTTCTAATACCACAATTGCTGATTTATGAATTTTTTTTGCAAACTCAACATGCAAAAATACATTTTTATAACGCGTGACTCAGACATATTCCCACCAATAGCGCCTTGATTGGCCTAACAGATTACGGTGGCCCAAACAAACAGAGAAACAAAAAAAAAGAAATCGCGATCGAAATCGGACGATTATTCCCCCGCTAATCTCCGTGAAGACCAATAATAGCTCCTAAATTAGATTGAACGAGTCGATTACCGATGCACAGAAGCATATTTTATGGCCATTCACTCCCCCTAATGATCGTTAAATCTGTGTAAGCGATAAGACCGACAGCCCGACGAGGGACCGATCGGACTCGTCTGGGCCATAAAACATGTTTTAATTAAAAACTCCGTAAGCGCGCGCACCCAGAAAATATTTCCAAATTGATGTCACCGATTCGGGGTCGATTAGCATGGTTACGGCTTTTCACTCATTGTTTCAATGGTTGAGCACACCGAAAGAGGAGAAACAATCGATTCGCCAGTGATGCAGAAAATCAATTATCGGAAACCCTACGGAAGCCGTTTCTATGCTTCACCCGGGGTAGAAAGTTTCCACCACCGTGAAAATAGTGGCCTTGTCCGCCTTCCTTTCGACGGGGGACCACAGAAAAAGAGCTTAAATCCGGACCATTTCTAAACCCTCTGGTAACAACGAAACCGAACCGAACCGCGCGGCCCAAATCAATTTCACACTTTTGGATTTTCAGCAGGCAAATTTCATAACCCACTAATGTCGGTGATTTGCGTGAATGCAAGCGGACTTCGTCACAGCCGCAGCCAAAGAAGAGACCTAGCTGCCTTTGAATGATGAAACCCTAATCACCGCGACATCGCCGTCCGCACGGTAGACACGGTTTTTGTAGATCACGCGCGCCGCCAGCGCCGGTGACAGTGATTCGCGGTTTAAATTGAATAAATTTGACAAAAATGCCATCGTCTTTTCCTCTCGAAATTGATGGTTCCGAAGCGTCCGGAGCCCGAAGTGCCTCCGGGCGGAAGGACCATCATCATTTGGGACTGGGTCTGATCTGCGTCAAATGATGACCGCGAGACTAGCAGAGACCGCTGGCGGAGGAAACAATAAAAAGTTGACACGTAAACGACACGATATTTGAACGCGAGCAAACGCGAGTGCTACCTGATAACAAAAAAAAAAAAAAACAAAGTTTCGCCATGATATACAGATCCGGCGCGGGTCCGCGCGTTAATCAGTGTGGCTGCGAGGCTGGTGAGGCTGGATCAGCGTCGCACGATCAATCCGCTTGATTATGTAAACGAAGTCGCCGAAGTTGAAATTTGGGTTGACAGATGAGAAAAATATGCCTCTAACTAATTTCATCTGACGGCTGGAGTTTTTATGTGCGCGCCACGGTCTCTTCCCTACAGAAGGGAAAACGAGTTCATTTATTGTTTGAAAGTTTTATTATAACCTAATTTATATGGCTTTTCGGGTTTAATTTCACGATTCAACTTATTAATAGCGTTTCAGTTTTCCTGCGGTGGGGATATCGATATGTTTATTTTCGCTATTCATACTTTTAACAACTATCTTTTATCGAACTTTGTGTTTTTATTATATGGCTGAAAATTGATGAATATATTTTCTCGAATTCTTTTGTTGCGGCCTTCTTCGCATAAAGAGAGAGAGAGAGATACATTTGCCCTGGAGCATGTAGTTCTTATCCATAGCGAAGTGAATGGCGCTGGCTTCGGACACTTGATCAAGGAAACATCACCTGCGATAAAGGAGGAAAAAAAAAAAAACACGCAAACCAAAGCGATTTCGCCCACGGGCCCGAAAAAAGAGGGCGAGTGTCGCTCTCCCCATGCGATAGATCTCCGAACAACAACAGCCCCGGTCAACCAATATCCCGCTGATGTTACCCAACCTCGCGAGACTCTCGCGTAGTGTTGTTCCGTTTCGTATCTAGCCGATGGAATCTCCCTCACTCTAATAATGCTTCAGACAAAACCAGCACCCCGAAGCTCATATCTGTTACAGTTAAACATTTGAACACTCGCAATGACCCGCGGCGACATTTGATTAAATTAACACCAAATCTGGGTACCGATCTACTGCATCAGCATCACCACTTGCACTCACTGCACACACCACCCACCCTCACTCGGGGGGGCTCGGATCGAAGGAAAAGATCAACCGAATCCGCAGAAGCAGCAGCGGCGACGGAGAGGGCTTAAGCAGCACCACCCAACGCCCGCTAGGTCAGACCACTATGAGAGCATAAAGCGTGGAGGGACTGTCAAACCAGTCACGACTGCACCTGGTATTCACATCTGCCCAACGCTGGAACTGATGGCGCGTTGGAAATTACTTCGCAAAACTAAACTACGCTCAGCTCGCGCGCGATGGAACACGAATCCCGACGCCTGGGCCTGATGCTTTATGGGCAATATCTAATGGGATTGGTCGTTCCACCTCGCTCCACCTTCTGCGGCAACCGAACCGAACTTGCAAGTTTAATTCTTTTTTTTTCTGGACACCCTAGGCCATTTACATATCTCTCTCTCTCTCTCCCTGGTGTGGTATCCACCGAAAACCGAAGCCCGTGTGGTGTGGCTCGGAACCCACAGTTCGTGTGTAGCCGCTTTCCGCGTGGCTCGTTTTCGTGTTCATCAATCAAATCGCTACCTCGCAACCTTATTTAGCTATTTCGCTTGGTTATTTTTAACGCCAGTCCAAAGCTTTTCATCGGGAAAGCCACCCCAGCCGGGTCTCTTTATCTGAATTGAATAAAATTCCACCAACTAATATGAGAGGCACCGGAGATTGGTTCCAAAAACAGCGGCAGCAAAAAAATAAGGAGTCGACTAAAGGCCTCACATTCCACATTCCAGCGTTTCGGGTCGTCCGAGGTCCGGTGGAGTGACGACGGTACGCTCTGCAGCATGCAATGCTGCTGCTGCTGCCGCCACTGATTGGTTCGAAATTGATAAATTTGCTCGAATGTCTGTAGTATCAAATCGAGTGCCCACTTGAAGCTCATACCGAACGACCAACTGACATTGAAGCAGGAATTCCTATCGGTTGCGTGCTGGAATTCGATGGAATTCTGTGCAGAGTTGTTCCAGTTTGCTGAATCAAATCGCTTCATCACAGCGGACGCGCAATCTGGACAGGCGCTACTAATTTCGTTATAAAGGATGCCCAATTTTTATTAAAGGGTGTGTCACATCAAATTGCATCACGGAAAAAACGCTGTAGAAATTTAATTTTTAGGAATTATATCTTCAGCTTTCGCTTATAATCAGATAAGAGTGTATAGATCACGTTGGCCATGCGCCACTGTAAATTTTTCGTAAATTTGGGCTTGGGCTCGAAGTAAGAATAAAAAGAAAATGCCAAAAGTTGTTTAATAGTTATTATTTTACTGTCTAAAATTTTCAAAAGGATCGGTCTAATGGGCGAATTTCTACAGCGTTTTTTCCGTGATGCAATTTGATGTGACACACCCTTTAGTTCGGTGAACCAAGTGAGAAACAAAAAAAAAGCGGTCTACTTTGAATATTTCCTCTTGTTTTACTTTTCTAGGAAGGCTCTAGAGGCGAATGAACCGCGAATGAAGTTTAAAGCCTCTTAAAAACAAAGAAAGAAAGGAGAGCTCAAAACTCATATCATTCAATTAGATTGGAAACTATCGTTAGCGTTATATTCCAGACCACGCTTTATCCTTAACGAAAAATCGATTCATTGGCCTGAACATAAATGTGAGGAAGTTATTTGGAACATGGAGTGGCGAGCTTTGGAACAATTCTGCAGGAGTTCTCTAGGTTACCTTCTCAGGTTTCCCAAAGATAACTCTCCGTTGACGCGATTTTATTTTTGTAAAAAGTACATGCCATAAACAATAGAATATCAAATCCAATTAATTTTATGGGTTTTCCTTCTCAGTAT
Organism: Toxorhynchites rutilus septentrionalis; assembly: GCF_029784135.1. Classification (NCBI taxonomy): domain Eukaryota; kingdom Metazoa; phylum Arthropoda; class Insecta; order Diptera; family Culicidae; genus Toxorhynchites; species Toxorhynchites rutilus. The sequence continues at coordinate 26,929,656 of NC_073746.1, read as the reverse complement.
ACCTAAAGATGATCTCTGCCGAGTGTTTTGTCATATAAGATTATCGGCATTTCGTTTCGTCGAATGATGAATAGTTCGCGATTACATAATCACATCAATTACCGCAGTGAATCCTGATTTTTCTTATCCATTCCCACTATTAACTACCCCTTCCATGATAAACGCTAGGGAACCATGCTATAGAAGCGACCCTTCTGGCCTTCGGGCGGCGAATATCATACTAACATTCCTTCCCTTCCCCTGGTGGCTGTAAGGACGTGGCCGGCGTCGTTATTGACCATTTAAAGCTTGAATCACCGAAAATTGCACAACGAGAATGATTTGCTAGTCCCAAGCGTCATTCTGTGTGTTCTTTGTGCAATTTGGTTGGTTCAGGTCAATCACGGAGAACAACTACGAATGGCACAGTCTACCCAAGCTCAAGCTCAATCTCACGGTTAGGATAATTTGATTTAGGTCAAACAACGTATGCATTAAAGCACCAAATTTTCCTTAAATCCTACGTTTATTTGGCCTGCTACAAAAAACTGTGAGGCCTTGGTGATAGAATTACGTCCTATACTATGTTCGTACAGCCAGCTTCTCCCAAGAGCGCGAAAAAGTTGGCCATCGTGAGGCACTTCGTGACCGCCGGATCTAGCCGATTCGGCATTTAAAACATCCTCTTTCTCCAGAATAATGGCGAGAGCGTCGAAAGGAAGCCTTGCTCTGATCTTCCGACAGTGTTGCGCAACCGTCATGTGCATGTGGGCTGAAGAGGGAAATCAAGAGCACGGTAGCCTCATCGTCCCGTGCCTTGGGCCGTGAGGTCGATGCAACCGGCCAAACTGTGAACATGTTATGGCTAAAATGGACATGCGGAAGTGTCAATCTAGGCTGGTCGTGTCCGAGCAGCAGGCAATCACCCCGAGCGAGCGGCTGAAGATAGAAGTTGTACCGAAGCCCGAAAACTCTCCCAAAGTCCCTCAGCTGCGACCGATATAAAATTCCTGGCCAAATCACAAACGTAAGATCTACTTCAATGATGAAACAGGGAGGCAGCTGATCGCCATGGCCACGAATGATCTGAAGAACGTTTAGCTGACATCTATATTTTCATCGATCATGGCTAAGCTTCCGGTCAACTACCGTAAAGCAACCCAACAGGGCGTCGAATTATTTTTGCATTCAAGGAAAATTTTCTCCATTGAATTAATTTTCAAAAGTTTTGACGTAGGACTACGTCTTTCGTTAAGAATGCCAAATCAGAAGACAGGTAACTTTTTTATGAAATAAAGTTAACGTTAATAACTATTTTTGATGATTTGCATTCCAATCGAATCGAAAAATTCTCCAAGATTGGTTCGGTATGCTATACATTACAATCCCATTGTCTGTAAATAGTTTAAATTGATGAAAATTGTAAGCATTCCCATTTTCCCATACATTAGTGTGCTCCCCTAACCGTGTTGTCAATAAGGGGCAACTTATGCAGCCGCGAGAATAGAAACGACGAAGGGGGATAACGAAAAGAGAATATATGCGACTTAACACTTTCGTCGCCCAGAGCGATTCGGTCGAGTTTCTTGCGGGACCCAAATCTAACTGTCGGTGCGCTAGAGAAATAAGCGGGCAATGATAATAATGAATTCGGGTTTGATTCAGGGCTATTTTTCTGTTGAAGACGAATTAAATCAACCGACTGCTGATTAGAAAACTTTTAAAAATAAATTTTCAGCCAATTGTACAGTGTGGACAATGATAATAAAAAATGAAATTCAACCGAACATAATTGCTCTATATACTATGTTCGCTGACGATGAATAACTACAATTTTATTGGAGAATATGGAAAATTCTGTTCAATCGATTGCGAAGATTTTGTGAATATATCTAACCAAGAACATATGTCACTTTTGTGGGAAAATAATCGTCATAAACTATATCACATTTGGCCACTCCGACTTTTCACGTGATTCGTTTTTATTGTTCTTTGCGCTTGGTAGATAAAAAGCTGAAAGAAGAGGCAATTTGCAAGTTTTTTTTTCTGAGAATGAGAAAAATCATTGCGCAACTCGGATAGGCCATGTGTTCTTTTTCATCCTCCAAATGTTTACCGAACAGTGTAATAGTAAAACTGAAAGCGAGGGAAGTAGTGACGACGAAATAGTGCGAAGCGTTAGAAGAAAAGTTTCGAGTATTATCTCATCGAGTTCCGATTCGGATATTGAGGAACTATACACAATGAAGACCTGGACGATATGTTAGAAGAACTTACTATAGACGACATAAATATATAACGGATTTTCATATTAAGTTTAATTTTTGAGAATGATTTTGTAACAGTACATTTAAAATAAAACGGTTTATTGATCTTCCGATAACTTTGTCAAACATCATTCTTTAATCAGACATTTGGTTTTTGAGTTACAATTTTTTGAAAGAAAGGTCAATCAAAGAGCCAAAGGTTGTACCGCTCATGACAACTCTACACGAACTGATGATTGCGCCGGCTAGTGACCATTCTATCCTGGATTCCTCGAGTCGAGAAAGACGCACCACGCTAGATATGAGGTACAGACTAGGGGGGCGTAGCTGATTAATGGTCAGCTGCATCCCAATAGGAAGTATCCCGTGTCGGGCACACGTACAGAGCATTGGAGACAGCAACATCCCAATTATGAAAACACTTGTAATACTAACCTCGAGCCAACCGCGAGTAATCGGTTACATATTACTAACATAGATAATAAGAAAAATTGTATTGAACTCCCGGCCCCGTGAGGCTAACGCCATATGAGCCTTCATAAATATATATATTTTGGAAAAAAAAGGTCAATTATTTGGATTGCGCCCTTTTAAAAAATCAGTCGTAATTTAAATTGGTCATAGAATAATGAAAATTGTAAATTTTGGTAGTTTCCATCATCTGTACCAAGTTTCAAAAAAAATCGTAGAGGGTCGAGTCAGCAGCCGACTGATTTGGGGTGGAATCGCTCTATACGGGAGTTGTATAAACAAAAGTAATTGACCATTTTGAACTAGGATTTCATGATCCAATATCACTAGTCAGGTCTTTTCATTCGATATCCATATTGATGGGGTTTTGAAATAAAAAAACATATATCGCCATTTTGGATTTTTATTTTCACAAAAAAAGTATGTTCTACTAGTCAACCCCTTTTCGTTCGATACCCATATAGATGAATTGAAAAAAAAGTCGCCATTTTGTGATGGCGGCCATTTTGAATTAGCATTTTCATAAATACCTGCGTTCTACTAGTCAAGCCCTTTCTTTTGATACCCATGTTGATGGGGTTTTGATAAAATGTGTAGCCATTTTGCAGCAGCCGCCATCTTGGATTTTCAAGATCATGGAGTACGCAGTATTATAACGACTGCAGAGATAAAGGCATGTTCCAAATTTCAGATCAATCGGTCAACATGAATGGGGTTAAATTTCCATTGATATGGGACAACCCTACAGATAAACATACAAACATAATTACAATAGGTCATGCTAAATAAAACCGTTTAAAAGTGTAGTATAAAAACAATATTTTTATGTTTTTGATTATTTGATTGTTCTATATATCCCATATTTACATTTAAGTGCCTATTATATGAAAATCCTATTCAAATTTAACGAGGATAGTGTCACCCACATCTGGGTGACGGGGCCTCCCAGGAAATACACCCGTCACCCAGATATCCTCCGAGGAAAATTTTCAAACTCTTTCTCTACCCAAAATAGCGAACATTGATTATTCTGCTCGTTTTGTGTCATCTTCGTTTCCCCTCGAGCTGTGGACACGAGGGAATATTTCATTCGCATGGGCAGCTAGCATTGCTATCAACACATCGAGCTGAGCCATGGCAAAGCAAAATGAGTATAGGTGTGTGTGTAGAATAAGTAGCCTCAAGCCGCCAGTGTACAGCTTTGTGTGCGTTTTTTTCTCGTGCACATCGGTTCCGTTCCGATGCTAAAATCTCCTAGCTTTGTCGACGGTTTTTACTGAGAATTCGAGAAACGATTTTTCAAGATTTCACTACGTGTGTCGTTCGCGCCCAGGGTAGAATGAATCGCTTCTTCTACAAAGCCACGCAAAGCATTAACCTTTTTCAGATTCACTGAAAATTTCTATTAAAGAGTTAACTATGAAATTTCGTATGCATTTATAAATAATATCCGAAATGATGAACAAGCAAATTGAGTAGAACGAATTCGTAGTCCTCCGTCCTAAGCGGTCCGGTCTTGGATACAACCCCCTATATATTTTTTTTCCATCGCCATCCGAAATCCGTCCATTTTTTGACGTGCCAAATCAGAAAACAGGTCACGTTTTTATGAAATAAAGTTAACGTTAATAACTATTTTTCCATCGAACGGATTTCAACGATTTGCATACCAATCGAATCGGAAATTTTCTAAGATTTGTTTAATATGCTATACATTACAATGCCATAGTCTGTATATGGTTTAAGTTGATGAAAATTGGAAGCATTCCCATTCCCCCATACATTTGTTCTGTCCATTTGTGTGCTTTCCCGAACAGAGCTGTCAATAACTGGCAACTTATGCAGCCACTAGAATAGAAACAACGAAGGGGGATAACGGAAAGAGAATATTTGGGAAGTAAACTCCACCCTTGCGTAGTGAGTAAACTGTCGCTGGCGAATTGCGTATCCTCTGAGGAAAATTCTCAGAATCTTTCTGTGCCCGAAATAACAAAGGTCGCTTAGTCTGCTCGTTTTGTGTTTTATGTTTTCCCTCGATCTGTGAACGCTAGCGAATATTTCACATAAAGTGTGTTTCGATGTTTCATTTTTATCGCTGCAACTGTGTGCATCTGTTAGACGCGTGTTTAGTGCTTGTTGAATGGCGATGCACGGAAGATGCCTCTCGTTAAATACTCAGTGCAATGCGTGCATTGATATAATGAAACAAATTGTGATTTATGACCAATTAGTGTATTGTTCTCGCAAAGGCAAGAAAGACTCGTTGCTTCTCGAAATGATTCTATAAAACCACGCCAGCCATTAAAACTTTTCAGGGTCTCCGGAAATTTTTACTAAAGAGTTATTTATGGAATTTCGACGTATTCGCAAATAATATCCGAAATGATAAAATAAAGAATGCGTAGTCCTACGTCCTAAGCAGTCGTGTCTCGGATGCAACCCCTCGATTTTTTTTTAAATGCATACGTTATACAAGTACATCTCCATATTCTCCCTATCTTGCGTCTTGCGGTTTTTATTTCGTTCCTCTACTCAAGAGAGACCTTAAGAGTGATTATTACAGCTTGAACAGTGAGAGAAAAATCGGAAAAAAAACTCTGGTGATGGTATGAAAAAACTTGGAACAAGTTGAGAAAAATGTATAATGCTTTTCATGTGATACCACCCATCAACTGCTGGTAACTGTGTTTGTTATCTAGTTCTTTCTATTGTATAATCATCGGTTTAGCTAGATCTGTATTTGATAAAATTCATGTTTCATGTGAAACTTTTTTGAGTTTTGTATTATTGAATCTGCATCACCTATAATATTTGTCTAAGCTTTTGTCATTTATCAAACTTTATTTAATCTGAACCATCATACTATTCTGTAATTACATAAAAATATATTTTTTTTAATTTACACAAAATAAATTATACATTTGTCTGCATGTTATATTCAGTTTATGGAATCCATATTTCATTTTACATATTTTTCAAATTTTGTTCGAGTTTTCTTTCTACTTTGAAGTTTTTAACTTAGGATTTGCTTACTTTCTATATGAATTTTGTCTGGTTTTTTATATTAATTTGATGTTAAGTTTATCAGAATTTCAAAAAAAAAACTCAATTTTGTGTTTTTTATTGGCTTTCCATAATTGTCTGAACCATATTTTTGGCTGAAATTTAATTTTTAGTCATTAAAGCTTCTGAAATTCGCTCACACGAAACTTCACTTCAAAATGCTTTCCGGATTTGTTGTCAATGAAATAAAATTTATTTAAACTCAACGTCCATTTTGTCTGTATTTTCATGGAAATCCAATGTAGACATAGCGTTCGTAGCACGATGTAGCGACATAGCGTCATGTTCATTCATATCAACTTATGTATACTTATTATTAGATTTATTGAAAAAAATTTTAAAATTTTGTACAAGTTTTGTCGGAACTCGTTTGTGTCGTCTGATTTTTTTTTATTTGCACCGAAATTCTTTTATCATGATTTGTCGAAGAAACATTTCTGTTCCTTCAAATTTCCATTTATTTATCTTTTTTCCGATTTACTGGTTCAAATTTGAATAATAAAATTCGTATCAATTTTCTGGTTCAGTTTCAACGTAGATTGAGATCAGGAGATTTTGACAATTAACAGATATTTTCATACTCATTATGGAAACTTCAGAAGAATTTCTTCACTGAAAAAAAAAAGGAAAAATTAACTAATTCTCTTCTTCCCACCAATGATGCATCGAAAGCCTGCAGCGTTCTGTCAAAATATATTTAATTCGCCCAAACTGTGGGCAGATTGCAAAGCGTGAATTATGATTATGCTAAATGCCCACGAAATGTAGGAAAAAATCAGAAACATGAGAAAAAAAAGCATAATCATCTCAAAAAAAAAAAAAAAAAAAAATACCGTAGAGGCAGCGAAGCAGAGACGCATTCGCCGCCCAATCGATATGAATGGTTTTCTTGTTCTTGTAAAACAAACGATTAATATAAAATTCAAATTTGGACAGTATTCGTGATGCTGTTTTGTCACGAAACATCGACCCAACGGAAAACAAACCGGCCGCATAATCGACAGCAGACACACGGGACGCGGTCCGAAAATTAATATTATGGGCGCGGAGCGAAGATCCTCCTCGCGGCTCGCGGAAACGTTTTATCAATGGGTCTGCAAAAAATGAAACTAGATTATGGTAATGGACATAATGGACGTGAAAAGTGATTTCCGGCGGGGTTTTAAAAACGTCGAAATTCGTGCAGTCGTCTGGCGAAACGATGGAGACTTGGAGACTTGGAGAGAGAGAAAGGTGAACGAGGCGAGGTGTTGATGACTTCCGAAAAACATCTTGTTTGACAAGCTGTTCGTGCTACCCGCTATGAAATCGAAGGAATTCCTAATGAGGCTCATCTGCATTTCGGTCTGCGACCGAAAGGTGGGAAAATCTGATCTAAGCGGGATTATTCGCGCCGAATCCTAATAGGATTCGTGCGACACTAAACGGCCAGGAAATTTATGAATGAATTCACCGCAAACATTACAGACGTAATTGAATCTGTCTGCCGAAACTCAAACTGCAATTCACACCGAATTCATTCACCCAAAAGCCCTCTACGGGTGGTCTACCAAAAGTGCATTTCCTCGTTCCCTCAGCGGCACGGTGCGTAGGACCCACTCGGCGGTGATGGATGTCTTTTGTCAACTGTGTGTCACATCCAGTTTCGTTCGCTCGAATCGACCCTGGTGGCAGGTTTTATTGCAGCCACTTAGTGGCACTTTGTGGGCCTAAGCGGATAAACTCGTCCAACTAGATCTGAGTCGTAAATCACGTCGTGTTCGGTTATACAGTTTTTTTTTCTCGCTCGCTTTTTCTGGAGAAATCAAAAATTCTCCTCATTGGAGTTATCAATACCACCTCGGCTACCATCTTCCCGGTCGCCGTCCCCCACAGGAAAGATCGTAAAAAGTTATGACCGTGAGCCAGAACGACACATCTGAAAAACCTCGCGGAACGAATCGCGCCCCGAAAATAACACCGTTCCGCGGCCAATACGACGAAAATGTAGAGTAGTCAAGCTATTTATTAGATTTGTGATAGGTCGTGATTGATTAGGCGAGCGCGCGATCCTGTTCCGCGAGACGGTGATGAACGTCGGGCGTAAAAAAAGCGAGACTCCTAGAGACGCAGTAAATTGTATAAATCAATCTCGGGTCCCAGCGAGCGGTTCGAGCAAACCAGAGGTCTCTGTGTCTACTCACAGTTGGAAAAATCTCGAGCAATCTCGCTCGTTCCGAGCCGTTAGACTTGATTAATGATTCACCAATCATACCCAATAAAACGTTGTCTAATAAAATAGCCATTAATTTCTAATCGCCACCAGCGAAGCATCTTCTTGTTACCATCCTTGCCATCCCGAAGCGAAACTATCGCTGATAAATCAGCTCAATCTGCCACCTCTTTTCCTGCGCACCCGCCGCGGCTTCCATCGGCAGCTAGAAAACATGACGATCGGAAAATATGCAAATTTTACCTGTGCCATCAAGTGGCATCCAGTTGCTGCTACTTTTGATGGATTCGTGCGTGGCGTTCGACCAATTCCTCGAATTACAATCTGGGATCGAGTTCGGGGCTTTGGCTTCGGGTTGGATTATATCTGGACGAAAAAAACCAAAACAGGGCAAAAATGAAATAAAGAGGTCCACACATTCGTGGGTCACTCCGAAATTCCAGTATGGGTGAATGAAGCTTGCGGTTTTCGTGGTTATCATGTGATACTTTTGGATTTAATTCGACTTTTGGAGGTCAAAATAAAGGTCTTCAGTGTGTAAATTAGATTTTCGTATAGAAAATCAGTTGCTGCTGAAGAGCCCCAATCATAGAGGTGTTTGGAGGATACCTCTTTAAAGCACTTTTGTCGTAATGTTCCGCAAATGCATCCACCTTGTCCAAAGTAAAACCACTTGTCTTATTATATTTATATTCATTTTAGTTTTTAATGTTTCTGTAAGAGAAACAAAACTAAATGTATCCAGTCGGTCCGTTGCGTACAGTTCAACACCCGCGGGTCACTCTTCAATTACTTGCCAAATAATTATTTATCGACACAAATTTCGGGGAAATTCAACCTAGCCAATTCGATTTTAAATAGTCATTTTGCTTTTTTTGTCTTTCTGGTTTCCCCCACTTTTGCCGTGAAAAGAAGCAAATAACGTACTGGCGAGCACAATCTATTTTGCAGCAGTATGAAGGTTGTTTCCCGTGTTTTCAGTATTTTAGTGTCCCTCTAGACAGCGAGCCATTAACACCACATGTTACTGCGATTTAACGATTCTCAAATCGTTGACAATAATTTGGCAGCCCTACGTTTAAAATGTGGTCGTGTCATGGACACTACTCTTCTAATTTACTCCAACAAAATTCAGGAACAGCAACTGACGCAAATGCAAAAGAACCAGTCGTGCCTTCCCAGAAAGTTATATGTCGAGATGAATCAGCGAGTAGACTTAAGTTTGTGTATTAGATCCTATTAAGAAGAAACATGAACATAATATAGTGAACAGTTCAAACAGACAATAGTAGTTGAAAGTTGCGTTGAGCATCGACTTGGCATCGAAAAAATTAGTATCCTGATTCTGTTGTTCAGCATGGAAAAGAGGCGATAAATAGTCCTCCTCACAGTATTCACAATTTAAGCAATATTTTATAGTATATTGAGATCAAATTGGATAAAAATCAGCTAATACAATTCGTTCATGATTTAGAAACACATCTGTGCGGTCTATCTGTTCTAGACAAAGTTTACTCAAAAAATGCAGATGACATTCTAGCAAACTTCGGATGAAAATCCAGAAAAAAATCAAAGTGCAATTGATATCTAAGTTTAAGAAACATTTATGAAATGTCTTAAATTTTGACTGAAATCAACCTGATTGAGTGATAGCTCAGACACAATCCAAATATAACTCAGACAAAATCGTTACAAATTCAGACTTGACCAAAAAATTCAAGTGGAGTTCTGAGAGAACAAGAAAATGAACAGTGTAACCATATGTTGTTACAATTATGAATTTTGGATAAAATGAAATGAAATTTTGATTTCATTATTTGGATTACGAAAGAGGTGTTTAAAGGTGAAAGGCAGTGTTTGGTGTCGACAAAATGTAGGGATGGTGAAACCACTAGATAGCATCGATGGATAGGACTGGATGACAGGTTGGAATGGTAGGAAAGTGGAATGGTTGGAACGGAAGAATTCGGGAAGATGGAAAGAAGTAGGTTCGAGAAAGGAATTGGCAAGGAGTTGAGGTCCCTTGGGTTTAAGCCGCGAAAGCGTGCAGGCCGAACGAACCGATCTAAGTTTTTTTTACAAGTCTATCTATTATTTCGGTGTGTAATACCACTTTGTGAATCCGACTTATTAGGCGGTGAAACCGGTTCAAATAACCCTGGACGCTGATCATCAAGGTGTTCAGCTAAACGACAAGGAACAGCGAAAAGAGTGTGCCTGTCTCGCCCTTATCAGCCCCGTGCTGGTACGGCTCACCGTAAAGGAGCTACGCAAGCCAGTTGTCACGAGGTTTTTCGTCACGCTTCATTGGTTAACCACTAAGGACGACAAGGAGGTTGCGACCTCCCACTGAAGCCAAGATCCGGAGAAATCACCACGTCATACCTGTTGCCCGTTCACCACATCGCCGATGCCATTCCCGACCACGCCGTAGCCGATCACCACCCGCCAGTACCCATCAGTACCCGCCACTACTCGAGAAAAAAAAAACCGATACCAAGTAGAGACCGTAGAAGGATCCGTGAGTCAATAAAACAATTGTTTATTAACCTGAAAACTATTTCTTCTCGCTAACCCAAATCTGATAGCTTTCCCACTCAACTCACACGGCGATCCTGAGACCCGAGGACCCAAAAGAGGTCTATCGCGCCCACCCCTGCCGGTCATAAATAAGGCCAAGGGGCTTTCGTTGCGTTTCTTTCCGGAACCAGCAGAATCATCCTCGGGGGCTGAGAGCAGCCGCACCAGAGTAAATCGTAACAACAGAATGAATAAAAAATGTAAAAAAAACTTTTTTAGTTAAACGGTCTAATGTATTAAAAGCTAGAAAATAATTAGACAAGCAGCAGTTAGTAGTTATCACATCCCTTTCTTCATTAATCTAGGGCAATGATGAGACTAAAATAAAATCGTGGGCATATGATGAAGCAACTAACTGTCGATAATGGAAATCTGATGTGCCCCACGATTTAATTTGATTTTGGTGGTGTTTGTTTTGAGAAAATATGTAATCCGCCATTTTGTGGTGGCGGCCATTTTGGATATGCATTCCTCATGAATAACTGTGTTCTACTAGTCAAGCCCTTTTATTTGATACCTATATTGATTAGGTTTAGGAAAAAAATATATCGCCATTTTGCTGTGGCGGCCATTTTGGATTTGCATTCCTCGTGAATAACTGTGATCTACTATTCAAGCTCTTTCATTTGAAACCCATATTGATGGGATTTTAAGAATATATGTGATCCGCCATTTTGTGGCGGCCGCCATCTTGGATTTTCAAGATAATGAAATACACCGTTCTATAGTGACTGCAGAAATGAAGGTGTGTTCCAAATTTCATATCAATCGGTCAACAGGAAGGGGTTCAAATTTCTATTAATGTGGTAAAGCGCTACAGACAAACATACAAACATACAAACATACAAACATACAAACATACAAACATACAAACATACAAACATACAAACATACAAACATACAAACATACAAACATACAAACATACAAACATACAAACATACAAACATACAAACATACAAACATACAAACATACAAACATACAAACATACAAACATACAAACATACAAACATACAAACATACAAACATACAAACATACAAACATACAAACATACAAACATACAAACATACAAACATACAAACATACAAACATACAAACATACAAACATACAAACATACAAACATACAAACATACAAACATACAAACATACAAACATACAAACATACAAACATACAAACATACAAACATACAAACATACAAACATACAAACATACAAACATACAAACATACAAACATACAAACATACAAACATACAAACATTTGCCGTGGAGCTGCCGGCCTAGAATAGCGTTCCGGGTTTTTGGTCCCTGTCCCTGTCGTAAGAGGCGACTAATCGGGTGACAACGCGAGTAAGGGCGCGGTAAAGCCCTAGGGAGCTAGCGCGGGGGAAATACCGCGACACACAGTGAAGGAAGGAATGCCAACGGGCATATTAGGATCGACGCCAGTGAGATTCTAATTACGGCATACTGGTAATAACGACGCATGACTGATTTGGAATGATTTGGAAGAGACGCTATAGGGCTGACAGCCGCGCTATTCCGTTACTTTAGTAGAGCAGGGTGACACCTTCTTGAAACGGCTAGCGGGTTAATGGCGTGACTGCCTCCGTCCCGTTAAAAACCTGGCAGGCCTTCAGGTACGTTCAAAACTCGTTGATCGTGTGGGCTCAGATGTTGCATTCCTGTCTTGCGCTGATCCGGCTCTGAGCACGGTACCCCATGAAGGATCGTGCCAACCCTTTGCATGGCCTCCCTGCTTGCATAGACAACCATGGGATCACTTAAGCGACTGCACATTCCGAGTGGAGATAGCGGCCTGAAGGCGGGACCCACTTACATATGGAGTACACACAAAATACAATCGAAATCGAGAGCGAACAAGAAGACGTAAACATCTTCGCAAGAAGGGGACAGGTGATGAGATCACCGATTTTGAACCAATATCAGGTACCAAAATCCAACAACAGCAAAACCGCGGACGAGCAGCCAAGCCTGCATGTAAGAACTAAGCTGAGCGAAGCCATGAAGGCAAGTGAAGAACTCTACGAATACATCAAACCTCGTAGTAATGTTCATGCGGTGATAAGAACTCTTACCGTAAAAATAAGATCCGCGCTTGCGATAGCTGAACGTGAACAGCAGACCTGGCGGGCAAGAGCAGAAAAAGCGGAGAATGCTCTGAAAGAAGCTGTGCAGAGTAAGGCAAAGGAAGTGATCTTGACACCGACGGTAGACTCTACCCCACTAACCGCAAAGAGGAGAAGACAAACTCCAGAAGAAAAGAAGGAGACGAAAAAACACAAAGATGGCAGTGAAGGTGCTAGGGGTGAAAATAAGCAAAACAATGAAGATCCGAACGGGTGGCATACATTCGAAAGGAAGAAAAAAGAAAACAAAAAGAAAGGAAAAACCAAGCCTAAGATGGAGAGGCAGAAACCAGAAGCTCTTATTGTGAGCGCAGCGGGGGTTGCGACCTATGCCGAGATCCTGCGGAAGGTGAAAGAAGATCCGTCCTTACAGAATCTTGGGGAAAACGTGGCCAGGATAAGACGAACACAGAATGGAGAAATGTTGTTTGAATTGAAGAAGAACCCAACGATTAAAAGTTCGACATATAGAGAGCTAGTCGAAAAATCTCTGGGAGAAACGGCGAAAGTTAGGGCTCTTTCCCAAGAGATAGCGATCGAATGTAGAAATCTGGATGAGATCACAACAGACGACGAGCTGAGAGAAGCCCTGAACGAACAGTTCGAACTTAGCGATGTCTCCTTAACAATTCGACTGAGGAAAGCATTTGGAGGTACACAAACAGCAGTGATAAAACTGCCAAGAATCGCAGCAAGAAAACTGCTAGAGACTGGCAAGATAAAAGTTGGATGGACGGTGTGCCCTCTAAGGGCTATTCAGCAAATGATGAGATGCTTTAAATGCATGGACTTTGGCCACCAATCTAGAAACTGCAATGGACCTGATAGATCGGACTCTTGCTTAAGATGCGGTAATAAGGGGCACTTAGCGAAAATGTGTACTAAGCCTCCAAGATGCATGCTCTGTACGACGGAGGTAGATAACGATCACGTCACCGGAGGCTCGAGATGCCCATTCTTTAAAAGAGCGCTGGCAGCAACAAGTAAATGGAGGTAACACAAATAAATCTGAACCACTGCGACACGGCACAACAATTGCTATGGCAAGCCGCATATGAAATCAAATGCGATGTGGCGATCATAGCAGAGCCGTATCAGGTACCCCCAGACAACGGAAATTGGGTAACCGATAAAGCTAAAATAGCCGCAATTACGACGTTGGGAAAATACCCCTTCCAGGAAGTTGTATCCAGTGAATATGAAGGGTTCGTGATTGTCAAAATTAACGACATCTTTGTATGCAGCTGCTATGCACCCCCGAGATGGACGATTGAGCAGTTCGACCAGATGCTCCACAATATAACGGAAGAGCTCATCGGACGGCATCCCATAGTCATCGGCGGGGACTTCAACGCCTGGGCAGTAGAGTGGGGGAGCAGATTTACCAATGCGAGGGGGTTTAGTCTGCTCGAAGGACTGTCAAAGCTGAATATAAGACTAGTTAATGAGGGCTCTACTAGCACTTTTCGCAGGGATGGGAGAGAGTCAATTATTGATGTAACCTTCTGCAGCCCGTCGTTAGCATCGAACATAAACTGGAGAGTGTGCGAGGATTATACCAACAGTGATCACCAAGCGATTCGCTACACCGTCAGTACTCAGTCGCCATTAACAAGGAGAGGGACGAGAACAAAGTGTAAGAAGTGGAAGCTGAAGGAGTTTGACAAGAACCTCTTCATCGAAGCACTCCAGGTGGATCGAACAACTTCTACTTTAAATGCAGTCGAACTGACAGAGGTTGTAACGAGAGCATGTGACGTCACCATGACGCGGAAATCAACGCCAAAAAACGAACGCCGTCCAGTATATTGGTGGAACGAGACAATTAACACACTGCGGATAAGCTGTCTCCGAGCCAGACGGAGAATGCAAAGGGCTAGGATTGACACCGAAAGAACAGAGTGCAGGGAAGTGTTCAGAGCGGCGAGAGCCGCGCTCAAGAGCGAAATAAGAATCAGCAGAAAGAACTGCCTCAAAGAACTGTGCCGCGACGTTGATGCGAATCCTTGGGGCAATGCCTATAGAGTGGTGATGTCAAAACTTAAAGGTCCCTCGACGCCCCAAGAGACCTGCCCGGACAAGCTGAACAGTATTATTGAAGGGCTTTTCCCACAGCATGATCCTATGAGCTGGCCACCTACACCATACGACCATAACGAAGATTCTGTCGAGAGAGTTACTACAGAGGAGCTGATAGCGGCAGTTAAAAAATTAAAAATTAAAAAAGCGCCAGGCCCAGACGGAATCCCCAACGTGGCTGTCAAAGCTGCGGTTCAAGCGTACCCGGATATATTTAGGGCAACGCTGCAGAAATGCCTTGATGATGGATACTTTCCGGATACCTGGAAAAGACAAAGACTGGTACTGCTACCAAAACCAGGGAAACCTCCAGGGGATCCATCGTCGTACCGTCCCATCTGCCTTCTGGACACACTCGGGAAGCTGCTGGAAAAGATCATTCTCAACAGATTGATGAAGTGCACAGAACGTGAAGGTGAATACGGACTCTCTAAAATGCAGTTTGGGTTCCGGAAAAAAAGATCGACAATGGATGCTCTCATGTCAGTAACCGAGACAGCCGGCAAAGCATTGAAGCAAAAAAGACGCGGAAATCGTTATTGTGCCGTAATCACGATCGATGTGAAAAACGCATTCAACAGTGCCAGTTGGGAAGCTATCGCGATAGCGCTACATAGGTTACTAGTCCCGGACTACGTATGTAAAATTCTGAAAAGCTACTTCCAGAACCGAGTCTTAGTTTATGATACAGTGACAGGGCAGAAATCGTATAAAATTACAGCGGGGGTTCCACAAGGCTCCATTCTGGGCCCAACACTGTGGAACGCGATGTACGATGGTGTGTTGTTGTTGAAGCTTCCCAGGGGCGTACAAATCACTGGTTTTGCTGATGATGTTTTATTGACGGTGATCGGAGAATCCCGAGAAGAAGTCGAAATGTTGGGTACAGAGGCAATCAAAACCGTTGAAGAATGGATGAACGACTCTAAACTGCAGATAGCACACCAGAAAACCGAGATGGTGTTGGTCAGCAACTGCAAAGTTGTGGAGCAAGCGAAAATCACCGTTGGGGAACACAGTATCTGTTCCAAACGGGAACTGAAGTACCTGGGTGTTATCCTTGACGATCGACTCAATTTCAAGAGCCACGTGAGATATGCATGTGAGAAAGCAGCAAAGGTCGCAACAGGGATGGCTAGAATTATGCCGAACAACGCAGGGTCATGTAGTAGCAAGAGGCGCCTTCTGGCCAGCGTATCCACATCGATACTCCGTTACGGTGGTCCGGTCTGGGTGGCAGCGCTCGAAGTAAGACAAAATCGGACGCTGCTAAACAGAACGCTCAGAGTAATGGCGATGAGAGTATCGAGTGCATATCGAACGATATCTGCAGAAGCGGTATGCGTGATAGCGGGAATGATTCCCATCGACATTATCCTGGTTGAAGATAGCGTACGCTACGAGGAAAAAACAACGGACGTGCAAAATAACAGAGAACTGCGAAAAAGATCACGACTAGAGTCAATACGGAAGTGGCAACAGGTGTGGAACAACACACCTAACGGTCGATGGACCCACCGACTAATTCCGAATATCACGAAGTGGATTGGGCGCAAGCATGGAGAAGTAAATTTCCACTTGACCCAATTTCTGTCTGGTCATGGATGTTTTAGGCGGTACTTGAACAGGTTCGGACACGCGAACTCACCATCCTGTCCTGAGTGTGGTCAAGTAGAAGAAACAGCGGAACACGTGGTCTTCGAATGTCCTCGATTTGTCCAGCAGAGAAGAGAGTTGATCGCTGCATGCGGACTCAATTTGAATGCCGATAACATCGTACACGAAATGTGTAAAAGCGAGAACTCGTGGAACGCAGTGAATTGTGTCATAGTCACAATAATGACGGAACTCCAACGAAAATGGAGAGCAGACCAAAGAATGAGCGTAGGAAACACAGAGCAATGAGTGCATAAGCACAGCCTCCTCCCGAAGTAATACCAAACGGTGGTTCCGGGAGAGAAACGGCATGAAGAAGGAGGTGGTTTTTGGTGAGTAGGAATCTCACACTATCCGGTCAACATGGCGACTGGGTGTCTATGCAAGATTTCCACCTTCTACAAAAAAAAAAAAAAAAAAAAAAAAAACAAACAAACATACAAACATACAAACATACAAACATACAAACATACAAACATACAAACATACAAACATACAAACATACAAACATACAAACATACAAACATACAAACATACAAACATACAAACATACAAACATACAAACATACAAACATACAAACATACAAACATACAAACATACAAACATACAAACATACAAACATACAAACATACAAACATACAAACATACAAACATACAAACATACAAACATACAAACATACAAACATACAAACATACAAACATACAAACATACAGACATACAAACATACAAACATACAAACATACAAACATACAAACATACAAACATACAAACATACAAACATACAAACATACAAACATACAAACATACAAACATACAAACATACAAACATACAAACATACAAACATACAAACATACAAACATACAAACATACAAACATACAAACATACAAACATACAAACATACAAACATACAAACATACAAACATACAAACATACAAACATACAAACATACAAACATACAAACATACAAACATACAAACATACAAACATACAAACATACAAACATACAGACATACAAACATACAAACATACAAACATACAAACATACAAACATACAAACATACAAACATACAAACATACAAACATACAAGCATACAAACATACAAACATACAATTCGGAAAAAATACAGATCATTCCAAAACCTCATTCGACCGCAATTAATGAAGGTAATTGAAGCCTTTTTTTTATTAAACTTCTGTTTGGAATTTGAACAAAATTTCAGATCTAATCCGCAGAAAAAAGCTCAAATTTATTTCACATAAAACACGAACATCATTAGAACTTCATATGATACTTGAACATTCAATCATAATTCATACAGACAAATTTCCGGTAGTATTCAGACAGAAGTCCAAAAAGTATAAGTGACATCAATCATTAATATATATTAAACAAAACTTTGGATAAGAACTAAAAATAATTTAAACAAAATTCAGACAGAAACCTGATTAAATTCGAATAAAATGTTGAAAAAATATTACAATATGTTTGCACATTTGCATAAATTTAATATAAAAGGCATACAAAAAGTAAGGTATTGTGATATTCAAACTACATTAGATCAAAATTAAATAAATTGAAAGAAAATGATAATAAACTAAAAAATTATGACAAAGTTCAAAATGTAAAAAAAATATTCAGATTTCATAATCAAAAACCGAAAAGGACTAGATTTGTTATAAATGTAAATACACTAATTCAAAGCATACGCCATGAATGGAATTAGCTATAATTTAGACTGCATTCAGCTTCTACTCAAACAGAACACATTTTAGACATTTAGATAAAACAAAAAAAAAATGAGTGGGTTATATCTATGATATAACCGCAAGGTTCACGTGGAACTACCTTAGCTTAGCAATCATTCGTTTGTATTGATTAAATTCTTGATTGAATGAAACAGTTTCCAAATTCAATTGAGTTCAATATATTTGCTCTGTGAGTGGAAAAAATGAACAAATGCCGTGTAAAGTCAATTCATTTATTGTGATTGATTGTTCTTCGTTACAAGTAAATTTAATGACGGACCTTTTACGTTTGGTATGATGACTAGAACAAAATATATGTACGGAAGAATTATCAAACGTTTGATGAACCAGCCTAAGTTTCAGCCTAAGTTTCAGCCTAAGTTTTTTGTCAATAAAGACAAAAAAAATTATCAAACGATTATTTTATTTTACATTTCCCTCTGAAGTTTACATCCCAAAAGTGTACATACTTCTCGAATCTCGAATTTGCTTGAAACTGGGAAGTTCATTCGCTTCTAGTGGCTGCACGATTTTCCCAGGTTCCTAAGTTTAGAAGATCATGTTAGGACAGACATATTCCACTCTGCACAAAGGCAAGCGAGGACAAAAGTACTCGCAGTTTGCATTTATTTGCAGAGCCGATTTCCCCAGAAACCTCGGTTTTGAAGTCTGTGTTAGGGAAACACATTTCAATCGGAACAAAAATACCCCCGATTTGTATGAATTCGCAATGCCGATTTCCCCACGCTTCATGGATTTGAAGTCTGTGTTAGGGAAACACATTCCAGTCGGAACAAAAATACCCCCGACTTGCATGAATTTGAAATACCGATTTCTCCAGGCACCTTGGTTTAGAAATCTCTATTAGGGAACACATTTCGGTAGGAAAAAAAGCTCCCCCTACTTTCGTGTGTTCTTTTTCTTCTTTTTGGCTTCAAGAGGGTTTAAACTTTTCAGTTCACTCGCCTCTAGGCTCTTTCGTGTGGTTGCAATGCCGATTTCACTGCTTGGTTTTAAAGTCTGTGTTAGGGAACATTTTTCGATGAGAACAAAAGTCCCCCTACTTTCATGTATTTGCAATGCCGATTTCCCCAAGGCTGCTTGGTTTTGATGGCTGTGTTAGGGAAACCATAAATCGGGCCAATCAAAACGATGCAGTTAGGGCGTTTAGATAACGCCTAATATTTTACAGTTATTCAATTGTTTATCTAATGAAAAACAACATTTTGTTAGTTGCGATAGATGAGTAGAAATATTCCCTATCAAGTGATGCAAACATCTCTCCTATCCAGTACGAAATGTTCGAGCTATAAGCATTCGAAATCTTTCATTTTTTCCTGCATGTTCTGTGTTTAGGTTTTCATTTTACCCTCCATATATTTCGGTTAGACGTAGTCCCACGTCAAAAATGCAAAATCAAGAATTAAATTCAGATGAACAACAAATAAAATCAAAGTCGGACAAAGATCCGAACAAATTCAGTAAGTATTAAAAACAATTTTTTTCCCATGGAAATCGCGTAAACTCTGACAAGCTCAATGTTGAAATTAAGGTAGATTTACAGACTTTGTAATAAAAAACATAAGCTGAATAAATTCGAAATTATTAGGACAAACTACAAACGCTATTTTGTTCAAAAGAATGAATAGAAATCCAAAAGAAAAAGTCAGGTATAATTTAGACAATAATCACATTGAAGACAATTATCAGACAGATTAGAGAAAAACTTCAGATGAAAAATCCGATAAAATTCAAACAAAATACTATGAAAATAAAACAAAATTAATAATCTAATAATAAACAAAACAAAACATCTCGAATTCAGGGAGGCGATCTGGCGTAGTGGTAACATCCATACCTCTCACGCTGAAGGTCACGAGTTCAATTCTCACTCCCGACATTCTTCCAAAAATGGAAGTACAAGTGACGAACCAGCCAAATGAGTTGAAAATCACTATAATACAGATAAAAAAAAAAAAAAATCTCGAATTCACACAAAATCGACACAATATAGACAAATTACAAAACTTAGTTCACGAATTGCATGCCAACTCCTCCTATGAGTAATAGATAACGGTACTCAGTATCAAACAAAATAGTCACCCACACAAGATAACGCACAGTGCGTTGAATGCATAGGAATGTGGGAAAAAAAATCATAACAGCAGAATTAAGCCATTGTAACACTTGATTGATGAAAAAATATGTTCATTAGTATCAGAATAAGTGTCTCAAGCGACTAAAATCTTTGTTCATCTCACTCGAAGACAAACTATAAAATATAACTTTTATATATGAACATCAAATTAAAACACATTGTTAAGTTATTACATATATTCTTCTTCTTCAATGGCACTAACGTTCCTAGAGGAACTTCGCCGTCTCAACGTAGTATTACTTGCGTCATTTTTATTAGTACTTAGTTGAGATTTCTATGCCAAATAACACGCCTTGAATGCATTCTGAGTGGCAAGCTCTAGAATACGCGTGATCACAGTGCAAGTCGGAGGAAATTTCTTTGACGAAAAATTCCCCCGACCAGAACGGGAATCGAACCCGAACACCCGGCATGTTAGTTATGACGCTAACCACTCGGCCACGGGAGCACATTTATTACATATATATATATATGTATAGTCCACAAAAAAAAAGTTGATTTTTCATTATCTTGCATGTATTTTGTATTGTATTTTTCAAGGAAGAATAATTCCAACCAGTACGACACCCATGCCCAAATTCAATACGACCGCCAAGGGTTATTTTTTTTTAAATACCCATTTTTTTTTAAATTTCGCTGAAAACAATTTTTTTAAAATTAAAACTCATTTTTCTCAAAAACGTTTTTGTTTTAATTCTCAACAAACTATATGAATATTCTTACAATTTACAACAAGTCGTCTATGCATCGGAAGATGGGTACTTTTACAGGGAAGCAGTTTTTCCAACAACAACTTTTTCATGCTTTCTTTCAAAAAATAACAACTATTCCTAATTTTGTTTAAAGTCAAGATAGCGACAAAGTTTTAGTTCTTATTGAAATATGAACTTTCTTCGAAGACGTTAACTTTCTGTATTCTATTATTTCTGGAATATAAAGCATTTTTGAATGAAGATTCCTGAAAAAATAATGTTTTGCTCGTAACAATTTTGTTTGACATGTTTAAAAATCTTTTGGTATTTGTTCATGAAAATTTAAACAATTTCCTACATTTTTTACCATTTTCAAAACTAATTCGTTTTCGAAGACTTCAAGTATTCAAAGCTGCTTAAATGACCATTGTGTTTACACCCACAACGTTTCACTCCTATTTGAGATGGTGCTGTCAGCTCCTAAGACGAGTTGGCATGCAATTCGTAATTTCCAACAAAACATATGTCAATTTCAGATGAAAAAATCGAGATATCATAAGCTTATTTCGGGCGGAAATAGAATAAAGATTGGAGCAAATTGAAAGAATTGTTTGGACTTCCAATTCAAGAAATCTCAATTCAAATGAACTTTATTTTATCAATTTTATTCGATTTTATAAAAATTCAGTTGTAGGTATTATTTCGAAGCGAATAAATACAGAGTTCAGATCGATTCCAGACAAATTCCATACACAAAGTCAGTCAAAATATCGTTGAAATCAGAACGAATACAAATAAAAAAAACCCGATTGATTTCGGAGAAACATGAATAACATCAAATTCAGCTATATTACAGCTGAAAATGCTAATGATAATGATAATTAGGAATAAAACAAATTAGTTACGGTTTTGGGATAAAATTTACGACAAACTTCCACACGTTTCATTTACACTATCAATAACCCTCCTGGCGGTTTTTCGACCCTGATGTCTCGGAGTGGCTGTCATCAGTATGATCACCCAACCCACCCTATTGGAAGGATTTGTTCTATTTATTCTATAAAACTTTTTATCCTACACTAGCTGACCCGGCAAACTTCGTCCCGCCCAAAATTTGTTTTTTGTTATCAATTCCTTCAAACATTCACGTTTTCTTACTATGAGCAAGTTCATGGGTCCAATCGCAGAATTGTTCATTGACTGATCTTCTAATCACCCCCGTTGAATTTAACTTAATCTGATTGTTTTCAGACACAATTCTCGTTCACGATTTTTCTACCAATTGAAAAAAACCTTTTTCTTCGTTACATGGAGTAAATGTTTTATACAGAAAATATGATAGAATAAAGACAGCCCTCAATCGGACAATTCCTTCCTCGAGTTCTGCTCTTATCAACACATTCAGTAATCCATTTTCATTTATATAGATAGAAGAAGATATAGGAGTGCGATTAATCACATTAAAAAAAATGAATTGTCATGTTTGGTTGAAATATGAGTATTATTTTTACGGGACCCTCTCTCCATTTCAGAGGAGGGAGGGGTGTCATACCATCATAGAAACATTTCTCATACCCAAAAAGCCTCACATCCCAAATTGTGCTTTATTAGTACTCGAGTTATGCAGAAGTTTGTGTTTGTGTGCCCCCTGTAATTTGTGTTTCATTTGTATGGTAGCCGCCCCTTAGAGAAGGGGGTGGAGAGTCTAACCACCATAGAATCATTTATTGTACCCTAAAACCTTCACATGCCAAATTTCGTTTCATTTGCTTGATTAATTCCCGAGTAATGTAGAAATTTGTGTTTCATTTTTCTGGCAGCCTACCCCCCTCCATACACCCCCTTAGAGAGGGGGAGGGGTCTCAAGCTATCACGAAAACCTTCCCCGGCCCTAAAAACCCCTACATATCAATTTTCATGTTGATCGGTCCATCCATAAGAATCAGACAGACAGAAATCAATTTTTATTTATATAGATATAAAGCCATTCTATGCCAAACCGATACTGTGATTCTCAGATTTTTATGAAAGGTGGTACAGGGAAACTTCGATATAACGTACCCTCGTTATAACGTACCCTCGATATAACGTACACATTTCCAAAGAGTAAAGGAATTTTTTTTTATAGAACAATTAATTATCTGTGTTGTGATGTTAAAACAAGTTTTGTACCTTCAATCAATCCCGAAATAAAGCTGGTTTTGTGATTCCGGATTCTAAACGAATCAAGCTTTAATCAACAGTACGAAGGGAAACATCATGGGAAAGGCTGGCTTCGTCTTCTGATTGAAGTTATTCATTAACTGTACTAAAACATCAACACAATAATGTTGTATAGACTACGTTTGTTAGTACTTTATTATGCTTCGATATAACGTACAATTCGATACAACGTACAATTTTGAAAGTGAAATGTACGTTATATCGAAGTTTACCTGTAGTATTGTTCATTTTTGCCAAATATTAGACCCGTATTTTTTTTTCACTTTTTCCCAAAAATGGTTTTGTTTTAAATTTATAGCTTCTGAATTACTTAACCGATTCAGATGGTCGACATATCAAATTAAAGTCACTCAGAAATTATTTTTTTTTTAAATATAATGCTTTATATATTTTTGTTGAAAGTTGAGCTTTTTTTTTCTAATTACATATCCAAAAATCAGAGAGGCGTTTGTTTTCGTTTTCGAGCTATGATTTTTCAAAGTTAAATGGTGATCCTAAAAATCGTTTTTCCCTTATATTCAAAAATGACTTTTTTTTTCCAAAATGCATAACTTTTGAACTACTGGTGTTTCGGCTCAACCCGCTGCTATTAACAGTTCATTGGTTGTTTTGTTTTGTTTTTTTAAAGCCATTTAACGCCAAAAGTGATGTTGTTTTTGTGAAGGGATATATTGTAGAGTTTTCTTCCAAATTATTATATGCCTGGTTGATGCTCCCAACACGTACATTTGTTAAAAATAAACATTCCGGCCGCGATTTTTGCTCGTTTTCCGCATCATCCTATCGTATGCTGTGGTTATGTGTATGTGTGAGTGATAGTTAGCCATGCTATATAGAAGCCGAGAAACATCCCAGCTAAGTATTTTTGTTCTACCATTTGCATTTTCCTTCTTATTTTTCAAAATTCATAATCTCGATAATGGGTCCGAAGCCTGTACGCTCGCAGAGTTTCTTCAGTGTTAGGAGAGGGAGAGTAAGTGTTTTAAAATTCCAGAGATCATTACCGATGCCAAGGTCAAAATACAGTGTTGGAAAACTAGTTTGTGAGTGAGAAAATCACATAATATTATTATTGAATATTTTAGACGGACATTTTTTGTTTCGAATTGTCTGTTTTAGTAATCGATTGCTAGTGTTCATCTTTGTTTATGTCTCGCGCGAGTAGTAGTAGTGTTTGGTTGTGTGTCGTATTATTTTGTCTAGTAATGATGGCGTGGCATCAGTCTCATGGAAAGTGTAGTTTTCGAAGCACTACAACCAGTTGTCTTAGTTGCTCCCACTGTCTTTATTTAATATCCGAGTTAGGATTCATTCGTTTTTTCTGGCATTTATGTGAAACTGTTTCCAATCACGACCGGTTCGGTCATGTTCGTTCGTGTTTTAATGTAACCGCTAGTATGCGTGTGTGGGTGAAACGCTGCACTATATTGGAGAAGAGCAGCAGCAACGTGAGCAGAAAAGGGATATCCCACTGCTCTCCGGGATACCAGCGAGCAGAGTTGAAAAGGCGCAATGATGATATCACCACTACTGGAACGTCACAGCACCGGCTGCAGAAGTGTTTTTGTATGCGTATAATGCTTGCCTTTATTTGTAACATATATGGCATCTGGGTTGCCAGAGATTCATACTTTTCTCGTCAACATTAAAACTGCAATGTTATGTGAGTTATATTATTTTTTCCTTGAATCGGTTTTTCTTTCCATAACAATGATGTTTATTGAATTGTGTGTGTGTTTTGGTAATATTCTGTGTTTGTCTGTTTTTATCTGTAATATATGTGGAAATCGGAGGTATATGTTCAGATTCAGAATAAATTGTTACACTAATTTGAATTGAAAAGGATTCGAGTAATGGTGAGATTTTATTGTAGATACTGTTCGTCTGTAGTTATTGCAATTTATAGTTTGGCTCCACTTAAATATGTATGTAATACTAATGTTTTTCTTTTGTATTGTAACATTTATATTTATTTGTCCGCCGTTGTGCCGTTGCGTTGTGGTCCGATCAATGTTAGAGGAGTTCTCTGGGCTACCTTCTGAAGTTTCCCAAAAATAACTCTCTGATGCCACGATTACGGTTGAAAAAGATAATATATCACTGGATTGATAAGGTTCAAAGGAATTATATCGGTTACCTTCTCAGGTTTCCCAAAAGTAACTCTCAGTCTTCACAATTGAGCTTAAATAAACACTACGCGCGTGGAATAAAATAATTTATATATAGAAGAATATAGAATATAATATAATTGATTAGGTTTGGGAGAAATTTTCTCGGTTACCTTCTCAGGTTTCTCAAAAATAACTCTCTGTTGCCATTGAGGTTAAATCGTTGGATTGATAAGGTTTATATGAGTTATATCGGTTACCTTCTCAGGGTTTCCCTAAAAATAACCCTTAGTCGCCAGGTTTGGATTTCCATGCAGAATACTCCATTATTAACGGAGTTTATCGACGATCGGATTGGTTTAGAAGAGTTCAATCGGTTACCTTCTCAGGTTTCCTTAAAATAACTCTTAGTCTTCGTAATTAAGCTTAAATAAACACGCGCGTTGAATAAGAGAATATATCGTCAGTTTGATTAGGTTTGGAGGAAATTTCTCGGTTACCTTCTCAGGTTTCCCAAAAGTAACTCTCAATCGGCAGAATTGAATTTTCATACAAAATACACGAATATTAACGGACTTTATCGACGATTGGTTTAGAAGAGGTTTAGAAGAGTTCGATCGGTTACCTTCTCAGGTTTCCCTAGAATAACTCTCAGTAACCACAATTGAGGTTAAATACACACTACGATATGAATAAGAGAATATATCGCCAGTTTGATAAGGTTTAGAGGAGTTATATCTGTTACCTTCTCAGGTTAACTATCCACAGTTAACTCTCCCTCATCGCGGGATGAAAAATACAATATATAGCTAGTCAAATAATTATTTTCTCTGCCGCGTGTCGTGACATACAAGATTTTCAGATTTTTTTTTCGAATGGTCGATAATTCGCGTTTACTTAATCACATCACTTACCGCAGTGAATCCTGATTTTTCTTAACCATTCCCACTAACAACTATCCCTTCCATGATAAACGCTAGGGAACCACGCTATAGAGGCGACCCTTCTGGCCTTCGGGCGGCGAATATCATACTAACATTCCTTCCCTTCCCCTGGTGACTGTAAGGACGTGGACGGCGTCGTTATTGACCATTTAAAGCTTGAATCACCGAAAATTGCACAACGAGAATGATTTGCTAGTCCCAAGCGTCATTCTGTGTGTTCTTTGTGCAATTTGGTTGGTTCAGGTCAATCACGGAGAACAACTACGAATTGCACAGTCTACCCAAGCTCAAGCTCAAGCTCAAAATGCATAACTTTTGAACTACTGAACCGATTCAGACGATCGAAATATTCGGTTGAAGCCATTAAGTTTTCTTCACACCTGCGGAATGATTGGAATTAAGTTGTATGGATCTAGTCTAGTCGCATAGAAAGATTGTACGAAGGCTGTAAACATCTTAATTTTGAAAAATAATGACTGATAGTAATAAAAAAACACCTCACTAATTTTCGGATATACTATGTAAAAAAATCCAGCTTCCAAGAAAAAATATGAAAAATATAGTGCAATGTTCACAGAGTTTATTATTGGTTTCCTCAAAATAAATACACATTTTACATCGATTTAATAGCGTACTCTATCTCTATTGACACACAATCTTAGAGACTTAGCGGATTAACGTGGAGATGAATCCAAATTTTTCGATTGTGGAACTCGAGCAAAATTCGATGAGTTCTGGTCCAGTAACCGTTTAATTAGGTGGAATACACTATATATAGCATTTCTTCCTTATTTTTTTCGAATGTTATAATTTTTAAGTGGAATGTGGTGGGAAAAAGATCTTGTGTTGCGAGTTAGCGGGTCGCCAAATTCGAAGTTTATCGTACTGGGAATCTAATTTAAAGTTAAATGAACCAACGAAATTAATATGTCTGTTGGGGTGAAGAGTGGGTAATCCTAATGATGTTCTGAAGCAAACAAGTTGCTTTTAATTTTCAATTTTACGAACACTGCAAATGATGTTATGAGTTTCTTTCATAAACTCGTTTTTTCGCATAAAACGCGAAAAATACTCAGCCTCTTTTCCAACTATTTCATAACCCTCACCCATTAAACCGTCATCACCGAAAATTACACATTGCGTCTCGCTCTTCTATTATGACTGTTCCTCTAAATGAAGTTATTTCTCCCAATTGGCGGTAATCAGCAAAACGAATATAACATCACAACAAAACCTACAAACGGCGCACATAGTTCTCAAAAAAATTGAACACCACAAAAAATAACGAAAAGTAAACGATTCGACCGAACAGAAACGATCATCATCGCATTGCGCAAAGCAATTATGATTAATAATCCACTGAGGGGCAGCCGAAAATTTCTCATCATACTCCCCCTCCCCCAAAGCCGCGCTTCACTCGTGCGCAATATTAAAAATAGTGATGAAGATCTGGCAAGCAAGAAGGCGGTAATTGAAATAGCATCCCCCAGTCTAGCGCCCGTCCCGAACTCTGGGTGAACTCCGGACCGGTGAAGATGGGCATGATGGGCACGTGCCGAATAGTTATTCCCAGTTCTGTTGCTTCGCCCGGTTCTCTTCTAGCGGATGAAGAGCGCGCATACACGGAAATCGGATACATTGTTGCGGTCCGAATCGGTTTCCCCCTCAGTGCTATTATTCCAATTTATGTTTCCCTCCGAAGAAATGGCCGGTCTCGCGACCGCGCGTGTCATTTTCCTCCCCCTCCCCCACCGGGTCCATCGTGTTCGTCGCTTATTGCAGAAGTCACCGATAGTTGCTGCTTCTTCGGTTTGCGCGGAAGACTCATCCGCGTTTTTTTTTCAGTTGTTGCTCTCCGCGGTCAATTTCGGTGGCACATAGCGTGAAATTGAAACTCATCAACGATTGCAATGATGTTCAGTTCGAAGATTTGCTTTGGCTGTGGGGGGAGAGATGTGAATGGAGAGAAGGAAGAAAATTATAGCTTCTAATTTTCGACCCGTGTCCAAGTCGGTCTCGGTGATGGTTACCGCTACCGCGGTTGGTTGTCGAGCTAATGATGACACGTTGGCTGGGGGGTCACAGAAGGCACGCCCACGCACGGTTCCATTTTACCCATGGAGAACCCATTTCGCCAGGGCGAAGTCAAGAGGTTTTCAATTAAGGTGTGTTTGTATTCGAACGGAGGGCCGTCGGAGCCATCAGCGGATCGTTACTGATCTGGGACAGATGATAGTTACTGATCGTGAAGCGGATAATGAAAAATTAAAAGTACCACAAAAAAAAAAAAGAAACTGAACCGCTTTTTTTTACAAACGAGGAAAAGGAACAGTGCGGCTGAAAAAAGTGAACCAATTTGGAACTGGTCGCAAGGACGATTTATATCAAATTAAGCGCGTTTTCCTCCCGTTGCCTCGCCCCATCTGTGCCCCGCGTGCACACTCATGCCTGTGCTCCACTAATAAGGCATTAATGCTTGCTCTCGCCGTTGTGTAACTTGATTTTCCTGATTGGAGCGAGATGCGAACTGAATGATGCTTTTGGATTTAAGACGAAGCCGTTTTGGCAGAACGTAATGCCGCAGAAATGCGAAGAAACTGGAACGGAATATTTCCCCCCTCTCAGCTGGTGCCTCTGCTGCTGCAGCAGCAGACTGCAGCTCTTTACGAGCCCAATTAGTCCGCGCCCGGTCCGATCGGTAGGGACCGGGCGCGGGGAGTCGCCGAAGAAGTCGCCGTTTGTTGACAGCTTCCCTCTCCGCGTGGGTAATCTCGAAGGGGTTGAAAGCGAGTGTGAATGTTAATGCAGTCCCCCATAAATTGGTTGATTATTGAACAATCATAAAATAAGGAAACAAGAGCTCTGAGAAACCTTCCACTCGCGCTGCTCGCTGGATGGAACGATGCTGGGGGCATAAAAGTACGCACAGAAAACCTTTCACTGTCCGCCGAATTTCTTTTATGGTAGAAAACAACGAAGACAAACAGCAACAAGTAGGGTACGATGATACACATGAAGGTAAAAGAGAGCGACTCGCTGAACCGTGTGGCCACTTGTCCGTCCCACTTTGTCACGGTTGACACACAACCAACTGCGTCTGCTGCAGCCTGCGTCAGACCAGGTGAGCGGTCAGGTAAAACAATGACGTACGATTCGGGGCTTGCGGGCTGCCGCAAATGCCCCAGAAGGAAGTACGCGTGATCGTACCTCAGCGTAATATTGCCATCGGCACCTGGAACTGCATTGCTCTGGTGAGACGCGCTACCCGGATGTGTGGTGTTGTGATTGATTTCTCGGTCACTGTCGGAGTTGCTTTTTGGTGTAATCGCATTGTTGTGATTTGCTCCATTCCAAACAAATGCTGAATTTCGAGGGAGATTGTGCTGATTGAAGATTTGTGTTGCGTGAATTTTGTTTTCCTTTTTTAAAACAATGGATTTGATGGTTAATTGTGCGTTAAGGCAGTGGGAGCTCTTCGGGCAAAAATTGGAACAAACTGACCAAACTGACCATTTTGAACGGGACAGTACCGTGATCTCGACCCTCTCTGATTGTCCCGTATTTTTAACGATTTGTACTGTATTTTTAGTATAAATAAAAATTATTTATTTCTTTGTCGTTATTTTCAATAACAACTTTTCATCTGCCCTGAGTAATATCTATGTTTTTATGGGCTTCGGCAGAAATCTGAGCGACCTTGAGTTTACGGCCTTTTTACTCTAAGGCAGTGGTGGCCAGGTATAGACACGGTGCGGGCCGCACTAGAGTTTTTATTACAGCCGCGGGCCGCAATGATTTTTTTCTTACTTCTTTTCATAATCAAATGTGAAATATACGTATTTAACCGGTACTTTTTTGACTTACTTTTTATTCTAAATTAGAAAGAATTCTATACCTGTGAAACTCATAACTCGAGAACAAAATAAGATAAAATCCCAAAAGTTTTATTGAAGGTATAAAAGTATCCAGAATTAACATTTTTGGCAAATTTATTCGCTTCTTCACGCAGAGTCGAAAACACTAAGGCCAATCGTCAATCGCTGCAGCTTCTCGATAGAATTCTTTAACGATTTGTAATTCCAATGAGAACATCCACAGGCACGTAATTTGGGGAGATGAATTCTGACAGGTTTGTTGTCAGTCTTTTTTTTTTTAACCATTCCAGGAATTGGATTGCATCGTCCCAAACATATTCGCTTCAATCTGGCCGTCAATAAATGACTCGCACATCGATGTACGCACCAATTAATTTCGACTGATAGACACTTTTGTTTCCGAAGAGGATTGCGTTGAACGCGTTCACGAAAACGGAGATAATATTGTACAGCCTGCCGACCTCGGACTTCTCTTTATGGGCCTATCGCTTACAACAGCTGTTTCTTTGTACTGTAGTAGTGTACGGAACACGAATCGTTCATCGATAGGAAACGGTTTGAGCAGATCTCGTAGATCTGTTTTGCCGGCTTCCCGCATTGAAATAACGTGACAGTTGCCACATGCTTCACGTACAGACCGAACTTTATCGTTGCTAGGAAACAGAACAAGTATCGATGGGACCACGAAACTTGGTGAGAGAGAGAAGTTCAACACTGTTTCGATTTCATTCGAACTACATTTCTTGAGCCATTTTATCTAAATCAGCTTGAATGTGAGATATAAGGTGGAAACAGAATGCCGTGTTGTGCGTTGCTTCTCATCAGCAGTCATTGCTTGCGTTTGGTACTAAAACATTCGCTCGACGCAGTCTGTTGATTTGCAGTCACAATCTAGCATTCGCGTCACCACATTTCATGTAAACAAAGACAAAATAAAGTTCGTATGAAAATCTTATTCTTGTTGTGTCCACGGATCAGTTGAATGTTTTTAAAAACAACACATTGACATAACCGCGCTGGCGGCATTGAGCTTCGTTTACTAGTTTAGGGGAGAGTGAAAGAATAGCTGATTTTCAGTCGGAATGAACACGTTTTCAAAATATAAATTATGAATGAAAATTAGCTTTCATTTTTTTCAAATTCATTTTTGTTTGCAAGTGGTGAAAAAGTCTCATACGAAAATTGTCCATGAAGACAACTCTATATTATGTGAAAAAAATCAGCAACAATGTTGGAATTGTTTAGCCTTATGGTTGAATGAAAGTCAGAAACACGTGTTTCAAGTAATCAAATACATGATATGAAAATTTTCATTCAAATTCTAGAATTTGAAAACCGCTTCGTGTCTTCTAATCCGATAGAGATTACACTAATGAGTTTGGGACCCAAATTATGGCACTAATTTGAAGTTGTCACCAGACGTCGACACCATGCCACTGTCATCGCGAATTCGGCGCAAGCAGTTTAGAACAAATGTTAGCGTTTAGTACAACGATGCTAATGACGCAACGCATTATTGTGTTCGACTAAATGGAAACACACATATTTGAAATGAAGTGTCAAAGCACAATTGTCGCACCGCGACGCATAGCGCGACATTCCGGTTCCACCTATAGCGATGTGAAGCGTGTCTTCCAAACGACTTTCAGTGATTTTGTTCCTTGACTTTGATTTAAATTCTTTCATAACTAAAATAATTGCTCACACATATTTGCGGATTCAAACAAAGAAGTAATAAAATGAGCATGTAGGAATCCAAGACATCATGGTTTTGAAATTTGTTACGCAACTCTAAAGGTGGAAACAGAATGCCGCGTTGAGCGTTGCTTCTCATCAGCTGTCATTGCTTGCGTTTTGTACTAAAACATTCGCGCGACGCAGTCTGTTGATTTGCAGTCACAATCTAGCATTCGCGTCACCACTTTTCATGTATACAAAAACAAAATAAAATTCGTATGAAAATCTTTTTCTTGTTTTGTCCACGGATCAGTTGAATGTTTTTGAAAACAACACATTGATATATCCGCGTTGGCGGCATTGAGCTTCGTTTACTAGTTTAGGAAAGCGTGAAAGAATAGCTGATTTTCAGTCGGAATGAACATGTTTTCAAAATTAAAATTATAAATGAAAATTAGCTTTTCCATATCAAACTAGTATTCTATTTAAATGAAAAACATTTTTGTTTGCAGGTGGTGAAAAAGTTTCATACGAAAATTGTTTATGAAGCCAACTCTATATTATGATGAAAAAATTCAGCAACAGTGTTGGAATTGTTTACCCATTTGGTTGAATGAAAGTCACAAACACGTGTTTCAAATAATCAAATTACATGATGTGGCTATTTTCATTCAAATTTTAAAAACCGGCTTCGTGTCTTCTAATTTGATGGAGATTACACTAATGAGTTTGGGACCCAAATTATGGCCCTAATTTGAAGTTGCCACCAGACGTCGACACCATGCCACTGTCATTCGCGACTACGAAGCTGAATTTGACAGCTTGTGTGCGTGAAGCGAATGTCAACAAAGAATTGCAAAAAGAATGTGATTTTTAAACGCACCGTTTTTAACGTTTTTTGCAGAAATTTTCGTAATGGTGGCAAACGGTTGGAAAATGAGTTTTCCTTATGCAGTGAAAAAAACTTTGCCGTAGCTTAAGCTGAATTTAACTTATAAGTGTTTTTCTGTGACCTTGTTTCATGTATTATCAGGAGCCATCAGTCGGATAAAATGAAACCTGCAACGTGGCTGTGGAGTTTGCGGATGTGTTCGATTACGCTGCGGGTGGAAGCCGTTTAGTCGTCGAAGGCGAAAAAGTATTCAAAGCTGAACATCTTTTAATAGTTGGTGTTGAAGAAGTTCACGATGAAGGCTTCAGTATTTTCTCGTCCTGCCTCCAGTCATCATCTCCAAGCTCGGAACCCCATACAATAAAAATTACGAAAATCTCCTTCTCCAAATGGTTGTTTTCGTGTTCCTGTAAAGCTGGCAAAGGGAAGTGCAAACACGTCATGGCTGTTTTGTATCATTTGCTTAAGTATGTTATTTCTTTATTATTGCACATTTTGCACCAAGTTGGACTGTTTCACACTTTTCAAAAGTACGAAAATGTGAATGTGAATACTTGGAGAGTAGAAGTTCGACACGGTGAAATGGAGGCTACAAATACGGGAGGTTTTTGTAGGTTCTATCTTTAGCCGTAGTCGTTGGATCCAGTCTAGATACCGCGATTTGTCCGTTTTCGGAGGGAAGGCATGAAAAGAAATTCCGGGGCGATATCTCTGCTTACATCCGGGGACGACACAAACATTACGGCTTTTGAATTTTGCAGATTGTTCGGAGTCAGCTTTAAGCAAATTTCGTCCGACTTGCATGTTCTCCGGGCAATTTACGCAGCTTTTTACGTCCATATTTCACACGTTCTAAGGAAAATATTTTGAAAAATATTAGAGCACTGAATTGAATAGAAGCCAGATCTTTGTATTTTAGGTATTTTATGAACACTAATCGGATATTTTTATATTAAATTTCATTAATTCGGTTTACCTCTCTCGCAGGTAGATTGACAGAGGGTGCACTCGAAACTGAATGGGGTAGAGAAAATTGGAGAATTATTTCATGGGCTTTGAATCACCAATATCTGCAAAAAAAAATTAATCCACTGGACTTACACAAATCAAATGTAAAAAATCATGGTATGGGTACATTCGTAATTGTTCAGATCATTGATGTTTACTCGCCAGCGAGTAACTGACAACGTATAAACCCAATTTTACTGCCGTTACTTGCATGAATTTAGATAGTTTGGATACAAACGATTAACAAGAATTACTCGCAAAGTTATTTCTAATCAATTGTATGGAAGAATTTTCAACTATATTCCTAATTTCGCTCATATGATTTTTTTTTTCAAATCGGACCGTGGGCCGCATAAACAACGTCGGAGGGCCGCATACGGCCCGCGGGCCGTAGGATGGCCACCGCTGCTCTAAGGGAAAGAGATACCTAATTTGACATTTTTGAATTTTTTTCAAAGTCGACATCAACTTTTAAGGTTTTTGGCCGCCATTTTTTGTAGAAGGAATATAAAAAAACTGAAAAGAGTACCATGTGTCCATAGGTTTCACTAATGCATAGCTACAAATAGAATCAAGAAGTGTGCCAAAAAAAAACAGTGCTCGAGGTCAACTCAGTGTGTCTTTTCTAAGTGTTTTCGGATGAAATCAGTAATGACTCATCTGGCAAGACTTTAAAGAATCATTCTATCCAATATTTACAGTTTTAGTAGTTCTGTATAATGCTGGGCATAGGATTTTTTCTGAGGTGTTATTTGATGGTTATTTACACGTCAAACTTTGATGAATTATTAAATAATAACTATCTGTACTACAGTTAATTACTATGCATTGGAAGTTGTGGAAATATATCTCCTATTAAACAGTTCACAGCTTTCAAAAATATCCTCAATATTTGTCAAGATACTACCAATAGTAACTTTCTCTATATTTGACCCAATTTCACCCCCATCAACAGTATATGTAACCCGCGTAGATTCGAAAGTGGCGATACTTTTTGAACAGACATCGCACAGTTGGAGGAAAAATATTTGTTTGATGTTTCAAATATCAATTATTAGAAAAAAATAATAATATTTCAACGTTAAGGTGATAAGGCTATGATGAGTACAGTGGAGTAAAAAATTGAGATTTTTGTGGATTTTGGTTTAGTTCTCACCAGGAATTGTTTAAAGCGATATTGCAGCGAAATTAAGAAAAACAGAAGTTAGGTGTCAAAGATCAAATTGTAGAGCGGTTAGAAAGTTTTGATTTAGTTGATAGAAACAATCAAGTTCATTATGATTTTTTGGGATAAAAGTAATAAGAACACTTTAAAAACAACTATCTTCTAAGTTTTTCACTTTCTAAATGTTATTTAAATCCACTAATTAGCGTACTTTTTTGAAGTAGAGCCAGCTTAAGGGGGGGTGAGGCCTGTCTGAAAGGTCGGAAAATAAAGAATTTTCGTGAATTTTTTTTCGGATGTTATGAATAAAGTGAAGTTTTCGTGTATTTTGGTTATTGTTTAAGGTATATTTGAAGATGTATTTTCCATTTGTTGAGTGCACGAATAATGATTACGACGCTGTTGACAGCTGGATGCGTCGATGCTGTCTGAAAATCGGTACCTTACTGGTGGTATCGGTTCTAAAGCAACGGGGTGTCGTAGAACAAATTCCAATAAATATTTTGAAATTTAGGGGCCTAAAGCGTTACACAGGGGTTTTCGAAAATTCGAAAAAATTGCCAAAACGGCGGCCATTTTTTGTTAAAAATTTGGTATTCTTCATGAATTATCATTAAATAGTGATTTTTAAAAAATCGAAAAAAATAGATATTAGAAAACGGCTTTGTAACGCCTTACATAATACGTTTTTACATGCTGATAAAAAAAATTCAACCAAATCGGTCGAGTAGATCCTGAGATATCGATACCACCAGTTGAAATAACATGGTTTCGAAAAAAACGCGTTTTAAAATTCGTACAGCAATACTATATCCCTTGAGGTGATTTCATACTTTTGGCTGTAACTTTTCAATAAAATCAAATATCGAAACATCCTTATTTCAGAAGGCATAAGCTTCCCAAAAATGCAAAAAAACAAAAATTAATTTTTTTCGATTTTCCAGACCGGGGTCCCACCTTAAGGCAAACGGAGCCCGGAACGATAAAGAAGTTTCATAACTCTATCGTTGTTGAAATTCGACCATATGCGTGAAAGGATTTTTTCATCAAGTATGGTCATCTATCACCTACTAAGAGATTCTGGATATTTTTTTTATGTGAGAAAGGTGTTATCTGACTTTAAGGCGATGAATCAAGAATTAAATTCTTCTTTCATAATAAAAATACCAAAAATATATGCTTAAAAAACAAATAAAATATATATTTTTTGACTCGATTATATGCAGTGGAAAAAATGGGATACTGTGTACTGTCTTCTGTATAATCGAGACCGCCCTGTACAAGAACCGGTACTCACTGTAGCCAATTCGAAAGATGAAAGATTTGTGATTGAAAACTGCGGCAAATGTAGGATCCGTACATAAAGGGTGTGAGAATGTGGGAATGTGAATTTTGTGGCGAGTTAAACGTAACAAAATATTAACTCCACTGAAAAAACAAAACATGAAAAAATCTCTCTTCTATTCATTCATTAAATTTAATTTTAGTGAAAATATGTGTCTTCAAATTTTCGAAAACATCTCACCCTTTGAAGAATGAAAAACTTTAAAATAATTATATACTGGTTCATCGTTGGGTCAATCCCCAACAACACAAAGCAAGTATTCCCGTGGTCTTCGATTCCGCGAAAGCGCTCTCAAATCGCTCCAATCGCACAGACCGCGATTATTTATGCGACAATTGATAAACGATGCCGCCCGGGAGTAGTTCATGATAGAGAAAAGAACCGCAAAATGATCTCATTTTGGTTCGGTGGGCGTGTGTGCTTTACAGTGTGCTGATTACAAAATGAGAGATCCCTATTGGCAAACATATATCTCGGTGGCTTAACTTTCATGGATCCTCGGACCCCGTGGGTGCATTTGTAATCAGGGGGCTAGCCTGGGTTTCTATTTATGGCATATTTATAATCACTAATAACGGTCAACAAACAATTTAGTCGAGGGAAAAAAGTGAAAGAAAAGAGAGAAAAAAGCCCGCTAGTCTAATTTTAACACGCTGCACCCCAATACCTCGAGGGTAGACGGAGACAGGGTTCTGAGTGCCGTTGCTTTTAATAATCGAAATTTTGAAACTTCAATGCGAAGTTCCCCATCAAAATTGGCTGCCATAAAGCCATAAATCAGCTACAGCTGGTTGGGAATCATATTACGACGATGACGACCGCCGGTCGGTCGAGATTGTGTCGCACTATCGGATCCAACCTACGGATCATCCACTCGCCGAGGAAGGAAGTTGTGACACTCATCTCGGCGGATCGATCCAAACCAAATCAAAACGGTGACTTTCGCTGCCCAGCCAGACCATAGAAAAACGACACCGGGCTCTAAACGCTCGAATATCCATCTTTTATTGAACCACTTTAAACCGTTCGACGGCGACTGACACAACGCTGAACAAGTGGATTAACAAAAAAGTGGACAATCAAACCATCAAACCATAAAACATAAATAGACAGCTCCGAGCGGAGAAGCCGAGGTATTAACAAACCTTTTTTTATTCGTTCGGCGGATGAACCGCACAATGTGCGTACGTAAGCGGCAGACGATTTCCAACAACGTTTGCTAATATATTTAGCGCGCTTTTATCGAGCAGACCCCGTCTCCACTTCTCCACTTTCCCTTCGCCCAGCGCCCTATGATTTTAGAAAACAATAGATCGCCCCGATTGAGCACACACGCATTCGAGCCGCCATCTGCCCAGCGGCCATCCCGTCTCCAATTCCGTCATCAATCAACGGCAGCAGAGGTAAATGAGTGAAAGGGGGGAGCAGGGGAAAAAATTGAAAACTAAATTCCATCTAAGCATCGAAAGGTGGAGACCACACCGAACACTACGGTACGCATGAGTTATGGACCTGCGTAGCCCCAACAGACGGCGGATGTCCCATGCTTCATCGAAGTTTTGCGCAATGTGGTCACTCAGGATATGAGAGTCGATGACGGATTGACTGTTTCTCCACAAATGACGATTTTTTCATAAATTTTATTTTAGTATTTTATGATTTGGCTCAAATTTTTGAGACGAAGTCTTTATAACTAAAAAGGAAAATTTGCGTCGTCGGTTTGCCATTGTGACCCCAGTCTTAATTTTGAGAGGGGCCTAAGCAAAGATTGCTTGAAAATTAAAAAAAGGGGAAGGTTTTCGTGATAGTTTGAGACCACTCCCCCCTCTCTAAGGGGGGGCTGCCATACAAATCAAACACAAATTTCTACATTACTCGGGAATTAATCAAGTAAATGAAACGAAATTTGGCATATGGAGGTTTCAGGGTGCAATAAATGTTTCTATGGTGGTTAGACTCTGCACCCCCCTCTCTAAGGGGGTGGGGTTGGATGTCCGCCATACAAATTAAATCCACAAATTTCTGCAAAACTCGAGAATTAACGAATGAAACTCAAATTTCTACATTACTCACAAATTAATCAATCAAATAGAATCAAATTTTGTATGTGGAGGTTTTAGGGTGCAATAAATGAGTCTATGGTGGTTAGATACTCCTCCCCATCTCTTAGGTGGGGCTGCCATACAAATGAAACACAAATTTCTGCATAATTCGAGAATTAATCAAGAAAATTAAACCAAATTTGCATGCGGAGGTTTTAGGGTGCAATAAATGTTTTTACGGTGGTTAGACACTCCACCCCCCTCTCTAAGGGGGAGCTGCCATACATACGGGGTCGTTTAGAAGATCAATCAATGAATAAAGGGTGTGTCACATCAAATTACATCACGGAAAAAACGCTGTAGAAATTTTTTTTTTTAGAAATTATATCTTCAGCTTTCGCTTATAATCAGATAAGAGTGTATAGATCACGTTGGCCATGCTTCACTGTCAATTTTTCGTAAATTTGGAAAAATGTCGTCGAACGAAAAAGAGTGTCGTGAATTAATCCTGCGCACTCATTTCGAGAATCCGGAGTTGTCACATCGGGAGATCGGTAAGATGCTGGGAATCGTCCAATCCACGGTCAGCAGAGTACTAAATCGATACTTCGAGAACCTAACCATCGATCGGAAGGTGAAGAACGGCAAAAAAGGATGCTCCGTCAGTGAAAAAGATCACAAGCGCGTAGTTAAGCAGTTTAGACGTGATCCGAGAAGTTCGGTCCGGGATGTCGCCAATAAGCTGAATTTGAAGTTCTGAAGTTCATTCGTCCAGCGGACCAAGCAGCGGGAGGGGCTGCGTACATACAAGGTTCAGAAAGCTCCTAACCGCGACGAAAGGCAAAACATGGTGGGGAAGACGCGAGCCCGGAAGCTGTACACCGAAATGCTGACGAAGCCGCATTGCCTGGTAATGGACGACGAAACCTACGTCAAAGCGGACTTTCGTCAGCTGCCGGGCCTGTTGTTCTTCTCCGCAGAGGACAAATTCAGCGTTCCGGAGGAGATTCGCAAGCAGAAACTATCCAAGTTTCAAAAAAGTACATGGTGTGGCAAGCGATCTGCTCTTGCGGATAGCGGAGCGCCCCCTTCGTGATGAACGGCACGGTAAACGAGCAGGTTTACCTTAAGGAGTGCCTACAGAAGCGCTTACTACCACTATTGAAGCAGCACGAGGGCCCGACCATCTTCTGGCCGGATCTCGCTTCGTGCCACTATTCAAAGGACGTGTTGGAGTGGTACGAAGCCAACGGGGTCACCTTCGTGCCAAAGGAAATGAACCCGCCCAACGCGCCGGAGCTTCGCCCAATAGAGAAATATTGGGCGATTATGAAGCAGGCCCTCCGGAAGAACCCAAAAGTTGTCAAATCGGAGGCGGACTCCAAGAGAAAATGGATTTCTGTTCAAAAAAAACTACAACCTGACGTTGTACAGAACCTTATGGACGGGGTAAAGAGGAAGGTGCGAGCATACGGGCTTGGGCTCGAAGTATAAATAAAAAGAAAATGCCAAAAGTATTAAACAACTTTTGGCATTTTCTTTTTATTCATACTCATACTACTATTTTTATTTTACTGTCTAAAATTTTCAAAAGGATCGGTCTACTGGGCGAATTTCTACAGCGTTTTTTTCCGTGATGCAATTTGATGTGACACACCCTTTAGTTCTGCGATTGGACCCATGAACTAACTTGCTCATAGTAAGAAAACGTGAATGTTTGAAGGTATTGATGACAAAAAAACAAATTTTGAGCCGGACGAAGTTTGCCGGGTCAGCTAGTGTCGAACTAAAAGGTATTGATAGATTTTTCAAATAGCGTTTACACACATCATACTTTATCCATTTCTATTCATTCTGTTATACAAAGCGTTTCGGTAAAATAAAATGTTTTTTTTTTTGCACAAAAAAAAATATGTTGAAAAAACAGTGAATCTCGACGTTTCATGCAATTTCAAGACCTTTTGCATAAACAGATGAAAATACCGATTTCATGTACTCCCCTCTTGGGTAGTTTTCCGGTTTTCAAAGAATTCTAACTTTGACGTCTGCGACACTAGAAAATGAAGTCCGATTTGGGTGATATTTTGCAATTTACCGTGCAAATTAACATTTCACGGGAAATCACGAATGAGAAATCGAGATGGCCATTTTCATTGGCGCCCCAACCCATACGTTAGGTGATGTTTCATGCTACTTGAAGACATTTGGTATTAAAATATTTTTTGAAAACTCTGATTTCATGTACTCCTCCTTGGGAGATTTTCGAGTGTCAAAAAATCTAAGCTTTGAGCGCTTCGAGGTGCCCTTAGAGCATGACCGATTGAGCCGAAATTTTGCACTGGTCATTTTTTAGGCCGTTAAACAAAATGTACATGGTCGGTTTTTGAATTTGACACGACCATTTTCCTTCCCAATCTTATCTATATAAATAAAAATGTAAGGCAAAATCTGTTGGTAAGCGGAAAACACGAAGAAAGGATGGTCCGATTTTAGCCTTCTTAATTATGTTGTATTCGTCTCTTCTCGTAGATCAATATAGTAGAGAGTAAAACCGAAAATTTTCGGAAAACTCTGAAGGAAGGTCGGAAAATTCGGAAAATTGAATTCCCACATGTTCGAAAATTTCATCATAAAAAGCGTTGTTAGTCCATTCGATGTTTGCGCTATCGAAATTGATCTTTGTTCGTAAGTGGAAGTGGGTTTTCAGGCGAAATAACGCGTTCCCATATCTTATAACTATATAAATAATAATATAGGGCAAAATCGGAAAACCCGAAGAAGGGATGGTCCGATTCTAGCCTCCTGTATTTTGTTGTATTCATCTCTTCCCCTAGATCAATATAGTAGAGAGAAAAACCAAAAATTTTCGGAAAACTCTGAAGGAAGATAGGAAAATTCGGAAAATTGAATTCCAAATTTCTGCATAAATCAAAAATTAATCAAGCAAATGGAGCCAAATTTGGCATGTGAAGGTTTTACGGGGCACAAAACGTTTCTATGGTGAATACACTCCTCCCACCACTCTAATACAAACGAAACACAAACTTCTGCATAACTCGAGAACTAATCAAGCACAATTTGGGATGTGAGGGTTTTTGGGTATGAGAATTGTTTCTATGATGATATCACACCCCTCCCCCCCTCTGGAATGGAGAGGGGGTCTCATAAAAATATTACACACATTTCAACCAAAAATATTCCAACCAAACATGACAATTGAAAATGTTCCGGAAAACTATGAAGGAAAAAGGGAAAATTCGGAAAATTAAATTCCCATATGTTCTTCAATTACATAGTGACAAGTGCTGTTACTCCATTTGATGTTTGCGCTAGCGAAATTGATCTTTGTTTGAAACTGGAAATGGATTTTAATGTGATGAAACGCACTCCTATATCTTCTTCTATCTATACCAATAAAAAAGTATCGCCGAATGTGTTGAATGTGCAGAACTCGAGGAAGGAATTGTCCGATTTAGGGCTGTCTTTATTCTATCTTATT
This sequence comes from Toxorhynchites rutilus septentrionalis, assembly GCF_029784135.1. Classification (NCBI taxonomy): domain Eukaryota; kingdom Metazoa; phylum Arthropoda; class Insecta; order Diptera; family Culicidae; genus Toxorhynchites; species Toxorhynchites rutilus. The sequence goes on along the minus strand of NC_073746.1, from coordinate 26,887,822 downwards.
TTCTGTATAAAACATTTTTTCCATGTAACACAGAAACATGTTATTTGCAAGTGGTTGAAAAATCTTGAACGAGAATTGTGTCTGAAAATAATCTGATATCATAATGATGAGTTTTGTTAGAAATACTAGAAATTTTACAGTAAAAGGTAAATCTAACGGGGTCGATTAGAAGATCAATCAATGAACAGTTCTGCGGTTGGACCCATGAAATTGCTCATAGTAAGAAAATGTGAATGTTTGAAGGTATTGATAACAAAAAACAAATTTTGGGCGGGACGAAGTTTGCCGGATCAGCTTAGTATATATACATAAAAATGGATTTCTGTCTGTCTGTCTGATTCTTATGGACTCAGAAACTACTGAAACGATCGACATGAAAATTTATATGTAGAGGTTTTTGGAGCCGCGGAAGGTTTTCATGACAGTTTGAGACCCCTCCCCCCTCTCTAAGGGGGGGCTGTCATACAAACGAAACACAAATTTGGCATAAGGAGGTTTTAGGGTGCAATAAATGATCCAAGGGAGGAAGGGGGGGGGAGGTGGGTTTCTGTCTTCATTCTGTTATATTTTGTGTATCAAACATTCATTCCATTTAACGGAGAAACATGTTATTTGCAAGTGGTTGAAAAATCTTGAACAAGAATTGTGTCTGAAAATAATCTGATATTCTAATGATGAATTTTGGTGGAAGTACTAGGAATCTTATAGTAAAAGGTTAATTCAACGGGGTCGATTAGAAGGTCAATCAATGAACAGTTCTGCGATTGAACCCATAAACTTGCGCTTAGTAATAAAACGTGAATGTTTGGAGGTATAGATAACAACAAACAATTTTGGGCGGGACGAAGTTTTCCGGGTCAGCTAGTATACATATACATGTGGTATATAAAACATCGGATATTGCTTTTTTTTCGGATCGATTCATATTTTAAATAGGGTGGGAAACGTTTTAATTCGCGCGTTTATTGAAAGTGCTCCCCTGAGTTTTTGTGAGTGCCTGATATTTGCATAATTATTACAGACATTCGTCAAGTTTGAGCTCCCTGATTTTTTACTATTTAACTAGTAACTGCTATTTATTAACTTCAAGGTATTAACTTATATACACAATAGCCTTTCCAACGAAAGTATATTTTTTTTGTTTCACTGTTCAGTTTTATTGGACTGTGGAGGCCATTGATATGAAACATCCATCGTTGTGTTATTAATAGCACCAATAGTCCAATGTTTCTTACCGCAAGCAGCAGAACGTGTGTAGATGGAGAGAGGCTGGATCATCACCAACACGCTTGAAGATTATGGCCGTAATTTTGACAGAATGATTTGCACCGAAATATATTGTCAACAGCTTTATTAACTCTCCTGAACTCGCGCACAAAATCGTAACTCTTCTACTCACAGACTGTGCGTGTCTCTGTAATATTGCTATTGTGTCTTTTTAGGCGTTGTTAGTATTTATTTAGAGAAAGAGATACAATTGAACGAAAAAAACCCCAGAAAATATTTTTTCTTTTACTTCATTCAGTTTTGAAAGTCATTTAATTCAGCCACCTCATTGAGTCTCGGGCTGTCAGACCGTATGCGCGAGTATAAGCGGGTAAAAACAATTAATGAGGGAGACATAATAATTTGTTGAATAAATGAAAATCGGCACCTATTCCAATTATGACATATTTTTTTTATTATTCAAGGCGGTGTTGGGAATCTTCGTAGTTACATTGGTTGCTTAGTAAGCGATCGATCGTTAGTTCAAAACTCAGGGCCCACATTGACCATCTTTGTGTTGTTACAGAATAACTACGTCCACGCAACAATCATCAGCGATGGAGAATCGATCCACGGTCGAATAAAGGTCGATTTATCTGCCAACTGCTCTGCTCTGCAAGAAACATCGGGCTGCTGTTCTATTAATAACACAACAATTATCATAATAACTGTCTCTGCTGTCTGCTAGTCTAACTGGATAATGGATGAATAGAAGGAATGCTCTTACGCCTAAATGGCTATTGTGTGTTGTACCATATGCAATGGTATAGAAGAAATACTCTTACGTCTAAATGGCAACTTGTAATGCGCTATTTATATAGATATGATAAACGTGTGACATGTACACGATTAAAATTCGGCTCTGTTACAGCTAAAATGCTAATGAGCCTAAAATAAACAAATGGGATAAAAGAAGGCGGTGTTTTTTGTTGCACCGTGTTTTCTAAAGTTGGTTTAGTAACAAGATCATTATCTGTTATTTGTTTGACTTTGTTTGACCCCCGAAAATCCCACAAATCACTTAGAAACCATTTATACAATCCGTTTAGCTGATCTGACAGTTAAACCGATACCGAAAAGTAAAAAAAAAGTAACCTATACTGCCGTTCTACGCATAGTTGTTCCATGTTACTTTTTGACAATTTTCACTTTTCTTCACAAAAACAATGTGTTTATGCCTAATCTCCCGGAAAAACACAAAAAAAGCTATTGTTTGTACCCAGCTTTAAAAACTCTACTCTACTGCTAACAATAGATTTGTTTTTTTTATGAGAATTCAGTTTTCCAAATTTCACATTTTCCTTCAGAGTTTTTCGGAAATTTTCCAATTTTTCTTTCTATTTCATTGATTTATAAGCAGAGACGAATACAACAAAAAAAAAAGACGGCTCAAATCGGACGCTTTCTTCTTCGGGACTCGCGCTTAGCCACACATTTGGCGATCTATTATTATTTATGTTTCAGCGGATTACCCGGAATGTCCGACGCGAAGGCTTTCTTATCGGCACTATTGGCCTCTGGACCCAAAAACGTGGATGCCACTTGACTAAACGAACACTTTTTCGCTTCGTTGGTGCAATTGAACCGGATTGTTCAATTGCATACACGTGATTCTGTAGAAAAATAAAAAAAAAACGAGATTACGCAAATCACCTTGTTTTTTGTCCTAACTTTAGCTAAATACTCAAGGAATTCATTTGAGGTACACATAGTTTCAATTAAAATTCATTTTAATATTTATACTAAATACTAAACAATTTATGTAGATAGATAGATAGAAGATATAGGAATGCGTTATTTCATCTGAAAATCCATTTTCACTTTCGAACAAAGGTCAATTTCGTTAGTGGAAACATCTAATGGACTCACAACGCTTATCACGATGTAATTGTAAAACATATGGCAATTGATTTTCCGATTTTTCCGAGTTTCCTTCATAGTTTTCTTAAAATTTTCCGATTTTTTCTCTCCATATCATTGATCTACAGGCAGAGAGAGAGACGAATACAATAAAATGAAGTCGGCTCAAATGGGATATTTTCTTCCTCGTTTCGTCTCTTTATTTATGTAGATTAAACAGTTGGGCCGGATTTGGGATATAGAATATTCGGCAAGCTTCGAGACCGGACGACCAGATATCCGGGAGTATTTTTACATTTTTCATACCATATTTTTCAAAATACGTACCTTCAGCGTAATTTTTTTTCTCTTAATTTCTACATGCACACTGTGAATCAAGACTTTTAATTTTGTAGTGCATAGAAAAAAATAAAACCAACATTTAGAGATAAACAAGATCATAGCTGCCAAAAATTCTACACCTCCAAGCATTCCGGAACACTGGTTCATCTTCAACATCAACAGTCGATTTACTTGGATTTATGAATGTCGGGAATGGCCAAATATACCATCATTTAGCCGTTAAGTGTCGTAGAAATAGTCGGATACAAAATACTTCTAGAAGAAGCATCACCATTTAAAGAAATAATGAACAAGCTCTGACCATCAACAAAGGCGAGACTACGAGAACAATATCGTATGAGAAATATTTAAAAGCCGGAATACAAAGTCATTTCATTTATTTAGAATATTATTCTCCAAATTTCCTCAGAGGAACTTTTTGACGTAGGATATTTTTTTCAATTTTTTTATGTCTTCCATTTATATACTGGGGTAAATGTTAATAATTCAAAAACAAGAGAGTAATGTTTGAAGTGTATGGTTTTGAGCGTTACTTTATTCGAACGATAAAATGTATCAGAATGATGTTTGTTTTATTTCCACCCAAGAAACCTTTTTAATAGCTCAAAACTAAAGCTAAAATCCATCTCAGTCATTGGTCAGCGGTTGATGCAAATCGTCGGCTGACAGCAAAGCTGTCGTGCCCGCCCTGACCAACCTCAACCTTTACTTTGATACCTCGTTGAACAAATTGTCCTTTTTGATCATAAACGATGCATCATCAAAATTTGAGCCAAATAAAAAAAAAAACAAAACAAATCGACTTTCGAATACAACTGAAATCGCTCTGGTGATAACAATTGATAGTTATGGGAGCCTGTGTGCACACTCATAGTTCACAGGAGAATTATTCGCTTTGGAAATGAGTCAGAGTGGCAATCATTGGCCAGCAATTCAGCAAAAAGAGTCGTCAAATTCGAACCTCTACATGACATTTAAGCGTTATCGCGGGACCGCATCAATGGACAGATGCAAACGTCGGTAAATATTTACTCATTCATATCATTCACTGCTTCCCATCTGTCATCAGTCTGCAAACTTACCTTCAAAGCGATGTTCCTTCCAGATTTGCACAAACGATCAAAAAAGTTAGTTTCTTTCGTTCTCCTCTTCTTTGGAGTCGTTCCGAATTCTGTCGGGAGAGGAGTCTGAGTTCCGCACGCGTGGGGACGATTCACTGGGAAGTGTGATTTTCTGGAAATTGATTTTGTCCGTTTTTTTGTTGCGACAAAACGCTCACACTGTTACGAGTCGTCTTCACTGCTTCGCAGCCAACAAAAATTCACCGGATGAGGAGCTTTTGCTCATTTTCTCAGCGTTGTATCGCTTTTTGGGCTCACGCGCGCTTATTGCTTATCGCCGTAAGCCAAATGGCAGAAATCTTCAGACCATCCGTTTTGGGTTTTGGGATTAACATTATCCTGGAGCGGTGGAGCAAACAAAAAAAAAGCACATGCACTCGTCTTCGTTTGGCGGCTTAATATTAATGTCACTCTCGGTTCGTGCTCTTAAAGGATGCTACCAAAAACGGCAGCCTTAAAAAATAACACGAATTAAAACATGGAGGCCGTCGCAGCATTCACAAAGTGTCATTTAATAAATGTTCCGCTGATCTTCACTCGTTAAAAGTCACTGTCTCGCGGGGAGGCTGGGAGGGTGGAAGAAATCGGCTAAGGAAAAATTGCACGCGGGAAGATAGCAGCGCTCTTTTGGCGAGAGGCTGGAGCACTTGAAATTATTTATAACACAAACATATATCCATTCCGGACGCGTCGAAGATCCACGCGGGAAAGGTCAGTCCGAGTTGAGACTCTAAAGTGGCTGACTTTTTGCGCATATTTTCATCATTTTTCAGACGTGAGCTGATTGCCGAACGAGTATGATGATCTTATTTTGTTGCTTCTTTCTGCTGGACACTGTTGACTGTCTTCTTCTCACTTACGGGTGAGTGTGTGTGCGTCTGATCCGCAAGGAATTCGGCACGAAAAGATCACACCGCTATCGCAAAGGTCAGGAACAACTACGTAACGATCACTTCAGGACCTCAAAAAGTCAACGAATCCACTTCACTGCGTCTGTGGTCTGGTTTCCCTTCGAGGTCGAGCGGCACTTTTTTTATCCGCTTCTTCAGTCTTCTTTTTTTGTCAGCAAAGGACGCGCCGAGCAACAACAACAAAATCACACGCGCGAATCTTCACTCTGGGTTGCGCCAAGAAATCCGAGAAACAGTGCGCAATTTTTTTCCCCCACGCTGTCTCTTTTCTCTCCTCTGACAGGAGAACGGTTAATTAGCATAAGCCGGCGTAAGTTCGTCCAATATTTCTTAATAATTTTATCCGAACCAAAAAAAAAAAGGCGCTTCAATTAATCGTGAATGACTTCACCATCACAATTTTTGGTGCCGACGGGTGCCGACCGTGGGACACTTGATTATTTTCCCCTCAGTTTCACACACTTTACTTCCTTCTAGCCAGACCGAGTCGAGTCGGGTGGACCTTCCGCCAAGTGCTACAGTTTCACTTTCTTCCCGCGCGAACTATTGCTCACTTTCAACACACATCCGCGCTGCTGCTAACACGCACCTGCGACACACAGAGCGCTACTCGGGAGATGAAGTCGGTAATCATTTGTCATTATCTTTAATGGCGCGCTAACTTGGTTTTTTCTTGCTGCTTTTCTGTTTTTCCACTAGAGCACATAACACTGTTTCCCGCGCGAAACTGTCCTCTCGCGAGCCACGGACTTGGATGCGGGCGGAGGAAGGATCCTGTGCGCTGGAGTATGTGTGTTATCAGATCACTTGCGATGGCGACGCGTTGCGATGCGTGATGATGCGGTTTTAATGAAGGGGGCTTATCTGGATGGATCTGTCTTACTGCTGTCGCTGCCTTCGAACCAGGTTGCCTAATTAGCCTAATGATGGCACATCGGAGCAGTTGAAGAGCAAAGCCGGCAAGACGGAGGCTGCCAGATGGTCACTTGCACTTTTGTTACGAGGAGTTCGTTGTTGTTCTTGTTTTTTTTTTCTACTTACTCTCTACGGCTCTCATTGCTTGACGGGGGAGAGATGCTAACATAACGCGCGGGACGGACGATGCGGTTTATGTTCTGGGAGAGATGCTTGAGCTGCTTCGGTGCTTGACTTTGACCGAGAAGAAGAGGTTCGTCGCTTGCTTCCACTGATGTCACTTTAGTGTTTTTCTTTGACTGTTACACAATTTGAGTTTTTGTTTTGAGCACTTGGTCAGGAACAACATTGGCTGTATAAGGGAGGGATGCATGCTATTTGGTAATTGCGATTTGGGCTTGCCACATGAATTGGATGGTTGGATGCTACGGAATCGTGGCATAAATACAGTGCAACGTTTAAGAAAGCATTCTTGAAACTGTTTATGGTTCGTGTTCAGAAATGGAGCTTTCCTCTTAGTGGATATTAGAATATCGATGAATATATTGAATGGTTATTATAGGACCCGAATTTGTTTTCCTTCAGACTGGTGAATTGTGAATTGTTAATAAAATGATAGGGAAAAAATTCAAAGAATCAAATTAAGATTCTTCGTCGGTCCTCCTGATAATTAATGCGTCCTATTTGTTGAAATTTGTTGTTTTTTACAGATTAGAAGCAAAACGCCTTGAATGTATTCAGAATGACAAGCTCTACAATATGTGTGACTAATGTGCGGATCAGAAGAAATTTCTTTGACGAAATTCCCCCCGCTGTTCTGAAAGAAAAAGACGGATATTGCACAAGCATTTCGCCACAAGATCCTGTCATATGAACTTCAATCACTATAAACATCATTACTCTTATATTTCCCGAATTTTGCGACATTATCATTATCGACATTAAGTTAGGCATGCTCAGCACCAGAGAGCGGTTTTTTGCGGATCAATTTGTCCTACCGAACGAAAGATTGAGATGTTACAAGTGAGTTTTCCGTTAATTAGTAGTTATTTGAATTAATGTTTATGAACATTATGAACAGAGGAGGCGAAACAAGCAAGAGGGTGCGCTCGATGGATTTCTATGTGTATCACATGATAATTTAACGCGGTCAGGAAAACGTCATTTTACGTTGTCAAGAGCTGTGTCAACAATTTATGGTCGGTATGTACGCAAAGGAGAGAGCAAACGAGTGCGATTCCTACGACACAATCAACAGAAGTGGTGTGAGAAGGTATACATTCTCTTGCGAGACACTATCTTGAGCAACGCCGACACAGACTTTACTATTGCCATGTGAAAACGCAATTCATTTCCATTATATTACAGCTTGTATTCCTGCAAATGGTAATGGATTTTCAGGTGGAATAAGCACGCTTTTCAAACAAGAATCATATATTAAAAATAACTCTAACATATCAAATGTGTGTTCTATGTAAAAGGCAGACATTTTCTGCAAGTCGAGTAAAATCTTGAACAAAAATTGTGTCCGATAATGATTTTATATCCATATATTATATTAACGAGGAAGCAATCGTCCGATTTGAGCCATCTTTATTTTTTTTCTATTTGTCTCTGTTGAGCGTCCCAAAACGGGCAATAAAAAGACCAATTAATGAATAGTTCTAGGATTGAACCCATGATCGTACTTAGTAAGAAAATGTAAATGTTCGAATGTTTTCACATCAAAAATCATTTCTAGATGAGACGAAGTTCGCCGGGTCAGCTAGTAAAAATATATTAATACTAGCTAACCCGGCAAACTTCGTCCCGCCCATTTACTTGATTAATTCTCGAGTAATGCAGAAATTTGTGTTTTATTTGTATGGCAGCCACCCCTAAGAGAGGGGGGAGGGGTATCTAACCACCATAGAAACATTCATTGCACCCTAAAGTTTCCATATGCCTAATTTGGTTTAATTTGCTTGATTAATTCTCGGGTAATGCAAAAATTTGTGTTTCATATGTACGGCAGCCCCCTCTAAGAGAGGGGGAAGGAGTATCTTAACACCATAGAAACATTTATTGCATCCTAAAACCTCCACATGCCAAATTTGGTTTCATTTGCTTGATTAATTCTCGAGTAATGCAGAAATTTGTGTTTCATTTGTATGGCAGCCCCCCCTTTGAGTGGGGGAAGGACTGTCTAACCATCATAGAAACATTTATTGCACCCTCAAACTTTCACATGCCAACTTTGGTTTCGTTTGCTTGGTTAATTTCCGAGTAATGCAGAAATTTGTGTTTCATTTGTATGGCAGCCCCCCCTTAGAGAGGGGGGAGGGGTCTCAAAATATCACGAAAACCTTCCCCGGCCCCAAAAACCCCTACATACCAATTTTTATGTCGATCGGTTCAGTAGTTTCCGAGTCTATGAGAAACAGACAGACAGACAGACATCACTCCATTTTTTTATATATAGATAGATAGATTAATGTCTTTAAATTGCAATAGAATTTATTGAATTCAACAACCTCGAATGAGTCACACCAGTAAACAGAAATAATTATTCTATTTTCAGACGTTTCGGATTACTTTGAACTCCCGATAATGTGACAAGTTTCATTTAGAAAAAAAATATAATAATATTTGTTTTTAAACATCGTTAACGGAATCGAGTGAAAATCATCGTTCAAATATTTATTTGTGTGCAAAAAGTGTATAAAATCGACCATTTTCATTCACGTAAACAGAATGCGTGATCGAAATGAATGGTTAATGAACATAAAAAATCACGTGAAAAAATCATAATGTTTACTATATAAAGGTTGAATTTTTCATACTTCTAATACGTTTGAAAAGATAATACGCGACAGCGCCATTTTTATTATTACATTGCACAATGGTCCAGGAGATGTATTTAAGTGGGAATTGGCATTTAGAGCTCGACAGTTATTCTCTAGACAAAAACTGTCTTAGACGAAGTTGTATTAGTCATGGAAAGAGCGCTCGTTTTTATGTTATTAAAAATAGGGTGACCAAAATTGTCGATGAAATAAAAAATATAACTTTCTTATCCTTATAGATAGAGGTAAACATAGTTCGACAACGTTGTAGTCCTAGTTATTTGAGGCATCTTTGTCGAACAATGTTTTTTTCTATCTCTTGAAATATAGCGCCTTTTCTCTAGGTTACGTTAGGGTCACCATGAAAAAAAACTGTTTTTGCTCTTACTTTTATATGTCAAATTCTACATACAAACTGTCTTTGGAAGACTTTTAGAACTTACTAATACAAACATTTTGCGATGCGGAACTTGTCAATACCTTAACTTCGCTCAAAGTTATAGATATTTTTTCCCAAACAACACGCTCTTTTCATTTGTTTTTCATTCTTTCTGGAGCAAACATAAAAAATATTTGTTGACGGAATTTGAAAGAGCAAATTTCACTCTATATAATACGTGATTTTCAAAACTATGTTATTTTTTGTGTTTGAGTAAATTAAAATTGAAATCATGAGTTTTGGGTAACTTAACTTAACTTAACTTAACTTAAAGAAGGATTAATATATGGACAAGTTACGCATCGCAAAATATTAGTATTGATAAGCTCTAAAAGTCGTACGAAGACAGTTTTGATGTAGAATTTGGAATATAAAAGTAAAAGCAAGAAAACCGTTTTTCCATGGTTACCCTAATGCAACTTAGATAGAAAGCGTAAAAAACAACTTTGTGCGAGATATTTCTTCTTTAGACAACAGCAGTCCAACAAAGGTGTTACATACGAGATAGAGCGCTCATTTTTATGTTATCAAACATGGGATGACCAAAATTGTCGATGAAATAAAAAATCTAACTTTCTTATCTGTATAGAAAGAGATAAATATAGTTGAACAATGTTGTAGCCCCAATCATTTTGAACAACTTTGTAGAACAAAGCTTTTTTCTATCTTTCAATATAATCGATTTAGCGCGTTTTTTTCCAAGTTGCATCAGGGTGACCATAAAAAAACGGATTTTTTTGCTTTAACTTTCACATTTCAAATTATACATCAAAACTGTCTTCGTACAACTTTTAGAGCTTATCAATACTAACGTTTTGTGATGCGTAACTTGTCCATATATTAATCCTTCTTTAAGTTGAGTTAAGTTAAGTTACCCAAAACTCATGATTTCAATTTCAGAACTTGTAAATTCTGTTGAATTGCATCGCAAAATATTTGTATTAGTAAGCTCTAAAAGAGGGTCTCCGTAGCCATATTGGTTGCGCGTTCGCTTAGTAAGCGATCGATCGTGAGTTCAAAACTCAGGACCCTCATTGACCATCTTTGTGTTGTTACAGAATAGCTACGTCCACGCAACAATCATCAACGATGGAGATCGATCCTCGGTCGAAATAAGATCGATTCATCCATACAACTGCTCTGCTCTGCAAGACACATCGGGCTGCTGTTCTATAAATAACTCAACAATGATCAATCAACTGTCTCCGCTGTCCGGTGGTCCAACTGGATAATGGAAGAACAGAAAGAATACTCTTACGCCTAAATGGCTACTGTGTGAACGTACCATATGTAATGGTATAGAAGAAATACTGGCGAATGGCAACTGTGTAATGTGCTAATTATAGATATAATAACCATGTGACATGTACACGATTAAAATTCGGCTCTGTTACAGCTAAAATGCTAATGAGCCTTAAATAAATAAATGTGATGAAAAAAAAAGCTCTAAAAGTCTTCCGAAGACAGGTTGCATGTAGAATTTTAAGTATAAAAGTTAGAGCAAAAAAACAGTTTTTTCATGGTGGCCCTAACGTAGCTTAGAAGAAAGCCCTATATCGGTTATTTCAAGAGATAGAGAAAAAACTATGCTCTACAAAGATGTCTCAAATAACTGAGGCTACAACATTGTTGCACTATGTTCACCTCTATCTAGAAAGATAAGAAAGTTAGATTTTTCATTCCATCGACAATTTTGGTCATCCTATTTTTGATAACATAAAAATGAGCGCTCTATCGTATGTAACAACTTTGTCGAAGACAATCTAGAGAATAACTGTCAAGCTCTAAATGCTAATTACCACTTAATTACACCTCCTGGACCATTGTGCATTGTTCTCAAAATATACTTTTATCGGAAAACAAATTTGATAATAACGCCCATCAACTCCTATACTATTAGTGACTTTTGAAAATTGCCTATGTTTTTAAAGGAAAATATTGAAAATAGTTTTAAATAACATGTTTGTGATGTTTTGAATTTTATTTCGAAAAATAATTCAAAATTTAGGAGAAGTTTCATATCTGATTTCAATATAATTAACTGCCATTGAAATATTAGAATATTGACTGCGCAACTAATTTCACGCTGTAGAAGGGCCCAGCACACATGTTCGATGATCGATTTCGACGCATACAAAACGTCATGAATCAAGCTTGAACATATAATAAACAAATCACTTTCATTTCATCTGGGATCAACTATTTCAACGGCAAAAAGAACGGATCATTATCATCGAATGGGCGATGAAAAATTAATTCATTACAAAACCCCTAAGTGAACTGTTTAACACCCTTGCTAGATACCTAGTTCAGAGCTCCTTCAATATTCGGTTATATGGAGACACAAAAAAAAAGAGGACAGTATAACGGGAACTAACAGCTGACGAATCACAACCAGGGATTAGCTCAAGTAGTGTTGGTAGACACGCAGTTTTTTTAGTTTTCGAAGTGAGTCAGACAACCCACTTCTTCATTTATTTGCCAAACCCATTAGAACCATGTCATAAACACTCAAACCCTCAACTTCCCAGATACTACTTATTTCGTTCGATGATACATAGTTTGGCTGATCGGTTACTCCGATCAAACGAAGAAATTGAAAAATTGCTTATTCCGTGGATTTGTACCGTCGAGTCATCTAACCTCTGCCATAAAGATGGGAACAATTTTTAGCTAGCGAAGGGCAATATTTTGAATGATTGATTTTCATCCATTTGTTCGCAATCAAGTTGCATTTTATTGAAAAGCTTTATTCAATTTTTACAAATTTACTATAGACGAAAGAGCTGATTTTTTTTGCCTTTTCATAAAGACATATATTTGAAAACTAATATTTAAAATTAAATTTGACTTTATCAAAACGGTCATTTCGGAAATGGTTGAAATGATTTTTTTTTTTTCAATAATACTAGTATTCTAGTTTAGAGGTCGTCCATTTTTCACAAAATGGATAATTTCAATACAAAACCCATCTATAACAACAACTTTTTGTGCGTATCTTTTTTAAAATATGTCTATTTTTGTAATGTTAATTTCGATTTTTTGATGATTTTTGTGATAACCAAGTGAGCTGGCTTCCACGAACGACAATCAGTTACTATTTACTTTTCCCTATTGTTCATAAAATTACGAATAATATATAATACGAATTTACATTTTATCATAATCGCTTTCAAAAATTCTGCAAGTCGAATCATATTGCTGGCACTTCAAATTTTTAAAGGTTATCTTCGTGAAGGAATTCCTCGAAAGTGTTGAATTCAAAGGGTGCTGACTTAATTTGCGGACTAAGGCACAATATTTCTCAACGCGGAACTTTAGTGGCGAATCATGCGTTGTAAGTGCAGGATTTTTGCAGCTTTCACGTCCTTCAAAATTAATGGCAATTGTTAGACCCGGGTTCTGGAGTTCACACAAGCAAGGAAACCAAACAGCGGATCAATGATCAGAAAATAGATTGTCTGAACTGACCAACTCGTTTCCTGGACTTGACTTTAGTGGAAAACTGTTGGGAAATTCAGCGCGAATAATTTAGGTCGGGGAAAAAATTGTATGCTACGGTAGATGAGCTCGAGACATCGATTTCGAAAGCATGCTAAAATATTGAGAAATATTAAGTTGGGGAAAAAGTAATCCATTTTTTTCTGGATAGCTGGCTGTAGTGATCAATATTTCGCGTAATATGGATAATACAGTTTCAAGTTTATGTTCGGTGTAAATGTGACATTTGACACTAAAAAAAATCTTTTGCTGTTCCTTTTATTGTTCCATTCAGTTGTGAGTTACAGGATGTTGAGAATGGAAGTCAACAAATAGATAAAAATTTGATACAAAATACGATATATAACTTATTCCAATATATTCAAATACTCTAAAAAGTTTACTCAGTTTGTAAGTCCATCTTTCGTCGAATTCCATTGAAATTAAACAGTATATTTATGTAGATTCTTCTACATTTGTTTAGCAAATTGTGAGTGTAGTTTTTGATTGTGGAATTGACATACCGTTCTGAATCATATTTCGGACAGATTCATCTTTCGGACACTCTTTATAAATAACTTGAAATGCGCTATGTCATGATGATATAACTATAAAATTATTATAACGATTGATTGTTTAGATTCTAACCCTTTAGTTATATCATCAAGAAATTAAGCATTTAAAGTTATTTTTAAAGAGTGTCCGAAATATGAAGCTGTCCGAAATATGACTCAGAACGGTATGTACCATATGTCCGTGCATTGTTCTTAGTTATAACCAATTGAGGAGTACGTGAGATGTATCATAAGAATCTAATCTGACCTTGAAATGGTGCATCTTGTCTTCGAAAAATGACCCTGTAACTTCAATATTTGTTGAATCAAGTTACTGAAAGCTAAACTCAGTCATCCGAATAGGGATACCCCAACTATATGATTTAAGAAAAAAATACGTTGGAGGCGATCTGAAGTAGTGGTAACATCCATAGGGTCATGAATTCAATTCTCATTCCCGATATTCTTCCCAAAAAGGAAGTAAAGTGACGAACCAAGTGTGGACGTAAATTGGAAATAAAATATTGTTATGACTGACACCTCTTGTTATTAGGGATGAATCACTTAGTGTAATTTATATAAATTCTGGAAGGGCTATATTTTTCAGTCAGTGCAGTGTAGTTCAGAAGCCTATTTATCGATTCCTAGTTTTATTTTCAAAGTTAAAAAAACAATTGTTTCTGTTTCAAAATTGAGTGGAATTCCACTCTTTATTGCATCTGTCATGATTTTATTTTAGCAGAGAATTTCAAAAGCTAATTATAAACAGTGTGCTTATTAAGTTCCAAGACTTAAAGAGTTTGTTCCAACTGGTTATTTTAAGAGAAAAACCTAGTGCCTAAACCACGCGGAGCGCTTGCAAAATGAGCTAGAAAACGCACTACTTTCGATAGTAAATAATAAAATCAACAAATATGAAAATAACTTGTTTAGATGTTCTTTTTTACTACCAGTCCGGAAACGAAAATGACACGCGTTGAAAAACATTTGCACGGATAAGTAATTGAGCAAGGAACAATATTTGTGAAATAGCGGAATGGACAGAAAAAACACGTTTTTTGATTCTCATTTAGTGGATATTGCTGCTTTGCAAACATATCATTATCGTGAAGCTGAGAACACAACAAAATAATCAATTAAAAAAAACGCAAACATAGGCGAAATGCCAAAGAAAATTGTTTTGTCTCTACATGATCCTTGTTCATAATGCTTGTTTGTCTGAATCCTTGAATGCCATCGAGCAACAAACAGTTAGACTAATAAGTTCGAATAAACAGCAAATAGTTTTGATTTTTTAATGGATTCGATGCGTCACATCAGCTATACTGCTGTTCTACACATAGTTGTCCCATGTTACTTTTTGACGATTTTCACTTTTCTTCATAAAAAGTTGTTTTTATGCATAATCTAACCAAAAAACACAAAAAAAAACATAAAGTTTGTTCCCAGCTAATAAAAAAAACAACGTCAAGCTCAATTGTCCCATATTGATATTCTATTCATAACTGTTCCACCATATAGTTTTTGTAGATCAATATCGAATAAATCGGTTCAAGTACAGGAATTTCATGTCACACTTTCAGCCGGGCTAATACACTCATTTCTGGTTTGGAAGAACGAACCAATTCTCAAACAAATAAGAAAAAGTTTACCAGAACACGTGTACACCTTGTTAGCGAATGCCTTATAACAATGAGATTTATATTATGCGGAGGTGTTGCAGATCACTCATTTCTTCATAAAGCGATGTTTCTATGCATAATCTTTCGGGAAAACACAAAAAAAATATTGTATATCAAAAAACAACATCAAGTTCAATTGTCCCATGTTAATATTCTAGGCATAACAGACCCACCATGAATTTTTAAATCCGTAATCAAGCATGATTGATTCAGTGAGGGGATTTTATCACATTTCATTCAACAATAGTATAGTGCTTATAAAAAACCCGGTGTATTGCTAAATTGAAATGCTTAAAACTTTTGGTAGACAGATATGCGAGAAAACTTTGATTGCGTTTTCTCAGTTGCAGATTTTGGAACATGGGACAACTATGCGTAGAACGGCAGTACAAACGTTACATAATATAATAAACGTCAAATTGGTCAATATTTTGGTTTAAATAATTTCGAACACTTACGTCCCCCCAGGAATGATTTTTCTGTACGCGATCTATATTCGCGGTATATATTTTATTTTTTGGCATTTAAACCTGACGCGTACTAAGCCGCATTAAACCTGATACTGACTTCCAAATCCGTTGCTCCGCTCTCAAGCTAATTTGTGAGGAATGAACACCAAATCATTTTTATTCATATAGATTTTCTCATTTAATTTGTGAATGTTTCTGGAAATTAAAAAAAAATAACACACGTTCAAGTATTACTTTTCAAGTTTCATGGTTTCACCTGCGAAAAATCAAGCTCTATTGACTAGAAAGGTCCTAACAGAATATTCATCCATCGTAATATGCTTATGGAAAAGTAGATATTTTAGATCTGTGCCATTTATTCGGTCCCAATTAGGAGTGCTTCTTTGGTATTATTTTTAAGTGCTCGAGAGGAGCAGAGGAGATGATCAAAAATAAACCGGAAATTTTGAGGCGCTGCTACATTTGGGATACTGATTTCTGGACATACGACGCTGAAGAAAAATAACTTTTGCACAAACACCACCGGGGGAACGAAAAAGGTCACAATTATACCGACTATCTAATTGGATGATTGGATTTTCAATGGCAATTAAGTACATAGTAATTGAGCAAAGAAAGTTTGAATGGTGGTGTTAACGTTAATTAATAAACGTTGTGTTTTCTGTGAATACATTTGCATTATCAACACTTAGCAGTATGTGAACACCGTGTAACCAGTGTTGGCCTGAGACATTAACACATAATTCCATACATAAACTCGACAAATAAAAAATAGAATGAAATAAATTTTTGTCGATAAAGTTGATCAAATTTCGGTTTTCTGTAGGATCATTTTTATTTGAATAATGATAATCAATGAAACATTGTGGTTTTTTTTTTTTTTTTTTTTTCTGTATTATAGTGACTTTCAACGCTTCTGGCTGGTTCGTCACTTTTACCTTCCATTTTGGAAGAATGTCGGGAGTGAGAATTGAACTCGTGATCTTGAGCGTGAGAAGTATGGATGTTACCTCCACGCCAGATCGGCTCCTTTTGTGGTTTTTAATTCAACCAAAAAATATCTCTGTAGTAGAATGTATCACTGATACATTTTATGAAGCAAACAAGAGCTGAATGATTATTCTATTTAAATTCGTATTCAAAAAAGTGGAAATAAAATCGAACTTCGATCTCCGGTATTTTTGTCCATTACAAATTTATACATCAAAGCACGAATGTGTAACAAGATTAAACTAGCCAGCTTTAAAATTTCCAGTAGTTTTAAATAATGAAATGATATTTCATCTTTAGCACATTTAACATGAAGTTACAACTTTTTGAAGAAAAAAAAAACTAAAAATATCGATGTTGCATTTTGCTGCTCTATTCTTGCCGAGTATATGTAACTTCCTAATCATCTAATTGGAATTTTTAATTTAATCGCTGGCCCTCCAAATTCACTCGGAGGACTCAAATGTGAAGTTTGGAACAATGAAACGATTCTGGGAGATGCGTATGCGTAATTTCGTATGTTTATTGCGAGGTGCAGGAAGCTGATAATTGAACTGAAATTGATCTCGTCAGCGAACGAATAAGAGCTTCGTGTCATCAGCAATATTTTAGTTTGTGATATAACAAACAATATTACATTGCACGTGGGAAGTTTTTAAAGAAACTTCATTTTAACTTTTCTCCCATTAGAAAGAAATTATCTCGGTAAACCTAACTTTTAGCGTAATGCTATCTACAACAAAGTTATTCGCAATATTACAAGCTTTAATTTTGTGCAAGGCATTAATCTGTTTGTTTCATTTTGTCAGTCAAAATTTCATTGCCCCTGTTCCTCTGGCGGCTAATCAGAATGACACACGAAATTCGTAGCTCAAAATAATGTACTATTTCATATATCAAATCATTACGACTAAGGCACATAAGAAGTAGAGGTCCCTGAAGACGGATTCAATCAACGTTGTGAACACATCAACCACCTGAGGAGCAATTTTGAAGCCACTGCATACATTTGAACCAGTTTAAAATTTTCATGTAGGTTCCACAAAAATACTTCTCATCGCCGAAGCGGAATTATTCATAGCCACACTGCACTTCTCCACTCAAAAAACCGTTTATGGCAGTTTAAACTGTACCACCGTGATTAGATGAATCGCTAGAATTAACTTAAAAGAACGCTCAGCTCTTCCAAGCAACGATTAGGATGATGATTAATTCGCTGCTCACTTAATCGAGCACTGAGCAATGAGTTTGAATCATTCGAATCGCTTGTGTCGAATTTTATTCTATCGTCGGCGCAACATACATTGTCATTCCGCCGAATTTTGCGCGCACCCGAACAGCGAAGATCCGCTGTTCGAATTTAGAGCTCCCCATTAAATCGTACTTTAATGAGATGCAACGTTTAATAGGAGGAAGAAAAGAAGAATGATTGACACGGCTGGTGATCATCGTTTGAACTGATTCACCGTGTTATATCGATGATTTGTCGTTGGAAGATTCCCCAATACTGTGGGCGGTTGATGCATGGAATTACATCTTATTCAGGTTTTTTTTTTGTCAAGAGGCAAACATCTCTAGGAAATTTTCCAGCTTTGGCTAATATTTTTATTACTCCCGAGCTTTTTGTGTCATTTTAGCGGATGCTATTTTGTGTGACAAGATGTATGTTTTTATTGATCTCTTTGATAGAGATAGATTCGATTGGATCGTTTGCGTCTCAAATCGGTTTTGACAAAAAAAAAAAGTTTCATCGCTTTATAACACATCTAGGTTTTTTTTTCTGATACAAATTCGGTTTATGTTTCTTTGGACGATATCGATAAAAAAAATTTCAATCGTGTCAGAAACTTAACTCATCTTTTCGATGTTAACTATCCAATCGTTCGATTGCAATTTGTTTCACATTTTCTGTTTTCCTTATCGGGTCACACAGAACAAAACTGAATGCAAACGGCAAAGTTGCAAACAATTGAACTTTTCAGATCATAAATCAACTTCTGCTTTACCGAGCACCGATCCGATTCGTTACGTGCAATTATTAAAATCTAGTCGCTGAATGAGCGATAAAAATAAACGCAGGCGATCATTCGTTCATTCACAAAAAAAAGAAGAGGTGGCGCTTCCCCGCTCCCACAGCATAAATTAGTGTTTATTTTAACAACCGAAAAAATTCAAATCAGTTTCATTCAAGATGCGAGCGAAAGCTATTCATATTCATTGAACCACACATTCGTATGCATACCCCTTTTTTGTTTTGTAGATAAGCTCCGGTGTTTAACGGGGATATCCGATTTTTGTTTATGAACATTTCACATCAATGGCATGTTTGGAATTGCATAAACTCTGTGTTTCGGTAGCGACAAATTCTCACGAAAATGTTGCCATTTTTTTTTTTTGCACTATCTTCATCTCACTCATGCGTCGGATTTTATTTTTCCGATGCAAGGTTCCGTAGTATCCAACTGATAGGGAAAATGTAGTATTTTTTTTCACTTGAACTTCGATTATTTCCTTACACTTTTCAGTACAATTCTGTGTTGCTTCTACACGTGAATAAAAATCACAGATTTCATGCTTCTGGAAGAAGGGTTCCTCGCTTATCCGCTCACTGCAATCACTTTTTGAACACGAGGGCGAAATTCACCTGTTCCACAATTGCTGCTATTCAACTATTTTTTCTCCTCCATTGCGACCTTCCGATACACGGTTTCGCATCTGCGTTGTACCGATCGATTGATCCTCGCTTGTAGACAATCACACGATAACTCCTGGTTCTGCTCAATCTATGTCACTCTGTGTGTGTTTTTTTTTTGTTGTTTTGTTATATTTCCTTCGCCGCCAATTATGTACAATCACTTCCGCCCCAAAGAACTCGATCACATACGGGCACACATACGCACAAACACACATACGCGGGTACACTGGCGCACAGCGGGTAGAATGGAATTTCGCACCACTGATCCAGTTTCTGATTCTTCTCCACCTTTACGCGCTTTATCGACTGCCCTTTCGTATCGTTCGGCTGCTGCTGTTCCACGACACGGACGGCACAACGAAGCACAAGTTCCACTCGTTGGTCAGTCGTCGAGGTCCGAGGAATTATAGTCACTGCCGATAATTATAGTTTCCGACCCGCACAAACACATACACACACACACACCCTTGGCTGGGGTACCTCCTAGAACTAACCGAGAAGCCCAAGCCGGACGACGTCTTCCTCCTTCCAGCAGTGGGTCAGCAGGATGATCTTCAGTGTCCATTAGCGCACATACACACACGAACACACCCACCGCGTCGGGATGCAGGGTGCTGAGAATATTTGTTTTATGTGTTTTTATTTTTTTCTCCCAAATTCACGGTATATCGTTCCTTGATTTGTTTTGTGTTCCTGGTGCTGGACAGAAAATGGGCAATGGCAAAAAAAAGTGAACAGCGAGGAGCGCGCGAGCGAGTGTGCAAACCGACAGCGACGACGAGACGATGCGATGTGCGGCCCGCTTGAGGACGACAAACGCAGCAGAGCTCTTGGGACGCGCGAAACCGAAGCACAGCGAGCGCGAGATGAAATAATAATGAAGCGAATAAAGAAAAAAAAAAAAGATACAGTACAGCAATCTCGAGCAGCAGCCGCAGCTCGGGGAAGGAAAACTAGAGATCACAAAAGCAGAGCAAAGTCGGCGATCCCCGGGCGCGCGCGCGCAGCACACACTCGAGATGATATGTCTTCGGTGCCCTCGCTTCGTCGCGGAGGAGTTCAGGCTGCTGGCTGGACTCTGCATCCACCCAAACAGAGAGCGCCTCACGAGCGAGCGAGCGGGTGGTGATCGAGAGAGGGGTAGGAGAAGCCGCTGCGCGTTGCCTTACAACGACCAGCACCAGTCAGCCCAACAGCGGTTTCGCCCTCGCGCGCGTTACAGATTCTTACCGCGGACGGGATTTTCTCCCAAGAGAACGCGATCGGAGACGATCGGAGAGCTGCGAGCGGGAGAGCGATCCTTTCGGTGCTGCTGCTCGAAAGAAAAGTCTGATAGTGGAGCTTTTCTCTGTTTTTGTTGCGGCCACTTTTCGCTGGCCGATTCGTAGGAAGCGTCTGCCACCCCCACCTCGTTGCGAAGCGAGACGCGAGAGAATATTGAACGGGTTGTGAGCGACAAACTAAGACTCTCTGTCTGTCCGGTGTGGCGCTGAGTGACCCAGCAGTTTGTTCACTCAGTTCTGTACATGTATGCGCTCGCTGAGATGCCTCGAGGTGTGAGCAACTCATCAGCAACTCGCCGTAATGCTTTGCTAATTGTAGCGAGTGCGCTGAGCGAGCTGAGATGAGAAAAAAGTTTGTAGTGTTTGCAATTTTTGAGTATTCACGTGTAGGAATGCTCGGTTGGAAATGTAAACTACCGGAGGTGTAAACTATTTGTGCCATTCAGATGTAAACCTAGCTAGTAAGAAAAGTATGGCGGTTGTTGAGGTTGTTCAAAGCACTCATAAATCACAAAATATAGAGATTTTTCTATCTTGAACAATATCAACGAATTATTTTAAATATTGATACGATGAACGCAATAACTATGATAACATAATCTTGCAGACGATGGAGTTATTTCCATCACGGGTACTAATCCCGTCGTTCTGCAAAAGTCGTTGCAAGATACCCTGAACAATCTGTTCACGTGGGCCCTCAAGCTGGGTATCGAATTCTCTACGGAGAAAACTGAAATGGTCGTTTTTTCTAGGAAGCACGAACCCGCCCAATTCCAGCTTCACCTATCCGGCAAAACGATCCAACACTCTATGTTTTTCAAATACCTGGGTGTATATTTTGATTCTAAGTGTACCTGGGGGAGACACATTGCGTATTTGAAACAGAAATGCCAGCAAAGAATCAATTTTCTCCAAACAATTACCGGAACATGGTGGGGTGCCCATCCAGGAGACCTCATTCAGTTGTACAAAACAACGATATTATCAGTGTTAGAATATGGCAGTTTTTGCTTCCGATCAGCTGCCAGGATTCATATTCTCAAGCTGGAGAGGATACAATATCGTTGCTTGCGTATAGCCATGGGGTTTTTGCATTCGACACATACGATGAGTCTCGAAGTTTTGGCAGGAGTACCCCCGCTTACTCTTCGGTTCACAGAATTATCCTACAGATTTCTCATCCGTTGCAAGATCATGAATCCAATGTGATTGATAACTTCGAAAATCTACTCCAACTGACTCCTCAGTCAAGTTTTATGTCTATATACCATGAGTACCTTACCCACGACGTGCACCCTTCACCAGGCATCTCCAACCAAGTTTGCTTCCCATACTTCTGCAATTCCTCTGTCATTTTTGATCTGTCCATGCGACAAAAAATCCATGGAATCCCAGATCACCTACGCTCCGATTCTATTCCGCCGATATTTTCGGCAGAATATGGGAAAGTTGGATCTGATAAAATGTTCTTTACTGACGGTTCATTCATAAACGAGTCCACTGGCTTCGGCATCTTCAATGAAAATTCCAGTGCCTCTTTCAAACTCAAAGATCCTTGTTCCGTGTATGTCGCTGAACTGGGTGCGATATATTACGCATTAGGGATCATTGAAACATTGCCCATCGACCATTATTTTATTTTTTCAGACAGTCTCAGCTCAATAGAGGCAATCTGCTCAATGAAGGTTGATAAACGCTCATCTTATTTCCTAACTAGAATAAGACAACTATTGAGTGTTTTGGTCGAAAAATTATTCAAGATTACCTTAGTATGGGTTCCCTCTCATTGCTCGATTCCGGGGAATGAGAAAGCGGACTCGCTAGCTAAGGTGGGCGCTTTAGAAGGCACACTTTTTGAAAGGCAAATTGCTTATAATGAATTTTTCCACATTCCTCGTCAGTATACGCTCGTAAGTTGGCAGCGCATGTGGAGTGGTGATGAGTTCGGTCGTTGGTTACACACGATTATCCCTAAGGTCTCGACGAGTGCATGGTTCAAGGGATTGCATGTAGGTCGTGATTTCATTCGCGTGATATCTCGGCTTATGTCCAATCACTACAACTTAAACGCGCATCTCTATCGTATTGGGCTCGCAGCAAACAATTTTTGTGATTGTGGCGATGGCTACCACGACATCGAGCATGTTGTCTGGTCGTGTATCCGGTTCCATGCTGCTCGCTCTCAGCTCTCTAGAGCACTGAGAGCACAAGGCAGACAATCGGATATCCCCGTCCGGGATATCTTGAAGCCGGGATCCTGATCTTCTGCTTCATCTATACCTGTTCCTCAGAAACGCCGATGTCAACGTTTAATGATGTTTCCTTCGTTGTGTCCCCGTTTCATATCCCTCCTATCCGATCGATAAACTTTTACTTAGTCGCGGCAATACATACACACACTCTTTACAGATGCACGGGCCGAAGGTTGTGCAGTCCACTGATTATTCAACAAGAGCCAAAGGTTGTACCGCTCATGACAACTCTACACGAGCTGATGATTGCGCCGGTTAGTGACCATTCTATCCTGGATTTCTCGAGTCGAGAAAGACGCACCACGCTAGATATGGGGTACAGACTAGGGGGGCGTTGCTGATTAATGGTCAGCTGCATCCCAATAGGAAGTATCCCGTGTCGGGCACACGTACAGAGCATCGAAGACTGCGACATACCAATTATGAGAACACTTGTAATACTAACCTCGAGTCAACCGCGAGTAATCGGTTACATATTACTAACATTGTCAAAATATTGAACTCCCGGCCCCGTTAGGCTGACGCCATATGAGCCTTAATAAAATATATATTTTGGATAAAAAAAAAAAAAAAATAATCACTCAACTTTTAGGATCTATGAGAAAGTCAATTTAAATGATTTACTCAAGTTTAACATCGCAACAAAGTACATTTTATTTCTACAGATAAAGAGCAATAGCACACCGTGTTTATTTGGCATTATTATTGCTTCTAAAGCCGGATAATAAATATCTGACCTAGTTAGGTGTTTCCAAAGTCGCGAGATAAGACGAGACAAAACTTCCAAACCAGATTTTTTTTTTTGACGTAGGACTACATCTCAGGGGTCACTCTACGAAAAATGTAACGAAAAATTAAGAGATTTCAAAAGCATATTACGCAAAAAAGTTATTGCGATATATGTTATATCATATACCCTTCGATAGGTGATTTAGGCATTTTCTTTTATTATATCCCAAATAGTGAAGATACTGAAACAAGTGAACAATTGACCGAATGACATGCCTACATTTTTCAGATTTCACTCGCTGTGGGAGAAATGCAATAAATACATGTTTACATACAATTCGGGCGTTAACCTCCATGGTAGAGATGGGCAGTAGCGTAGCGTGCGGGCGGCAAACCCGGCATTTGCCGGGGCGCTGACCCTTTGGGGCACCAAATCCAAGAATTTTCAATTCGAGTTTTGACGTAGGACTATGTCTAACCGGAAGATATAGGGGGTGAAATGGAATTCTAGGCACTGAACAAGTAGGAAAAAGATTTGGAACGCTTATAACTCGAGCATTTCTCAATAGATCGCAAATGTTTTTGCATCAATTGATAGGAAATATATCCACGCATCTATCATAACGAATAACATTTCATTTTTCTTGAGATAAATAATTGAATAATTGTGAAATATCAAGCATTGTCAAAATGCACTATGTGCCCATTTTTGATTGGTCCATTCTGTGCTTCTCAAATCGTACCGACCAAAACGGGCAACCAGAGCAGCAGCGAAATACAATGAAGCACGATTGGAAAGGAAAAAGAAAAAAAAATGAACGAAACATTGGTCGCAGTCTCACACATGCGTAATTCTCGAGCCAGCCAGTCAGCTTAAAAATACCCGCTCCGCTGCCGTAACGATCATTCTTTGTGTGGACACCGACTGGACAACATCGTTGCTGGACGGCGAGGGATCGAGTGCCTTTCTCAAGGCAAGAGGGTGGAGGTGGTAGCGCTGGAGTAGAATAGAGTAGAGTTTTCAAAGGGCCTTTCTCAAGGTTAGAGACGAATGAACTGCAAAAGTTTAAAGTCTCTATAATACAAGACCTTCCTTCCGTAACGACCATTCTCATTCAAACCGTACACCACATCGGTTCGCATCACAACACATCAACAAACCAACACAAGCAGCCATGTCTGGACATGGTAAAGGAGGAAAAGTGAAGGGAAAGGCAAAATCCCGCTCGAACCGTGTTGATCTGGAGTTCCCCGCAAGGGTAGCTAGGCCGAGCGCGTTAGTACCAGTGCACCAGTCCACCTAGCCGGCGTTATATAGTTTCGGCCGCCGAAGTGATCGAGTTAGCCGGCAAAGCTGCTCGCGACGATAAGAAAACCCGCATTCGGAACAGAACACATTCGGTTCGGTGGACATCAAGACAACAGGCAGTTGCAGCGGGTGGCGAGTGGCAAACGCAATCGCAAAACGGCATCAGGTAGCAGAAGAAAAAAGTTTGTTCTTTATACAAACTGCTTTGGTGGCAAATCCAGAACAAGGCGGCATCGAGGGCGTTCGAAATGGTTTTTTTCAAAACCACGAGTACTAAGTTTTCTAAATTGGAACCATTCCATAAAACAAGGTGCTTTTCAGGGCCATTAAACCTTCCAAAAAAGAGTTTAGGAAATACAGTTCAATGCTTTCTAAAACATTATCCAAAATAATAATAAAACACAAATTGATTTTTTCATAAGTTGTTCTGAGCTTATTGATCTTCATCAATTCTTAAATTGCTTCTAGATTGAAAGTACAGTAATTTACTCTTATCTCGACATTTAGCTAATTGGACGGACCTGTAATGTGACATATTTAGTTGGACATTTTTGTAAACATAGAGTTCGGGGTCCAAATTATGACCCCACATTGAAAGTCGACACTGTACCGCTGTCATCGCAAATGTTCAATTACAGGTTAAAATTACCTCCAATCCGATACTGAGTGGTGGTAATGCGACGTGCCATTGAATGTAATTTAGGCCGTCTACACATTAGGCAGCAGCAACCCGATCTATGTTGGCGATGTCAATCGCATCGCCAACTCAGCTCTGCACATTGAGACAACTCGAACGCGATGAATTCGTTAAGATTTTATCCGTCATAATCGCTAACAGAGATGCCATTTCTTTAATTAAATAAGAAAAGCGAATTATGATTTTTCTCTTGACATTTTTCCTGATATGAGCGAAAAGAAAAAATACAATTACTTGATTTTGAAAACGGCATCAAAATTAAAATTTGTGAGAGTTTTTAAAATCTAAAATGAAGTCAAAGTGGGCTGCTTTAGAATACAATTTGCACTATAACAGAAAAATCTGTTTATCTGGCATTCCTGAATGACATTATATTGAAAGTGCTACAGCTCATATAATAAAACAAAAATTCAAATTTGATTTTTGATTTGAAAAGCATACCGTCGTGTCAATATTTAACAAAATTTAACGTAAGTGAATTTCAGAATCGTATTTTTGCGAAATTCTGTATTATTTTTATAGTTTTGAATTCTTTCTCGTAGTTACGATACCACAAATTTAACTATACGTTTGTGCAATCTATCTGTTAACTATAA
This sequence comes from Toxorhynchites rutilus septentrionalis, assembly GCF_029784135.1. Lineage (NCBI taxonomy): Eukaryota > Metazoa > Arthropoda > Insecta > Diptera > Culicidae > Toxorhynchites > Toxorhynchites rutilus. The sequence continues at coordinate 26,861,406 of NC_073746.1, read as the reverse complement.
ATGATTACCCAATAGAATTTATACTTATTATTTTAAGTATTTTGTGCTAGAATCAAGAATATTGTAGATTTTCGAATCAGAAAACTTTTGGTCGATTATTTCTCGAAAACTATAACATATAAATGTTGAACTTGAAAAGGAAAAAGAACATGCGATAGAATATCGAACTAATGGAGTTAATGAACCATATGGACTTTACATTTTTGATACTTTGAGAAAACGTTTAATTTTTTGTTTTATTCTATTGTATAAAATTTCAGCCGTTTTACTGTCTTTGTACTGCGAGAAACATGGCGTATAATCAAATCCAGGATGTACATGTTGTGGATAATGATTTTGATCCATCATTAACGTCAGATTTATGGTCTGACGGAGACGATTCCAGCGATGATTCCAGTGATGAATTACTATTTAGATACTACGTCAGACGAAGGAATGCCATTCGAAGAAAATTGTGGGTCCATCCCTATCTGGAAAAAAACTTCACCAGAAGATTATTTGTAGCTGCAAAGGAGTTGCAAATTCCGGATAATAATTTTTTGTGCTTCTACCGGATGGCGAAGAGCACGTATTCCAACTTGGTCCAACTAATTTCTCCTGCAATTCAAAAAAAGAATACGCAGTTGAGAGAATGTGAGGATGGAGAGGAAAGGTTGCTTATAACTCTGAGGTAAAACCACCAACCTATGAATACATTTTATTATCCATTATCGCTGTTATATACTCCGAATTTTGGGATAGATTTAAACTTCTATAGACTTCCAACTGTTTTGTATAGTACTAGCCAACAAAAAACAAGTACCTCGTCGTGCATTGTGCAAGAATAATAAAAAAAATGTAGTGCATTTGAAAAAATGCCGCATAAGGAAAAGATGAATATAATTCAAATGAGGAGATTATGCAGTAATTGTTTACTGTGGAACTTGCGGAAAATGCCACCATACGTGGTTACATCCAGGCCACGAGAGCCCAAGAAACAAAACACAACACAACGTAGAACCACCGTGGAGACGATCAGCTCCACCTGCAACAGTTACAAACGAAACGAAAAATTCTTCAATAAACCAAAAACAAGATGGAGAGTCAGTAGCTTTTCTATTTGTATAAACTAAAGTTTAAATATGTTAATCACATACCTGACATCTGTACTTTTTTTCCAATTTCTATCCATGCCATTTCAGTTTCATCTTTTTTTGCATAGCCAGGAAGTGTGAAGTTGTACAGTATTGGATGTTTCTCCACTTCCTGCACTAGCATGATGTTGATCTGCTGCTCGTTCATGTTCCTGAAAATTCTTCAATTTTAGATCGCTTTATTAGAAAATAACATATATCATTTGTAAAATTATATATTGAAGTAGCAAAATACTTACCTTTTGTTCGTGTTTCTATGAAGTGGGCCTCTTTTGACTGTTTAATGCTGCTGGCTATCACCACTGACAAATATTTAACTTAACGACGCATAAATTGAAATGTCAACAGAAATTGAACGAAAAGGTTGCCGACACAAATCGCGCGCGACTCGACATGCTGAGTTGAATCGAAAAAGTTGGTCCGACCAAAGTTGCCAGTTGCCTAGTGTGTATGCTCCCATTTGATTACACATGTTCTCAACTTTTTTGACAGATTCGTTAAGTTGCTTTCCAACTTAGGTTGCCTAGTGTGTAGATGGCCTTAATGTAAAATATGTCACAAGCTGGATGGGAAGAAATTTTCCAACTGTGAAAGCTGCGGCGAGTGGCAAATGCAATCGCTAAACAGAAAGGTTTAGCTGAACAAGATGGGGATATCGAGTGATAACAAAACAATAAACTCTTTAGATTGAAGATAATTTTGTGATCCTGAAAAGGACCCTTTTTAGCCTGCATGTGAATCCAACGAGCGAACAAATCGTAATGGATGTATTTTTTTGCCATCGCTCCCTTTTAACGCTCATTCGTTCGTCTCGTTCGACTCGCCCCTCTGGCTGAGTCTGCCGATTTGTCTCTATCCTGTGAGTGTGTACCGCTAGAGTATAAAACACGCGGACCCCAAAAAAATATCTTATTTTCTTTCAAACCGTAAACCCGTGTGGTTGTACGGCATCGACATCGTGGACGTAACAAAGGATGACAAGTTAAGGGAAAGGCAAAGTCTCACTCGAACCGTGCAGGTCTCCAGTTCCCTGTTGGACGCATTCACTGATTGCTCCGCAAGGGTAACTAGGCCGAACGGATTGGTGCTGGAGCACCAGTATACCTAACAGCGATTATAGAGTTTCGGCCGTCGGAGTGCTCGAGTTGGCTTGCAAAGCTGCTCACGACAATCAGAAAACCCGCATCAAGAACAGAGCAGCTTCGGTTCGGCGCTCATCAAGGCAACAATTAGTTTCAGTGAGTGGCAAAGTGTTTCTCCGGCACGTCGCATTAAATGTAATTTACTGAACAACATGTCACAAGCTGGATGGGAAGAAATTTTCCAACTGTGAAAGCTGTGGCGAGTGGCAAACGCAATAGCTAAACAGAAAGGTTTAACCGAACAAGATGGGAATATCGAGTGATAACAAAAACACAACACCAAAGGTTCTTTTCAGAACCATCAACATATTCATAAAGAGTAAACAGTAAACTAATCCATTTTTCAGGTAGATAGGTAGGTATTCACGTAGGAGAAGAAAATAAAACAATATATTTAAAATATATATTTAACAAAAGCTGTCCCCTTTGTATAGTCCTACGTCACTCCGGTTATGTCCCCGACATTACCCACCCGTCTTTTTTCCCCGTATTATATTTCATCTTTCAATTGATTAAAAAAACAGCGTGTTTCTGTCAGTACATGAAATCAATAACCTATCTTTGATTTTCGCCAAATTGAAACCACATCACATTACCTTAGGGTAATGTTTTATTTTGTTGCTACGCATGTTATTGCTTACGGGCGGGCCCCTGTATGGAAGGTCGGAAAATGATGAATTTTCGGGATTTTTTCGGATGTTAGGAATAAAGTGAAGTATTCGGGTATTTGGATTTTGAAGGTATCAATTCACATTTGGACGTCGAAGAGTGAACACGTACAAAAGAGTGCTCTTGAGGAAACAAAAGTGGTTGTTCACACCAAATGTGTACATTGTGCACATTGTTGCCCTTAACAATAGCGGAATCTATTTAAACAATAGATTGAAAATGGAAACTAGAAAGAATACTTTGAGAATGGCTTTTGCCAGATCAGCAAAGGTTCCGGCGCATCTGGATGTACTAAAGCTTATGATGAAAGTGTAGAGAATTCCTGCAACCGATGTCCATTCCGTATACAAGGACGAGAACGACCAGAAGTTTTATGTAAAATTCATCGATGACGAAAGCTTCAACCGATTCACAAGTTCTATGGACGAACAGTATGCATTCCAATATAGTGACGGCGAGATAACACGAGTCCAATTGGAATTGGCTAGCCGACAATTCAAATACATCCGTATATTCAACCTGCCCCCCGAAACAGCCGACAAAGACATCGCTGTTGCTCTTTGCCAGTTTGGAAGGATTCGACAACACGTCCGGGAAAGATATCCCGCGGAGTACGGATACCAAGTGTTTAGCGGAATAAGAGGGGTGCATATGGAGATCGAGAAAGATATCCCGGCGAACCTCTACATTGGACACTTCCTAGCAAGACTGTACTATGAAGGGCTCAAAAACAAATGTTTCTTTTGTAAAGGAGAGGGACATATTAAGGCGGAATGTCCCAAACTAGCCAGTTTGAGGGAAAATCCAAACGACAGTCATCTATATAGCCGAGTCACAGCCAACCTCAAAGTTGCCACGAGAATGGAAAGCTCAATGGACGGCCCATCGACATCAATGACGGTTTTTCAGATTCCGAAGAAAAAAAGAGAAAGCGATGTGGAAGTAGCAGACTCAAACGCCGTGATCAACCGAACAGTGCTCATGAACAAAGATGGAGAGAGTAACGGTCAAAAAACAATAGAAGAGCATGTGACTACAGTATCGACTGCTACTATTGATGCTCAACACAATGCAACAACACCGACGATCATCAACGAAGTTGATGGCGACACCGTACAGGCATCGACAGTTACCGACAAAGACGAGGATGCACGGAAGGAGGGAAGTCAACAATTGAAACGACCACCGGGAACAACTTCGGAAACAGAGAGTTCGGATGCTGATACAGGTAAGGGACGAGAAAAAAAGAAGAAAACTAAAAAGACGCCAAACAGTCACAAGAAAATCGCTACAAGAATCCATTCGAAACAGTGAGCACCATGAATCAATGCCATTTACCACTATTAATATAAATAGTTAGAAATGCGACTTTTATCGTATCAAAAAGTTTTAAAGATTACTTTGTTCAACCCATGTGTTGAAGAAGTGTATGTTTTGGAAGTGTTTATAATGATTTTTTTTTATATTTTTTAGATTTTTTGATTTCGGCATTTGATTTGCCTTTCTAATATCCAATGCCGATCATACGTAGAATTGCAACCATTAATTTAACTTCAATTACTTGCCGCGTTTAACAACAGCTTTTGAAAGAATTTGTATGGAATGATGATCTCGATATTATTTTCATGCAAGAAGTAGCATTTGAACATTTTTCGTTCCTCCCAACGCATACAGCGTTGATTAACATCAGTGACGACGGAAAAGGTACTGGTATTCTTTTACGTAATTGTATTGAAATTTCTAATGTAGTAATGAATCCAAATGGTCGATTAATATCCGTGGTTGTAGATGGAATCAATTTCGTCAATGTTTACGCTCATTCTGGTTCAAAGTATAAACGAGAGAGAGACCTGCTTTTCACAGAAGAAATTTTGGTGCATTTGACAGAATTCAGAGAAAACGTGATATTAGGTGACTTTAATTGTATTTTAGAAAGGAGTGACTCCAATGGTACCGTCAAAAATATTTGTATTGGCTTGAAGAGATTAGTAGCCGAGCTAGATTTGAAGGATGTTGAATTAGCAAAAAATTCAAAAGATAAATTCACATTCTGTAGAGGAGACTCTAAATCGCGACTTGATCGCATCTATGGTTCAGTAAGGTTTGTAGGTTTCACTAGAAATGTGGAGACAGTTGCTGTGCCCTTCTCGGATCACCACAGTGTGATATTCAAACTAGAAGTCGAAGATGTTGGCTTCAATTTTTATGGTCGAAGTTATTGGAAGATGAATACTGCGTTGTTTGGTGATGAGGATATTCAAAATAGATTTAAGGCTACATACATGCAGCTGCAGCAGATAAATTCCTATCAGCATTTGAAGTTATGGCGCAAAAAAGTGTATTAAGACCTTCTTCAGAAATGAGATGTATTCAATAAATCATCAATTGAGCCGAGAGAGAAACTTCCTCTATGCATGTCTCAAGGAAATTGTGGAAAAACAAAACCAGAACGTCGATGTGTCATCGGAGCTCGCGGTAGTTAAAACTAAATTGATGCACTTAGAAAAGCAAAGGAGTGCACCCGTGGCCGAGTGGTTAGCGTCTCACATTATCATGCCGGGTGTTCGGGTTAGATTCCCGTTCTGGCCGGAGGATTTTTCGTCAGAGAAATTTCCTTCGACTTGCACTGTGGTCACGCGTATTCTAGAGCTTGCCCCTCGGAATACATTTAAGGCGTGTTGTTTGGCTTAAGAAATCTCAACTAAGTATTAATAAATGACACTAGTTAATGCATTCGTTGAGACGGCAAAAGTTCCACAGAGAACGTTAACGCCATTCAAGAAGAAGAAGAAAAGCAAAGGATGGACAAATTCAAGTATAAGTTGAAGTCAAACACCATTTGTAATTATGAAAATTTGTCCTTCGTTCAAATAACGTCTTTCATCAATCGATCCTCCCAGTCCAAGTTGTTAAAATTACAAATAAACGGCGCATTAACCTCAAATCACAATCTTCTTAAACGTGAAATATTCAATCAATTTTCGGACAATTTTAAGAAACAACCGGATTCTTGCAGGATTTATGAAAATGTACTAGCAGTTCTTGATAAAAGACTAGACGACAATGATAGATCGAGTTTAGTCAGACCAATTGCGTTGGAAGAAATAGAATTTACAATTAAAACGGCTTCGAAAAAGACATGTCCTGGGCCGGACGGCATCAGTTATGAATTTTACTTAACATTCTTCGATTTAATTAAAAATGATTTACTAACACTGTTTAATTCTTTTCTCGTTGATGGCGAGTGTCCTTCAGATTTATTTTCCGCTGGTATCATAACTCTTATTCCAAAAAAAAGAGAATCAATACAATTTGAAATATAAACGACCAATCAGTATGTTGAATACTGACTATAAAATATTCACAAAAATTCTTTATAACCGTGTACAACCCATGCTAGAAAAATTGCTTGGGCCTGGACAGTCAGCGTGCATCGCAAATAGATCTTGTGTCAATAATTTGCGTCTTTTGCGAAATTTGTTGATCAAGTCCAATCGCAGTCGTAGGTTTAAGGGAGTAGTATTGAGTGTAGACCTTGAGGAAGCATTCGATAAAGTTTACCATGATTTTTTATGGGCTGTGTTAAGCATGTTTGGATTTCCCTTGAAATTTATCCAGTGTTTGCGCATGCTGTATAAAAATGCTACCTCTAAAGTGCTGTTTAATGGGTTTCTAACATCTTCATTTCCGATTTTAAGCTCAATTAGGCAGGGATGCCCAATGAGTATGGCATTATTCGCGTTGTATCTAGAACCGCTGATTAGAATGATGCACCAAATATTAGAGGTGTTTTAGTGGATAATGTTATTATTAAAGTAATTGCATACGCAGATGACTTAAACCTTTTCATTAGAAATGATAGCGAGTTTGATGAGATTTTGCAGTTAGTCAACTATTTTAGCATCTACTCAAAAATCAAATTGAATTTGGAGAAATCACAGTTTTTGAGATTAAACAATTGTGTTGTAGGGCCACAGATAATCCGGGAATCGAGTTCGATTAAAATACTAGGGATTAAATTCTCAGAGAACTATAAACACATGATTGATTCCAATTATGATGATGTGATAAAAAATATCAATTTCGTTTTATCACTGCACTATAGAAGAAGACTGAACCTGTTTCAGAAAGCATGGCTTTTGAACACTTTCATACCGTCTAAATTGTGGTATGTAGCGCATCTTTTTTCGCCCAACAATAAACATATCGCCCTAGTGAGAAATATTTGCGGGAAATTCATTTGGAAGGTCCTGTTTTATAAAGTGGAGAGAAAAGAGTGGAACTTACCTGTGTGCAAAGGCGGCCTCTCTCTTGTTGATGTAGAGTCAAAAGTTGAAGCACTATTCATTAGAAACATTGTTTTGCCGAAAAATGGAACCGTAGCTGATGAATTTATGCTTCAACAAGGAAATAACGTAGGTCTCACAAAAAACACGCGTGAATGGATTCAGTTAGCACAAAACCTAAGAAACATGAATTATATATCCTTCAAACAATTCTATGACAATCTCATGAACACATCAAAAACCACGACAACAAATGTTAAAACCAAATTTGCAGTGGGAAAATATTTTTGAGAATACCAGTCGAAGTTTTCTGTCATCTGATGCTAAGTCTGTTTTATTTTTAGTAACAAGAGATATTAGTCCATCCAAGCAAAAACTCTTCAACCATCGTGTAAGAGGCACTGATTCACCCACGTGTGATTCTTGCGGAAGAATAGATACAGTGGAGCATAGAATCAAACATTGTTTGGCTTCAAATCTTATTTGGAGATGGCTGAATCAAATAATTAAAAGAAGACTTAGAATCAATGTGAATGATGCGCAGGAATTGTTGCTCTGTGGCATTAGTGACAGAAATGCGAAGTATAAAGCTGCATCATGGTTAATGGTTGAAACTATGTCGTATTGTTTGATCAATTATAACTGTGGATGCTTAAGCGAATTGCAGAGAAGAATCCAAGTATCGCGATGTAATCAAAGAGAGCTAATTGTAAAACATTTTAAACTCATTCTTTAAGAAAGCAAATTGTATTCTATTTAGAAGTTGTAAAGAAACAGGCATGGTGTAGGATATAGCTTTATATTTGTTGAAATGTACTTGTTGAAATATTGAATAAAAAAAAGGTATATTTGAAGATGTATTTTCCATTTTTCAAGTGCACGAATAATAATTATTACGCTGTAGGTAGTTGAAGGCTTAGAAGCTGTCTGAAAATCGGTACCTTGCTGGTGGTATCGGTTCTGAAGCAACGGGAGTCGGCCGTCTGATATTTACATGTTACTAAAATAGGTCATGTACAACTGGAGTCGTTCCCAGAAAATATTAAAATGAAAAGAAACTATTGTTGGCTCCAAATGAATGTTTTGCAGAGTTTGTTTTCTCGAGTTTTCTCGACATCGAATTCAATGTCGAAAATAGCCACAATTGCATCATTTGAAGTAAATTAAATTTCATTAAAGCATAAGAATGCTTTTGAAGTATTTTTACAAATTTTTATCAATGAAGGGACAAACGATATGTAGAAATATATGTCCAACTCGTTCAAATCCTTCATCACTAAAACATGATTTGCAATACAAACATTGGTTTCGATTACGACTGATGGAGCTTCTTGCACGGTTGCAAGTCCATTATGACTTTCTAAATCATCTAAAAAATCATATAAAATCATATAAATTATAAATCATTCCAAAATTGACAATAGTATTCCAAATTTTATCAATTACCATTGTATCTATCACCAAATACAGTGCGTTATAATATTGAAATCCGATGATGTGAGGAAATTTGCACTCAGAAAAACCAATACAGTTAGTCGAAATAAAGGGTGTGTCACATCAAATTGCATCACGGAAAAAACGATCCTTTTGAAAATTTTAGACAGTAAAATAAAAACTATTAAACAACTTTTGGCATTTTCTTTTTATTCATACTTCGAGCCCAAGCCCGTATGCTCGCACCTTCCTCTTTACCCCGTCCATAAGGTTCTGTACAACGTCAGGTTGTAGTTTTTTTTTGAACAGAAATCCATTTTCTCTTGAAGTCCGCCTCCGATTTGACAACTTTTGGGTTCTTCCGGAGGGCCTGCTTCATAATCGCCCAATATTTCTCTATTGGGCGAAGCTCCGGCGCGTTGGGCGGGTTCATTTCCTTTGGCACAAAGGTGACCCCGTTGGCTTCGTACCACTCCAACACGTCCTTTGAATAGTGGCACGAAGCGAGATCCGGCCAGAAGATGGTCGGGCCCTCGTGCTGCTTCAAAAGTGGTAGTAAGCGCTTCTGTAGGCACTCCTTAAGGTAAACCTGCCCGTTTACCGTGCCGGTCATCACGAAGGGGGCGCTCCGCTTTCCGCAAGAGCAGATCGCTTGCCACACCATGTACTTTTTGGCAAACTTGGATAGTTCCTGCTTGCGAATCTCCTCCGGAACGCTGAATTTGTCCTCTGCGGAGAAGAACAACAGGCCCGGCAGCTGACGAAAGTCCGCTTTGACGTAGGTTTCGTCGTCCATTACCAGGCAATGCAGCTTCGTCAGCATTTCGGTGTACAGCTTCCGGGCTCGCGTCTTCCCCACCATGTTTTGCCTTTCGTCGCGGTTAGGAGCCTTCTGAATCTTGTATGTACGCAGGCCCTCCCGCTGCTTGGTCCGCTGGACGAATGAACTTCAGAACTTCAAATTCAGCTTATTGGCGACATCCCGGACCGAACTTCTCGGATCACGTCTAAACTGCTTAACTACGTGCTTGTGATCTTTTTCACTGACGGAGTATCCATTTTTGCCGTTCTTCACCTTCCGGTCGATGGTTAGGTTCTCGAAGTATCGTTTTAGTACTCTGCTGACCGTGGATTGGACGATTCCCAGCATCTTACCGATGTCCCGATGTGACAACTCCGGATTCTCGAAATGAGTGCACAGGATTAATTCACGACGCTCTTTTTCGTTCGACATTTTTCCAAATTTACGAAAAATTGACAGTGAAGCATGGCCACATCTATACACTCTTATCTGATTACAAGCGACAGCTGAAGATATAATTCCTGAAAATTAAATTTCTACAGCGTTTTTTCCGTGATGCAATTTGATGTGACACACCCTTTAGTACGTATGGAAAGCAGTTCGCAGAAACGCAAATTCAGGGCAAGAGAATTGCGAATCAAATATCGGAGAATTATTTTTACACTCCAAGGTGCAAAGTTTAAAAAAAAATTAACTGCAACTGTCAAGGAAGAGAGTTTCAGATTTTCGTTTCGTAGAGTGGTCGGTAATTCGCGTTTATATAATCACATCACTTACCGCAGTGAATCCTGGTTCTTACCTCGCCCCACTAACACTATCCCCTCCATGATAAACGCTAGGGAACCACGCTATAGAGGCGACCCTTCTGGCCTTCGGGCGGCGAATATCACACTAAGATTCCTTCCCTTCCCCTGGTGACTGTAAGGACGTGGACGGCGTCGTTATTGACCATTTAAAGCTCGAATCACCGAAAATTGCACAACGAGAATGATTAGCTAGTCCCTAGCTTCATTCTGTGTGTTCTTTGTGTAATTTGGTTGGTTCAGGTCAATCACGGAGAGCAACTACGAATTGTAAGTCTACCCAAGCTCAAGCTCAAGCTAAACATAGAGAAACTTAGAAAAAAATCAACATAATGACGTGTGCAACAGTTTATTAGATTGCTGCTCCTTTTGCCTTTTTATTTCAGAAAAAAAAATTCTTCCTTGTGTTCTTATATTGAACTAAGTGCACACTCACCGATCCCCTCGCATACACATCACTCATCCATCCATACACGGCGAGGAGGAAATAGCCCCAATGTGCGCGGTTCAAGCGAAACGTGATCACCGATCACTCACTCATCTGAGCGCGGCCTCGGTGGGGACCCCATCTCGCGGACACCTCGCGGGAATGATTCGAGCAGTTTTTGCTCTCGTTTCGTATCGCTTCTCACCGGTTTTCGCTGGTAGCCTAAACCGCTCGAACAGACCTAGCCGTGAGTCGATGCGCTCTCGCTATGTATGGTTCGACCGAGTCAGTTTCTCCCACTCCAAGCGCGGCCAGGCACGATCGGGGTTCGGGTGGCGATCATCTTTCACTCTCGCCCTCGGTGCCGATGGAACACTTGTAACCGGGATGCTGCTGCCCTCGTCCACGCGTTCTTTTATCACCTCAGTTCGACACGAGCTTTCGCTCGGCGCTCATCGGCGTCATCGTCGGCGTCGTCTATGCGGAAGCTACTGTGGATTGTCATGGGAGGGGTGTCGCCGCAAACGGTTTGCTCCAGTTTTGCGCTCCCTATAAGGAGCCCTCGACGAACAGCTGAGCCGAACGGCTCCTATCTAACGAGAGTAAAAATGGTTTCAATTTTCTTGACATATTGCACGAGTTGCACTGAAACTCGCTCGAAAACTCGTCGCCCCGGTGTCCTGCGGCTGTGCCGCGGAGTGATGATGGCTAATCTACACACGCCCGGGTAATAATTGCGAAACCAGGGCGAAAAACATGGTCCAAGATGTCGTCGTCATCGGCACCACCGTCGCGGCAGATTATGATGGAGAGGGCAGCGTGATGATATCTTGTTTGGAGCCCTCTCGCTTAGGGAGGAAAGCACAAGAAGAAATAGCTCGAGATCGTAATTGTAACCCATGAAAGCCGTAATGAATTCGTTTTAGCGGAAGAATTTTGCGCGCACCGGATGGCCGTCATGATAGCAAAACGTTACTCGTCATTGCCCGTGATTGCCGGTGTTTGCGTGCGCGCGATGAGAAGAAATTTTGTAATCAACCGCTCCGTTTTGATTTTATTTCGACGAGGGGATTTATACCTCTCGAGTTGGGTATCGGAAGGGAGCCATCAATTATGCTGCTGGAACGTGTTATTACGGGTATTTCTGGCGTGTTCGCGATCGTTTCTGTTTCTGAGGCTCTGCACAATGTTCACACATTTGCGCATCGTTTCGATGAATGAATCCACTTATGCGTATGCTATTTTGTGTAAATTAAATTACTTCTTATGTGATGTTGTGTTTTATCTCTGAGAGTTGTAGTTGTTCTTAGCTATGGTAAGAGAATCATAAGAGGCTCGTATGTGTGTTTACTTTGGATTATTTTTCCTGAAACTATTATCTTCTTCAACTCTTGTGACTAGAAGTAATTATCTCTAATAACTCTGTTGAATTGTGTTTTTGTCCCTATATCCTTATACCCTATTTTTCTTCCTTTGCGAGTAATTGATCCCTTTACTTTAAACAGTAGAATAATTTGAAATGTAAACACACATTAGATATATGAATAGATTTAAGAATCAAAATTGTGATCATCAACATTGTTACAATCCGCTTATATCCCATCCTTTTCCTGCAAAAAAAGTGTCACCCTTCCAAACCTGAGTCGACCGGGGGTAATCGGTTTTCTACTTTATTTACTTTAGAATTAAGGAAAATTGTTTATAAATCAGCCATTCCATGCCATCTCGATATAGTGGTTCTCTGTTTTTCGTGAAAAGTGACAGTTTTGTCTACTAGACAATTTTTTCAAACGGTTTTATTTAGCCTCTTTGTAAAAATGCTTGTCTGTAGCGATGTCCCACATTGATAGAAATTTGACCCCCTTCCTGTTGACCTATTGATCTAAAGTTTGGAACACACCTTTATCTTTGCAGTCATTATAAAACTGCGTATTCATTATCTTGAAAATCCAAGATGACAGCCGCTATAAAATGGCGGACTACATAATTTCTCAAAACCCCATCAATATGGGTATCAAATGAATGGGCTTGACTAGTAAAAAACCGTAGATGATATCAAATCCAAATCCTAGATGGCCGCAGCCACAGAATTTCCAATTGCTCTCTAACCCATTTTAGGCCAAGCGTTCGAAAAACCGAACAGTAACTTTGATAATTTTTCATGGCTTTGGAAAGCAACTATTTGGTAAGGTTTTGACATCAAATAATATCTTAGTCTTTTAGCTACCATTAACTATCAACTTCATTCAATTTTGCATAACTTTATTGGGCAATAAAATACGCACGGAAAGACCATAACCTCACACAGCCTAACAAAAAAACAAAACCTTACAAAATTCAGAAATATGTAAACTTTTCTACAATATTACTTTGATGAAAGATCACACATTGTGATGTAGGAAAAAAAAAACCATTGGATTGAACCTCCCACAGGAACAAAAATGTAGATTTTGACCAATGTTTTTGTTTGGCGATTTTTCGATTTTGTGTCATTTTCGGAAAAACGGAAGAACGGAAAAAAATATTCTTGAAGACTAGGGTTTCTGTAACACCAATAATCATAATTAAACCAATGGCTTTTGTTAAAACATAATTTCTACAGCTTGATCGTTAATGGGTTCAACGAATGTATTCATCTTCACCTATTTGTATGTATGTCTGTAGGGTTGCCCTACATTAATAGAAACTTGACCCTGTTCCTGTTGATTGATTGATTTGAAATTTGGAGCAAATGTTTTTCTCTGTTGTCATTATAAAGCTGCATATTCCATGATCTTGAAAAATTCAATTTGGCCGACGCGAAAAATGGCTGATTAAATAATATCAGAAAAATATGTTCATTGGGATATGTGTATCAAATGAATGGACTTGTCTCGGAGATACACTACATTATGAACAACATTAATCCAGAAAGGTTGCCGTCACAAAATGGTTGACTATGTAATTTTTGCAATTCCGTCATTGCCGTAATAAATGAAATGATTTGACATATGGAATTCAGAACGTTATTCCGAAAAAAATAGCCGAGAAATATTTTTTTTAAAACTGTAGAGAAATATACTAAAGTGTATCATGTACTAATGTACTAATAATGTACTAAAAACTATGAAATAAAATAAGTAAAAAACTGTTTTAAGTTAAACGGTTTCATTGTGATTAAACATAATAACAATACAGATAATGTACTAAAAGCTTAGAAATAATTAGGTAAGTAGCAGTTAGTAGTTAGCACACCCAAAGGCATGCAAACAGTAAACAAATAAATACAATCAATAACTACGAAAACAAGATCCAATTTTTTTCCAAGTGACATATTTTTTTTCAAAATAGACTAGCTAATTGGCTTCAATTTTATATATCGATCGTTTAAATCGGTTTAGTAGTTCAAAAGTAATAAAAAAATGTTTTAGAAAAAAAGTGGAAAAATTTGATTTTTCGGACTACCCTAAAATGGAAATGGACACCACAATGAAAAAATAAAAAATACGGGTGTAGTATATCGCGATAGGGAGTAAAACTACATTTTTTCACGGAAGTCTGAGAACCACTTTATCGGTTTGGCAAGGAATGGATGTATATTAATAAAAAAATATACTGAAGAATTCGGATCCTTAAAACTGTTAAAATAAACTAATAATAGAAAATCTCGGTTGTAGTCCACCCCCATTGGACATATATCGATAAAAAAAGGTTTGTTACACAATTAAATGCTTGGAAATATGGATGTTTTTCATCCAGCGTTTATTTTATTTCTGAATTGACTGTCACGTAACATTCCCAGAGTTTCAAATTATCAAATAAATTAAATCTTAGTATATTTGACTTCACTTTCAGCACTTATTTCAATTTTCTTTCTCAATTTTTTTTAACTTATTACTTATTACAGATGGAACGGATATCCGGTAACTATGCGGTATCCGGACAAACTACTATCCGTTTCACAACTTATTACTTATTACTTATTACTTATTACTTATTACTTATTACTTATTACTTATTACTTATTACTTATTACTTATTACTTATTACTTATTACTTATTACTTATTACTTATTACTTATTACTTATTACTTATTACTTATTACTTATTACTTATTACTTATTACTTATTACTTATTACTTATTACTTATTACTTATTACTTATTACTTATTACTTATTACTTATTACTTATTACTTATTACTTATTACTTATTACTTATTACTTATTACTTATTACTTATTACTTATTACTTATTACTTATTACTTATTACTTATTACTTATATAACGTCACTCGATATAACGTAACATATCCAAAGTGTAAAGGAAGAAAATTTTCAATATTTTTTTTCTGATAGAACAATGAATTATCTGTATTGTGATGCTGAAACAAGTTTTGTACCTTCAATCAATCCCGACATACAGCTGGTTTTGTAATACCGGATTCTAAACGAATCAAACTTTAATCAACAGTACGAAGGGAAACATCATGAGAAAGGCTGGTTTCGTCTTCTGATTGAAGTTATTCATTAACTTTACTAAAACAGCAACACAATAATGTATTATAGACTACGTTTGTGAGTACTTTATTATGCTTCGATATAACGTACAATTCGATACAACGTATAATTTTGAAAGTGAAATGTACGTTATATCGAAGTTTACCTGTACTTATTACTTATTACTTATTACTTATCAATGATGAAACGGATATCCGTTAACTATCCGGTTTCCGGCCAATATTTATTATCCGACCGGATATTAGAAAAAAAAAATAATTTCTCATTAACATAAGAAAAATCATAACAAAACATCTCATTAATATCATTCATACATTTTAAAAAATAAGGTTTGATAACTGAAATGCTCATGAAAATGCTCTGAAAATCTGAAAAAAGGTGATTCATCGCAAAATATTAAGTATACTCTAATAAAATTCTCTGCCGGGCTGTTTCTGTTTCAACAATTCTTAAATAGTCTGACTTGATAGTCGGGCCCAAAAAGCCGCAATTAGATAATTTGGATCTTCTTCTATATAGTTGAAATGTCTTCCCAATCCTGCGTTTGATGATGCTCTCATGCGAAGTAAGTTCGGTTTTTTTTGTGTGCAGTGTTGTCCTTGTTCAAATACTTTTTTTAATGCAGCAACATGCGAAATTCCCTCGGAAATACAAGCGGGACCACAACTTGTATTTATTGTTATTTCTTCAAATGCCTGAAGAAGACTAATGCATTGCTCCATAAATTACCACTGTTGTGTCGTCTAATTTAATGAGTGTGTGCCCTTTCTCAGATTATCATTCCTGCGGACAGTTTTATGTTTAATGTTTTTGAATGAAGGTAATTGATTGATATTCTTGCTCGAACATTATTTAGAAATTATTTCAATGTATCCACAAATATATCCACAAAAATCTCATTATTGAAATAGAACATTCTTATCAGAAAAATAAAAGTTAAAGATTTCTTGCAGGAAACATGGTACCCCATCATAGGATATTGATTCTACACGGAAAATTTAATCATTATTTATTATATGTATGTTAAAATGTGTACATTTACCTCTAAAATGTATTCCTTCATTTGCTCCATGCAAATAAGGTATCCGGTATCCGGCCAAACTATTATCCGTTTCATCTCTACTTAACGGGTGTTAAATAAAAAATGAGAATTTTTTCATTCACATTTCAAAAAAAAATTTTTTTTTCATCGTTTTCAGTATTTTTTTATTAATAACATAATGTATTTTCTTCAAAAAAATGTCAGTGAATGTTTGAGTAAGGGCCGTGGTCTGCTGTTCGACGCAACTTTGTCGCGATGCTCTCACAAGAACGTTGTACGGCACATACGTCCATTTTCCGGATACAATTCCGGATTCTTGTAGTCAGTTGCTTCGTGTCCTTGGCCCTCCAATTGTTTTTATACACTAGGGCACTGAGTGAGCCAAAGAAATCCTCTATTGGGCGGCACTGGGGCAAGTTTGTTGGGTTACGATCTTTCGGCACGAACGGTATCTTTTTCTCCGCAAGATACGCCAGCGTCTTCTTGGCGTAATGGGAAGACGCCTTGTCCGGCAAGAAGACGTACTTCCCATCCGCGTGATGCTCGTTCAGGAACGGCAGCAGGATTTTATCGAGGCACTCTTCTCGATAGATTTGATGGTTGATTGCCAGACCGCTCGGCTTAAACCAAGGCTTTGAAATGCCCCGGTCGGAAATGGCGATGTACAACATAACCTTTTTTTCAAACGGTGTGGATGACTTGTCGCTGGAGTAGTAATTATCATTTCCTGGAATATGCGTTTTGGACAGCGGAAAATAGCTTTCGTCGTCCAGAACGAAAGACGTCGTGGTATTTTTTGGTCATCCACCGACACTGTGATTTAACCGTCTCAATCTGCTCCTCCGTGTACTCCGGCGACCTCGTCTTCTTCCTGCAGACGATTCCTTCCATCTTGAGGGTCCGATGGATCAATACGTGGGAGCAGCCATATTTCCGACCGGCGTCAAGCAGGCTGGTTGCTTCCTTGTTGTCAAACAGCTTCTTTAACGATGTCTTCCTTTGCTTCGTCATTATCGTCACCGGACGACCACTTCCGACCTTCCGTTCTACGTTCAGTGAACCCAGGATACGATATACCGTACTGACAGGTACATTTTCTTCCTTAAAATGTGCCACCGTGAACTTTTTTCCTTGCTGGAAATGCGTTTCGTAAAACCGTACAATGCGTTCGCGGAGCACGTGCTGTTTCGACGCCATCTTTGCTTTGACTAAATTCAAACTAGCAAAATCAAACACGCCTACTGTTTCTAGGGAGCCCAAAGAGCAATTTTCTTGGAGAAAGAAAATTTTACGCTCTTTACTTGAGTACTAAAAGGTATTGAAAAAATTCTCATTTTTTATTTAACACCCGTTATTACACGGCTCGCTCAGCTCACTCGCGTAGATTTGGGTTGTTGGTTCACCATCTTTCGCCTCGACAAGGGGTCTGGACGACAATAGAAATATCACAATATGTTATATCAATTTTTGAGGGTTCCGAAATTGCTCTTATAGTAACTCTCACTATTACATGTACATGTATGCAACTGTTCTTAAGTTTTTCTCTCATAAAAACGAAGGAGTAAATCATCATGAACTATATTTTCTAACATTGGAAGTCCCGTCTCGACAACACAGCATTCGTATGGTTTGGTTTTGTTACTTATGATACCGACGGAACGGTACTTTCCCCTTTTTATCATAATGTATAATACAAATCAATACTAAATCTGAGGCCACTTGGTCCATTTCTGCAAGATATCGTACATCCCACTAAGGAATGTTTTCTACTTTCCCGGATGTCTAATAATATCCCATAGTGAATGCTAACATGCCAATCACTTATCGAACCGGCACGGTTTATGAAACCGATATCCTTGTTTGCTCCAGCGGTACTTTCTCATCATATCTCCCCTGGACGAGCCCCAGAACCATCTATTTGCCGACGGAACCATGCCAAACCGCCCACGCCAAAGCTGGTAAAGAACATATACAATGTGTACAATCACACTATCGGGACCGCTACTATGTGGATGGAGGAGAAATATGCGCCCAGCTTTATGGGCCCCGCGAAGGGTCCATAGCTCTGTTCTGTACCGTTTGGTCTAACTGCAGGCCACATACCGACTCCCTTCGGAAACCGGAATTCTCCAGGTGGCTTGGTGGGAGGGAGAGAAAGAGTGCCCAACTCACATAGTCCGGTTTCCGCGATAACAATATCAAGCGCTGGCTTTCGAGGGTGCACAAGGAGCGCGCGCGCGCGCGAAAAAATGGAGTTACACAAATATATTTATGGAATAGATTAAAACTGGACCAAAGTGAACGGTCGAAGCGATCTTTCTGTAAAGTGTATTTCACTTATTTTTTCCCTCTTCTTCTTCGCATCCTCCTAGTGGCTGCTCTCTATCGTGCGCGCACTGGTACCTACTCCTGTGGCTAATCGCGGCCAAAGCCAGGCGGTGCCGTTTTTTTGCTTTTTCTTGATTCGCCGACGGACCGCGGCTTTGCACGCGGCTATTGGGCTTGCACTTATGGGCAGTCGGCTGCCGCTCGAAACGGTTTTCACTTTCTATTTCACCTAGAATCTATTTAAGGGACTCATTTGATACGTGTGCGAAGGAACGCGAAGGCAGGCCCGGCAGAGGTGGTTTTTGATGTGTGTGGATCTGACCAGCAGTTCAGCGGGCAGCAATGCAGGGAGTTAGAGAAAACGGTTTTATGTATTTGGATGCACTGATGAAAATTGTTGAAGAATATGTTTCCAGGTACCGCAAAAACTATTCATGAGTTTGAGATAAAATTTGAAACACGATCATTGTTCCAGAATTAGGTTCTGGAAAAAATAAACCTGAAGTCAGTAATGTAAATCTGGGACAATAAATTTCTTCCAGTGAAATGTTCATCATCGCAATCGGAATCAGAATGACACTTTTTTTTCGAAGAAATGGTTGAATATAAGGAGGAATGTGATATTCTGGCAAATCAAATGATGCAGAATTTTCCAGAATTTTTTATACGTTCCCTGAAATCCTGACAAACAGCCTATTTAGCCTGATTTTTACCTAATTAGAATAAAAAACAACCGCAATAAGTTCATTTTTCAATATAGGGCGGACTCGATCATATACAGGCTCGGATTTCTTTTCACTGTATATAATCGAATTCTGTATATATTCGAGTCAAACAACTGGCTCTACATTAAAAAGAGTCGTCTTCCGTAGAGTACCTTTTAATGTAGAGCCAGTTTGAGGCAACAGAGTCCGAAACAAAAAAAAATAACTCTGTCATTGTTGAAACTCGAACATATGCGTAGAAGGATTTTTTTCATCAAATATGATCGTCTATCACCTCCTGAGAGATTTTGGATATATTTATTGTTATCATGTGAGAAAGGTGTTTTCTGACTTTGAGGGGATACATCAAAAGTTAAATTCTTCTTTCATATTCAGAAAACGGAAAATATATGCAGAAAAACGAAAAAAAATTTAAAAAATGGCTCGATTATATACAGAATTCTACCGTAGAGTAGTGCGGGCCAAAGGTGCGCACCTAACTGTTGTCGTCCAATAACTCTTGAAATAAAAGCAAATAAAATTCAGTTTGCTTACCAAAATGTAACTATATTTATTACCTTCGAAACGTAGTACAAGAATTTCTCGAGTTTTGTTTGTAGTTGGACAAAAACCTTTTTTAATACAAAATGACAAAAGTGCGCACTTATCACTTATAATTGTAATTCTGAGATAACCTGCAACAAAAATAAATGCTTTATCATTACCAGTAGGAGAAGCATCATTTCCAGAATGTGTAGGCAGCATCCAGTGAGGAGGAGGGAGTTGTTGTATGATGTTTTATGGGTGGAGATTGGTAGGTGTTAAGGTCGAACATACCACGTGGACTTTTTTGGGAGTGAGGAGACGGACAATATAATATATCTGAACATGTCCAACATTTGAAACATAATTCTTTTTATTAACAAAATAGCTGACCCGGCGAACTTCGTCCCACCCACAATTAATTTTTTTTATCCCTTTTGTTTATTTTAGGCTCATTAGAATTTTAGCTGTAACAGAGCCGACTTTTAATCGTGTACATGTCACATGTTTATCATATCTATAATTAGCACATTACACATTTGTCATTTTTCGGCGTTAGAAGTATTCCCTTCTGTACCATTGCATATGGTACACATTTACACAGTAGCCATTTAGGCGTAAGAGTTTTCTGTTCTTCCATTATCCAGTTAGACCGGACAGCGGAGACAGTTGATTGATCATTGTTGAGTTATTTGTAGAACAGCAGCCCGATGTGTCTTGCAGAGCAGAGCAGTTGTGTGGATGAATCGATCTTATTTCAACCGTGGATCGATCTCCATCGCTGATGATTGTTGCGTGGACGTAGTTACTCTGTAATAACCCAAAGATGGTCAATGAGGGCCCTGAGTTTTGAACTCACGATCGATCGCTTCCCAAGCGAACGCGCAACCACTGTGGTTACGGAGACCCCCATACAATATTAATATTGAAATAAATCATTTCGAACACTCAAGTTCCTACAGAAATAATTTTTTTATAAGTAACCTATACTCGCGGTATATAATTTATTTTTTGCCATATAAACCCGATGCAGACTAAGACGCATCAATTCTGATACTGACTGTTCAAATCCGTTGCTCCGTTCATGAGTTAAATCGTGAGGAACGAACACCAAATCATTTTTATTCAATTAGATTAAGTTTATGAATACATAGTTACTTTCACTTGA
Organism: Toxorhynchites rutilus septentrionalis; assembly: GCF_029784135.1. Taxonomy (NCBI): domain Eukaryota; kingdom Metazoa; phylum Arthropoda; class Insecta; order Diptera; family Culicidae; genus Toxorhynchites; species Toxorhynchites rutilus. The sequence continues at coordinate 26,840,425 of NC_073746.1, read as the reverse complement.
TTTATTTGAATCTCATTGTTGGAAAATACAATATATATTTGAAGTCCATTGTGTAAACAAAACAGTTCGGCTGAAAAGTTTATAATGTAACAATTCGCAAAATTCAATTTTATATTCGCTTTCGAGGACGATACAGCGATTATAGCGATCTTGCAGCTTTTCGATACCTTTTTTATAGTACTCAAAATAGGCCTCAGTTTCGGTAATCACTTTATCATCGGTCTCTTGAGGTCTGTGAACAGAAAATAGTCGCTGGGGCCCAGATATTCTCGGTGGATGCGGAACGATTCGAAGCCAAATTCATGCAATTTTATCATCGTTTTCATTGATTTGTGGCACTTTAAGGAGTTTCACTGATAGCTGTCAAATTTTGACACGAATCCATTGAATGATGGTGCTCTGTGATAGTCAAGCAGATTTTTGCAAGAGGCGCCAACTAGACGTCAACCTTATGAACTTTTCAGCCGAACTGTTATTACCTTCGATTTGTGGTATGGCCATCAGCGCCATTTTAGATTTTTCCATTATCCCATCTCGGGTGCTGAAACGTGGTTTCTTGATTCGTTCGAATAGGAAAAAAGCCAAATCAGTTGAATTCGGTGGTTACTGAATGGTATTCGTTTCGTTTTTAGTCAAATGTACAAAAAAATTGCGATTGATTTGGTAAATTTTGCAATTTTTACAAATTGTACAAAATCGAGACCCGCACAATAGCAGATTTACTCTATACAGCGTAACTTTTCGAAACATGAAACTTTCACACTACAAATTTTCTAGAATGTCAATGACAAATGTGCCAACATACGAAAAAAAATCTATACATATAAAAATGAATTTCTGGTTGTCTGTCTGATTCTTATGGACTCGGAAACTACTGACCCGATCGACATGAAAATTAGTATGTAGGGGTTTTTGGGGTCAGCGAAGGTTCTTATGATAGTTCGAGGGTTCGGGTTCGGTTCGCTGCCATACAAATGAAACGCAAATTTCTACATTACTCGAGAATTAATCAAGCAAACAGAACCAAATTTGGCATGTGAAGGTTTTAGGGTGCAATGAATATTTCGATGGTAGTTAGACACTCCTCGCCTCTCTCCAAGGGGGGGGGGGGGGTGGGTGGTTCTGTCATACAAATGAAACACACATTTCTGTATAGCTCGCAAACTAATCAAGCAAATCGAGCCAAATTTGGCATATGAAAGTTTTAGGGCGTAATTAATGTTTCTATGGTAGTTAGACACTTCTCCCCTTCTCCCCTTCTCTAAGGAGGGGCTGCCATACAAATGAAACACAAATTTCTGCATAATTCAAGAACTAATCAAGCAAACGGAACCAAATTTGGAATATGGAGGTTTTAGGATGCAATAAATGGTGGTTTGACACTCGTTCCCCCTTCCTTAAAGAGGAGGGAGGGGGTTTGTTCGGTTCGACACACCTACCTCCTCTTTAAAGGCAAGGGGGCTGCTTTACAAACGAAACACAAACTTCTGCAGAACTCTAAAACTGATCAAACAAATGGAGCCAAATTTGGGATGTGATGGTATGACACTCCTCCCTTCTCTGAAATGGAGAGGGGGTCCCATAAAAATAATGCAAATATTTCAACCAAGCATATTCCAACCAAACATGACAATTGAAAATTTTCGGAAAACTCTGAAAGAAAACGAGAAAATTCGAAAAATTCAATTCGCATGTGTTCTACAATTACATATTGACAAGCGTTGTTAGTCCATTTGATGCTTACGGTAACGAAATTGATCTTCGTTCGCAAGTGGAAGTGGATTTTAATTTGATAAAACGCACTCGTCTTCTATCTATATAAATAAAAATGGATCGCCGAATGTGTTGATAAGAGCAAAACTCGAGAAAGGAATTGTCCGATTTAAGGCTGTTTTTATTTCATCATATTTTATGTATCCAACATTTATTCCATGTAACAGAGAAACATGTTATTTGCAAATGGTTGAAAAATCTTGAACGAGAATTGTATCTGAAAATAAACTGATATTATAATGACGACTTTTGGTAGAAGTGTTAGGAATTTTATGATACAATCGACCGACGACAGCTATGGAGGATCATGGACGAACACGGCTTTCCCCGAAAGCTGACAAGACTGATTCAGGCAACGATGAACGATGTGCGGTGCAGTGTGCGGATCTCAGGTGAGCTGTCGGAATCATTTGAGACTCACAGGGGACTTCGACAGGGCGATGGAATCTCATGTCTGCTCTTCAACGTGGCGCTGGAAGGTGTTATGCGGAGAGCGGGCTTCAACATGCGGGGCACGATTTTCAACAAGTCTAGTCAGTTTATCTGCTTCGCCGACGACGTGGACATAATCGGAAGAACACATGCGACGGTAGCCGACTTGTATACCCGACTGAAACACGAAGCAGGGCTGATTGGGCTTGGGATCAATGCATCTAAGACTAAATACATGCTAGCTGGAGGGACTGATCGCAACAGAGTTCTTCTTGGTAGTAGTGTTGTGATCGACGGCGACGAGCTCGAAGTGGTGGAGGAATTTGTCTACCTTGGCTCGTTGATAACAACTGACAACAACAACAGCCGTGAAATTCGAAGACGCATTGTCAATGGAAGTCGTGCCTACTATGGGCTCCGCAAATCCTTGAGGTCCAACAAACTCCGACCCCGTACGAAGTGTACCATGTACAAATCCCTAATTCGACCGGTTGTTCTCTATGGGCACGAAGCATGGACGATGCTTGAAGAGGACTCACAAGCGCTTGGAGTTTTCGAACGCCGAGTGCTCAGAACAATATACGGTGGTGTACAGGAAAGCGGAGTATGGAGAAGGAGAATGAACCACGAACTGGCGCAACTCTACAGCGAACCCAGCATTCAGAAAGTCGCCAAGGCTGGACGAGTGCGATGGGCAGGGCATGTTGCAAGATTGCCGGACAGCAGCCCTGTAAAGATGGTGTTCGCATCGAATCCGGTAGGAACAAGAAGGAGAAGAGCCCAGCGAGCGAGGTGGTTGGACCAGGTGGAGCAGGACTTGGCAAGAATCGGTGCAGCCGGGAGTTGGAGAACTGCAGCCATGGATCGGGACTATTGGCGAAAAATTGTGAAGAAGATCTAATCTCTCAATGGGGTGTAGTATCATTATAAATAAATTAGGAATTTTATAGTAAAAGACAATTTCAAAGGGTCGATTAGAAGATCAATCGATGAATAGTTCTACGATTAGACCCATGAACGTGCGCTTAGTAAGAAAACGTATATGTGATATCGAAAAATAAGTTTTGGGCGAGACGTAGTTTGCCGGGTCAGCTAGTAAAATATAAAAACGGGTTATTGAGAGTAGTACACGGATTCCGGGAACATTTTGATCAAGGTAGTATGCTTGTTACTTTTTAATTGCTAAGCCAACGTTATTCCTACGTCCATTTTGCGGTTATACCACAGATATAACCCATTTCTAGTTTTTGGAGTTAACGCAACGTTAGGGGACATCAGTTATTTTTTTTATCAAATTAAATGTTAGACGACGGATATCGGTAATAAGGATCTCATAAAAACGGTCTTCAAGATCAAAGTGATGGATGATGAACTCCGGCTTCTGATCCGGATAAACACGGGAGTTTTTATCCCACCTTGTGTGAGCATTAGGATTGGGCGATCTTGGATCGATTTTTAGAAGATCGATTTTTTCCTCTCCGATTTACGATTTACGATTTTGGGAGTTTGGTCATTACAAGACAATTGTTCACAAATTATATTTACATAATCCGTTTCATTAGGCAGACACCGGAAATTGTGACGGAATTGGATGGTGACATCAGGTCCAGCTGAAGCGTCCTTTTCTACAACTGGATTTACTACCAAGATTTGGTATAAATGTAACACGTATGGCACGGTTGGATTTTATGGGATTATTTTCAGGGGAGTTTTGAATTAATATCAGTTGTTCTAATAATTTCTAATAATAATTTTCAATTAATTTATTTCATTAAATAATTCCACGGAGTAAGCACAATTTTGCTGGGTTTTCAAGTTTTTTATGACGTTCATTCTGTGAATCAAAATATAACCCCTTCGATTTCTGAATAGAAATTTGAAGATGACAGAATGGGATATTGCAATCGATTCGAGTAATTTTGACTCGATCGGATTTCTGAATACGGGTGAGTAGTTGATCAATAGACGCATCTAGAGTTTTTGAGGAAATTACACTATCGATTTCCTCAGGGCGTATTTTGTCGACTATCCAAATTAAAAATGTGCATATGAGATAATCCTCGCTTTTACCATTCAACCGAATACATTCAGCAAGGTGTGGGTACGTGTAATGTTGTAATGAAGCTCATTCTTCATTTCATTAATTTTTTTGTTTGAACACATATGCTGTAATATCATGACAATACATGCGTTTAGGCCTGCCAATATCAAAGGCTGTGTCGGCGTTGCTGATGTTAGCGTATCGCAAGTGAGTTTATTTTTCCCCACACTTCTTCTGATTGTCTAGAATCACAGTCGTGGGTTTGGCACCGCTCAACGTAATTTTACGTTGAGATGGGGAACGTTAGGAACATTAGGAATGTTAGTAGCATTGAAGAAGAAGGTGGAGAGCGTCATTTGAACGGTGTGTGTCAACGAAGAACTCCGGATTAATGTTTCTTCTTCGAATCATAATTTCTCGCGTCGCTGTGCAGTCGTCTACCATGACTCCAGCAATGTTTTCAACAACATACGCATTGAATGTAAGCACGTGATCTCCAGTCGGTGTTTCATTAGAATTGATGACAATAGCGTGAATGTCACCTTGCAATCCGGGCATGAAGAATCCGAAGAATTTCATTAATTCATTATGTTTATCCAAAAAGTCTTCCAGCTCGCCGGCAGCACGCATGGCTTTAGCCGAATTGAGGTTATTGGCGCATGTGTGAATGAAAGTTCGATGAAGCGAACTTAGCGCCATCTGTCATTTCACAACGTATATAAATTCGTTCTTTTCGAAAAACGGGTCGATTATTTGTATAGCATTTATACCAAAATACTGAAATCGCGATTAAGAATAGGAGATGAGGGTAAACCTTTGAGATTATATGTACTTTTATGCCAAAATTAAGAAAGAAAAATTATAGGTTGTTTTGTCCAAGATACGACCGCATTGTTGACGTAGAACTACGTTGTTATTTTATATAATTCGATTTTTAATAACTTCGGATATTATTTTATAATGCTGTAAAATTCTAGAAATAACTGTTTAGTAGAATGGTTTGATCACCCTGAAATGCTTTTTTTTCTTGTAGAATCCGTTGACGATAATTGATTGATGATTCATTCTTGCCCTCGCAGTACAATACACTAGCTGATCGTATGTCGTTATTTGTTTCATGTCAATACATTGAGAATTTATCTCGAACGTTTCGGTGGCCTTTTTCACAATTGACATAGACTCAGCTAAAGTCGATTATATACTTGTTGTACCTTCACCATTATTTTACATCTCATAGCTACATCAATATAACTTTTGCACCGCATGGAAACAACAACAATGACAATACTTGCAAGTATCAAATATCATACTACATGTTATTTAGTATTGCCTCATTGGAATCGCACCTCTAGACATCAGTCGTACAACGTGAAACAAGCGCCAAACAAGCGTTAGTCATAGTATACATGCAGAACCATACATCGGTGGCTTGAAGCTACTAGGAATATGTACACTTCTTATCATTTTGCGCTATTCTCAATAGAAACGCTTCTGTTAATATTACTGGACTCGAAAAAAGTTGCATTACTTTTCCATGCTCAAGATAAGCACAGCTGTCATCCTTAGTGGAGAAAGTTTTGCTACTGGCAAGCGAAACCAATCACCTACAAATTTCCAGAACGCCATTTACTTTCTTGGTGACTGAATAAATGAAATAAACTTTTTCTGTTAATCTCAACAACCTTGAGAAGAGTAGCATTGTTTTATTATGATCAAGATTAGCGCAAATGCAATCATAGTTGAAAGTAGTTTTGGGACTGGCACGCGAACTCAAATAACTTATAACATTCCAGCACGACATTCAAGATGCTTGGTATTCCCCAAATAATTTTTTGGCGCACAACCTTAACGCCTGCTTCGCCGTCAGTTAAATTCATTGAAGGCAATGTTAAAGGCGCCAAGGAAGCCTTTACGATGACGGAAAACAAACAATGTTAACTTCTTGGAAAAAGACTGAATATTTGCCTCAGCAGAGATTCATTGTTTATACTCTCTTTGCTTTGGGGAATCTTTGCCCTTCGTTCTTCTTCCTTTCCTTTGTTGACGGAGACTTTAAATCTTACGATTTCCTCTTCGTTGGTCGTCGATAAGTTGCTCGTTATTGACAGCTCTATTCGGGAAAGCAAACAAATCTTAGGGAATTTCCAATTCATTTGGTATGTAAATCGCCAATATCTGTTCGCGGAAAAAATAGTTATTAACGTTATCTTTATTTCATAAAAACGTGACCTGTTCGTTGATTTGGCACCATTAATGAAAGACGTAGTTCTACGTCTAAAAATATTTTGAATTTTTTCTGCTTAGGGCCACCCTAATTGGTATTAAACATACGGTAATCGGTACCCTAGCGGTTTCATATATGGTTTACGTCCTATTCTCTAACCTATCAAGTTTTTTCTGCATAATTTCATGAAAATCGGTCGAGTCGTTTCGGAGGAGTTCGACCACGAACATCGTGATACGAGATTTTTTTATAAATATATTGTTCCACTAAACTAAATCAACATATTATTCGAAGCATTTTATGATGAAGGCTATCCAGAAAGTAGTAAGCGTTTTCGATAAGCGCGGCAGTGGGCGTGGCTAGTGCCGTTGTTATTATTATTATTATTACTATTATTATTAACAGTAGTTTATTCTGCAACTTAAGGCAATGCCTTTTCAAATGTTACAATGCATTTACACGGTAGAACTAGTGACACATACCTTGGAAATTTTTATAATTTTTCTAATCTAACACATTTTTAAATTAATTTTCACGAAAGTGCTCGAACAACCCTCTCCTAAATACTGAATCTGATCTTTCCAAAGTTAAATCATTCGGTAGTGAATTCCAAATTGCAACGCCTCTGACAAAGAATGAATTGCCATATTTCATCAAGTGGTACCGCGGAATTACAAACTTCCAACAGCGAACGCTTCTCAATGGTCTCAATTTACTGAACAAATATTGTGGTTCTTTGTTTTTTATTAGTTGGAATATCAGCAAGCAACATCTAAGCTTCCCAAAGCTTTGAAACGAGCATCCAAGTAACTTTGACTGCAAATGTGAAACATGCGAAAAACTATTTAGATTGAACACGAAACGTACACATGAATTTAAAGCTATTTTTAGTTTGTTGATTGCAACTGATGAAGACTGTATCAAAAGGAAATCGCACGACATAAAATGAGGAAGGATAAGCGATTTAAACAATTTTAATTTAATATCAAGACTCAGAAAACTACCACTAAGCTGCAATGAGCGTAGTTTTCCATACACTTTTCCACATTGTTCGAGAATAAAATTGTCCCATTCCATATTTTCCTGGATTTTGTAGCCCAAGCTGGTAACAGAGCTAACAAATGGCAATAATGAGTCATTCAGCCTCAAACACGGCCTGTCAACATTATTTCTAGCATCCCCTATGAACATTGCGTACGACTTTTTAACATTGATTGACAATCTATTTCTCAATGACCACTCAGAAATACGAGCCAAATCTTCATTCACTTGAAAAGCGATTACATTTGTATTTTGTAAAGTACATTTATGATATAGTTGCACGTCATCTGCATAGAGGTGAACCATGCAATATTTTAAAGTGTTCGGAAGGTCGTTTATGTATAACGAAAACAAAATTGGCCCCAAAACTGAACCTTGAGGCACTCCTGATCTAATCGGAAGAAAATTAGAAAAATTGAAATTATTCCATACAGTTTGAAAACGATTACATAAGTATGAACTAATTAATTCGACAGCACTGCCAGAAAACCCAAACTTGTTTGCTAGTTTTCTGCATAAAATACTATGCGATATAGTATCGAACGCTTTGGAAAAATCCAGTATGATAAAAACTACTGGTTTGCCTTCGTCCATAATCAACCCTATGTCATCGAATATTTTGAGCATAGCTGTTTTGGTGCTATGTTTAGGGCGGTATCCTGATTGATATTCGTTCAAAAGTCTATTTTCATGAGTATGTAAACATATTTGATTTTTGATAATGCGCTCAAATGCTTTCGAAAGCACACTCAAAATGCTGATGGGACGAAGGTTATCGATGGAAGTTAACGTACTTTTCTTTCTAATTGGGATTATTTTTGAATATTTCCATGCAGTTGGGAACTTTTGTGTAGTGATGATTGTATTAAATATGAAAGTAACTTGTCTTACGACTAATGGCAGAATTATCTTCAAAAAGCGAGGAGAAATATTATCAGTACCAATAGCATTAGACGAGATTTCATACAGAGCATTAATAACTTCAACACCGCTGACTACATTGAATCTAATCTGATTTTCATGAAGTCTCATCGTAAAAAGTGGCTGTTGGTCTGTGTCTAGATAGTTGCTGGCAAAATATTCATTAATCTCATTAGCGTTAAAATTATTGACTGTGTATGTGGACGACTTTCCTATTCCCATATCACCCAAACGTTTCCACAAAACCTTAGGAGAAAGTGCAGGATTCAATAGATTTTTATAAAATTGCTGCTTATATTTATGTATGAGATAAGTCACATGATTGCGAAGCCTTTTGTATAGTTCATGATGGACGTGCTCATGTGATGTTTTCCACTGCCTGAACGCTAGATCACGATCGACTATTGCTCTACCAATAGCACTGTTAAACCATGGATTCGTTCTTGTTTTGGATGGTCTGAATGTTATCATAGGTACATATTGATCATATAAATTAGTAACAACAGAGTTAAAATAATCTACTAAAACGTCAGTATCAAATGACGAATAAAAATAATCCCAATCGAATTCACTTAAGGTCGTTCTAAGACCATCAACATCTATGCGATTGTGATCACGATAACTAACATTGTTACATTCAGTTACGATACTGTAATCCAGTGATGCAAAGATGAGATCATGGTTTGATAAAACCGGAATTTGTATTTGGTTGAATCTGAGAACTCGAGAAACACTATTGGATAAAATGAGGTCAAGTTGAGAAGAGCCATTGTTATAGAAATAAGTAGGCTCACGACCCAAGCTTTCCATCTGATGCCTGGATAAAACACCCATGAACCGTGTCGTTGAAAATAATACAGAGTTTAACAAATTTGTGTTGAAATCGTCCAAAAAGTATATAGGCTGTAAAGCGAACCATATTTCTGTAGCAATATATCCAAAGCGAACGAGGCGTCAACTCCCGGAGGGTTATAAAAAGCAGCTAACAGAATTTTCGTCCCTTCGATTAACAATTCTATCATCAAAAACTCAGTGATTCTATCGGTATCATTGTTTGACTGATCAACAATACGATAACATAAACCTCTTTTGAGATAAATAACTATTCCTCCGCCCATCCTTTTAGTTCTATCGTTCCTAATGAGATTGTAACCATCAATAGCAATCAAACTACTATCAATGCGCTCATTCAACCAAGTTTCACAAATGCATGCAGTATCAACTTCAGATATATTAAAAACTTGTTTCAATTCATGAAGCTTACTTAACTTCCGAGCACATATTGATTGACTATTTGCGAAGCATATTGAGAGCCTACCGGGGTAAAAAGCCGATTTCATAACTATTCCTGGTACACACCAATCTGTAGAGGCATTACTATTGCTAAAATTATCCATTATCATTACTATGACGATCAGCATATTGGAGGAGGGTTATTTCGAGCATTTTATCAAACTTAACTACATTGAACTTTATCGATATCTTATACATGACAATTTTCATATTACAGTAGAACAAATACGTGTTGGTTAATTCCTTTTGAAAAACAGCTCCAGCTCGTTCATTGATGATACTGGTACACTCTGATCATCTGAGTTTCGTTTTATGAATACCATGCCGTTTTTGGTTGTAACAGTGCGTAATTTTCCTTCTTTCTTCATTTGTAAAGCCTTCGATCTTATCTGCCTTGCAGTAGGTCCGAGATTCTCGTTAACAAATATGCGTTTGTCAACAGAGAAACCAATCGATGATAACGAAAGGGTACGTTTTCGCATGTATCGAGAGAAGAAATCATTCCTGTGCACAGTAAAAGCGAATTGTATCAAAATAGCCGCACTGTTGCCTGTCTCAAGCTTCTTCGATGATAGTCGGCGAATATCCACGGAAGGAAAGTTGTTGTCCTTATATCCTAAAGTAAGACACCATCTATGGAAATACACCAGGAGATTTTCACCGTCGGTATAGGGAACTCCGCTGACGATCAAGTCATCCATCCTCGTAACAAACTCCAGTGCTTGGGTAGTGTCATCCTTGTTTTTACCCACCGTTGCTGCTAACTCAGAATGAGATCTATTGCACTCATCTCGCAGTGTCTGAATATCTGCAGAGAGTTCCAACTTCATGCTCTCCATTTGTGATGTTAGTCTGTCCAGCTTATCTCCGAGTTTTTTGTTATCATCCTTAGCGCTTTTTTGCGGACAGCTGAGAAGTCATTAAGCTTGCGAGCTCAGCTACACTCATTTCTTTGGTAGCTGCCGGGGCTACATTGCGAACTGAGTTACTACGCAGTCGTTTACTAACTTCATCCTCCAACATTTTGGACAAGATTGAGTGCACAAACTGCTCGAAATCACTTCTTTTGTCTGTTATAATGTCGGCTTAGCAGCGGCGATAGTTTTGACAATTTAACTTCAATGTTCTTAACTTTTCATTACACAATCAATAGCACTGGAAAGGGCACCTCAGAGCTAACGCCAATAACGAATTTTGATGATTTTTAGAGATGAATATACATGGATATTTACATATTTGTCACTGCACAATAAACTACGTGCACTCTCTACCAAGCATTCTTACTTTCGTTAGAAGATTTCTACGCTCTAGTATGCATCAAGCTGTGCTCGTGGAGGGTCCGCATATCTCTTACTTTCTTCACTTTGACTAGTTTTTTTAATTAGATTTAGGGCGTAGTACTTAAGGCTTTTGCCTGTGACTAGTTCAAATGTGCGCTTCAATAGAAAAAAAATCTCGCCAATTGTGAAGTGTTTTCTTTTGACAGTTGAAATATCCAGCCATTTGGGACGAGGGCCTCCGCACTACATTAAAATCATAATATTCAACGATGATATATATCAGTTGACTTAAGGTATTATCCGCTTATTGTATCTATTGGTATTCGAAATGATTTGATGATTTGAGCCTCGCTCATATTTTTTAAAAATAATAATCTTATTTATTTTGAAAAAAAAATTTTTTTTTGCGAAGTCCAATACAAAAAAAAATATCATTAACGCAACTAAAGTAGCACGGAATTCAAACATTGCACTCTCGTTCACTGCATTTCGCTAATTTTTTATCAGTGCGCACCCCAACCGGACGGGGCGGTGCCGCACCAAAAACGAAGCGATGCAAGCGCTCACAGTAGAATCGACGGCATCACACGTGAACTGAACTAGCCGGGCTGGACCCCTCTGGACGCTATGCCGTAGCCGTTGCAGCTTTCGTAGCGCGGTAAGCCGCGGTGGACCCGCTTCAGCACTTCAACTCGCAGAGGCCCCTGTTGGGAGTTGATAAATGGAATTAATATGTTTAATTTTAAAAATAACAAACCGCCTGATTGTGGAGTGATTGTCGGACGGACTCCGGACTCCGGAGAAGGGGGCAGTGTGGCGTTGGTGCTTTCCTTCGCACTCTCTCCCTCTCTCCCGCTGACACTCGCTTAGGGGCTATGTTCGTGGGCAAGAATTGCTGATATTATTGGATTGTTAACATTTATGTTGCGCTGCGTTGGATACCTTTGCGATTGATACGGGAGGGTAATTATTTGTTCGCTAATGGCGGATTCGAATGATTGTGAGCCAATTAATAGCTTCCCAAAATGTCGCTGGCTTATCGGTAAAGTAATTATCGCTTGCAACGAGTGGTTTGTTTTAATAGTAAAGTAAATGGATATTTTCTAATCACGCTCGAGGTAATAATTACTCCTTGGAGAACATAATGTTTCCTCTCTTTGAAAGTGTATCATTAAGGAATTTGTTTTCATCGCTCGTCCCGTTTCTGCTCACAAGTGCTCACTACATTAAACTAATCATCGCCCTTCTCAATTTGTTAAATCATTTCAAATTGATCACCCGCTTACCGTCACTCCATTCCCGCGAGCCATTTATCTAAAGCTTATTTGAGAGCAGGCCCGCTAATATCGTCATTACGATTTCTAATAAAGCCAAGCCAAGTGCTGCTGCTGCTTAGGGACCCGTGCGCACTCTCTTTGTGCAGCGGTGGATTATAATTGGAAGATCAAAACCCCCTTCGGTGCTTCACCCCTCGCCAAGGACTACCCTCCACACCGCGGCAGGAATATGACATTAACCGAAGATCCGCGGCCCAACGTCAGCGTAATCATCAGCGTCAGCCGCAGCGCACTGACTTCGAATGACCGACCGTACACACACCATTCGAAATAGGCTGCCGAGACATGGTGGTTACAGTGGGTACGGATACGACCCCAAGTTTGGCAAAAAAATGTATGAATAATCGGGTTGCGGTTAGCAAAACAATATTATACCCACCCTTTTACCCTTCGAAACCACACGGTAGGGGATGTCATTGTGGTTGAGACTAGGCAACCAACCAAGTATGTTGGACTTGATTAGCCGGTGCCATACATTTTGCTGCTCCAATTAGTGTCCAGTTAATGGGAGGCTGAGAATTGTAATGATTCTGCCGCTTTTAAAGCGCAAAATGTGCAATTTCTGAGTCGTCCTTCGTGTTGTTACCTCTCCCTCTGTCTAGATCCGCCAGAAGGGCAAATCCCAAATATCCTCGTTCCCTGGACTAAGCTGTGGGGACCATTGAGGGTGGGCTTTCGCGACATCTTTGCTAGCTCGAGCTTGAAACGCGAAAGGTCAAGGTCGGTTTACTACACATACTAGATTCTTCCTTTTCTCTTAACTTTTTTTCAACTTTTTATTAACTTACAAGTTGTGTGCTTGAGTGTGAAGTGTGTGTGCATTTTACTCTTAAAGTTCATTAAAAACCTACAGAATGACATCCTTCCCTTTTTTGTACGTTATTTCTATGCTGAAAAATGTTCTACTTTATGCGACCAAATTATACAGGGTCTTTCAGATTAAACCCTAACGCAAAAAAAATCGAATAGTTCCTTATAAAAAAAAATTTCGCTCCGTAGATGATAACACTGCATTCCCCACTTCGGGACGATATTATTCGGCTACTCATTCATTCTGATCGGATGGTTTTTAGTGTCAAGATGTACAATTTACAAGAACGTGTATTTACAAGAAGCGAAGCCTTAATGAAACTTTGTCCTCTTATGGTAAGAATTTCAACATTTCTCGTCGTCGATTACTTCCTCTGGCGGTACGTGAAGGTCCGTTGCTATGCTAATAAACCACAAAATTTGAAGGAACTTAACGAAGAAATAACTCGGATTTTCAACAGCATCGAAGTCGTAATGTTAGAGTTGTTCTTCTTCTAGAATGGCGTTAACGTTCCCTGTGGAACTTTTGCCGTCTCAACGTATGCATTAACTAGCGTCATTTATTAATACTTAGGTGAGATTTCTTAAGCCAAATAACACGCCTTGAATGTATTCCGAGGGGCAAGCTCATGAATACGCGTGACCACAGTGCAAGTCGAAGAAAATTTCTTTGACGAAAAATCCCCCGGCCAGAACGGGAATCGAACCCGAACACCCGGCATGATAATGTGAGATGCTAACTACTCGGCCACGGGTGCACAATGTTGGAGTTGTGCATCACATCGAAAATGTTCTAAAATAAGGTTTATTTTCGTTTTTTAAAAATAAAAATCGGTTCACTTCTATAAGAGTTATTAAAATTTGTTGCGTGAGCGTTTAATCTGAAATACCCTGTAACTGAAACAGGCTTAACTGGGTCCTGTTGGGGAAAAGAGGAAAGTACAATTTACCACTGGATCTAGCTCTATTATCCTCGGAGGCTCTTTAGTCCGCTCGATTTGAACTGTAGCTTCAAAGTGCTCTGAATTTTTAATTTAATTTAATCAGTATGGAAACATTTGCATGTCCTTGGATATAGAGCTTTTTATTATAGACCCAGTAATGATTTCCTTTTCCACAAATTTTGTTTGTGTATTTGGTGAGTGTATGTGTGTGTGCGTGTAATGATATACCCAAACCTCGCTATACGGCCGCTCTTTATACGGGATTTCGCTATAACGGCGGAGTTGTTGATGATCAGTCACGCTGGGAACTAAACTAAATCTAAACATTGAGCTTAAATTTTGCATAGGGTAGTTTTTCGTAGGAATCAAAATTTCCAAGAAAGTCCCGTTTGAAAATTCGAGATGGCCATTTTCATTGACACTCTAGTATAAATACACATATTTTATGCAACATGAAGTTGTTTCATTTTTGTTTATAGATTGTTGTTGGTTGTTTGAGTCTGTTCTTACTTTATGTACAGATATATGTACTTGTTATGTAGGTATTTTTAATTTCAACGAAAATATTTTTTAAAATGCAATTTGAATGAACATATTTAACAAATTTGGAACCGATCCGATTGAAATTGTATGAATTTTTATTATAATAATTGATTCATTATAAGGTTTTTGGCTTTGCGGCCAAGTTTCGTTTGACCTATCTAGGCCGTAAAGCGAGGTATGGGGGTAGCTGACTTATGTCCTGTGGTAATTATAAATTTCTCCATTCTAACATAATTATTTTTCTATAAAACTAATTTTAATATTCCATTAATCCTGCTTAATTTCTTTAACGGTAACGCTATAACCCACTCCCCCTAAAAATAACGCGATTTGTGGTTATCCTCAATTTATCCTCCGTGCTGTTGTAAGGTTTTGGAGGATAACTACAGATTCATGGAGGATGAGAGTTTGGTATGTCGGAGATGAGTGGATGGTATGTCAAATCGTAGATTTTTTGCTCTTCATTCCAACCATGTATAAAAAGTTCCGTATTTTTCCATACTATCCCGGAAAAATTACAAAAACGCATCGGTCAAACGGAGGATAAGTACAGATTCATCAAAAACAGGAGTTTAACTCATGACATCTCTACCAAATAGATATTTAACGGTAGATTTAGTCACAAGGGTTCCAAAAAATGCTTATATTATCGGGCAGATTGCTAAGCATTGCGATAAAAATCTACAAAATAGGTTCTTACTTCCAAATCTCTAGTAAATCTAAAGCAGGGCCGCACTAAGGGGAAAAAAGAGCAATTCCAAATAAAATCGACAAATGATAAAACATGAGTATTTTTGATTCGAATGAATGTTTGTATTCTGTTTGGGTTGGAGGAACTATGAGTTTTACACAGCAATTGGGAATTTTTTGACTCAAGTGTAACTTTTGAAAAGGGCGTATCAATATTAGTAAGAGAAATCTTAGATGATTCATATCAAATTTAGGTTTTTTGTAAACAAAAGAAAGAGTACTATTTTTTTCTCAGCGTATATTTTTTTCAAATTTTAACATCAATACACTATAATTCTTTCTAAGACACTATTTCGGTACGACTCATAGTTTTTGAGATATAAATTATCAAAGATTTCTCTTACTAAAATCGATACGCTCTTTTCAAAAGTTACACTTGAGTCATAAAATCCCAATTGCTGTGGAAAACTCAAATTTCCTTCAACCTAAACGGAATACAAACTTCCCTTCGAATCAAATGTAATATCAAAAATTTCGTGTAATATCACAATAAAAAACGAAAATTTGAATTCTTTCCTTCCATTTTTCATTAAATCGATTCATTGAATTTTGGAGGATGAGAGTTACGTAAGAGGTATGAGCCAATTCTTAGATACAAATGATAGAGGAGATAACGCACTACCAATCTGCAGTATCCAACCCGAGAAATTCGTATTATATCACAACACAAAAAAACTCTAAAATATGATTTTTTTTTCTTTCGATTTTCCATGAATTTTTGGAGGATGAGAGTTATGTTATGTTATGTTATGAGAGGTATGATCCAGTTCTTATATTCAGATGATAGAATCGATCACGCACTACAAATCTACATTACTAAACTCAAGATATTCGAGTGATATGAGAAAAAAATGAAAATATGATTTTCTTCTTTCGATTTTTTAGGCAATCGATCCACTGAACTTTCGAGGATGAGAGTTACGTGAGAGGTATGATCCAGTTCTTATATTCAAATGATAGAGATGATCACGCATTACCAATCTGCATTGTTACACTCAAGATTTTTATGTGATATCAGAAAACAAAAATCGAATTTTTCATTCTTTCGATTTTTCATGAAATGTATTCGCTAAATTTTGGAGGATGAGAGTTACGTAGATGGTATGGTCTAGTTCTTACATTCAAATGATAGAAAAGATTACGCACTACAAATCTGCATTAGCCAACTCAATAAATTCGTATGTTATCAGAAAAAAACTCTAAAATATATTTTTCATTCTTTCGATTTTTCATGTGATCGATCCACTAAATTTTAGAGGATGAGAGTTATGTAAGAGGTATGGTCCAGTTCTTAGATACAAATGAGAAAGGAAACACGCACTACAAATCTACATTATTAAACTGGAGAATCTCGTGTGATGTCAGAAAATATTTTGAAAATACGATTTTTTTGTAGATTTTACATAAAATCGATCCATCGAATCGAACGAAAGAGTTATGGTCCACCTCTTAAATTCAAATAACAGTGCGGATCACGCACTATAAATCTGCATCATTGAGCCCAAGATTTTCGTGTGATATTTTAAGAAAAAAAATCGAAAATATGATATTTTGCTTTCGATTTTTTATGAAATCGATCCACTAATTTGTGGAGGATAAGAGTTACGAAAAAGGTATGGTCCCACTCTTAGATTTAAATGTTAGAGCAGATCACGTACTTCAAATATGCATCATTAAGCTCAAGATTTTCTTGTGATATCAGAAAAAAATCTAAAACAAGATTTTTTTCTTTCGATTTTTCATATAATCGATCCACTAAATTTTGGAAGATAAAAGTTACCTATGAGGTATGATCCAGTTCTAAGATTTAAATAATAATAGAATAAGGAGATCGTGCACTACAAATCTACATTATTAAACTCAAGATTTTTGTGTGATATCAGAGAAAAAAAAATTGGAAAATATGATTTTTTATTTTCCATCTTTCATGCAATCGATCCACTAAATTTTGGAGGATGAGAATCACGTGAGAGGAAAGGTCCAGTTCTTATATTCAAACAATAGAGGAGATCACGCACTTCACATCTGCATCATCCAACTCAAGATTTTCGTATGATATTAGAAAAAAACATCGAAAATATGTTTTTCATTCTTTCGATTTTTCATGAAATCGATCAACTAAGTTTTGGAGGATGAGTATCTGTTTCAACTTCGATTTAATAATAGATATTCCTTCTGTAATTTTCCTCCTAATGTGTGACATCGTAAACGTTCCTGTCTCCCTTTCCACTCGGATCTTTCAACTTACGTTTTTTAGTAGAATTTCATGTTTCGTATTGATAATTCATGTTCAACCTCCTCTATCGAAGGTTGGGACAATTGAATGTATGAATACATTTCCAACAAATCCATTTTTGTTATTCACACACTTCTTTTAATTCTAGGATCGAAGAAATGAAAATAGAATAAGGTGATCGTACACTTGAACAAGTTACGTCGACAATAGAAAACTGGACGTATATAATAAATGAAAATATATGATGAAGACAATTAACAACTCAATTACAAACTACGCCAATGAACGACTATGAAACTATGAAACAACGATTGAATACGATGACTTCTACAGGGTTTTCCAACTTTAAATCCCGAAAGTAAATTGAAATAAAACA
Organism: Toxorhynchites rutilus septentrionalis; assembly: GCF_029784135.1. Lineage (NCBI taxonomy): Eukaryota > Metazoa > Arthropoda > Insecta > Diptera > Culicidae > Toxorhynchites > Toxorhynchites rutilus. The sequence continues at coordinate 26,822,424 of NC_073746.1, read as the reverse complement.
CACTTAGAATTCGAATTTCGATGAAACTTTTATTTCAAATTAAAGTTTGGTTTATGCCATTATGTGTGAAATACAACATCATTCAAATGTCCACCTAGGGCTTCCTCGCACACCTTGATCCGGAACAGGTGATTTTCGATGACTTTTCGGCACATATGGGGCGGTATCTCGGTCATAACTTCACGAATGTTGTCTTTCAAATGTTCAAGAGTTTGCGGAGAGTTGGCATAACCCCACAAAAAAAAGTCTAGCGGGTTCAAATCGCATGATCTGGACGGCTAATTGGCATCACCAAAACTCGAAATTATGCGTCCCTCAAATTTCGTTCGCAATATGGCCATGTTCGGTCGTGTTGTGTGGCACGTGGCACCGTCCTGCTAAAACCACATGTCATCCGTATCCATATCTTCAATTTGTGGCAAAAAAAATCGGTTAACCTGCGGCCATAGCGCTCACCATTCACAGTTACCGTCTCGCCGTCCTCATTTTCAAAGAAATACGGCCCGATGACTCCACCAGACCATAATGCGCACCAAACAGTGACTTTTGGCGGATGCAATGGCCTCTCAACAATCACGTGTGGATTTTCTAAGCCCCATATACGGAAATTTTGGGTGTTCACATAGCCACCAAGCTCGAAATGTGCCTCATCGCTGAAGAAAATTTGATGCGAAAATTCAGCATTTTGCTGCTGTTGTTCGTTTACCCAATCGAGGTATGCCCGACGCATTCCATGGTCACCACGCTCTAATTTTTGTACCATTCGGACTTTATATGGATGTAGGTGCAAGTCCAAATGCAAAATTCACCACAATGATGTGTTTGACAATCCCAATTGCTGAGCACGCCGTGGAATCGAAACATTCGGGTCATCCTCCATACTGGCAGCAACAGCAGCAATATTTTCGGCCGAACGCACATTACGATGATGCACAGGTTTCACAATATCCGCTACGGATCCAGTTTGTTCGAATTTACGCACTACATTAGCGATTGTGTGCTCTGTAGGCCGTCCATGACGACCAAAATCCGTCCGTAATGCTCGAAAAACATTTGCCGGTTTTTCATCATTTCTATAGTATAATTTAACGAAATTAACACGTTGTGCGATGCTAAAACGATCCATATTGTCAACAGTTGAATGGCAGACATTCAACTAACGATATGACGCTTTGGTTGACAGCTATGTCAAACGGTTGTCAGCGCAGGACTGTATACTTTCGGAAGTCCGAAATGGAAAACCCTGTACTATCCGAAACAAGCATGAATGAGAACGGTCGATCGAATCAAGACCCAATAAACATACTCTCAATTCATTAATCGGTTATTGAATCCCGATATTTGGTGTCACCACTTTAGAAACTGCTATCATTCTATTGGTATTAATTGCTCACTGAAACCTTGATTTGCTTTCTTTTAAGTTGAGCGATCAAATTCCCAAGTCATATCGGTTTCGTCGTTCAGAAGCGTTGAAGTCTCTTCTGGCAAAATGCGCTGAGAAAAAAAGTTTTATCTCAAGCATGCATCCCTATTATTGATATCTTGCATTAACATTTTGGAACCGATAATAAATTGAGTTTTAAACGATTCGGTGCCATCGAATTAAGGCACTCAATCAAATTCACACACTGATAAAAGCGAACGGCTTATCGCTTCGGTAGTCCTAACATTTGGAAATATAATTTTTGATTAACATTAATTTTCCACCCGTTCGACCGACTTTGCCCACAATAAGATAAATCAACTGAAGCATCCATTTGGGCTGTCCGAAACGAAATCACAACAACAGCAGCAACAAAAAACACAGAACGAAGTGAAACACGCCGAAATTAGGAGCAAACATTTGTTAGTTTAATCGCTCCGAAATGACATCTAACGGAAGTTGGAAATTGGCTTCTCACCGATGCGACGATTATGGAGAAAACACACAATTCCAGATGCGGTGCTGCGGTGCGTTGATGATGCGCCATCGCACCGATGCCGCGCGTTCGCCAGATTGTTATAATAGGAAAGGAAAGCCCCCCCGCAATGTGAAGCGTTTAACGGAAGGGAAGGCGAAGAAATGCGACGCTTCGAACACATCAACCGAATAGTGGTAGCAGCCCCACTTGATGGCCTTCGGTTGCCGTTGGATCAAAAAAAAAAAAACGCAGCAAAAACCTGTAATGGATTAATTCGTTCAAAGCACATGTGTAACAGGATTTCGGAGGTTTCGCTTTTATCGCAGGTTTCGTTCAATTCGGAATGCTCGAAAATTGGGGTTCGTCACTCAAACTATGTGTGACCGCTTGTTGAAGTCTTTTGTGATTTCCTGTGCTCTGCTTTTGTTTTTGCTTGTCAAGGGGCTGGCGAGAGTGAAATTGGTGGGGACCATCAAACCGTTGGTCGTTTAGTGGGAAGCGATTAGATTTTTTTTGTGAGGTTCGGTGTTAATCGAATTATGGCCAGCCAAGTCGCCCTGTCGCTCCGTCGACATTGTTTCGAGTTTGAATAATATTTGTATATAATTCACACCGAACGAACAGAATGAAATCGTCGTAATTCGTCGTCGTAGTCGATTAATCTCGAAACACCGGGTGTCCGGTAATGGGGGGGAGGGGGGATGGGTAAATATGCGCATTGCATAATTTCGCCCAGTTAATTATCGAAATCAGTGGCCGAGAAAATCACCGAAACTGGTCCATAATTGACGAAAGCGTGATTAAATCAATTTGACTATCCCACGGAGCTCAGCCCAAGCATCATTTAATGTGCCCAAACCTAACCATTCATTTGAATGTAACCAATCAATCAATTTCACTTAAGCGTCACATTCGCGCAAGCCCCTTCTGCTCCAAAGGTAATCATTGGCCAGCACCAGCATCTGGCCGATGGTGGCAAACTCATAACCCGAGAAAACAATCGTAGTTTTATTTTTTATTGTCACTGACCGTTTGCGCAACAGCGGGTAAAATAGATAAAAATGGAAACTGGATCGAATCTCCCTAGGAGGGTTTGTTTTGCGTACGGTGTTTGCCAATGTTTTGGTGGATTTCTGTTATTTTGTCTTTTTGGGTAACGTTTGATAGCTTCTATTGATATCATTACTTATGTTTTGTTTCACTTCAGAATAACCATGGTTCAAAATTTAATTTTTGGCAGTTGCTGCTTTCGTACCCTCCGTAAGACGTAGACTCAGCACATTCAACGTGAACATTCTTAAGTTTTATTAAGATGATAACATACATTTGCTTCTCCTTGTCTTATGCCTGGCAATCTGGCATCTTACAATAACCTGTAAAATATATCTACTTTTTTTAACACAATTGAATCATTTGTTTGAGAAACCCCATAAACGCCATTTTTATGAAAATTGACTTTTTGGCAGTTTCTGACGCCTTGAGGATACCCCCATTGATTATAAGAATTTCAGAAAAAGTTAGTTCTACGAACCCCCTTTAATTGGGGTTTCAAAAAGTTGTTTGTTGCAAATTGGTCATGGGGGGCAAAGTGGTCACCTGCTTGTTTGGTAGTATAACTATTGACTATGGATGCCGTATTGATAGTCATCTTATATTTGAGGATTTTCATGACTTTTGAGTCACCCTGTACTTCAGTAGAGCTGTCGTATGTCAAAATATAAATTTATCTCTCGATAGCCATTCGGCCGTAGTTCTGTGCGCATGGTATTTAATGAATTTCTCGAGAAATTTAGTTTATTCAATCTGATATGTTGGACAAATCATCAGTTTGAACGACTGTTTACATATTTTAGGTGAGATGAACTGATATTTTGTTTAATCTCAGCGATTAATTAGCATAGAAATTACTTAGATGTTTGGGGGCAAAGTGGTCATAGGTGAATAACGACTTACAATGTTCTGTTTACTAAAGCTGATATACCTCATCACATTCTGCTCTTGAAGAGGTTGCTTTTGTGGCTTTTGACCCTGGAAAAATATGCCACTCCAACTAAACCAAGCCCCATTATGCGGAACGTTACGTGTTTTTTACTACGTTTTTGTATGCATGTGAAAATTTAAATTGAGACTCTAGGTGAATATGCCAAACTGAGTTTATACATGTACTTAATATATCGAATATGATTTGAACAAATTTGGACGGAAAAAACGCATAAATCTATCCCATTAAGCTTGATATGTGCAAGTGACCACTTTTCCTCCAAGCAAAAATAATTTCACCTTTCTTTCTCTCACGCTAAAAGTCACGAGTTCAATTCTCACTCCCAACATTCCACGACATTCCAAAAATGGAAGTAAAAAGTGACGAACCAGCCAAATGAGTTGAAAGTCACTATAATACAGATAAAAAAATACTATTTTGAATTTTTATAGTGAAATCCGTTTGCTATCTTGAACAACAATGAGCTGAACAATGATATTCTATGAAAAACGGGAATTGAAGCGGTATTTGGACGCTGGAAATGGGCATATTCCTTAAAGTGACCACTATGTTTACCGATGTCATAAGAAGCATTCGCAACTCAACTTAATCGGAATGTCTGGATTGCGACCCGAACATGACCCCGAAATGTAAGTGTGGTGTTCGGAGAACAGCAGAATACAAAGTGGAAGTCATAAAAAGGGCAAGAATCAATGGGCCGACATACAAAAATTGGGAGGGAAAGTTCGAATCTTGCCACTGTCTAACGTCTTTTTCGGGTTGGAAATTTGTTCGATAGTCCAGGAGCAATAAACGTATCGTTGTGCTTGCTCTGTCACATATTGTAAGATTGGATGCTTCGGAAAAGCATAGTAAGCCCTCAATTAAGAACTGTTCAAGTGCACGAAGAACACTAAGCTGATTTTTATATATTATATATATATATATATATATATATATATATATATATATATATATATATATATTTATATATATATATATATATATATATATATATATATATATATATATATATATATATATATATATATATAAATGATTAAGCTTATTTTTTATATATTACGTAAAGCAAAAAGTATTTTAAAACATCTTCTATATCTCTCCATAACATATTTTTGTATTAATTAAGGTACACCGGGGTAAGTGTACCATCGGGGTAAGGGGATCAATTGATTTTTACAAAATCTACTGTACATTCGTTCCGATCTAAATTAACGTATTATAACGAATCGATCCATAACGACACCCCTGCACCAATATTACTAACAAATCTAGTGTATGTACACGTTTATTAAGGGCAATACGCGAAACTTCATTTTCAGCTCTAGAAAAAGTTAATTTGCGACAATTGTTCTGTTTCTCAGGTAATTATGACAAAATGTTAAACAAGTCTTGAATGAATAAGAAATGATTCAAGCATTATAAGCTAACATGTTCATCATGATACACTTTCCCAATTATTAAATTTAACTGGGGAAAGTGGATCTTTTTTTTTGTTTACTTAGAGTGCATCATAATTAGTTGGCTTATTTCGCTACCTGTTGGTTCAATAGAAAATTCAATTTATTCCTTATATCATTATAGGGGAACTGGGGGTAAAACCGGCACCCCCTGAGTTTTACTAGAAAACTTTGATTAACTATGTTTTTGAACACTGTACATGTTAGAATCTATTATTTTAGACGTCATCGAACCCATCGTAATCCATCCAATATCAAAATATGAATCCAAACAAACGCGAGTGCCGATGATGCGCAACCGGATCTAATTTTTCAAAAGTGGAGTTTAAGTTTTTATTCTTGAACGAGGTCCTTTTTCGTTGCTCTACAGTTTGTCCATCGGGTTGTTAACCATCACGAGTTGAGGTAAGTTAAAGCAATAAATCCATATAAATAGTCTTCTTAAAAATATGTGCTGACCGTCATCCTTTGAGTGGGGTATGCCTGGCATGGTTTGCGGTTAGTTGAAGGATTTTTGAGACATATTTTCCATCTATTTCAGATGCCTCTCGGCTACCGAAGGAAATCGAATCGTGGGAGTTGATCCCAGGAGAACCTCACCCTTGCAAAAGTGCCTATCGCCGGTGGAGTTTCTGTCAAACGTGCTTTCAAGACTTCTGGATTCCCAAGGTCTACATTATAAGAACACGTTTGCGAAAGGTGGTAGGCTCGAAACTAGGACCAAGAGAGACAATATTTACGACGGAGCAGGAAGCGGAGCTCATGCAGCACCTACTTGAATTAGAAAGCCGATTTTATGGGATCACGAAGGATGACGTACGGAATCTAGTTCTCGAACTTTCGAGATTTCGAGAGAAATAAAATCGTTCACTCTTCCAACAAGCTAAAGAAAATGGCAGGACTCGATTGGTTAGCCGTTTTTTTGAAGCGGAATCCGAATCTTACGTTCTCTATGTCGGAAGCTAGATTTAAGTGTTTTGATATGATTAGCTGAATTGATTCCTTTATCATTAAACGATAAATAATGATCATTTGATGGTCTTAAAAAGCGTAATGAACTAATTGCAAGTAAAAATAAACTTGATTAGTTTTATTGTCACCATAATCACAATTCAATTTTGAAGGATGTACACGATGCCAGTGTACAAGCAGGAGATTCGTCTACTCGTAATGAATTTTTTGAACAGTTCCTATTGGAATATGTAAAGAAAAGTTGGTCTACATCAAAGTCCACAAGAAGAAAAAATATGCCCGGGAGCCGAAGTGATCACTTCATCGGACACTGTTCAAACACTCAAGAGCACCAAAAATTCTGACATAGGTTCTACTAAGAAACGTATTCCAATTGCCAAGTGATTAGAAATTTTTAAATAATGAACTAACTTAACAAAAAATAATGTGTTTTTCTCAATTGCCTTTCAATCTATACACTATTTGAGCTAATAAAAGTTAATAAAATATAGTAGCTTCATTTTCTTTTATGATTCTGTATTGGTCATAAATGAACAATCATGATCCACTTACCGCTTAACATAGGGGTAAGTGGATCACCCGGTATCCTGTTTTCAATTCGCTTTTATAGTGTTCTAGTCAAACCCAAGATTCTAGTTTCATACCTGTCTCCTTTACAATACCCTCCGAATTATTTCATGTTGAGTAGACGAGAAAATACTCCTTTTTTAAAATGTGACACTAAGTTGAAGAAGGACTTCTCATTTTTTTGTATCCACTTACCCCGGTGTACCTTATGTATTTGGTGTCAAACAAATAATACTCCTCCTTGAACGCAGAACATAACTTAAAAACAACCCTATTCTTACTTGGTATGAACATTATGAACATTAGAAGTACATAAAATTGCATTAAATCACTTCAGAATCGCTAAATACACCGCAATAGACTTTGAAGCGTTATGTTTTGTGCTTAACCTGTTATTTTGATGAAGTAGTGGTCCCAAATAATATGTTTTGGATTTAATAAACGAACCTCATACCAACAAATTGGAGGACCACGTCAAAATTTTGAGAATTTTTTTTTGTCGTTTTCTTGCATGTGTGTCAAATGGACTTATGGGGTTTCTCAAGCAAACGATTCAATTATGAATTATTGAACGCTGAAAACAATAAATACATAAGAAGAAATCATGCAAAGTAGAAAATCGACTCGAATTTATTGCGCAAAATTTCTACTCTTTACTCTAGAGAACTTTGAGTAGAAATTGTGACAACTCTTTCATATCTTGACACTTATTCATGGTAACGAAAGGCTGATTCGAAAGTTTCACAATCCGTACACGTTAATTATAATTGAAGACGTACACGTTTATGCCGTAAGTTATAAAGAGCCTGAAATATCGATTTTCGAATTAAGAGCCTAATGGTGAGACTGGAATGGAGTTAAGACGATGCATACTAATAAACTAGATCGAGTTTTTTTTTATCTTACGCTGATAATCTTTGCCAACCACACTTGGTACTAAATAAACAGATGCGCTTATTCTTTGCTTGAATTGCCCAGACTGGGTCAATGTAGCTCACTTTGTTTTTTTTTCATTTATGTTTTTTTTATTTCAACATTTTTTTTGCGTTCACAGGCGAAATGCGAAATGAATAAACCAAAGCCTAAGAGACTTTCTCAGCCGAGACGAATCACAAGAAGCCAGTTTTATTACGTTTTTGAAAGAAATCGAGTTCTTTAAAATGGCTTTTTGCAAAGTAATAAGAAGGGTTTAGCTTTAATTCTAAAAAAATGACCGTTTTTCAATGCTACACCTAAACTAGCGTTGGTTGAAAACATTTCATCTTTGGCGGAAATGATGCCATTTCGTGTGCTGGAGGGTCGAATACGCAAATAATGAGCTGTTTTAAAAGCTTAAAAATGGTTTGTATGTATGCGAGCAGACATTTCTTTCTGTTTTCTTTTCTCATTTCATTTGGGATAGTGCAAAAAAAAAGTCCATACGAAGTCAATGGGGATCGAACCAAGGCCGGCTGGAATGTAAAGCCAATTCACATGACCTCGCTATCCATGTAGCTGCCAGTGCTGTTATAGAGAGGCGTGATAATATTACACCTCATCATAAAATGAAGTTGGAAAGTGTTTTCTAAGAGGATAAAGAAGAACATGAACGAGAATATATCTCTCTGTCTGGGTCCAGTATTTGGCAAACTATACGAAAAGCTTTCATATGCTTTCATTTAAATGTGTCTCCTGTTTCGCTCGCTCAAATTGACTGTAGCATGTCTATACAGCCATTCCATGCCAAACCGATATAGTGGTTCTCAGATTTTCGTGAAAAGTGGTAGCTTTGTTCTTTATCGCAAAACATTAGACCCGTATTTATTTATTTTTTCAGTAGAGTGACCATTTCCATTTAAGGGCGGTCCAAAAAAACCTTTTTTCGCATTTTGCCAAAAATGACTTTTTTCAAAAATGCATAACTTCTGAACTACTAGACCGATTCAGATGATCGAAATATCAAATTAAAGCCAATCACCCTTTTTTGAAAAAATACTATGCCTGCAGAAAATTTGAATGCTGCTCTCGTTATTATTGATTGTATTTGTTTTCTATTGTTTCCATAGTCTCGGTACCAAAGGCGCTATGGTTTTATATACTTTTTCTGGAAAGCTGAGGATTTTTCACACAACATATCTCGAAACCAGGGAAGCGTTTTTTTTCGTTTTTGAGTTATGATTTTCCAAAGTTAACCGATGGCCCAAAAATAATTTTTTTCACTACAAAAAATCATAACTTTTGAGCCTCCAAAGAAATGAAACACAAATTTCTGCATAACTCGAGAACTAATCAAGCAAATGGAGTCAAATTTGGGATGTGAAGGTTTTTGGGTACAAGAAATGTTTCTATGATGGTATGACACCTCTTCCTCCTCTGGAAAGGAGAGGGGGCCCCATAAAATCAATGCTCATATTTCAACCAAACATGACAATTGAAAATGTTCGGAAAATTCTGAAGGAAAATGGGAAAATTCGAAAAATTCAATTCACATGTGTTCCACAATTACATATCGACAAGCGTTGTTAGTCCTTTTGATGTTTGCGAAATTGATCTTCGTTCGAAAGTGGAAATGGATTTTAATGTAATAAAACGCACTTCTATATCTTCTTCTATCTATATAAATAAAAATGGATCAACGAATATGTTGCTAAGAGCAAAACTCGAGAAACGAATTGTCCGATTCAGGGCTGTCTTTATTCTATCATATTTTCTGTATCAAACATTTATTCCATGTAATGGTGAAACATGTTATGTGCAAGTGGATGAAAAATCTTGCACGAGAATTGTGTCTGAAAATAATCTGATATTATAATGTTGAGTTTTGGTAGAAGTACTGAAATTTTATAGTAAATTTTTTTTTTTAAAGAAATCAATCAATGAACATTTCTGCGATTGGACCCATGAACGTGCGCTTAGTAAGAAAACGTGGATGTGATAACGAAAAATAAACTTTGGGTGGGACGAAGTTTGCCGGGTCAGCTAGTGTTGACGCGCGAAATCAAAAATAATAAATCCGGACGATCCCAAAAGCAAACACTGTTTTTGTAAGTGTATGCTTTAAGCTGTAATTATTTGAATAATCAGCATTTAATTCACCTAATACATTGATTTAACTTACATTGTTCTGTCCGATTTAATTTTAACACGTTTAACAATGTTATTTCAATTTACTTTTAATTTTAATACTCAATTCACACAATTCAATTCTGTTCGATTTCAATTTTCTTTTGTATATGCCCTTATGTTATTGATTCTTTGTTTTCGTTCCTGTCATCCAATCGCCGCGTATTATGCACCTGGTAGGCGATTCTTGCCCCGGTGGCAATTCTATGGCCGTGATGCCATCTTCACGGTTATCGTCGCCAACAGCTAGTATATTATACAAATGATATACATGTATTGGGGAGTTATTTTTCAGCTCATTTAATGTGATAAATCGGGATGCCATAACATATGCTAAAAATTAACTTTGAGTGTAGAGGTGAATGCATTGAACAAGTTTGAAGCCTCTATAGCACACAAAAAAAACAACCAAACGCATACTACATAGTTAAGTTCGTAGCAAAGTCTTATTCGAGTCTTATAGAAGAATTGTTCACGCAATTGTTCTCCTGAATAAATATTTTGAATTGGAATCCAAAGTGATGTGAAGTTATCCGACCACTATCGAACCATTCCCAACACCTCTTTCATTGTGCATAGAACGAATGTCACATTTAATATTACAAATAAGTTTTCGATTTCCCAGATATTAAACTTTTGCAGTTCATTCCTCTCTTAGAGTTTGCGAATTTGAACGAATTTTACAGGTGCGAAAATGTTTTCGTTAAAGTCATTCACATTGAATTACGAAATCATACGAATCTGTCAAACTATCGTCCTTACAACGAAAACAAGTTGTACGAGATAGGTGAAACAAATTCATATTAATCACAAATGTGAGTTCGAGTATATCTCAAACTCGATATAATTCAATATTGGAAAATTCAGTAGAGTATAAAAAGAAATTTGGAAAATTATTTATTATCCTGCAGTAAGCTTGAAAATTATTTACATCGTTCCATTGTTGTGAAGCAGAGCGAAATTGTTTATATCTTGTTGCATCCATCTTGATTGTCTTGTTCCAACTTTCTGATGTGGTCAGAGGCTACTGCCAAAACAACGCGAATTCGTATTTTTTTCGTAGCAAAAGCTTGGGAAGTTCTATCTTTTTTCGCTCTTTCGCACGCGCTTCGCTCTGATTGGTTGGCGAAAAAAGTTTGCAAAAATTCACGTAAATTTGTCTTCATTGTGCAGGGTTGAAAAACAAGCTTCTGCCCTTGTAAAAGGCCAATTCATAGAACTTCTAACTAAACTCACGGCCTTAAAAAACATTTTGAACGCCCAAAAAAGGCCCTTTAAAAAATAGTTTTCCTTTGTTCTTTATATTTCTGATATTTCTAAACACCGAGCTACAATGACTCAAACCAAAGTTTTCGTACGCCACCATGTAAATCTCTTCTCACTGCTTTTGAAAGTCGAAAACAAGCATTCGAAATATTCTATTTAGATGAAATCATAGTGTCGCATTAGGGTGAAAAGGTATGATCTATGTTTCTAGAAGGACGCTTTTTATTTTTAAAAAAATAATATTCATGGTGACATACAAATTCTAGTTTGAGTCACTGTAGAGGCATTTTAGTGATGCGGTATCTAATCTAGTACGGCATTGACACACAACTTCAAACACGTTTTTCTTGAAACTAGTTTTTTAAAACTGGCGCACACGATTGGTTCTACTGAACCGATTCATTCCAAATTTAATGTGAATTAATCTTTTTACATCCTTTTATCCGATATATTTTGAAGCAAACTATTTCAAACAATGGTGACCATTGTCAAAAAAAATTGTTTCGGTTTTTTTTTTGTTTCAGATAACCGTATGCGCTATAGCATAACTTTTTTTTTGAACCTGCTCGCTCCACCAGTTTGTAACTCTTCCAATTTTCAATATTTTTTCCGTTTAGTTTTTGCTGCAATTTTTAAAAGACAAGAAAACAAATCATCAATCAACGGATAGTGAAAATATTCTTCGTCTCATTTGTCCAGAGCTCGAAAAAACGTAAAAAACCTTTTTCTGTCTCTTTTTTTCTCTACAGCTTTATTTTCAGCTATTCCGTCGTTAATCGGAACCGGAAATCATCCTGCCGATTCTTAGGTATCATTTTTTATTGTTTGATCTTCACAACTGTTCTTATTATACATCTTTCGACAGCGTACTTTGCGTTACAGATAGGTATTGGGTGAGTATTAGTGGGACTCTAGTAATAGTAAATGATTCTATTTTGCAGTAAGTCGAAGAGTAGCCTTCTATTTTTACAATAGATGAATTTCATGTCAACTCGACTGACCGTTGGCAGCATCTGTTCAGATAACAGTGAAACGTTGTGGGTGTAAAAACATGGGTCATTTAAGTAACTTTGCATACTTGAAATATTTGAAAAAGAATTAGACTACTTTTTGGAAAAAGCTAAATTTTTTTCATAATTTTTTACAAAAATTTATAACATAAAAACTAGGATACCTACAAAAATCATGTCAAAGGATAAAATGTAGGAAATTGTTTAAATTTTCACAAAAAATACCAAAAATTTATTGGAAAAAAATTTCGCTGACAAAAAAGTTATTTTAAAAATTAAAATTAACAATTCACTGCACAGGATTCAGCTCGCGCAGTCCGAAGACATCGGTCGCAAATTTGTTCGCGTCTATTATAGAGTGGAGATTATACCGTTATCAGTTCGTGGCTGGTGAAGTTATTTCGCCCTAACGGGGTTCTCTTTATTGCGCGAGTGAGGAGAGCAGCAATCACTACCAGCGTGAGGAAGAAGTCCTCCACGGCGGACGCGGTGCGTGTGCCGTATCATCGCTATGTGTGCTTTAGCATCGTCATCGATTCCATCATCGTGTTGTGGTGCGATATACCGTTGCATCTGTGCCGAGCGATTGCCACGCGGTTCGATTGGGACACCGTTTCAATTCATTCGCATTGGTGTGCGATTTAGGTATAATATATATTAGGTTTAGAAATACAAAAAAAAATAAAAATTATATTATTTTATATCTGCCGTAATGGCAGAAGGTCATGTTGACATGGAGATTGAAACTACTGTTTCCTCCTCACTAGCTACAACGGGGGCTGGGAAGTCGCTTAAACGCGTTCCCCCCTCAGAAGATGTCTCTTCAGAGAAAGAGGTAATCTAGCTTAACAAGCCTCCCTCAAGAAAATTGGCAAATTTTTCCTCTTCGCCCCCTCAATCTCCCGCTCCCGCTTCCGCTCTACTACCGAACTTGCCTCCCAGCCCTACTGATCCCGCTCCCGTTCAACAATCGACCTCCCCCTCAGTTGTTTCCTCTCCTCGTGTCAAGGTCTATCCAGACGATGCACTTGGAGCTGGTCCATGGGTTGTTTTTTTCCGGCCTAAACCAAAAGGAAAGTCAATTAATGTCATTCAGGTTTCGAAAGATCTGGCAAGATATTATTCCTCCGTGGTCGAAATCTCTAAGGTTAGACCGAACAAACTGCGTGTTGTCGTGAGTGATCGGAAACACGCAAATGCAGTTGTGATCGACGAGAGATTCTCCCTAGAGTATCGTGTCTACGTGCCGTCCCATGACGTAGAAATCTCGGGGGTGATAACTGAAACGGGTCTGACGTGTGAAATGATAAAGGAAGGAGTTGGTAAATTTAAAAGACTCCCGTTGGTGGGCGTTAAAATTTTGGACATCCGCCAACTAGGGAAAGTATCCCAAGAAAAGGGAAAAACTAAATTCACGCCGTCAGACTCGTTTCGAGTAACTTTTGCTGGTTCCGCTCTCCCTGACTACGTTATGGTGGACAAATTGAGACTGCCGGTGCGACTCTTCGTGCCAAAGCCCATGACTTCCAAAAATGCAAGTCAGTTGGTCACACTTCAGATTATTGTGCCAACAAGGAGCGCTGTGCCACTTGCGGAGAGCAACATGAGGGGAAATCCTGCAGTGCGACTGACCATAAATGTCCATATTGCGGGGGATCCCCACACGAGCTCTCAGTTTGTGAAACTTACAAGAATCGCTGGGAGAAACAGAAGCGCTCTTTGAAGGAACGCTCGAAACGCACTTTTGCGGATATTTTAAAGGGCGCTTCTCCACTGGCCCAACAACAACAACCAATCAACACACAAAATGTCTTCGCCACGTTGCCCGTTGACGAAATAGAAGCGGACACAGCTAACGGGGGAACACCGTTCATTTTCCAAGGGAATCCCCGGCGCAAAAATGTGACCACTCCCAAAGTTCAAGGACAAGCCCCTCCGGTGATACCCCCTATTAGCATGCCTAAAAAATCGAGTGCAGCGGACAAGCAAAATCAGGTTCCTCCTGGTTTCCGTGGGAATAATTCACCTTCGAATGGCCCAGCACTCGAGGGGACATCAAAAACCCCAACTGTCCCTGTTTTTCCGTCCAGTTCAACTTCCCAATCGGGATTTATAAAGTTGTCTGACCTTTTGGACCAAATCTTCAAGTGTTTTAATGTTTCCGACGCCATCAGAAATGACGATCATTTTAATGCTTCCAGTATTAAAGACAATTTTGCAACAATTGATGCAAACATGGCCCCTCCTTGCAATGATTATCTCTCTTGATGTCTAATTTAAATAGAGAGGTCGGAGATATCACTGTTTTACAGTGGAATTGTCGTAGTCTTATCCCTAAATTGGATACATTCAAATTTTTAATTCATAACTTCAATTGTGATGTTTTTGCTCTGTCCGAAACTTGGCTTTCTTCGCGAGATGATATCTCTTTCCACGATTTTAATATTATACGCTTGGACCGCGATGACAGATACGGAGGGGTACTATTGGGAATCAATAAGTGCCACTCATTTTTTCGAATTGACCTTCCACCTATTGGAGGGATCGAAGCTGTTGCTTGTCATGCAAACATCAGAGGCAAAGACCTCTGTATTGTCAGCTTGTATTGGCCTCCGAGAGCTGCGGTTAGCCGCAATCAACTTGTTGACATGTGCTCACTCCTTCCTGAGCCACGATTGATCTTGGGAGACTTCAACTCTCATGGAACTGCCTGGGGGGAACAGTACGACGACAATCGTTCATTGTTGATATATGACCTTTGTAACAGCTTCAATATGACCGTTTTGAACACTGGGGAAACAACACGTGTACCTAAACCTCCTGCTAACCCAAGTGCTCTTGACCTCTCGCTTTGCTCGAATTCACTATCGTTAGATTGCAAGTGGAATGTAATCCAGGACCCCAACGACAGTGATCACTTGCCAATCAAAATTTCCATCACCATTGGGTCGAATTATTCTGAATCTATAAACATGGCATATGACCTCACAAGACACATTGACTGGAAAAAATATTCGGACGCAATTGCTCTAGCCATCAATTCCAGAGATGGTTTGCCCTCATTGGAGGAGTATAAGTTCATTTTTCGTTTGATCTTCGACAGCGCGGTTCGCGCTCAAACGAAACCCATCCCAGGCTCCACTTTTCGTCAAAGGCCTCCCAATCCATGGTGGGATAGCCAATGTTCCAAGCTTTATCAGGATAAATCGAACGCATTTAAAGCTTTTCGGAAACGTGGAACCATTGAGAATTTTCAAACGTATTTGGACCTTGAAAATCAATTCAAAAACTTGATCAAAGGGAAAAAACGTGCTTATTGGCGAAATTTCGTGGGAGGTTTGTCACGCGAAACGTCAATAAAAAAATTATGGAAAGTGGCTCGAAACATGAGAAATCGCTCTTCATCGAATGAAAGCGAAGAATATTCACATCGATGGATTTTTAATTTTGCACGGAAGGTTTGTCCCGATTCCGCTCCCGTGCAGAAAATTGTTCGAGATATACCACAAGATAGGTGCGATCTTGATTCCGAGTTTTCGATGGTAGAATTCTCTCTTGCTCTCCTTTCATGTAACAATTCTGCTCCGGGATCGGATAGAATTAAGTTCAACTTGCTGAAAAATCTCCCTGATGTGGCGAAACATCGCTTGTTGAACTTATTCAATCGGTTTCTGGAGCATAATATTGTTCCAGATGATTGGAGACAAGTACGAGTTATAGCTATTCAAAAACCCGGAAAACCCGCGTCCGACTTCAATTCGTACCGCCCAATAGCAATGCTGTCTTGTATACGGAAATTGTTGGAGAAAATGATCTTGTTTCGCCTTGATCGATGGGTTGAAACGAATGGCTTAATCTCAGATACACAATATGGGTTCCGCAGGGGCAATGGGACGAATGATTGTCTTGCGTTGCTTTCTTCAGAAATTCAAATGGCTTACGCCGAAAAAAAAACAAATGGCTTCAGTATTCTTGGACATAAAGGGGGCCTTTGATTCTGTTTCAATAGAGATTTTGTCAGACAAATTACACTCTCGGGGTCTGCCGCCTCTATTGAATAATATGTTATATAACTTGCTTTGTGAGAAACAGTTGAATTTTTCTCACGGGGATTCGACAGTAAATCGGGTCTCCTACAGGGGCCTCCCCCAGGGCTCATGTTTAAGCCCCCTTTTGTACAACTTCTATGTAAGCGACATCGACAATTGTCTTACACAAAATTGCAGCCTAAGACAACTTGCAGATGATGGAGTGGTGTCTGCCGTAGGATCAAACGAATCCGACCTGCAAGGACCCTTACAAGATACTTTGAACAATTTTTCAACCTGGGCCATTGGGCTAGGGATCGAATTCTCCACGGAGAAAACAGAGATGGTGGTTTTTTCTAGGAAGCATAGACCAGCAAAACCAAAGCTTCAACTTTTGAGTAAACCGATCACTCATGCTATGTCATTCAAGTATCTTGGGGTCTGGTTCGACTCCAAATGTACTTGGGGGCCCATATTAGGTATCTGAGTAAAAAATGCCAACAAAGAATAAACTTTCTCCGTACAATTACCGGCACCTGGTGGGGAGCCCATCCCGAAGATCTTATAATGTTGTATCGAACAACTATTCTCCCAGTGATGGAGTATAGCAGTTTCTGTTTTCAATCAGCTGCCAAAACACACCTCATTGAACTCGAGCGAATCCAGTATCTTTGTCTCCGTATCGCGTTGGGATGTATGCCCTCAACGCATACCATGAGTCTCGAGGTTTTGGCAGGCCTACTCCCACTAAAAGATCGCTTCAATTTATTATCTCTTCGGTTCTTCATCCGGTGTAAGGTTATGAACCCATTGGTGATCGGAAATTTTGAGCAGCTGATCGAGCTAAATTTTCACTCCGGATTCATGAGTTCATATCATGAATTCATCTCCATGCAGGTTGATCCTTCTTCGTATATTCCCAACCGTGTTTGTTTCCCTGACTACATCAATTCCTCTGTGCATTTTGATCTGTCCATGAAGCAAGATATCCATGGATATTCAGATTACCAACGATCGAGGATCGCTCCAACGATCTTCGATGAAAAGTATGGGGGTATCAATTGTGATAATATGTACTTTACTGATGGGTCCACTATAAACGAGTCCACAGGATTTGGAGTGTTCAACGAATTTTTTAGCACCTCACACAGTCTTCAGAATCCTTGCTCAGTGTATATTGCTGAATTGTCAGCAATACACTGGGCACTGGACAGCGTCGCCTCACGACCTGTTGAACACTATTACATTGTAACGGATAGTCTTAGCTCTGTCGAAGCTATCCGTTCAGTGAGGCCGGAAAAGCACTCGCCGTACTTCCTTGAGAGAATACGAGAAAATTTGAGTGCTTTAACCAGACGCTGTTATGTCATTACCTTTGTCTGGGTCCCTTCACATTGCTCAATTCCGGGTAACGAGAGGGCTGACTCATTGGCAAAGGTAGGTGCAATTGAAGGCGATATTTATCAGCGTCAAATCGCTTTCAATGAATTTTATTCTTTAGTCCGTAAAAATACCATCGCTAACTGGCAACGTAAGTGGAACGAAGATGAATTGGGTCGGTGGCTTCACTCGATTATCCCTAAGGTTAGCCTCAAACCATGGTTCAAAAGTCTGGACTTGAGTCGGGACTTTATTCGCACCTTCTCCCGACTCATGTCCAATCACTGTTCGTTAGACGCGCTACTCTTTCGTTTCAATCTGGCCGGCAGCAATATCTGCGTTTGTGGCCAAGGTTACCACGACATCGAACACGTTGTTTGGTCGTGCGAGCTATATCTTGTCGCCAGATCGAATTTAGAAAACTCCCTTCGGGCCCGAGGAAGGCAGCCCAATGTGCCGGTGAGAGATGTGTTGGCTCGGTTAGACCTTGATTACATGTCCCAAATATATGTCTTCTTAAAAGTTATCGATCTTCGTGTGTGATTGTCCTTATATCCTTCTATTCTCCTTTTCCTTTTCCTTCGCGAGAAATCAAATCCCTTCTTACTAACAATAGAATAAGTTGAAATGTAAATACATGTTAGATATAAGATAGGCTTAAGAATTGAGTATGATGAATGTGAGTGCGAATGTGAGTGTGAACATTGTCAACATATCCTTATATCCCATCCTTTTCCTGAAACAAATGTCACCCTTCTAAACTCGAGCAAGCCGCGAGTAATCGGTTCTCTACTTCATTAACGTTAGAATTAATATAAAATGTTTATATATACTTGTAACTATACAGATAGGAGTTTGGCTCCTTTAAACTTATGTAACTGAGCCTGTAAAAATAAACGATTTAATAAAAAAAAAAAAAAATTCACTGCACAACCTTTGGCCCGTGTATATGTAAAGAGTGGTTGTATGTATTGCCGCGACTAAGTAAAAGTTTATAGATCGGATAGGAGGGCTATGAAACAGGGACACAACGAAGGAAGCATCATTAAACGTTGACATCGGCGTTTCTGGGGAACAGGTATAGATGAAGCAGAAGATCAGGATCACGGCTACCTAAGATATCCCGGACGGGGATATCCGATTGTCTGCCTTTTGCTCTCAGTGCTTTAGAGAACTGAGAGCGAGCAGTATGGAACCGGATACACGACCAGACAACGTGTTCGATGTCGTGGTAGCCATCGCCACAATCACAAAGATTGTTTGCTGCGATCCCAATGCGATAGAGATGCGCGTTAAGGTTGTAGTGATTGGACATAAGCCGAGATATCACGCGAATGAAATCACGACCTACATTCAATCCCTTAAACCAAGCACTCGTCGAGACCTTAGGGATAATCGTGTGTAACCAGCGACCGAACTCATCTTCACTCCACATGCGCTGCCAACTAACGAGTGTGTCCTGACGAGGAATGTGGAAAAATTCATTATAAGCAATTTGCCTTTCAAAAAGTGTGCCTTCTGAAGCGTCCACCTTAGCTAGAGAGTCCGCTCTCTCATTCTCCGAAATTGAGTAATGAGAGGGAACCCATGCTAAGGTAATCTTGAATAATTTTTCGACCAAAATACTCAATAGATGTCTTATTCTTGTTAGGAAATAAGATTAACGTTTATCAACTTTCATTGAGCGGATTGCCTCTATTGAGCTGAGACTGTCTGAAAAAATGGAATAATGGTCGATGGGCAATGTTTCAATGATCCCTAATGCGTAACATATCGCACCCAGTTCAGCGACATACACGGAACAAAGATCTTTGCTGGCATTTCTGTTTTAAATACGCAATGTGTATTCCCCAGGTACATTTAGCATCAAAATATACTCCAAGGCATTTGAAAAACATCGAGTGCCTGCTCGGTTTGCCGGATAGGTGAAGTTGGAATTGGGCGGGTTCGTGCTTCCTAGAAAAAACGACCATTTCGGTTTTCTCCGTAGAGAATTCGATACCCAGCTTGAGGGCCCACGTGAACAGGTTGTTCAGGGTATCTTGCAAGGATTTTTGCAGAACGGCGGGATTAGTACCCGTGATGGAAATAACTCCATCGTCTGCAAGTTTTCTCAGCGTGCAGTTTCTAGTTAGACAAACATCTATATCATTGACGTAAAAACTGTACAAGAGGGGGCTTAGGCAATTCATTTGCTTTTAAAACATTTTATCTGTTGTAGTTTTTGGAATATAAGTCATTTTTGTATGAAGACTCTTGAAAAAAATAATATTTTGCTCGTGACATTTTTGTGTGTAAATTCTCACGTTTAACATGTTCTTGCCATGTTTCTAAATAGAGAAAAGTCAGCAGATCATGCAAATTGCGATAATTTATACATAAAAATGTAACGAATAGAACATTAATAGCATTTCTTCAAAGAAAAACATGAAAAAGTTGTTGCTCGAAAAACTTTTTCCATGTAAATGTGCCCATCGTCTGATGTATGGAAAACTTGTTGGAAATTTTGAGGGCTATTTTTATCTATTTTTTCAGAATTTTGGAAGCATATGTTTTCGAGAAAAATGAATTTTAATTTTAATTTTTTAACAATGAATTTTTTTTCCAAAAAAATCTTTGATAATGTTTAATTAAAACCTAAGTAATTTCCTACATTTCATTCTCTGACTTTTGTAGATATAGTTTATAGTTTATAGTTTTTAAATTAAGATTTTTCTGGATTTCTGGACTGGATTGTTTCTTTGAATCAAATCTTATTATGCTCTGTTGTCCAAAACAAAATGATAAAATTGACGATGCCTTTCCTTCTTCCATCGCGCCAAGTTTCCCCGGAGAGTTGGCTTCCGCTGTTGATCCCATTTACGTAGAATCGCATCTGAGCATCGCATCATTATTATTGTCATCGATTCCAACGACAAGCAGCGGATGAAAAATTAAAATTGAAAAAAAAAGAATGCAAACCATAGATGTACTCTGGATAACGAGAGAATGTTAATACCGTGGCGTAAAAAGTGAAGCATTCGCTTTGCAACCAGGCGAAAAATGCGCATTTCTCCTCGAAGAGTGCCAGCGTTTCGTGCCGACAGGAAGCCAAAAATGCATCAACATCAGGCGAATGATGATGCACCCTTTCCAGCAGATGTACATTGGGAGGCTGGGTGACGCGTGTGATCTTGCGCACTTCTGCATCACTGTCTTCGATCGGTGGATACAGATAACGACGCGCCAATTTGGAGCAGCGAAAGCGAGAAATTTCCTCTCGGTATGAAATGCCCGGGCGGCAATTGATGGGGTAATATTGGAGGAATAGCGTGCTTTTTGAATTCAATCAAATTAAATTGTGACCATAAATTCGCCGGATTCGCCGGTCCAACGCTTATGCATCGGAGGGAAAACGGCGACACTCGTTTTGTTGTGCTGATTTATACGTAACATAATAATCGCGTTATGCGTTCTGCATGATCATCTCCGGCGATGAGTGGAAATATCCGGCGAGCGGTGATCCCACAGTCCCATCAAAAGGGAAATTTGCGGATGGTTGCATACCATCTGATCGGAATACCTCCCCGCCGATACAGTCTCACTTTCCGATTAATCGTTGAAACTGGTTCCAGTCGATCAGTTCGTCATCTCTAATCGCATCGCCGCATCGAATTGCAGCGTCTACACATTTCTCGAGCGCATTATTCCTCCTTGTTTCCGCTCTTTCATAACAAAACCAAAGACAACTGTGACAGCGGCTGTGGCGGCGGTTCAGCAATCCGAACGAGAGCGAGAAAATGCATCTCCAAAGTCGTATAATTACCAATAATACATCAAATTTCTCCTTCATTTCCACGCTGACGTTTCCCTCTCGGTTCGCTTTTCCTGTCCGCTCCAATCAGTTTCATGTATTATTTACATTTTCCTCTCGGCACATTACCCTCGAGTGCCACTCTCGGCGCGATGACGCGTTCGGACACGATGCGATCGACGGAATGCGACGGTCGTCTTCGAGTCCGGCGCGAAGATCATGATCCGTTTGCTCCCATTAGATACCGCATCTCTCGCGTTGTGGAGATCAAGCAAATGGAGCGGGCCGGTTACGAGAAAGAAGGCAGCAAGGAGCAGGGTAGTAGATAAAATCAGCTGCTTCTATATATGGTGTCACTGATTGTGATGCGGTTTAGTGTGTTGTAATTCTTTTTTTTTGCTCCTTCTCCGACTATCGTTATGTTTTTGTGCATATGTTGCACAGCATTCGGTGGTAGACGCGGGACAGCCCTTGCACATTAGAGCACTTGCATTAGTAATGGCTGTTGGTGCTCGGGAGTGTGCAGCTATCGAAGTAAGGCCACCGTTACGCTGAGGCTTCCAATGAGCTGTGGTTTCCCCAGCTGATTTGGGCAACCGGTGGCCAATGCGGATCGTTTCCGGTGTGCGACGTTGCATTTCAATGTGATGCCTAATTTGGGGGTTGGTTGGCTGTTAAAGTTTTTCCAATGAGTGGATTCTAGGAATGCCGAGAATGTGTGAATGGTATCGGAAAGGTGCCTTTGTACTGTATCGGGGTCACCCAACTGCAACGTTGTTGTAGGTTGTATCACAGTTAGACATCAGAGCCAATAACAGAAAAGTGAAATGAATGCGAAATTTACAAATGGACGTTAGTTGAAAAATTCATATGTGAATTATTTGTTTTAGAACTTTCAGTTAAATTCGATTTTCGAAATTCGATGACGTTACTAGATACATTGGTGTTTACATTTCTAACACTTGTAATATGAATAGTGTAGAATAGAATTTTAAATTTCCCAAATAAAACATGAACAAAAAAATAAGTGAGAACAGTATAAATCAGGGATGGCCAATCGGTAGTCTGCGGTCTACCGGTCGCCCGTGTCTGTATTTCTAGGCGCCCGCCAGCTGGTCTAGGATAGTGTCACCTCCAAATGCAATGGAATGAATATCCCTCCACCTTTTGTCGTGATCATATTTTATAGATATTTCTTCATTAAAGTTTCGGTTTTAAATATTTATTTTTCAGATTGTTGGTTCTTTAATGTTAACACATCCAGTTGTTCGACCACTTGTAAATAAACTAAGGAATTGTCACAAGGAATAACTTAAATAATTTGTTAAATGACCAATTGAAAATGTTGGAAACATCCGGCATAAGGTTTCGAAAACCAATAAAAACTAAATTTTCGTAAAAAACTTCGCTTTTGAAGAATGCGTATGCGAGATTCATTGAAGTATCGTTATTTTAATTTTAAAAGTAAATTTCAAGTAATGTGAATTAATTAAGCAGATTATTTTTCTCAAGAAACATAGTCATGAATAGAACAACAGTGATGAATGAGAAATTATAAATTTTCTAAAATTAAATATTGGGCCCTATTATGTAATTAGAGTTGAAAAAAAAATTTACTTGTTAGCTTTATTTTATTGTTATAGATACAGTCGGATGAAAGCTGTCGGCATAATTTTTCGAGCTGTTTGGATTTTTTGTTGCGTTCCTGATGCTTTGCTTTAAGAAACAATTCAGAGACGTTTCAAGAAAAAAAAATTTTAGAGAAAGAACTCTATTCGATAAGATTCTATCGCTTTACAAAATGATAGTTATAGTTATAGGGATCGAATTGATCGTTCGATTCAATTTCGTCAAAATTTTCACTGTCGCCCAAGTGAGGTGTAAGTATAAATCGTATCAATTTGTTTTGTAATGACCAAACATACGAAACTGCTTACAAACTGCTGCTTGTCGAGTCGTTTTTGATGAGATTAATCGTTAGAATGCGGAACATATTTTGTGAGAAAGTGCCAAAAATGTGGATGAGTTTGAGTATATTCAAAATAGCTTTAGCAAAAAGGGGCGCTTGAAACCATTTCTTAAATCCATCGAAAAATGGATGAGCCTTCAGCGACAGTATCTAGATTTTTTCAATTTGTATACCCAATATATTCGCGAAAGACGAAATCGTTTGTTGATGATGATGATGGTGATGGTCCCACCTCATACCCCTACAATGGTTTGAGGAAGACGATTTATCATTAAGATGATTTTTAAAGTTTAACAAGTTTAACAAGTTTAACAGTTTAACATAAAACGGACTGGTTCTGTTGCAGACATAAATTGCTATCATAAGAACATTGAACAAAAGACGGACATCGAAAAATAAAGATATAATCCCAAGGCATGTCAAACAAATTTCCAACCCGGGAAGATCCTTGACTGATCGGGAATCGAACCCGTTATCCTCAAGTTTCCACTAGATACTTACACTGAGATCTGTCGTGGTACAGAAAAAACTCGATATAACCATCTTCTAATACGATAGTTTACGAGTATTCTGTCTGGGCTACCCCTGGTTCGAATCCGGTTTCCACTGAGGACCCTAGAACATTTCATTGTATAACTATTTTCGCCAATGTTCAAAATCAAGTTATCTATGTCTACCGAAACGCGCGCGTGGCTCAAGCTTTTGTAGACTACTCATTTATATTTTTTTCAAATCTAATTCACAACAACAATAATGCAACAAAAATCCATCATCATCAATACGAACATGATAGTTTATGCAAACATAGAAACATTGAAACATTTTTACAAGTTCACAACACAGTTTTCACATGTGAGAGACACAATTCTTTGGACTCCATTGTTGCCGCTCGTTTGATATTTCTGGGCATCGAATTGAAGAATTTTAATCCTTTATACAGTAGTGATTTTTGGGACCTACTAAAAAAAGTTAGGTGTTCTTGCATTAATCGCGTTTCTTGTATTATTGGTATTAGGCGATTCCTATAGGAGCGCTATCCTTCGCACTCGAACGGTCAAAATCATTGTTCGCTGAAAAACAAATCTACAAAAAGATTTCTACGATCAAAAATATCAAAAAGATCGAAAAGATAGACTTTTGCGATTTTTTGGAGTACAATGAACCGATCCAAAACATCGGAAATCGGAGAGGAAAAGATCGATCTCCTGAATATCGATGCAAGATCACCCAATTCTAGTTCAAACTTTGTTTTATTGTCTAGTACTAAATTCATTTTCTAATGACTTTTTGATACAGTCAACATTGGTAGACCGCAGCCTAATATTTGAACAAGTAGTCGCCCGTTGTGCCCAAAAGTTTGGCCACCACTGGTATAAATTGTACTCTCAGGCAAAAATACATATATCACGATTTTGCTCTTCACAATTCAGATAACAATGACGACGTTGGATAGTTAACGGCAAGTTAAGCTGTATGTGGAGGCGATCTGGCGTAGTGGTAACATCCATGCCTCTCACGCTAAAGATTACGAGTTCAATTCTCACTCCCGACATTCTTCCAAAAATGGAAGTAAAAGTGACGAACCAGCCAAATGAGTTGAAAGTCACTATAATACAGATAAAAAAAAAAAAAAAGTTAAGCTGTCAATTGAAATACTTTTAGAATGTCCAACATTTTCTGTATCTCTGTGCGCTGGTTTTGCCACCAGTCAGTAAAAAGACAACGCGGTATAATTTTTATCCAGCATACTAATCATACTGCCCCCTGGCCCGACTGGCTCAGTACTTTTTATTTCATCTTATGTTTACAACTACAATTTCTTATTTACTAACTAAATTTTGGGTCTCGCTAGAATCGTACGCACGCGTTTCCGTGGTGCTGACTCTGCGCGAACCCCTGTTGTATAATCAAACCGCTATGTTGAACTTGCCCCTCGGAAATTTGGCGAATAAACAAAAACTAAAGTGGGGCTGGTTCGACATAAGCGGAACTAATAAGGGCGCTTCATCTGAGTAAAATCATATCTTCAACACTAGCAAAAACACTATTTCCCAACGAATAATCTACAATCGAATCTGTTGCTTGATGGTGGCGGCGGGGTCAGTAAAATCCCATTACATTCGGCTTAAAACGTGTTACACTCTCATGTCACTTTTGACATGAAAACAATGCACGAGTTCATGATCATTCGGAAGAAGTCACTAATAAGCACAAAAGAAAACATAAAAATCAATATACGTAAGGGTGCCAATGAATGTATGGGAAAAATCGACCCTAAAATTTCAAAAAGTTACCCTATTCAAAATGTTCACCACCTCGAAAAACATCCTATGCCAAATTTCAGCTCAATCGGACTTAAGGGAGAGTGGCGCAAAGCGGTCAAAGTTTAAGTTTTTTGAAAATTGAAAAATCACCCAAGGGGGAGTAAAGGAAATCGGGGTTTTCGAAAAAAAAAAAATTGATGCCAAATGTCTTAAAATGGGAAGTTATCCCAAAAAATTTTTTTTCAAAAATCAATTTGTCAGACGGAAAAACGACCAAGTGCAAAAAAAAACATTTTTTGACAAAAAAATGTTTTCGAGATAACTGTAAATCTCGACGAGTAATGCAATTTTAAGACATTTGGCATCCAAAAATGTTTTTCGAAACCTCGATTGTCGATGATTTTTCGTTTTTCAAAAAAAAAAAAACTCAAATTTTAACGTTTGTGACACCAGTAAATGAAGTTCGAATGAGCTAATATTTTGCATAGGGTATATTATTGTGCAAATCAACATTTCGTAGCATGTTCCGAGTGAAAAATCGAAATAACTATTTCTATTGGCACCCTAAACCATACTTTTCGTTTCGCATGCCGAAAAAAAAAACTAAGTCCCAGAGTGCCGATTTTTGACAAAAAAAAGAGCTTGAGCTTGAGCTTGGGTAGACTGTACAATTCGTAGTTGCTCTCCGTGATTGACCTGAACCAACCAAACTGCACAAAGAACACACAGAATGACGCTTGGGACTAGCAAATCATTCTCGTTGTGCAGTTCTCGGTGATTCGAGCTTTAAATGGTCAATAACGACGCCGGCCACGTCCTTACAGTCACCAAAGGAAGGGAAGGAATGTTAGTATGATATTCGCCGCCCGAAGGCCAGAAGGGTCGCCTCT
The DNA here is from genome assembly GCF_029784135.1 of Toxorhynchites rutilus septentrionalis. Taxonomy (NCBI): domain Eukaryota; kingdom Metazoa; phylum Arthropoda; class Insecta; order Diptera; family Culicidae; genus Toxorhynchites; species Toxorhynchites rutilus. The sequence goes on along the minus strand of NC_073746.1, from coordinate 26,795,820 downwards.
ATAGCGTGGTTCCCTAGCGTTTATCATGGAAGGGATAGTTGTTAGTGGGAATGGTTGAGAAAAATCAGGATTCACTGCGGTAAGTGATGTGATTCTGTAAACGCTAACTCTAAACTGCTCGACGAAACAAAATCTCAAAAATCGAAGGTATTTAAGGTAATACACTGCCGGACGTACGACTCTATACTTTCTAGAATATTGTAACGATGAATATGATACGATTATATATGATTTCGACACCCGACAACGAAGGTTATCTATGAGAAACCTGAGAAGGTCACCAAGAAACCCCTCTACAGTAAGAAGGATCTACAATACATATCTCTATTATTTATCGCAAGTAATTTGTATCTAAATTCCAATTGCTATGACGGATTGCAGAAAGCTGAAAGGGTAACCGGAAAAAATCTTTATATTCTATTATTTATCGTACGTACTATTCGTCGAAATTACTCTCCGCGTTATCTTTTGGAATGATGAAAGAATGAAAGAATTCTAAAGCCAAAGAATAAAAGAATTGAAAGAAAAATTGAATAATCAATGAATTAAAGAATTGAAGAATTAAAGAATGAATACAAATATAAAATGGAGCTTGAGCTTGGGTAGACTGTACTCTTCGTAGCTGCTCTCCGTGATTGACCTGAACCAGTGAAATTGCACAAAGAACACACTGAATGATGTTTGGGAGTAGTAAATCATTCTCATTGTGCAAGTTTCGGTGATTCGAGCTTTAAAAAGTCAATAACGACGCTAGCCACGTCCTTACAGTCACCAGGGGAAGCGAAGGATTGTTAGTACGATAATCGCCGCCCGAAGGCCAGAAGGATCGCCTCTATAGCTTGGTTCCCTAGCGATTATCATGGGAGGGATAGTTCTTAGTGGGCAGAGGTATGAATCAGGATTCACTGATGTAAGTGATAATAGAGACGTTCTAGAAACAATCGTCAATATGTTCCGTCATTCATTGCGCGTGTACTTTATTGCGCGACGGTGAAGAATTATCTTTGAGAAACCTGAGAAGGTAACCAAGAGAACTCCTCTAGAAACAATCGTCCCGGCGGAATACTCCGTTACTCCGGGCGTATCCTGTATCAAGTTTCAATTGCGACGGCGGAGATTTAACAGTGAGAAACCTGATAAGGTAACCAATTGAACCCTTTTAGAGTCGGTCGACCCGGCGATAGGTTCTGTTATTGATTGATAAATACAATATTTAAACAATGAAATAATCAAATAATTAAAGAATTGGAGAAAACTACCAGAGCTGTAAATAACTAGTGACAGATATCTCACACTCATAATTCTATCTGTAAACACAATCCAGATATTCGAATTATTGAACTTGGAGGCAAAAATTTAAAATAATTAGTGACGTAGAGCGCAACAAACGTAACCACACATCACGGTCATGCAAGATCTAAAAGGAGCCCTACACGTCACCATACAACATGCAGTGAATGACGGAACGTCGGAATGGAAAGAAGCACACACACAAACTAAAATGAATGAGAGTACAAAACAGTATTAATAGACTTCACTCTTTAACGCATGCATGCGCTCAGTACAAAGGCAAACGGAAATACAAACACATATACATATGGCACTTATCTTTCAAAATACGTTCTGTCTCTGTTTACTTGACAGCGTTGTAAGACATCACCAATGCATGTGATATGCTGTCTCTTCCTCCGGGATAGCAACACACAAACAAATTAGCATACGTAAAACCACTACCACTACTTGTAGGTAATCGCTAGGAGAGAACCACTGCACCACACTGGACTTAAGAGAGTTGCGTTTCTCTCATTTCACTTTTCTACTACATATACACACACATGAATCGAGGAAGATAGAGCGGGCGAGAGAGAGTCCCAGTGTACACGTTCGTACATGCTTATGAAACTCGAATAACCGAGCACACAATTCGAAAATAATTATCACCGTGTGCTAGAATCTAATCCATCATATTCAAAGCACACTAATTTAACCGGAATCCTTGATCTCCTAAGCCGTACATTTAGTACCATTAGGAGCATCATCCACCCTCATCCTCAAAAGTTCACCAGCAACCACCATAACCGAAACAAACGATCTAGCACAAAAATAATTCCTAAATTAATATGAAACCGTTTATAACCGACACAATTGCAAAACGTCGCCGAAATGATTTCGGAATGTTTTAGAAACATCACTTTTTCACTACACGGACGCTTTGTAGCCATAGTCATGGAAAAGAACACGAAATAAAATTGAGCAGGGTAAGAACGAAAAAACATGCGTCTACACTCGACGACTGCTCGCGCGAGACCGTTCCGATTTTTGACAAAAAAAAAAAAAAAAAGATGGCACTAAATCTCGACGTTTCATGCAATTTTAAGACATTTGGCATCAAATTTTTTTTTCGAAAACCCCGATTTCCGTTACTCTCCCCTTGGGTGATTTTTCGATTTTCAATAAACTCAAACTTTGACCGCTTTGCATCACTCTCCCTTAAGTCCGATTGGGCTGATATTTTACATAGGGTGTTTTTTCGAGGTGATGAACATCTTTTATGGGGTAACTTTTTGAAACTCGAGTTGACCATTTTCATTGGTACCCTAATATACGTTTTATTATTTTAGAGATTGATTTAGAATGTATCGAACATATTCCAAATAGCTCTTTAGAGAAAGTTTTGGAAGCCTTGAAAATAAAAATTCCACGTGTCAAATTTGGTTTCGTTTGCTTGATTAGTTCTCGAGCTATGCAGCCCTCCCTTAGAGAGGGGAGAGGTGTGTCGAACCACCAGAGGACCATTTATTGACCCCTGAAACCTACACACCCCAAATCTGGTTCCATTTGCTTGAATTGTTCTGAAGTTTTCGAGAGGGGGAGGAGGGTCGAACCACCATGAAAACATTTTCTGCCGCCTGATACTTGCATATACCAAATCTGGTTCAATCTACTTGATTTTTTTATACTTTATTTGAGAGGCTCCAGCCTCCTGGGATGGTTCCCCTAGAATTCTCGAGTTATGCAGAAATTTGCGTTTCATTGCATTGCATTCCAAGTCCATAAGAATCAGACAGAATTCTATTTTTATACAGTGTCGGACAAAACATTGGGTCCACAGCTCAAGCAAAAAAAAAGTGACAAAACTTCGAGGAAAAATAATCAATTCCAGTACTTCAATCCATATATAATAATTTATTTGCATTGTTCGAAGAATTTTATAACATCTGTAGTTAAAACAATATTCATTCATTAAAAATTGCGTTTTAAACCTACTTAACAACTAAAATGACGCGACAAAACCAAAACAAATTCATGGTAAAAAAAAATAAAAACTAGGAAATTTATACCGTGAAACGCTTCTACGGTTGGTCGTGTATCCTATGTTACGTATCACTTCACGCACCCGATTCGGCATGGATTCCACCAGCTTCTGGCGCGTGGTGACCGGGATGGCGTACCGTTCTGAATCATATTTCGAACGCTTAAGGCATTTCATGCAGAAAACAGATCCAAACTTTATGCACAAGTACTATTTGGTGGATATTGTTACTAAATTAGTTCAATAAGCTTTTAAGCTTTCTACTTTGGCGCCTGGCGCCTATTTGATTAAAAACATCAACAATTATTGAATAAAAATGTTTTTAAATTGAAGCGGATAAGAATCAAACTTCGGACACTATGGATGAAAAAAATCAAATTTTGGACAGAGTGAATTCAAATTTCGGACACTCTGTTTGCATAACTGTTACTTGTGGTTTTAGGCTCAACTTGTATTTCTGTACAATTACTAATGCAATAAAATGATCAAACATGAGAAAAATGAAGTGTTCGGGAATTTTGGTTATTGTTTAAGGTATATTTGAAGAAGTTTTTTTTCCATTTTTTGAGTGGTATCGGTACCTTGATGGTGGTATCGGTTCAGAAGCAGGTATCGGTTCGGTCGCAGAACGAATTCCTAAGAATGTTTTGAAACCAAAAGCGTTTCATAGGGGTTTTTGAAAATTGGAAAAAAAAATCCAAAATGGCTAAATTGGTCGATTAATTCCTGGGATATCGATACCATCAGCTGAAAAACATGGTTTCGAGAAAAACGCGATCAAAAATTCGTGCAACAATACTATATCCCTTAAGGTGATCTCATACTTTTGACTGTAACATTCCAACGAAATCGAATATCGAAAAATCGTTTTGAGCTTGAGCTTGAGCTTGGGTAGACTGTACAATTCGTAGTTGCTCTCCGTGATTGACCTGAACCAACCAAATAGCACAAAGAACACACAGAATGACGCTTGGGACTAGCAAATCATTCTCATTGTGCAATTCTCGTTGATTCGAGCTTTAAATGGTCAACAACGACGCCGGCCACGTCCTTACAGTCACCAGGAGATGGAAAGGAATGTTAGTATGATATTCGCCGCCCGAAGGCCAGAAGGGTCGCCTCTATAGCGTGGTTCCCTAGCGTTTATCATGGAAGGGATAGTTGTTAGTGGGAATGGTTAAGAAAAATCTGGATTCACCGCGGTAAGTGATGTGATTATGTAAATTCGAACAATTGACCTCCGACAAAACAAAAATCCGAAAATCTCATGTGTTACAACACGCGGCAGAGATTATCTTTAGGTATCCTGAGAAGGAAAACCTGTAAAATTAATATATTTTATATAATATATTATATTAATATATTCTAGTATTCATCGTATGTACTTTTCATCGCGTTGGCGGAGATTCAATAGTGGGAAACCTGAGAAGGTAACCGAGAAAACTCCTCCAAGGCCAACCGATCCGACGATATGTTCCGTTATTCATCACACCTACTCTGAGCCTGATCACGACCATCACCTCACGGTGAAAACGAGATGAAGTGTATATAACCTTGCATACAAATCATCTCGCCCTCACCGCGAAGCGACGCTCGTAATGAGGCACTTTCCAATAAAAACGATAATATTCATATTAATCACTTACAAAAACATATACACACACGCACTACCAACATTCTATAAAAACGTCTATCTAAAAACATATCAATCGCGCACCTCCCTCTCTAACTCACTAAAATCACCTAGCACAAGATTAACGGAGCGATCAAAACACACGTCTATACGTGACGTGTGTTTTGCCCGAGTCGCACCCTCCTGGTGTAATCACTCGTAAGAACAGATGGAATGAAAAACAAAAACTACCTCGAGAGAGTATATGTGCATTTACGTCATCTGCAGCGAAAAATCTTATATTAGTACATATATACAAACGCGTATTAAAGGAAAGATGACGTTCTTTATTCACACCTCGCTCTGGGGGATCACCATAAACGTTGAATTTTTTCGCACCAACACTATCCTACTACGAACTCGAAAAATTTAAGGCCGTTTTATATTATCCAGCACGTAGCGTAAACGGCACGTACCGACACCGGCAGACAAATACATGATGTACTCATATCATCAGGCATAGCAACTTCTCTGTACGGACCAGCAGCGCAGACGGAGCGGAGAAATGCTACTGATGATTAAATCGATGTCGTACCGAAGAGCGACGAACGCACTCATACCACGAACTTCGACGTTTGATTTGTATGTATGGTGCTACTCGCCCGTGTAGTTCGTGCCCGGCACCGGCAAAATATTCTTTTCGATAATTCCTTCATGCATTTGTCTGAAACGTGCTGTGTATGTCCGGAGCCGTTCCGCTGTATATACGCATACACATTTGAAACACACGCAATAATATCTGTCTTGCATGAAACGTGCCGTGCCGGTTACGCTACGTGCCTGATAATATAATATTACCTTTATACTTTCGCGAGAGCTGTTTCCTCTCCACACCACTATAGATATAGCCTATAGATAAAATGAACATGTCCGTTCATTTTACACCTTTTGCACATTGGTAGGTACCATGATAGCAAATCTCTCTCTCTCTCACCACTTTTCAGAATTGTCACTTTTTATTGATATAATTGCAATATGACAAATCAAGTCTCCCGATTCCTGCTCAGAGAATTACTCTGTTCTACACATACAGCCGCGCATCGATGGACGAAAAAAAAATAAACGCTTCTGAACATACGGCACATCGAAACAAAAACCATAAACTAGTTTGAAAGTTAATTCCAAATTCACATAGCGTAACGAAATATAAATAATGACTAGATTGGAATATCAAAAAATCGTTTTACGACAAAATTTCTGAGGGCAGAAGCTTTCCAAAAATGCAAAAAAAGGAAAATTCGATTTTTTCGACCTTCCTGACCGGGGCCCTTAACCGCAGTAAAGCCTGTTTTGATTTTCATCTGTTTCGTCCCTCAAAAAATATATTTTATTACTATTAATTAACATGATGTTTATTAACATTACTTACAATATTACTAGTATACATTGGGTTGGGGAAAAAGAAATGTCGTATATTGTCAATATATGGCAACACTTAAACTTAGGGGAAGTGGGGGCAAAGTGGTCAACCGCACATATCAAGCTAAATGGGATAGATTTATGCGTTTTTTCGTCCAAATTTGTTCTAATTATATTTGTTACAGTAGGTACAGTTAGAGTCTCTATTTAAATTTTCTCTTGCATACAAAAACGTAGTAAGAAACACATTACGTTCCGCATAATGAGGCTTGGTTTAGTTTGAGTGGCATATTTATCCAGGGTCAAAGCCACAAAAGGATCTTCTTCAAGAGCAGAGTGTGATGAGGTATATCAGTTTTAGTAAACAGAACATTGTAAGTTGTTATTCACCTATGACCACTTTGCCCCCAAACATGAAAATAATTTCTATGCTAATTAATCGCTGAGATTAAACAAAATATCTGTTCACCTCACCTAGAATATGTGAACAGTCGTCCAAACTGATGATTTTGCGCACAGAACTACGGCCGAATGGCTATCCAGAGATAGAAATTTCTGTTTTTATTTGTATTTTGACATGCGAGAGCTCACTGAAGTACAGGATGACTCAAAAGTCATGAAATTCTTCAAACATAAGGTGGATATCAATACAGCATCTATAGTCAATATTTATACTACCAAACAAGCAGGTGACCACTTTGCCCCCCATGACCAATTTGCCCCCACTACCCCTATCTTGTGTTGTACTTCTCGCATCGGATTATACTATACGGCTAATGAAAGACGACAATCTGTGCTACAAGTGTCGTTTTGACAGTGTTGTGATTGTCCTTCTCAGTCTCAAGTTATAGCGCGTCAAAGATGGAGTCCTCCAAGCAAGAAATTCGCCATATTTTACGTTTTTACTTCCTGCGAGGTAAAACTGCAACGAAGGTGGCCGAAAAAAAACGTGTAGTTTATGGACCCGATACTGTAACGAAGATGGTGACTGGTGATGAAAAGTGGATCACGTACGACAACCTAGAGCGAAAAATGTCGTGGTCGAAGCGCGGTGAGCCGGTCCAAACCATCGCCAAGCCCGGATTGACGGCCAGGAAGGTTTTGCTGTGTGTTTGGTGGGATTGTTTTCCACCAAGACAACGCTCGGCCTCACACATCTTTGATGACCCGCCAGAAGCTATGGGAGCTCGGATGGGATGTCCTATTGCACCCACCGTATAGTCCGGCCTGGCTACAAGTGGTTATCATCTCTTCCGGTCCATGCAAAACGCTCTTGGTGATACTAAGTTGGACTCAAAAGAGGCTTGCGAAAATTGGCTGTCCCAGTTTTTTTGCAAATAAGAAGGTGGGATTTTATAAGGGGGGGATATTCAAGTTGCCTTCTAAATGGCAGCAAGTTTGCGAACAAAACGGCGCATATTTGACTTAAATTGTATAATTTTAAGTATGTTAAATAAAGCGTCAAATTTCGATCAGAAATACGACATTTCTTTTTCCCCGACCCTATATTTATATATCTCAAATGCGCTCTCATCCATCCGCTTCCATCCGCCCACATCCGTGTTGCATGTTGACCAACACTGATTCTGAGGATTACCTGAGGATTTTGGACTTTGGGTTGCAGCAGTACGGATAGATGATCCTGCTCGAATGGCATAGAAAGCATCTTCAACTTTGTCCTTGTTGTACAGGGTGGGCCATTTAAAGTTGAAGCATCTGGCAACCCCATAACTTTTGACAGAGATGTCAGATTAACAAATGTCATACCGCGTTGGAAGCGTCATTTCAGTACAATTTTAACCATGGAACAATACACACCTAAACAACGCGCTGAAATTGTTCAGCTGTACATTCAAAATAACTTCTCAATTGTGTTATCTAAACGTGCGTGGAAAAATAAAAATAAAGTTAAAACATTGCCTGGAGACAACACTATACGTCGATTATATGCCAAATTTATATCGTCTGGTAGTGTTGGTAATGCCAGTCATCTGTCCAGACAACGACCAAGACGTTTCGACGAGAATATTGATGCCGTTCGAGCCAGTGTTGCAGAGACTCCATCGACATCAGGTCGCCATCGTTCGCAAGAGTTAGGCATCGCTCGAACCACTCTCCGACGCATAATTCGTGTTGATTTGAAAATGTTTCCGTATAAACGGCGCTACATGCCATACAGCGGCTGCCACGACCAAATTATTGCGCGAAATGTTCCCCGGAAGATTAATATCGAAAAACGGCGATTATGACTGGCCACCGAGATCACCTGATTTTTTGATCATTTACGAGAAATAATAATCAAAAAGTAGTTAGAACAAATCTCCTTGGACCAAAATAAATGAATTTCAAAAAAAAATTTTAAAATTCCACTTCTTTACTTTGCTATTGCAAAAACAAACTTTAAATGGCCCACCCTGTAGTTACGCTTCGCATCCCTAATAAACCTTAAAACACACAATGTTTCGCCAATTTTAATTGTCCGAAATATGAATCGCAGGAAAAAAATTCGAATCAAACTTCGGACATTTTATTTTATAATTTTTGAAGCAAAATTACAATATACTTCATTATATTTTATAATCAACTGTGAAACACTTACCAAGCAATAACAGTTAACTGATAACGACTATGAACAGGGATGAAACACGATAGAAATTGAACTATTAATAAACGGGTATATTCTACCTGCTCACACTAAGCGAACGTCAAAAACAAACAATAGTGAGTAGTACTGTTAGATTTTTGCCTACTATGTTGTAATTTAGAAGAAGTAAATCTAATATAAAATGAGGGGCTTAGAATGCAAGGGGTGTAAGTGACTTGATCGATTTCGCTTTATCGACTTTCTCTTTTGATCATAACTTAACTGCAAACACATTCCCAGCTTATTTGACAATGTGGACGATAGGTCAGAACCTCAATTATCGGTTTCTATAGCAAAATCAAATTGGAACGTTTTTGTGCGCTGAGTTATTCACGAAAGAAAAAGTTGATGGAGAGAAATCGATCAAATCACTTACACCCCTTGCATTCTAAGCCCCTCAAATGATAGTGAAACCAAGGGGATAATCTATAGATTATTATATAGGGCATTAACATTTCAAGATATTATTACAAAGTGTCCGAGATATGATGCTGTCCGAAATATGATTTAGAACGGTACCAAGTACCAACTAGTTTGGATCCTAACCCCCAAAGTTGCTGCTTATTCTTCGACTTCTCCATGTACACCGACCTTCTCACGATCTCTCACAGGTTCTCTATAGGGTTCAGATCCGGTGACTGCGCTGGCCACTTCATGACGTCGACTTAACCACTTTTTGACGGACTTGGCGTTGTGCTTCGGATCGTTAACTAAACTGTGAACTGTCATGTCATAGGCATAACTAAACATAAACTGTCATCTCAATGGAGTATCTCCCATTCGACGTGTGTAAGCATGGCTAATTCATGATCTTATCCACCCAGTACAGGGGACCAACCCCGTACCAGGAAAAGCACCCCCATACCATAATGTTCCCTCCTCCATGCTTGAATGTCTTCGTGGTATACTGTGGCACGTAAGCGCACCCTATCGGACGATGGACAATGGAAGTTTTTCCTTCACCTCATCTGATCACAGTATATTTCGCCACTGCTTTTTCTTCTCCGGATAGATCCAATAGAAGCGGTCTTTCGCAAACTTCAGCCTCGTCTTCACTTTTACCACCTAGCCCTTGCTCCACCAGTCCGAATCTTTTTCGAGGGCTTTAAGGGATCTTTCTTGGAGGCTCGCTCTATGCCAGAGTCATCCTTTGTGGTCCTTTTCCTTGGGCGTCCAGTGGTTTCGGATTTTTTGCGGTCGTAGCGGGCATCAAACACGAATTTTTTGGATCGTCCCAAATACTCTGCTATTTCGCGTTCACTGCTGCCTGCCTTGGACGTTTGCGGATGACCATCCGCTGTGTTTCCGTACAATTGTGCGCGCGATTCAATTTTCGTTGACTGCAACTAGAATTCAAGAACTAAATCCTTACACACTTATTGTTTACATGATAAATCCTTACCAGGATCCAAACAACACAAAACACCACCGGAAAACAATCAATTTTCTTCAGAAATCGGTCGAAACAACACTCGAAATAGCTGAAACAAGGAACTATATTTTGTCGCGTAAAAATAAAACAAAGAATATATTTACCACCCATTATATCATTATTTGTTCATCTATCTTTCAACAATAAAAAAAAATTGAACGGAGAAAAAACATTTATAACTAGAATAGTTAAGAGCCATCGCGTACACGATTCCAGACCTTCTGGTTATCTGAAACAAAAAAAAACGAACATATTGTGAATCAGTAAAGATGCCGCTGTCGCATGAACCTTGGATAAGTTAAAACCTTTTTTGACAAAATGGCGGCAGTTTGAAAAACGAATTGCGTTTAACGTTTTTTCTTAAGTTTCCCGTTTTTTTTAAATAGTAAAATTTAAAAAAAATATGTTTTAGATGTTCATGCGATAAGGAGATGCATGCAGATTGTATTAATATAAATTCGACATGATTGAAAAAAACTAGTTTCGAGAAAAACGCGTTTGAAGTTCATTGTTATGGCCGTACTAGATGAGATACCGCATCACTAAAATGGCTCTAGCTCGGTAAATAATAGGTTTTTCGATACGTCCTTTTCAGGGTATATTCTTGAATGCTTAAACTACAGAAATATAAAGGAAAAAATTTTATTTTTTTTTTATTTCTAGACTTAAATACTGCCTTAATTCATTCGCGTTTCTAGTGTTATATCTATGAAAATCTTTTCCTCTTTCAACTCGATCACTCAAATATCGAGGTAGCAAACTGTTAACTACTTTAAAAATGAACACCATAGTTAAATAAACGATTCTTTACTTCACGGATAACCACTGCAGAGAAGAATAAAGAATTTATTAATAATTAGAATCAACCGCATATTTTCTGGAAGCGCTGTAACCTCGATATTTGCGTGTCATGGGCTAAAAATAGAATGGAAGTACAAAAGTCTAAATTAGGAGAGATGATCGATTTGCACGTTAGTATTTTGCTGTAAATGGTCAAATCGTTTTTCAATCGACATAAGATTCCATACTTGTTGGCAATTTTCTTGACGACATTGTCAATGTGAGTGTTGAACTTGAGTTTGTCATCAGTAATCACGCCAAGATATTTAATTTCCCGAACGCGATCAACAGTTTCATCATCAATTACAATAGAGACGTTTTCATTGGAACGATTTCGCGAGATTACCATATATTAAGTTTTACTTATGTTCTATTTTAACTGCTTATACTTCAACCATCTACTTAAAGGATTTAAATCTCCATTCAAGTATAGCACGGCCTGATTTGAATCATTAGCTGCAATGAATAACACAGTATCATCTGCAAAAAGATTGATGTCACAAAATCGTAAAACATGTCATTGATGAACATAACTAATAGAATGGGCCCTAATACACTTCCCTGAGGTACTCCAAGATTATTCTTTACGGGACTAGAATCGTTGAAAATAGTCGGTTGAGTTCTTTCATACAAATAGCTTTTTTTTTCTATATGCAGTACTCGTAATTCCAAAGCGCTCAACAACAAGGGCCTAGAAATTGTCTCGAAAGCGCGTTTGAGATCCAAGAAAACAGCGATGATGGTATCTTTACATTTTAAATTCTCTTTTCATTTTGCAAACACCAAGTTTAATGCGGTTTCACAGGAATGACCTTCCCGATATCCCGATTGTTCTGGTATTAGTAAAGCGTTACGATTTAAATATTCCAACAGCTGGTCTTTAACAACTAGTTCCAATATTTTCTCTAATGTGTGCAACATGTTGATGGGACGAAACCCTTCGGCTTAAATCGTTCCAGCAACCTTTTTAGTAGGAGCTATTCTTTCCACGCTAGAGGCACATGTCCAGTTAGTAACGATTTATAATGAGGTCCAGTAAGGTCCAGTAATCAGTAATCAATAACATGAAAGCAACCTTGAATAACTCTAGCATTAACATTATCTACTCCAGCCGTTTTCCTAAAGAAAAGCAAATAGTCCTAGGTTCGCTTAATGAAATTGGGTGAAAACTTTCAAATCTACAATTACCATTAACCGGCTGTTTCATTTCATCAGGTTCATCGACCAATTCAATAGATTGATTGATCAGTAAAACACTATCGACAAAATCATCGTTAAACTGTTCAGATTGTTCAAGAGTGCCATTGAAGGTTATGGACCGCGGTTTGCTGTTACTAGGTCTCAATAAAGTTTTCAAAATTTTCCATAACACTTTGCTGTTGCTTTGATGCTAATCAATTTTCCTCTGAATATAGTCACAACGAGTTTTCTTAATCGATTGTGAATAACTATTGCGTGCGTTTCGTGTACATATTCCAATGATTTCCATTATTAGTTCTATATGTATTATTAGTTGTTGAGTCTGATAGGTAGGATACAGGTGGAGTCGGTTTCGGGATGTCGGTGATAAGCACTGAAGTGGCGGAAATATGAGGACGAAAAATAAGCGAAGATAAAAATATCCTAGAGCCTATATATTTTAATAATTTCACAGAGTGTATACTAAATAATAACGTTTTCATAGTGCGACTGAAACGAATATTCGTAGATCATTCGTAGCCTAATTTGTGCACATTCGCTTAATAAGTGAACGATCGAGGCTTAAATGTCAGGATACTTCAACTACCTTCCAGATATTCTGATTCTTTAAATCTACACCCAAAACTAGCGTTGGCAGAAAACATGTCATCTTTGGCAGGAATGATGCCATTTAGTGTGTGCTGGAGAGTCAAATGCGCAAATAATGAGCTGTTTTAAAAGCTTAAAAATGGTTTGTATGTATGCGAGCAGACATCTCTTTCTGTTTTCTTTTCTCATTTCATTTGGGATTGTGCCAAAAAAAAAGTCCGTACAACGTCAATGGGGATCGAACCAAGGCCGGCTGGAATGCAAAGCTATTTTACACGACCACGCTAACCATATGACTAATTATGCTTCAGCAGTTGTCCAGCAAATACGTGATAATGTTGCACCTGATTATAAAATGAAGTTGGGAAGTGTTTTCTAAGAGAACAATATCTATCTCGGGCTGGGCCGTGTATGTGGCAAAGTATGCGGAAAGTTTATTTGTCTTTTGTTTCTCTCGCTCGTATTAAGGTGAAGGTGGAAGCTAGCCATTGTAGTAGTATAGGTAAACCCACGTGTAAAAATGGGGTAATAGTGTTTGTGAGAGAAGAGCAAAGCACACTTAAACAGATCAATTCACTTATCAGACTGTGTGGTGCTTCATTGATACGAGTCTTTGAATACATTTGAAAAAAAAACAATTCAATACTGAAGTTAGATGTTAGAAGGTGCATTTGCGTATGAAGTAAAATTCTGATTATACGCGAGCGTAACATGAGCAAATTCATAACACATGCGAAATGGGGCTCTTTTGATATTAACTAGTTCTTCCGCATAGTAACTCGATGCTGATAATTCATTAATATTTTCCTTCGTTGGTCGTATTGTTTCAACATATTCACGTTGGAGAGCCTTAACCCTTCTCTTCGTTGGCCGAGACATTTTGATTGAATGTAATGCTTTTCTGTTTATTGTTTTTGAAAGCATAGGCAGTCGTGGCAGTGTTCCGAGCTCTGCAATACAATTTTCTTACCCAATGTTAAAGTCGCTAAAACTTACATTACAGACCCATTAAACGTAAAAACAATGATTGTATTGATATCAACAAAATTTTATTCTATTGATTTTTATGACATGAAACGCTATGACTCACGAATAATATTTTATTGAGTGGTTTTGATAGCTGTTCCGATTATGTTGTCTGGCATCAGTGTCGAAAAAATAACGATGCTTTCACCAATACAAACAAAACCATTGCCGAAGATTGAAAAAAGAAAATTTAACTTTCAGAGCACTTGCTCGAGTTTTCCGACGTTTTTCTCTATACAGTGCGACAGCAGATGAAAATTTAATATCTTGTGAGTAATCGATTACAGTTTGGTTGATATTACTTGATGGGAAGTGCGCGGAAACGATAATTTTCTTCACACTGTTTCGCAAAATTATTGATTTTTGGGCGAGGAGTGAGGGAGGGAGATGAAAGAAATGAGCGCCATTGTGGCAGCGATTTGTGGCTAGCTTCCACCTTCACCTTAATCTTATATTGCTGTACCATGTATATTATACAAATGCTTACCAGTATTTGTGAGTCATGACATTTTCTGTTATGTTATGTCTCATTTAATGTCATAAATCGGGATGACAAAACATGAGCTAAAAATCATTTTTGGGCCTTATATTGAGATATTGGGATTCTTCAAGATTAAAGTTTCTAAAATAAAATAAAAAAATTGGAGTAACACGAACAGTTGATGTAGAAATTTCTCTCCCTCTCTCTCTCTCGAGAAGAATAAGAAGAAGAAGAAGAAAAATTCTCATTTTTTTATCAGACGCCAGCAACTGAAATGTAAATGTCAACTGATAAGGGGATCGAAACATATTTGTTTGATTCGATCCTTCTTGATTCGATCCAAGCCTTACATTTGAAGGCTTGATAAATGAAGGATTCAGAAAAAAATTGACCCATTAAATTATCTCTTTTAGTTTCTTTTCCCGAAATATATCCATTTTTGAATGTCTACGTTAGTTTTGTCGGGGCAGTAATAGCTCCGTAGCGGAAGAGACATTATATAATATTAGCTTGCTTTTTTGGTATCGTACTTTAACGTTCTTTTTTGGATTCATATTTGTAACCAAAATAAGATCAGTCTTGTTCTACATAAATAGTTTCAAATATTGGACAAAGCATTTTATGGATAACTCGTATAGAGCTCAAACCTCTGTATCATCATCCTTATCAGTGGCGTCGAGTGAAGCTTTTGCACCCGGGGCGGAAGAGTTGATTTGCACCCCCACCCCGCCGTCAGAAATCATAGTTATCCAATTTCTTCATATAAATTCGGTTCATTCTGCACCCCTAAAATCACGCACCAGGGGGCGACCCGCCCCCTCCGCAGCACTCAGTCGACGCCACTGATCCTTATCATTATAATCACTTTTGTTGAAAAAACAGACTAAAATCTCTACCTGCTAGACATTCCAGTTCTTAATCAGATTTTTTTTATAGCACACATATATTTATTTTTAATTTTCCATCATTTGCTTATTCCCACTTGATCAGGCATTTATTGCACTATGAATCTATTAATAGTATCCATTCGATTGTTTTCTCAGAATTAATTCGGCATTGTCAAACCATTTGACATTCGCGTAATTCTTCGTGAACAGTTTTTTTTTGTCAACGAGTCAAGTTGTCATAAGCGGATCGCTAATTTGCATACTCCTATTCATCCATCTCTTTCAATATACATATTTTCAGAATTAGCGCCACTCACACTAGTCAGCATCCAAACGTTGTTGTCCCTCACCAACAATGCCGACTATTATTAGCCTCTCATGAGCATCTAATAACGTTCAGCCCCAAACGCAGGTAGTCGCCCATCCATCCTTTGAAGCAAGCCTAAGGACTGTAATTCGCTATCATCCGAGACTGAGGGGGCCAGCAAAACTAATAACTGCAGCATCCTACCCACTCAAATGCGGCTTGCCTTCTCCCGCCCGATTGCAGTTTGCAGCAGCACACATGCATGCCACAAATACACGTGCGCGTGATGGCGTGTCTTTTGAACAGCACTGTGAACTGCACTGAAGAGCTGCTCTATTGAAAACATCCGTTCTTCAAGCTTAACTGGGCAGCCTCGTGGACGAACACACGAATCGATAACGTGCAATTACCGTGTCTCTCCCTCTCACTCTCTCACTCTTTCACTCGATGGCGTTGACAAGGAGTTCCATGCAGCCAGAACTGCCGGGCTGAAGGGCACGCGCGGGGTTGGTTGGGTGGAAGCCCCAGAACCGATGATCTTCATACGTCGCCACTCGAGCACATATTCGCTGCAATGGCGAGCCGCATTCGCTAGTTTGAATGGTGATCCGCAAATTTATGCGCTATCGTCAAGCAGCAGTCGCGAGGGGTTGGTGGTGGTTTGAGGGGGTGACAAACTAGAGCAAAACCCAACCGGCTCCATTTAGAAAAGGAGATTCGACTAGCCTAGTTGAAGCACCAACACATCGGTAAAAGTTTTTCATCTTCTCCTACCACACCCAAGAATGGAATGGATTGCGCGTTATATATTTTTTTGCCTTTGCTCTTGCTACAAAGAGATTGCATTTGCGCTACGGTCCGGGAGCGTTAGGGTGGTTCCGAAACGCACGGCCACATCTGGGGGCGCATGCGAACCTTAGTGGCTCACGACAACCGCCCCATCCCCAGGCGTACACGACACCGAGGCTCCAGGGTATGGGCCTTGGGGTGAAGGCTGTGTAGATAAACACGGGGAACTCGGGCGCGCGCAAAAAAAAATGAAAATAAAACAGAGGCGCATTTTGTGCCTTTGCCTGGCCATAGCAGAGCCAGGGCCTGTCTTGGCGTGGTGTTCGTTTGAAATCACCTGGGTGCCCTCCTCGGCCTGTTCCCAGGTGGTTCCTCCAGCACCACCACCACCACCTAGCAGCTCCTAGCTCGAAATCGTCACTTCACTTTCGCTGCCGTTGGTGCGCTGCTGCGGCCGCTTATAGAGGGGCTGTTCCTTGTTTTTTCTGCTCCGCGTATACTCATTTATTATTTATACGTATTTATTTTCCTGCCCTGATACTGGGGCAGTCTTTAAGCAGCACTGAGACCTCTCTTCTCGAATATTGTTGCCGCGCGATGTGTGAATCGCTGGCGCAATCGCGCCGCATATGTGATCGAGATGTTTTGATTTGTTTTTGCTGTCAATTTTTGCAGGTTTAAACTGTGTTTGTTGGGAAATTTGCTACCCTTATTTGAAGATGAGTTAATATCAATTCGCAGCCTTTGAGATATGAAGAAGAAAAATACGATCAGAACATGATTCGAGTAGATAAGTTAATTGCTATCCATATATCTACGCAAAGAAAAATCGCGATTCTAGAAACTCCTATCCCCTCTATAGACGAGCGTGAACATTTTCTATACCTCCCCACCTATTTTCCATGTGAATATTCCTCCATGTTTTGAAAAGAAAAAAACAAGAAAATACCGTTTTGTCTCATATTCCGAACACTTCATTTTTAAATGTAAATTTACTACACTTTAATGTTCTTTGAGGTATAAGCTACATTTTAACATCATGTACAGGCATTTTTTTTTATTAAATCGTTTATTTTTACAGGCTCAGTTACATAAGTTTAAAGGAGCCGCCAAACTCCTATCTGTATTGTTACAAGTATATATAAACATTTTTCATTAATTCTAGTGTTAATGAAGTAGAGAACCGATTACTCGCGGTTTGCTCGAGTTTAGAAGGGTGACATTTTGTTTCAGGAAAAGGAAGGGATATAAGGATATGTTGACAATGTTCACACTCACATTCGCACTCACATTCATCATACTCAATTCTTAAGCCTATCTTATATCTAATATGTATTTACATCCTCGCCAAGGAATGTCTGCAGACGGATGATGTAGTGGCAAAATCGCTTATTCCAAGGGGCCGACCGTCAACCACGTTGACGTTTGTGTCGTTTAAGTTGGGAATCAACCAAAACCTGAAGATGAAGGCAATGGACCCCTCTACTTGGCCGCAAGGAATTGAATTTCGCGAATTCGTGGACAATGGCACCTCCACACGGCATTTTTGGAAACCTGTGCCAATAGCCGACCCGGGAGCAACGTCGACGTAACAATTCTGCCAACCTCAATCAGCACTCGTGATTTCTTGACCATTTATTATCAAAACGTCCGTGGTTTACGTACTAAAACGAACGCTTTGCTTCACTCGTTGCTCTCCTGTGATTTCGACGTGGTAATTTTCACCGAAACGTGGCTTCATTCCGACATTGCGAATACCGAGTTGGCAGCTAACTATACAATCTATCGTTGTGATCGGAACTCTCGCACCAGCTCATTTCAACGCGGCGGCGGCGTTTTGATTGCTGTCAATCCCAGACTTAATTGCAAATCTGTGCATCTGTTAGACAGTGAGAACCTTGAACAAATTGCCGTACAAATTGTTCTTCTACATCGATCGCTCTTCCTATGCTGCATCTATATTCGTCCCAACAGCCATCTGGATATTTATACCAAACACGCCGAGTCTGTGCAACAACTTATAGATATGGCAAAGCCTCATGATTCAACTATCGTCGTGGGTGATTATAACCTACCAAATCTAGTGTGTAATTTCGAAGAAGACATCAACGGCCTGTTGCCACTCAATGCATCGTCTGAACAAGAACTTGCTCTTGTCGAGTCCATTTTGTCCGTTGGACTCAAGCAAATCAACGATCTAGTCAATGTGAATGGCAAGTTACTTGACCTGGTATTCGTTAGCGATTCAGACGGTATTGAGCTGTTTGATCCACCATCTGCTATTTTAAAAATCGACGATCATCATAAGCCGTTACTTTTAAAACTTGACGTCCATTCGCCTGGCCAGATCCGCCCGCCCGGTGTTCCAGCAGCTCGCAGTGAGTATGACTTTGCACGGTGTGACTTTAACGCTATCAACGAGCGAATCGGCTCGTTGAATTGGACAGAGCTTCTTGACCTCTCTGACACTGATGCAGCCGTCTCTGCCTTCTACGACAACATATATCAAATAATTCAAGACACCGTTCCTGTTAAAAGATGTAAGCCTTCCCTAAATTTCACACAACCATGGTGGAATTCCGAACTCCGTAATCTGCGTAACCGTCTGCGAAAAGCTCGGAAACGTTATTTCCGCTCCAAAACAGCTGCTAATAAAACTGCTGTACAGTCGGCTGAAGCCGAGTATAGTGGTTTACATGAACTTAGCTTTCGGCAGTACATTGACAATTTGCAGAGTAGTTTCAAGATAAATCCATCATCTTTCTGGAATTTCGTAAATTCCCGAAAAGGCTCTGCACGTATTCCAGTGGACGTTACATACTGTAGTCAAAGCTCCTCTGACGCTGCTAGCTCTGCTAATCTCTTTGCGGAATTCTTCCGAACCGTTTACGAAGTCGATCAGGCTCCGACTCCGCAGGAATACATCGATAACTTGCCGAGTTTTGATATTCGTCTACAGCAAATCACCTTCAGCCACGACGATATTTTCAAAGCCCTCTCTTCTGTTGACGCCTCGAAAGGTCCTGGTCCGGATCGAATTCCACCTTCCTTCATTAGGAATTGTGCTGCATCATTGACCATCCCTGTGAAGTTTATTTTCAATCGATCACTTCTTGACGGCGTCTTTCCTGAGTCATGGAAGCTAGCATCCATAACCCCGATCTTCAAATCTGGAAACATTCACAGCGTAGAAAACTACCGTCCAATCTCGATACTGGACTGTTTGGCGAAAGTCCTGGAAAGACTGCTACACGATAAGCTGTACACGGCAGTCCGATCGTTAATCTCGGAATTTCAGCACGGGTTTATGAAGAAACGCTCCACCATTACCAATCTGATGACCTTCACTAACACTCTGGTTGGTGCCATCGAGAAGCGTCGTCAAGTTGATGCCGTGTATATCGATTTCTCCAAGGCGTTCGACAAAGTTCCGCATGGTCTCGCTATCACAAAACTGAGCCGCCTCGGTCTTCCTTCGTGGATTGTTCGCTGGATAGAATCGTACCTTTCGTCCAGGAAAGCTTTCGTGAAGGTTCACGATGCCACATCGAATGCGTTTCAACTACCGTCCGGGGTTCCTCAGGGTAGTCACCTTGGTCCTCTCATCTTTATACTTTTTTTAAACGATGTATGCGACCACCTAAGCTGCTGCAAGCTCTTGTATGCAGATGACCTAAAACTCTACCGCATTATCAAGACGACGGTTGATTGCCTGGCTCTGCAAGCTGATATTGAACGCTTGTCATCGTGGTGTAAGATGAACGGAATGTTGGCAAACCCAGCCAAATGCAAAATCATCACCTTCAGCCGAAGTCGAACACCGGTCACGTTCGAATATTCGATGAATGAGTCACCGCTTGTGAGAGTATGCTCTATCAAGGACCTTGGGCTACTTTTAGACAGGAAATTGAGATTCAACGAGCACATATCGATGACAGTCACTAAAGCAAACTCCATGCTTGGCTTCCTGAGAAGAAATACAGCGCAATTTGACGACGTACTTGCCATGAAGTCACTGTACTGTTCTCTGGTTCGCAGCGTATTAGAGTATGGAGTGCAGATCTGGGCCCCGTATCACAGTGTGCACGTTACACGTATCGAAAAAATCCAGAAACGTTTTATAAGAAGTGCATTACGGCGGCTCCCATGGACAAATCCCGACAATCTACCGCCTTACGAACATCGATGCGCGCTCATCGGACTCCAAACTCTGTCGAGCCGGCGTAGTTTTCTGCAAAGGCTGTTCATCTACGACGTACTAAGCAACAACATCGACTGCGGCAGCATACTGCAAAATATTAATATTCACGTTCCGAACCGCCAACTCCGAAGCACTTCCTTTCTCAGAGTTCAAGGGCACCGTACTACATACGGATATAACAATCCGCTAGATAGATGCTGTAGGCTTTTTAACGATGTGCACGATATTTTTGATTTCAACATAAGTAGACTAGTTTTTAAAGATAGAATTAAGAATGTCTAAATAGTCTGTGTGGTCTGTGACCAAAGATGGTAAATAAATAAATACATTTCACCTTATTCTATTGTTAGTAAGAAGGGATTTAATTTCTCGCGAAGGAAAAGGAAAAGGAGAATATAAGGATATAAGGACAATCACACACGAAGATCGATAGCTTTTAGGAAGACATATATTTGGGACATGTAATCAAGGTCTAACCGAGCCAACACATCTCTCACCGGCACATTGGGCTGGCTTCCTCTGGCCCGAAGAGAGTTTTCTAAATTCGATCTGGCAACAAGATACACCTCGCACGACCAAACAACGTGTTCGATGTCGTGGTAACCTTGGCCACAAGCACAGATATTGCCATCGGCAAGATTAAAACGAAAGAGTAGCGCGTCTAACGAACAATGATTGGACATGAGTCGAGAGAAGGTGCGAATAAAGTCCCGACTTAAGTCCAGACTTTTGAACCATGGTTTGAGGCTAACCTTAGGGATAATCGAGTGAAACCACCGGCCCAATTCATCTTCGTTCCACTTACGTTGCCAGTTAACGATGGTATTTTTACGGACTAAAGAATAAAATTCATTGAAGGCGATTTGACGCTGATAAATATCGCCTTCAATTGCACCTACCTTTGCCAATGAGTCAGCCCTCTCGTTACCCGGAATTGAGCAATGTGAAGGGACCCAGCCAAAGGTAATGACATAACAGCGTCTGGATAAAGCACTCAAAATTTCTCGTATTCTCTCAAGGAAGTACGGCGAGTGCTTTTCCGGCCTCACTGAACGGATAGCTTCGACAGAGCTAAGACTATCCGTTACAATGTAATAGTGTTCAACAGGTCGTGAGGCGACGCTGTCCAGCGCCCAGTGTATTTCTGCCAATTCAGCAATATACACTGAGCAAGGATTCTGAAGACTGTGGGAGGTGCTAAAAAATTCGTTGAACACTCCAAATCCTGTGGACTCATTCATAGAGGACCCATCAGTAAAGTACATATTATCACAATTGATACGCCCATATTTTGCATTGAATATCGTAGGAACGATCCCTGATCGATGATAATCTGGAATTCCATGAATTTTCTCCTTCATGAACAGATCAAAATGTACAGAGGAATTGATGTAGTCAGGAAAACAAACACGGTTGGGAATATACGAAGAAGGATCAACCTGCATGGAGATGAATTCATGATATGAAGTCATGAATCCAGAATGAAAATTTAGCCCGATCAGCTGCTCAAAATTTCCGATCACCAATGGGTTCATAACCTTACACCGGATGAGGAACCGAAGAGATAATAATTTGAAGCGATCTTTTAGTGGGAGTACGCCTGCCAAAACCTCGAGGCTCATGGTATGCGTTGAGGGCATAC
This sequence comes from Toxorhynchites rutilus septentrionalis, assembly GCF_029784135.1. Taxonomy (NCBI): domain Eukaryota; kingdom Metazoa; phylum Arthropoda; class Insecta; order Diptera; family Culicidae; genus Toxorhynchites; species Toxorhynchites rutilus. Next base: position 26,773,439 of record NC_073746.1, on the reverse strand, counting down.
ATCCCAACGCAATACGGAGACAAAGATACTGAATTCGCTCGAGTTCAATGAGGTGTGTTTTGGCAGCTGATTGAAAACAGAAACTGCTATACTCCATCACTGGGAGAATAGTTGTTCGATACAACATTATAAGATCTTCGGGATGGGCTCCCCACCAGGTGCCGGTAATTGTACGGAGAAAGTTTATTCTTTGTTGACATTTTTTACTCAGATACCTAATATGGGCCCCCCAAGTACATTTAGAGTCGAACCAGACCCCAAGATACTTGAATGACATAGCATGAGTGATTGGTTTACCCAAAAGTTGAAGCTTTGGTTTTGCTGGTCTATGCTTCCTAGAAAAAACCACCATCTCTGTTTTCTCCGTGGAGAATTCGATCCCTAGCCCAATGGCCCAGGTTGAAAAATTGTTCAAAGTATCTTGTAAGGATTCTTGCAGGTCGGATTCGTTTGATCCTACGACAGACACCACTCCATCATCTGCAAGTTGTCTTAGGCTGCAATTTTGTGTAAGGCAATTGTCGATGTCGCTTACATAGAAGTTGTACAAAAGGGGGCTTAAACATGAGCCCTGGGGGAGGCCCATGTAAGAGACCCGACTAACTGCCGAATCTCGGTGAGAAAAGTTCAAATGTTTCTCACAAAGCAAGTTATATAACATATTATTCAATAGAGGCGGCAGTGTAATTTGTCCGACAAAACCTCTATTGAAACAGAATCGAAGGCCCCCTTTATGTCCAAGAATACTGAAGCCATTTGTTTCGGACAGGTTTCGGACAGAGCAAAAACATCACAATTGAATTTATGAATTAGAAATTTGAAAGTATCCAATTTAGGGATAAGACTACGACAATTCCACTGTAAAACAGTGATATCTCCGACCTCTCTATTTAAATTAGACATCAAGAGAGATAATTATTGCAAGGAGGGGCCATGTTTGCATCAATTGCTGCAAAATTGTCTTTAACACTGGAAGCATTGAGATGACAATGGTTCTGATGGAGTCGGAAACGTTAAAACACGTGAAGATTTGATCCACAAGGTCAGTCAACTTTATAAATCCTGATTGGGAAGTTGAACTGGACGGAAAAGCAGGGACAGTTGGGGTTTTTGATGTCCCCTCGAGTGCTGGGCCGTTCAAAGGTGAACCATTCCCACGGAAACCAGGAGGAACCTGATTTTGCTTGTCCGCTGCACTCGATTTTTTAGACATGCTAACGAAGGTATAACCGGTGGGGCTTGTTCTTGAACTTTGGGAGTGGTCACATTTTTGCGCCGGGGATTCCCTTGGAAAATGAACGGTGTGCCCCCGTTAGCTGTGTCCGCTTCCATTTCGTCAACGGGCAACGTGGCGAAGACATTTTGAGTGTTGATTGATTGTTGTTGGGCCAGTGGAGAAGCGCCCTTTAAAATATCCGCAAAAGTGCGTTTCGAGCGTTCCTTCAAAGAGCGCTTCTGTTTCTCCCAGCGACTCTTGTAAGTTTCACAAGCTGAGAGCGCGTGTGGGGTTCCCCCGCAATATGGACACTTATGCTCAGTCGCACTGCAGGATTCCCCCACATGTTGCTCTCCGCAAGTTGCACAGCGCTCCTTGTTGGCACAATAATCTGAAGTGTGACCAACTGACTTGCATTTGTTGCAAGTCATGGGCTTTGGCACGAAGAGTCGCACAGGCAGTCTCAATTTGTCCACCATGACGTAGTCAGGGAGGGCCGAACCAGCAAAAGTTACTCGAAACGAGTTTGACGGCGTGAATTTCGTTTTTCCCTCTTCTTGGGATACTTTACCTAGTTGGCGACTGGAATCCAAAAAAAATGGAATCCTATTCGCATAGATCTCGTCTAGTCGCATAGTAATATCGAACGAATACTAAATCATGTTAGCTTTGAAAAATAATAACTAAAAAACGATAAAAAATAACACCTCTGATTTTTGGATATGTTATGTAAAAAATCCTCAGCTTTCAAGAAAAAATATAAAAACATATAGCGCCCTTGGTCCCGAAACCATTTAAACTAGAAAAAACGAACACAATCAATAAAAACGAAAACCAAATCCCATTTTCTTGCGAGTAAAATATTTTTCCATAAAAGACTAGCTTATTCGCTTTAATATGATATATCATCATCTGAATCGGTCCAGTAGTTCAAAAGTTATAATTTTTTTAAACAAATGCATTTTGGCTGTTCGGAATATGAATCAGTGACATAAATGGTGTTCCGAATTTGAGACAAATGTGATTAATGTAATTTTTAGTTTTTCACCATGAAAATATATTTGTGAATCAATTTTTTTAAATCAAATGGAAAAGAAGGCTCTATTGTATCCAAAAATCAAATTAATCTCGCGTGAAAGTACCATTTCGCGTAATGAGACACTGTTTAATGGCCACCAAAGCTTAAGTGTTCGGAATTTGAGACAAAACGGTAAGAGTATTGGGGTTCATTTGAAGCTAGATATAATCCAGTCAATTTATGATCCATGTTTTAATATTGATAAAAAATGCAGATGCAAGTAGCGGTTCGTTCTCGTATCTTGGATTTATTTATTAATTTTTTTAACACATTTTGCACTCCAACATTTCACTGGAAGTTATTCATATCTCACTTTAGTTTCGCCTAAACTCCGTATACAAAAGTTGTCTTGATGTTTTCACCGCTGAAATCCATATCCAAATTCCACTTGCGAATTGAATCTCGGGCATTCGTTATTATAAATCGACGTGGGATGGCTCGATGGTTTGAGTTTAAGCTTTCAAGGGCTTCGTTGAAAACAATCATTGGGGTTGCCGCTCAAATCCATTGACTTGAGTTAGTGCTCTATTTCTAGTGCCGTTCACTTAGCTGATCCACAGATTCATCACCTCATTGAAATTAGTTTGCTCTTGCAAAATTTTCGTCTGAGCATTACTATCGTCTTTGCCGCCACCACACAACCGAATCGATCCGGATTTTTTGTGGCTGTTCTGCGAAGAATCGAATTATTTTCATGCTTATTTTTGAGCCCAATGGAGAATTAATTTTGCTAATAGAAATCGAAAAATTACAGTAGAACCCCGATTGTCCGCGGAACAGTCTGGCAAGGCCACCGCGTGTATCGAAAATCGCGGATAACGTGATCGGATAATGTGAAAGCCATGGCCAAAACAGAAGAGCAAGTGCTACTGTATGGTCAACTATTGTTCTCGTGAGGATATGAATGAATCGTCAATCAACCATCTTTATCTGATATGACAAAAACCACACAAACTATCGACCCTTTCCAGGGCCACAAAAACTTTGTACTAAAGAGTTGCTATAAAATTTTGTTGCTATAAAATATTGCAAAACAATATCCGATGTGATAAACCAGGGATTTTCAAATGGTGCTTCGCGGGAAATTTGTTCTCCGCAAAGTTATAGCAAATGCTCCCACTTGAAAACCCACCTTGTAAAAAAAAACATTCTTCAATTCAATTTCACAGTGCATACAGTGTTTTATCTTGTTTACTCCGGGTCAGATGTCGTGTAACTGCCACACGCAACCGAAATATAGTTGTTACCAGTTGGGTAATGTCAATTCAAGTAGAATTTGTTTTGTTCATTGAAAAATGCAGGTGCTCCGTCAAATATTTTTGCTATAAAAAGTGCTCTGCCATAAAAAAATCTGAAAACAAATGTGATAAACAAACGAATTGAAAAACAGTTCACTGGCGTGCATTAATACAGCTTTTCTGGTTATCGAAAGTAATCTCAATTAGCAAATATATATTTATGGTATGCACTTTGTAGAGTAAAAAAAGACATGTTAAGACAAAATGACCGTTAGGGAAAAAATTGTATTTTTTGACGTACAACTACGTCTTTCATGAGAGTGCCAAATCAGAAAACATGTCACGTTTTTATAAATAAAGTTAACGATAATAACTATTTTTTCCGTGAACGGATTCTAGTGATTTACATATCAAACGAATCGAAAATTCCCTAAAATTTGTTTGATATGCTATCCCATAGTCTGTATATGGTTTAAATTGATGAAAATTGGAGGAAATCTCATTTCCCCATACATTTGTTTTGTCCATTTGTGTGCTTTCCCGAACAGAGCTGTCAATAACGAGCAACTTATCGACGAGCAATGAAGGGGAAATCTCTTAGAGGCGGAAGAACTGAAAAGTTTAAACCCTCTTAAAACCAAAAAAAAGAAGAAGAAGAAGGGGAAATCGTAATATGTAAAGTCTCCGTGAACAAAGGAAGAGAAGAAGAACGAAGGGGAATATTTGCCTACAGTATAAACAGTGGATCTTGCTGAGGCTAACTTTTTTAGAGGCGAATGATCTGAAAAGTTGAAAGCCTCTTTAAATCAACATCGTCGTCGTCGGCAAACTTCATTCTTCGTGAGGACACCGACTGAACAACATCGTTGCTGGGCGAGATGGACGGCGAGAGATCGAGTGCCTTTCTCAAGACAATGGAGGTGGAGAAGTAATATGAGGAAAGAGTAGAGTTTTCCCGGGGACTTTTTGAAGGCTAGAGACGAATGAACTAAAGAAGTCTCTTCAATTCAACAAGGAAAGGAAGGAAAGGCAAACTTTCAGTATCGTTCTAGATACGAAACAATGAACATCGCTTGTTCTTCCTTGTTTAGCGCCATCACATGTCTTCGTTTCGGACTGAGCTGTGGACGCGACCAAATTACTCACTCGCTGATGTCTCTGGCATTGCAATCATTGCATCAAACTGACGCCATTGCATTAGGCTCACGTCAGCTCACCAAGAAAATAAATGTTCTGGAATTTTTTCAGTGATTTGGTTTCGCATGACGGTAGGAAAACTCTCTCCACAAAGAATGACAGCTAACCTAATCTAGACTGGCAATATTAACAAAAGCGGCTTCTGTTAAGAAGAGCGCGAAACAGAGATAAGTGTGTGTATATTTAGTTGCTTCAAGCCATCGATATATGGATATTTGTGTGCGTACGTGCTACACCATTTGTAATGATAAATATAAACAAGGAGGGGAGATAGCGGGAGGGGATTATTTGCGCTAGGGTATTAGTAATGAATCTCTGCTGAGGCAAATATTCAGCCTTTCTCCAAGCCGTTAACTTTGTTTGTTTTCTGTCATCATAAAGGCTTCGTTGGTGTCTTTGACATTGCATCAAAGCATTGAACTAACGCTATGGTGAAGCAGGTTTTAAGGTTGTGCACCAAAAAATTATTTTGGGAATTTATTCAATAAGTTATAATAAGTCATTACTTTATTTGGGTTAGCGTGCAGATAGAGTTTATTTCACTTTTTTAGTCACCAAGACAGTAAATGTCGTTCTGGAATATTGTTTGTGATTTGGTTTCGCTTGCCACCAGTTTTTATTTAAGTAATTTCTAGGCAAGAACACCACACTTAATTGGCTTCAAACTTGAAGGTTCATCCGCCTCTAGCCTTGAGAAAGGTCATTCAAAAGAATTTGAACAAACATATGAAGCATTTATTATTTCTACGTTTAGATAAATAGAAACATTCATAATTTTATATATTAAAAAGTTGTCGGGTAGTGTCCATCTTGATTGGTGCAAAAATCACGTAAATCTATTCCGAAAAGTCTGAGCAACAAACGCTCAAAATTGGATAATATATTCCCGAAAGATGTAATCCTATACTAACAATGTAGATCATGGTCAGAATTGCTTGCCTGTTTTACATCAAATTAAAAAATATCATTCAATTTCTGCTACAAAAATTGACATTGAATGTAACGTGGGGGTCGATCAGCTGCGAAATTGATTGAATACTTGTTCAGAGTATGTCAAAACAAATTTTCGTGCCATACATCATTATTATAAAAGTACTGAATTATATGATGCTTAATTTAAAAAGATATAAAGGGTCTTTCATTAGGGACTTGTCAACTTTTTTTTTTAATAAAAAACAGGTACTTTCAGAGGACTTGCCTCAATGTGACAGGTAACTTTTGCCTAGAAAGACTCCCGGTACACATCTTCACACGCGTTTCATAGCCCATAAGACTACAGAAAAATAAGCGGTTTGTCCAGATTCCTAGTGAATCGTTCTTTAGTTTGACACAAAAAGTTTCTGACAACTATAAAATTCATTCCACATAACACAAAATAAGTCTCAAGACAAACAGTTTATGTTTACAACAACAGATTATTGTCTCTGAAACCGAACCAGCGAGTCATCATTATCTGTAAATATCACTTCGTAAAGCACCTAGTCATCCGAATGGAACCAGTGCGCGCCCTTCGAAACCGCTAACAAGAAACGAAACGAGGTGCCACCACACCTTGGGCCCATTGAAACAAGCGCCATCACAGCACCGCACCCCACCGGATTGCCATCGATTCGGACCACGCCATGAAGAAGCCCTTTACGCCGTTTTCCACCGAGTGGCGGCGTGTTTCCGGTAGCCACAAACAGCATTCCACAGCTAGTAAAATAATTCATTTTCACTTTTCTTGAAGCCGTTGGATTTACTCTCCTGCAACAGCAGCAGCAGCAGCAGAAGTATTGCGTTTGCGATAATTAAGATTTCTGCTTCATTTGCGCCAAACCAACTCGGTGTGTTTGCTGCAATGCTGGTAGTCTACGGGTTGCACTATGGAGCCTCTCGGAGAGCCTGTAGCTAAGGAGCAGAAAAACATTGAAGATTGATTGAAGCGGACTCTGTTCGAATGTTCGAAGCCGAACCCGACCGATGATGATGATGATGATGATGGGGTGAAGCAATACCTTCCTTTTATCGGCAATGTTTTATCTCGCTATCCCTATATAAGGTATTTTAATTGTCTCAAACGGTAGAAAGCGACAGTGTTAAAGAGTCACTTTGTTTGCTCCGGGGTTCGAATTTGAGGCTTGTTTTGCAACAGACGCGCGGCGGCAGATGGCGGCAATTGATTGGATGCTCCAATCTCTAGATTTGGAGTGCCCCAGACGAGATTTGGGATTGCCGATAAGGGCGCTTTACTGTCGATGATGCCAGACTGCGACATGGTTGAGATCAAAACCAGAGTGACAAAACAACTCGCGGCATCGGTTGCCGTATGTGAGGTACGTGTTGGAATTTTTCTAGTCATCCTCAGCCAGTCGGCGCGAAAACTAGCTTCCAAGACGTAAACAAGCTGCTCTCGCGCGCACATAATCTCTCTGCACCGGATTCGCAACTCGGTAGCGCGGAGAGATGTTGCTTCAGTGCAAAAGAAAAACTAGTGTAAAGCTCGCGCAAGAATATGTTTCAAGCATCTCCAGAAGCCACCTCACCTAGCCGCTTGGATGGGGCCACTTCGTGGGGCGAAGGGTAGCATAAACGTACATATAATTACAATGGTTTCAGCATCAGCTAGCGCAAACGAGAGAAGCGGCAGCAGCGGTGGTGGTAGTCGTAGTCGTAGTCCTAGAATTAGCACCGTCAACCCTTTGAACACAACCGGTGAGAAGGATGGTTTGGGTGAGGTAGCACATGCAGAAAGGTGACTTACATGATAAATTGCGTAATCACGCGCGTATCAACTTAAATAGCATGTAATTAAAAAAAAAGAAGCACAAACAACCGAGAGCCTTCATGAATGGTCGGCACGCCGAGGAGCCCTCTCGCGAGCCTCGTAAGCTGAACCGAGCGGGATTGACACAAAAATCGCACGAACCGAAGAGTCGGGTAGTCGGAAGGATTACCATCGGGCCCTGCGCTTCGCTGCTTTTTTCTTTTCAGTGCAAGCTTGAATGACGTTGATATGACGAGGATGTAATTTTCATTGCCGTTGGGTGGACGGAATTGGGAGTTGTTAAAAGTAACAGTTTTAATGGAGGGAAAATGTTCAAGGAAACAGTCAAATTGATGGGAGTAACTGTTGCGCCGGAGGCTCACTGAACGGCTTCATCTCGTGAACATTTGGAGGCGATTCGTGTTTTTATTTGTGTTGATTCCATTTGAAAGATGTGAAAATGGAGTACCGAATACAGTTGTAAAACATTTAAATTAGTGAAATTGAGTTATATTTTGGAAGTAAAATACTAAAAGTGTCTTTACGCATTTTTATTATTTTCTCCCAGAAATGCACAATATATAGGGTTGGGGAAAAAGAACATACATAAAATTATCCAATTTAAGTCAAATATGTGCCGTTTTGTTCGTAAAATTGTTGCCATTTAGAAGGCAACTTCATTACCTCCTCTTATAAACACCCCCCCCCACCTTATATACAAATAACTCAGACAGTCCGTTTTCGCAAGCCTCTTTTGAGGCCAACTTAGTATCACCAAGAGCGTTTTGCATGGACCGGAAGAGATGATAACCACTTGGAGCCAGGTCCGGACTATACGGTGGGTGCAATAGGACATCCCATCCGAGCTCCCGTAGCTTCTGGCGGGTCATCAAAGATGTGTGAGGCCGAGCGTTGTCCTGGTAGAAAACAACACCATTCCTATTGATCATTTCTGGCCGCTTCTGGTAAATCGCCTGCGTAAACGGTCAAGCTGCTCAAAGTAGAGAACCGAGTTGAGGGTCTGGCCATAGTTTAGCAGCTCATAGTGGATGATTCCCTTCCAATCCCACCAAAAACACAGCAAAACCTTCCTGGCCGTCAATCCGGGCTTAGCGATGGTTTGGGCCGGCTCACCGCGCTTCGACCACGACTTTTTGACGTAGAACTACGTCTTTCATGAAGGGTGCCAAATCAGAAAATAGGTCACGTTTTTATGAAATAAAGTAAACGTTAATAACTATTTTTGCCGTGAACGGATTTTGGCGATTTACATACTAAACGAATCGGAAAATCCGTAAGATTTGTTTAATATGCTATACATTAGAATCCCTTGGTTGTAAATGGTTAAAATTCATGAAAACTTAAAGCGTTTCCATTTTCCCATACATTTTCTCTGTCCATTTGTGTGCTTTCCCGAACAGAGATATCAATAACGAGCAACTTATCGACGACCAACGGAGGGGAAATCGTAGGATTTAAAGTCTCCGTGAACAAAGGAAAAGAAGAAGAATGAACGGGAATACTTGCCTAGAGTATAAACAGTGGATCTCGCTGAGGCAAACTTTCATTCGGCATCGGACTGTTGAGCAGTCCAGTTCACTTTGCTTTCGCTGCGCTTCGATCTAAGATTGGACCCCACCAGTGGTAAACCAACTTGGATATCGTCGTGTGGTTTTGACGTAGAACTACGTCTTTCATTAGGCACCTTAAATCAGAAAACAGGTCACGTTTTTATGAAATAAAGTTAACGTTAATAGCTATTTTTACCGCGAACGGATTTTGGCGATTTACATACTAAACGAATCGGAAATTCCCTAAGATTTGTTTAATATGCTATACATTAGAATCCCTTGGTTTGTAAATGGTTAAAATTCATGAAAACTTTAAGCGTTTCTATTTTCCCATACATTTGTTCAGTCCATTTGTGTACTTTCCCGAACAGAGCTGTCGATAACGAACAACTTATCGACGAGCAACGAAGGGGAAATCGTAGGATATAAAGTCACCGTGAACAAAGGAAAAGAAGAAGAATGAAGGGGAATACTTGCTTAGACTTTCAAACTTTCATTAGGCATCGGACTGTTGAGCAATCCAGTTCACTTTGCTTTCACTGCGCTTCGATCTAAGATTGGACCCCGCCAGTGGTAATTCAACTTGGATATCGTCGTGTGTTTTTTCCAGTTCGTTTTTCGCGTTATTCGTATCGTGTGTTTTTCTTTCCGCGTCATAAATTGGACGCTTCGTATAGTGTGTGATGAGCAAGAAGAAAAAGAAGGCTGGCTCGAGCCCTGCAAAAAACGAACGCATTGCCGGGGGCAGTACAATTTCGAGGCAAGCGTCATCTAATGATGCACGTGGTGTTGGTGCAGTGAAAAGCGCTCGCACTGAACCGAGCCTTCGCATCGGACAACAGCGAAGTAGGTGACTTGGGCGCGTCGGTCCGAAATGTAAACACCGTTACCCAGGCAGCAACCGAAATCAAGCTCCCCCCGCTGGTGGTGAACGCGGTTGCTCTTGACAAACTCATCAGCGAATTCGCATCGATGGGTGTTACAGCAGAGTACAAGCTGTGGGGCATAATTCAGTCTTTTTCCAAGCAGTGAACATTGTTTGTTTTCCGTCATCATAAGGGCCTCGATTGTCAAAGTATTGGACTCCCGGTCCCGTGAGGCTAACGCCATATGAGCCTTGATAAAAATATATATTTTGGAAAAAAAATAAGGGCTTCGATGGTGCTTTTGACATTGCATGGATGTATTAAACTTATGGCGAAGCAGGTGTTAAGGTTGTGCGCCATCATTTGGGGAATACCAAGCATCTTGAATGACGTACTGAAATGTTATAAGCTATTTGGGTTCGCGTGCCAGTCGCAAAACAGCCTTCAACTACGATTGAATTTGCACTGGTCTTGATCATAATGAAGCAATGCTACTGTTTTCGAGGTTGTTGATATTAAAAAAAGAGTTTATTTCGCTTGTTTAATCACCAAGAAAATGAATATCGTTCTGGAAATTTGTATGTCATTAGGTTTCGCTTGCCAGTAGCAAAACTTCCTCCACTAAGGGTGACAGCTGCGCTTATCTCGAATATGAGAAAGTAATGCAACTTTTTTCGAGGCCAGTAATATAAACAGAAGTGTTTCTTTTGTGAACAGCGCAAAATGATGAGAAGTGTTTATATTCCTAGTAGTTTCAAGCCACTAATGTATGGCTCTGTATGCATGCTATGGCGAACGCTTGGTTGGCGCTTGGTTTACGTTGTACGAACGATGCCTGGAGGTGCAATTCCACTGAGGCAATACTTAATAAAATGTAACATGATATTTGATACTTGCAAGTGTTGTTAGTGTTGTTGTTTCCTCGCGGTGCCAAAGATATATTGATATAATCGACTGTAACCGAGTCTATGTCAATTGCGAAAAAGGCCACCGGAATAGCGTTCGAGGTAAATTTTCAATGCATTGAGATGAAATAAATTGCGACATACGATCAGCTAGTGTATTGCTCTGCGAAGGCAAGAATGAATCATCAGTCAATTATCGTCAACTGATTCTACAATGAATAAAACATTTCAAAGATTGTTCTTCTAAGCAGTTGTTTCTAAAATTTCACAGCATTATAGAATAATATCCGAAGGTTTTAACAAGCGACTTTTATAATATAACAGCGTAGTTCTACGTCAACAATGCGGTCGTATCTTGGACACAACCTCCTATACTTTTTTTCTTTTCGAATTTCGCGTTATTCATATCGTGTATTTTCTTCTTTCCGCGTCATAAATTTGTCGCTTCGCGTAGTGTGTGATGAGCAAGAAGAAGAGGAAGGCAGGCTCGAGCACTGCAAAAAATGATCGCATTGCCAAGGGTAATGAATTTTGAAGGCAAGCGTCATCTGATGATGCACGCGATGGTGGCGCGGTGAAAAGTGCTCGCACAGAGTCGAGCCTTCGCGACTGTGACACCGCATCGAACGGCACCGAAGTAGGCGACTTCGGCGCGACGGTTGAAAATGCAAACTCTGCTACTCAGGCAGCAACCAAGATCAAGCTCCCTCCGTTGGTGGTGAAGGCGGTCGCTCTCGACAAACTCATCAGTGAATTTGCATCGATGGGCGTTAAAGCAGAATACAAGCTATGTGGCATCGGCACTAAAGTTTTCCTCCGCACGCGGAATGAATTTGATCTGGTCGTGGTGTTTCTGAAGAATGCCAAAATTGAGTTTTTCACCCACGACATCCCGGGGGACAAACCCTTCAAGGCTGTTATTCGCGGCCTGTCTAACTTCGACCCGAAGATGATCACCGCTGAACTCAAGGATCGGTTTAAGCTAGTCGTAACCGCCATTTACCGGATGAAACGTAGAGGTGAAAACGAGAAGATGTACCCGGACTGTCTGTTCCTGGTGCACTTCCAGAAAGGGACAGTGAATGCCCTCAAAGCTATCCGCTCTCTTTGTTCCCTCAGAATCCGATGGGAACCATACCGTGGCGGCCGGAGTACAAATGTATCAACTGTGGCGGCGCTCATCAGGGTTCGGACCGGCAATGCCCGAAACGCGAAAATTTCAAACATATCCGCAAGCAGGCGTCTATCAACAATCAACCGGGGCGGAAGAAGAAGAAGACGTTTAGGGCGGAAGATTTTCCTCCTTTACGCCCCACTCAGCAAACAACTCATCCAAGCGCTCGGGAACGAGCTGCTCCTCCTCAACGTACCTCCGGTGAGCCCGCCGGACAGCGCTTGCCTCCCCCCCTGGATTTTGGCGACCACCACTAACTGAAACTTACTACGAAAAGTTCACCCCGACGGAGCTACTGGAAGTTTTTGACAAGATGACGACCGCCCTCCGCGCGTGCCACAACAAACCCGAGCAGATGAATGTGCTTGGTAAGTTTATCATTGAATATGGTTATTAGGTCTCTGAAAATTGCCACTTGGAACGCTTGCTCGATAAAAGCCATCGAGTTTGCCGATTTCGTCGGCAGACACATTATCGACGTGGTTCTGCTCTCAGAGACCCACTTAAAATCCGGCGACAGTTTCTGGCTACCGGATCACAACATCATCCGGCTTGATCGCATCAGCTCTAGGGGGGGGGGGGGGGCGTGTTGTGATCATCGTACGGAAAAGCCTGAAGCACAACATCCTTCCGCACGTTCGCACGTCGGTCATCGAGGCGCTTAGTGTGGAGGTCGCATCGACAAACGGCAACATCCTCTTCATTGCCGTGTACTGCCCACACCACATCATCAGTGTCCGAACAGCAACAGGAATGCGCGTCAGTTCCAAAATGACTTGACTGCCATCTTCTCGCTTTGTTGTTGGGGGTGATCTCAACGCCCGCCATGAGGACTGGCGGAACTACCGACAAAATCAAAACGGGCGGCTTCTCTTGGACCACGCGCAACATGGGCAGTATGCGGTACAGTTCTCGGACGAGCCGACCTTCACCTCATCTGCGAGAAATCCATCGACTTTGGACATCTTCCTTTCAAACATCATGCTGATCAAGCCGGTGGCGCTCAACGAGCTCAGCTCCGATCACCTGCCGGTGGTTGCTGAAGTAGGGGTCAACATTGTTCCAGCCATCTACCTTCGAAAGGATTACCATCACGTCAACTGGCTGGCGTTTGGAAGGATGGTGAACCATCACCTCGCTGCTGCATTCAGTGGAGGACATCGACCAAGCATTAAAGGGACTTCAATACGCCATCTCCGTGGCTGATGTGGCGTGTGTGCGGCGCGTTCCTGTGAGGGGTAAGTTCGTTGCTATTGACTCTCACACTCAACCATTGATCCGCTTGCGAAATGTGCGTAGACGCCAGTTTCAGAGGACCGGGGATCTCGGCAGAAAGGAAGAGATGGCCGATCTGAACAGGCAGATTGCTTCCAGGATGGTCTCTCTCCGAAACAACAGCTTCGGGCGCCCCGTACAAAACTTGGATGATCGCTCCAGACCATTGTGGAAGGTTGCCAAAGTGCTGAAAAACCATCCGAAACCAGTTCCTCCTCTCAGGGTCGGCGATAGTCTCCTCGTTGCGCCTATTGAGAAAGCGAATGCGATAGGCAATCACATTGCATCGTCGCATTTGCTTGGCTCGCATATGGCTAGTCCGCTCGAACAGCAGGTTGCGCAGTGCGTCCAAGAACTAGATACCTCCCCTTGTGCCGTACCTCGGGAAGATAAGGTCAATGCAGAGCAAGTTTGCTCAGCGCTGAAGGCTACTAAGAATATGAAGGCTCCCGGGTTTGATGGAATCTTCAACCTGATCCTGAAAAGGCTCACTCCCAAAGTCTACTCGCTGCTCAGCAACATCTTCAATCGATGCTTGGAATTGCATTATTATCCAAGCATCTGGAAAGAAGCGAAGATCGTGCCGATCCGCAAACCTGGGAAGGATCCAACTCTACCTTCAAGCTACAGACCTATCAGCCTCCTTTCAGCGCTGGGCAAACTTTTTGAAAAAATCATTTTAATCCGATTGCTAAAATTTGATTGCTAAAAAAAGCTTTCGACTGTTCTGGCATGACGGGCTTGTATATAAGCTCTGTTCCTTTAACATTCCAATTTATCTCGTGAAAATCATCCGGTGTTACCTTCAACAATGGTCGTTCAGGGTATCGTTGAATGGCTGTTTGTCAAACACATTTTTCATCCAGGCAGGGGTCCCGCAGGGAAGTCTGCTGGGTTCTTTGCTGTACAGCCTTTACACCTCTGACACACCTCCCCTGGGAGATGGCTGCGCGTCCTTTCTGTTCGCAGATGACACCGCAATTGCCGTCAAGGGGAGGATGCCTCGTGAAATTACAAACAGGCTTCAACGATGCCTTGACGCCTTTGTTGATTATGCTAACATATGGAAAATTAAAATCAATGCCTCCAAAACCCAAACAATCATGTTCCTGCACAGGCAGTCTCCCAAACTCAAACCTCCTCCATCTTGCGTTGTGGTGATGAATGGCACAAGGGTTGAGTGGTCCGCTGAAGTAACATATTTGGGGCTAGTGATAGATCAGAAACTCCTCTTCCGTCAGCACGTGGAGAAGAATTTGAATAGGTGTTCCGCTTTGGTTCGAACTGGCCGTCTACAATCAAATCATAGCTCCTGCGATCCTTTATGCAATTGTGGTGTGGGGGTCATGTGCTCAGACTCACAGGAACAAACTCCAAGTGGCGCAAACTCGTGCATTGAGGATGATCCTTGATCGTCCTTTTGACACAAGGATCTCGGACCTACACCAAGAGGCTAATATCTAAAAACTAGATGCAATTATGTATGAAACAAAAGCTAAATTTGTTGAGAAATCTAGATCCTCTGAATTTGACCTGATAAAAAATTTGTACATAGTAGATTAGTTAGCTAGTTAGCAGTTTATAAGTAGTCTCTTTCAAATTTAATTTCAAACAATACCATTAAAATGGTGAACAACTGCCAAATTAAAAATAAGGAACTTTTGCTCAACAGTATGATTTTAAATCCAAAAGTCGAACTAAAGATGTAAAGCCCAGACTTAAACTGTAAAATATGTATTCAAATAACAAAACATCTGAATAAAAATGCATTTAAGTTGTAAAGTAGAAATCTACTCAGTTATGATTGCGCAACGATTGAGGTACCATCGCTGGAATGAATGGATGTAGATACAAGCAGCAGGTACTTTTGTACTCGTTTGCGTTTTTGCAATTCAGAATGTTTCACTAACACAGACTTCAAAACCATGGAGCGTGGGGAAATTGGCATTGTAAATGAGATGCAAGCTGCGAGTGCTTTTGTCCTCGCTTGCGTTTTTGTAAACCGGAATGTGTTTTCCCAACACAAATTCCGAAACCAATAAGTTAGGAAAATCGGCATTTGCAAGACTGCATATCCCTTCATGTCGCCAGCTCACTGAACTTCTACGCATACCGTATGATGATTAGGCAAAATGTTGACAACTATTTGTTGCGATAACCACTACCATTATGCATGAATTGACCTAAGTTGGACTTTGTTTGCAATTGAATTCATAAATTGTTTCATTCATTCACTAGTTTAATCAATAATTTAATCAATACATACAAAACATAACTCTGCGCAGCGGCGATATCGTACCCAATGAGAAACATCCGAGGTGCGATTATTGCTAATTGAAAAAAACACAAATGATTACTAAGCCAACGGCAGTCCTACGTCAACCTTACGGTTATGGAATAGGTATAACCCATCCATAGTTTTTCGTCAAAGAAATTTCCTCCGAATTACACTGTGGTTACGCATATTCTAGAGCTTGCCACCCAGAATGCACTCAAGGCGTGTTATTTGGCATAGAGATCTCAACCAAGTATTAGTAAAATTGACGCAAGTAATTCTACGTTGAGACGGCGAAGTTCCTCTAGGAACGTTAGTCCCATTAAAGAAGAAGATGACACGTTTGAAATGAAATTTCAGTTGAACTCAAATAAATAAGAATATAAAATTTGAGAAAAAGTTAAGCACTTTTAGAAGAAAAACAATAAAATTTCTAAAATATACTGTTTTATTTTTTTTCATTTTTAAAATGTTGTAAAATGATAGAGGAACTGGTACAAACTCGGTATTCCATTTTGTTTTTTTTTGGACTTAGCTCTTGGCCAATGCTCAGAATTTCTTCATATACCCAGGTTTTTTTTGCGCGGTTTTTTTACGAGGTTTGTTTTACGCGGATTTTTCAATCAACGCGGATTTTACAATTTTCGTGAATGGATTTCCCCGTCTACTTAGCTCTGGACGGTCCAACAGTGGTACTGCACGTACATCGGCAGTAGAGTGTACAAATCACAAGGGAATCTTCTAGCAACAGCAGATGTCCTCATTCGTGAGGAAAACCGAACTATAGCTATAAGTAACCAACGAAATTGCAGGAAAAAACTACGGGTTTTTGGAAGCAAGTAACACTCAAATTTTTACTTCCGTTCTACGTAAGGATAGTCCCATTTGATATGTATCATTAGGTGACATGGTTTTTTTACGTGAATTTTCCAATCAACGCGGTTTTTTACGCGAGATTTCGAATTAACGCGGTTTTTTACGCGGATTTTCCAATTAACGCGGTTTTTTTTAACAAGGTACGTTTCCCTCGCGTAAAAAAACCTGGGTGTATTACGTCAGCTAATGAAGGGAGTACCCAAGATGCCTGGGAATAAATTTGGCACCCCATTTTTTTATTTTTTCAAATTAAAAAAATCGTCCTGAAATCACTGAAAAATGTATTTTTGACATTTTCATACAAAATAGAAGTGAAGTACACTATCTTACGTAAATGAACTCAACTTTGTCGAAAAAGCATGCAATTTTACAAAAGAAATCAAACAATCAAACAATCGATAATGTTTACATCATGATCAATGTAAATCTGTGGCGAAAAAAAACAATGTTGCCAGACCGGGTGGGTTTTTATCCCCAAATCGGGCGAAATTTAATTTTGCTGCATGGGCATGCAATACTTAGCATAGTGTATCATCAACACTATGTTTACATTGGGGTGCCAAATTACCCGCATACCGAATTTTCACTTTGGAATGAAATCTTTGAAATTTGTGATTAAAATCTCGATACACTTACTCGAATTCGTTGAAGAACATCAATTTCTTGATCCAAATCAGCTTTAATATTTAAAATCGGCTCACTATTCGATTTTTAAGGATTTTTCAAAAGACGCACATGAAAATTTTTCGAGATTTCAAAAACAACAAAACATGAATTTTTTTTTTAAACACAGATATGTTGGGTTTTTGGCATCTGACGTTTGTTACTACATTACTAGAACACTTTTTTTTTATTCACCACCAGAGTGCGCTCATTACCGCCGGAAATCCGGGTGGGTACCAAATTACCCACGGGGTACCGATTTTTTACCAGTTCCTCTACTAGAAAAATTGCCACTAATTTTTTAAAATTTTCATCTTTCAGATGAAAGCAACAGATTTCTTATAAGTAGCGTACTTTTTGAATTACATTCACTTCAATGCAAAAAAATTCCTCAAGAAACGTTCAATAACTCTATCAAAGCAAAGATTTGACCATATGTGAACAAGATTTTTTCTTTGTCATCAGATATGATCCTCACTTACCGTCCTGCACACTCACACTGAACAATAAGGTGAACGGACTGATTCGTCAAGTGGAACTTCTAATATCCCAGCTATTTGATTACGATGCTCCTGGAAGGTCCGCTCACAACAGACAAGATCACATGGTCAGTTTCTACGACGCAGGACTTCTTTTTTCTTTGTTTTTTCAGCTTCCTCCGATTTTTTTTATGATAAACAGAATATTTATAAATATTATACATGAATTGAGGAAAAAAATCCAGTAAATTGAGAATTCACAGCTATGCGGAGTATCAAATTTACTAGCAATGACGAATATTTAATTCAAAATCGAGCATACATTAATAAAACAAGGCATGCGTTACATGCATTTTGCTTGTGAATGATAAATTCATTATGCTTTTTTAGTTTTCTCCATGCGTTTTCGTTATATTACTCCATTCCGTCAACTTTTTGACGAACTAGTTCATTCGTACTGCTCGGGTATGGATGGCCCATCTCTACCATGGAGGCTAAAGCCCAAATTGAATGCCAAAATGTTGTTTGTTGCTCTTCCACCACAACGCAAGTAGCGAGTAAAATGTAAAAACATACCTTCTTTATTCGCTAAATTGTTTACTTTCATTTATTTACTATGATTCTACCATTCCATCGAGAGATTAGATTCACAACTTTTCGCCAATAAACCTGCTGTTCTCCAACTCCCGGCTGTACCGATTCTGGCCAAGTCCTGCTTCACCTGGTCCAACCACCTCGCTCGCTGGGCTCCTCGCCTTCTTGTTCCTACCGAATTCGATGCGAACACCATCTTTGCAGGGCTGCTATCCGGCAATCTCGCAACATGCCCTGCCCATCGCACTCGGCCAGCCTTGGCGACATTCTGGATGTTGGGTTCACCGTAGAGTTGCGCCAGTTCGTGGTTCATTCTCCTTCTCCATACTTCGTTTTCCTGTACACCACCTTATATTGTACACTGCACTCGGCGTTCGAAAACACCAAGCGCCTGTGTGCAGGGCTGCCATTATAAAATCTGTGTTTTCGATCTAAAAAATCTTTTTATCTTAGTTCTTTCCCAGCAAATCTGTATGGATATCTGTATTCAACTTTTTAGTCTAATTTTGTGCCATAATTTGAAATCTATTATTTTTTTTTATCCCTTTTTGTTTATTTTAGGCTCATTAGCATTTTAGCTGTAACAGAGCCGAATTTTAATCGTGTACATGTCACATGTTTATCATATCTATAATTAGCACATTACACAGTTGCCATTTTTCGACGTTAGAGACTATTCCCTACTATAACATTGCATATGGTACACATTTACACAGTAGCCATTTAGGCGTAAGAGTTTTCTATCTGTTCTTCCATTATCCAGTTAGACTGGACAGCGGAGACAGTTGATTGATCATTGTTGAGTTATTTATAGAACAGCAGCCCGATGTGTCTTGCAGAGCAGAGCAGTTGTATGGACGAATCGATCTTTATTCGACCGTGAATCGATCTCCATCGCTGATGATTGTTGCGTGGACGTAGCTATTCTGTAACAACACAAAGATGGTCAATGAGGGCCCTGAGTTTTGAACTCACGATCGATCGCTTACTAAGCGAACGCGCAACCAATGTGGCTACGGAGACCCCCGGTATTTATTATCATTGTTTGGCATGGTTATTCTACGATGTTGAAGGTATCCACGTAGCACTAGAAAACCTAAAATATTCCTGCATATTCTTGAGCACAAACATAAATGTAAGCCTTGTAACGGTAGCATACTGGATAACTGTCAACGAATGAATGCAGGCCATTAAATTGGCATGAAGCCATGTGCTTAGGATAAGGACAGGTTCTAATGATTTTCTTATGCTTTCTGCTTGGCTGTTGTCGCTGATTGTGAACCAGAAGCCGACGAAAACGGTGGAAGGTGTAATATTGAATGATGCTTCCTAGAGCAGTCCTTGCGGCCCCACTGGAGCAGTCCTTCGCTTGATGTTGTTCCTTGAGGCAGCTGATGTGTAGCCCGTCCTTCTTTACGACCTCGAATTGTCGTTGGGTAAAGAGCACACGGAATTGTTCACACTGGAACAGGAACTGGGTCTGTTTACAGTTGACGCACTGTGGCACACTATCAGAAGCGACATGTGAAATGAAGGATCGTGATTTTGGATGCTTGATCTCGGATTGACTGTTTGCCGATTGGGAGAGCTTAATAGTTTGCACAATTTGCGATCCTCGGTGAATAAAATCGAGTAGTTCTTGGTATTTCGGATGATCCTCGACTTTGGAAATATGTGCCTCCCACTCACGGAGTGAACCGGTATCAAGACATTGGCTTAATCGTTCAACGAAAAATGCATTCCCGTGGTTCTTAGTTCTTAGGAGCTTATCCATGAGCAGTTCGTGATGATCGAATTCGTCAGCAAGATCTGCATGTCTCTGTAGAATCTTTTTTCAGCGAAGGAATCGTGAATAGGACAGAAACATGCCGCTTCACTAACAAATTTGGGTTTTCAAAACGATCCTTCAGTAACTTGCACGCTACGAGATAGTTGTTGTCAGAAAACTCGAGCGAAAAAGTAATGCGAGCTGCTTCGTCAGAAAGATTAGCTTGCAAATAATGCATTTTCTGCACCATTGAAAATTGTATGCTCGAATGAATTAGCCTGACATACAGATCACGAAAAGAAATCCTATCTTCGAAATTCCCAGAAAACTCCTTCAACTTTGTTTCCGACAGACGAACGTTTGATAAGATAGCAATAGCAGACGAGATTGGTTGTACAGGAGCGGGAGGTGGTACGGGTGGTTTCACAGAGATTTTACTGTAAAACGATGTCTTCAATTCATAATGAATGACTTGAAAGCCTTGTCTTTCTTTAGCGAAATCTTCATCTTCATCTTCGAACTCAATTTAATCTTGAGATCCATCAAATTCTCGCCATAACGCATCAAGATGTTGAATGTGTATAGGCACTTGGACAAGTTTTGTTGGATTTAAATTGTCGTCAAATGTTTTTATGATATGTACGGAATCAAAAGCAATCCCGATTAGACAGAATTTCCAATTTCGTTTGTTTTGTTGTCTTCTGTGTTTTCTGCTACTTCTTACAACCTTTCCCTTACCTCCATTAGCCTGCTCTGGGTTTTGTTTTCCGTTGTGCGGGCAATGACGGGGTCTACGATCCAAACGCTGCTATTGATATTTACCGACGAATGATGATGAATTCTTCATCAACCCCAATAGGGCTTGGCTGTGAAGATTGCGAACTCTTGTTGGCTACGACGACTTTGATGATTTTTCTGCTGCTCGGCGATAACGATGACGATGAAGATGATTCCACTGAATTTGCTGCTACTGGTCGATTTTGATTGGCGATGACGACGACGAGATGATGTTTCTGTGGTCACTGGCGACTGAAACCTTTAACTCATGATGGTAAGAGTATGAGACGATGTCGACGATACTCTGCGACGATGATGACGACAACAGGAAGATGTTTCTGCTGCTGTCTGTCCGAAGAAATTATGACTGGAACTCTGTTATTCACGTGGTGATGAGGTTTTGAGACGATGACTACGAAGAAGACGATAACTGTTTTGACCAGTCTGCGACGATGATGACAGCGGGAAGATGCTTCCGCTTAATCTTTTGCCAGCGTAGGGTACAGTTCCGAACCGTTGATGGCCTGCAACTGCTTTGGTCGATCTGCGACGATGATGACGACAACAGGAAGATGCTTCTGCTCCTGTCTGTCCAACGAAAAGGTCAGATCCGAACCAATGAGGCCATAAAAACTGATTTGATCGGTCTGCGATGATGATGACAACAGGAAGATGTTTCTGATGCTGTATGTCCGACGAAATAATGACTGGAACTTTCTATTTCACGTGGTGAAGAGGTTTTGAGACGATGACGGACTGCGACGATGATGACAGCGAGAAGATGCTTCCTCTTACTGTTTTGCCAGCGAAGGGTACAGTTCCAAACCGTTGATGGCCTGCAACTGCTTCGATCGGTCTGCGACGATGATGACGACAACAGGAAGATGCTCCTGCTGCTGTCTGTCCGACAAAATGGTCAGATCCGAACCAATGAGGCCATAAAAAGTTGCGACTGGAACCTTCTAAATCACGTGATGTTTATAAGGTGATGACGATGATGACGACGATACTTGCTTTGGTCGGTCTGCGACGATGATGACGACAACAGGAAGATGCTTCCGCTGCTATCTGTCCGACGAAATGTTCAGACCCGAACCAATGAGGCCATAAAAAACTGGCAACTGGAACCTTCTAGATCACGTGGTGATTATGAGGTGAAGACGACGATAACTGATTCGGTCGGTTTATGAAGGCGATGACAACGATTGTGACTGCGGGAAGATACTCTTGCTTATTGTTTTTCTGACGAAGGGACCAGTTCAGAACTGATAATGGCCAGCACCATACGAGTGAAACCTTCCAACTCACGTGGTAATGAGGTTATGAAGTGATGACGACGATAACTGATGATTCTAACTACTGTTCTTCCGATTATGGTGATGCCGACAATAATGACAGCGGGAAGCTGCTTCTTCTTACTGTTTTGACGGCGAAGTACCTTGCTGGGAACCGTTGATAGTAAAAAACTGGCGAATGGAACCTTTCAACTCACGTGGTGAGCTTATGTGGCGATAACTGTTTCGACCGGTTTTGCGACGGCGATGACGACAATGATGACAGCTGGAAGAAGCTTCTGCCACTACTTGTCGGGCGAAACGGCCAGTTCCGATCCGCTGAGGTAGGACAACTGCCAACTGGAAACTTTCCAAACCACGTGAGAATGAGAATATTTGCTGTCTGGCGGACTCGGAACAGAAAAGGTCACTTTCCGACACTTTGAATACATCGACCGTCTCAATCGCTACACGGAATTTTTATTCACTTCGGATTATAAAAGATAGACGATTTCAACTGCGCACTTCACTCGTTGATGGTTTTTATTGGTCTGACTTTTGAGGTGATTGTTCAATGTTATTTATGACAATAATCGTTTCCGTTCTATGTTTTTGTGTGACGTTTGCGTTTTCTGTGATGGTTGCGTTTCATAAAAGGTAAGTAAATAAAGGTAAGTACTATTCGTGAGTTATTTGTGTTTGATTTCTTTTTCGTATTTAATTATTTTATATTTTTATTTTCAGGATCTGGAGCTGTTCTCAACAATTGGCTTGAATCAAGATTACGAAAAGATTAAAAAAGATTACGAAATCAAGATCATACGAAAACCCAACAAGCCGGCTTGCGATCACAACTCGTATAGGCCGATTGCAATGTTATCCTGTATTCGTAAATTGTTAGAGAAAATGATTGTACTTCGTTTGGACAAGTGGGTTAAAGCGAACAATTTGCTGTCAAATACGCAGTTTGGCTTCCGCCGAGGTAAAGGGACGAATGATTGTCTCGCGCTACTATCTTCTGAAATCCAAATCGCATTTGCTCGCAAAGAACAAATGGCTTCCGTTTTCCTCGATATCAAAGGGGCATTTGATTCAGTTTCCATGGAAATTCTCTCAGAGAAACATCATAATCGTGGACTTTCACCAATTCTGAATAATTTCCTGTACAATTTACTGTCAGAAAAGCACATGTTTTTCAATCATGGCAGCTTGAAATCTTCTCGATACAGTTTTATGGGCCTACCACAAGGCTCCTGCCTAAGCCCCCTCTTGTACAGTTTTTACGTCAATGATATAGATGTTTGTGTAACTAGAGACTGCACGCTGAGACAACTTGCAGACGATGGAGTTATTTCCATCACGGGTACTAATCCCGTCGTTCTGCAAAAGTCGTTGCAAAATACCCTGAACAATCTGTTCACGTGGGCCCTCAAGCTGGGTATCGAATTCTCTACGGAGAAAACTGAAATGGTCGTTTTTTCTAGGAAGCACGAACCCGCCCAATTCCAGCTTCACCTATCCGGCAAAACGATCAAGCACTCGATGTTTTTCAAATACCTTGGAGTATATTTTGACTCTAAATGTACCTGGGGAATACACATTGCGTATTTGAAACAGAAATGCCAGCAAAGAATCAATTTTCTCCAAACAATAACCGGAACATGGTGGGGCGCCCATCCAGGAGACCTCATTCAGTTGTACAAAACAACGATATTGTCAGTGTTAGAATATGGTAGTTTTTGCTTCCGATCAGCTGCCAGGATTCATATTCTCAAGCTGGAGAGGATACAATATCGTTGCTTGCGTATAGCCATGGGGTGTTTGCATTCGACACATACGATGAGTCTCGAAGTTTTGGCAGGAGTACCCCCGCTTACTCTTCGGTTCACAGAATTATCCTACAGATTTCTCATCCGTTGCAAGATCATGAATCCATTGGTGATTGATAACTTCGAAAATCTACTCCAACTGACTCCTCAGTCAAGTTTTATGTCTTTATACCATGAGTACCTTACCCACGACGTGCACCCTTCACCAGGCATCTCCAACCAAGTTTGCTTCCCATACTTTTGCAATTCCTCTGTCATTTTAGATCTGTCCATGCGACAAAAAATCCATGGAATCCCAGATCATCTACGCTACCACGACATCGAGCATGTTTTCTGGTCGTGTATCCGGTTCCATACTGCTCGCTCTCAGCTCTCTAGAGCACTGAGAGCACAAGGCTGACAATCGGAGATCCCCGTCCGGGATATCTTAGGTAGCCGTGATCCTGATCTTCTGCTTCATCTATACCTGTTCCTCAGAAACGCCGATGTCAACGTTTAATGATGTTTCCTTCGTTGTGTCCCCGTTTCA
The DNA here is from genome assembly GCF_029784135.1 of Toxorhynchites rutilus septentrionalis. Classification (NCBI taxonomy): domain Eukaryota; kingdom Metazoa; phylum Arthropoda; class Insecta; order Diptera; family Culicidae; genus Toxorhynchites; species Toxorhynchites rutilus. The sequence goes on along the minus strand of NC_073746.1, from coordinate 26,749,109 downwards.
TATCCCTCCTATCCGATCGATAAACTTTTACTTAGTCGCGGCAATACATACACACACTCTTTACAGACACACGGGCCAAAGGTTGTGCAGTCCACTGATGATTCAACAAAAGCCAAAGGTTGTACCGCTCATGACAACTCTACACGAGCTGATGATTGCGCCGGCTAGTGACCATTCTATCCTGGATTCCTCGAGAAGACGCACCACGCTAGATATGGGGTACAGACTAGGGGGGCGTTGCTGATTAATGGTCAGCTGCATCCCAATAGGAAGTATCCCGTGTCGGGCACAGGTACAGAGCATTGGAGACAGCAACATCACAATTACGAAAACACTTGTAATACTAACCTCGAGCCAGCCGCGAGTAATCGGTTACATATTACTAACATAGATAATAAGAAAAATTGTCAAAGTGAACTCCCGGCCCCGTGAGGCTAACGCCATATGAGCCTTGATAAAAATATATATTTTGGGAAAAAAAAAGATTGAACGATTCAAAAACATAAGCCACCTATTGCCCAAAAATTGTCAAATAAAATTTATACCCCAAAGGAATAGTCTTCAATGTTCGGATAGTCGGATTCCTCAACCTGGTCGGTTGCCTGTATCGATTATTCCGTGCTAGGGGAACGTCTTGCGATCTATTTACACAAATGCTTGGGAAATTAGAAGTTCTCACTGCAACGCCACTTAAAAATATAAACTATTGGACATTTTAAAAATACCTATATAATATAAGATTAACAGGGAGTGCTCAAATCGATTGCAATATAGATTGACATCTCGTAAATTCATCAAGAAATGACTGAGAATTGAGCGCTCGAAATGGAGAGTTTTCGTGAAGTGATCGATGTTCAGATTTTCTATTTTCATTGTTAATGTGTTCCCGGGAAAATAATCCTACGTTAAACCGTATCAATGTTCTTTTCAGAAATTCACAATGCTTACTATAAGAAATCCCTAAGAAAAATGAAATGAGCATGAGCATGAGTGCATATTCTATTTTTATATTCACTGTGCTTTTGTAATATTTTAATATTATATTTTCTTCAAAGAAAAGTCTAAAAAATCTGTATAAATACAGATTATTCTGTAGATATGGTACCCCTGCTTGTGAGTCCTCTCCATGCTTCGTGCCCATAGACAACAACCGGTCTAATCAAGGATTGGTACATGGTACACTTCGTACGGGGTCGGAGTTTGTTGGACCTCAAGGATTTGCGGAACTCTGTTGCGATCAGTTCCTCCTGCTAGCATGTATTTAGTCTTAGACGCATTAATCCCAAGCCCGATCAGCCCTGAGAAGGTGAGAAGGTGTCTCAAAAATGAGGGTAACTTGTGGAATTTGGCTATTTTGATTAATACACAGGCTATTCCTTAATGTATGATCAATTAAGTATTGAAAGGGGGGAAAAAACTGATTTTGGAACGTTGAGATAGAAGCTGAGGTGTGAACAATTTTCCACATTCACTTCTCCCGATAAAACATACATACACATTCTGCCACAAATTGGCTTTTAATGCAGCATTACATCAACTGACGGTCGTAAATATTTATAGCGAAAAGTGATAACCGTTACCACCACGAGCCGGGTGATAAGTTGTTCAGCTGGAGGAAAAATCGTGAGCATTGGATTGATAAGACATCGTTCGACTGAGTGCTCGACTTTGTATCAGTTTCTCACCAACGGGCCAACATACATACATGTGCTATCACTTCGAAGCACTCTGAAGCCCTGTCGTTGCTGTCTCGAACCAGTTCCAGTTCTCGTTGTTTCACCTCTTGGTGGGGTGAGCCTTGTTTTCCCCCCAGCATCTCAGCACTTACACTAACATTTTGTTTTATCAATTTAATCTAGTTTTCACTTTTCATTCGCGATGTAGCTCTTTTTTTTCATCTTCTGTTTTCCCGTCGTCCAACTCGCGCTCACCTCAGCCATTTATCTGAATCTGTCCCGCGCTTAACCAAACCGTGAATAAATAAACATATGAATATCTGACTGGCAGGCAACCAATAGTGGCGAGGACGTTAGGTTTTTTTTTTACTTTACTCCGCTTTTCTCCGTTGCGATCTCGAGAGGCCAACGATTCTCCTACGCTTTCTGCTCCTCTCTTGTTCCGGACCCGGAAAACTGCAAAAATATTTCACCCAACCCGATGGTCGTCCGTGCATCGGCTCGTCATTAAAACCATTTCAATGTACATACATCGCGCGCAGGCCTTCTCCCTCAGGCCTGTGCCCCCTCACGCTTATGCCATGTGCCAAAGCGATATCAATTTTCATATCCGACAGATTTGCTCGCGTGAGGTCCCCGCGCCGGTCATCAACGGGTGTGATTAGTTGTGAATTCTAACGCGAAACTTTCTCAAGCCAGTTCGGGAGAGATTGGAGGTTAGTTCGGAAGATTTGTGTAGACCAACGAACAATGATAAACATTCCTTCAATGGGGGTAACAAAGAGTAATTTGTTTTCTTTTCGCCGAATTTAATGCCTCAATTCGACAATGTTGTAGCCTCAGTTCTTAGAAACACCTTTGAAGAGCATAGTTTTTTTTCTATCTCTTGAAATTATATCGGCTATTTTTTCTATGGTGCGTTAGGGTCACCATGAAAAAAAAGTAAGCCAAAAACTCATGATTTCAATTTCAATTTACCCAATAACAAAAAAATAACATAGTTTTTAAAATCTTACATTATGTACAGTGGAATATGCTCTTTTAAATGCTGCTAATATTCTTTATTGCAAAACATTAGACCAGTACTTTTTAATTTTATTTTATCAGAGTGCCCATTTCCATTTTAGGGTGGTTCGAAAAAACTATTTTTCCACAAATACTATTTTTGCGATTTTCTGGATTTTTGTTTTTATAGTTATTGATTGAGTTAGTTTTTCATAGTTTTCTCGGTTAAAGATACAGGGTGTTATATTTTTTTATATTTTTTCTGGAAAGCTGAGGATTTTTTACATAACATATGTCGATATCAGAGATGCTATTTTTTTGGGTTTCGTGCGAAAAAACGAATGCTCGGGCCTACATTTTCACATGTTGCATTAAATTTTGTACAGTCGATTTGTCGACCTTCTCAGTTGCTGCACGCCTGTTCGCCTTGAATTGTTGCTCGCTCCCAACGATTTTTTTTTGTCTTCCGTAAGTTCCGTTTTACGATGCTGATTTGTTTTGCTTTTCGTCGCGGTTTGGGGTCTTTACCTTTTTGTACGTTGACAGTCCAGCTCTTTTCTTGGCGCTTTACATCGCGGTGTGGGATACTCCGACTTTATTTGCCACATCCCTGATCGATAAGTTTGGATTCCTCGTGTATGTTCTCTTCACCGCTTTGGTTGTCTGTTCGACCGTCGGGATGCGGTTTCCTCCACTTCCAGGCTTCCGAGTTGTGGTCAACCTCTCCCCAAACACTCTAATCACTTTAGACACCGTCGTTGGAGGCAAATTGAGCTTTTTCGCTTACTGATTATACGACAGAAGCGGAAATTCTCTTTCGTGGAGGCAATTCCGACAACTGAAGAGCGTACGCCGAAAACAAAGTAGGCAAATCATTATACACACCTGTGCCAACAGAAATAGGGGTTCTTTTTTTTTTCAAATAATTTATTATGGGATTAATGCTACGTTGAAGTTTAGCACTTTTTGGTCGTTCCACCCTTTATTTCGACAGGCACATTGAATTTTGCAGCGTCTTCATACTCGAATTCGTATTGTTTGTCTAACCCCTTCGCGAAACAATTGACCTTATTTTTATCCAAAAAATTTATGTAGTAAGCATGGTTATTTTCATCTTTGTAAATTGAATGTACACTACAGGCGGGAATCTCTAGAGTACGTGTGACAAAACACAGAACATCAGCTGCTTTGGAGCTTTTTCCGATGAACCGAAGGCGGTCTTCAAAGTATTCTTCCTGACAACTTCCATTTTGCTTGCTCTGTAGTGAATTCGTTAATTGTTTGTAGCTCACACCGAAGAGTGAGAACCTACAATGGACCGTACAAGAGAGCAGTTTTCGCGCGTGTGGTCGTAACAACGACCGGGCTTTAAGGTGAAGGTGGAAGCAAGGCTTTGAAGTAGTATAGGTAAAACCACGTGTAAAAAATTGGGTAATAGTGTTTGTGAGAGAAGAGAAATTTGTTTGGTTTGTTTTGGTTTTTGTACGTAAATAGATCAATTCACTTATCAGACTGTGTGGCGCTTCACTGACACGAGTCTTAGAATGACACGAAATTCAATACTGAAGCTAAATGTATTGCAATTGCAAATATAAATATATATAGAAGGTGTATTTGCATATGAAGTAAAATTCTGAGCGTTACATGAGCAAATTTATAACACAAGCGAATTGGGGCTCTTTTGTTATCAACAAGTTCTTCTTCACAGTAACTCGATATTGATAATTCTTCAAAATTTTCCTTCGTTGATCGTATTGTTTTCACATATTCAATTACAATACAATACTCACAATACTCAGCAATACAATTTTTTTAACCAATGTTCAAGTTGCTAAAACTTACATTATAGACCCATTAAACGTAAAAATAATAATTGTATTGATATCAACACAATTTTATTTTATTGATTTTCATGAGATAAAGTGCTATGACTCAGGAATAACATTTTATTGAGTCGTTTTTATATCTGTTTCAATGATGTTGTCTGGCATCAGTGTCGAAAAAATAAAGATGTTTTCACCAATACAAACATTGCGGAAAAATGAAAAATGAAAAGTTAATTTTCAGAGCACTAGCTCGTGTTTTACGGCGTTTTCCACTATACATTGGGACGGCAGATGAAAATTTAATATTTGGTGAGTAATCGATTAGATTTGGATTAATATTGCTTGGCTGGAAATGTGTGCAAACCATAATTTTCTTCACACTGTTCGGCAAAATTATTGATTTTCGGGCGAGGGGTAAGGGAGGGAGGGAGATGAAAGAAATGAGCGCCATTGTGGCTAGCTTCCACCTACACCTCAACTGACAATTAGTTCGGAAGATTTGTGTAGACCGAAAAGCAATGATAAACATTCCTTCAATAGGGGTAACAATTGGTAGAAAAATATATTTTGCTATTCCCAATCTTATTGCATTGCTTGATTGATTCATATTTTGATAGCTCATAGTGATCATCTTGATAAAACTGACATTGACTGTTGATATACGAATACGTCGACATATCTACATGAAACTACACATGTGTAGTATCATCTCTAGAGAAAAAAAAAGATCAGCGATATAGATAATTCGTTACGAGGCCGGCCAAAAAAAAAAAACACTTTCGGTTGGAGTCGCGTGGAATGTGCACACGAACAAGAAAAATAACACTTCGACGTTCAACATCGGACCGGGCTTGTAATTTTTCCGCTTCCCCCATAATTGCTTTGAAAAGTGAGTTTTTTAACTACTGATCTAATTACAACGACATGAATATGCTCCTTTTCTACCTCCAGCAGCGGCCACCACCTTGCGTACCTAGGAACACATTCAGAGACCCAATCTCAACTACCCTATCGTTGCCCGATGCCTGCTGCTCTGCAAGAAATCCTCCGATATTAGCGATCGCTATCAGATCTCCTCCTGCTAAACGAGTTACGACGACGGCTACTACGAGTGCCCGGACGACCACCACATGGTCGTCATCGTCGTCTTGGTCGTCTTGGCTTGGGTAAACTGTACTTAACGGTGATGCATGTGATGGGTTTCGCCTCTTGACGCCACGGAACCGACCGATGGAGAAAATAATGGAGCACTGGAACGTTGCAACAACAGGACGAGGAGCAGGAACTGAGGGAAGGTCGGTGGGCGATGCAATCAGTTCACTTTTTCTTTCAATCATCCTCCTTTCGGTTGGGAGGAATCCACACAGGGAAAAAAAGGAGATCGAGCTGCACACAGTTGGTATGTGTTGCAAGACGGCGCGCGAGTTGCATTGATTATTGATTCCGCACTCTCGGCTCGGATGTGGCTTCTGAGATCTGTGTAAATCTCTCTATATATCCCCCCCCCCTCCAACCTGTTTCCTCTGTTGATCCCAAAGGTAAGGCCCTCGAAGACCGTCGATATGAGGGCGCTTTCCGCTCGCTGTGTGTTTTCTTTGCTAATTTACGTACGGCCGGTTGACGGCCAGACGGGGCACGACGGAAACACTCGCTGTTATTTATTTATTTGCCTCGGCTTGATTACAATATTTCATCTTCTTAGTTGCAGATTTCACTTTGCGGCTAATCTGACAGCTGTGCATACGATGCTGATGCAGCTGCAGATGATGATGATTATGAGGCACTGTTTTCGCTTTTGCATTCGCGTTGATTTGCGTTTAGTGAGGACAAATTTGCCCCAATTGATGAACACCTTTTAGGAGTAATAATATGATTCAAAAGGGAGACCCACTAGCCTTGCGCTGAACACAGCGAACACTATGCCACCTTATCTCTGCCTGCCCGCAGGGACACTTGCGAAACACGCAACATCATCGAGATATTAACTTTCAAAGCCAACCTTGTAAGCATCACCTAGGTGTGTGTATGTGCCCGTGTGTGTGACGAGGAGGGGCACTCTGCGCCATCAAACATGTGAGTAATTCTGGCCGAGCGGCGCGTGCGCGAGCATGGATGCTGTGTCTTTTTCCCCGCTCCAATCTTGACCCAAGATTTCACCAACGAGCGATAAAACAAACTGGAGCAGTTTGGCGACACGAAGAACAACTACTTTGGAATTCGTTCGTTTTTTTCTTCTTCTCTTGCTTTAGGTGGTTGTGTTTAAACTACCATCAAACCATCGTTGATAATGATGGCTTCGTAACAACAAACGTTGATCCGTATATATTGGGATCCATCAATCATGAAACAGCATCTCGTTTGCTTTATCGCTATTCTCTTTATTTTTTTTCTTTTCAAAGAAAACACAATTTATTTCTGATGGAGAGAGATGTTCCAGGCAGGGAAAGGAAGGGGGTGTAAAGCCTGAAATCGGCTCTACAGGTGACGTGACGATCACATGTCATAAATTCCAAAACTGAAATATTTAATTGATTTTTTTTATGTTTTGACGGATGGCTCGTGGTGTTCGAAGGGCCGTCGTTCGACTCCCTGCATTGGAATACACTATGTAGAGACCGCGGTGACTAATGGAGACCCGTTACGAGATTGAACTAGATTACGGGGTGACTTAATATGAGGTAGATTTTTGTTCAAGTTTGAACGCATCCGCAAGAGTATCCTCAGGGCATGATAGTTCCCTTCAACTTTTGCCATACTTGCCTTGTGGTAACAGTAGTTGAACACATTTTGTGAGTGTACCTTAATTTTTATTTAATCCAATTTTTAAACACTATACATTATTGTTTTTATCTTTATTATTGTTTATTTTAGTGAAACCTCGAGAGTGTGAAAAAAATTGTTATTTAGGCCGTTTTGTCTCATATTCCGAACACTTAAATTTTAAATGTAAATTTACTAAACCATTCTGTTATAAAAAACTGAATAATCAAAGCCCTGACATTCTTTGGGTTATAGGCTTCATTTTAACAGCATTCACAAGTATCGATACAGCCTATAATTTATAATAAAGGGTGTGTCACATCAAATTGCATCACGGAAAAAACGCTGTAGAAATTTAATTTTTAGGAATTATATATTCAGCTTTCGCTTATAATCAGATAAGAGTGTATAGATCACGTTGGCCATGCTTCACTGTCAATTTTTCGTAAATTTGGAAAAATGTCGTCGAACGAAAAAGAGCGCCGTGAATTAATCTTGCGCACTCATTTCGAGAATCCGGAGTTGTCACATTGGGACATCGGTAAGATGCTGGGAATCGTCCAATCCACGGTCAGCAGAGTACTAAAACGATACTTCGAGAACCTAACCATCGACCGGAAGGTGAAGAACGGCAAAAATGGATGCTCCGTCAGTGGAAAAGATCCCAAGCGCGTAGTTAAGCAGTTTAGACGTGATCCGAGAAGTTCGGTCCGGGATGTCGCCAATAAGCTGAATTTGTCAAGTTCATTCGTCCAGCGGACCAAGCAGCGGGAGGGTCTGCGTACATACAAGGTTCAGAAGACTCCTAACCGCGACGAAAGGCAAAACATGGTGGGGAAGACGTGAGCCCGGAAGCTGTACACCGAAATGCTGACGAAGCCGCATTGCCTGGTAATGGACGACGAAACCTACGTCAAAGCGAACTTTCGTCAGCTGCCGGGCCTGTTGTTCTTCGCAGAGGACAAATTCAGCGTTCCGGAGGAGATTCGCAAGCAGAAACTATCCAAGTTTGCCAAAAAGTACATGGTGTGGCAAGCGATCTGCTCTTGCAGAAAGCGGAGCGCCCCCTTCGTGATGACCGGCACGGCAAACGGGCAGGTTTACCTTAAGGAGTGCCTACAGAAGCGCTTACTACCACTATTGAAGCAGCACGAGGGCCCGACCATCTTCTGGCCGGATCTCGCTTCGTGCCACTATTCAAAGGACGTGTTGGAGTGGTACGAAGCCAACGGGGTCACCTTCGTGCCAAAGGAAATGAACCCGCCAAACGCGCCGGAGCTTCGCCCAACAGAGAAATATTGGGCGATTATGAAGCAGGCCCTCCGGAAGAACCCAAAAGTTGTCAAATCGGAGGCGGACTTCAAGAGAAAATGGATTTCTGTTCAAAAAAACTACAACCTGACGTTGTACCGAACCTTATGGACGGGGTAAAGAGGAAGGTGCGAGCATACGGGCTTGGGCTCGAAGTATGAATAAAAAGAAAATGCCAAAAGTTGTTTAATAGTTTTTATTTTACTGTCTAAAATTTTCAAAAGGATCGGTCTACTGGGCGAATTTCTACAGCGTTTTTTCCGTGATGCAATTTGATGTGACACACCCTTTATTAAACATTTGTAAAAAAGTTACAGTCAGAACAATTTATAAAATGTTTGCGTTAGCAAATTCCGTAAAAAGCAAGCATCATTCATATTTAAGTTTTTCTAGTTGTTTCAACTTTTCTGTTTGCTGGTTCCATGTTTTATGCAGAAATCTTAATTAAAACTAGCAATTAATTAGTGTTCGGAATTCGGAATTTTCGGATTTTTTTTTCGAGATGACACCATATCCCGACGTTTCATGCATTTTTAAGTCATTTGGCATCCAATAAAAAATTTCTATTTTTCAATCTTCCTTTACTCCTCCCGTGAAAGATTTTCGAGAATCAAAAAATCTAAACTTTGAGCGCTTTGAAGCACCCCTAAATCATGTCCAATTGAGCTGAAACTTTGCACAGATAATTTTTTTTGACCAATTCACAAAATGTACATGGTTGGCTTCTGAAATTCGATGATGAATTTTGTTCCATACATCCATTGCCACCCTAATGTACAGGGTTTTCCATTTCGGGCTTCCGAAAGTATACAGCCCTGCGCTGACAACCGTTTGACATAGCAGTCAACCAAAGCGTCATATCGTTAGTTGAATGTCTGCCATTTTACAATATGGATCGTTTTAGCATCGCACAACGTGTTAATTTTGTTAAATTATACTATAAAAATGATGAAAAACCGGCAAATGTTTTTCGAACATTACGGACGGATTTTGGTCGTCATGGACGGCCTACAGAGCACACAATCGCTAATGTAGTGCGTAAATTCGAACAAACTGGATCCGTAGCGGATATTGTGAAACCTGTGCATCATCGTAATGTGCGTTCGGTCGAAAATATTGCTACTGTTGCTGCCAGTGTGGAGGAATGTTTCGATTCCACGGCGTGCTCAGCAATTGGGCTTGTCAAACACATCATTGTGGCGAATTTTGCATTTGGACTTGCACCTACATCCATATAAAGTCCAACTGGTACAAAAATTAGAGCGTGGTGACCATGAAATGCGTCGGGCATACCTCGATTGGGAGAACGAACAACAGCAGCAAAATGCTGAATTTTCGCATCAAATTTTCTTCAGCGATAAGGCACATTTCGAGCTCGGTGGCTATGTGAACACCCAAAATTTCCGTATATGGGGCTCAGAAAGATATGGATACGGATGACATGTGGTTTCAGCAGGCCGGCGCCACTTGCCACACAACACGACCGAACATGGCCATATTGCGAACGAAATTTGAGGGACGCATAATTTCGCGTTTTGGTGATGCCAATTGGCCGTCCAGATCATGCAATTTGAACCCGCTAGACTTGTTTTTTTGTGGGGTTATGCGAAAGACCGTGTCTATGCCAACTCTCCGCAAACTCTTGAACATTTGAAAGACAACATTCGTGAAGTTATGACCGAGATACCGCCCCATATGTGCCGAAAAGTCATCGAAAATTACCTGTTCCGGATCAAGGTGTGCGAGGAAGCCCTAGGTGGACATTTGAATGATGTCGTATTTCACACATAATGGCATAAACCAAACTTTAATTTGAACTAAAAGTTTCAACGAAATTCGAATTCTAAGTGTGTTTTATTTCAATTTACTTTCGGAATTTAAAGTTGGAAAACCCTGTACATGTGCACGATTAAAACCCGGCTCTGTTACAGCTAAAATGCCTATGAGCCTATATAAACGAACAAATGAGATAAAAAAAATATAAAAAAATATAGCGTTTCCTAAATCTTTAAATCTATAAAAACAAATACAGTTGCGAAACAAATACAGAATAATTGCGAAAATAAGATTCATTTTTACAAGTGTTATCTTTTTTGAAGAAGACTAGCTAATTCGATTAAATACTACTTTGCATAATGGTGGAAATTTCCATCATTACATTGAATGCCCAATAATTTTATAAACGAACAAATTCACTTTAAGTTGATCGTGTCTGGAACTTGATTTACTTCACTAATAAAAAAAATCATGCAAAGAAGAGGAATTTGATCTGTCGGTCATCTGAAACGATTCAGTTGATCAAAAGTTATGATTTTTTGAAAAAAAAATCATTTTTGGATAACAGGGGAAAATTTGTTTTTTCGTACCAGCCTAAAATGGAAATGGACACCCGAATAAAAAAAAAAAGGTCTGACATTTCGCAATAAGGAACAAAATGTTCAAACATTCCCATAAAAATATTTAAAAAAAATTGCAATCTGCGTGTTCACGGAAAATTACTTTCATTAAATTACATTTATTAACCCTCAGGGTTACCGTTGGGATTATGCATCAAGCAATAATGCATCTATTTAAAACTTATTATAAGAAAGAGGGTGAATATGAAAACGTAAGTTTTATTATGCTATCAGCAGTATTACCCCATGGTACAGTAGCGGTTCAATTTTTCATATACAGGTCGGACTCGATTATATATAATCGCAATTTCACTTTCAACGTTAATTTTCGAATCCAATACATAATCGAATCAGAAAAAAGCTATTTTTCTATTAATGTTTGACATTCATACATTAATGAATAAATTGTTTTTTTGAGATTCGATTATGTATAGGATTTGAAAATAATGGTTGAAAAAAATGGTCGACTATATATAATCGAGTCCGACCTGTAAATGTTATTAGAAGTTAACATTATTTCATGTCGAATGAAAACATATTGCGAAAACAATAAAAATCTTGCTAGCCTTTATGGCTTGAATTGAAACAGAATAAGATAAGTAAAAAAGAAATTTTAAGCTAAACGGTTTCTTTGTGATTAAACACAATAGTTCTGACAAAATATGTAATCCGCCATTTTGTGGTGGCCGCCAACTTGGATTTCCATTTTTCATGAATAACTGTGTTCTACTAGTCAAGCCCTTTCATTTGATACCTATATTGATGGAGTTTTGAAAAAAATGTATATATGACGCCATTTTGTGATGGAGGCCATTTTGGATTTGCATTTTTCATAAACAACTGTATTTACTAGTCAAGTCCTTTCATTTGAAACCCATATCGATAAGGTTTTGAAAAAAATATGTAATCCACCATTTTGTAGCGGCCACCATCTTGGATTTTCAAGATAATGGAATACGCAGTTTTATAGTGACTGCAGAGATAAAGGTGTGTTCCAAATTTCAAATCAATCGGTCAACAGGAAGGAGGTCAAATTTCTATTAATGTGGGACAGCGCTACAGACATGTTACAAACATACATACAGGGCAAGCTAAATAAAACCGTTTAAAAACACTTATTTGCTACATCTCACAAAAAAGATTCCTGCAACGCTATTGGTACCACTCAGTGGCGTCGACTAGGGGGTGCGGAGGAGGCGGACCGCCACCGGGTGCATGATTTTAGGGGTGCAGAATGAAGCCAATTTATATTAAGAAATTGGATAAATATGATTTCTGACGGAGAGGGGGTGGCTAATCGAATTTTCCACCCCGGGTGCAAAAGCTTCACTCGACGCCACTGGCACCACTATCAAACAAATGACAAAGTGAGCCCGTATTCTAGGAGATTACGGAAATATTATTGAAACTCCACGAGAAATTTGTGATTGGATAGTTGACAAATAGAAAAATGTATAACATTTACCTTTTTTCAATAAAATAGTCGCATTGTAAATTGGTCTTATAGAAAAAAGGGCGTTTTGGATGATCACCACCACGTGCAAAAAAGCTTCATAGAAATAGGAGACAGTCGGGCAGAGGATACTTTATTCTACGTGGAATTTTTTTTTTTTATTTAAGTCATTTATTTTTACAGGCTCAGTTACATAGGTTTAAAGGAGCCGAACTCTTAGCTATACTTTTATTAGTATATATCAACATGTTTCCTTAAATCTAGGGTTAATAAAGTAGGAAACCGATTACTCGCGGTCGACTCGATATAAGAAGGGTGACATAGTTTCTTTTGGAAAAGGAGGGGATATAAGGAAATTGTACAATGTTCACACTCGCATTCACACTCACGCTCATCATACTCAATTCTTAAATCTATTATTATATCTATTATGTATATACATTTCAGCTTATTCTATAGTTAGTCAGAAGGGAAACAGTCGCTCGCGAAGGAAAAAAAAAAGGAGAGGATAAGGGTGTACGGACAATCACACACGAAGATCGATAGTTTTAAGGAAAACATATATTAGGGACATGTAATCGAGGTCTAACCGAGCCAACACATCTCTCACCGGTACATTGGACTGTCTACCTTGGGTCCGAAGGGAGTTTTCTAAATTCGATCTGGCAACAAGATACACCTCGCATGACCAAACAACGTGCTCGATGTCGTGGTAACCTTGGCCACAACCCAGAGATTGCTACTGGCAAGATTGAAACGAAAGAGTAGCGCATCTAACGAACAGTGATTGGACATGAGTTGGGAGAAGGTGCGAATAAAGTCCCGACTCAAGTCCAGACTTTTAAACCACGGTTTGAGGCTAACCTTAGGGGAAATTGAGTGAAACCACCGGCCCAATTCATCTTCATTCCATTTGCGTTGCCAATTAGCGATGGTATTTTTACGGACTAAAGAATAAAATTCATTGAAGGCGATTGGACGCTGATAAATGTCGCCCTCAATCGCACCTACCTTTGCTAATGAGTCAGCCCTCTCATTACCCGGAATTGAGCAATGTGAAGGGACCCAGACAAAGGTAATGACATAACAGCGTCTGGATAAAGCACTCAAAATTTCTCGTATTCTCTCAAGGAAATACGGCGAGTGCTTTTCCGGCCTCACTGAACGGATAGCTTCGACAGAGCTAAGACTATCCGTTACAATGTAATAGTGTTCAACAGGTCGTGAGGCGACGCTGTCCAGCGCCCAATGAATTGCTGCCAATTCAGCAATATACACTGAGCAAGGATTCTGAAGACTGTGTGAGGTGCTAAAAAATTCGTTAAACACTCCAAATCCTGTGGACTCGTTTATAGTGGACCCATCAGTAAAGTACATATTATCACAATTGATACCCCAATACTTTTCATCGAAGATCGTTGGAGCGATCCTCGATCGTTGGTAATCTGAATATCCATGGATATCTTGCTTCATGGACAGATCAAAATGCACAGAGGAATTGATGTAGTCAGGGAAACAAACACGGTTGGGAATATACGAAGAAGGATCAACCTGCATGGAGATGAATTCATGATATGAACTCATGAATCCGGAGTGAAAATTTAGCTCGATCAGCTGCTCAAAATTTCCGATCACCAATGGGTTCATAGCCTTACACCAGATGAAGAACCGAAGAGATAATAAATTGAAGCGATCTTTTAGTGGGAGTAGGCCTGCCAAAACCTCGAGACTCATGGTATGCGTTGAGGGCATACATCCCAACGCAATACGGAGACAAAGATACTGAATTCGCTCGAGTTTAATGAGATGTGTTTTGGCAGCTGATTGAAAACAGAAACTGCCATACTCCATCACTGAGAGAATAGTTGTTCGATACAACATAATAAGATCTTCGGGATGGGCTCCCCACCAGGTGCCGGTAATTGTACGGAGAAAGTTTATTCTTTGTTGACATTTTTTACTCAGATACCTAATATGGACCCCCCAAGTACATTTGGAGTCGAACCAGACCCCAAGATACTTGAATGACATAGCATGAGTGATCGGTTTACCCAAAAGTTGAAGCTTTGGTTTTGCTGGTCTATGCTTCCTAGAAAAAACCACCATCTCTGTTTTCTCCGGGGAGAATTCGAGCCCTAAAAAAAAAAAAAAGGTTGAAAAATTGTTCAAAGTATCTTGTAAGGGTCCTTGCAGGTCGGATTCGTTAGATCCTACGACAGACACCACTCCATCATCTGCAAGTTGTCTTAGGCTGCAATTTTGTGTAAGGCAATTGTCGATGTCGCTTACATAGAAGTTGTACAAAAGGGGGCTTAAACATGAGCCCTGGGGGAGGCCCATGTAAGAGAACCGACTTACTGCCGAATCTCCGACTTACTGCCGAAGATCATTATTCCAACAATTTCCGTATACAAGACAGCATTGCTATTGGGCGGTACGAATTGAAGTCGGATGCGGGTTTTCCGGGTTTTTGAATAGCTATAACTCGTACTTGTCTCCAATCATCTGGAACAATATTATGCTCCAGGAACCGATTGAATAAATTCAACAAGCGATGTTTCGCCACATCAGGGAGGTTTTTCAGCAAGTTGAACTTAATTCTATCCGATCCCGGAGCAGAATTGTTACTTGAAAGGAGAGTAAGAGAGAATTCTACCATCGAAAACTCGGAATCAAGATCGCACCTATCTTGTGAAATATCTCGAACAATTTTTTGTACGGGAACGGAATCGGGACAAACCTTCCGTGCAAAATTCATTATCCATCGATGTGAATATTCCTCGCTTTCATTCGTTGAAGAGCGATTTCTCATGTTTCGAGCCACTTTCCATAATTTTTTCATTGACGTTTCTCGTGACAAACCTCCCACGAAATTTCGCCAATTAGCACGTTTTTTCCCTTTGATCAAATTTTTGAACTGATTCTCAAGGGCTAAATACGTTTGAAAATTTTCAGGGGTTCCACGTTTTCGAAAAGCTTTAAATGCATTTGATTTATCCTGATAAAGCTTGGAACATTGGCTATCCCACCATGGATTGGGAGGCCTTCGACGAATAGTGGAACCTGGGATGGGTTTCGTTTGAGCGCGAACCGCGCTGTCATATATCAAACGAGAAAGAAGTTATACTCCTCCAATGGGACGTGGAATTGTTTTATACAAATATATTTGAAACCAAAGCAGTGATTTTGGTAGATATTATTATTGGAACGACCAGTGCGAAAGGTCAGTTTTCGCATGAACCCAACCCAAAAATACAATTATGTAAGATTGCACATCGATTGTCGGGGTCATATATTGCGAAAGAAAACATTCAATCGCTAGCCTTTGGGCAAAATATTTTTGTTTGGATCGAGCATCAAAAGACATGCGACCACATTTGCTACCTGAACTCGAACTTAAGAGTGTCGGTTTCTACCTCTATCTAATTTAGATGTTCTCCATCCGTACCCTACCCTCAGGGTCGATGCAATGGAATGGTTGAATTCCTTTGATGGTTAACACACAACATTCCTCTGTGCATAACTGTGTTTTAAATGTGTTCTACTGGAGCAGAAATACCAACGCCAGCGCAAGGAAGCGGAGAAAGCTTCCCTCTGACTGGCAGATGTACCCCCCACACAGCCGCTCTGCATATCCGGCCGGGCCGAGCATCAAAACATTTCTCTCACGCTGCAGTAGTTTTCCGAATTATTGCTCCAATTTGTTTGCCGATACAATCCAACGTTTTATTGCACCACTCAAAGGTTTACGACCTGGCTCTGCACTCGGTGCAATCCGTACCTTTTCGAGATGTTTCACTCCGAAGTGACTAGAAAATAATGATCTACCGCTTTTGTAACAACCATAAATACGTAGCGGGCTGGTAAAAATACGAGTCACATAACTAGATCGGAGTTGCCGGAGTCCAAGCGGCGGTCATCTCGCCGCCACACGGAGCGGATGGAAGTGGGTAATTTTACTGTTTATGGCGAAAAGATGATGTTACTACAAAAATCTTTCTTCTTTTCTTTCTCAGCCCAGCTTATGTTCATCCATGCCACGCTGGAGCGCGCAAAGTAGTAGAAGATGCCCGCGCGAGCACAAACTCATGTTTTACGACAAGTGATCAGAAAACGGTTCATATCCGAGTGCAATCGATGTTATATGATACCGTTTTTCCAAGTTCCCGGTTCAATAGTCGTGGCGTGTTGCAGCAGAAATAGTGCAAAGCGTTGCCGCCGCTGCCGCTGCCGCTGCTGTTGCTCTCCGTGCGGTTTGGTGGACAATAAATAATGAAATAGAAAGTTTTCTCTGCTTCCTTCCGCGGCGAAGCAATTAAAGCCGGAGTGCAGTGCGGTGCATTGCAGCACAGATCTCGGACGATGCACCACATATCTTGCTGCTGCTGCTGCAGAGCCACCACATCCCGGGAAAGAGAGATCGATTGGATTTGCGGGGAGCCAGAAACTGGTCCGGCTGCTGTGGTCAGTTCTAATTGAATCAAATGCTGTGCGATGGGTTGGGAAGCGCGGGATACCCGTTGTTGGTGAGGTGAGTAGCGCTTCTCGAACGTGGCTGCGATGGAGAATTCATTCATCAATCATGACAACCGCGTGGATCCGCTTGCGGTGAAGACCGACTCCGGTCCGGATGTTTACGCAAGTTGTGCCGATTTGATGTGACGCACGTTACGTCTTAGATAACTGATGGTATGGTCTAAGGGGATGGAAGGAGAGAAAGTATTTTTCTCACACAAATTAAACTCAGATAAGTCAGATAACGATAATTTTCCTTACAGAAATATTAACTTTTCGGAAAATGGCATTTCAGAACGATTCACCATCCAAAATTTTGATATTGTAATCGTGTTTCGTCAGCAAAATTTTGTAGAGCATCATTGAACGCTTCTTTTTCTCTACACCCAAACTAGCGTTGTCAGAAAGCATTTCATTTTCGATGGAAAACATTTCATACCTTGAAGCGTCAAATAGGCAAATAATGTCATATGTCCCCCAACGCTTTAAAATACTTGTATGTATGGAAGCAGACATCTCTTTTTTTTTCTTTTTTCATCTTTTTTGGGATTGCACCCAAAAAACGAAGTCCAAACGACTACAACAGGAATCAAACCAAGGGCGGCTGGGACGCAGGACCAGGGTTGCCAATAATATTTTTCAAAAAACTGGAAGAAAACTGAATCCTGAAGAACCGTTTTATTTAAAAAAGATTGGCTATGAATTATATAAAATTATTTTTTACCCATTCCAATGCTAAAGAAATAAAATAATCTTTGAAGCTTCGTGTAGTAATTATATGGAGTTCATAAAACTGTAACTGTAATTACTGTGAAACGATATTTGAGGGACGGTTATATTTGAGCTAAACTTGAAGAGTCTAGCATTTAGCGCTTCATATCCATATAATCGCTGATAGAAGATCGTCGCAAAACTGCGAACAGTTCGAAACCCAAAAAGGTACGGATTAGCATAAGATACGAGGTAAAATACCAAAGAAAAATGCCATAAACAAATTCCCATAATTTTATTTCAATACTCAAATTAGCACATTCAATGCCAAAACCACACTGCTCAAGTATTACTTTGATATTGAAAGTATCATGTTTTTGTATTGAGAAGCTATTTCTCTCATTTTATTGGTATTATTCATTGGTAATTTACTTCTTATATAAGGCTTGTCCAAACCAAATTTTAGTATGAAGTTCAAAACGAGGTATCCCTAAACATTACCTCTTATGGTAGATCAATTGGTCTGAACTTCAGAATGGTTTGGAAGACCTACAACATCTGAAATTTATATGAATTGAAACTTCGTTTTAGCATTTTCGACAAAACACCGAAGAATTGAACGAAATGGGAAGAACCAAACAACAATCTCGCCTGTCGCAGAAGTCCATGAGGTACATGAAACACGACTGAAAAACAGTATATTTTCACTAAACGCACTGCGCGCTAACCGTATTGAATTCGAAAATGTAAGCAATACTGAGTTGACTATGTAAGAAAAGACAGATCGATCCAAGGTCGAACGATAAATGTAAAAAAAAAAATACTCAAGGAATAGGTAGGTGGAGGGAGAGATAGTATTTATCATTGTAAATTTATTTTACATAAAATGGATAAAACTAGAGCACACATATAAAACACTGGATAAAACTGGACGATATTCCAAAAAACTGAAAGATTTTAGGGTTCAACTGGATGACTGGATCGAGGAAAAAAAATGGGTGGGTTATATCTATGATATTACCGCAAGGTTGACGTGGGACTACCTTAGCTTAGTAATCATTTGTTTGTATTGATTGAATTTTTGATTGAATAAAACAATTTCCGAATTCAATTGAATTCAATATATTTGAGTTGTGAGAAAAAATTTGAACAAATGCAATGTCTCTAGTGTCTGCACGATCTTACCAGGTACCTAAGTTTAGAAGACCGTGTTAGGGAAACGCATTCTAGTCTGTACAAAGGTAAGCGAGTACAAAAGTACTCGCAGTTTGCATGTGATTTCAATGCCGATTTCCCCAGACACCTTGGTTTAGAAGTCTTTATAGGTAATCAGATTTCAGTCGGAACAAAAATACTCCCGACCTGCATGAATTTGCAATCCCAATTTTCCTAGACACCTTGGTTTTGAAGCCTGTGTTCAGGAAACATATTTTAGTCGGAACAAAAATGCTCTCGACTTGCATGTATTTGCAATGCCAATTTCCCCTCGCTCCATGGATTTGAAGTCTGTGTTAAGGAAACACATTTCAATTGGAACAAAAATACCCCAGACTTGCATGTATTTGCAATGCCAACTTCCCCACGCTCCTTGGATTTGAAGTCTGTGTTAGGGAAACACATTTCGGTGGGAGCAAAAGCTCCCCCTACTTTCATGTATTTGCAATGTCGGTTTCTCCAATGTTGCTTGGTTTTAAAGTCTGTGTTAGGGAACACATTTCGGAGAGAACAAAAGTCCCCCTACTTTCATGTATTTGCAATTCCGATTTCCCCAAGGCTGCTTGGTTTTGAAGTCTGTGTTGGGGAAACCGTAAAGCGGGCCAATCAAAACGAGGCAGTAAGGGCGTTTAGATAACGCTTAACATTTTACAGTTATTCAATTATTTACCTAATGGAAAATAACATTTTACTAATTGCGATAGATGCGTAGAAATATTTCCTATCAATTGATGCAAACATCTTTCCGATTCAGTAGAAAATGTTCGAGTTATAAGCATTCGAAATCTTGCATTTTTTCCTGCATGTTCAGTGTTTATGTTTTCATTTTACCCCCCATATATTCCGGTTAGACGTAGTCCCACGTCAAAAAACTGGAAGAATCAAGTTTAAACTGGAACATTGGCAACGCTGCGCAGGACTGTTTCACACGATCACACTATTCACATAGCTAATGATGCTATTGAGGAGGAACGTGATAATATTACATCTCATTACAAATTGAAGTTGGAAAGTGTTTTCTAATTGTACTCCTAGAAAACACTTTCCAACATAAAAGAGATCTATATCCATCTTGGTCTGGGCCGTGGCCAAGCAATGCGTGCTTATTTGAAACGTGTCTCTTGTCTCGCTCGCTCTTATTAATCTTATATTAGCAGTATTAGTGAGTCATGGCATTTTCTGTCATTTTTTCGCTCGTTCAATGTAATAAATCGGGATGACAAAACATGAGCTAAAAATCAATTTTGGGTGTAGGTTTTGCTTCACGTTACGTCACAAATTGTGTCCTGAATCTTCTCGAACCAAGAGGACTGTCTATTTTTCTGTAAACATGAAAAATCTCTGTTTTTGTTTTAAATAGAAATGGTGAAACAGTTTTGTTATAGCACTCGTGAGCAGGGTTCGACAATTGAAGAGAGACCAGAGTCGTGAGCAGGGTTGACTACAATAATTTTAAAAAATCTGGAAGAATGAAAATAAAAATCAGGATAAATCAGGATATCATATTGGGTTGTCCTAAAAGTTGATGTCGATTTTTGGGAAAACAAAAACATCATTTTCAATCAAAGCATTATAATTTAATTTTATATCCATAGTTCTGTTTCACAATATTTCCCATCTTTCACACAGCTTAAATATTCTATCCTCCCAGAACATGTTTGCTTCCTCGTCGAAAACTGCTGTGAGCCATACATGTGAGAAACAGGTTGCTTGGTAGTAGCTCATAATACAGAATCCATTCCAAATCCTACCAGAAACAGAGTATGTCTTCCTTCAGGCGAAGACCGAATATGTAAAAGAATTAATAAGCAAGGTATAAATCCTCGCATAAGCAGAAATGCTAGTGTTTCGCCTGGCCTTCTGATCGTTTCTATTTTTTCCGAAAAACCTACAGCATCACTACAGTCAATTGCAGAGAAATCAGTATTCAAATTTACACTGAATTCATTACCATGCTTTGGAATGAATCTTTACTCAACAAATGAGGAAAGCATATCGATAAAGTTGATTCTACTTTGAATCAGACGAACAAATTACATATAAAATCTTTTCATATTGACTGTGGATTCCAACAATTTTTCTCGAGTAATTTTATACTCTGAAACGTATTCCTACATTAATAACTCTGGGGATACATCTACATACACATTATCCTTAAAAAAGCAATGTTGTTCCTCAAACTTAATCTCGTTGCAATTGTATAAATTCGTCAGACAATCTGGTTTCATGAAATTTTCTAGCACTGTTTAGAAAAGCTACGAAACAATTGAGAGTAGAGATAAAAAAAAAGTTAAGTACAGCTTTGCGTCTAGAGAATTTAACTTAACACTTTGAACGCCCCGTGGGTGACACATTTCTCGTTCAAATTGAATAGGATTTTTAAACGGAATTTGATAGAATTGGCACTTAAATGTAAATATGGGTTATGTACAGTAATCAAAAAATCAAAAACATATTAATACATATTTTATACTATACTTTTAAACGGTTTTATTTAGCATTACCTACTGTAAATATGTTTGTATATTTATCTGCAGGGTTGTCCCACATAAATAGAAATTTAACCTCCTTCCTGTTGACCGATTGATCTGAAATTTGATGCACGCCTTTATCTCTGCTGTCGTTATAAAACTGCGTATTCTATAATCTTGAAAATCCAAGATGGCGGCCGCAACAAAATGGCGGACTACATATTTTATCAAAACCCCATCAATATGGGTATCAAATGAAAGGGCTTGACTAGTAGAACACAGTTATTTATGAAAAATGTAAATCCAAAATGACCGCCATCACAAAATGGGACATTTTTTTTCATTTCATCAATATGGCTATCAAACGAAATGGCTTGAATAATAGAACATACTTATTTGTGAAAAATTACATTTTAAAATGTACTGTTGAAAAATCAATATCTTTATGTCGTCTATAGTAAGTTCTTCTAACATATCGTCCAGGTCTTCACTTGCGTATAGTTCCTCAATATCCAAATCGGAACTTGATGAGATAATACTCGAAACTTTTGTTCTAACGCTTCGCACTATTTCGTCGTTACTAAAATCCTCGCTTTCAAAGTTGCTATTACGCCGTCCGGTGAACATTTTAAGAATGAAAAAACACGTGTGGCCAAAAAAAAAACCTAACATATTGTTTTTTGTAATAAACAAGGGCTTCTCCGCGTTGCGCAATTACTATTCTCATTCTCAGAAAAATAGCTTGCAACTTGCTTCTTCTTTTAGATTTTTAACTACCAAGCGCAAAGAACGATGAAAACGAATTACGTGAAAAATCGGAGTTGCCAAATGTGATATAGTTTATGACGATTATTTTCCCACAAATGTGACACATGTTCTCAGTATGATATATTCACAGAAGCATCGCAATCGATTGAACAGAATATTCCATATTCTCCAATAAAATTGTGATTATTCATCGCGATCGAATATAGTACATAAAGCAAGTACGTTCGGTTAAATTTCATTTTTATTATCACTTCCAACACTGTATAACAGACTGAAAACTTATTTTTATAAGTTTTCTAATCAGCAGTCGGTTGATTTCATCCCGATTCAACAGAAAAGTAGTCCTGAATCGTACCCGGATTCATTATTATCGTTGCCCGCTTATTTCTCTAGCGCACCGACAGTTGAATTTGGGCCCCGCAAGAAACTCGACCGAATCGCTATGGGCGACGAAGGTGTTAATGTAGGATATGTACAAGTGCGATCCGGAGAACTATCATGACAGAAAACTTTGGCATGGAAACCATTATATTTATAACAATTAATGTAAAGAGTACAAAAATCGAAAAGTTAGGATCATTTCAGAAAAATCAGGATAAATCGATTGTTCGCCAGGATATCAGGGAGCATGCTAAAAAGTCTGAGAAATCCTAAAATATCAGAAAAGTTGGCATCTCTGTTCGTGAGATAAACATCTCTGGAGTGAGCTCTCAACTTCAATTCGACGACTCTTTTTTCTCTATTGTTTGGCACAGTTCATTTGAGCATCGTAACAAAGAAAACTATTGTGTATTAGTGTATTAGTCGAACAAAATGTCGGATGACCCCGGTGGCGGGAAGACATCACTGGTATTTGAATCTAGGTTTGGCCAATTTGCAGATATCGCTGAGTATGAAACGAAGAAAGGATGCAGATTCAGAAGGAACGCGGAATTTTCAGTAATTCAGTTCTGAAAAAACAGTTTGTCAAGGAAGCGCGTTTAGACGGGAACGATGGACCGCGTAACTTGATTCTGACTAGTACAGGTAAACTTCGATATAACGTACATTTCAATTTCAAAATTGTACGTTGTATCGAATTGTACGTTATATCGAAGCATAATAAAGTACTCACAAACGTAGTCTATAATACATTAGTGTGTTGCTGTTTCAGTAAAGTTAATGAATAACTTCAATCAGAAGACCTCGACATCGAGCATGTTGTTTGGTCGTGCGAGGTGTATCCTGTCGCCAGATCGAATTTAGAAAACTCCCTTCGGGCCCGAGGAAGACAGCCCAATGTGCCGGTGAGAGATGTGTTGGCTCGGTTAGACCTTGATTACATGACCCAAATATATGTTTTCCTTAAAGCTATCGATCTTCGTGTGTGATTGTCCCTATGTCTTCATACCCTCCTTTTCATCCATTGGGAGCGATTGCCCCCCTTGGTATAAACAATAAAATAAGTTGAAAGGTAAATATACAATAGATATACTAATAGATTTAAGAATTGAGTGTGATCATCAACATTGTAACAATTCCCTTATATCCCATCCCTTTCCTGAAAGAATATGTCACCCTTCTAAACTCGAATATGTCACCCTTCTAAACCGCGAGTAATCGGTTTTCCACCTTACTAACCATAGTGTTAGGAAAATTGTATATGTATAGTTTTAAAAAATACATTTAAGAATTCGGCTCCTTTAAACTAATGTAACTGAGCCTGTAAAAATAAACGATTTATAAAAAAAAAAAAATCAGAAGACGAAGCCAGCCTTTATCATGATGTATACCTTCGTACTGTTGATTAAAGCTTGATTCATTTAGAATCCGGAATCACAAAACCAGATGTATTTCGGAATTGATTGAAGGTACAAAACTTGTTTAAGCATCACAACACAGATAATTCATTGTTCTATCAGAAAAAAAATATTGAAAAAAAATTTCCTTTACACTTTGGAAATGTGTACGTTATATCGAGTGACGTTATATCGAGTGACGTTATATCGAGGGTACGTTATAACGAGGGTACGTTATATCGAAGTTTCCCTGTACAGATAAGGATGAGACAATGGAGAATAGTGTAGCCATTCTTCATCAAGCAAGCAGTGTATAGCATTACTCTGACAGGCAACAGGCGAAAACATTGTTGTAACAGTTTTGGGAGGAAAATATGGAATTAAAATTGAAGAGCATCCCATCCTCAATCTGACCAAGGGCGTAATCAACTATCGGGATTTCATTTATCCTAAGGATGAGAAGATCTTGGTAGAACTCAATATTGAACACGTGATTAGCATCAGACGATTTTCGGATCGCATTGAGGACGGAAAAACGATTCGATCAACCACATTCGTGCTAACTTTCAACCTTGAAAAGTTACCCTAATCGATCAATGTTGTTTTCTTCAACTGTAGAGTGAAACAGTATGTCCCGTCTCCTTTGAGATGTTTTAAATGCATGCGCGACAGATTCGCGAACCTCTACCACGAAGAAGAGTGTTCATCAAAAAATTGTAAAATACGAATAGTTACAGTTCATAATAAAAATTTCATTAAATATTATTTGAAGATTCTTCTTATGCATTTTGTGATAGAGATAATCACATCATAGAAACTAAGGGACTGAGGATTGGGTACATCAGGATATATTTGAGTTCTGGGGAAAATAGTTGAAGAAGAATGAAAACGTTAATAACCATAGATTTTTTATTAATAAAAAAAATTATCATAACAAAAACGAAAAAAGAGGTGGTCAAAATAATAAAAAAAAAAGAAAAAGTACACATATACTCATACATGAAAGTGCATGGACTTGAGAAAATCACAAATCAACGAAATAGCATCAAGATAATGAATAGTCAAAACAGCATGAATCGAAAAATCGAGTGGGATTCCCCTTCTCCAATTTTTTTTTATTAAAGACAACCTGTCATATTGAAATTCAGAGAAATACCACACAATCTGATCAATACCATGGTGACCACTATCACAAATACACAGGTTACTATTTCTAATATTAATTCGAAAAAGATGTTCATTCGAGAAATAATTATTAGACATGAGTATGCATACTGCCCGTATGAAACCACGAGAATAATTATACCATTTGAGCCATAATTTGATAGCGTATAGCCAGCGAACTTTATAACTACCATTCTAATTTGGTTGCCGAGATTCCAAGCAGGGTTGCCACTTTTAATTCTGTAAAATTTTCGGAAAAAAACTGTATATCTGTTTTTTAGCAAAAAAAAATCTGTATAAATAAATTGTATCGAAAAAAACAAGCGAAAAAAATTAAAACAAAAGTTTATTATCAGTTTGAATTTATTTTTCTTATTTATGGGTTGCTAAAGTCGTATCAAAGTAAATCATAAAAAAGAATCCTTAGAATCCTCTGAGTTGTATTATGTTTATACATGGTTTTGTGAAACTTTGCCTTCAAAATTTTCAGCAACTTCATCCTTGAAGCTCCTTCTTGAGCCGATACATAGTTCTTCGCTTCCAAAATGAAGTCTATAATTGTCTATAATCGCTGAACACAAGCTGATGAATGTTATAAAAAAGTATCTTAGAAACAACCTTAGCAATGGATACAACAATTTCTCATCACGCCTTTTGTCGTCCAACAGTTGGGACCACGTTATATCTGAGTCACTCACTTTTTGCCCCATGAGATTCGTCTTGAGTAGCCTGAATTTGTTGTCCAAGCCTTGTCTATTACCTGGAAATTGACACACAAAATCATTAAAGTTTGGTAGCTTGACGAAATTTTCAGAGTTTATCAAGGCCGCAGTTTTGATAACTGAAATCAAATCGCTTTGAAATTTGTTCCACGAGTTTAATATGGAAGTCACGACAAATCGAGGACCTTGAAGGTCAGCTTCCTAGCTGAATCCAATTCTTTTTCATCTTCTCCGTCATCGATACCAACGAGAATGTCCTCATGCTTCGTCAGAAAGTCTTCAAAATCTTTCACATCAAGATCGCAATAGGGAATCATTGCACGTAGCTCTCCAAACATAAGCTACCCAACATGATAAACAATAACATTCTTGTCTCATTATGAAGCTCGCAAAGATCTTCGTTGAGTTCGCTGAGAACTTTTCAATGACAAGTGCAATAGACGTTTTGATGAGCGGCAGAACAAAATTTAGGATAATCGGTTTAGTCATAGGATCGTTTAAATGAGTCAATATACGATTGACGGATACAGTATGGTTATACTTAACATGGAACGAAAAGAATAGTTTAAGCTCTTCAAATCGCTCAGGATTTCGCTGTTTCGTTGCATTACATATTTTTATAAATCAAGGTATCTAGGTATGTATTAACTGTAATAAAATTAGTATTTAAAAATGAATTTAAAAAAAAATTGTAAATTCTATATATAAATACTCTATTGTAGGTCGAAAGTATACAAAAGTATACTTTTTTCTAGCAGTTTGAACTCTGTTCTTGAAGATTCTCGCTGATATTTCGATGATTAATCGACTAAATTGTGCAAAAAAACATGTTTGAAAATGTCATTTCCATGTACCCATTATGGTGATAGTGTTTCGTAATAAGTGTACCTATTATGGTAATAGTCGGTGTCACATGGAAAAAGTGTTAATAGGGTTCAAATATCACTTCAATGATAATTTTTAATTAGAACTTCTAAATCTCTTCCTAGTATGGAATACTATATCGTTAATTCTACGCTCGACAAAAATTATGGGAACGGAGCGCGAAGTCGAAATTTTTGAGTGATTTTATGTATGTATACTCGTGATAAACCAACGCATGCAGATGGGATATACATCATTTTAAAGCTTCATTTTGAATTTCGAAATGTATTACTTGAATCTTTCTTTGTTTCTGTGTGTAGGTGTAGTGAATAACAATATTAGAAAGAAAAAAAAATCGATTTTTTCTGTTTTTTTAAAGATTTTGTAAATTAACACAGTGTTTTATTAACCAAGACAATAGTCAATTCAATTATCCTTATTAATCAGCATTAATTTCATTCTAAGGACGTTCCTGTTGGTCATTTTACTACAGGAAAAAGTGTTGATAGAACGAAAGATTTCCGTTTTTCTAATGAGTAATCAATATATATATATTGCGATTATTCCCAAATCAGAAGGTAGTATTGAAAATTCCAATAAATTCTGTACAAGGCTAATTATTTGATATTCATTATTCGCTTTTCTCTTTTGCTTTGAACGATTTTCATCATTGACTTTCTTTTCCGATAAGCATGACCTCATAATTTCAATATGCAGAGAACATCAACCAATTATTTGTATTCAAGATTAAAAAAAACTAATAACTTCAGGGATGATATTCTGATAGAGGCTACATTTGATAAACTACAATTCAAAAAATAATTAACAGGCATCACAAGTTCCGGTTAAGATATATCTTCTGTTGATGAGAAATTTTTGTTTTTTGATACCAAATATCGATCGGGTAGGCAGGATACCGAATATCCGTTTCATCTCTAGATTAAACTGTTGTTATGGGCTTCCCGGTTGTAAAATTACTGCCTGCACCTCGTTGCTAGGCCTCTCTGCTAGCTGGCAGGAGAATCACAAAGGCGTGAGAGTTGTGATGCAGTTTTCGTTTCTCTTCAGGAACTGAACAAAGGATACTAACACATTCACCTAAGATTTAATTTTCAACAGAGTGGATCAAACGAATAAGTTTCGGTCGGACACGCATAGTGCTATTTCACAACACTACTGAGCGTTTGAAAGCGCCATATGATGTGCAATTGTACAGCGTGAATACGTGAGATACAACCATAATAAAGGGTGTGTCACATCAAATTGCATCACGGAAAAAACGCTGTAGAAATTCGCCCAGTAAACCGATCCTTTTGAAAATTTTAGACAGTAAAATAAAAACTATTAAACAACTTTTGGCATTTTCTTTTTATTCATACTTCGAGCCCAAGCCCATATGCTCGCACCTTCCTCTTTACCCCGTCCATAAGGTTCTGTACAACGTCAGTTTGTAGTTTTTTTTAACAGAAATCCATTTTCTCTTGAAGTCCGCCTCCTATTTGACAACTTTTGGGTTCTTCCGGAGGGCCTGCTTCATAATCGCCCAATATTTCTCTATTGGGCGAAGCTCCGGCGCGTTGGGCGGGTTCATTTCCTTTGGCACGAAGGTGACCCCGTTGGCTTCGTACCACTCCAACACGTCCTTTGAATAGTGGCACGAAGCGAGATCCGGCCAGAAGATGGTCGGGCCCTCGTGCTGCTTCAGTAGTGGTAGTAAGCGCTTCTGTAGGCGCTCCTTAAGGTAAACCTGCCCGTTTACCGTGCCGGTCATCACGAAGGGGGCGCTCCGCTTTCCGCAAGAGCAGATCGCTTGCCACACCATGTACTTTTTGGCAAACTTGGATAGTTTCTGCTTGCGAATCTCCTCCGGAACGCTGAATTTGTCCTCTGCGGAGAAGAACAACAGGCCCGGCAGCTGACGAAAGTCCGCTTTGACGTAGGTTTCGTCGTCCATTACCAGGCAATGCGGCTTCGTCAGCATTTCGGTGTACAGCTTCCGGGCTCGCGTCTTCCCCACCATGTTTTGCCTTTCGTCGCGGTTAGGAGCCTTCTGAACCTTGTATGTACGCATGCCCTCCCGCTGCTTGGTCCGCTGGACGAATTAACTTGACAAATTCAGCTTATTGCCGACATCCCGGACCGAACTTCTCGGATCACGTCTAAACTGCTTAACTACGCGCTTGTGATCTTTTTCACTGACGGAGCATCCATTTTCGCCGTTCTTCACCGTCCGGTCGATGGTTAGCTTCTCGAAGTATCGTTTTAGTACTCTGCTGACCGTGGATTGGACGATTCCCAGCATCTTACCGATGTCCCGATATGACAACTCCGGATTCTCGAAATGAGTGCACAGGATTAATTCACGACGCTCTTTTTCGTTCGACGATATTTTTCCAAATTTACGAAAAATTTACAGTGAAGCATGGCCAACGTGATCTATATACTCTTATCTGATTATAAGCGAAAGCTGAAGATATAATTCCTAAAAATTAAATTTCTACAGCGTTTTTTCCGTGATGCAATTTGATGTGACACACCCTTTAGCATAACAACCATAACATAACAACGTACAACCATAATAGGAGCATAGCAGCTCTGCTTTTCAGCTTTGCAGCGATTTCGTACAGCCAGAATAGGAACAATGCAACTTTCGATATTGTGATAATTAGCACGTGGATGTAGAATTGTACCAATCATGGTAATACAAAAATACATCTTTATTTCGACAAAATTGTATAAATTGGTCGATTCACAACATGAAAAAGGTTGCAATGTATGCGCCTACACTGTGTTTGCACCGAAACAGCCACTTCAAATCATAAAAACCGCATTATTTCGGCCGCATATTCCTTAGCAAAATGCTAAGAAGCAAGCATCAATGGGACCCACTGTTTTCAGACTAAAGTTTTCAACAAAAGAACAATGTTTCGCATGGAATCAAGTACCAGAATCGACAAAGAAGAGATTTCTGATGTTTAAAAATCATATTAGAGCCTTTAAAAACAAGATATGTTTTCAAAACTAATTACAAACGCACTTGAATTACCATAATAGGTACTATTGCGATGATGGGTACATCTACCCTATACAGATACTGTATCTGAAATTTACCGAACAAGGTAAATTAAGCTTTTGGAATGTGGAGAAATTAATATTAAATACCCAGGTCTCAGAATAGCTATAACTTTAATCTGTCGTCACTCGTGCGGGACAAAGTTCTGCTCGAGAAAAGCATTGAACAATTTTAACAAACGTTTCCTCGCGTTATCAGGTAGTTTTTTCAATAATTTGAATTTGATCCTATCCGAACCCGGAGCCGAGCTGCTACATGGCAGAAATGCAAAAGAAAATTTAGTGCTCAGGTCTCTCGTGAAAGCCCATTCACAAAATGACGCCAATAGCCTCTCTTTTCGGCTTTAACCCTTTAACGGGTACTGGCAACTATATTGCCACCAACAAAAAATATTCTTTTTGCTGCACTTGGAATATTCTTACAATATTTTACTCAGCCAAAACCTTCTAAAGGTATCTGGCAATACTCCAATTTTTTTGGGCTGCTAGAAATGTACGATATTAACTTGGGAGTCATTTTTATGTAACAAAACCACGATTCTAGAGCGTCGGCGAAAAAATCAGTTTAAATTGGCTGAAAATGCATCATGTTCAAATTTTAATTTTTTCTTTGAAACAGGTTTTTTCGCTGCATTAGAAATATTGTTTTGATTTTTGCAAAACCAAAGGCGCAATAAAGTGAAGTATTTTTGGGGTTAACGGGCAGTGGCAACTATATTGCCACCAATTTTTTCAACTGTTTCAATAGTTAAAAGTCACAGGAGGGTTGTGTCCGAGGCACGACCGCATATTTGGCGTAGGATTCCGATAGGCTATCTGTTGATTTTGGATATGTTTGAAGAATTACATCGTTAAACTCATTGATAATGATTTGGTGGCCCTGAAAAGAGCCGTTTTATTTGGTTGTTGGGTGTTGTTTGTTCACTCCACCAGTGTTAACCGAGTGATGATGACAGAAGGATGGTAAACAGTCGTTGAATGGTGTGTATCAGATAAGACACCTGAGTGGTACGAAATATGATGAAAACCGCCCTCTGTGATCCTGTGATATGTATGGATGAAATGAAGAAAAAAATACTCACCAATGTAATATAAGATAAATACTAATACCAAACACAATTACCAATTTTTTCTCATCAGTAAAAACATATTACTTTAATATAGAGGAAACATATTTGAAATGAAAAAGGTAATTTTATTTTATATTTTTTACTTTCTGAGTGTTTATTCAACCCAATGCGAATTTTAATTGGACTAACAACACCTAATACTAAATGTAGAGCAAATGGAAAATCACTATTTCTTCACTTTTCCATTTATTCTCGCCGTATAAACTTTCCTTGGGTGAAAATGAACAGCTAAACCAAACGTCCCATTCTCGAGCGGGAACACATCTTGGTTCTTATTTATTAAAATTGAAATAAATCGTTTCATATATCAAGTCATTTTTGACACAACTGCTACTATATACAATTTTACACTTACACTTGTGTTAAATTTTTCACAATACACGATCGGTCATTGATATGAAATTTCACGAAGCAACCAAAATTAAAGTTCCAAATTTAAATTTTATTTGCTAGAATTGATCGTATCACGTACCTCACTTGCAATACAAAAATGCCCCCGACTTGCATATATTTGCAATGCCGATTTCCCCGAGGCAGCTTGGTTTTGATGTTTCTGTTAGGGAATACATTTCGGTAGGAACAAAAGTTACCCTACTTTTATGTATTTGCAATGATGATTTCCCCCAAGCAGCTTGGTTTTGATTTCTCTGTTAGGGAACACATTTCGGTAGGAACAAAAGCTCCTCCTACTTTTATGTATTTGCAATGCCGATTTCCCCCAGGCAGCTTAGTTTTGATGTCTCTGTTAGGTACCCGCCGCATGTGTCGTCGATTTCTACCAATCAGAAGTGGATATTTCCGTTAGGATAGGGGTTCAGATTTTTCAATTGTTCGATAGTTAGTTTCATGACATATATTATTTTCTTCAATATAAAAAATTGTTATGGAGTGCCGAAATCGATTGACGCAAAAATTTCATCAATCCATCATGAAATGACTGAGCAAAAAATTTTAAATTGGAAATTGGAAAAAAAGGCAAATATGTGTTCTTCCTCATTATGTTCTCTGAAGTTGAAGCTCTAGAATTTACGCTCCAGATAAATGTAATTGTCGTAACGTTTGCAGGTCCCCTTACCTTAATCCTTGAACGTATTCAGTTTTTCTTTATAGAGATTTGTACATTCTTCGTCCCACCACAAATTAGGAGGACATCTGCGAAACGAATTATCAAAAAAACCGCTTTGTCTGCGAATCAATAGCATCAATAGTTGTGAATTAATTCAGCTAGAAGATACTATTCTTCTGACGGAGGTAACTCATGGACTAATATCACCGAAATTATTTTAGAATATCTCTTCCAATCAATGTTCCTAGATAAATCATGCTGAACATTTATAGTTCTAGACGATTCGAAATAATTTGAAATAGAAAAAGTGATCGGCAAAT
Source organism: Toxorhynchites rutilus septentrionalis (assembly GCF_029784135.1). NCBI lineage: Eukaryota > Metazoa > Arthropoda > Insecta > Diptera > Culicidae > Toxorhynchites > Toxorhynchites rutilus. The sequence goes on along the minus strand of NC_073746.1, from coordinate 26,716,886 downwards.
GATCACTTCCATGTGGCTCTTGGATAACCTTCCAAATACAATCTAATGATAAAGAGGAAGAACAAATCATAGATGTTCAACATCTTGTCCGAACAATGTTATGGCTCAGATATGAAAGAGTTAAGTTTTGGTAGAAGGTTTCTACTCATTTCGACCTCGGTTAGCTCAATTATTCTATGTAAGGTACTGTTAAATACTGGTAAAGCATCAACTAAACATTGGAAGTATTTCTTGTCATCGTATTCATACCAATTATTCATGGATTGGAACGAAACCAAACATAGAACATAGATTCATCGCTAGCTCGTTTGAAAAAATCTAATACTTCAAATGATCAATACCGTATGAAAGTTGAAACAAAGTTCTGTTATTTTTTATTTGCGTATTGTTGGCACAGCCGACAAGACTTCGGACCACCGTTTAGCAAACTCGTTTGGAGGTTATTTTGAGTTGCTTTTAAGCTGTAATTTTTATTTGGTTTTAATATCTAATTCATGTTTAATTTATAAATAATTACGTTTTTAGTCCTGCTTGTGTTAGATAATCTGCTGTCCAACTAAAGGTGCTGTGCTGCTTTTAATTATACGTCCAATGTGTTCCTTTGTGATTTGTTGTTTGTCTGAATGTTTACATGTTATTTTTTAGATATTTTAGTATTCATATGTGTGAGTGAGTGTTTGACAATTGTGTGCTCATGATCTGTCAATCTATTGTTTTCTCGTCTGCAATGTCTTCAGTCACGGGTTCCTGTAACGTTGAATAACCCACTGGTAATTTGTGCTCGGTGCTGTTCGGAACATCCCCCGACCCGTATTGCTGCGAGTTCACTCCAGTTGTACCTGCTACTTCCAGAACTGCCATTTTGACCACTGGGCGATGGATGACTCCCGAAGTTGTCTTCACTACCGCACTGCGTACTCGACCATCTCGACCTGGGGATACTCGTAGTACACGTCCTCGCAGTCACCCGTTACGCAGATGTTCTTCAACTAGGACTACGAGATCCCCCACCTGAATTGGTCGGCAGTCGTTGAACCACTTCGTCCGCTTGGTAATTGTTGGGAGGTACTCCTTCACCCAACGACTCCAGAACTGGTCTAAAAGTTGTTGGCATGTGTTCCAGGTTGAGTATGCTTCCAACTTCTCGTCGTCGATGAAGTGCCTCGTTGGTTGATTTACTCCACTCGTACTCAGCATCAAGAAGCAGTTCGGTGTCAGTGCTTCGTGCGCCTCTGATTCTATTGGTAAATAGGTAAGTGGCCGCGAATTCACGATCGACTCCGCCTCGACCAACAATGTCAAAAACATTTCATCGCTCGGCTTACGAATTGTAGACAACGAAGCCAAAGCACTCTTGATTGACCGGACCATGCGTTCCCAACACCCCCCCATATGCGGTGAAAGCGGAGGGTTGAAACGCCACTGCGTTGCTGTATTAGTGAACGTTGAAGCCAGACTTGTGTACATTTGCTGCAACTCCTTCTTCAACTCGTTGTTTGCACCAACAAAGTTGGTTCCCTGATCGCTAAATATTTCGGCAGGTGCCCCCCTCCTGTCGATGAATCTCCGAATTGCCAGTTTAAAGGACTCCGTGGACAAGCTGTGCGACACCTCTAAATGCACAGCACGTATAGTGAGGCAAGTAAATATCGCCACCCACCGCTTCACATCACTGCGTCCTTGTCTGATTAACATTGGTCCAAAGTAGTCCACGCCAACGAAAGAAAATTGACGAATGTAGGATGTGGTCCTCTCTGGGGGCAAGGGAGCCATCCTAGGTACTGCAGGTACCGCTTTGTAGATCTTACACCATTGGCAAAGTTTTCTGACCTGTCGAAACGCCGCTCTCATTTCTGATACGTGGAATCTCTGACGCATCTCGTTCACTGCTGTCTCTGCGTTCCGATGTTTGAGTTGACGATGGTACCAATTTATCAGCAACTGAGTTCCATAGTGGCCTTTCGGAAGGATTACAGGAAACTTGAAGTCTGTTGACAAGTACTCGGAAATCGAAGCTCTACTGTCCATACGAATGACACTGTGCTTATCCAGGAAAGGTGATAACTTGCGAAGCTTACTCGTTTTCTCCAAACCTAGTTGCTGTTCCATCGGTAGCTGCTTATTTCTAATGAGTGTGATGATTTCATCTCCGTAAGCCTCTTGCTGGATTTGCTTAAAAATCTCTGACTCTGCCTTTCGTAATTCGTCCTGATTCAACTAATTCGTCCTGATTCAACTAATTCGTCGTTCCTGCAGTTTGCTTTTTGACTCTGCGGTGCAGTTTCCAAAGATATCTGAGAACATACGCTACAGCTCGCACCAAGCGTTCCCATTTTGAGAACCTTCCGAACACGATCAGCTGCTCAACTATTGCAATTTGATGGTGAATGTGGATGGGGCGAAGCTCTTCTGGTGTCTCTGTAACACGTAGATCTTGATGAGGCCATAGATCAGGATGCTGATAGAGAAAAGCTGGTGCTTGGAACCAGCGACTACTGTTGTTGATAGAAGGTCCCTTGCCCCACTTCGTTGCTTCGTCCGCTACGTTCCAACGAGAAGGAATCCATCGCCACTCGTCTACCTGAGAATTCTCAAGAATCTCAGTCACCCGGATAGCAACAAACTGTCGATATTTTCTCTGGTCTGAACGTATCCACGAAAGTGCGGTGCTGGAGTCGCTCCAAAATACTCTGCGTGTAATAACTAGGGTGTGGTATTCTTCGACCGATTTGGCAAGTTTCACCCCAAGAACGGCCGCCATTAATTCCAATCTAGGAATCGATATGGGCTTTAGTGGAGCAACCTTTGTCTTCGCTGAAACAAGAACGCAGCGAACTGTTTGTTGTTCGATGATTCGGAAATAAGCGACAGCGGCAAAGGCCTCCTCACTGGCATCCACGAAAATATGCAGCTCAAGTGAACGATAGATCTCACTTGAACTGCCAGGAAAGTAACTTCGGGGTATTTGTATTTGCTCAAGTTGCTGCAACAGGGTCAACCAGCGCTCCCATTGACTAACTAGCTCATCGGGTATACGCTCGTCCCATCCGATTTTCGAACGCCAGATGTTCTGAATGAGCATTTTTCCGTGGACCACAAAAACAGCTACCAATCCTAAGGGATCAAATATGCTCATCACGATCCGAAGGGTCTGTCTCTTGGTTGGAATATAATTACCCTGGATCAGCGGTAGCATTTCTTCGCGAAACAACCCTTGGAACACGAAAATATCTGGATCTGGTTTCCAAATCATGCCGAGAACTCGTTCACTAGTAGTTGACTTGGTCACTGCGAAGTACTTCGACGTTTCCACGTTCCTTTCCCCGACCCGTGTTAGAAAGTCGCTGGAGTTCGAGAGCCAGTTACGGATATGGAAGCCAGCTTTTGAGTGGATTTCCTTCACTTGTTGCGCAATTTGTACCGCCTCCTTCATCGTGTCTACACTGTACAAAAAATCATCCACATAGTGATGTTTTAAGATCGCTTCAGCCGCTCGTGGAAACTGCTTAGAAAATTCTTGAGCGTTTCGATTTTTTATGAATTGTGCTGCGGATGGGGAGCACGTAGATCCAAACGTCGCCACTTTCATTGCGAAAACCTCAAATTGTTTCGACGGATGATCTCTCCAAAGAAACAGCTGCGCCGATCGATCTTCCGGTTGTATCAATATTTGGTGGAACATTTCCGAAATATCCGCTGTGATGGCGACTTGGAATTGTCGGAATGGACAAAGTACAGCGGGAAGCGGAGTAAGGAGATCAGGACCAGCTAGTAGATTGGAGTTCAATGACTGACCCTGGACCTTGGCTGCAGCATCCCACACTAAACGTAATTTGTTTGGCTTTCTTGGATTGATTACGACGTTCAACGGTAAGAACCAAGTCCTATTCGCGTCTAATGCGGCTAGTTCCACCTGGCTGAGTTTGTAGGCATATTCTTTGGATTGATACTCCTTCATCTGCCCTCGCAATTTGTCGTAAAGCTCTGGTTTGGACGCCAAGCGACGTTCAAGGCACTGGAGTCTTCTTTCCGCCATTGGTCTGCTGTTTGGAAACTGAATATAGTCGTGTTTCCACAGCAAGCCCGTCTGAAATCTCCCCGTAGGTGTTCGAACCATAGTGCGCTCAAGTATTGCACGTGCACGAATGTCATCGTCGCTTTCTACGATCGGTGAAATTGAACCAACGCTTTCCAAAGCGAAAAAGTCCTTCACGAGATCATGGAGCTCCTGATCGGGCGAACGAGCACAGATGTGAAACTGTAACTGGACCTTAGAATCAGGACCAGCGTTGATGGCTCCATAAACCGTCCAACCTAACCGAGTTTTGGAAGCAATCGGTTCATTTCTGGAACCTTCACGACATTTCAGAGATGTTTTTAAATATGAGTTGTCTAAACCGATTAAAATGGTAGGAACTGCACTTTTATAGTTACGGACTGGTAACCCACGAAGATGAGAAAATTGTTGACTGATTTCCGAATAATTCAGTGACTGAACTGGTAGATTCATTTTTTCAACTGTGTGGATCCTTCTTAATGGATGCCGTTTCGTATGACCATCACCAGAGATTTCCAGATTAATCAGTTGTGACTCGTTTTCTGTACGCTCGATGTCATTTGTCCACTGAAGACAGAGTGGATTTACTTCGCCTCTCACTCCCAATTCCTTTGCGATGTGGGATTCCACCAGTGTGGTGGATGAACCGTCATCTAGGAACGCATATGTATCAATGACTTTGCCATTCCCATGCAGTGTTACAGGCAGTATCCGGAAAAGGATAGTTGGTTGGAGTTTGCGATGCACAGTAACCATACTAGTTGTCTTCGGAACTTCAACGATCTGTGACACCAGTGGCTTTCCAGGATGAAGAAGTTTATGGTGACGTTCCTCACATCCATTCTCACCATTCTGGACGCTTTACACGGAAATTTTCCATGAGATACCAGACAACGGCGGCATAAATGTTGCTCTTGGGCGAGTTTCCATCGGTCGTTCAAGGTCATATTTCGGAAAGTGTAGCAGTCCTTAGCCTTATGCCCTTCCTTTTGGCAGACTGGACACGGCTTCGGTGTAACTCCTTTGTGGTTGACTATGCTGATATTCGGCTTATCCTTCGAAATGTCTGTAGCGTGTGCGTTCACGTACAACTTTTCTTTGGGTTTGGGTTTCTCGTGCCTGCTCACGCGATGCTCATCGGCTTCGTAAGTGAAGGTGACGTCACTGACCGCCGTTACTATGTCGTCCATATAGCTACCGAACGTAGTGAGATCTACGACTCGTTGTTGTCGCTTGAAGAGGGACCAATTCAATTTTATGTTCGCAGGCAATTTGTTCACCAGTTCCTGTAAAAGCATGGGGTTCGACAGGTGATCGTTAAGCCCAGCTGCTCGAAGATGTCCGCAAAGATTCTTGCAGGCCAGCCCAAAGCTTATCAACGTGTCCAATTTCTCGGGTTTAGGTGTTGGGGTTGCTCGTATCTTAGCTAACAACGAACTGATGATCAAATCTGGACGCCCATACAATGTTCTCAGTGTATCGATGATCGAAGGTACTGACGACGGAAGCATCAGATAACTCCGGACCGCTTCCAATGCGTTTCCCTTAAGGCAACGTTGAAGACGCATCAAATTCTCTCCATCTGAATATCCACACATCTCTGTAGAATTCTGAAAGCTGCTCAGAAACAACGGCCACTCGACTGGATCGCCCGAAAAGATAGGAAGTTCTCTGGGAACGACTTGTCTGGCAGAGAGTTGTTGTGAACTGGGACCACAGAATAACTGTCTCGAAACGGTGGCGGGATTGGAAATAGGTGCGATAACCATCGGTGAAACGATTGGTGATAAACAAGCGGACACTGTATTTGCGGAGGGGGGTGGAATTCGATGCTGCGGAGTACTCATAAGCGACGGAACGAACGACAAGGCAGGGGGGGTTTGGCATGGACCGGTCGAAGTGGGAGGTGCATTATAATTTATTGATTCAACTGGCATTGTACACGGCGGGGTTTTATCGAAAATTGAAATGCTTGTTGTATTCGTTAACACACCTCTCTTGATAGTGTCTACTGGCTTTGAGCACGTCTGACTTACCGAACTGCTAACAAGTTCATTACCCTTGTTCTTTGGAAACTCATACTCAGGAATTCTGTTGCTAACAATCTGCGATGCCGACAGATTGGGTGCTGTGACTGGTAGTGTGTTCTGAGGTGGCTCTTTCGCCAGCTGCAGCTGTAGACCATCCATTCGTTTTCGCAGCTCAAACAGTTGCTGCATCAGATCATCGGGATGCTGCGTTGCAGAGATAGAAAAATCCACCTGGTGATTCTGCCGGAACGGGTAGTTGTCTAATCCTCCAATGGCTTCACTTTGTAAACCACTAGCGTTGGTTGTGTTGGAAAGCTGCATACCCATATTGCGAGGAACAGACACTCGAGTATTGGCTGGAGTTATATTGTTGCATACGGTACTGACTGGATTAAGAACGGTGGGCTGCAACTGCACATTTTGTGCGGTGAGCTCGGATGTGATTGGCATCACTTGCGGTGCTGGTACTGAAAGGATTTGTTTCGGTAGGGTTCCGGTCCGAGACGGAATACTAGTGGGGATTGGTAACCCGGTACTGACACTCGTAGTCGGGACTAACTGCTGAACCCATTCCTGTATCCTTTGTGTACTGCGACGCGATCGACGACTTCTGACACTCCCGTTTTCCTCTTCGTCCAGTTGAGCTTGGAGAACATCGTACTTTTTGGCGAGATACCTTTTCTCCACCTCCTTTTCCTCCTCCAGACGTTGAAGCTCAAGCACTGCTCTGGCTCTGGCACTCGCTGTTGATCGACTGGATCTTGAGCTTGCGACACTTGGGAGCTGTACAGCCGGCGGGATGCAGGCCGCACACACGAAATGTCGATCTTCCGCTTCAATGCTAGCTGTCACGTTAGCACAAGTGTAGTGGTAATATCGGGTGCAGCGCTCGCATTGTACCATGTTCGCTTCAGCTTCATCCGGACGACCGCATGAGCATCGTTCATCGGCAGCTGGAACCGGATTCGAACCAGCGGGAGCGTTCTTCGACCTTGGCATCTAACAAGATTTTCGCTTAAAAACCTTAAAAGTTTGTTGGCACAGCCGACAAGACTTCGGACCACCGTTTAGCAAACTCGTTTGGAGGTTATTTTGAGTTGCTTTTAAGCTGTAATTTTTATTTGGTTTTAATATCTAATTCATGTTTAATTTATAAATAATTACGTTTTTAGTCCTGCTTGTGTTAGATAATCTGCTGTCCAACTAAAGGTGCTGTGCTGCTTTTAATTATACGTCCAATGTGTTCCTTTGTGATTTGTTGTTTGTCTGAATGTTTACATGTTATTTTTTAGATATTTTAGTATTCATATGTGTGAGTGAGTGTTTGACAATTGTGTGCTCATGATCTGTCAATCTATTGTTTTTTCGTCTGCAATGTCTTCAGTCACGGGTTCCTGTAACGTTGAATAACCCACTGGTAATTTGTGCTCGGTGCTGTTCGAAACACGTATACTGATGGTTCTCAACTCAGAGACTTCACCAGGTTTGTAGAACATATTTAGTTCGTCGTATTAGTATCGAGACCATCTCGTGCCAGGATCAACAATTTTCTGCGCAAAATAAAAAGCAAATCATCATGCTATTAGATATGTATTTTAAGCACGTTTTATCACCAAAACCTTAATTGAATCCGATTCCCTGAGTTCTCTGAAAGCTATTGAGAATATTTTCAGTGATAATCTAGATATCCAAAATATTCGAGACGATTTAAAAATTACAAATGGCTATGGTAAAGTAATTATAAGTAAACTTTTGATGGATTCCGAGTCATTCTCGAAAATATGGAAATGGAACGGTAGTAGAACTTTCCAAGCAATCTTATTTTATTTATTAATGATCCTATTCTAGCCACATCTCATGGTAAAGCTCAAATAAAGGCAAAAATAAAAGAGTGTTGGCCTGAAACCTGGAACGATATCATCGAGAACAAATTACGAACTATAAAAACTGTGCCCTCAGGTTAGATTAAAGTTATTTGAAATGATTTTATTAGATTGTAATATGTAATAGCTTGTATATGTAAGTGTTGTAGAGTTGGGTACAAGAAGTCATATTTGTGCTAATAAAAAAAGGTGGAAACCCTTGATCTACTTTGTAAACAAGAGCATTTTCAGTGATAATACATATCGATATGCACCTCCGGGGAAGAGGACCTAATTATGGCTTACCACACACGGATGTTGATCGGTTTTCTCCACTTTCGCCCATTATCCGTCAGCGAATTTGCTCGGGGGACAGTAGGGAGGGGGAGGAAGGCGCGAATTAAATATTTGACACCCTATTTCGACTGCATCGGGCAGGCGTATCTTCTCACCGCCCAAGCTGCAGCACCATATCCAAGTCAGCATCACACGTCGTCGTGTGAAACCACAAACGTCACGTGGTTAACGAGGTGACATTACACCCTTCAATTCGAATCACACCGCATCATGTCGGTGCGCATCGGTATTCTTGCGGAAAGAGTGCAATTGAACCGCGAGGCCTCGACGTGTGAACTGCGAAACGCTTCTTGAAATTGCTGCCCTCGAGGGCCAATCGAGCGAGAGACAGAGCCGGTCAATTCCCGTTTTCGATCCAGCCAGAGGTGAGTATAGCTTCACGGAGGTTTCACACCTTAATTTCGGTCTGTCCCTGGCGTGTCTTCGGATTGGCGAGAAAATGTATCAAATTTCATTGCGTTTTGAAGGTGTGCATAATTAATACTTTTGATTAATTTAAAATAATTTATGCATTTCATTTTCTCGCGCTGGTGGTTTGTACGCCAAGAAGCCATTGCAAAACCTGCGAAGACTGCGAGATTGAGTTGACAACGCTACGAACGACACATTCAGCGGTATCAAATTTTATTGGCTTTCATAAATTTACGCTCATTGGGAGAGAAATGGCAGATTATCCTCGGGGATAAACTACTATTTTATAGACGAACGGGCGTCCTGCGCTATAAAAACCATCCCAACCATTAGGGGGATGCTGATCGCATGGTGCAAATGTCGCGAGGATAGACCATTCGCGAGGAGTCCATAAAACTATAATCACAGCTTTAGTGGTGACAGATCTGGCTCGAGCGTTACATTCGCGTGGTCACTTTATATAACGACGACCTGTTGGCTTTAATTACGGGTTTTCGACACATAAATATAATCGGTATCTTTCTGGTGAAATCGTAGAAAATTTTACGCCTTTTTCTTAATGTTCTTGTGGGTAAATTCAAGTGTCAAATTTAGTTGTATCGATAAACACGTTCTGGAGCGCAAGAACCAATAATCATCTTCAATCAACTTTCGAATTTCTTCGCAGCGCAGCGTCAAACAAAAGATCACCACTTCCAATAATTTAGCCTTTAATGGCTAGTGTCAAAAACATCCATCCATAACCGGGTCAAGAAGTGAAAGGAGCGATTTTCTCCGTTACATAAATTATGTTTAAGATAATAACAGCATTCACCGCACTCTTCCCCCAGCCTGGAGTCCTTTCCCACCACCACCACCAGCCCTGCGCATCGATCCGCACCTAATTAGTCCAACGGCCTCTGAACCACGCGAATCTGTTTGATGTTTGGCCTCTTGTGTTTGGCCGCCGCCGACAGTTCGTCCAAAAGCCGACGGGTCTGTCAGTCTGGCAGATCTCGATCAAATTTCAACGTCTTAATTGAAAACAATCAGAGCGACATCGCTGACGAACATCGAATCCGGCCGGTGTTTGGGAGACAACCAAGTGCGCTCCTTCCTCTCTGTCTGGACGCTTGGTTATCTGCCGATGAAATCTTGGCCATCCAGAAGTTGGCTGCGTTCAGCGAAAGACGTTTTCCGCTCGCTAATGTCATCCTTCATGATGCGAGTTGTGATTGTTTCCGGGGACATTTTTTTGTATGTTGTTGTTGTTGAGATGTCGAATCGGCAGGATGAGAGCAATAGCAATGCGGTTTCGATTATTGTGTTGTGATGATAGTCCACCCTTCCTGTGTGCAAATAGCGACTCATAACATGGTACACACTCTCTTCAGACGCTCCTAATTACTGTAAATTTAATCATGACTAGTTATCAATTGAACGTTTTGACGTAGGACTACGTCTTTCATTTCTATACCGGGGTGTAAAATCAAAGTTTCGAAAACGAAAGCGTTACGCCGGAGACCGAGATTTTGAGCGTTAATAGCTCCTAAACAACTGAACGAAATGGTATGATAAACACTTCATTCGAAAGATAAAATGTCTACGCGTTCTATACTTGTTACTTTTAGATCCAAAAACTTGTTTCAATAGTTATTAAAATTGCTTTCAAAACAGGCTATTGAAATCACCAATCGGTATATAAGCGAGCGCCGCTCGGAAATCCACTCAGTTTTAATTGTACAGCGATTGGAGCATGTTGTCGCTGTTGTGGTGAAGCTCTTCGTTTATCATGAAAGCGCGGATGAACGGTGTCACCAAGAGCCTGTTTGTGCACCTTAGCCCAGAAGGGAATCCATCAGGAGGAGAGTGATGCCACAAACGGTTCCCCGGGAAGACATCGCTACACACACATACACGCGCGGAATTCTTTCCGTTTGAATGCCATTAGTAGCCGGAAAGTTCCGGAAAGATCTAATCATTTCTGGAAAATAACCTGCCAGTTCCTCTGGGAATTAAAAAATACATTCATGTGAAAGAGTTTATTTTAATGTTTTCTAACCATATAACACAGCGATCAAATACATTTGATTTTGTAATTTTTCAACCAAGTGTAATTAGCAGGAAAGCTTCTGAAGATTATTCTTCCCCATCAGTAGGATATTTCCGTATCCAATATTGTATGCGTACGCAATCGATTATTGCCTAGTCGCCGAAAGTTTCGAGCTCAGAGAGTTCATTCCCCTCTAGTTTGCCTTCCAAATTGCCATCGTAAACCACGCCTTCTCTCGATTCAATCACACACAAAAAGCATACTTAAGCGATATTCTGGTGGTGAGACACATTCATTTTTCGTGAGGACATCGACAAGACAACATCGTTGCCTAACGTGCTGGAGGAGGTGGACGGCGAAGGATCGACACATACACGCGCAGAATTCTTTCCGTTTGGATGCCATTCAGCATCGAGAAAGTTCCGGAAAGATCTAATCATTGCTGAAAAATAATCTGCCAGTTCCTCTGGGAATTTAAAAATACATTCATGTGAAAGAGTTTATTTGAATGTTTTCTATCCATGTAACACTGTGACCAAATATGTTTCAATCAAGTGCTATTAACAGGTGGTTATCGAATTAGCATTAACCACTGGTGGGCTTCCAGTATCGATGAAAATGTGGAAATATCTAATCGTTGCTGGAAAATAATCTGCCAATTCCCTTGGAATTGAAAATTAAATTCAAGCGAAAGAGTTTATTTTAATGTTTCCTATCCATAAAATATCCATATAATATATTTGGGTTTGTGATTTGTCAATCAAGTACAGTTAGCAGGAAAGCTTCTGAAGTTTATTCTGCAGAACAAGGTTTTTCGTAACCTATATTGAATGCATAAAACCTTGTGCCTCCAACGTAACGCTCGCGTTTTCCAAGTCCCCCAAATATTCATTTATTCATTCATTCAGAATAGATTTAGATTCATCTTCAAACAAATGATCTCTAAATCAACGATAGTCCTACGTCACCCTTGCGGTTATACCATAGATATAACCCACTTCCTGTTTTTTCAATGGTTTTTCTTGACAGATGAACAACGAATGTAGTGTAATCATTTATTCATTCATCTTTGAATGAAACAGAAAAAATCACGACAGGCTATCGCTTTTAAGATTTCGTCGAATACTAAAGTTTTTCCAAGGCAGATAATCATAATTCAGTGACTTCAAACAAGTCTTGGAACATTATTCCAAACATTCGGATTCCCGGGAACCAGGTGAGTGTTTCGGGGCTTTGATCAAAATTTCCTGAATGCGCATGAGTTCCTGCGTACACTAGTGGTAAAAGATTTAAAAATTGGTGGGATTTTATTTGCTGTGTACCTGGATATTATGTCGATCGCGTAAAGGTGTTTTTGTCGAACATACAGCGATTAAATATAACATTCAAAAAGCAATTTATTATTAGAATATGCTCATCATTAGGAACACATTTGATTTTTCTCGAGGATCTGTACACTGCCGTAATCTCGCAAAGTGACGCAAGCGCCAAAATTGACATTATACTTTTTTTTGTTATAGATCGATAAAGAATACCAGATACTTTCAAACAACTGCGGAGTTTTACAGAAATGTGAAAAAATGACCTCGTAAAAGCCTAAAAACGGAGTGACGCAAGCGCCATTTCCACTGTGATGTGGCGCAAGCGCCATTTTCCCTATGGTGTGTCGTAATTTGATTGTGATGCGAAGTAATTTTTTTATCTGATCTGATAGCATAGAATGGATTAGCAGGGACAGCAAACTCCACATAACAACATCTTCCGTAATAAACGTTTAGCATAATGAAAATCACTTTTCCGAAAAGCTCGTCATGCCAAACATTTTAATTCAAAACTGTCCATCCCCATGCAGTGTTACATTTATAATAGCAATTTTGTTTCAGAACTACAAATCATGTACTTTGCTCTGTTTATAAATCTCGTCAAATATTTAAGTTCATAAAATCAAACTCATCTCAAAGGAAAAAAATTATCCTTGATCGATCACATATTGAACATAAAAATTGTGACTAATTAGTTTAAACTCATCAATTTCTTTTTTTTTTTTTTTATAAATTCGTTTATTTTTACAGGCTCAGTTACATAAGTTTAAAGGAGCCGAAATCTTAAATATATTTTTAAAACTATATATATGAACAATTTTCTTAAATCTATGGTTAGTAATGTGGGAAACCGATTACTCGTGGTGGACTCGAGATTAAAAGGGTGACATTTTCTCAGGAAAAGGATGGGGTATAAGGAAATTATTACAATGTTGATAATCACACACACTCAATTCATAAATCTATTCGTACATCAGTTGTGAATTTACATTTCATTCTTCTGTTTATAGCAAGCGGACCAATTACTCACAAAGGAAGAAATGGAGGGTATAAGGATATAAGGATAATCACACACGAACATCGATAGATTTAAGGAAAACATATATTTGGGACATGTAATCAAGGTCTAACCGAGCCAACACATCTCTCACCGGCACATTGGGCTGCCTTCCTCGGGCCCGAAGGGAGTTTTCTAAATTCGATCTGGCGACAAGATATAGCTCGCACGACCAAACAACGTGTTCGATGTCGTGGTAACCTTGGCCACAAACGCAGATATTGCTGCCGGCCAGATTGAAACGAAAGAGTAGCGCGTCTAACGAACAGTGATTGGACATGAGTCGGGAGAAGGTGCGAATAAAGTCCCGACTCAAGTCCAGACTTTTGAACCATGGTTTGAGGCTAACCTTAGGGATAATCGAGTGAAGCCACCGGCCCAATTCATCTTCGTTCCATTTGCGTTGCCAGTTAGCGATGGTATTTTTGCGGACTAAAGAGTAAAATTCATTGAAGGCGATTTGACGCTGATAAATATCGCCTTCAATCGCACCTACCTTTGCTAATGAGTCAGCCCTCTCATTACCCGGAATTGAGCAATGAGAAGGGACCCACACAAAGGTAATGACATAACAGCGTCTGGATAAAGCACTCAAAATTTTTCGTATTCTCTCAAGGAAGTACGGCGAGTGCTTTTCCGGCCTCACTGAACGGATAGCTTCGACAGAGCTAAGACTATCCGTTACAATGTAATAGTGTTCAACAGGTCGTGAGGCGACGCTGTCCAGCGCCCAATGAATTGCTGCCAATTCAGCAATATACACTGAGCAAGGATTCTGAAGACTGTGTGAGGTGCTAAAAAATTCGTTGAACACTCCAAATCCTGTGGACTCATTTATAGTGGACCCATCAGTAAAGTACATATTATCACAATTGATACCCCTATATTTTTCATCGAAGATCGTTGGAGCGATCCTCGATCGTTGGTAATCTGAATATCCATGGATATCTTGCTTCATGGACAGATCAAAATGCACAGAGGAATTGATGTAGTCAGGGAAACAAACACGGTTGGGAATATACGAAGAAGAATCAACCTGCATGGAGATGAATTCATGATATGAACTCATGAATCCGGAGTGAAAATTTAGCTCGATCAGCCGCTCAAAATTTCCGATCACCAATAGGTTCATGACCTTACACCGGATGAAGAACCGAAGAGATAATAAATTGAAGCGATCTTTTAGTGGGAGTAGGCCTGCCAAAACCTCGAGACTCATGGTATGCGTTGAGGGCATACATCCCAACGCAATACGGAGACAAAGATACTGAATTCGCTCGAGTTTAATTAAGTGTGTTTTGGCAGCTGATTGAAAACAGAAACTGCCATACTCCATCACTGAGAGAATAGTTGTTCTATACAACATTATAAGATCTTCGGGATGGGCTCCCCACCAGGTGCCGGTAATTGTACGGAGAAAATTTATTCTTTGTTGGCATTTTTTACTCAGATACCTAATATGGGCCCCCCAAGTACATTTGGAGTCGAACCAGACCCCAAGATACTTGAATGACATAGCATGAGTGATCGGTTTACCCAAAAGTTGAAGCTTTGGTTTTGCTGGTCTATGCTTCCTAGAAAAAACCACCATCTCTGTTTTCTCCGTGGAGAATTCGATCCCTAGCCCAATGGCCCAGGTTGAAAAATTGTTCAAAGTATCTTGTAAGGGTTCTTGTAGGTCGGATTCTGTTGATCCTACAACAGAGACCACTCCATCATCTGCAAGTTGTCTTAGGCTGCAATTTTGTGTAAGGCAATTGTCGATGTCGCTTACATAGAAGTTGTACAAAAGGGGGCTTAAACATGAGCCCTGGGGGAGGCCCATGTAAGAGACCCGACTTACTGCCGAATCTCCGTGAGAAAAGTTCAAATGCTTCTCACAAAGCAAGTTATATAACATATTATTCAATAGAGGCGGCAGACCCCGAGAGTGTAATTTGTCTGTCAAAACCTCTATTGAAACAGAATCAAAGGCCCCCTTTATGTCCAAGAATACTGAAGCCATTTGTTTTTTTCCGGCGTAAGCCATTTGAATTTCTGAAGAAAGCAACGCAAGACAATCATTCGTCCCCTTGCCCCTGCGGAACCCATATTGTGTATCTGAGAGTAGGCCATTCGTTTCAACCCATCGATCAAGGCGAAACAAGATCATTTTCTCCAACAATTTCCGTATACAAGACAGCATTGCTATTGGGCGGTACGAATTGAAGTCGGACGCGGGTTTTCCGGGTTTTTGAATAGCTATAACTCGTACTTGTCTCCAATCATCTGGAACAATATTATTCTCCAGAAACCGATTGAATAAATTCAACAAGCGATGTTTCGCCACATCAGGGAGGTTTTTCAGCAAGTTGAACTTAATTCTATCCGATCCCGGAGCAGAATTGTTACATGAAAGGAGAGCAAGAGAGAATTCTACCATCGAAAACTCGGAATCAAGATCGCACCTATCTTGTGGTATATCTCGAACAATTTTTTGCACAGGAGCGGAATCAGGACAAACCTTCCGTGCAAAATTAAAAATCCATCGATGTGAATATTCCTCGCTTTCATTGGATGAAGAGCGATTTCTCATGTTTCGAGCCACTTTCCATAATTTTTTCATTGACGTTTCTCGTGACAAACCTCCCACGAAATTTCGCCAATAAGCACGTTTTTTCCCTTTGATCAAGTTTTTAAATTGATTTTCAAGGTCCAAATACGATTGAAAATTTTCAATGGTTCCACGTTTCCGAAAAGCTTTGAATGCGTTCGATTTATCCTGATAAAGCTTGGAACATTGGCTATCCCACCATGGATTGGGAGGCCTTCGACGAATAGTGGAGCCTGGGATGGGTTTCGTTTGAGCGCGAACCGCGCTGTCATAGATCAAACGAGAAAGGAAGTTATACTCCTCCAATGGAGGTAAACCATCTCTGGAATTGATGGCTAGAGCAATCGCGTCCGCATATTTTTTCCAGTCAATGTGTCTTGTGAGGTCATATGCCATGTTTATAGATTCAGAAAAATTCGACCCAATGGTGATGGAAATTTTGATTGGCAAGTGATCACTACCGTTGGGGTCCTGGATTACATTCCACTTGCAATCTAACGATAGTGAATTCGAGCAAAGCGAGAGGTCAAGAGCACTTGGGTTAGCAGGAGGTTTAGGTATACGTGTTGTTTCCCCAGTGTTCAAAAGTGTCATATTGAAGCTGTTACAAAGATCATATATCAACAGTGAACGATTGTCGTCGTACTGTTCCCCCCAGGCAGTTCCGTGAGAATTGAAGTCTCCCAAGATCAATCGTGGCTCAGGAAGGAGTGAGCACATGTCAACAAGTTGCTTGCGGCTAACCGCAGCTCTCGGAGGCCAATACAAGCTGACAATACAGAGGTCTTTTCCTCTGATGTTTGCATGACAAGCAACAGCTTCAATCTCTCCAATAGGTGGAAGGTCAATTCGAAAAAATGAGTGGCACTTATTGATCCCCAATAGCACCCCTCCGTATCTGTCATCACGGTCCAAGCGTATAATATTAAAATCGTGGAAAGAGAGATCATCTCGCGAAGAAAGCCAAGTTTCGGACAGAGCAAAAACATCACAATTGAAGTTATGAATTAAAAATTTGAATGTATCCAATTTAGGGATAAGACTACGACAATTCCACTGTAAAACAGTGATATCTCCGACCTCTCTATTTGAATTAGACATCAAGAGAGATAATCATTGCAAGGAGGGGCCATGTTTGCATCAATTGTTGTAAAATTGTCTTTAATACTGGAAGCATTGATATGACAATGGTTCTGATGGAGTCGGAAACATTAAAGCATGTGAAGATTTGAGCCACAAGGTCAGTCAACTTTATAAATCCCGATTGGGAAGTTGAACTGGACGGTAAAATGGGGACAGTTGGGGTTTTTGATGTCCCTTCGAGTGCTGGGTCGTTCGAAGGTGAATTATTCCCACGGAAGCCAGGAGGAACCTGATTTTGCTTGTCCGCTGCACTCGATTTTTTAGGCATGCTAACAGAGGGTATAACCGGAGGGGCTTGTCCTTGAACTTTGGGAGTGGTCACATTTTTGCGCCGGGGATTCCCTTGGAAGATGTACGGTGTGCCCTCGTTAGCTGTATCCGCTTCCATTTCGTCAACTGGCAGCGAAGCGAAGACATTGTTTGCGGTTAAAGGTTGTTGCTGTTGGGCCAATGGAGAAGCGCCCTTCAAAATTTCCGCAAAAGTGCGCTTCGAGCGTTCCTTTAAAGAGCGCTTCTGCTTCTCCCAGCGACTCTTGTAAGTTTCACAAGCCGAGAGCACGTGCGGATTTCCTCCGCAATATGGACACTTTTGCTCAATCGCACTGCAGGATTTGTCCACATGTTGCTCTCCGCAAGTGGCACAGCGCTCCTTGTTGGCGCAGTAAGCTGCTGTGTGACCAACTGACTTGCATTTCAGGCAAGTCATGGGCTTTGGCACGAAGAGTCGCAGCGGTAGCCTCAATTTGTCCACCATAACGTAGTCAGGGAGGGCGGAACCAGCAAAAGTGACTCTAAACGAGTCGGACGGCGTAAATTTCGATTCTTTCCCTTCCTGGGAGACTTTGCCGAGTTGTCGGCATTCTAAGATTTTAACCTTAATCAAAGGCAGCTTTTTAAATCTGCCATCTCCTTCCATAATTGATTTGCACGTCATACCCGTTTCGGTTATCACCCCCGAGATTTCTACGTCATGGGAAGGCACGTAGACACGATATTCCAGGGTAAACCTCTGGTCGACGACAATACCGTTTGCGTCTTTCCGATCAGCCACGACAACACGCAGTTTGGTCGGTCTAACCCTCGTAATTTCTGTCACGGAGGAGTATCTTGCCAGATCTTTCATGATCTGAATAACATTAAGTGCTTTTCCGTTTGGCTTAGGCCTGAAGAAAACAACCCACGGACCAGTTCCAGGTGCATCTTCAGGATAGACCTTGACACGTGGAGAGAAGACAACAGGAGGAGAAGGAGATGACGAGGATTGAAGGGGATCGGGGACAACAGGATGGGGAGGCGAAATCTGAGCTGGGGTAGGAGCGAGGGGGGTTGGAGAGGAGATATTTGCAGGTTTTTTAGAGGGGGGCTTGCTAGAGTTAGCAGACTCGTCCCCGGACGAAACATCCTCTGATGTAGGAACGCGTTTAAGTGTCTTCGCTGTTCCTTTATTTGTTTTTTCAACCAGAGGGGAGTCATCATCAGAGATCTCCATATCTGGAGATCCTCCCCCTCCTTCTGCCATTCTGTAATTGGTACTTATAATCTAATATTTTGTTTTAATAATAATAATAATTAAAAAAAAAAATTATAAAAAAAAAATCTTATATCTTATATATTTCTATTCACCACAATGCACCCAGTGCTGATGAACTGGCAACCGCTGCTTGCTTCTCAATCGGAGCGCTTGAGCGCTCGGCACTATCACATACCACTAAGAAGTGATGCTCTCCTTCACACTGCTGTAAGTGAACAGCGAATCGCGCTGGTATTGTGTGCGTGCAACTGAGCACCGATGTCCGACTTCGATTGCGATGGCGACAAATCGGCGAAAACTGAAAGCCGGCTGGCCTTGCCAGGCTTTGATGATTCTGCTTTTCTCACTAATTCCGAGTTCACACTGCGTTTTACGATATCTCGAACAGTTCGAAAACGCGCGAAAAAAGCACACCCGGGCGATAAAAAAAAATAACAGCCAACGGTAACCGAAAACAATGCTTTAACGGAGACGCTCACAGCACATGACCGGTTACTCGAAGCTTATGCCGAAGAATGATCAATTTCTTTGTTGATTACAAGAATTGATGTCTTTCGATGGCAATGATGTCTTCTATCCTCAGGTACCAAGCGATAAAGCTTCTTGACGCTGTTTACTTTCTCACCTGCTCATTTCTCTTTCAGATGGATTGAAGCTGAGTGTTGATTGAAGGGTAAATGTAGGATTTGGTGAAAAGCTACACTTTTCTAAATCCTCCATCGAAACGCATTTTGTAACAAAACTCAAAACATCCTCGCATAAACTGTATCTGCTTTACATCGGATGATTTTGGACGGCATTATTTTATGTTTTCAATGTTTTCAATTGCATTTTGGATTGGAAAAAAAATGGTGCTGTCTATAATTGTTACAATCGGGTTCTCAACTACAGTTAGGTTCGAGCTCTTGCCACAACCAGACGTATTCAAATTTTTCTCCGCATCGTTTCTTTTTCGTACGCACACTTCGGTGTGTACAGATCTTTTCCGCGTCAGTACTACCTGACGACAAGTTTTGCTTTGTGATACCATAGCAATTATGGCTTCCGTGCGTGCTCGTGAGAATACATTTAAAATCGACTTCACTAATTTTCCAAAGAGACCATCATTTGAAGAAATCCACACGTTTGTGCACAACACTCTCGGATTGAGAGTTGAACAAGTTATTAGACTACAAATGAACCACGCACAAAACTGTGCGCAAGTGAAGTGTTGTGATTTGCAATCTGCTCAAAATGTCGTCGAGCAGCATCATGAAAAACATGAACTTGAGGTTAACAAGACGAAGATCAAAGTGCGTCTCTTTATGGATGACGGAGGCATTGAAGTAAAGATCCATGACCTTTCCGAAAATGTTCGGAACGAAGAAATCGCTGCATTTTTAAAGCCTTTTGGGGACGTAATCACAATTAAGGAGGTGATCTGGGGTGAGAATTTCGCTTTCAAGGGAATTTCGTCAGGCGTGCGGGTCGCCAAAATGGTTCTAAGGCACCACATCAAATCTTTTGTTCAAGGTGAGCAAACATTGATCTCCTATCGAAATCAACCTCAAACATGCCGTCATTGTACAAATCTATCCCACCCTGGTTCTACTTGTGTGGAGAATAAAAGACTCTTAGGACAAAAGGTTAACCTCAACAATCGTTTGAAGCAAGCGGCGCATTCCACCAACACACAACCAAACAACGAACCATCCACGAGTTTTGCCGATATAGTACGGAAAAACTCGAACTCGGCACTTAAACTGCTGCCCAATTTTTCATCTCTGAATCCAACACAATCGATTACTTCGTTAGAAACAAACAATGTCTCTGCTTCTCACTCCTCTGTCGAACCTGTTGATTCCGTCGCCCCAAGCAGCAACCAAAACCAAGAGCCAACACAGGAGATTTCCATCGGTAACTCAACAGATGAGCGATCTTCTCAGCTAGAGAAAGATAAAATTGTTACAGCTACAACGAGTTCAGTGAGTGCTTTTAAACTCCCATCCATTGTTCCCAATTCTAGTAATATCTCGATGGAAATTTCCGATAGTGAAAGTTGTGATTCGTCTCGTGAAAATGAATCATTCAAAGCAGTTAAGCGTACTAGAAAACATACTAAGAAACCAAAACTAACTCTCCAAAAAAACCCTCCAACAACCAACATCCCAAACATGGTTCCTTCTATTAACTCCGAGTAGACCGCGGGTAATCGGTCCCCAACTCTGTAGCAAAATATACCTCGGAATTCGAACCTAATGCGATATGAACAACACTCTTATTAGCTACAACATTGGTTGTATCAACATTAATGCTATATCTAATGCGAACAAAATTCAATCCTTGTGCACATTTATTCGTTCAATGGATTTTGAAATCATACTTTTACAAGAAGTCGAAAATTCTCATCTGTCCATACTAGGTTTCAATGTGATCACAAACGTAGATAGTTCCAAAAGAGGCACTGCCATAGCTCTTAAATCTCACATCCCATTTTCAAATGTTCAGCGCAGTATAGACAGTCGAATTATCTCCTTAATTGTTGCTACCTCCGTAACAATCTGCAATGTATATGCTAATTCAGGCACTCAAAATGCATCCTCTCGTGAGTTCCTCTTCAGACACACTCTCCCCAATTACCTTCGGAATTCTCCGACTCATTTAATACTTGGCGGGGATTTCAATTGTGTCGTATCCACCAAAGATGCGACCGGGTCCAGTAAATACAGTCAAGCGCTCAGACATCTGATAGATAACCTACAGCTTTGCGATAGTTGGGATCATCTTAATAGGAACCAAATTGCGTTCAGTTTTGTTCGTCACAATTGTGCTTCTCGTATAGATCGAATTTATGTGTCCTCTGCCTTGATTTCACACCTTCGCACGTCAGAGTATTTCGTAACACCTTTTTCTGATCATAAAGCGTACAAAATAAGATGCTGTCTTCCCCATCTTGGTAAACCACATGGTCGTGGATTCTGGTCAATTCGACCTCATATCCTGACTTTCGAAAACCTCGAAGAGTATGAGGGTAAATGGCAACGTTGGGTGAGAGAAAAAAGAAACTATGACAGCTGGATGGCATGGTGGATAGAATATGCCAAGCCAAAAACTCTTAGCTTTTTCAAATGGAAGACAAATCTTGCATTTCGGGAGTTTCATGCTACTTATCAGTTATTATACTACAAGCTTCGCGAATCTTATGATAATCTGTACACGAATCCTCAAGGAATAGCAGAAGTGAATAAAATTAAAGCACAGATGCTGCGGCTTCAAAGTAACTTTTCGAAAGCCTTCGAACGAATCAATGATCAATACATATCAGGTGAAACATTTCATCGTTTCAACTAGGGGATCGTCTCAAACGTCGGAATAATACAGCTATTAAGACAATTAGACAAGGAAGCAATACCTTGATAAATCCTCACGAAATTGAGAGACACGTTGGTCAATATTTTCAGGAACTATACTCAGCCGTAATCTTACCTAACAATAATAATTTCCCTAGTAACCGTGAAATCCCTCAAAATTCACCATCCAACATGCAAGCGATGGACGAGATTACTACTCAAGAAATCTTTTTTGCTATCAAATCTAGCGCATCGAGAAAAGCTTCTGGGTGTGACGGACTCCCAAAAGAATTCTATGTTAAAACCTTTGACATAATCCATCGTCAACTCAATCTTATAATTAATGAAGCACTCAATGGTAACATAAGGAAAAAAATTATGGATGGCGTTATTGTCCTTAGCAAGAAAAAAGGTGATGATGATACAATCAATGGATACAGACCCATATCTCTGCTAAATTTTGATTATAAAATTCTTGCACGCATTTTAAAGCAAAGAGTGGAAAAGGTTATAAAAGAAAACAATATTTTAAACTCAAATCAGAAATGCTCAAATTCCAAGCGAAATATATTTGAAGCTGTATGCTCTATAAAAGACAGGATCGCGGAAATAAACTTCACTAATAGATCTGGAAGACTTATCTCCTTTGATTTGGATCATGCTTTTGACCGTGTAAACGTGAATTATCTATTGTCTGTTATGTGGAGTATGCGTTTCCACCCTGGTATTGTATCGCTTATCCAAAAGATCATGTCTTTGTCTCATTCTCGTGCGCTTGTGAACGGAAATCTTACCATCGAGTTTCCTATTCAATGCTCAGTCCGTCAAGGTGATCCACTGAGTATGCACCTTTTTGTCCTTTACCTGCACCCTCTCCTAGAAAAACTCACTTCCATTTGCAACCATCCCTTAGAACTCGTTGTAGCATATGCGGACGACATATCCATAATTGTGACAGACGAATCGAAACTGGTTTTAATTAAAGAAGCGTTTATGGATTTTGGAACGTGCTCGGGAGCTTTGCTAAATTTCGCAAGAACAACTTCAATCCTGGTAGGATGTCAACGGAATATGGCATCAAACTGTGACTGGCTCACCACTCAAGAGTCGGTGAAAATCCTGGGTATCGTATACTTCAACTCTTTGAAACAAATCATCGATTTCAACTGGGGAGACGCCATAAGAAAAACTTCACAACTCATGTGGCTCTTCAAACCACGAGTTCTAAGCATCCACCAAAAAGCTATCCTCGTGAACACGTTCGTGACATCCAAAATATGGTTCATGGCATCAGTACTCAGCACTACTAACGCGGCAGTGGCCAAAATGACTTCTCGAATTGGACAATTTATATGGGAACGATACACATGTAGAGTATCAATGGAGCAATTAACTCTCCCAATTGAAAAAGGGGGATTGAACCTTCATCTTCCGATGCACAAATGCAAGGCCTTGCTGATTAACCGTTTTCTAGCCTGCAAAGAACAAACTCCTTTTGCAACATCATTCAGTGCGCAGATGACGAATCCTCCTAACGTCAACGGTATCCCCACATTATACCCATGTCTGAAGAAAATAGCCAAGGAATTGCCTTATATCCCAGAAATGGTATTGAGGAACCCTTCTGCAAACACGATAGAGTGCTTCTATCGCGGCATGCTGAAAATGCCCAAAATCATGGAAGAACATCCAAATGTGCAATGGCATAGAGTTTGGCGAAATTTACGACATAAAACATTAACATCAGAAGAGAAGTCAACTTATTATTTACTAGTGAACAGAAAAATCCCAAACGCAGCAATGTTCTTCAGACAGGGTCGAACAGACAATGAAATGTGTAACCTTTGCCAGAATGAAGTTGAAGATCTTGAACATAAGTTTTCTACATGTATACGTGTGCAGCACCTGTGGAATCATCTTCTAGCGAAATTGGAGGCAATTTTGAATCGAAGATCAAATTTTCAAATGTTCCTAATTCCTGAATTGGGAGGCGATCTGGCGTAGTGGTAACATCCACGCTGAAGGTCACGAGTTCAATTCTCACTCCCGACATTCTTCCAAAAATGGAAGTAAAAAGTGACGAACCAGCCAAATGAGTTGAAAATCACTATAATACAGATATGAAAAAAAAAAAATTCCTGAATTAAAAAGTGTAAATAGAGATTTAAAAAATAAGGCTCTGAAAATGTTTATTGTATACGTAAACTTTGTTCTAGATGTCAATAATGTTCTCACAGTAGAAGCACTTGATTTTAATCTAAGTTGTTATTGTTTTTAATTAAGCGAGTTCCAAATAAACGTTTTTATAAAAAAAAAAAACTATGTTAGCCTGTTCAACGCATGTTACAAAGTCGGAAAATGTGTAGAACTTCTCTCCCTGATGCCTTCTCATGCTCCGCTCAACAGCGGCATTTTGGAGAAAATAATTGGAAACAGATTCTCGCATACTTTTATGGTCGAACGCCAATCGGTTGTGGAAACAGCGATTAAAATTTGCTGTTTCCACAACAAACTGGCGTTGGCAATATAGCTCAAATAAAACGGCATTTTTTCAAAAATAAAACCGATGGCAATGTTTTTCCATCATGTGTACACAATTTGTACAGATCAGATTTCCGTAATGTACGCGTAAGCTGATTATACATGCAATTTTACGAAAAGTCCCGTATTGAAAATTCGTCCCTCTTTGCAAGATTACGACAGTACAGACACCATTTCAATCACATCATGTAGGAGGATCATTTACTAGTCCAAAAGTTAAATTTACTAATAATGAAATCTTTGACTGAACAGGTTTGATTCAAAATGACTGTTTGAAATGAAAATCTTCGGTTCAGAGGATTATATTCCAGTCACAATTTCTGACCGGATTTCAAAACAATTTTCCTCGTTATTCTGTTCATTAGTCAACCAATCTAACGCCTGTTTCAATTATAATTTGGTCGCATAAAATAGGATATTTCTCAGCATAGAAATAAAGTAAAAAAAGAAAGAATGTCATTTTGTAGGTTTTTAAATGAATTTGTGGCGTACCTTACACATATAACTGATTATATAACCATTATTATATAACACATTTGTATTACACACACACAACAATCATGCATATCGAATGCTATCTCTATTGTAAATCCTGATGTAAATATATTTTAGTTCTGATAAAACATCCAAACCGTACGGTCTATTTTTCTTACAAATCCGAAGAATATTGATTATCCGCTAACGCGTTCCCGTATTTCGTGGGATAGAAGTACCCCACAACTGGTGACCCCGACAAACGAAATATTGAGCCGCGATCGCGAAATTCCTGAAACAGAATCGCGAACGCGATATTCTCATCTGCAATCATGTAAATTACACACTGGATACCGATGGCAATGGTGACTTGGTTGAAGAAGAGAGAAGTGATGCTAAAGAACCGACAGTCATAGCGAAGATAAATTTTCCTGAATTCGATCCAGACGACATCGAAACGTGGTTTATCTGCCTTGAAGCAGCATTCAGTGTCAACGGAATCAAAAATGATAAATTCAAGTTTAATGCGGTGATCGTTGCTCTTGGTCCACGTGCAGAGTTTCTACATTCAGTTATCTCCAGATGTAATGAAACGAACACCAACGACAAATACGATGTTCTTAAAAGTGCCGTAATAGCTCATTTTCAACCATCGGAAACACAACGACTAACTAGCATACTATCAGGGATGTCTTTGGGTGATCAAAAGCCGAGCGTTCTCTTGTCTCAGATGCGACGCTTGGGTGGAGCAGGATGCACAGACAACGTTCTTTCGAATCTTTGGCTGAGAGCCCTTCCCAATACTGCTCGTTCCATAATCGCTGCTATGCCAACTGCTACGTTAGATGATCAAGCTAAAGTTGCAGACAAAATTTTGGAAGCTCCTCGCGAACAGATCTCTGCAGCAAATCATCTTCAACACCGTCACTCGAACAACGCATCGAAGCCCTATCACGACGTCTCGATGAAGTCCTGTCTGGAAACACTCGCGGGCGAGATCGACACAACAGTCGTCCACGTACCCGTTCATTTAATCGCCGAGATGGAACCCCAGCTAGAAGCAAGACACATCGTCGCTGGATCTGTTGGTTTCACTACCGCCACGGTGCACAAGCTCGAAAATGCGAGAAGGTAAAAGGGGATAATCCGAACGTCAAGAGTATTTTTTTCGACGGAAATGTCGAGGTGTACACCCGACCAAAGGAAAATTAAATCATAGTTGCAGTAATAACGAGACGACGCAATAAGCAGCAAACACACACTTCACCAGAATACCAACAGCAGCCTGAACCATTCCGCAAACGTCCAACGAATTCACATTCACGATCTGAAGACATCTAATCGATATCTTATCGACACCGGAGCAGACGTATCTGTTATCCCACCGTCATCAAGAGAACGTTTCACACCAACATCGTCACACCGTAAAATCACCGATTATCGGATTTTCTCAAGCATTATGACCTGCTCGTAGACCTTCGTAGAAACAAGCTTATAGATAATACCACCCGATTAGAAGTCGCTGATAACTTTTCGGCACATATGGGGCGGTATCTCGGTCATAACTTCACGAATGTTGTCTTTCAAATGTTCAAGAGTTTGCGGAGAGTTGGCATAGACACGGTCTTTCGCATAACCCCACAAAAAAAAGTCTAGCGGGTTCAAATCGCATGATCTGGACGGCCAATTGGCATCACCAAAACGCGAAATTATGCGTCCCTCAAATTTCGCGCAATATGGCCATGTTCGGTTGTGTTGTGTGGCACGTGGCGCCGTCCTGCTGAAACCACATGTCATCCGTATCCATATATTCAATTTGTGGCAAAAAAAATCGGTTAACATGCGGTCATAGCGCTTACCATTCACAGTTACCGTCTCGCCGTCCTCATTTTCAAAGAAATACGGCCCGATGACTCCACCAGACCATAATGCGCACCAAACAGTGACTTTTGGCGGATGCAATGGCCTCTCAACAATCACGTGTGGATTTTCTGAGCCCCATATACGGAAATTTTGGGTGTTCACATAGCCACCGAGCTCGAAATGTGCCTCATCGCTGAAGAAAATTTGATGCGAAAATTCAGCATTTTGCTGCTGTTGTTCGTTCACCCAATCGAGGTATGCCCGACACATTCCATGGTCACCACGCTCTAATTTTTGTACCAGTTGGACTTTATATGGATGTAGGTGCAAGTCCAAATGCAAAATTCACCACAATGATGTGTTTGACAATCCCAATTGCTGAGCACGCCGTGGAATCGAAACATCCTCCATACTGGCAGCAACAGCAGCAATATTTTCGGCCGAACGCACATTACGATGATGCACAGGTTTCACAATATCCGCTACGGATCCAGTTTGTTCGAATTTACGCACTACATTAGCGATTGTGTGCTCTGTAGGCCGTCCATGACGACCAAAATCCGTCCGTAATGCTCGAAAAACATTTGCCGGTTTTTCATCATTTTTATAGTATAATTTAACAAAATTAACACATTGTGCGATGCTAGAACGATCCATATTGTAAAATGGCAGACATTCAACTAACGATCAAGGCGCGTAGAAGTATATCCTAAAGTGGGCCAACTTGCTAAAACCACTCTTCAGCCATCTTGGAAGTCTACTGTGCTTTGTTTGTAAACAAAACACAATACACTAGTGCCGAAGCTCGCTCGTGATCAGTCTGTCTCTTTCACGCTACAAGCAAATAATTCCCCTTCTGCTTTCTTCCGTACTGTTTTCATATACCGCTCCCCTAACCAACTTAGTGACGAAACGGCCTCACCTAGTACCATAGACCCGTCTTGCTATGGATATGACGCTTTGGTTGACAGCTATCTGAAACGGTTGTCCGCGCAGGGCTGTATACTTTCGGAAGCCCGAAATGGAAAACCCTGTACATTAGTTGCGAGCACTATATTTACGTTTGAAATGTTTATATAAGTTTGAATGTTTGGTACTACACCATTCAAAGACTGTTTGAGATATAGATAATCTAAAAAATATTCATTTCATAATGATTCTAAATTTTACTTCGTAAAAAATAGATTGCACTGATTATCAAAAGATCTTCATTAGATGATTCTAAGCTTTGGACATCAGAGCGATCGATCCCAGCTTCGTCCCGTCTTATAGCGAATATTTGAGTTTCGGAGCCAATTGTGATTCCTATATTGTTTAATATTTTTAAGATGAGTATATAAATTTCATACAAACAGACAAGAAAGAAACTATTTCAATCGTATGCGTTCCTGAATGGTCGTGCTTCGGGAAAAATATTCACATTCACAAATTTAAGGTTTGATCATTGTTTTCAAATTCGGAAGCTTAAATTCTAAGATGGTAACGGTCATGGTTAAAACAACTGGTCTTTCAACAACAGTTTCTTTTTTGTCATCTGCTTGGACCATCTTGAACGACCAGGTAGACAATACATGTGTTGAGAATTCTTTTTGGTTGAGCTTTCATGATAATTTATTTCCATGTTTTCAACTGAATCTCGGATTGGATGAATTGTCAATTCAATGACAATGACAATTCATCGACAGTCTCATCAGTGAGTTTTACGATCTTTTTTCGCTTTAAATAAACGAGAATCCATACACTTCTGAACATACCTTTTTCTTTAATATCTGGTCATGGTATGGATGAATAGCTCTAAAAGTTTTTAAAAGTTTTGAACACCATCCACAATGTATCTGACATATTTAACTTCATGCTTGGCTTCGGATTTTCCGAACATTTCAATAACTGCATCTCCATTTTCCTTGTTATTTATACTTCAAGATTATTTATGCTCTTCTTACCAATCTTCATATGCTTCGATGTCAGATTGGTTTTTAGGTTTAGCAACCTTGGCTAAAACTACATTTCATTACTATATATGCTACTTTTTTACTGTATTTTCCCCAGAAACCTTTTTTTTTCATATATCAACGCCGAAAACACAAAAATGAGAGAAATAAAGAGTGGAATCAACTCTAGTATACACTGCTTTTCATCTTCTACATCTATCAACATAGTTTGGTCAGTCCGTGACAGATATCCATCATGCTACAGAATACATTTCTACTATCTCTTCCAATGCCTCATATTGTCCTAGCTGCTATAAGTCTGCGATTTGCGTTGCATGCTTTATTAATAAAAACCAATTATTTAATATACTGCACTTTATCACAATCACAACCTTATCACATTGTGTAGCAATTGAAAAAATAGTATTTTTTTCACGTGCAGGACACAGAATTCATGATGAAAGTGCGGTCAAACAAAGAAGAATCCTAAAATGCAATAGCCATTGTTATCATGAACAACTTTTTCATCTCACAAATTTTCCAATTTTAAGCGCATCTGCGTGGAACTGGTATCATCTTGTGCGATCTGTTGATTACCGCTAAATCTACTCTTTTTCGATCCACATAGGTGCTGACCACTTTGTTTTGAACTTTTTTTTATCCATTTTGTAGCAAAATCAATGAGCTTCAAGCTTCTGGGATGACTTAAAAATAGTCTGGACTGAATAGAGGTCGGGCAGCGCCTACTGTGTATTGCTTTTCGGCTGCACCAGATTAGATACCGCGTCACTAAAATGGCTATTACTCAGTAAATAATGAGAATTTATAAAAATCCTTAACAGGAAGTATTATTAATGCCTAAACTTCAGAAATATGAAAAACAATTTTTGCGATTTTTTTCTATTTGGAGGCTTAAGGGCAAAATCATCTACTTCGTTGTTAAGGCAGTATTCTAGTCTAGAAATTTGAAAAAAATCAAAAAAAAAATCCTTCATATTTCTGTAGTTTAGGCATTCAAGAATATACCCTAAAAATAAGTTATCGAAAATCCCATTATTAACCGAGTTGGAGCCATTTCAGCAATGCGGTATCTAACCCGGTACGACCATAACAATGAACTTCAAACGCGTTTTTTTCGAAACTAGATTTTTTAAACTGGAGTAAACGATATCTCAAGTTCTACTGTACCGATTAATGTCGATGCACAATCTGCAGGCATCTCTCTATCGCATAAACCTCTGAAAAACGATATTTTTCAAATTTTACTATTTTTAAAAAATCGGGAAATGTAAGAGAAAAAGTTTTATACCGCATTTTGTTTTTCAAATTTTGTCATTTGCCATTTTGTCAAAAAAGATGTTTTTGACTAGTCCGAGGTTCATGCGATAGCGGCATCTTTACTGATTCAATGTTAGTTCAACAGCGACCAGAACTGGTTCCAGGACATCAACCAATTCCTTTATCGCTGTCAGTTCTTCATCGCTGAAGCTTATCTTGTGTTTCGTTTTCAGATCTAGCAGCGATTTTTGAACTGAAGTTCTGAGGTCGTAGAATCGGCGCTACACTGCCAGTAATGTTTCGAGCAATATTTCAAAGCGGCATAAAGGCAAATATTATTTAAGGTGTAAAAATAAAAATTACCGAAATTACCGGTAACTCGCTAATGATAAAAGGACCCGGTATTACCGGTAAAACCGATAACGGTAAAACCGGTTAACAATCCCTAATGCAAACGGAGCCAAATTTGGCATATGGTGGTTTTATGGGACAACTAATGTTTTTATTGTGGTGCGACACCCATCTCTCCTCTATAAGGGGAAACACAAATATCTGCATAACTCGAGAACTAACCAAGCAAATGGAGCCAAATTTGGCATATGGTGGTTTTATGGGACAACTAACGTTTTTATTGTGGTGCGATACCCATCTCTCCTCTATAAGGGGAAACACAAACACAACGTAACACAAATATCTGCATAACTCGAGAACTAACCAAGCAAATGGAGCCAAATTTGGCATGTGATTGTTTTAAGGGACAATAAGTGTTTTTATATGGTGGTTCGATACTCCTGCATCGTGAAACATAGATGATGGTAATCCAGAATCCCTGCGTTGTTCATCGACGTATTTTCAGGATAATTTAGGATTGCTTTTGAATTTCCGCTGAATACCACGTAGGTAGACGACATGGCATCGTTTACTTGTTCTTTGGTATTGACGGTTGAGTTATACACATTGTTGCTTCAAAGTGCAGTGCAGCCCTCTTAGCAGTTTTTAGTCGGCAAAGCTCGGTAGTTCATGCATTAAAAACACCAGGTGACATATAAGTACACCCAGAATTTTGACGTAGAACTACGTCTTTCAGGAAGGGTGCCAAATCAGAAAACAGGTCACGTTTTCGTGAAATAAAGTTAACGTTAATAACTATTTTCACAGCGAACAAATTCTGATACTTTGCAAACCAATGGAATCGGAATTCTCTAAGATGCGTTTGATATACTATACAGTACAATCCAATAATACCTACACAGTTTACCTTAATGAAAACTGGAAGCATTCTCATTTTCCCATACATTTGTTCTGCCGATTTGTGTGCATTCCCGAACAGAGCTGTCAATAACGAGCAACTGGTACATTCGTTTCTGCCAGTTTTCAACATATTTGGTTTAAATAAGCCATCCGCGATTTGAAGCCACATCATTCATTATGTGGTGGCCGACTTGACATCATCATTGCTGGACGAGCTGACGACGAGGGATCGAGTGCCTTTCTCAAGGCAATGAGGGAGCAAGTGTAGTGCAGGAGTAGAGTGAAGTTTTCCAAGGGCCTTTCTCAAGGCAAAAGACGAATGAACTGAAAAAGTTTAAAGTCTCTATAATAAAAAACCTAACCTAACCTTGAAGCCACACCACTTCTCCTTTGGTGGTCTTCGAAGCAACATGGTTGCCGCAGGACGTCGAGCGGGAGAGAATTATTTTCTTGTCGGGTAAGGGAGAAGTATGGAATAGAGTTTTTCTACACAAGGGCCCTTCTCAAAGCTAGAGGCAGAAACCAAAAATAGAATAGAATGAAAACACAAATGCGAGTGACCTAGCATAACACAACGAGCGGATATCATTCATGCCTAATGCTGACTTCACACACATACACACAGCTCGATACAAGGAGAGGAAGCCCTCTGTATCGAGATGTACTACAACAAGGAAGAGCAGCATACGAGAATTTTTTGTGCTAGTGCGGATATGGAAGAGTATCCAGAATTTTGGAATAAAGATATACACTGCATTTATTTAGATAAACATATATTTCATAAAAGTATGCATTCAACTTCCAGCAGGGTAACCTTACTGTTGTGGGGGTTGATCACATCTCAAGCGGAACATAGAAGCTGATAGCTTTCGACTCTACTCGACTCTTCCGAGTCTACTGAAGTAATAAAAAACAGGAAGTGGGTTATATCTATGGTATGACCGCAAGGGTGACGTAGGACTATCGTTGATTTAGAGATCATTTGTTTGAAGTTGAATCTAAATCCATTCTGAATGAATGAATAAATGAATATTTGGGGGACTTCGAAAACGAGAGCGTTACGTTGGAGGCACAGGGTTTTATGCATCCAATATAGGATACGAAAAACCTTGTTCTGAAGAATAATCGTCAGAAGCTTTCCTGCTAATTGTACATGATTAACAAATCACAAACCCAAATGTATTATATGGATATTTTATGGATAGAAAACATTCAAATAAACTCTTTCACATGAATGTATTTTTAAATTCCCAGAGGAACTGGCAGATTATTTTCCGGATCTTTCTCGATGCTGAATTGCATCCAAACGGAAAGAATTCCGTGCGTGTATGTGTGTGTGTAGCGGCTGCTTCGATGGTCACCTTCTCTTCTCCTGAAGGACGGCTTCTCTGTGCTTCCTCACAGTTTCAAACAAACTGCTTGCGTTTCAGGGCAGATCTCGATCCTTCGCCGTCCAGCACCCTCAGCAACGATGTTGTCTTGTCGATGTCCTCACGAAAAATGAATGCATCTCACCACCAGAAAATCGCTTAAGTATGCTTTTTGTGTGTGATTGAATCGAGAGAAGGTGTGGTTTACGATGGCAATTTGGAAGGCAAATTAGAGGGGAATGAACTCTCTGAGCTCGGAACTTTCGGCGACTGAGCAATAATCGATTGCGGGCGCATACAATATTGGATACGGAAATATCCTATTGATGAGAAAGAATAATCTTCAGAGGCTATCCTGTTAATTGCGATTGATTGAAAAATCACAAAACCAAATGTATTTGGTCACAGTGTTACATGGATAGAAAACATTAAAGTAAACTCTTTCACATGAATGTATTTTTAAATTCCCAGAGGAACTGGCAGATTATTTTCAGTAACGATTAGATATTTCCACATTTTCCTCGATACTGGAAGCCCACCAGTGGTTTATGCTAACTCGATAATCATCTGTTAATAGCACTTGATTGAAACATATTTGTTCACAGTGTTACATGGATAGAAAACATTCAAATAAACTCTTTCACATGAATGTATTTTTAAATTCCCAGAGGAACTGGCAGATTATTTTCCAGCAATGATTAGATCTTTCCGGAACTTTCTCGATGCTGAATGGCATCCAAACGTAAAGAATTCCGCGCGTGTGTGTGTGTGTAGCAATGTGTTCCCGGGGAACCGTTTGTGGCATCACTCTCCTCCTGATGGATTCCCTCCTGGCCTAGTGTGCACAAACAGGCTCTTGGTGACACCGTTCATCCGCGCTTTCATGATAATCGAAAAGCTTCACCACAACAGCGACAACATGCTCCAATCGCTGTTCAATTAGAACTGAGTGGATTTCCGAGCGGCGCTCACTTATATACCGATTGGTGATTTCAATAACCTGTTTTGAAAGCAATTTTAAGACTATTGAAACAAGTTTTTGGATCAAAAAGTAACACGTATAGAACGCGTAGACATTTTATCTTTCGAATGAAGTGTTTATCATACCATTTCGTTCAGTTGTTTAGGAGCTATTAACGCTCAAAATCTCGGTCTCCGGCGTAACGCTTTCGTTTTCGAAACTTTGGTTTTACACCCCGGTATAGAAATGAAAGACGTAGTCCTACGTCAAAATTAAATAGCTAAAAAGATATTACAAAAATTTCGATGCATTCTAAAACAATATCCGAAATGGTAAACAAGTGTATTGAATAATATAATTTCGTAGTTCTACGTCGAAAACTGCGGTCGTATCCTAGATACAACGTATTCATTTTTTTACGCGGTTTGTTTACGAGTTTTTTTACGGAAATTTTCCAATTAACGCGGTTTTTTACGTTGAAAAATGCACACAATTTATATGTAACTTTGAACGGTATGATGTGCTAGGCAAAAACAAAAAAATCGGGATGTGATCTTGTTAGGTTTGTTCATTCAATCACCTGTTTTAGAGACCCTATAGTCACTCACGAAAAAAGTTGAGTCAAAAGTTGAGGTGATAGAGTCATTAGATTTCATCGAATTGTCATTCTAATTGAAACATTGCGCAGTGCATTTAACCTCAGGATTGACCAGAGTTAGCAAACACTCAGCATGTACACTTTTTATTTGTTTTTTTGCGTGATTTTGTTTTACGCGATTTACTCGAAATTACCCAATTTTCATGAAATTACGTGATTTGACACTGCATATCGTTGATGACGATTTTTCACACTTTTTTTGACGTGGGACTACGTCTAACTGGAGTATATGGGGGTAAAATGAAAACCTAAACACAGAACACGCAGGAAAAAATGAAAGATTCCGAATGCTTATAACTCGAACATTTCTTACTGGATCGGAAAAATGTTTGCATCAAATGATAGGGAATATTTCTACGCATCTATCACAATTAATGAAATGTTAGTTTTCATCAGATAAACAATTGAAGAATTGTAAAATGTTAAGCGTTATCTAAACGCCCTAACTACCTCGTTTTGATTGGTCCGATTCACGGTTTCCCAAACACAGCCATCATAATCATGCAGCCTTGGGAAAATCGGCATTGCAAATACATTAAAGTAGGAGAAGCTTTTGTTCCCATCGAAATGTGTTCCCCTAACACAGACTTCAAATTCATGGAGCGTGGAAAATTGGCATTACAAATTCATGTAAGTCGGGGCTATTTTTGTTTCGGCTAAAATGTGTTTCCCCAACACAGACTTCAAAACTGAGGTGTCTAGGGAAATCGGCTTTGCAAATAAATGCAAACTGCGTGTACTTTTGTACTCGTTTGTCTTTGTGCAGAATAGAGTATGTTTCCTTAACACGGTCTTCTAAACTTAGGAACCTGGGAAAATCGTGCAGACATTAGAGGCGAATGAACTCTCAAGTTCAGAGCCTCTATAGTATAAAAAGTAAAAGTTGAAGTTGTTGATTCATGCACTCCGAAAACTGTTTTCCTAACACGGATTATAAAAACGGATACGAACACAACGCTTTGGCTGGGTTATTCAAGATCGCATTGAAGGATATACCTTCATATCTTCTGCTCACTGAATTTCTACGTATACCATTTGGTGATTAGGTAAAAAGTTGATAACCATTTGCTGCGATAACGCCTATTGATTAAACAACATACATTTGAAGTACATGTCAAAATCGAAACTGAGTGCCTGAAGTTCACAAATCAAGAAAAGTCACGGTTCGAGAAGTACGTACACTTGAGAGATATCAACTTTAGAGGAAAATGTAAAATGCAACAATCGTTTGATAATTCTTCCGCTCACATATTTTGCCATAGGCATCATACCAAACGTAAAAGGATTCCCTTAATTCACTTGCAACGAAGAACATAATTTATCACAATGCATGAATTGACCTTACATGGCATTTGTTCAATCTCTTTATTCACAAAGCAAATATATTGTATTCGATTGAGTTCGGAAATTGTTTCATTCAATCAAAAATTTAATCAATACAAACAAATTATTGCTAAGCTGAGGCAGTCCCACGTCAACCTTGCGGTTATATCATAGATATAACCCAACGATTTTTTTTATCACATTTATTTATTTAAGACTCATTAGCATTTTTTTTAGCTGTAACAGAGCCGAATTTTAATCGTGTACATGTCACATGGTTATCATATCTATAATTAGCACATTACACAGTTGCCATTCGCCAGTATTCCTTCTATACCATTACATATGGTACATTCACACAGTAGCCATTTAGGCGTAAGAGTATTCTTTCTGTTCTTCCATTATCCAGTTGGACCACCGGACAGCGGAGACAGTTGATTGATCATTGTTGAGTTATTTATAGAACAGCAGCCCGATGTGTCTTGCAGAGCAGAGCAGTTGTATGGATGAATCGATCTTATTTCGACCGTGGATCGATCTCCATCGCTGATGATTGTTGCGTGGACGTAGTTATTCTGTAACAACACAAAGATGGTCAATGGGGGCCCTGAGTTTTGAACTCACGATCGATCGCTTACTAAGCGAACGCGCAACCAATGTGGCTACGGAGACCCCCTCACTTTTTTTTTTTTTTGCGCGCGTTAAAAATAATTCGGTGTAACTACATCGTTCCAGAAGAAGACATCGATAAAACCATCCTAGTGTCACCCAATGGAGCAAAATTTTCATTGAATAGTACCACTACTGGTTGGTCAGACGGACCTCCCGCAACACCTCGGTTCCTAGTCTCAGCCTCGGAAACCTTTGAGGTTGGGTTCTCAAGGTCTCTTTTTTGTTGGCAAGCTCGAGCTTAGGGCCAACCGCTCTCACAGTCGACTTTTCGGGGAAACGCTTATCAAGGCTCGGATGTGGAGTGTAATTAAAAAGTGAGCATATATTTTTTTTTCGTTTATTACCTAATCTCTTATAATGCTGTGTGAGTGGGTGTCAGTCGTTGGTGTATTTTTAGTGGAATGTCGCCGGCTGGACCGGGTCTCAGCTATTGTTAGTTGTTAACTAACCCTAAATCAGCAGGTCCTAGTCGGACAGAGAGGAAGAGAATTCCCACCATGAGCCTCTTTTCCATGTGTCTCATGGTATTTTTTATATGTATACCTGACTCTACCAGCTTCTGTTACTTTCACAATTTTGTGTTTAACTTGTGACGACTTAAGTGTAATTCACATACAACATCCACGTCACGTCCACGTCAGTTATTCTACCATGTAATTATTATGGAAACATTCACATACACCGGCAACGTAACGACCCGTCAGCATACGTTTAACGAAAACGACCGGCAGGATTTGTAGAAAAGAATAATTGACGGAGACGGACGGCTCGTTTGGTTTTTGTCTGGGCTTTGTGTCTCGGCTTTTGTTTTGATTTGGTTGTACAGTAAGTTACATCTAATTCAACATTAAGCTAATTGAACAGACCTGTGATACAACACGTTTAATTGGACATTTCTACCTCTAATTGGACAATTTCGTAAACATTAAGTTCGGGCCCAAATTATGGCCCCATATTGAAAGTCGCCACCAGTCGCGAATGTCCAATTGCTGGTCAAAATCGACTCCAATGCGACACTGAGTGGTGCCTCAGCTTATCGCATTATAAGTAACTTACTGTTTTCTTCATGCCAACATATCTCTTAGCTCCAAATTTCGGAGTGAAAATCATTCGCGACCAGCTGAGATAAATATATTATTGTTGAATACGGGTCGGACTACGGGGTTTGAGCATTTCAATAATTGAATTCAATGAGTTTCATTCAATTTTTCTAAATTTAGAACTGATTCTAGGCATGCTGATTCGAAAGAGGACATTGCAATTTTAAATTGTTGTAGGTGGCGACACCATTAATAAAATTAAATAAATCATTCGTTTGACATTTGACCTGACTATGCTGGTGGAAGCATTGACTGCATGTGTGAATTGGTGGAGAGATTGACGGAACGTAGACGTTCTTCTCCGTAAAGGTAATATTATATTATCAGGCACGTAGCGTAACCGGCACGGCACGTTTCATGCAAGACAAATATTGCGTGTGATTCAAATGTGTATGCGTATATATAGCGGAACGGCTCCGGGCATACACAGCACGCTTCAGACAAATGCATGAA
The DNA here is from genome assembly GCF_029784135.1 of Toxorhynchites rutilus septentrionalis. Lineage (NCBI taxonomy): Eukaryota > Metazoa > Arthropoda > Insecta > Diptera > Culicidae > Toxorhynchites > Toxorhynchites rutilus. Next base: position 26,679,287 of record NC_073746.1, on the reverse strand, counting down.
GGAATTCTCGAAAAGAATATTTTGCCGGTGCCGGGCACGAACTACATGGGCGAGTAGCACCATACATACAAACCCAACGTCGAAGTTCGTGGTGTGGGTGCGTTCGTCGCTCTTCGGTACGACATCGGTTCAATCACCAGTAGCATTTCTCCGCTCCGTCTGCGCTGCCGGTCCGTACAGAGAAGTTGCTATGCCTGATGATATGAATACATCATGTATTTGTCTGCCGGTGTCGGTACGTGCCGTTTACGCTACGTGCCTGATTATATAAAACGGCCTTAACGTTTTATGTGAATCGCACATTAATCGTAATTTTTTTTATAAATATTTGCTGGTCTGGTCAGACAATGATTCACTCTCTCAGCATTCATTTCATTTGACTTCTATTGTTCTCACTTTCATGATCTGCTCTTCTCTCTATCCTTTCCTCTGTATATTCATCCTTAAGGCCGTTTTATATTATCAGGCACGTAGCGTAAACGGCACGTACCGACACCGGCAGACAAATACATGATGTATTCATATCATCAGGCATAGCAACTTCTCTGTACGGACCGGCAGCGCAGACGGAGCGGAGAAATGCTACTGGTGATTGAACCGATGTCGTACCGAAGAGCGACGAACGCACCCACACCACGAACTTCGACGTTGGGTTTGTATGTATGGTGCTACTCGCCCATGTAGTTCGTGCCCGGCACCGGCAAAATATTCTTTTCGAGAATTCCTTCATGCATTTGTCTGAAGCGTGCTGTGTATGCCCGGAGCCGTTCCGCTATATATACGCATACACATTTGAATCACACGCAATAATATTTGTCTTGCATGAAACGTGCCGTGCCGGTTACGCTACGTGCCTGATAATATAATATTACCTTTATTCATCCCTAGCCCTATCTCTACTTTTGTTGCATCCTCTCCGTTCTCTCATCCGAACTTTTAAATGTTACTTAACCTATCCCCTACTGTTGTAGACGTATTTTATGGCACATTTTTCTTCACACTCAATACAAATATTAGAAACATGACAAATAAATACAATTAACAGTACAAAAACAAACAATGCCAAGTTTTTTTTCTGTAGAAACCTTCTTAGAAGATTATTAAAGGACTGTTGTCGGAATTGTTAATACCATTATAGATTAAAAATCCTAATGTTTACCGTAAACGCTGTAAGTAAACGTTCATCAAAAGAATTGTTCACATTAAGTAATAAAGGATATTTCAAATGAAGTAAATGTGTAATATTAGGCTGTCAAAAAAGTCCTGCGGTATTTCCGCGAGGTGTCGTTGTAAGCGCGTAGTTCTAGTTGTATTCATTGTATCGAGTCATACTATAGCTTGTTGGAAAGGCGCTATAATATAGTCCTTGACAGTGTTTTGTTTGGTTAAGTCGTTCGTGAGTTATAGTGTCGCAAATATGGAGCAAAATAAAGAGAAAATCCGACATATTTACAGTACGACAAAGGCAAAAATGCATCTCAAGCTGCCAATAAAATTTGTGCAGTTTATGGACCCGATACAGTTTCCATTTCCACCGCACAACGATGGTTTCAACGTTTTCGTTCTGCTGTAGAGGTCGTCGAAGATGTAGCAGCCGTAGCATCGGCCAAGAGCTGGGGATAAGTCATCAAACCGTTATTAACCATTTGAAGAAGCTTGGATTCACAAAGAAGCTCGATGTATGGGTGCCACACACGTTGACGCAAAAAAAACATCTTTGATCGTATCGACGCATGTGAATCGCTGCTGAATCGCAACAGAATCGACCCGGTTCTGAAGCGGATGGTGATGGCGATGGCGATGAAAAGTGGGTCACTTACGACAACGTGAAGCGCAAACGGTCGTGGTCGAAGCCCGCTGAAGCGGCTCAGACGGTGGCCAAGCCCTCATTAAAGGCCAGGAAGGTTCTGCTGTGTGTTTGGTGGGATTGTCAAGGAATAATCTATTATGAGCTGCTTCCCTATGGCCAAACGCTCAATTCGGACCTGTACTGCCAACAACTGGACCGCTTGAAGGTAGCACTCATGAAGAAGAGGCCATCTTTGATAAACAGAGGCCGCATTGTCTTCCATCAGGACAACGCCAGGCCACACACTTCTTTGGTGACGCGCCAGAAGCTCCGGGAGCTCGGATGGGAGGTTCTTTTGCATCCGCCGTATAGTCCGGACCTTGCACCAAGTGACTACCACCTGTTTTTGTCCATGGCGAACGAGCTAGGTAGTCAGAAGTTAGCCACAAAAGAGGCCTGTGAAAATTGGCTATCCGAGTTTTTTGCCAATAAGGAAGCGAGCTTCTATAACAGGGGTATTATGAAGTTGGCATCTCTTTGGGAACAAGTCATCGAACAAAACGGCGCATTTTTGACTTAAAACAGATGATTGTAACTAATTTTATGAACAAATGAAAATTCAAAAAAAATACCGCAGGACTTTTTTGACAGCCTAATATATCATAGAATCTCCTCTTTCGCCGATATTTTCATCAACTGATAAGTACGATTATAGTAGGTAATCATTTGTTGTGTGATTAATAATATGGTAAATTCGATTGAGAAATGTATAAATTGTATAAATAAAACATTATTGAGAATACGGCAAGCAGTCATTGATCGGGTTTTCACCATATTCCGATCTCGAGTTACAGTTCACTTTGCACGTCTAGATTATCCTTCAAACTGGCTTGATTCTAATATAACCGCATCCTGCATACCATTTCTACCGCAATTGATTGTTTATCAATAAACTGATAAGACTGAGAAGCGTCTTATTTTGAAAAAAGCTTCGCAATACAAGATTCCCTCCAACGGCATAAATTTGTCCCCCGGAGCCGGCGAAGACACCACGAACAACAAGAAGATACTTGTAACGATAATTTTTTAATTAAATACAAAATTTTGATTCCTATCAGTGGGGCGATCGGCATCCAGTGCGACGATTGTCGGTGACTTGCGGTTACTTCAGGCCGGCTGCGATGTTGTCAACGAAAACAGAAAATGAACAAAAAAAAAACTCGAAATAAATTAATTCTGATAAAGGATTAATTTCGGATTTTGTCATCTTGGTTTGGGGTCAACAAATTTAGTCACTCGTCGATCCTTCCCGGCGAGCCAAAAGAAGTTTTATCTCTCTGGAACCGTATGTATATAAAAATATAAAAATGCGTCGTGTGTGTGTGTGTGTGTGTGTGTGTGTGTGTGTGGAGCAAATGAGAAAAGTTAAATGTTTATCGGTGGACGAGAAGGAAAATTGATTGAAATTAAATAACCATCAATGGTACAATTTATAACTGATAATCGATACGTGAAGCTTAATGAGGTTGTTCTGTGTGTCGGAGCCCGAAGTTCGTGTGTACGTATGTTGGTGCGCTATACGTGCGCACCTCACCCCGATGAAGTTATGGGAGACGGGCTGCAACGACACTGTGGCAATTTGTGGCAATTTGCATCCGCCTGCAGTGCGTTATTGCTTTATTTCAAGCAATTGTTTCACTGTCTTAATGAGGAGTCCACCCGAATGCGAAATGGATGATTCGAGATTTTTTTTTCTTCTGTTTTACGACGGAAAACGAAGGTTGTATAATAATCGGGTTGGTAACAGCACCAAAAATAATGGCTATTCCAAGCGAAACCAGATGAGACAGAAAAATAGTGGTTAAATCAATATTATATATGCCGAGAATGAGTGGCCGTGGATTCATTTTTAAACCAAAACGATTTCGGTTAAAAAGTTTCAACGAGTCTAAAAACCGATAAACCTATAAATATAAAACCTTGAAGTCGATACACTTAAAATCTAGACCCTCCGATACTCAACGTCGACCATTTGAACGCATTTTTTCTGTTTTATCTAAACTATCCCGAGAAAGGGCCGAGCCAGCGTCCACATTTTAATTGAGTCGAACTTTAGGATAGCACATTTGATTGTTGCAAACCCAAAAAATTGCTTGTATTGATTAACGACGCTGCTAGCCGGACTTGGTCGAAGTACAACGACGAACAATTAGAGTGAATTTAGTAGTAAGAGAGAAAAACAGGAAGTGGGTTATATCTATGGTATAACCGCAAGGGTGACGTAGGACTATCGTTGATTTAGAGATCATTTGTTTGAAGTTGAATCTAAATCTATTCTGAATGAATGAATAAATGAATATTTGGGGGACTTCGAAAACGCGAGCGTTACGTTGGAGGCACAAGGTTTTATGCATCCAATATAGGATACGAAAAACCTTGTTCTGAAGAATAATCTTCAGAAGCTTTCCTGCTAACTGTACTTGATTGACAAATCACAAACCCAAATATATTATATGGATATTTTATGGATAGGAAACATTAAAATAAACTCTTTCGCTTGAATTTAATTTTCAATTCCAAGGGAATTGGCAGATTATTTTCCAGCAACGATTAGATATTTCCACATTTTCATCGATACTGGAAGCCCACCAGTATTTAATGCTAACCACCTGTTAATAGCACTTGATTGAAACATATTTGGTCACAGTGTTACATGGATAGAAAACATTCAAAAAAAACTCTTTCACATGAATGTATTTTTAAATTCCCAGAGGAACTGGCAGATTATTTTTCAGCAATGATTAGATCTTTCCGGAACTTTCTCGATGCTGAATGGCATCCAAACGGAAAGAATTCTGCGCGTGTATGTGTCGATCGTTTGCCGTCCACCTCCTCCAGCACGTTAGGCAACGATGTTGTCTTGTCGATGTCCTCACGAAAAATGAATGTGTCTCACCACCAGAATATCGCTTAAGTATGCTTTTTGTGTGTGATTGAATCGAGAGAAGGCGTGGTTTACGATGGCAATTTGGAAGGCAAACTAGAGGGGAATGAACTCTCTGAGCTCGAAACTTTCGGCGACTAGGCAATAATCGATTGCGTACGCATACAATATTGGATACGGAAATATCCTACTGATGGGGAAGAATAATCTTCAGAAGCTTTCCTGCTAATTACACTTGGTTGAAAAATTACAAAATCAAATGTATTTGATCGCTGTGTTATATGGTTAGAAAACATTAAAATAAACTCTTCCACATGAATGTATTTTTTAATTCCCAGAGGAACTGGCAGGTTATTTTCCAGAAATGATTAGATCTTTCCGGAACTTTCCGGCTACTAATGGCATCCAAACGGAAAGAATTCCGCGCGTGTATGTGTGTGTAGCGATGTCTTCCCGGGAAACCGTTTGTGGCATCACTCTCCTCCTGATGGATTCCCTTTTGGCCTAAGGTGCACAAACAGGCTCTTGGTGACACCGTTCATCCGCGCTTTCATGATAAACGAAGAGCTTCACCACAACAGCGACAACATGCTCTAATCGCTGTACAATTAAAACTGAGTGGATTTCCGAGCGGCGCTCGCTTATATACCGATTGGTGATTTCAATAGCCTGTTTTGAAAGCAATTTTAATAACTATTGAAACAAGTTTTTGGATCTAAAAGTAACAAGTATAGAACGCGTAGACATTTTATCTTTCGAATGAAGTGTTTATCATACCATTTCGTTCAGTTGTTTAGGAGCTATTAACGCTCAAAATCTCGGTCTCCGGCGTAACGCTTTCGTTTTCGAAACTTTGATTTTACACCCCGGTATAGAAATGAAAGACGTAGTCCTACGTCAAAACAATACATTTGTGCGAACATTTCTGTTGAAGTGAGTGATTGGAAATTGATTGTAAGCGTTTGAAGTGATTGATAGTGGTAAATTGTTATCGATTAAAAAAATTACCATTAAAATTAAGATAAGAAGCAGATTAGAGTTTTATCATAGTTCAAAAATGTCAATGAATTGGATTTTTGATGAGGCATTTTTCAATGTACCGCCACATTCCGCAAAGTTCGCTTTAATTTGATTTAAATAATCGAAAAATTTGTTAGAAGACGAATACCTGATGAGGCTGCTAATGTGCTGAATGCTAACAATGTTGATTCAGATTGGAATGAAATAAAATCAACATTTCATTTGTACTACAGTGACAAGCGAGAAATGTAAACGCTTGCTTTTGAATTGATTACTATCAAAAAAGGTGCAACCGAATATTTGACTGGTTATTACATACAGTAGGGTAAATGAATAATTATCAGCTGTCATAGCTCAAGTGCAAACGGACGAAAAATTTCGAGCTAACGCCGCAATATACATCGATTACTTCAGGGAGAAGACTCTTTACTCGATAATGAGTAGTCGTGAGCCTTAGCCTTTTATTGAAGACGGCCCATCTTAAAATTATTGGCAGTGTTTATCAATTCTGTCTCGATTATCATGATATGGATATTCGATGTGGACCATCAATAAATGAAACAACGAACGTTTCACTACTTAACCCGAGAGGTTTAGATCATCGGAGCTAGTATCCTAGCATTAAAAGCCACAACAGATTTTTCAACTGGTTTTCGTATGTTTCAAAAGGGTTGTGAATACTACAAAATTGTCCTGAAAAGGAAGCACCATCTTCTAATCTAACTTTCTAACCTTAATCAAACAGAAAATCAGAACAAACCACCTTAGTTTAAATCGGAGTCTTTTTGAAATTGAATAAAGACTCTTATGCCATATCAGTACATCAGAGGATCTGTCCATATCCCGCTGCTTCTACTGCTGAAGTCAATAAGCAAAAAGAGAAACTTTTGACGGAGGGCATTATAAGACCATCGCCATGGACATCCCCAGAATGGATTGTCCCGAAAAAAATTGACGTTTCTGGAATCATGGTTATGGTCATCGATTATCGAAAAGTATTTCCGAGTATTTATTCAATGGCTGAAATAGGATATGTCATTGGACAACATAAAAAATCTAAAATATTAGCTGCCATACGAGTGAAACACGAATTTCTGCATTACTCGAGAATTATTCAAGCAAATAAAACCAAATTAGGCATATGGGGGTTTTAGGATGCAATAAATGTTTCTATGGTGGTTAGACACCCCACTTCCCTCTCTAAGGGGGGGCTGCCATATAAATGAAACACAAATTCAGCATTACTCGAAAATTAATCAAGCAAATAAAACCAAATTGAGCATATGGACGTCTTAGGGGAAAGGAAACGTTTCTATGGTGAATCGACACTCCTCCCACCTCTCTAAGGGGGGCTGCCATAGAAATGAAACATAAATTTCTGCATAACTCGAGAACTAATGAAGCAAATGGAACCGAATTTGGTATATGGAGATTTTAGGGAGCAATAAACGTTTTTATGGTGGTTTGACACTCCTTTCTCCTCTCTAAAGAGGAGGAGGGAAGGGTGCTGAACAACTCGAGAACTATTCGAACAAATGGAATTGAACTTAGCATATAGATGTTTTAGGGATCGATAAACGTTTCCATGGTGATTTTTTTTAATATGATAAAACGCACTCCTATTTCTTCTTCTATGTATAAGAATATATATATATTATATATATATATATATATATATATATATATATATATATATATTTATAGTATAATATAAGATGCAAATAATTATTTTATAAATAACAAAATTCCTTGAATTTTCCAAAATTGTACATTGGAGCACCCTGCAACAAGTGAACACACAATAATACACAAAAAAAGACCAATAAATGCATCAAACTTAAATACAGGCGAACCTTTTTTTGTGCGGAGGATAGGGACCGCACAACAAAAGTCGCATAAAAAAATCGTGTGAAACTTCACCAGCAGCTTTAAAATATTGTGTTCGGTACACATTTTGAAAAAAACTTTTTTTGTGCGGTAGATAGGGACCGCATAAAAAAAGTTTCCCCCTAGAAAATAACTCAAATCCTCGCCATTCACCGTTCAATTTCCTTTTGTTTCCCTGCTTTGCGGTGGGACACTTTGACACTTTGGTTGCGCGTGGCTGTTTTGTGCTTTTAGTTGCATGTCGAAACGTGTTGCTGTTAGAAATCATGTCATGCAAAAACTGAGAAAAACTTAGAGCATTTGATGAGAGGAGAGGAATGATTTCAGAAGTGGATAATTGAGACGCAAATATGCTTTTTTCGCACTGAAATGCATATAAACCATCGAAAAAAAACTGAATGGACGATAACTTCGTCAAATATGCTTCTTTTCATACACCGCACAAAAAAAAAACCGCACAAGAACAGAAAATCGCACAAAAAAAAACGCGCAAAAACAGGTTTTACTGTACAAAGAACTAGTAAAACTATTTCAATGTATAAAAAAAATAAAACGAGCTCATCGGGTGTAATCTATCATTATCTTTCTCCGAATGGCTACACCATTCTCCTAAAGAGGGGAGGTGTAACATTACAAGCTAACCTAAGTTGCGTTCCTAACTAAAAACATCTCGACCCTAATTTAAAATCCGCATTCCTACCTACATCCTAAATTATCATAACCACTCTTTTCATATACCACATTCGTACCTAAAACTTTTCCACTTTCTACATCAGCAACTTTGATAAGAACACGCTTCCGAACGCTTCCGCCTGTAACGTAATAGTCCCCATTGGAATATTCGCGTGGATCGTCTTCGACAACTGGGGGCTGTGACAGGACCACGATGGCGACCTCCTTCTAACGCTGGATAGAATCCACCCATAGTGATTTTGTTTCTATTGATAAAAACATAACATATAAAATAAATCAAATCTAAAATGGAATAATGGTGCAATTCAATTATTTTCTTGATTTTTAGTGAAAAATTTAAAGAATGTCCACGTGGTTAACAGTGGGAGGCGTATACTAACTGTCCATGCTTGTTAACGAAGGAGGATGAGGGAGAGTCTAAAATCGTGCTTTTTCTTTCCACGTGGTATGTGGACAACCCCCTAAACTATCCAGAAAAAGATCCAGGTCTGCGTCTACCTTTTAAATGACTCGAACTTTAGGATAGTACATTTGATGGTATCAAACCAAATAGATAGGTTGCGTGTACCACTAAACTTTCCATCCTACCATCATCCGCTGTCGCTTCCACCGCTTATCGCCACCGCGGAATGAGTTCCGTAACATTATGGCCCAGAACTGGATCGCTGGAACCAGTTCGGCCGGCTGTCGGCCCATCCACACGACTTTCGATTTCAATAGACACAAAAGGCCCCGAGGAGCAAAAACACATCATTGGCGTGGCACTGGTCAACTGACATACATCCATTTTTCCAACTAGCTAGGCAGCAAACTCCCGGTCTGCTATCGGCCAACCCTTCGCGCAAACGCACCCCGATCCGCGCCTTTCCCCGTCGCCATCGCCCATCCTCCTCTCGGGGGCCGGTTCGATTATCCATCACTTGTCGAGGTGAGGTCCAACCACTTCATCTATCTATTTTCATAAACATCATTATCGCGCTCGAAAACACCGCCCCACCGCGCCTCCTTTCGAGCGCAGCCTCCCCGCTCCTCACAACTGACCACAACGCACCGCAAACCGAATGGGGAGGCACATGTCGGAGCTATCGGGGCACATTAAATATTGCATAAAAAACGAGAGCACCACCACGACGACGCTCTGCACGCGGAGATGTATTGCATAATCCGACCACCCGAAGGGGGTGGGAGGATGGGAGGCGCAGCGCAGACGAGGACATCAGCAGTCCAAGGAGAAGTCCGCGGAAAAACAAGTTATGGCGAGCGAAGGTATTCTCTAACTCTTGCAGACTCTAATAATTACACCTTTTGGCGGCAAAAATGTGCGTGGATGTCGTCTAAACTGGAGCAAGAAGAGGTGTACCCAGAAGACGACCTGTCCCGAGATGGGTGTGTGCGCGAGCTGAAAGCAAAAAAGAAGGCAACTTGTTTCGCTGCAAACTGGGTCCATGGTTGATTGGGGCGCTCTGTGCAGAGGCTGCGTTCAAATTTCAAAACCTACCCCACAGTAAAGTTTTGTTTTTGCTCCGATTCATGAGACATTTCGTGTGTATCAACGCTATTTCCCGCAATTAATTTTTGAAGCGAGCGAAACGAAGCACATCTCAATCGTCTAATTAAACCCCAGGAACCAGGTAGTGGGACATAATCTTATCTACTCAAAGTGCGTTTCGTTGTCTCGTTGTTCGCGGACAGCCCAATTGATAAGTTCTCACTTTTATGATCCACCGACGGGCGCAAATTAACACTTGTTGACTGGTCTAGGCTGCGATTCAATTCGGAGGCTGGTTATCACCGTACAATGTATTCATGTATATGCATGCAGCTGTCCAACACATCTAATTATACCAAAAACGAGAGCAGCCGAGTTATGACGCCTTTTATGTTTCGGAAACAATTTAATGAGTGGCTGCTGCCGACGTCGCACCGAAGGGGTTGGTGTGACAACATGCAGCGATTTTGTCGAGTAAGGCAAAAACATGAATGAAGTGTTCGCTTAATTAGACTCTGGTGTATGTAAAAATACATATATTTGCTAGGTGCCCATGGTCGAACAAGAGAGCGCGGTTTCAAATTGAATCGTCAACGATGTGGGGAAATTGTATATCGATTTATTACATCATGAAACTTATCAAATCTAGAACACTTTCTCTACAGTGCTTCCGATATTTGTGACAGTTTTGGTCGTGTCCTAATTTCTCCGCCCTCGAAAACTCCGCAGGCAAGTGCTCGTCGGTAGAAGCTGATGGACTAAAATTACACAGAAGACATGAAAGTGAATATACAGAAGCTTAAATCCAATTGTAACTATACCTTAGAATGATGTGAACCAGATCTCCCAGCACCCCGTTGTTTTCATACAGTTGAGTATCGGCCGCTTCGCAGATGGCTCGCAATAAACATCTCTTTCCACTGAAGCCGTTTCTGTAATCATTGACACCATAAAACACAATCTAGAGGAATAATATCTCAAGTCTACCTTTCCAACTGCTCCACAATACCACGGTAAACTTTCTTACGAGTGAAGCTTGGCGTCCTTTTGAGGACAGTTTCGGGTAAGTTCCGCCGAATTTTCGTGGAAGCTGGTAGATTGTCGTCGACAGTCGGGGGCTCCGTGGAGTCAGCAACCACCGCGGGACTTTCATCCAGCGCTCGATGTATCTGTAGTACTGGGGCAGTCAGCGGAAGGGCCACGCCTCGGATCTATAATGACAGAGACTTATCATTTACAAAAAGTTGATTTTTTTTTCGTTCGTTGTTCAATTCAGACAAAAACTGCAAGCTGTATATTTTACGCCATTCGGAATCTCCAACGATGCTACGTTCAAAAAATTTCCCATGTCAATTAAATGATGTGATATATTCTAACTGAAAAATGGATGTTTCAAAAATATACTGAAACACACAAAGCATTTTGCAGAGTTCAATTCAAGAAAAAAACGTCTTTTTGAAAGCAGTTAAAGCAAGTTCTCCCTTAATTTTCCAACAACCACGTCGTGAACAACATTTCGTTCAGTCAACCATTTTACATGTAATGATTTTTGAGAGCATGTCACTAATATTAACTGTTTGAGTGCCTTTGAAAGGAGGTACGGGGCTATTGGGATACAAAATGAAGAAATAGAGATTTTATTGTAGATCGTATTTTTGATAAGCAAATCGAAAAAACGATCGATAACGGCAATTTTTCAAAGTTACGGATTTTTCATTTATGCCACAAAACCAATAATCCGCCTTAAGGCAGGGTTGGGCATCTGGTCGAAAAAAATCATTGTTCTTTTGAACTACTCGTAGTAGTTATTCCTTATGATGGAAAACATAAAAACAATTCTGGTTTGGCTGCAGGTGTAAATTGATGCGCATTTAAGGAATATGACTTGCGTTTCCTATGTGCATCTCGGGTTTTTGCAACATACGCTCGCTTCGAAGTGGATGGTTTCTTTGTAGTGATCATACGTGGGCGACAGGGAGTTTTGGAAAACATCTGGTCTTGATAGGATTTCGTAGCCTCAGTCCGAATGTTCGGTAAATGAATATTTAAATGAGGATTCAAAAAAATCTGATTTTTTTGTGTTTTTAATTCGGATCAGTTTTCCAGTGAACTTTTCGAATCCTACAAGTAGGCCTGACACATTTTACTGCTTTTTATCTATCGTTTTTTTGTTCTTCAATTCTTCAATTCATTGTAGTATTGACCATCGCTCCCGAAGCCACCTTCAGGATCTACTACGTCATGTCCCCATACCGTGCTGAAAAACAAACCTATAAAAACACAAAAATATACTCAATTTCTGCAAAACAGATGTATCCGATGTTAATTTTCAGTAGATGTTAAACTCAAGCAAGAGTCTGAGTCTCAACTGCCCAACACCGCCTTAGGGTGGGTTATGGTTTGCACCGAAAAACTATAATTTTTTGTTACCATAATACCAAAACTTGATGTCGAACGTGAAATACTAATGAAAATAAACTTACCGGCTGATTTTTCCACCTATGAAATGTTCAAAATGTGTGTTTGTTTTTCGTTTGAACATTGAGAATAATGTCTGAATAATTTTAAAAAAAATCCTTGAAGCCCGTCTAAAGGCAGGGTAGAGGGTTAAAGGCTAAGGCTACGACCCAACGAAGCTCCAAAGTATTCAAGTTGTCAGTGGGTGTCAACGATCTTACACATCAACCCCAATGACGAAATTCATGCCAACTCGACTTAGGAGTTGGCAGCACCATCTCAGATAGTAGTGAAACGTTGTGGGTGTTAAGACATGGGACATTTAAGCGACATTGCATACTAGAAATATTCGAAAAAGAATTGGAAACTAGTTTTTGGAAAAAGACCTTTTTTTTTCTTCAATTTTTACAAAAAATTATAATTTAAAAATTATGATACCTACAAAATTCTTGTCATAGGACGAAATGTAGGAAATTGTTTAAATTTTCACAAAAAAATGCCACTAATTTTTTGGAAAAAAATGTCGCTGCCAAAAAAGTTATTTTCAAAATTTTAATTCATTTTTCTCAAAAAACGTATTCTTTTGAAATTCCCAAAAATACATATATGAATAGCCCTTACAATTAGCCTTTACAATTACATTGGAAGATGGTTAATTTAACAGGGAAAAATTTTTTCGAACAACAACTTTTTCATATCTTCTTTGAAAAAAATACAACTTATCCTAATTTTGTTTAAATTCATGATAGGGATATAGTGTATTCGACAAAGTTTTAGACCTTGTAAAAATATAAACTTTTGTCGAAGACATCAACTTTCTATCTGTTATAATTTTTGGAATATAAGTCATTTTTGTATGAGGACTCCTGAAAAAAATAATGTTTTGCTCGTATCATTTTTGTGTGTAAATTCTCACGTTGGACATGTTCTTGATATGTTTCTAAATAGAGAAAAGTTAGCAGAGCAGTTAAAATGCGACAATTTGTGCTGAAAAAATGTTACAAACATGAAAAAATAGTTGTTCGAAAAACTTTTTCCATGTAAATGTGTCCATCGTCCGATGTATGGAAAACTTGTTGGAAATTTTAAGGGCTATTTATATCTATTTCTTTCAGAATTTTGAAAGCATATGAAAGCATTAATTTTTTCAGGAGTCTTCATACAAAAATGACCTGTATTCCAAAAATTATAACAGATAAAAAGTTGATGTTTTCGAAAAAAGTTCACATTTTAATAAGATCTAAAACTTTGTCGAATACACTATATCGCTTTCGTGACTTTAAACAAAATTAGGATTAGTTGTATTTTTTTCAAAGAAAGTATAAAAAAGTTGTTGTTGGAAAAACTTTTTCCCTGTAAAAATGCCCATCTTCCAATGTATGAACGACTTGTTGGATATTGTAAGGGCTATTCATATATATATTTTTAGGAATTTTAAAAAATACGCTTTTGAGAAAAATGAATTTTAATTTTTTTTTGTACTAAATTTATTTTCAAATGGCTCAGCAACATTAGGTAACAATGAGCCGAGTTAATGAAAATTTTCTATTAAAGATAACCTGTCATTTTGAAACTCAGAACAAAACCACACAATATGATCAATATCCTGATATCCTATACCACACACGCATAGGTTACTATCACTGATGTTAATTCGAAAAAGATGTGCATTCGAAGAATAATGGTTAGCCATGAGTTTGCACACTACCCGTATAAAATCACGAGAAAAATTATACCCTTTAAACCATGGTTTGAGAGAAACCCTAGGAATGATAGAATATAGCCATCGGCCTCTATCACTACTATTCCAACTTGACTGCCAAGATACAAGTGTCCGTTCACGAGGAAAATGAAGATATTCATCGAAAGTAATAGGCCTATAGAATAAGTCTCCTTCCATAGCGCCCTTCTTAGCAAGAAAGTCTGCTTTCTCATTTCCTGGTATCGAACAATGAGACGGAATCCATACAAAAGTGATATTAAATGAATTCGTTATCAGAGCACTTAAAAGTTGATGGATTTCAGATAAGAAATACGACGCATATCTAGTTCTCACTGAACGGAGTACCTCTGAGACTATCAGGAAGAATGAAAAAGTGATCTGGGGTCAAGGTCTGAATATGGAGTAAGGCCATGTAAATTGCAGCCAATTCTGCAACAAACACCGAACAAGGTAAACTAAGTCTACGAAAAGTGAAGAAGTTGATATTGAATATACCAAAGCCTGTGGATCCATTAAGACAAGATCCATCAGTAAAAAAAGATTTGATTGGGTCAATATGTTTATACATTGACAGGAATATCGCAGGTATAACTAAATGGCGGAGATCATCTGAAATATTATGCACATAATCCTTCATTGACAGGTCAATAGTAATAGAGGAATTGAACAAAAATGAAGGAATGATCTGGAAACCAGATAAAGTAGATGGATGTTCCAAAGTCATAAATTCATGATATAGAGACATTCGCCTAGATCGAAAGCCTGAGTTCAACATTTTTTCAAAGTTTGCTATCACCTTCGGATTAAGTGTTTCACACCGTATTAAAAAACGGAATGATAACTCGAAAAAAACGTACGGAAAGAGGAAGTATGCCAGCTAGAATTTCTAGGCTCATTGTATGTGCTGACTGCATACAACCTAAGGCAATACGCAAACAGCGATATTGAATCCTTTCCAGATGCAAAATATGGGAACAGGCAGCGGACCTGAAGCAAAAACTACCATACTCCATAACAGATAAAATGGTTGTTTTATACAACCTAATCAAATCCTCAGGATGAGCTCCCCACCAAGTTCCTGTTATGGATCGAAGAAAATTTATTCTTCTCTGACATTTTTGTTTCAAGTAGCCTATGTGTTTACCCCATGTTCCTTTGGAGTCAAACACAACACCTAAATAAAGGGTGTGTCACATCAAATTACATCACGGAAAAAACGCTGTAGAAATTCGCCCAGTAGACCGATCCTTTTGAAAATTTTAGACAGTAAAATAAAAACTATTAAACAACTTTTGGCATTTTCTTTTTATTCATACTTCGAGCCCAAGCCCGCATGCTCGCACCTTCCTCTTTACCCCGTCCATAAGGTTCTGTACAACGTCAGGTTGTAGTTTTTTTTTGAACAGAAATCCATGTTCTCTTGAAGTTCGCCTCCGATTTGACAACTTTTGGGTTCTTCCGGAGGGCCTGCTTCATAATCGCCCAATATTTCTCTATTGGGCGAAGCTCCGGCGCGTTGGGCGGGTTCATTTTCTTTGGCACGAAGGTGACCCCGTTGGCTTCGTACCACTCCAACACGTCCTTTGAATAGTGGGACGAAGCGAGATCCGGCCAGAAGATGGTCGGGCCCTCGTGCTGCTTCAATAGTGGTAGTAAGCGCTTCTGTAGGCACTCCATAAGGTAAACTTGCCCGTTTACCGTGCCGGTCATCACGAAGGGGGCGCTCCGCTTTCCGCAAGAGCAGATCGCTTGCCACACCATGTACTTTTTGGCAAACTTGGATAGTTTCTGCTTGCGAATCTCCTCCGGAACGCTGAATTTGTCCTCTGCGAAGAAGAACAACAGGCCCGGCAGCTTATGAAAGTCCGCTTTGACGTAGGTTTCATCGTCCATTACCAGGCAATGCGGCTTCGTCAGCATTTCGGTGTACAGCTTCCGGGCTCGCGTCTTCCCCACCATGTTTTGCCTTTCGTCGGTGTTAGGAGCCTTCTGAACCTTGTATGTACGCAGGCCCTCCCGCTGCTTGGTCCGCTGGACGAATGAACTTGACAAATTCAGCTTATTGGCGACATCCCGGACCGAACTTCTCGGATCACGTCTAAACTGCTTAACTACGCGCTTGTGATCTATTTCACTGACGGAGCATCCATTTTTGCCGTTCTTCACCTTCCTGTCGATGGTTAGGTACTCGAAGTATCGTTTTAGTACTCTGCTGACCGTGGATTGGACGATTCCCAGCATCTTACCGATGTCCCGATGTGACAACTCCGGATTCTCGAAATGAGTGCACAGAATTAATTCACGACGCTCTTTTTCGTTCGACGACATTTTTCCAAATTTACGAAAAATTGACAGTGAAGCATGGCCAACGTGATCTATACACTCTTATCTGATTATAAGCGAAAGCTGAAGATATAATTCCTAAAAATTCAATTTCTACAGGGTTTTTTCCGTGATGCAATTTGATGTGACACACCCTTTATATACTGCTAATACAAATGACGCACAAATTCTAACCTAAACTAGTGAATTGACGATTCATACTAGGTTCACTCAAATAAAACTGAGTAGAAAGATATTCGAACATATTTTGATTTATTTCCTAAATTTTAGTTGTAGCTACACCCTTCAAAAAACCTGTTTTTCAGATGCTTCATTTCCATAAATTTAAAATCAAACGTATTGCTATCAAATACTGTTCATAGAAGTATTTAGTTGTCACTTGAATAGTATTCATATTACAATTTAGAAATCACAATTTGTTTGTAATATCTCAAGAATAAGAAAAAAAGAAATCCTCAAATATTTCAACCGAAATTATGCCGAAATTTTTTGAATACCCCATTTTCAAAGCAAGGTTTTAATAGACATTAAAAAAATTTGAATTCGCATTTTAGAAAAAGTTATTCAGATTATTCATTTTCTCCTAGAATATGGTTTGAAATTTGGTTTGGGTGTGCATAACCTCATGAAATGGGTCATTGTCATTCAGCTGAAACGATATTGTAAACGTTGTCAAAGTTGATCATATATGGGAATGCACCCGGAATTCATAGACGGTTAATAAAGATAATATATGACGTTTGAAAGATAGAAATTCATCCAAAAAGGGCTAAACGTGTGTAGAGAAACACTACCTCACAAGGATAGTTTTGTGAACGAATTTCAATGATCAATGATCAATGAAATTATAGAGCAGGAGATACCAAGAAGACGAAAAAGGAGAAATATGAACACAAAATATCCGATTTGGTTTTATCAAAGCATAAAGAATCTACAAAATAAAAAACAGAAGGCACATAAATTTTATAAGAAATACAAATCTGACGCTAATCTCCAAAAATATCTGAACATTTGCGAACAGCTCAACTCAACTATTAAAAGCGCTTTTGAAGATTACAGCTTAAAAACAGAGTCGGACATAAAATCTAACCCGAAAAGTTTCTTTAATTACATAAAAACAAAATTAAAAACAATGGTTTTCCATCACGCATGCACCTTGACGATACCGTGGGGAATGACAACATTTTTTCAAGAAGTTTATATTGTAACAGCTGAGGAGGACCGAGATCGTGACTTCTTTGCATTTCTTCCAGAATTTCCATGTGATGTTGGAGTCAGAAAACTAACTTACATTGAAATTTTTGACGCATTAAATAAACTCGATGTCTCGAAAGGGCCAGGTCCTGACGGAATTCCATCGGTTTTTATAAAAAATTTGGCATCTGAATTAACTCATCCACTTTTATGGCTTTTCAATACGTCATTGGAATCAGAAAGGTTCCCATATGGAATAACTCTTTTCTTGTACCAATATTCAAATCCGATGTAAGAAATTATCGTGGAGTAGCAATTATTTCTTGCATTCCAAAACTCTTTGAAGCCATAATAAACCAAAAACTTTTTCAACAACTAAAGACACGAATTACGAATAAGCAACACGGTTTTTTCAAAGGACGATCAACAACAACAAATTTGCTGGAATTTGTCACATTCACTTTGAATGCAATGGATAATGGTAATCAAGTTGAAGCTCTATACACTGACTTTAGTAAGGCTTTCGATCGTGTTGATATACCTTTACTCCTTCTTAAACTTCAAAAAATAGGGATAGAAGTCAAACTATTGAAATGGCTAGAATCATATTTGACTGACCGCACCCAAATGGTAAGATTTAATGGGGAAATTTCAAAACCAATATTTGTTACATCCGGAGTTCCTCAAGGCTCTCATTTGGGGCCACTTTTGTTCATTATATTTGTTAATGACGTTTGCGTTTTTCTTAACAGTGTTAAGACACTTATCTACGCAGATGATATGAAACTGTATATGGAAATAAAGAGTGAAGAAGACTCTCAAACATTCAAAAATGAAGTTGACATAGTTTATAATTGGTGCACTAAGAGTTTATTACAGCTCAATGTTAGGAAATGCACTTTGATTACTTTTACAAGAAGAAGAACACCATTGAACAATGGTGTTATACTGGGTAATCAACCCATCAGTAGATGTCAACGAGTGAGAGATTTAGGTGTGATCTTAGATTCGAAACTAACCTTCGTGGATCATTATAATACAATCATCCATAGAGCAAATAATATGTTGAGCTTCATTAAACGCTTTAGTTACCATTTCCACGATCCGTACACAATAAAAACATTGTATATTACATACGTCAGATCAATTCTCGAATACTGTAGTATTGTATGGTCCGCCTACATAACTTCACACGAAGACAGAATTGAATCTGTACAAAAACAATTTTTGTTATTTGCACTTCGTAAACTAGGTTGGTCTTCATATCATCCACCTCCATATGAAGCACGCTGTATGCTAATCAATATTAAAAGCCTAAAAGAACGTCGGAACTCTGCCATGATTCTATTTATTATTGATATCATATCACAACGAGTGGACTCAGAAGTAATATTAGGAAACCTAAATTTTTACGCACCGATTAGGAACCTGAGAAACCCTAACATTTTTTACATAGATTATCGAAGAACGAATTATGCCAAATATAGTCCTATCAATCGCATGATGAGCCTCTGTAACGAACACAGTGAAACAATTGATGTAACCATGTCAAGGTCAATGCTCAAAAACTATCTGAATAGCATAAGATATCGTTAAATTTCAGTGTAATATTTGGGCAGCATATTTAGTCTACGCTGGTTTGACGAAATAAATAAATAAAAAAAAAATGATTCTGTAACTTGTTAAAATCGTCTTTTAAATTAAACGAATAAATTATCCAGCCAGCTCTCTTTAGATTTTTAGTTTTAAGTAAGTAGTTTTAAGTAGTATTAAGAATGTATCGGTCTACAATTTAGATTGACGACAATAAAATAAAATAATTATAATCGAGAAATGATTAACTTACGATATTGAAAAGCCCCTCGGTAAACACGCTAGGCTCCTGCGGGCTATTGTAATTCGCTTCGAAGTTGTACGACACGAATATATTGCGGTCCGGAATTCCTAACGGAATGGCGATTGCTATGAGAATCTGGAAGCACAACACATCACGTATAAGATTCTGTTTGGCCCAATTCGCTCCGAAACTGATCATCACTTACCCCCGCGCAGCTGTTGTACGGGAAGAAAATTGACCGTTTGTCTCGATTATTCCGCACTCCATTCGGATGATCGGTTCCATTAGGATTCTGAGTGGCAAAACTCGTCGTCACTGAGACCGCACTACGGAACGAAATAATCGCGAGCAATATTACACAGATGGCATGTTCGGGTAATGGCTTCATTTTCGGCAGCCAAGAATTGGTCTCTCGGCGGCACCATCCAAAATTGAACTGGCAAAGGGTTTCGGCGTGGAATCGTCAAACGGTGAAAGATAATGAGAACTAACGGAACAGTTGATGATCTCTAATTTGATTAGTGTCTACAGATGTTACAGACAATATCTGGGACTGTTAGGTGATAATTGTTACGATTGGGAGAAGATGTAAACATTAGCGATCAGCTCACTAGGGCACGCGATTTTCTTTTTTTCATGGTCCGCTGCAATTGAACTGAACCACAATCAACGGGCCAATCATCCAGTGATCCAACTTGAAGATTTATCGTTTATATTCCTGCGGACGCCTTTCACTCGACCGTAGTATTTGAAGCGAATCTAATTATGGAACCTCGAATCCTCTTCATCTTCATTTGCCTCTGGTCTCCCCACAGCAAAAGCCGGAGCGAAACCGAACGTCATCCAGATTGATCTCCACGGCATTCATCACATCCATTATGCTGACACCCCGGAAGGCCGCCAGAAATCCTCCCGCCGCGGATGCGATCTCGCCGGTCCGCACGGATTAGTGCAATTTCAGTAATTTATCACCGTATCCATCGGGGCTCATCTAAATCCCGCCAATGTGTGCTACTGGCCGAGATGCCAGATTAATTTCTGTGAATATATTTTTTGTGAACTTCATTTTAAGTAGAATCTGTATTGAGAGTATGCTCAAAAATAAAGAACAATAAGCTAGTAATCGATTAAGAAACGCAATGAAGATTTGCGTTTGCCACATGCGCGCAAACCATGGTAATCACGCTTTTTTGACTGATTAAATATATTTTTTTCGCGGAAGATAGTTGTAAATAAACAAAGACTATTGAATCGTAACTAATTGAACTAAAATGTTATATGATATAAACATTTTTTTATAAATTGAGATTGAAATTTCTATTTTATTTTGCTGATTTGATTTGATTTTCACTGGGATTTTGAAAGAGCTGGAATTCGATTGAAGTTCAGGTGGATTGTTTTATTATATTTGTTCGCCAAGTACTTTAACACGTTAAGCCCCAATTTTTTCTTGCTGCGCTTACCATTCAGCGCGCATCAAGAGCGTTTGCGCAACATCAATGTCGGTCCCAGTTCCAAAAGATTTTTATTGTATAAACAGAAAATAGTCAGAAATTCGACTAGAAAGTAGTCAGATTTTGGTAAAACTTCCGGAAACGAACCGAATATATCTTTATTTTACTACTAGCTGACCCGACACACTTCGTCCCGCCCAAAATTAGTTTTTTTGTTATCAATACCTTCAAACATTCACGTTTTCTTACTAAGCGCAAGTTTATGAGTCCAATCGCAGAACCCCGTTTAATTTGCCTTTTATTATAAAATTCCTAATACTCCTACCAAAACGCTCCTCCTTCTCAGAGAGAGGGGTGGTGTGTCCATTTACCATATAAACGTTTCGTGCCCCTAGAAACTTAACATACCAAATTCGGCTCCATTTGCTTGATTAGTTTTCGAGCTATACAGAAATTTGTATTTCATTTGTTTGGGAGACCAACACCCCCCCCCCCCTTAGAAATGGAGTGGAGAAAAAATCGATTCACCACAGAAACGTTTCGTGCCCCGTAAAACATCCACATGCCAAATGTGGCTCAATTTGCTTGATTAGTTCTCAAGTAATGCAGAAATTTGTGTTTCATTTGTATGGGAGCCCCCCTTCAGAGCGGGGGGAGGAGTGTCGAACTAACATAGAAACGTTTATCGATCCGTAAAACCTCTATATGCTAAGTTTGATTCCATTTGTTTGATTCCATTTGTTTGATTAGTTCCTTCCTGTTGACCGATTGATCCGAAATTTGGAACACACCTTTATCTCTGTAGTCATTATTAAACTGCGTATTTCATGATCTTGAAAATCCAAGATGGCGCCCACTACAAAATGGCGGATCACATATTTTCTCAAAACCTCATCAATATAGGTATCAAATGAAAGGGCTTGACTAGTAGAATACGATTATTTAGGAAAAATGTAAATCCAAGATGGTTGCCACTACAAAATGACGGACTATATATTTTCTCGAAACTTCATTAATATGGGTATCAAAAAGGGCTTGACTAGTAGAACATAGTTATTTATGAAAAATGCAAATCTATGATGGCTATGACTATCAAATGGCGGGCTGCATATTTTCTCAAAACACGATTAATATAGGTATCAAATGAAAGGACTTGAATAGTAGATCACAGTAGATCATGAAAAATTAAAATCCAAAATGGCCGCAATCACAAAATAGCAAATTACTTTATTAAACGGTTTTATTTAGCTTGAACTGTTCGTATGTATGTTTGTATGTCTGTAGGGTTGTCCCACAGTAATAGAAATTTGACCAATAGGAACTGACCGCATTTATAAAATACCTTCATCTCTGCTGTCATTTTAAAACTGCTTATCCTGAAAAATCCAATTTGGCCGCCGCTACAAAATAGCTGATTCCATATCATTTCAAAAAAAGGTTGATTGAAATATGTGTATCAAACGAACGAAGTTGACTTGGAGAACACACTATGTATTTTCTGCAATCCACTCAATATCGGTATCAAATGAAATTTTTTGATTGATAGAATACAGTACAATGGTTTTATTGTAGAGAAATATTCTAATGAAACAGATAATGTACTAAAAACTAATAAATAAAAAAAGGAAAAAAAAAACATTTTAAGTTAAACGGTTTAATTGTGATTAAACATAATAATGTACTAGAAAATAATTAGAGAAGTAGGAATTAGCAGTTATCACACCTCTCCTTCATTAGTCTAGGGCAGGGGTTCTCAAACTATTTTGGGCAATTAAGTGACATCTCAGACCCCTATAGTCAAATTTTTTGAACAAAAATCTATTTCTAGTTTTTGTCCTATTCATACAAAATTCTTACTAATTTAGAGACTTTGCGGTTGGTTAACCTGTTATAAAGCCGTAACAACTATTGTCACCCAGAGAAACATCTTTTTTCCGCACATGGAATATTATTTAAATATTTTGCTTAACCAAAGACTTCTAAAAGTATCTGGCAATACTCCAACTTATTTGGGGTTGCTAAAAATGTACGATATAAATTTGGGAGTCATTTTTATGTAACAAAAAAACGAGATTTCAGAGGGCCGGCAAAAAATTCTTCTTGAATTCGTTATACAATTCGTTATAATGAGCTTACAAGGCAGCGGCAAGCAGTGTTTTGGGGTTTAACGAGCAGTGGCGACTATATTCCCACCATTTTTTCCAACCGTTTTAATAGCTTATTTTTTATCGAAGATGATGTGTTCTTCCTCATGTAAGAATTATGTTCTCTGAAGTTTGAGTCGATTCCTTGCCTTATGAAGGGTTAAACTAGGGTTGCCAAGTGTATTGAACAGTAAACTGAATGTTGGAAATTCAAAAGACTGGATTTGTCCGGAATTTTTGTCAACATTTTTTATATTCAATTGCTATTTTCATTGAACATTTTCACGAAAACGTCGTTTGATGTTTGCGGAAGTGTACACGGTTTGCTGACGTGCAATGACAATGAAGTGTCTTTCTGAAGGGCCAATGAAGGGCCATTCTCAGGGGTAGAACTGAAAAAGTTTCAACTATTCAATTCAACACAATCAATCAATCAACATTTCTACGTCTGATGTATAAAACATGGTTTAACCGTTATTTCTTCCTATCATATATCGACGCAATATACTTAAAATCGATGGCTTCAGACATGTGTACCAAACTTAAGGATAAGTTTTCTTAATTGCGGGAATGCCATTTTTTGTGGCTAGAACTCTACCGCAAGACATTACTAAATTGGTTCGTTCATCCGGAGAATATTCTGAAAATCAACATTGCGCAGCTCTCTGAATTCCTCATCAATTGGCTGAATCATTTCTCTGGGAACCAGATTAGGAAAATATTCAGTAAAAGAATGGTTGGATGTGTAATGAGTAGTTCAGTCATTGTACCAACCTACACATTTTCAAAACTCTCGTAATTTTGTTGATCAAACGCAACTTTATTCGTCGGCAATCAATCTGAACGAATTGCTTCGCAAATGACTAATGAACTCTTCGTGTTGATCATCTCCGAGAACATTCAGGATCACAACCGTCGCATTTGTGCTTCTAAGTCGCAGCATGCTTCAAGAAATCCTTCAATCCTCCAAGACACTTTATGTCTTCACTACATACATTGTTGGAACCAGCATGCTTATCGGTGCTCTGAGAAAGCTCAGTCTGGCATCCCATCGATGAAATCAGTGATGCCATTTTGAATAACTGTTTCAATAAAACTAGCACAAACTAGCTTTCCAAACCAATTCAATAGAGTCAAATGTGATTGCAGATTTTTTTCTGCTTTACCAAACTCTGGAAGATTCCAGACAAATCTGGAAGTCTGACCGTGAGTTAGGAAGTCTGACCGTGAGTAGACCGTGGATTGAATTCAGGATGAATAACCATTTGCTATAATAGTTTATTAGTCATCCTCGCGCTTAACGCTCGTCAATTCATTTCTAGTCATTTCAAGGCATGTTGATGGCGAATGCCAAAGTAGTCCTAGTCGAAGTGAAGCTACTGAGAGGAGAGTCGATTTTAATTTTTCATCTTGGAAGATTTCGAGCCCTTTAATATGATACCCATCTTGATGGGGTTATGAAAAAACTATATACATGTCGGACTCGATTATAAACAGAATCGATTATATGTGATTCGATTAAATACAATTTTGGACTAGATTATATCCAGTTTGGAAAAATTATTATTTTTTATATTTTAAATTTTTTTTTATTTATTTTTATTGTCGTCAATCTAAATTGTAGACCGATACATTCTTAATACTACTTAAAACTACTTACTTAAAACTAAAAATCTAAAGAGAGCTGGCTGGATAATTTATTCGTTTAATTTAAAAGACGATTTTAACAAGTTACATAATCAATTTTTTTTTATTTATTTATTTCGTCAAACCAGCGTAGACTAAATATGCTGCCCAAATATTACACTGAAATTTAACGATATCTTATGCTATTCAGATAGTTTTTGAGCATTGACCTTGACATGGTTACATCAATTGTTTCACTGTGTTCGTTACAGAGGCTCATCATGCGATTGATAGGACTATATTTGGCATAATTCGTTCTTCGATAATCTATGTAAAAAATGTTAGGGTTCCTCAGGTTCCTAATCGGTGCGTAAAAATTCAGGTTTCCTAATATTTCTTCTGAGTCCACTCGTTGTGATATGATATCAATAATAAATAGAATCATGACAGAGTTCCGACGTTCTTTTAGGCTTTTAATATTGATTAGCATACAGCGTGCTTCATATGGAGGTGGATGATATGAAGACCAACCTAGTTTACGAAGTGCAAATAACAAAAGTTGTTTTTGTACAGATTCAATTCTGTCTTCGTGTGAAGTTTGTAGGGGGACCATACAATACTACAGTATTCGAGAATTGATCTGACGTATGTAATATACAATGTTTTTATTGTGTACGGATCGTGGAAATGGTAACTAAAGCGTTTAATGAAGCTCAACATATTATTTGCTCTATGGATGATTGTATTATAATGATCCACGAAGGTTAGTTTCGAATCTAAGATCACACCTAAATCTCTTACTCGTTGACATCTACTGATGGGTTGATTGCCCAGTATAACACCATTGTTCAATGGTGTTCTTCTTCTTGTAAAAGTAATCAAAGTGCATTTCTTAACATTGAGCTGTAATAAACTCTTAGTGCACCAATTATAAACTATGTCAACTTCATTTTTGAATGTTTGAGAGTCTTCTTCACTCTTTATTTCCATATACAGTTTCATATCATCTGCGTAGATAAGTGCCTTAACACTGTTAAGAAAAACACTTGTTGATTAACAAATAAAATGAACAAAAGTGGCCCCAAATGAGAGCCTTGAGGAACTCCGGATGTAACAAATATTGGTTTTGAAATTTTCCCATTAAATCTTACCATTTGGGTGCGGTCAGTCAAATATGATTCTAGCCATTTCAATAGCTTGACTTCTATCCCTATTTTTTGAAGTTTAAGAAGGAGTAAGGATATATCAACACGATCGAAAGCCTTACTAAAGTCAGTGTATAGAGCTTCAACTTGATTACCATTATCCATTGCAAAAGTGAATGTGACAAATTCCAGCAAATTTGTTGTTGTTGATCGTCCTTTGAATATACCGTTTTGCTTATTCGTAATTCGTGTCTTTAGTTGTTGAAAAAGTTTTTGGTTTATTATGGCTTCAAAGAGTTTTGGAATGCAAGAAATAATTGCTACTCCACGATAATTTCTTACGTCGGATCTATTACCGGATTTGAATATTGGTACAAGAAAAGAGTTATTCCATATGGGAACCTTTCTGATTCCAATGACGTATTGAAAAGCCATCAAAGTGGATGAGTTAATTCAGATGCCAAATTTTTTATAAAAACCGGTGGAATTCCGTCAGGACCTGGCCCTTTCGAGACATCGAGTTTATTTAATGCGTCAAAAATTTCAATGTAAGTTAGTTTTCTAACTCCAACATCACATGGAAATTCTGGAAGAAATGCAAAGAAGTCACGATCTCGGTCCTCCTCAGCTGTTACAATATAAACTTCTTGAAAAAATGTTGTCATTCCCCACGGTATCGTCAAGGTGCATGCGTGATGGAAAACCATTGCTTTTTAATTTTGTTTTTATGTAATTAAAGAAACTTTTCGGGTTAGATTTTATGTCCGACTCTGTTTTTAAGCTGTAATCTTCAAAAGCGCTTTTAACAGTTGAGTTGAGCTGTTCGCAAATGTTCAGATATTTTTGGAGATTAGCGTCAGATTTGTATTTCTTATAAAATTTATGTGCCTTCTGTTTTTTTGTTTTTTAGATTCTTTATGCTTTGATTAAACCAAATCGGATATTTTGTGTTCATATTTCTCCTTTTTCGTCTTCTTGGTATCTCCTGCTCTATAATTTCATTGATCATCGAGTAAAAAGTCGTCACTGCTACTTCAATGTTTTCCACACTTCTAAATAAATCCTGCCAGTTGATATAGTTAAGCTTACACCTAATTGATTGGTAATTTGCTTTAGTGTAATCAGAGACTTCCTCAAATTCATAATCAAATGGTTTTTGAGTGTTATCTATAAATATAGAATATTCGATAGCTGTGTGGAAAGCTTCATTTTTCCAAAGTGGAGTTAATGATTCGGTCACACAAAAATCTTCGGTCATATTTGTCAACAAGAAATCCAAGAAGCATTTCTGTCGATTCTGAACATTGTTTATTTGATTCAACCCAAGACCGGCTATTTTATCAAAAATAAATTGCAGAGTCTTATTATCACCAACAACTGGAAGCAAGATAAATTCATTTTCAGAATCAGTGATAAAGTCCGCATTTCGTTGATTGAAATCTCCGTATATATGGATTTTTTATTCTGGTGCAAAGGAAGATAAAATATTTTCAGCAACTTCAAAGAATTTCTCATAACAACTAAGTTAAGCACGATCAGGGGGGAAGTAAACAGATACAAATATATGTATCTCTCCCGCAATAAGTGCTTTGACTCACACTAGCTCAAACTCGTCGAATTCTGTTGTTGGAATATGTTCTGAATTTATTAATGAATTAATAGCAATAAGGACGCCGCCTCCCGATTTTTTATGGGATTTGTGAAGATTACGGTCATCTCTGAAGACATTAAAACGATTTCCGAATACTTCCTCGCTTCTAACACTATCATCCCAACTTGTCTCTGTGGCCATAATTATCGAGAAAGAAGAATTCAGAACATTAATTTGGATTTCTTTCATTTTAAGTGGACTTTTCATACGGTTGAAATTTTGACAGTATATCAAAATTTCAACTACATTTAGTTGTTGAGGCGAGGAAGATGGTTCATTATCTACTACTGGTATGACGAGGCATACAAATTGTTAAAACTTACTACTTCTCCTTGGTGTGAAGCTGACAAATGATTATCTTCTGGGACGTCTGATTTCGTTAATGGAAACATCTCCTCCTGAGAAGATGTCATGTCTTGCCTTACGCCAGGAAGTGGCGAGTTGTCATCCTCCAATGGGTTCGTCAATTCCGGGGAATATAACTTATTTCAAGAAGAAATCTAGCCTTTCAACTTTAAGGTGTAATTTGAGTGGTTATTACATGTACAGTGTTGTGAAAATCGTGATTTTTGAAGATATATCTTGAATTTTCACCAAGAGTTTTTTTTTTATCCAAAATATATATTTTATTAAGGCTCATATGGCGTCAGCCTAACGGGGCCGGGAGTTCAATATTTTGACAATGTTTGTTTACAACTATGTTAGTAATATGTAACCGATTACTCGCGGTTGACTCGAGGTTAGTATTACAAGTGTTCTCATAATTGGTATGTCGCAGTCTTCGATGCTCTGTACGTGTGCCCGACACGGGATACTTCCTATTGGGATGCAGCTGACCATGGATCAGCAACGCCCCCCTAGTCTGTACCCCATATCTAGCGTGGTGCGTCTTTCTCGACTCGAGGAATCCAGGATAGAAGGGTCACTAGCCGGCGCAATCATCAGCTCGTGTAGAGTTGTCATGAGCGGTACAACCTTTGGCTCTTGTTGAATGATCAGTGGACTGCACAACCTTCGGCCCGTGCATCTGTAAAGAGTGTGTGTATGTATTGCCGCGACTAAGTAAAAGTTTATCGATCGGATAGGAGGGATATGAAACGGGGACACAACGAAGGAAACATCATTAAACGTTGACATCGGCGTTTCTGAGGAACAGGTATAGATGAAGCAGAAGATCAGGATCCCGGCTACCTAAGATATCCCGGACGGGGATAATCGATTGTCTGCCTTGTGCTCTCAGTGCTCTAGAGAGCTGAGAGCGAGCAGCATGGAACCGGATACACGACCAGACAACATGCTCGATGTCGTGGTAGCCATCGCCACAATCACAAAGATTGTTTGCTGCGAGCCCAATGCGATAGAGATGCGCGTTTAGGTTGTAGTGATTGGACATAAGCCGAGATATCACGCGAATGAAATCACGACCTACATTTAATCCCTTGAACCATGCACTCGTCGAGACCTTAGGGATAATCGTGTGTAACCAACGACCGAACTCATCACCACTCTACATGCGTTGCCAACTTACGAGCGTATACTGACGAGGAATGTGGAAAAATTCATTATAAGCAATTTGCCTTTCAAAAAGTGTGCCTTCTAAAGCGCCCACCTTAGCTAGCGAGTCCGCTTTCTCATTCCCCGGAATCGAGCAATGAGAGGGAACCCATGCTAAGGTAATCTTGAATAATTTTTCGACCAAAACACTCAATAGTTGTCTTATTCTTGTTAGGAAATAAGATGAGCGTTTATCAACTTTCATTGAGCGGATTGCCTCTATTGAGCTGAGACTGTCTGAAAAAATAAAATAGTGATCGATGGGCAATGGTTCAATGATCCTTAATGCGTAATATATCGCACCCAGTTCAGCGACATACACGGAACAAGGATCTTTGAGTAACCAGGAGTTGTTTATATCGATATTACAGCCAAATTAAGAAAGATAGAAGTTGGGTGTCAAAGAACAAATTGCATGGCGGTTAGAGAGCTTCAATTTAATTGATAGAAACAATCTAGTTTAATATACATGTTTAGGATGAAATTCATAATAACACATCAAAAATTATAAACTTATTAGTTTTTCACTACCAAAATGTTATTAAAATCCACTAATTTAAATGTTCTACTACTATATCTTGTACTAAATTTCCTCATCTTTCAAATGAAAGCAACAATCGTATTTCGTAGCGTACTTTGTAATGTAGAGCCAGTTTTAGGCAACAAAGTCCAAAACAAAAAAAAAGCTCAATAACTCTGTCATTGTTGAAATTCGAACATATACGTAGAAGGATTTTTTTCATCAAATTTGATCGTCTATCTCTTCCTGAGAGAATTTGGATAAATTTATTTTTATCATGGGAGAAAGGTGTTTTCTTACTCTAAGGAGATGAATAAAAAATCAAATTCCTCTTTCATATTCAAAAAATAAAAATACATACAAAAAAAACGAATTAAAAAAAATTTTTTTTGACTCGATTATATACAGTGAAAAGAAATCAGAAACTGTATATAATCGAGTCCGCGCTGAATCGCCATTTTGTGGTGGCGGTCATTTTGGATGCTATATGCCTAAATGCGAATTTCAATTGAACTTACAGCACCTGATGCGTTATGTAGAGCATATGGGAAATTATTTCTTCACTTTTCCAATTCTTCTCGCTGTATGAACTTGCCTTAGGTGAAGATGAATACAACAAAACAGATAGCATCGGACAATCCGTTGTCGAACGGGAATACACATTGGATTTTATTTATGAAAATTGAAATAACACATCCGCTACCAATTTTACACTTTCACTTGTGTTAAACGTTTTATAATGCATGATCGGTCATTGATATGAGATTTCGCGGATATTTTATTTGTAAGCATTAACCGTATCACTCACCTTACTTGTAATAGAAAAATGCCCCCGACTTGCATGCATTTGCAATGCCGATTCCCCCTGTGACCTTGGTTTTGAAGTAGTTCGATAAAATATATTATTTTATTCATTTTCACTGTAATGAATTGTTATGGAGTGCCCAAAATGAGTGATGCAAAACTCTCTCGGAAAAAAGCTGAGCAATAATTGTGAGTACAAGAGGAAGCCTGTGCCTTCGATTTCAACCAACCAGTATTTCCGTTTGAACAACGAGTGAGATTTTTTTCATTGTTTGAGTCTCATGATATTATTTTATCCATCGTAAAAAATTGTTATGAAGTGCCGAAATCGAGTGACGCAAAAATCACATCAATCGATCATGAAAAGACTGAGCAATAAGCGTTTGAAGTTGGACATTTTCCACGATGCGATCGACGTGCGAAAGACGTAATCCTACGTCAAAAAGACCGGAATTTGCCCGAAGGTACACGCCGCACATCGCTGAAGCCGTGAAAGACACAATGAAAAACCTTGACTGAGAAATGGAACTTTTAGAGTAGCACTTGGCCGAATATAAGGGTATCGAAAAAAGACGGGTGGGTAATGTCGGTGACATAACCGGAGTGACGTAGAACTATACAAAGGGTACAACTTTTGCTAAATATATAGTTTTATTTTCTTCTGCTACGTGAATACCTACCTATCTACCTGAAAAATGGATTAGTTTACTGTTTACTCTTTATGAACATGTTGGGGGTTCTGAAAAGAACCTTTGGTGTTGTGTTTTTGCGTTTTTTATTACAAACTTGATTCTTGATTTTTTTTCTGAAGTACTTATTAAATGTTCAACGTCGGGCATCTTTCGGCGTATACACATATCGTACAATCAAAATGATGACTGTGATAGGGAATGCATAGGTAGGCATCAGCTCGTTCACTATCATATATTTAACTATTGAGCACATTACCGTACCTTAAGCTGTGGTTTCGGAGACGAATGAATTGTAAGATTTGTAGTCTCCGCAAACAAAGTAAATAAAAATGAAAAAGAACTGAGGTTTTGGAGACGAACTCTACGATCTGCCGAGAAATAAACGAGCTATAAGCGTTCTGAAAAACCAACAGTAAACACAAGGACGAATGACCTTCGGATTAAAGTCCTTTAAAATAAGAACAGAGCAGCAGGAAAAACATAGCTCATCGTGTTGCTCCTTAGTTATTTCTCTATGCAATGCAGATGTAACGTCAGTCAATTTTCAACATCAGTTATCAACCAAAGAAAGCAGTTTTTGCTACCGAGAAAATTCGTTAATGCCATCCTGCATACAATGTGTTGTAATTTGAAGCCACTTTTAATTCGGACACCATACATGGGTTTGTGAAAACTGAATGATCAATTTCAAAGACCCCACGACGTGCCGAAGCACCACTCAGTGTCGCATTGGAGGCGATTTTAACCTGTAATTGAACATTTGCGATGACAGTGGTACAGTGTCGACTTTCAATGTGGGGTCATAATTTGGATCTCTATGTTTACAAAAATGTCCAACTAATTATGTCGCATTACATGTCCGTCCAATTAGCTAACTGTCGAACTAATTGTAAATTACTGTACTTTCAGTCTGGAAACAATTTGAGAATTGGTGAAAATTGAATAATCAGGAAAGTCCCCAACTATCAATAAGCTCAGAACAACTGACAAATTCACATACTCATCAGATCCTGGCAAACAAATTATGAAAAAATCAATTTGTGTTTTATTATTATTTTGGATATTATTTTAGAAAGCATTGAACTGTATTTCGTAAACTCTTTTTTGAAAGGTTTAATGGCCCTGATAAGCGCCGTGTTTTATGGAATGGTTCCAATTTAGAAAACTTTGTACTCGTGGTTTTGAAAAAAAAACATTTCGAACGCCCTTGATGCCGCCTTGTTCTGGATTTGCCACCAAAGCAGTTTGTATAAAGAACAAACTTTTTTCTTCTGCTACCAGCTGCCGTTTTGCGATTGCGTTTGCCACTCGCCGCTCGCTGCAACTGCCTGTTGTCTTGATGTCCACCGAACCGAATGTGTTCTGTTCCGAATGCGGGTTTTCTTATCGTCGCGAGCAGCTTTGCCAGCTAACTCGGCCTAGCTACCCTTGCGGGGAACTCGAGACCAACACGGTTCGAGCGGGATTCTGCCTTACCCTTCACTTTTACTCCTTTGCCATGTCCAGACATGGCTGCTTGGGTTGGTTCGTTGATGTGTTGTGATGCGAACTGATGTGGTGTACGGTTTGAATGAGAATGATCGTTACGGAAGGAAGGAAGGAATTGTATTATAGAGACTTTAAACTTTTGCAGTTCATTCGTCTCTAGCCTTGACAAAGGCCCTTTGAAAACTCTACTCTACTTTACTCCAGCGCTACCACCTCCGCCCTCTTGCCTTGAGAAAGGCACTCGATCCCTCGCCGTCCAGCCCGTCCAGCAACGATGTTGTCCAGTCGGTGTCCACACAAAGAAAGAATCGTTACGGCAGCGGAGCGGGGATTTTTAAGCTGACTGGCTGGCTCGAGAATTACTCATGTGTGAGACTGCGACCAATGTTTCGTTCATTTTTTTTTTCTTTTTCCTTTCCAATCGTGTTTCATTCTACTTCGCTGCTGCTCTGGTTGCCCGTTTTGGTCGATACGATTTGAGGAGCACAAAATGGACCAATCAAAAATGGGCACATAGTGCATTTGTACAATGCTTGATATTTCACAATAATTCAATTATTTATCTCAAGAAAAATGAAATGTTATTCGTTATGATAGATGCGTAGATATATTTCCTATCAATTGATGCAAAAACCTTTGCGATCTATTGAGAAATGCTCGAGTTATAAGCGTTCCAAATCTTGCATTTTTTCCTACTTGTTCAGTGCCTAGATTTCCATTTCACCCCCTATATCTTCCGGTTAGACGTAGTCCTACGTCAATAGGGCCGGTGATTCCAAAGGAATCCACAATTTGATTGAAACATTTTAATTTTTACTTCCATTTTGACGGGAAAAATATACTGAACAGAAAAAAATCACTAAAATCACAGGCCTGGCACCTCTGGCAACTGGGTAGCGAAGAGTCCTGCGGTTGGTTGGATGAAATTTCTCCGCTCCGGCCATCTCTGGCGGCAGCGTCAACAGCAGCAGCAGCAATGGCTTAAGCGCGAATAGTGATCAAGATTGGAATCATTCACTTTTAATTAGCAATCGGTTCGTTCGCTAGATTCAGCGGGAGCGATTGGACGCCTCCAGGCTGGGCCGACTTGCCTTGGTGGGTGGTGGGTGGCATCACGCGGGGATGATGTTAATCGGATTTAAGCGATATTGTACCCCATCGGAGGTGAGTGCACATGCGCGCAAGTAAGCATGTTCCTCTTTTGGTATCGACCATTTTAATTATGAAAATAAATTTCACCTTGCCGGCCTCGAGGTAGACCGCGCGAATGCACTGCTGGATCGGGATCCGGAGACAGAGGAGGCTCATCCGCTAGCTCACACGGTTTCGATTCCGAAGCGAAATTTATGAAATTCAATTTTATAAATTATTTCATAATGTGTTTCTTTTTTGTGTATTATATTTCAGATTAATGAACCATTTCGTGTCGCGTATATTTTGCAAACATTGCAACGCGACCTATCTCTATGCGATGAACATGTCCTCCCTGTCTGGCCAGGGCTTTCTTCGCTTCGTCTTCGTTTCGGTCGATCGTTCGGATCAGATCTTCTCATTTCTGCCTCATTGGAATGAGGCTGATACAACATTTGCGCTCGAGATCTTGAGTCATGACGCTGGCTAGCGCACTCACGTTGGGTCTATGCAAATGGTTCAACGATACATCCAATGGATCCAATGGGGATGCTGGCGAGACGTGGGGTTCATGGGACAGACTGTACAAGAAAGGTGTCCGCATGGCTGGACCAGCGCGCAGGGCCTCAAATTTATATAGACACCCGGGCGATAGAAAATGCTCTCCTTTTGGATTGGCTGGATCAGGCAATAGATTTTCGCTACAGTTTATTTGTTGCTTGCGAAACCCCGAGATGGCCATTCGTTGCTAGCACACGTTGTGTGTGGGCGAAAGATTGGATAAAGTATGGCAGCTGCAGCAGCAGCAGCAGCGCTGAATCCCCGCTGGCCAGGGTAGTAATTTTGCAAACGCCTTTAGTCGGAGATCTATTCGTTGCATCGATCCCTGTGCTTAGACAGTGTCGAGGAAGAGAATTGCGATGTGGAAGTTGTTTGATGCTAGCATTAAAGTGCGTGTCGGGGTTTTTGACTACCCGAGGTCGAGTTCCATGTTTGGGCGAGATGATATTTGAAAACCCAAAATATCGAACCGACCGAAATGGGGCGATACAACTCCGGGGAGTGATTCTCGACTCAGACGCAGATGGAAGATAAATCCGAGCGCGGAGCTAATAAGAGGACTCACGCTGTCATTAATAACGAGATGTCACTCTCCGCAACGAGAGCCGACCCGGAGAATTGTGGTGATGAGCGGGTGGAATTCAGGGAAAACATGTAAACACGATACACACGCCGGTTTGGGTTTTGTTTTCTTCGCTTTTTTTTCTGCTTCTTTCACTAACCGTGGATTGACGGTGCGATGAATTTTCGATTATAATCTCTTAATCTCCTAAACAAGTTTGGCCTCACGGGCTTAGTGCTGTTTAATCGATTGGAAGGAATTTTGAGTGACTACTTCGAGGCTTGGAGAGGAGATCACTTCGATTCGATGAAATGAAACGAAGCCAAAACAAAATACACAAAACAAAAAAACAGCAAAACAATGTTCCCTTTTTGTTGGCTTGTTAATAATCTTTACGTCTTAGCTTTGTTTTCCGTCCTATAATTGGAAGATGAATATCGCGATGGCGAGTGAGATTTTTGGTTCGGCATATTTTGGTTTTTGGGTAATGAAACGGCTACGCGTTCGATCAATAATGCTTTTGGGTTCGTCATGGCTGGACGGAGAAAGACAGGTTTCAATGGAATGGAAAGGTTACAATTCATTTTAATACCATTGGAAGCTTATGTTTCAAATGTTTGTGAAGGTTCCTTTCGATTCGCTGGTCGAAAATGTCAGTTTGATGCTATTATGAAACTATGATCGTTTAGCAGGCACTAGGGAATAGACACACGATTACCCACAAAAAGTTATGATGGATACATTCAGTTAAGAACTATTCTACGAATAATCATTGTTTACATATGATGGATGGAAATTGTAGATCGAAGGGGAGAATTTCGTACGATTTTTTTTTCTAATAATATGTTTGTACAGCCAGTCCACGCCAAAATGATATAGTCGTATAGTAACGTAGGGTAACTTCGATATAACGTACATTTTACTTTCAAAATTGTACGTTGTACCGAATTGTACGTTATATTGAAGCATAATAAAGAACTCAGGAGCGTAGTTTATATTACTATTATGTATTTCTGTTTGAGTAAGGTTAATGAATATGCGAACGCCCGAGTGGTCTTAGGCTTTTTCTTTTAATTTATTAACGGAAAACACGACCGTTCTCCACTGTGTCTAGATACTCACTCCTTTATTTTTTATCTTACAAATTATATACAAGTTTTTCTTACATCTATTACCTCTTTCGAATATAATGAACAGAACGAACTTACGATAAGCTCCCCGCTATCGTAACACCAAAACATAAACAAAACCCTATCGTAAAACTAGACCTATGATTCACACAATCCACAAACAAGGATCGTCAAGAGAGATGTATTTATTTATTCGGGATCTACTCGAGCCTATCATAAAATGTATTCTATGATTCACACGATCCGCACAAAGGATTGTGCGATAAAGATATGTTTATTTTTCCTCGATCGGTCCCTATCACAAACATGGGTAAACAAATCCGTCTCTTGTTATGAGGTCGCTGCATCTCCCCCTACTCAATGAGTTTTAGGGGAAACTAGATGAGTTTTCCCTAAAATTGGTTCGAAAGGTTAGATTTCCTATCTACTTGCTAATATTGTTATCAACCTTCTTTTTTTATAAATATATTGCAATAGTTTTCTTTTATATATGAATGTGTATAACTGTGTAAAAATATATTTTTGTTTATTATAATATTTGTAGATGTACTGTATACATCTACAGTTTTCGTGTATATGTTATTATTATAATTTTTTAAAATTTTGTCTACTTTTGTAATTACCTAGTTTCTTGTGCATCTTCCATTTCCATGGTTCCAGTCTGATCATCTTACGACATATAATTATACAATTTTCTTGTTCATACATTGTTTTGTCTTTTTTTTTAACTTTGTCTGTATTACTAACTTTCAAGCAAATTGTAAATGAAATTTAATACACTTTTCAAAAGTATTTAGCATATACATATTTCAATTTTATAATACCAACAATTTATCGATTACCTTCATCTAATTCATTAACTCATTGTTTTTTTCATAATTTCTCTTTTTATCTTTTTTTTTCATATCCAGTTATTAAACTCTATTAAACATATATTTTTTTATTTTTTTTTATTTTTAACCTTCTTACCATTCCTCTGTTGACAGACAGATATCTCTCTTCCTCTTCTTCACGGATGTGGAATGTCACTCTAGTCCCGGTTTTGAAAATAAACTGTGGATGCGGTCTCTCTCCCCTCTTTTTGTAGGTCCTAGGTTGGATCTGTGAAAATACTTAGATTGTTCTATTTAGTATAGGCAGGAAAAAATAAAATAAATTCTACACCAAAATATAGTAGATAACTTGTTATTGTGGATATTGTAGATAGCAAATAACCTATATTTCTTTATATATGAGAGGTTTACCTGTTTACTTTTATATTTTCGCTTATATTACTCCTTTTTTATAATGGAACATTATAAATACATTTCTTTTTCATCATTCGATATATTCGTTTACATTCCGGGGGCGCCTCCCTTGTCCATTCATTCTGATTTTTTTTATATTCTTTTAATACAATATACACAATAATGGTGTATTACGTTATTTTATATATATATATATATATATATATATATATATATATATATATATATATATATATATATATATATAATTTTTTTTGTCATCCCATTTTTTTACGCCTTCCTGTTTCGAACCATGTTGATCAGAATATATTATTTTCATATATCATTTCATATTATTTTCATTAATACAAATTGACATTGCTTAATTTTCTTTGTTACGCTTCGTAAATTTACCTCTTCTT
Organism: Toxorhynchites rutilus septentrionalis; assembly: GCF_029784135.1. Lineage (NCBI taxonomy): Eukaryota > Metazoa > Arthropoda > Insecta > Diptera > Culicidae > Toxorhynchites > Toxorhynchites rutilus. Next base: position 26,641,801 of record NC_073746.1, on the reverse strand, counting down.
TTTATTTTATTTCATATATTACTTAATTCTCTTTTTCATCTTTCTCTGTTTTATATGTACTTAAAGATTCACTTTTAAATTCAGAGAAAAAATATGCATTCACACGTATAAAATAATCGATAATTACTTTTTCCATATATTAATAATGTATTCCTTCTTTTGTAACTCTCATTCATCTCATTCAAACAATTGTAATATTGCAAAATTTTCGTGCTTTTCGTTGTTCACTAGCGAACTGTTTGATATCGTTATTATTATTTTTAGAATGTTCCCCAATGATGGTCGTGGTCACGTACTTAGTATTTTTCTTAACTTTTAGATCGTTTTTATATAAATCAAACTTATTCATTAGTCTCTTAATTTCCTGGTCTTTCGTGTTCATAGTCGATTTATTTTGATTTAATTCTCCCCTCAATGTGTCGATTTCTATTTCTTCATTGTTAGTAGAAATGATAAGCTCTGTTTTCTCCTCTTTCAAAATGTTCATTTCTGTTTCTAAGTGTTTGATTAATGTGTTCAGTTCATGATTTCTTTTCATCCATTTATCCAGTTGCATATTCCCTTCCTTGATTCTCCTTTTTCTCTTGATTAAAGGCAAGCTCATATTCCTGGAGCATTGTCCTCAATTTCAGGACCTCTTTAGACGTTTCCCTGTTTGTTTCTTCTAAACGGGACTTTTTTTTCGCTAGCTGTAATTTTACACACTCCGAATCTCGCAGTTTTGTTTCGTATTTCTCAAAACTGGTTTTCTATTTGTGGTTGTTTTCCCTGTCTGCCTTCTTCGACTCGGTGTGCTGCTTTTTCAGGCGCTCTATTTTCTTCTCTAGCAATTGTTTGTCGTTCTTGATATTTGAATGTGAATTTTTCAGATGTTTGAACCTTTTTTTCCAGTCGACCGATCTCTTGAAAACTATTGTCAGCTTTTACTTTCAAATTATTTTTCTCGCGAATTTCTCGCTCCAAGGTTGTTTCCAATTTATGATTTAATTGTTTCAGCTCTTCAAAATCATTCAGCTTATTCAATAATTGACATTTCTCCTCTTGAAGATTTTGTATATCCACCTTCACCTGGTGCTTCTCATTTTCAAGCTCTAAAATTCTTCGTTCAAATACGATGAATTTAGATTCCAGTTTATTATTAGGTTCGTTGCAAATTTCAACCGAGCTTATGAGTTTAATCATTCTGCTGTCAGTTTGTTCTGCTAAAGCGAGTTTGCTTTTCCATTCGGCAACATCTTTCAATTTCCGTGTGAACCGGTTGTATGATGATACGAAATCCATTTTGAATACTTAAACAGTAAAATGATTCAAAATTATCATGTGATAAATGCCTCCAATCATATATTTTCCTTCTTCTAAAATCTTGAATATTTTAATCTATTTTCACAAAAAAACATTACTCAGACAATTTCACAGAATTAAAATTTCTGTTCATCTTTATTGACTTTTCCCAAATATCAAGTGAGATGATCAATTGATTTTTTTTTATTGGATTTCAAACTTCATTTCTACCATAATTTGTACTAAAAATCTTTCATGACACTTTCCATCTTCATATTAAAATACTCTCATTCACAGATGAACAATTCAGCAAAATTACGTTTCTCTGTATTGAAATATTTATACATTAAGGAAAGTTCAATGAAACTCCTTATTTAAATTTGGATATTATTTAAGAAAATCACCTAGCATTATTTTTCCGGTTCCGTATTAAAAGTATCAGTAGGGAATAAAAACTTTCACTAGTTATTTATGCCCTTACTTGTTGTTATTCACTGTTTCTTCCTTCACAAATTTTTACTTCCCTTGTACTATTTATTTTCTTCCGTGTCACAAAAAAAGTATAAATTCACTTTTTGTTTTCTAAGTAATTCAAATATGTGGAATCAGGGTGGACAATCGTTTGGCCGCTTCCTAAAATTTCAATAAAAGAAAATTTGTGCGGCAAATTTCGAGTCCAATCGGTAGCTAATATTTAGTATGTCCACCTCCATTTCGGATCAGTTTGAAAACTTGATTTGGCATCGAGTCATACAGCTTTTAAAGTGTTGCCATATTGATTATAGCCCAACATTCCTGAATTACTGCCTTGAGACTGGAAATGTTGTCAAGTTGTTATCTGTTTGCATAGACCATCTCGGCCAAGATTCTCCATAGGTTTTCTGTGGGATTGCAATCGACTGCCAGCAGGTCATTCAAGAAGCGGAATGTCTTTCTCGGCAAACCATGCCATCGATTGCTTGGAAACGTGGATCTATGCAGAATCCTGCTAAAAAAAACGACATCCTCGGTAGCGTTATTCTCAATATGGTCAATCAAAACGTTCTCGAGTAATTGAAGATACTTTTCGGAGTGCATTCGGGTGAAAATGAAACAAATGGGAAGATTGCTGTGATAGGAAACGGCTCCCCACACTGTCAAAATTCCGCCCCCAAAGTTTTGCTTCGAGCTCACGACATGCCGTTGACTTAAATTGTACCAATAACAACTGTAACAGTTCGGACCCTCCAAATTGAACTTGTTTCGCCGGAAAATACAACATTTCTCCATTCTAGTTTCCATTCCATGTATTTCCGGGCGACAATGAGATGGTTCTGCTTATGGGTGGCGGTCAGTTTCGGGTTCCCTTGAGGTTTCTTCCTCATGATGTTTGGTGACTCATTCAAGATGCGCGCAATATGCCTCTTCGTTACTGGAGCAACCGATTCTGCCTTAATGTATGAGCAGGACATCGTTTTCTGGTTGCTTTGTGTCTTTTTCGACCTTTAAGACGCAAAGTAACTTTAGTGTTCCCATTTGTTGGTCGTTCCCATATTTCTGGCACTATTTAAAACAAATTCCGTACCACTTACCCAGATAGACCAATTTTTGTTACGATCGAGCGATTAGGAAACTTTTGTTCACTGAATATCTTTATTTTTTTCCGCCCCTCTTCCGTCAATAGAATACCTTTCGCCATTCCTTTAAATTATACGTAAATCACTAATCTGACTAACTTCTTACGTTGCACATCTAATATTTATCTTGTAAATTGAACATTCCCAAGTATTTTTTCAAAAAACACAGATGAAGGCTTGGTGATTATGCGAATACTCGATTTTTTATGCCCTGCGGCTAAACGTATGTCTCGGGAAAAAACGACGTTTGAATGTTTATATCCACCGATGCCGCCTTGTGTGTGTGTGTGTGATTGCGACGCGCGTCCTTTCAATAAAAGTGACCTAAATATACTATCACTACATCAAATAAGTATCCCAATAAATAGAACATTCCTAGTTGTTTTGTATGTGTCTCAAGTTTTTTTTCAAGTGCGGCTAAACGAATGTCTATCACTGTAGTTCCTTTACAAAATATTACTTTTGCAAAAAAAATTGGATTTTAGTTTTCGCAATTTTTGATTGAGTTAGTTTTTCTTAGTTTGCTCGGTTTAAGATAGAGGGCGCTATAATTTTTCATAATTTTTCCGGAAACCTGAGGGTTTTTTTTCAATTAATATGTATATCCGAAAATCAGAGAGGTGTTATTTTTCGTTTTTGAGTTATTATTTTGCAAATTTAACATGTTTAAAATCTTCGTTCAATATTCCTATTTGACTAGACTAGACATATGCGACTAGAATCTAATGATATTTTATGTTATTTTTTTCAAAGAAAGTTATCATATTGGCTTCAAATTAATGTTCGCATGTTCAAATGTTATGAAATTTTGCAAAAAGTCATGTTTGGATAAAATGAGGAAAATCTCAAAAACGAAAAAAAAACATCTCTGATATCGAGATATGTTATGTAAAAAATCCTCAGCTTTCAAGAAAAAATATAAAAAAATATAGCGTCTCCTAGTCCAAAGCCATGAAAACAATAGAAAACCACTACAATCAATAATTATAAAAACAAAATACATTTGTTTTATTTTTCGAACAACCCAAAAATGAAAATGGGCACCCAAAAAAAAAAAAAAAAATTCCGAGTGTTTTGCGATAAAGAACAAAATCACCACTTTTGATATTACAACCGTATTTTATTAAACGGTTTCATTAAGCTTGCCCTGTAATTTGTATGTTTGTATGTGTGTGACATGTTTGTATGTAGCGCTTTACCACATTAATAGAAATTTGACCCCCTTCCTGTTGACCGATTGATAAGAAATTTGGAACACACCTTGATCTCTGCAGTCATTCTGAAACTGCGTATTTCAGGATTTTTGAAATGGCGGATTACAGATTTTCTGACAATCCTATCAATATGAGTTTTCCCAAAATCCCATCAATATGGGTATCAAATGAAAGGACTTGACTAGTAGAACACAGTTATTCATGAGGATGGCATATCCAAAATAACCGCCACCACAAAATGGCGCATTTCAAATTAGTTTTAAAAAAATGTTAATTGGGATATGTGTATCAAATTAAATTATTTGTCTAATACAATAAAACACACCATGAAAACATTCCGAAAAATAGGTAAAAATCAAACATATAAAAAAATTTAAAATGAAAAATGAAATGTGAAATGTTTTTACCGTAGAGAAATATACTAATAATACAGATAATGTACTGAAAACTTATAAAAAAAAATAAATAAAAAAGTAAAAAAAAACTTTTCAAGTTAAACGGTTTCATTGCAGAGAAAAACAGAGAAGAAGCAACGGAAGGCTGAGGAAAGGAAGATGAAACAAACGAGCAAACAAGCACAGAAATTGAAGAATAAAAGAACCGATAAACCCAAACAGGAGAGAGGAAAGAAGAAGAAGGAAGGTTAATAGAAGTAACTGAAGATTAACGAAATAAGACACACAATCACGAAATCACAAAACAAGACAATCCCAAAAAATACGGTTTCTTACGATTGATTTCATGAATTAAAAAGCGATTGTTTTTTTTGGTTATGATTGTTTTCTCTAATAAAAAGATAATTTTAAAGCGTTTGGCGATTCAAAATATATTTTTATTTTCAAATAATTGATATAATATCAAACTACGCCAGAATGTCGGCAGACTAGCATTCATTCATTTTTTCCTACATTTCCCTACATGCATACCATGCTTTGCAATGGTATGTTTAGTCATTCATTTGTATCGTTAAAATCATACTTTTTTCATTAAATTGTACAATCACTTCCAAACCAATCCAAAATACCGTTACCCTAAAATACCTTCCAATCCAAATTACCGTTACCCTAATGCTTGTAAAATCGAAGGTGCTATGAAATCCAACGAGTTAGGGAAAATATCGAGATACAGAACATCGAGTTAGGAAGAGTTGACTGCATTGTCAAATACAGTAAATACAGTCAAATAGAAAGACAGAAACATTGACCGTCTAAAACCATTTGTGAAACACTTCCTCAATGACACAAAGAAAGAATTCTCTACATCAATTATTACTAAAATCCTAAACGCAAAATAGCATGGGTATCTCAACCAAAGCGAAATATTATTTAAAGCAAGTTATGTTGTATATGTGGTGGTATCAGAGAGGTGTGGTGGATTATGAGCTACGGAAACCAGATGAACGTATTACTGACGATGTCTGATGAAATTGAAACAATTCATTGCCTCTCCGCTGACGAAACTTTTTAGTCGATCACTGCAGCAGCGTGTGTTTCCTTCGAGCTGGAAAAAATCGAATCTATTTCCCATTCACAAGAAAGGAGATGGACGAGATGCTCAAAACTATCGCGGCATTACTTCTCTTTGCGCCTGCTCAAAACTGTTTGAAATCATCATAAATGAACGAATCAGCATGGTTTCTACCCACAAAGATCCGTGAGCACCAATCTAGTTGAGTTCTCATCGCGTTGTATCCGCGCCATGGATGCTGGTAAGCAAATGGATGCCGTCTACTTGGACTTGAAGGCAGCTTTAGACCGGGTCGATCATCGAATCCTTCTCGAAAAATTTGTTTTGTCGGTTTTGTCGTGTGGTTCGGGTCATACCTGACGAATCGAACTTTGTGTGTGAAAATTGGGTCATATAAGTCCGAGTTATTCACAAACATATCTGGAGTGCCTCAGGGGAGCAATTTAGGCCCCTTACTTTTTTCATTGTTCATAAATGACGTGTCCTTGATCTTGCCCCGAGGAACGAGACTCTTCTATGCTGATGATTCCAAGGTCTACGTTATCGTTGAGAACATAGATAATTGTCATCATCTTCAAGGATTGCTGAATATTTTTGAGACGTGGTGTGCACGAAATTGTATGACGCTCAGCGTTGAGAAATGCCAAATTATTTCGTTTACCAGGAAGCGAAATCCCATCACTTTCCCCTACATGTTGTCCAGCGAAGCCATCGAGCGGGTTCAACGAGTTCGCGATTTGGGTGTAATGCTTGACGAGGAGTTCACATTCATCTTCCACTACAACGATATCATCTCCTGGGCAAACAAACAGCTCGGTTTCGTTTTGAAGGCCACCGATGGATTCAAGGACCCGCTTTGCTTGAAATCTCTCTACTGTGCGCTGGGTCGCTCTGTCCTGGAATTTGCTTCTGTCGTATGGTACCCTTTCTCCGGCATTGAATCTGTCCAAAGAAAGTTCGTGCGTCGTGCTTTAAGGAATCTTCCGTGGCGGAACCCAAGGGGAACGGCCTTACGAGGAACGCTGTAACTTGCTGGGAATTGGAGAATAGGCGATCTGCAGCACAAGACAAGTTTGTTGCGAAACTGCTGAGGAGTGAGATTGATTCTCCTTCCTTGCCAGCTAACCTCAATATGTATGCTCCAGAGCGCACTCTACGTCACCGTGATTTCTTAAGGCTCGATTTCCGGAACAGTGTGTATGGTCAGCATGATCCGTTGGAATTCATGTCCGTTACCTTTAATAAGAGCGCTTCGAAGTAGATTTAAAGAATATTTTAGAAGAAGTTGACAATCGCAATGTATGTATTTGTATTAGATTTAAGTAGGTTCATTAAGACAATTTGATGTCAGATGAAATTAATAAATAATAAATAAATAATAATAATAAGAGACCGGCCAGAATGAACAGATATATCAAACATTATTTTTCAACATGACAACGCCAAACCTCATGATACTCCTGTTGGTAAAACCTACTTGGAAGAGCAGAACTTTTAAGTACCACCCACTAGCCGTATGCAACATACATAACTATTTCAGATTACCACTTGTTCCTGTCAATGCAGTTAGATCAGCGCTGCCCAAGATTGCATAAAGGGTGTGTCACATCAAATTGCATCACAGAAAAAAACGCTGTAGAAATTCGCCCAGTAGACCGATCCTTTTGAAAATTTTAGACAGTAAAATAAAAACTATTAAACAACTTTTGGCATTTTCTTTTTATTCATACTTCGAGCCCAAGCCCGTATGCTCGCACCTTCCTCTATACCCCGTCCATAAGGTCCTGTGCAACGTCAGGTTGTAGTTTTTTTTGAACAGAAATCAATTTTCTCTTGAAGTCCGCCTCCGATTTGACAACTTTTGGGTTCTTCCGGAGGGCCTGCTTCACAATCGCCCAATATTTCTCTATTGGGCGAAACTCCGGCGCGTTGGGCGGGTTCATTTCCTTTGGCACGAAGGTGACCCCGTTGGCTTCGTACCACTCCAACACGTCCTTTGAATAGTGGCACGAAGCGAGATCCGGCCAGAAGATGGTCGGGCCCTCGTGCTGCTTCAATAGTGGTAGTAAGCGCTTCTGTAGGCACTCCTTAAGGTAAACCTGCCCGTTTACCGTGCCGGTCATCACGAAGGGAGTGCTCCGCTTTCCGCAAGAGCAGATCGCTTGCCACACCATGTACTTTTTGGCAAACTTGGATAGTTTCTGCTTGCGAATCTCCTCCGGAACGCTGAATTTGTCCTCTGCGGAGAAGAACAACAGGCCCGGCAGCTGACGAAAGTCCGCTTTGACGTAGGTTTCGTCGTCCATTACCAGGCAATGCAGCTTCGTCAGCATTTCGGTGTACAGCTTCCGGGCTCGCGTCTTCCCCACCATGTTTTGCCTTTCGTCGCGGTTAGGAGCCTTCTGAATCTTGTATGTACGCAGGCCCTCCCGCTGCTTGGTCCGCTGGACGAATGAACTTCAGAACTTCAAATTCAGCTTATTGGCGACATCCCGGACCGAACTTCTCGGATCACGTCTAAACTGCTTAACTACGCGCTTGTGATCTTTTTCACTGACGGAGCATCCATTTTTGCCGTTCTTCACCTTCCGGTCGATGGTTAGGTTCTCGAAGTATCGTTTTAGTACTCTGCTGACCGTGGATTGGACGATTCCCAGCATCTTACCGATGTCCCGATGTGACAACTCCGGATTCTCGAAATGAGTTCGCAGGATTAATTCACGACGCTCTTTTTCGTTCGACGACATTTTTCCAAATTTACGAAAAATTGACAGTGAAGCATGGCCAACGTGATCTATACACTCTTATCTGATTATAAGCGAAAGCTGAAGATATAATTTCTAAAAATTAAATTTCTACAGCGGTTTTTCCGTGATGCAATTTGATGTGACACACCCTTTAGGAGACGTAATCGACAATACCATTAGTGTTGGGAAAACGCATTTTTGTTGTTTTTTTGGCCTACAAGCATAACCATGGAAAGTTCCAATGAAATGATCTGTCCAGCTGAAAGATATTATCAGCAAAAAGAGAGCCTAGGAGATTTTGCGGATTAAAACATATTTTTTCCATTTGGAAAACGCTTGCGTCTATTTATGTGGACAACCAATCGTTTCAATGAACATTTGTTTGCATAGCTAGACGTAATCACCTTAGTATTTACATTTCCGATAATAGTCAAAACGTTTCCGTCGGTAGATTCAGTTGTCATCGGATGGAATCAAAAAGGTTTGGAAGAAAGGGCCTGGAGGGGTAAGGGAGTAAAAAGTGTCCCCAAACCAAATCACTAGCTGTTTGGCAAATATTGTTAAGTATTAAATAAGAAATTTTGGTGGTTTATTTGAACCCCTATGTGGTTTCACGTAGAATCTATAGTGAAAAACGTACTTTTTCGATTATTTCACGCTATCCTCAAAAGATCCGAGATAAAAATTTGAAAAAATACTGAATGTGCATCTTACTACGGTGTATCAAAAAAAATTTTCAAAAGAAAATTTCATCAAAAATTTTAGTACTAAAAAAATATTGAAATTTTGAAAAAATTTTTTTTGTGATTTAGAGATTCAGCACTACTCTAATTCACATTTTAATGTGTTTCTACGGCTTTTCTAGATATGTATGATTTTTTTCTGATTTTTTTCAGTGTTGCGCGGTATCAAAAAATATTTTTTTTTATATTTCCAAAGAGTGGTTAGGTAAGGGAGTAAAAAGTGCCCCCAAACCAAATCACTAGCTGTTTGGCAAATATTGTAAAGGGTATTAAATAAGAAATTTTGGTGGTTTATTTGAACCCCTATGTGGTTTGACGTAGGATCTATAGTGAAAAACGTACTTTTTCGATTATTTCACGCCATCCTCAATAGATCCGAGATAAAAATTTGAAAAAAATACTATTTGTGCATCTTACCACGGTGTATCAAGAAAAATTATCAAAAAAATATTTCATCAAAAATTTCAAATTTCAAAAAATATTTAAATTTTGAATTTTTTTTTTGGGATTTAGAGATTCAGTACTACTTTAATTCATATTTAAATGTGCTCTTACGGCTTTTCTAGATTGACAAATATCTTCAAGCTGTTTTTTTTTAAATATCTAATAATAAAAATAAAATAATAAAAAAAAATAATACACAGTACAAAAACATGTTATAGATTTTCTGGCATTTCGAAATTTTGAAAAAAAAAAAACTTTGAGACCACAAATCCGATTGGTTTTTTTATTTTAATCTTTCAATTGAAACCCACGAATACAATAAAATAATCGATTTCAAAAAAATAAAAATAATAATGCAGACGATGAAGAAAATTATTTTTGTGTCACACAATGCTCTTAAAAATTCAGGAAAAATTACACCACATGTAGAAAAAAGACACATACGAACGCATTTAAATGAAAATTTGAGCAGGAGTGGTTCTCAAAGTTTTTAATTTTTTTTCAAAACTTCGAAATGCCAGAAAATCTATAACATTTTATGTACTGTGTATTTTTTTTTAATTATTAGATATTTGAAGAAAAAAAAAACAGTTTGAAGATATTTATCAATCTATAAAAGCCGTAAGAGCACATATAAATATGAATTAGAGTAGTACTGAATCTCTAAATCGCAAAAAAAAATTTTTGAGAATTTAAATATTTTTTTTAGTACTAAAATTTTTGATGAAATTATTTTTGATAATTTTTCTTGATACACCGTGGTAAGATGTACATTCAGTAGTGGAATGTCTGGAAAAGGTGCTCTTGATTTGTCGCGAGTCTATGATAGTACTTTTTTCTTGAAGAATACTCTGGGATATGATAAGAAGAGCAGGCTCGTGTTTTTTTTCAATTAATTGAATTTGTAAAGGCAATCTGCAATATTGGTAATTTTAGCAACATGATTTACCGATATCACGATCAACCGCATAAAGATGGTGGAGTGACTAACCCCTACGGTATGAGAAAATGTTGAATATTTGGATTGATTCAATGTTGAATCCGAGGAGTTATAATACTAAGAACCAATATTATTTTAATTTTACTACTGATCTGATTGTTTCATCATCTACTTGAAGATTCGAATGCAGAAATTTAGGTAATTACAACATTAAAAAACACAATTGCTTCTCTTTTTTCATCATGTACAGAAAATAGTAATTATATGAGCAGCGTTTCGGTGCTCCCGTGGCCGAGTGGTTAGCGTCAAACCTAGCATGCCGGGGGTTCGGGTTCGATTCCCGTTCTGGTCGGGGAAATTTTTCTTCAAAGAAATTTCCTCTGACTTGCACTGTGGTCACGCGTATTCTAGAGCTTGCCACTCAGAATGCATTCAAGGCGTGTTATTTGGCATAGAAATCTCAACTAAGTACTAATGAAAATGACGCAATTAATATTACGTTGAGACGGCGGAGTTCCTCTAGGAACGTTAGTGCCATATAAGAAGAAGAAGAAGAAGAATGAGCAGCGTTTCAATGGTTTCTTATAATCATCTAGTAGGAAACACTAAGTAATACTAAGTGCACCCGTGGCCGAGTGGTTAGCGTCTTACATTATCATGCCGGGTGTTCGGGTCTATTCTAGAGATTGCCCCTCGGAATGCATTCAAGGCGTGTTATTTGCTTAAGAAATCTCAACTAAGTATTAATAAATGACGCTAGTTGCATACGTTGAGACGGCAAAAGTTCCACTGGGAATGTTAACGCCATTCAAGAAGAAGTAATAAAACATTATCGTGACAGACATGTTTGGACTCTGCAAAGAATGTGATTCAATTGTAGATTTATCTTATAGCACATAATACTGACAATTGTTGATTTTAGAACGATGTATGAAAGCTGTATAGAACTACGTCTGTTATGCGGACAAACAGTGATTTTTCGGAAACGTTTTTTCAAAATTGCTCAAATGTTTTCGAACAAAAAATGTTTGTTTGCATGTTGAGCAAACGTATTACATGCGAAACAGCGAAAAAGTCGGTTTTGTTCATTTTGTAGTTTACGTCTCCTATACAGTGTCTGACAATAGAATAGGACCACAGCTCAATCCAAAACAGAAAGTGACAAAACTTTGAAAAAAATTTCCATTTAAGTGCATCAAACCATTTACAAATTGTAAATTCCATTCTTCGAAGAGATTAAATTCATCCGTAGTTAAACCAATTGTCCTTTATTTAAAAATGCGTTTTAAGCATACTTACTGACTAAAATAACGCCCGGAAAAGGAGAAACTATGGAGAAATGTGCTGTGGTCGGATGAGACCAAAGTGAACCTCATCGGCTCGGACGGAAAGAGTTGGGTCCATCGCCCACTCGGCTGTGCGTATATGCCCCAGTATACAAATAAAACATTCAAACATGGAGGAGGTAACATCATGGTGTGGGGGTGCTTTTCTTGGTACGGGGTGGGTCCCTTGTACTGGATCGACCGGATTATGGATCAGCATCTCTACGCCCAGATACTTCGGGAAGTAATGCTGCCACACGCCGAGTGGGAGATGCCCCTAAAGTGGCAGTTCCAGCAGGACAATGACCCCAAACATACCGCTAAAACGGTTAAAAAGTGGTTCCAGGATAATAAGGTAGACGTTATGGAGTGGCCAGCACAGTCCCCTGATCTCAATCCCATAGAGAACCTATGGGAAATAGTTAAACGTAAGGTGTACACCGAAAAATCAAAAAACAAGCAGCAGCTGTGGGAGAGAATCCAGGCGGTGTGGTACGCTATCCCGCTGAGAACGTGCCAAAAGCTGGTGGAGTCGATGCCGAACCGGGTGCGAGAAGTGATGCGTAATAAGGGTTATACCACCAAGTACTAACCCTGCAAATCGATCACGGTATGAATTTCCTTTTTTTTTAATTTTTTTTACCATGAATTCTAAAGCGGTCCTATTTTATGTCGCGTTATTTTAGTCAGTAAGTATGCTTAAAACGCATTTTTAAATAAAGGACAATTGGTTTAACTACGGATGATTTTAATTTCTTCGAAGAATGGAATTTACAATTTGTAAATGGTTTGATGCACTTAAATGGAATTTTTTTTCTCAAAGTTTTGTCACTTTCTGTTTTGGATTGAGCTGTGGTCCTATTCTATTGTCCGCCACTGTACAAACATGAGCAGAGCGGTTCAGTTCTCGTGAAGATATCCAAAATTGACTTGCTGAATGGATCGCCTCAAAGGAAGTGGATTTTTTCAGAAAGATAGGCGGAGGTTGTAGCTGCAGAAGAAGCATACAGAGCATAACTTTCCTAATTAACTTTTGCTCAAAACTAACATTTGAATTTAACAAAGAAAAAACAGTAGAATTAATTCACACACCCAATAGATATACAATATTTCTCTTCAAATAACACATTTCATGAGGTGTTAATGAGCATTAGAGGAAAAAAAAAATCAGAACGTATACCACATTTGGAGAAGAAGATTGAGCACGATGATAAGCATATTGCACTTAAACGTCATCCGAATTGTTGTTCTCCAATCATTCTTTTTTTTTATTCTTTATTTTTGAGACTTTCAGCCTCCTGGGCTGGTTCGTCTCAGTTCCAATCATTCTTATTTTCATTTTTTGCATACAAATGTTTGCTACACAAACGGCGTTGTGGCTCCACCTCATCCGCTGAAATACATTAGAAAAAATGAAATATGCAGCTCGAATCGTCATCTCGCCGTCATAAGGCAGTTGCTCAATCACGCTTCCACCATTAATCTACCTAATTGATATGGTGTGCGAAGCGAACGATGCGACGACACCCTGAAGGCACCTGTTGTTGTTGTTCCGCGATCCGCGATCCGCGATCTGTCTGAGCGCTCTTCGCGAGTCGTGTTTATATATTGGTAGCAGCCGTGCGATGTTTCGTGCTCTATGATCACGAGTCGCGCCGGATTCCGACTGATAAATGACGCTGATTGGGTGTCCCGTCCATTCCTCGCTCGCAGATTACTGAGGAGGCGGGTATCATCAGTACAACCCCCCACTACCGATCGACTTTGTGAGTCTGCTTGTGAGCTGTTGAGCCATCGAATGCTAATTATTAATATATTTATCTCTCGCTCGGCAGCAGCAGCTAAACGTTTCGAGTGGCAGAACTTGGGCCATGCACTGCTCCGTGAAGCGTAATTATCTAGGAGCTGCGCGGGTGTGGGTACGGAGCGGTAGTGCCGTGACTTCCACTTGACACTCTCATCTACAAAATAATGCCCCGGCAGATGCCATTGGAGGAGAAAACATAGGCTCTGCCTTTGTGGGCAAGAGATACTTACGTGCTAATTGAACTGGTTTTGCACCATCCGAAGCTGAACAAGTGACATCCCTCGAAAACGGTGCCCATTTCTCAAACTGATACAGATTTGCTAAAATTGATGGCAAGGAACCTCCTTCGCTGGGGTCCGCGTAACGATGTTGCGCGCGCCCGTTCGGCCCTCTGAAACTAATTAGCTGTGACCTCCCAAACCGCCTCCCCTTTGCGCGCAAAATGACGCCGTCTGTATGACATAACGTAACGTGATGCTTTGACAGACGATTTATTGACGCAGGGCTTCGTGCGGCGGAATAAGACAGCGCGCTCCGGGCAAGTGACGAACCTCCGCGCAAAAGGACTCCCACTCGGGAATCGCACAGCCCGCTGCCGTTGCGAAAGGGATTGCTTTCCGAGCGCCAATTAGTCTCGCGATTTTACAACCTTGAGGTGGAAAATTACCTCCGTGTGGCTGTGACTGATGATGTTCTACGCTGGGAGACGCCAGCGGTTCAGATGATTGCCGAGCCGAGGAATTCTTGGAAGCGAGAAAATTGGATCAATTAGGTGAGCCCCCCTCTTTCGTTTGACATAACGGCAGACACTTCACGGATGAGTGCCGGAGATGGTTGGCGCGAGAAATATAATGCTATAATGGTTCAGGAAATTGGCGCGATTGTCGTTGGGGTGCGTCACGTAGGGATTAGCTTCGTGTGCTTCTCCTTTCACTTTCCCTTTCTCGATTGACACGTGCCGGTGAAGATTGGGATGGAAAAATACCGATTGTGATCTATTTCTGAACTGTATTTTATAATTAAATAGCTTCCTACTGAAGCTCGGCTCTAGAATAGACTCCTCGAGAAACTCATCCAAACGGTCTATTCGCAGTCGACCCAATTAAAACATTCGACAAAGGCAAGCTACATCAGGAGAGTTGACTACTCCATCGGAACCGATGCAATGAATCATGCACCCGAGACGCAATTTGAATAATGATTGCCAGTGCAAGAGCAAACATTCAATCGCTGGGTAACATCTATCATTTGAATAAAATTTATGTTCTCCGCCTCCATCTCCCACCGCGGAGCCTGCGCTCCTCCCGCCAATTGAAATCTTGGGTATTTTCATTGAAATTACTTCCTGAAGCCAATTTCTTCGATCGATTTTCCTAGCAATTGTTTTTTTTACTCTGCCTCCATTCGAGCTCACGGACCTCATTCATCAGTCAGCCAATCGTCGAACGTTGCACTTATTCGCATATGTGATTTCTTTCTTTTTTCTCTTCTCGCTCTTCTTTTTCTAATCACAACTTTGAAAAGCAACATCGTGGCATCCGTGGCATAGCAGCGGGAACAGAGAGGGGGGGCTCAACATAAGCCAGCGCACCATCCGACGAAACATCCAACTTTCACGTATGCAGATGAACAGCCGGCAAAAATGTAGATTTATGTTGCTCCAGCTTTAGTAGAAAAAAAACGCTCGACTTTTAGTTCGCCCCGCATTTCCTGAACCTTTGGGGCAACCAAAACGAGTGCGCCATCACATCCCATTCGATGTCCGTGTCGCGTCCGTACGGACCCGGTACACAGAGAGATGTTTTGTCACGCATCAAACGTCACGGAAAAGAACTTTTACTCGGGGAGCAAGATTTTCGTTCGATTACAATCGACGAGCATAATTTATCCACCGACAAGAGTGAACCCAACAGTTTTCCGCATCGAACCAACACACACGTGTATTTTGTGTATTTTCGCATTTGTTTCGATGCGCGATAGAGATGTTACATTTTTGTTTTGTAGCCTCATTCGACTAATGTCCAATCGGAACCGACTGGGACCAAGGGTTATGTTTCTATCAATGTATGCCCCAAAGCACTACAACGAGCAGCCCCAGAGTGGATACTGGCTAAGTATCTTTTTTTATGACCATTGAAAATCTATCGTGTTGGGTGAAATTGGATTGCTGAAGGTGGATGTCGAATTCAAGGAAATATGATTGTAATGGATACAAGTTAGAGCCTTGCGGCCGAGAAAATAATGAGTATTGAGATGAGACTTCGTAGCGAAATCAATGGCATCGTGCTTTAGGGGATTACTGTTATTCCACAAAAGTTGTTGCGTGTGTTAATCTGAGTCTCTTTCGTTTGTCCAGATTGAATAGATAATTTTTAAATCATTTTGAAACAGAATTTTAGTTCACGATTTTTCCAAACACGTGAAAAAAATATGTTTCCCTTAGAACGCATATTTAATACGGAATAGTCATTTTTTATTCGAAACTCAATTCCAGAAATGCCCTACATACAGGTCGGACTCGATTATCCGGAGACTCGGTTATCCGAATTTGCGGAATTTTAGACTTCATTATCCGGAGTATTTTATTTTTGATTTTCGTAAATTTTGAATAATTCGTATAATAATTCCATATTGAATAGCTAATATGGTTATCAAATGAAAGGGGTTAACTAGTAGAATGCAGTTATTTATGAGAAATGCAAATCCAAAATGGCGGCCACTACAAAATGGTGGATTTCATATTTTCTCAGAACCCCATCAATATGATTATTAAATGAAAGGGGTTGACTAGTAGAATACAGTTACTTATGAAAAATGCAAATCTAAGATTGCGGCAACTACAAAAATGGCGAATTACATATTTTCTCAGAAAGTTCTCGACTGGTAGAACACAGCAGATCATGAAAATCCAAATCCAAGATGACCGCGGTTCCCAAATAAACAATTACTTTTTAATGGTTCCATTCAGCTGGCCCGTTTGTATACATGTTTGAGTTTTTGTAGGGTTATCCCACATTCATAGAAAATTGACCCCGTTTCGTTGACTGATTGATCTGAAATTTAGAACATACCTTTAATTCTACTGTCATTATAAAACTACGTATTCCATGATATTGAAAAATTCAATTTGGCCACCGATAAAAAATGGCTGAATGGCTTGATTTGGAGAATACACTACACTATGAACAACATATTCGAAAAGGTCGCCGCCACAAAATGGTCGACTATGTATTTTTTGCAATCCCCTCAATATTGGTATCAAATGAAATAATTTGACTAATAGAATACAGTACATCATCAAAATATTCCGAAGAAAGTTAGGTGAGAAATACAAATTTAAAAAATTATAATTTTTTAAATGGTTTTAATGTAGAGAAGTATACTAATGATACACATAATTTACTAAAAACTAAAAAATAAAATAAGTAAAACAATTTTTAAGTTAAACGCTTTAATGTATTAAAAGCTAGAAAATAATTAGACAAGAAGCAGTTGATAGTTATCACATCCGTTCCTTCATTAATTTAGGGCAATGATGAAACTAAAATCAAATCGTGGGGTATATGATGAAACAACTAAAGGGTGTGTCACATCAAATTGCATCACGGAAAAAACGCTGTAGAAATTCGCTCAGTAGACCGATCCTTTTGAAAATTTTAGACAGTAAAATAAAAACTATGAAACAACTTTTGGCATTTTCTTTTTATTCATACTTCGAGCCCAAGCCCGTATGCTCGCACCTTCCTCTTTACCCCGCCCATAAGGTTCTGTACAACGTCAGGTTGTAGTTTTTTTTGAACAGAAATCCATTTTCTCTTGAAGTCCGCCTCCGATTTGACAACTTTTGGGTTCTTCCGGAGGGCCTGCTTCATAATCGCCCAATATTTCTCTATTGGGCAAAGCTCCGGCGCGTTGGGCGGGTTCATTTCCGTTGGCACGAAGGTGACCCCGTTGGCTTCGTACCACTCCAACACGTCCTTTGAATAGTGGCACGAAGCGAGATCCGGCCAGAAGATGGTCGGGCCCTCGTGCTGCTTCAATAGTGGTAGTAAGCGCTTCTGTAGGCACTCCTTAAGGTAAACCTGCCCGTTTACCGTGCCGGTCATCACGAAGGGGGCGCTCCGCTTTCCGCAAGAGCAGATCGCTTGCCACACCATGTACTTTTTGGCAAACTTGGATAGTTTCTGCTTGCGAATCTCCTCCGGAACGCTGAATTTGTCCTCTGCGGAGAAGAACAACAGGCCCGGCAGCTGACGAAAGTCCGCTTTGACGTAGGTTTCGTCGTCCATTACCAGGCAATGCGGCTTCGTCAGCATTTCGGTGTACAGCTTCCGGGCTCGCGTCTTCCCCACCATGTTTTGCCTTTCGTCGCGGTTAGGAGCCTTCTGAACCTTGTATGTACGCAGGCCCTCCCGCTGCTTGGTCCGCTGGACGAATGAACTTGACAAATTCAGCTTATTGGCGACATCCCGGACCGAACTTCTCGGATCACGTCTAAACTGCTTAACTACGCGCTTGTGATCTTTTTCACTGACGGAGCATCCATTTTTGCCGTTCTTCACCTTCCGGTCGATGGTTAGGTTCTCGAAGTATCGTTTTAGTACTCTGCTGACTGTGGATTGGACGATTCCCAGCATCTTACCGATGTCCCGATGTGACAACTCCGGATTCTCGAAATGAGTGCACAGGATTAATTCACGACGCTCTTTTTTGTTCATCGTATCGTATCTTCCAAATTTCAGATCAATCAGTCAACAGGAACGGGTTCAATTTTCTATTAATGTGGGACAACCCTACAAACATTCCAACATACATACAAACAGTTCAAGCTGAATGAAAAATGAATTGAAAAGTAATTAGATGTTTGGGGACTGCGGCCATCTCGGAGTTGGATTTTTCATGATCTGCTATTTTCTACTAGTCGAGAACTTTCTTTTGATACCCATATTGATGAGGTTTTGGAAAAACATATATAAAATGGCGCCATTTTGGGGTGGCGGCTATTTTGGATTTGCATTTTTCATAAATTACTGTATTCTACTAGTCAATCCCTTTCATTTGATATTCATATTGATGGGGTTCTGAGAAAATGTGTAATCCGCCATTTTGTAGCGGTCGCCATCTTTGATTTACATTTTCCATGAATAATTGTGTTTACTGGTCAAGCCCTTTTATTCGATACCCATATTGATAGGATTTTGAAAAAAATATGTACATAATCCGCCATTTTGTAGTGGCCGCCATCATGTATTTACATTGTTCATAAATAACTGTATTCTACTAGTCAATCTCTTTCATTTGATATACATATTGATGGGGTTTTGGGAAAATCCAAATTGATGAGATTTTTAGAAAATATGTACATAAACCGCCATTTTGTACCGGCTGCCTTCTTGGATTTTCAAGATCATGGAATACGCAGTTTTATAATGACACCAATAATAAATAAAGATGTGTTCCAAATTTCAGAAGTTTTTCTTTTAATGTGGTACAGCCCTAGATCCAAAGTTACAAAGTTACAAAGTCACAAACATACAAACGGGTCAACCTAGATAAAACCGTTTAATAAATAAGTGCAATTCATAATTATATCACGTTTACCGAGAGAAAATTGTTTTTTTATGTCTCGATTATCCGGAGTGAAAAAAAAAATCAATACTCCGGATAATCGAGTCCGACCTGTATAACCAAATGAAAAATCATTTTTTCAGTAATTCCATATTTTACTCCCGACGAGGCCCTTGCAGCCAAGTGGTCCACCAGAGCACAAGTCCAACCGCCAGCCTTGTTTTAGATTGACTGTGAATACCCTCATTCAGAGAAATCGAGAAAATTTCCTTTACGAAAAATTCCTAGACCGGCACTTAAAAAAAACTTTCAATTTAATATCCTTTATATCTGTGCCTCGCGCGCGACGCTCAAACTTTTGTAGACTACTTTTATTTTTTTTTAAACTAATACAACTATAAGAACGACAAAATAAAAATTAAAATAGTCCATCATCACCAAGATCATGACAGACATAATAGAGATCAATACAAATAAAAAAAAAATGATTTATAAAAAAAATTAAATAATCTACATAATATAATCCGTTCAAAAAAAAACTTCGTCAGATTCATTGAAAATATTGAAAACAAACTGCAAAAAAATTGTCCACATTAAATTATCCGTTCGTATAAAACTTCGTCAGTAAAGATCTTTGTCATAAAAATAAATAAAAAATCGTTCAGCTGTTAAGAGAACACAGCTTTTACATGTGAAATACAGTGCCTCTTAAATTCTGTAAGTGTTGTTGCGCATTTAATATGTCTTGGCATCGAGTTGAACACATTTATTCCTTTGAAGTACAACGAATTTTGTGAAGCACATGACAAGAAATTAGGTGTTCTTATTTCATTCGCGTTTCTAGTGTTATAACTACGAAAGTCACTTCCTCTTTCAACTCGATCACACAAATATCGAGGCAGCGAACCGTTAATTACTTTAAAAATGAACACCATAGTTAAATAAACAATTCTTTGCTTCACGGATAACCATTGCAGAGCGTCCAACATTAAAGATGAGGAAGTGAATCTGTTACATTTTAGTATCAACCGCATTATTTTGTTTTGCAAGCGCTGTAATCTCGATATTTGTGTGTCATTGGCTAAAAATAAAATGGAAGAGCAAAAGTCTAAATGAGGAGAGATGATTGATTTGTATAGCTGTATTTTGCTGCAAATAGTTAAATCGTTTTTCAATCGACATAAGATTCCATACTTCTTGGCAATTTTCTTGATGACATTGTCAATGTGAGTATTGAACTTGAGTTTGTCATCAATAATCACGCCAAGATATTTAATGTCCCGAACTCGATCAATAGTCGCATTATCAATAACGATGGAGACGTTTTCATTTAAACGATTTCGCGAGATTACCATATATTTAGTTTTACTTATGTTCAATTTCAATTGCTTATACTTCAACCATCTACTTAAACAATGTAAATCTCCATTCAAATGTAAAACGACCTGATCTAAATCATTAGCTGCAATGAATAACACAGTATCATCTGCAAAAAGATTGATATCACAAAATCGTAAAACTCTTCGCATGTCATTGATATACATAATAAATAAAAGGGGCCCTAATACACTTCCCTGAGGTACTCCAAGATTATTCCCTAGGGGATTGTATCATTAAAAATAGTCCGTTGAGTTCTGTCATTTAAATAGCTTTCGAACCATTTATATGCAGTACTCGTAAATCCAAAGCGCTTAATCGTGTTCAACAACAAGGGCCTAGAAATTGTTTCGATAAAATCTTTTTTATATTGATTGTGGATTCCAAAAAAAAAATAATTAAGTACACATTTGCGTCTAGAGAATTTAACTTAATGTATGATATATACAAGTGCGAACCGAAGAACTATGATGAAAGAAAACTTTGGCATGGAAACCAGTATATTTATTACGAATAATGTAACGAGTACAAAAATCAGAAAAAATCAGGATCAATTCAGAAAAATCTGGATAAATTGAGTGTTCGTCAGGATATCAGGGAGCGTGCTAAAAAGTCTGGGAAATCCTGAAAAATCAGGAAGTTTGGCATCTCTGGTCATTAGCCACGTTTGTGGGAACAATATCAAACACTAATCCATATTCCGGAAACCGATTGGTCTGAAAGCCGATCGGATTCCACGATTCGAACGAAATCGACTTTTGCATTGTGATATCTGTTCAACTCAAATTTAATCGATCTATGGAAATGTGACAACCTTGCCTTGATGAAAAATAGAAGTTGTGGAGCAATTCACTCTCTATCAGATTAACAGATTATTACTTCATGTTATTTGAATAGATGATTGTCCGAGGCAATTACACTATCGATTTCCATAACAATGCATTGCGTTTTAGCCTGGCAATATCAAAGGATGTGTCGGCGTTGCTGTTGATAGCCTCTCGCAGGTGAATTTGTTCGTCCTCATGCTGTTTTTGCCGATTTTGTCGTAGGAATCGCAGTCGTTCGCCCCCTACCTTTGCGTACTGCTTTGCTGATAATTTATCTGGATTGATGACAATAGCGCGATTAAAAATTCGCTATCCGAGCATGTGTGATCTGAAGGATTTCAATAATTCATTAGGCTTATTCGATAAGGTTTCCAGTACCTCATCGATGCCCCTAGCTTTAGACAAATCGAGGTTACTTCTGCATGTGTGGGTCGATGTCGATGAAGCGTGCGTAACGCCATTCGTCATTCATCAACGTAATTCTGGCGGTTATTTTGACGTAAGATTGCGTCTTTCGGGAACATATTGGGGTACAAATTGAAAATCAAAAATCGAGCGCACCGTGGAAATTGTCCAATTTCAAATGCTTATTGCTCAGTCATTTCGTGATGGATTGATGAGATTTTTGCGTCAATCAATTTCGGCACTCCATAACAATTACATTGAATAAAATAATATATGTTATGAAACTAACTATCGAACAATTGAAAAGTCTCAAGCCCTATCCTAACGGAAATATCCACTTCTGACTGGTCGAAATTGACGACACATGCGGCGGGTCTCTAACATAGACATCAAAACCAAGCTGCCTGGGGGAAATCGGCATTGCAAACACATGAAAGTAGGGGGAGCTTTTTTCCCACCGACAAGTATTCCCTA
This sequence comes from Toxorhynchites rutilus septentrionalis, assembly GCF_029784135.1. NCBI lineage: Eukaryota > Metazoa > Arthropoda > Insecta > Diptera > Culicidae > Toxorhynchites > Toxorhynchites rutilus. Next base: position 26,619,566 of record NC_073746.1, on the reverse strand, counting down.
ACAGAGATATCAAATCCAAGATGTAAATCAGCATGTAAATACCCTCGTGGTCGATAGTTTAACTAACGACGCGCACAAATGGATAGTGCTCATTGTTACTAGCGTGGGCATTGCTGATTGCATACGTGCTGGCGAATAAGTTGGGAGCGATGAACAAGTGTTTTGACGTAGAACAAATCGTAGGTAGGGTGCCAAATCAGAAAACAGGTCACGCTTTTATGAAAAAAAGTTAACGTTAATAACTATTTTCACAGCGAACGAATTCTGATGATTTGCATACCAATCGGAAATTCTCTAAGATTTGTTTGATATGCTATACATTACAATTCCCTAATCCCTAAACGTTTTAAATTAATGAAAACTGGAAGCATTAACATTTTCCCATACATTTATTCTACCGATTTGTGTGCTTCCCGTACCCGTACCGTCTATAACGAGCAATCAGTTTCTGCCCGTTTCCAACTTATTTGGTATAAATAAGCGATCTACGATTTGAGCCATCGATTTGGTCATCGGAGCAACATCGTTGCTGGGGAACGTTGAGCGGGAATGGTTTCTTTCCCTGTCGGGAATGACAAGTGAAGGAAGAGTATTGAGTACAGTTTCTTTCCACTGATGGAATGGAATGAAACCACAGTTGTGAGCGAGGAGTAAGTAAGCGCAACACAACGAGCGGACATCACTCATACCTAATTCGATTTCACACACATAGATACACACAGCTCGAATCAAGAATGGAAGATATTGCGAAATCGCAATGCAATTTCTTCCGCATTCACTACACATACTTGAAGAAGAGGAAACCCTCCGTATCGAAGTGTGCTTCGACACAGAAGGTATCAGCAGCATACGAATTTTTTTTGTGCTAGTGTGGATATGAAATTTCGCCGAACCGCACTTCGTGAAATATGGTAGTCGAAACCCGAAGCTACTTTGTTGAACAGCCGCTGCAGGCCTTGAACGGCTGAGTTGCATCCATAGCTAGTACGACGGAAAGGTACTCGAAGGAAGACGTAGTTTCGTAGAGTTCTAGCGGCACACCATCAAGATGATAGTCGAAATGAATTGGATCTTTTCTTCTTGAGAAAGTGATCGTTGAGCATTTAATCGGATTCAGTGTCATACGATTGTTCACACACCATATCTGGAAAATTTCCAATTGCCGTTGGAGAAATAATGCGTCAACCTCAGACTTCACGTGGCAAAACAGCTTCAAATCGTCTGCGAAGGAAAGCCGAGGGCCCTCCAATACTAGATTTACATCATTGAAGTAGATCAAAAAAATAAAGGGACCGAGATGACTTCCCTGAGGTATTCCTGATGTAGCCGAAAATTCAACAGAGAGGCCATCGCCAATTTTCACCGTGAGAGAGCGTCCGGTCAAATAGGATTTCAACCAATGCAGGAGATTTCCGCTGAAACCAAGCTTGTCTAACTTTTGCACTGCAATATCGTGGTTGATTTTGTCGAAGGCGGCTGACAGGTTGGTGTAGATAGCATCCGTTTGGTTCACACCATTGGACATTGGACATTCCATCGAATATGTAATTTGTGAATAAAGTGTCCATAATTTTGGAATACGGACATACACTGAATTTATTTAAATACAACGTATCTTTCATGGAAGTATGCTTTCAAATCCCAGTAGGAAAACCTTACACTTTTTCCACCCGAAGTTTTGAAATAGACCCCTATATTGAACGGTTAGACGCAGTCCCACGTCAAAACAAGCGGATTGAATAATATAATTCCGTGGTTCTACGTCGAAATTGCGGTCGTGTCCTAGATAAAACCCCTTACATTTTTTTAGTTCCAAGAAGAATCTTTCGATGGCTTTCGAAGAATGATGTTTCAATGAACTGAATAGAACTTATGCTTGATAGAATATAAATAAAATTGTATATGGTAGTTATTGTGTTAAAATGACTTGAAATATGAAACAATTTTTTTTCTCCCAAGGAAAGTTAATGCGACGAGCAAAATTGGAAAAATGAAGGAATATTCGAAAAAGTGATCTCACACATGCTCAACATATCGTATTGGGTGCTGTTAGTCCAAATGAAATTCGCATTGAGGCATGAAGCATCGTGTTCCGTTGGGTTTGAAGCGAACAGGAAATGGGTTGAAAAAAACACTCAGAAAATAAAAAAAATATGAATGAAATTACCTTTTCCATTTCAAATATATTTTCTCTATACTGAAGTAACACTTTTTTTCTAGTGGGAAAACTTGTGTTCGATAATGATAATTATCTGATATTACTTTGATGAGCTTTTTTCTTTATTTCATCCATACATAACACAGGAGCCATCTCGTCCAGGATCACAGAGGGCGGCTTTGGTATGTGATACGAACCATCTGACGACTAATCACCATCCTTCTATCATTATCAATCGATTATGGACACTGATGGAGTGAACAAACAATACCGAACAACTATCCTACGTCAACTATGCGTTCGTGTCTTGGACACAACCCTACTGTGACTTTTTTCATTTCAATATTGTGTTTACAGAAATACTAAATTCGTGAAATAAAAAACAGAAAGTGGGTAATATCTATGGTATAACCGCAATGGTGACGTAGGACTATCGTTGATTCAGTGATCCTTTGTTTGAAGTTGAATCTGAATCCATTCTGAATGAATGAATAAATGAATATTTGGGGGAGTTTGTCTGGATGCACGTCATCTGAACTCTATCATGATCAACGAAGGGTACCCTATCCCACAAATGGCTTCCATTATAAATAATCTGGGTAGCTGTAAATACATGTAATCCATAGACCTAAAAGACGCCTTCTGGCAACTGCCACTGGAGGAATCCGCTCGTCCGTTGACCGCTTTCACGGTGCCACAAAGAGGACACTTTCAGTTCAAAGTTGTTCCATTCGGATTATGCACAGCTAGCCAAGCATTGGCAAGACTGATGACGCACTTGTTTGCGGATTTGGAACCAAGTGTTTTTCACTATCTTGACGACATCATCATATGCTCCCGCACATTCGAAGAATACATTGCGTTGCTGGGAGAGGTAGCCAATCGACTGAAATATGCTGGTCTCACTATCTCACGAGAAAAATCAAATTTTTGCTTTAAAGAAATGAAGTACTTGGGATACGTGCTCAATGAAGAAGGTTGGAGAGTGGACAACGAGAAGATTGATTGCATCGTAAGCTTCCCTGTGCCAGCAACTCGGAAGGAAGTTCAAAGGTTTCTGGGAATGTGCAATTGGTACCGAAGATTCATCGTTGACTTCTCCGAAATAGCAGTTCCACTTACCGAATTAACAAAGACCAAGGTGAAGTTCCGTTGGACTAACGAAGCTGAACAAGCTTTTTTAAAACTCAAATCATTGCTGGTGTCAGCGCCCATTCTGATAATGCCAGATTATTCGAAGCCTTTCGCAATTGCTTGTGACGCTAGTGATGTAGCCATTGGTGCCGTTCTAATGCAGGAGGTGGATGGACATGAGCATCCAATCAGCTACTTCTCACAAAAATTGTCAGCAGCGGAGAGAAAATATTCAGTCACAGAACGCGAATGCTTGGCTGTGATCAGATCCATCGAAAAATTTCGTGGTTACGTCGAAGGCGTTCGGTTTATTGTCTATTGCGACCATGCAGCGCTTTCATACTTGAAATCCATGAAAAATCCTACATCCTTGTTGTGTCGGTGGATACTACGTTTAAACGCCTTCGATTTTGAGATCCGTTATCGAAAAGGAAATTCGAACGTCGTTCCGGATGCGTTGTCCAGAATTGCGGCAACAATGTCCTTCTCCGTAGAGTCTGCGGCAAACGATGTATGGTATAAAAGTATGGCAAATAGAGTAACACAGGAAGGGGATAGATTCCCGGACTTCCGGTTGGCAGATGGCGATCTCTATAAAAACTGTTTGTACAGAAATGAGCTGGGAGTGACAGAACATAAATGGAAGCGCGTACTGCCAATGAAAGATCGAATAGAAGCAATCCGCAGATTTCACGATGCTTCCACTGGAGCGCATCTAGGGTTTCAGAAAACATTCGGAAAAGTTCAAGCACATTATTACTGGCCAAAGATGAAAATAGACATAAGCGATTACGTCAGAGCGTGCCATATCTGTAAAGCCAGTAAATCACCAAATGCGACATTGATGCCACAAATGGGGAACGCAAAGCCAGCGAGACTTCCATGGGAGCTGATATCGGTGGACTTTGTTGGTCCATTTACGAGATCCAAGAGGGGAAACACGGTGTTACTTGTGGTTGTGGATTGGATAACAAAATATGTTATAACGCGTGCAATGCGAAACGCGGATTCAGTGGCTATGATAAAATATCTAGAAGAAGAGGTGTTTCTCAAGCACTCACGCCCAAGAATTATATTATCCGACAATGGGAAGCAATTTCAAGCAGTTGCATTCAAATCGTTTCTCGCAAGATACAACATCGTCCACATGAAAACAGCGTTTTATTGCCCGATGGTCAACAATGCGGAACGAGTCAATCGAGTTTTGATAACTTGCATCAGATCACTCATTGATGGAGACCACAGAACTTGGGACGAGAATCTGGCGGCAATAACAGCTGCGATCAACAGCGCAAAACATGATGTAGACGTCAGTCAGTCCTCATTTTGCGAACTATGGAAGAGACCTAATACTCCACAACGATCTTTACACTCAACAAAATCTTAACGCCTCCGAAGACCCGAAGATTGCACAAGACCTCAGACTATCAGCCTTACGAAGAATCCACGAGTTTATACTACAAAACATACAGAAAAACCACGAAAAATCTAAGACTCGCTACAACTTACGTAAGCGCTCCGTAGACTTCAAGGAAGGAATTGTTGTGTGGCGTAGAAACTTCTCGCAGTCCTCAAAAATCGATAACGTTAATCAAAAGTTAGATCCAAAGTTCATTCCTACCATTGTGAGAGAGAAACTGGGTGCAAACCTCTACATGCTAGAAGATGTGGCCACCGGAAAAAAAGGTCGATACCATGCCAAGGACATCAAGGCAGACTAAACGCACCAGGTTCAGCTATGTACACAGATTAAGTCTGTTAACAATGAGTAAATACTCCTAAAATACCGATCGTTGTCGGGACAATTCAACGTTGCCGAAGCGTGGTGAGCAATAACACGATTCAACTACCTCCCCGCTTTGGCAAAGCAAACAGGGTCAATTGATCACTCCATGCAGCAGTATTCCGGCGCAATTGCTGTCAAAGCCGCTTCGCGTTGCGACGCTCCGATGAAAGCGGAAGAAATATAGAAGACAAGAGCCAGAGATCGGAAGGAACTAAGCTCATCTGATACTTTCTCGCTGATACTCGCTATCTGACTCGATAAAACATGAAAAGGAGCAGGAGATCGGAAGGAACTTCGCTCATTGGTAGAACCGGAGATCGGAAGGAACCGAGTTCGTAAAGCCAAAGAAATAAAAAAGACAAGAGCCAGAGATCGGAAGGAACTGCGCTCATTGCAATATCCTGATTCGCTTCGCAAGTATTCGCTATCTGAAACGAAGAAACAAAAGAATGAGCAGGAGATCGGAAGGAACCTCGCTCATTGGCAGAACCGGAGATCGGAAGGAACCGAGTTCGTAAGGCCGAAGGGTAGAAAGCTTCGTTCACAGAAATCGCTCCAGAAAACATTTTTCTGCTGCAGCACGTTGACCAGAAGACAACGCCAGTTTTGGCTAGAAAATAAACAACGGAAAAGAGAGAACTGGACAAGCTTTGTAATGCACAAAGAAACAACTCCAGACGCCTCCGATGATGAACGATATTGACAGACAGCAGAAAATAGATTCCAGTTTCAGAAGTGAAATGAGACTATCGCAGAGAACCTAACCATTGACGCTTTGCGTTGGCCGTTCACAATGCAGGAGAAATTGTACCCTGTAGAGTTGGAGACGATTCGCAGGGAGCCCGTCGGGCAAGGGAGATTGGAACTTGTGAAAAAATGTAGTGAGGCTCCAAATACCAAAAGATATCGATAACGACATAATCGTGTAATTTCGCGAAAATTCATGAACGACGCATATTTGATATAAGCAAAATCCATTTAAAAAATCCATTGTTTCGAAAAGCTGGGCGAAAGGATTCAACTGAACACGTTTTGTACGATTGTGGAGCTCGTCATGAAATCAACCAAGTCAAAAGTAACGCGGGTAGAAGGCGCGGTATTATAACCTTCAAAATGGGCTCATGACGTTCAGGGTGGAGGAAATGCCCCCATTTCCAGGATTATCGGCAAGCATCCAGTTGGTCCTATCAAATAAATAACAAATTAATGTAAATATAATGTAGATATGAATTTTGCATGCCATTTTTTTCTTTTAAAAAAAAATATATATATATTAATATTTTCCATGAATTTATAATGAGTTTATGTGGGGAATTTTGGATTTTTATATTTGGCTGAATTGAAAGATTGTTGTTTTGGCGAGCAAAAGGCTTGCGTTGAGTAAGGTTCAAAATGGGTATTACCGCAGTTGATAATTTTGAGCAGAAAAAAAAACTGCATAATTTTAAAGAACACTGAATTGAACTTGAAAGTAAATTCTCATAGCCATCCCCACATAAAAAGCATAGTAAAAGTTTTACGAGTTTTTTGTGATTCGTCAAAATCACCTCACAAAAAACTCAATTTTCATGGGGGGAGTTGTGTAGCAACCCTAGTCAGCAAAGTCACATTGAAGCTGACTAGCTCAAAACTTCCATGAAAATATGCATACCAACACATTCGCAATACATCTCTCATGCCATGGTCGCACATGGCACACTCAGCATAAATTAAGCGAAAAGAGTTCACTGGGAGAAAGCTTCCCTGTGAGAGTGTCACGTCGGTGAGAAAGAGCGACTGAATCCCAAAAAGCGAGAGAAAGCTTTCGGCCGGGGGATCACGAGCAGGAAGAAAAAAAAAAGAGGGCAGTCAATTTTGGAGTGCAGTGAGCGAAGGTGGGAATTTGCCGTTCGATTTTTGGAGTGCGATATTTTGGCGAGATTGAAGAATCTTGAGTTTGTGGTGAAGAAGTTTTTCGAAATCAATCGTTTGTGGCCGGTCGGGAAGTGACGCAAAAGTGCCAGAAAAGCGCATCGATTTGTGTGGCATTTGGACTGTAGTGAATTAAAAAGGAAGTGCCGACGGATAATAGTCGTTAAATTTGAAAAGAAAATCAAGAAGTGAGAGATAGCGGAGATAGCGGAGTGAAACATAGAAGAAGGCTTGATCCATGCAACGTGACATCGAAGGTAAGTGCGACATAACAGAGAGATCGTGAATTGTAAGCTGTGTGTTGGTGCGAGAACTTTCGGATGTTGTTTTGCTCCGAAAGCTCTCGTTTGAGTTCTTGGCATGCATTTGATTGGCCAGTGCTGGCAGTTAGTTTGATAACTTTCCCTCTTGAGCAGGGAAAGATAAAAGTGATAAACGTTACGTTGGTGGTACAAGGTTTTATGCATCCAATATTAGATACGAAAATATCCTACTGCTGGGGAAGAATAATCTTCAGAAGCTATCCTGTTAATGGCAATTGATTAAAAAATCACAAAACCAAATGTATTTGGTCACAGTGTTACATGGATAGAAAACATTCAAATAAACTCTTTCACATGAATGTAATTTTAAATTCCCAGAGGAACTGGCAGATTATTTTCAGTAACGATTAGATATTTCCACATTTTCCTCGATACTGGAAGCCCACCAGTGGTTTATGCTAACTCGATAACCATCTGTTAATAGCACTTGATTGAAAAAAATTTGGTCACAGTGTCACATGGATAGAAAACATCAAAATAAACACTTTTACATGAATGTAATTTTAAATTCCCAGAGGAACTGGCATATTATTTTCCGGATCTTTCTCGATGCTGAATGGCATCCAAACGGAAAGAATTCCGTGCGTGTATGTGTGTGTGTGTCGATGTCCTCACGAAAAATGAATGCGTCTCACCACCAGAATATCGCTTAAGTATGCTTTTTGTGCGTGATTGAATCGAGAGAAGGCGTGGTTTACGATGGCAATTTGGAAGGCAAACTAGAGGGGAATGAACTCTCTGAGCTCGGAACATTCGGCGACTGAGCAATAATCGATTGCGGGCGCATACAATATTGGATACGGAAATATCCTACTGATGGGGAAGAATAATCTTCAGAAGCTATCCTGTTAATTGTGATTGATTGAAAAATCACGAAACCAAATGTATTTGGTCACAGTGTTACATGGATAGAAAACATTCAAATAAACTATTTCACATGAATGTATTTTTAAATTTCCAGAGGAACTGGCAGATTATTTTCCGGATCTTTCTCGATGCTGAATGGCATCCAAACGGAAAGAATTCCGCGCGTGTATGTGTGTGTGTGTAGCGGCTGCTTCGAGATCTTCCCGGGGAACCGTTTGTGGCATCACTCTCCTCCTGATGGATTCATGTCTGGCCTAAGGTGCACAAACAGGCTCTTGGTGACACCGTTCATCAGCGCTTTCATGATAAACGAAGAGCTTCACCACAACAGCGACAACATGCTCCAATCGCTGTTTAATTAGAACTGAGTGGATTTCCGAGCGGCGCTCGCTTATATACCGATTGGTGATTTCAATAGCCTGTTTTGAAAGCAATTTTAAGACTATTGAAATAAGTTTTTGGATCAAAAAGTAACAAGTATAGAACGCGTAGACAATTTATCTTTCGAATGAAGTATTTATCATACCATTTCGTTCAGTTGTTTAGGAGCTATTAACGCTCAAAATCTCGGTCTCCGGCGTAACGCTTTCGTTTTCGAAACTTTTTACACCCCGGTATAGAAATGAAAGACGTAGTCCTACGTCAAAATTAAAAAATGGGACGGGGTTAAAAGGATTAAAATTTGGGTTCTTATGTTTTTTTCTGAAACAAAATTTAAAAAAAAACGCAAAATTATTCAATCCATTCAGAAAAATGAGATTTTTTTTGCATAGTGTCACCCTAATCGGTATTTATAATTCGGTAATCGGTATCTTAGCGGTATGTAATATAGTTTACGACATATTCTCATGTCTATTAAACGTTCTGTGCATAATTTCAATAGAATCGGTCGAGCAGTTTCGGAGCAGTTCGGCCACGAACATCGTGACACGAGATTTTTGTATGTATACGGACAAGATGTACTGGAATCGAAAGACAGAACTTCATACTAAACAGCCGTCGATTTCTACACTCAAACTAGTGTTGGCAGAAAACATTTCATCTTCGGCAGAAAAAATGTTCTGAAGGTGAAATGAGCAAACAAAAGCATCTGTTCCGAAAGCTTTAAAATGTTTATATGTATGAGAGCAAACATCTCTTTTTTTTCTTTTTTCATCTCTTTTGGGATTGTACCTAAAAAAATCCAAACGATGTCTACGGGGATCGAACCAAGACCGGCTGGAACGCAAGGGTGTTTTACACGCTATCCACATCACACGCTATCTACTAGTGCTGTTCCATAAATGCGTGATAATATTACACCTCATTATGAAATGGAGATGGGAAGTGTTTTCTAAGAGTAAAAAGGAGTGCATAAACGTGAATCTCTATTTATCACAGTCTGGGCCGTGTATGTGGCAAAGTATGCAAAAAGCTTTAATGCGTGATTATTTGCAATGTGTCTCTTGTTTTGCTCGTTCATATTAATCTTATATTGCTATACCATATATATTATACACTAGCTGACCCGGCAAACTTCGTCCCGCCCAAAATTTGTTTTTGTCATCAATACCTTCAAACATTCACGTTTTCGTACTAAGCGCAAGTTCATGAATTTACCTTTTACTATAAAATTCCTAGTACTTCTACCAAAACTCATGATTATAATATCAGATCATTTTCATACAATCTTCGCGTTCAAGATTTTTCAACCACTTGCAAATAACATGTTTCTCCGTTACATGGAATAAATGTTTGAGGGGAAAAGTGTCTATTCACCATAAAAACGTTTCGTGCTCTCTAAAATCTTCACATGCCAAATTTGGCTCCATTTGCTTAATTAGTTTTCGAGTTATGCAGAAAATTGCTTTTCATTTGTATGGCAGCCTCCCCTAAGAGAGGGGAAGGAGTATCTGATCACCGTAAAAACATTTAACGGGTGTTAAATAAAAAATGAGAATTTTTCCAATCACATGGAAAAAAAATTTTTTTTTTCATTCGATTTCAGTATTTTATATTAATAACATAATGTATTTTCTTCAAAAAAAATGTCAGTGAATGTTTGATTAAGGACCGTGGTCTGCTGTTCGACGCAACTTTGTCGCGATGCTCTCACAAGAACGTTGTACGGCACTTACGTCCATTTTCCGGATACAATTCCGGATTCTTGTAGTCAGTTGCTTCGTGTCCTTGGCCCTCCAATTGTTTTTATACACCAGGGCACTGAGTGAGCCAAAGAAATCCTCTATTGGACGGCACTGGGGCAAGTTTGTTGGGTTACGATCTTTCGGCACGAACGGTATCTTTTTCTCCTCAAGATACGCCAGCGTCTTCTTGGCGTAATGGGAAGACGCCTTGTCCGGCCAGAAGACGTACTTCCCATCCACGTGATGCTCGTTCAGGAAAGGCAGCAGGATTTTATCGAGGCACTCTTCTCGATAGATTTGTTGGTTGATTGCCAGACCGCTCGGCTTAAACCAAGGCTTTGAAATGCCCCGGTCGGAAATGGCGATGTACAACATAACCTTTTTTTCAAACTTGTGCTTGAACTTGTATTTCACTACAGGCGGTGTGGATGACTTGTCGATGGAGTAGTAATTATCATTTCCTGGAATATGCGTTTTGGACAGCGGAAAATAGCTTTCGTCGTCCAGAACGAAAGACGTCGTGGTATTTTTTGGTCATCCACTGACACTGTGATTTAACCGTCTCAATCTGCTCCTCCGTGTAGTCCGGCGACCTCGTCTTCTTCCTGCAGACGATTCCTTCCATCTTGAGGGTCCGATGGATCAATACGTGGGAGCAGCCATGTTTCCGACCGGCGTCACGCAGGCTGGTTGCGTCCTTGTTGTCAAACAGCTTCTTTAACGATGTCTTCCTCTGCTTCGTCATTATCGTCACCGGACGACCACTTCCGACCTTCCGCTTTACGTTCAGGGAACCTAGGATACGATATACCGTACTGACAGGTACATTTTCTTCCTTGGAATGTGCCACCGTGAACTTTTTTCCTTGCTGAAAATGCGTTTCGTAGAACCGTACCATGCGTTCGCGGAGCACGTGCTGTTTCGACGCCATCTTTGCTTTGACTAAATTCAAACTAGCAAAACCAAACACGCCTACTGTTTCTAGGGAGCCCAAAGAGCAATTTTCTTGGAGAAAGGAAATTTTACGCTCTTTATTTGAGTTACTGAAAGGTATTGAAAAAAATCTCATTTTTTATTTAACACCCGTTATTGTACCCTAAACCTTCACATGCTAAATTCGGTTTCGTTTGCTTCATTAATTCTCGAGTAATGCAGAAATTTGTGTTTCATTTGTATGACAGCCCCCCCTTAAAGATGGGGGGGGGGTATCTAACCACCGTAAAAATATTTTTTACACCCTAAAACCTCCACATGCCAAATTTGGTTTCGTTTGCTTGTTTAACTTTCGAGTAATGATGAAATTTGTGTTTCACAGCCCCCCCTTACAGAGGGGGGAGGGGTCTGGAAATATCATAAGAACCTTCTCCGACCCCAAAAACCCCTACATACCAATCTTCATGTCGATCGGTTCAGTAGTTTCCGAGTCCATAAGAATCACACAGACAGACAGACAGACAGAAATCCATTTATATATAAATATATATATATATATATATATATATATATATATATATATATATATATATATATATATATATATATATATATATATATATATATATTAATAACCACAAACTTCGTTCAAAGACAAATAAACATGCAGTTAATTACATATTTTGTTAGATAGACGATTTACATTAAATATTCAATCCAAAATATGTTAAATATGCGATTCAATTACTGCTCATTCGCAAACGTAGTTCAGAAATTCCAACGTAACATTAAAAACACATTTAGCGAATGGCTGCACTCCTTCTTCCTTCATTAGCCACACACTCAACCACACAGTCCATCCATCCATCCATTTCTATTCGGGCAATCATTCCATCAAGTCGTCGCCTCAACCTGTAGCCACCCGACAGCAACCTTCACAATCAACGATCGGCCGTTCGCAAATTAGAGTCAAACGCTTTCACCCGTGACGACTGCTAGCGGCGATCCTCCCACCCAGGCTAATTGAAAATGCACCCGCGGCACTCAGACATTCGCCAAAGCCGAAGTCCATAAATCACCATATTGTGTGCACACATGGGCTTCTCGCGTCCCCCGCGCGTGGTCGAAGTCCACTGCCAATGCCGTAGAGTTGCCGCGAAAAGCTGGAGAGATATAGAGAGAAAGAGTAAAAAAAACCCTCCGACTGCCCCATTAGAGCGAAGACAACGTTTCGCTGCTGGATACGTATTCACCTGTTTCACTTTAGCCCACACACCCACACGTGTCTGCCATTTTCCGGTAAGGCATCACCGGGCAAAAAGCGCACATGAAGAAGCGCTTCCAAAGAGGGAAGCATCGCATTAGCATAATGATATTAATTATCTCCCGTTCGAATCGTCTGGCCCTCGCCTCATTTGGGGCCACAAACGAAGCTCTAGGAAAAAAAAAATGGCGATTCCTGGCCGATTTCGTTTTTCCCCCACCATTTCGGTGCGGATTCATCGTTTCATTTCTGGTGGAAATCAAACAAAGCAAAACTGCCAATATATGGCTTACAGCGCCAACGATTACCTATGTATTCCCAGCCACGGCGTCACCTTTACCGTGGTTCGCTCCGAGCCCCGAAGCGTATCGGAGTGCCATATGTGGGTAAACACCTGTTGGATTTCGAAGTGTTTATTTTTTTTCTTCCACGCCGTAACCTCCGCCCGACCACGAATACTCGAAGCCTATTGGTCATTGGTGGGTCGAAACGAAACGAACGGTGCTCCGAGAAAAAAAAATGAGATCTCCGGTGTGCACACATAAATTAGCAGTTTTCCAAAACGCTTTGTGGCTGAGCACATTATTTTCGATGCATTGGAAGTGGAGAGAAAATTTGGGCCGAACCAATCTCGTTTGCGCTAGCCTAGGTTTTTTCGATTGTTGCCGACATCTCGTTTGCTACCTGCTATTGCCCGGTAGTTTGAACTGCATTTGATGATGATGATGATTATGATGATGGTCTCGCCGCCCATCACAGGTTTGATTTGGAGGGTTATCTATACATAAGATATTCTATTTACTTAATAAAAATTGCCCCGACAGTGGCTCTAGGCAGCCTTGTAGCATAAGTCAAATTGTCAGCCCAGTTCAGGATTGGTAGCGCACCATATCCCATATATTGGGGAACATTTCCCATCCGAAGAAATTTTTAGCCGAATCGAATTTGTACAACTTAGAAATCATTTGCGGTCAGTTTGTGGTCAGTTTATTAAGGTTTATAAGTTTTATCCACTCATTCGTTTGTTAACAGTTGTTCATAGTGAAAGTGTTACACTAGTTTCCTAGTCCAATATTTCTTTATCTTAAATCGTTTCAAAAATTTCTAACTCAAAAACTATGATATCTACAAAAAAATATCAGGAAAAATGTAGGAAATTGTTAAAAATTAAATTTATATACATAAAAAAAACTTCAAAAGTTTTACATTAAAAAAATCTTTTTTTAAGAAAATTTAAATTCATTATTTTTCAACTTTTTCATGTTTAATTGAAAACATTACAAACGATCCTAATTTTATTTTAAGTCAAATTAGAGATATAGTGTTTTTGTCGAAACTTTAGATAATGTTAGAATATGAACTTTTGTCAGACATCAACAAGACATCTCTTATATTTTTTATATTTTTACAGTAGAACCCAGATTATCCGCGAAATAGTCGGGCTAGGCCATCTAGGATAATGCAATAGAAGACTAAAAATGAGGTACAAGCACAAAAAATAAATATTTTAGCATGAAAACTATGTTTCATCAATACAGAAATTATTGAACTATCAATCTGTAAGGCCGTGTACATAAGTGATCAGATAATGTGAAAGCCATGACCAAAACAAAAAAGCAAGACTCTACTATCCATTGACAAATTTTGGGAAGGTTTATAGATTTACTGGGGAACTCACTCTCGCGGATAATCCGCACCGCTGATCAACCGCTCGCGGATAATCGAGGTTCTACTGTATATGACATTTTTGTATGGGAACTCCTGAAAAATGGTTGAATAATTTTACTTGTAACATTTGACGAATTTCATGCCAACTCGACTGGCCGTTGGCAGCACCATCTCAGATAGTAGTGAAACGTTGTGGGTGTAAAGACATGGGTCATTTAAGCAATTTTTCATACTTGAAATATTCGAAAAATAACTAGACAACTTTTTGGAAAAAAAACTATTTGTTTTTCTTAAATTTTTTCAAAAATTAATAACATAAAAACTATGATATCTACAAAATTCACATCAAATGATGAAATGTAGGAAATTGTTTAAATTTTTACGAAAAAATACCAAAAAATTTTTGGAAAAAAATTTTGCTGACAAAAAATTATTTTAAAAATTAAAATTCATTTTTCTCAAAAACGTATTTTTTTTAAATTCCCAAAAATATATATATGAATAGCCCTTACAATTTCCAACAAGCCCTCCGGTAGATGGGCACTTTTACAGGGAAAAAGTTTTTCTAACAACAACTTTGTTATCTTTTCTTTAAAAAAAATACTACTAATCCTAATTTTGTTTTAAGTCAAGATAGCAATATAGTGTATTCGAGTTTTATAACTTATTAAAATATGAACTTTTGTCGAAGACGTCAACTTTCTATCTGTTATAGTTTTTGGAATATAAGTCATTTTCGTATGAAGACTAATGAAAAAAAATGTTTTGCCCGTAACATTTTTGTGTGTAAATTCTCACGTTTGACATGTTCTTGACATGTTTCTAAATTGAGAAAAGTTAGCAAAGCATGTAAATTATGATAATTTATACATAAAAATGTTACGAATTAAACATTAATAGTACCGTCATCCGGAGGCAAATTGATCACCAGGGTGAAATTGATCAAACGTATAACTGAAAACAAATTTAAAAATTTTCTGAGGTATTATGCAATTAATTTTCAACTTTTTTAATCTGATATGTTCAATAATCATCTGAAGGTTCTTTTTGTCAATGGATCTCAACGAATCTCTTATTAAATTGCATGAAAATTAACATTTTTCTGAATAGCATGTTCGTTTCCATTTTTCACTATGGTAAAAAACATATTTTCAACACATCTAAACAATATATATATATAGACGCTAAACATATTAAATCACTTCTAGTCGATACTTGATGAGTTGAATAAGTAATCAAATAGTTGTAATTACTATTCAAACAAGCGAGAAAAAACTATTCAACAAAAAAGCACCACGAATGACCAGAACCGAATCTCATCATGAGACATATCGAACGTCTTGGTTTGTCAAAACTAGTTCATTGGTGACTATTTCAAGAGTTTTTGGCCACATTAGGATAACCCGAATGGTCTCCGGATAACATGCAGATCAGTTATCAAATCGAGCTATGGAAAGGCATGACGACACCTTTAGGTGAATTAAATCAAGTTTTTGTCACTTCAAACCCTTCAATTATCATTAAAATGACCGTAGGTGAAGAAATAATTGATTTTCTATACATTTTTGTGCATATGATACTAGAAAATCCTGAAAAACATAGATTGATCAATTTCACCCCGAAGCTACATTTTGAAATTTACCGCTAAAAATTTTCGAAATTAGCGCTTCAGGATTTTTTTGAACAAAACTTACCATAACATTTTGTGGGCTTAGCATCAGTACTGATTTTAAAAATAATTGGGTATAAATCTAACGAAAAAAATCGGAAATATTCAGATTTTTCTGAAATTAGTGATCAATTTGTCCCCGGTTTATGGTACTTTTTCAACGAAAAAAAGTTGTTATTCGAAAAAAAAATTCCATGTAAATTTGCCCATCGTCCGTTAAAAAGGGAAAACTTGTTGGAAATTCAATTTTCAAAATATTTTTTTTAAATTCATTTTCCAAAAAATGCTTTGATAATTTCTAAAGAAAACCTAAATAATTTCCTACAATTCATTCTCTGACCATCTTTTCTTAGATCTAATAGTTTTTAAATTAGGATTTTTTGAAAAAAAGTTGAAAAAACTCAAAGTTTAAAAAAAACCTACAAAAAAAAAATCAGACCTACAAAATTTTAGTCAAAGAATGGAATGTAGGAAATGATTTTGGTTTTTTATTAAAAATTATCAAATAATTTTTAGAACAAAATTTAATTAAAAAAAAAATATTTTGAAAATTAAAATTCATTTTTCTAGAAAACATACGCTTTTAAAATTCTGAAAGAAATAGATATAAATAGCCCTTAAAATTTCCAACAAGCTTTCCATACATCGGACGATGGGCACATTTACATGAAAAAAGTTCTTCAAACAACAACTTTTTCATGTTTTTCTCTTTGAAAAAATACTATTAATGTTCAATTCGTAACACTTTTTCGTATAAATTATCGCATTTCAAATGCTCTGCTCACTTTTCTCTATTTAGAAACATGTCAAGAACATGTCAAACGTGAGAATTTACACACAAAAATGTTACGAGCAAAACATTTTTTTTTCAGGAGTCTCCATACAAAAATGACATATATTCCAAAAACTATTAAAGATAAAAAAGTTGATGTCTTCGACAAAAGTTTATATTTTAATAAGATCTGAAACTTTGTCGAATACACTATATCGCTATCTTGACTCTAAACAAAATTAGGGTAAGTTGGATTTTTTTCAAAGAAAACATGAAAAAGTTGTTGTTCGAAAAACTCGTTCCCTGTGAAAGTGCCATACATCTTCCAATGTATGGACGACTTGTTGGAAATTGTAAGGGCTATTCATATATATATTTCTGGGAATTTAGAAAAAATACGTTTTTGAGAAAAATGAATTTTAATTTTCCAAAACAACTTTTTTGTCAGCGAAATTTCATTTCAAAAAATTTTTGGTAATATTTTGAAAAAATTTAAACAATTTCCTACATTTCATCCTTTGACAAGAATTTTGAAGGTATCATCGTTTTTAAGTTATAAATTTTTGTAAAAAATTTAGAAAAAAAATGTGGCTTTTTCCAGAAAATAGTCTTATTGTTTTTCGAATATTTTAAGTATGCAAAGTTACTTAAATGTCTTTACACCCTCAACGTTTCACTACTATCTGAAGTGGTGCTGCCAACTCCTAAGACGAGTTGGCATGAAATTCGTCATTTTTGTGTGTAAATTTTCAGAATTGCCTAGTACTTGACATGTTTCTAAATAGAAAAAAGAAAGTTTTCAGAACATCTCAATCCCGAGACACACAACACACACAAAAATGTTACAAGTTAAACATTATTAGTAATTTTTCAAAGAAAATATGTACAATGAAATGAAAAATTCTTTTTCTGTAGAAGTTTCCGATGTATGGATGGATTTTTTTTTTTTACCGACTATTGATGATGATGATAATGGTCTTGCCTCCTTCTCCGACAGAAGTTCGAGCAAGACGAGTTATCTAAAAGATATTCTTTTTTATCGACATTGAAATCAGTTTAGCAAAAAAAACCAACTGATCTTATTTAGAGATACACTGCGTTTCACAACTATAGAACCACTCTTTTTTTTTTGAGTTTCCAGAGATAAAGGGTGTGTCACATCAAATTGCATCACGGAAAAAACGCTGTAGAAATTCGCCCAGTAGACCGATCCTTTTGAAAATTTTAGACAGTAAAATAAAAACTATTAAACAACTTTTGGCATTTTCTTTTTATTCATACTTCGAGCCCAAGCCCGTATGCTCGCACCTTCCTCTTTACCCCGTCCATAAGGTTCTATACAACGTCAGGTTGTAGTTTTTTTTGAACAGAAATCCATTTTATCTTGAAGTCCGCCTCCGATTTGACAACTTTTGGGTTCTTCCGAAGGGCCTGCTTCATTATCGCCCAATATTTCTCTATTGGGCGAAGCTCCGGCGCGTTGGGCGGGTTCATTTCCTTTGGCACGAAGGTGACCCCGTTGGCTTCGTACCACTCCAACACGTACTTTGAATAGTGGCACGAAGCGAGATCCGGCCAGAAGATGGTCGGGCCCTCGTGCTGCTTCAATAGTGGTAGTAAGCCCTTCTGTAGGCACTCCTTAAGGTAAACCTGCCCGTTTACCGTGCCGGTCATCACGAAGGGGGCGCTCCGCTTTCCGCAAGAGTAGATCGCTTGCCACACCATGTACTTTTTGGCAAACTTGGATAGTTTCTGCTTGCGAATCTCCTCCGGAACGATGAATTTGTCCTCTGCGGAGAAGAACAACAGGCCGGGCAGCTGACGAAAGTCCGCTTTGACGTAGGTTTCGTCGTCCATTACCAGGCAATGCGGCTTCGTCAGCATTTCGGTGTACAGCTTCCGGGCTTGCGTCTTCCCCACCATGTTTTGCCTTTCGTCGCGGTTAGGAGCCTTCTGAACTTTGTATGTACGCAGGCCCTCCAGCTGCTTGGTCCGCTGGATGAACTTGACAAATTCAGCTTATTGGCGACATCCCGGACCGAACTTCTCGGATCACGTCTAAACTGCTTAACTACGCGCTTGTGATCTTTTTCACTGACGGAGCATCCACTTTTGCCGTTCTTCACCTTCCGGTCGATGGTTAGGTTCTCGAAGTATCGTTTTAGTACTCTGCTGACCGTGGATTGGACGATTCCCATCATCTTACCGATGTCCCGATGTGACAACTCCGGATTCTCGAAATGAGTGCGCAGAATTAATTCACGACGCTCTTTTTCGTTCGACGACATTTTTCCAAATTTACGAAAAATTGACAGTGAAGCATGGCCAACGTGATCTATACACTCTTATCTGATTTTAAAGCGAAAGCTGAAGATATAATTCCTAAAAATTAAATTTCTACAGCGTTTTTTCCGTGATGCAATTTGATGTTTGATGAAAGCGGAGCGCCCCCTTCGTGATGACCGATACGGTAAACGGGCAGGTTTACCTTAAGGAGTGCCCACAGAAGCGCTTACTACCACTATTGAAGCAGCACGAGGGCCCGACCATCTTCTGGCCGGATCTCGCTTCGTGCCACTATTCAAAGGACGTGTTGGAGTGGTACGAAGCCAACGGAGTCACCTTCGTGCCAAAGGAAATGAACCCGCCCAACGCGCCGGAGCTTCGCCCAATAGAGAAATATTGGGCGATTATGAAGCAGGCCCTCCGGAAGAACCCAAAAGTTGTCAAATCGGAGGCGGACTTCAAGAGAAAGTGGATTTCTGTTCAAAAAAAACTACAACCTGACGTTGTACAGAACCTTATGGACGGGGTAAAGAGGAAGGTGCGAGCATACGGGCTTGGGCTCGAAGTATGAATAAAAAGAAAATGCCAAAAGTTGTTTAATAGTTTTTATTTTACTGTCTAAAATTTTCAAAAGGATCGTTCTACTGGGAGAATTTCTACAGCGTTTTTTCCGTGATGCAATTTGATGTGACACACCCTTTATTCAATAGTCCATGCCTTGACTTTCCGGATGTTATGAATTGATGCCAAATTACTCAATTATCACGGTGTTTTTGATGTAAAACAGCAGGAATTGATTCTGAAATGCTTCGTTGCACTTCTGACTGTTCATTCGTGTTGATGGTATGCTATCTAACCCAGGCTTTTTCGAGAAAATTCTTGTTTACCAGATCAGAACCCTATCAAAAACATATGAGGAGTGATTGTACGAATAGTAGATGCAATTTACAAGCAGTAAAAGTAATTTGAAGAGCTTAACGGAGCAGTATCCTCTGCGTAAAACGAGATACACACTACCACATGGCGCAGCTTGGTCAAAACCACCACGAATGGGTTATTTGAACTGATTGAGAACTAAAGATGACCTACGAATTAGAAATTTATTATAACTCATGTGAAATTGTCGTTAATTTTGTAATGGAGTGAGAGTTCTTCCATCTTGTTCTATAGTTATGAAACGCTGGAATTTTTGTTTTTTGAATGTTTCGCGCCTGAACAAACCATAAAGTTTAAAGGGCAAGTCTTATAAATGAACATTGTTATTATATCGTACACTATATACTTCAATTCAATCGACTTCTTACATATCTCTGGAAACTCAGAAAAAATGAGTGGTTCTATGGTTGTGAAACGCAGTGTATAAGTTCAAAAAATTGTAAAGTCAACAGAACAAACCAATACTTAGTCTTGTTCGCCACAGAGCCGATACGGTCTCGACAAAGCCAAATTGTTTACCAAGCCACATATCCTACCGCCAGCCTTGTTTTGGATTGACTTTGAATATCCCCATCAATAGAAATCGAGAAATTTTACTTCACAAAATTATATCTGCAAACGCGCATGACGCTCAAACTTTTGTAGACTACTTTATTTTTTAAACTAATACAATATAAAACAACAAAATAAAAATAGTCATCACCAATATAATGACAGACATAATAGAGATGAATACAAATTGAAAAAAACAATGATTGTAAAAAAAATTCAATTGACCACAATATAATTCGTTAAAAAAAACATTGTCAGATACAATATTCATTTAAAAAAATAAAAAGACTGCAAGAAACTGTTCACATGAATTATCCTTTCGTATAAAACTTCGTCAGTTGAAATTTGTCGTCATAAAATATATAAAAAAAAACATTTCATTCGATTGTTAGGAAAACACAGCTTTTACGTGTGAAATTCAGCTTGTCCTAATAATATAATATGGCATCGAGCTGAACACAGTTATTCCTTTAAAATACAACGAATTTTGTGAAGCACATGTCAAGAAATAGGGTGTTCTGAATTCATTCGCGTTTCTAGTGCTATAACTATGAAAGTCACTTCCTCTTTCAAACTCGATCGCACAAATATCGAGGCAGCAAACTGTTAATTACATTAAAAATTAATACCATATTTATATTTTTTTTTTCAGAAGTTTAAGGAAATATTTTTTTGAGAAAAAAATTGAGACCATGCAGGTTTTTTTAAAATTTGATTAATAGTTTTTTGATGAAAACTTAAACAAGTTCCATAATATTTTTCTTTCACTATATTTTTTTAGGTCTTATAGTTTTTGAGTTAGAAAATCATGTAATTTTGAGTTGTTTTCTATCTTTTTTAGAAAAAAATTAAGATAAGTGTATTTTTTTTCCTGTCCATCTTCCGATGTATGAATGACTTGTTGGTTATTTATGGGCTATTCATATATTCTCTTGAGAATTTGAAAAATAATACACTTTGTAAAACATGAATTAAAAAAAAAATTTTTTCGTTTTTTTCCAAAGGACCTTTTTCGAAAATTTATAACTTTTCAACTACTGAGCCGATTCAGATGATCGATGTATCAAATTGAAGCCAATTACACTTGCGGAA
This sequence comes from Toxorhynchites rutilus septentrionalis, assembly GCF_029784135.1. Lineage (NCBI taxonomy): Eukaryota > Metazoa > Arthropoda > Insecta > Diptera > Culicidae > Toxorhynchites > Toxorhynchites rutilus. The sequence continues at coordinate 26,598,089 of NC_073746.1, read as the reverse complement.
AATTTGGACTTGGATGGTCCGAAAAATAATTGTTTGCCTTTTCTTCCAAAAATGACTTTTCAAAAAATTCATTACTTTTTAACTACTGGACCGATTCAGATAATCGAATACCAATTGAAGTCAATGATCTAATCTTATTCGAAAAAATATTAAATTTGCGAAAAATTTGGATTTTCATTTTAGTAATTATTGATTGTGTTAGTTTTTCATGGTTTTCTCGGATAAAGATAGAAGGCGCTATATATATATATATTTTTTTTTTTTTTTGAAAGCTGAGGTTTTCTTACATAACATATCCAGAAATCAAAGATGTGTCTTTTTTCGGTTTTAAGTTATGATTTTCCAAATCTAATTTTTTTTCCGTCTTCGTTCAATATTCCTATACAACTAGACTAGATCTGTGCGACTAGAATACAATTTTTTCGCAAGTGTAACATTTTGTAAATTTAAAGAATTGCCTCGTTCTTGACATGTTTCTAAATAGAAAAAAGAAAGTTTTCAGAACGTGTCAATCACGAGAATTTACACACAAAAATGTTACAAGTTAAACATTAGTAGTAATTTTTCAACGAAAATGTGTACAATGAAATGAAAAACTCTTTTATTTGTAGAAGTTTCCGATGTATGAATGGATTATTTGTTTTTTTTATCGATTATTGATGATGATGATGATGATGGTTTCGCCTCCTTCTCCCCAGAAGTTCGAGCAAGACGAGTCCGCATAACGCGCGCGTCGCTCAAACTTTTGTAGACTACTTTTTTTTAAACTGATACAATATAAAACAACAAAACAAAACCAGTTCATCATCACCAATATAATGACAGACATAATAGAGATGAACACAAATTGAAAAAAAAATTAGTGTAAAAAAAATCAGTTGCCCACAATATAATTAGTAAAAAAAAACTTTGTCAGATACAATATTCATTAAAAAAATAAAAAGACTGCAAGAAACTGTTCACATAAATTATCGTATAAAACTTCGTCAGTTTAAATTTGTCGTCATAAAATAAAAAAAAAACCTTTCATTCGATTGTTAGGAAAACACAGCTATTACGTGTGAAATTCAGCTTCTTCTAAATTCTGCTAGAGTTGTTGCACGTTTAATATGTCTAGGCATCAAGCTGAACACAGTTATTCCTTTGAAATGCAACGAATTTTGTGAAGCACATGTCTAGAAATAGGGTGTTCTAAATTCATTCGCGTTTCTTGAGTTATAAATATGAAAGTCACTTCCTCTTTCAACTCTTTCACACAAAATTCGAGGCAGCGAGCGGTTAATTATTAATTACATTAAAAATGAATACCATATTTATATATTTTTTTCAGAATTTTAAGGAAATATTTTTTTGAGAAAAAAATTGTGACCATGCAGGTTTTTTTTTAAATTTGGTTAATAGTTTTTTGATAAAAACTTAAATAAGTTCCATAATATTTTTCTTTCACTTTATTTTTTTAGGTCCTATAGTTTTTGAGTTAGAAAATCATGTAATTTTGAGTTGTTTTCTATCTTTTTTAGAAAAAATTAAGATAGAGGAACTGGTACAAATTCGGTACCCCATTTTGTTTTTTTTTTGGACTTAGCTCTTGGCCAATGCTCGGAATTTCTTCATATTACGTCAGCTTATGGAGGGATCTATTGCGGATATTTCCCCACAAACCGATTTCGAAAATCTTGATTTGGCTCGGAGCTTCAAGCATAGAAGTGAAACAACTCAAATTCGAGTACCCGAGATGCCTGGGTATAAATTTGGCACCCGGTTTTTTTTTTATTTTTTCCAATTAAAAGAATCGTCCTGAAATCACTTAAAAATGTATTTTTTGACATTTTCATACAAAATAGAAGTGAAGTACACCATCTTACGTATATTAACTCAACTTTGACGAAAAAGCATGCAATTTTACAAAACAAAGAGGAACAAAAAAACGTTTTTTTCAAGAAAAAGTGAACAAATTTCATCTCGATATATTTCTAACTAAAAAAGTAAAACGCATCAGAAGCCTTTACAAAAGTCACAAGCGTAGTAATCAGTCTCACAATCGGTGCAGGCGGAATGGGCCCATGGAATCATCAACACTATGTTTACATTGGGGTGCCAAATTACCCACATACCGAATTTTCACTTTGGAATGAAATCTATGAAATTTATGATTAAAATCTCGATACACTTACTCGAATTCATTGAAGAACATCAATTTCTTGATCCCATTCAGCTTTAATATTTAAAATCGGCTCACTATTCGATTTTTAATGATTTTTCAAAAGACGCACATGAAAAATTTTCAAGATTCCAAAAACAACAAAACTTGAATTTTTTTTTTAAACACAGATATTTTGGGTTTTTGGCATCTGACGTTTGTTACTACATTACTAGAACACTTTTTTTATTCACCACCAGAGTACGCTCATTACCGCCGGAGATTCGGGTGGGTACCAAATTACCCACGGGGTACCGAATTTGTACCAGTTCCTCTAAGTGGAAAAATATACGAAGCATTTTTTTCCTGTCCATGTTCCGATGTATGATAGACGTGTTGGTTATTTATGGGCTATTCATATATTCTTTTGTGAATTAGAAAAATTATACATTTTGTAAAACATGAATTTCAAAAAAAAATCTATTTTTTCGTCTTTTTTTTTCCAAAAATGACTTTTTTCGAAAATTCATAGCTTTTGAACTACTGAGCCGATTCAGATGATCGATATATCAAATTAAATCCAATTAATTAGTCTTTCTTGAAAAAATATTACACTCGCCAAAACTTTGGACATCGTAATTATTGATTATATTTGGTTTTTGCTGTTTTCATGGCTTTGGACTAGAGGGCGCTATTTTTTTAATAGTTCTTTCTTGAAAACAGAGGATTTTTTTACATAACATATTCAAAAATCAGAGATGTGATTTTCGTCGTTTCAAAGTTACGATTTTCCAAAGTTAACATGGTCCGAAAAATAATTGTTTACCTTTTCTTCCAAAAATGCCTTTTGTCAAAAGTTCATTACTTTTGAATTACTCGACCGATTCAGATAGTCGAATATCATATTGAAGCTAATGATCTAATCTTCTTCGAAAAAATATTACATTTGCGAAAAATTTTGATTTTCGCAAACATTATTGATTGTGTTTGTTTTTTATGGTTTTCTCGGATAAAGATAGAAGGCGCTATATTTTTTTTTTCTTGAAAGCTGAGGTTTTCTTACACATCTTTTGAGTCATGATTTTCCAAATTTAACATGTTTTCAGTCTTCGTTCAATATTCCTATGCAACTAGACTAGATCTGTGCGACTAGGATCCAATTTTTTAGCAAGTGTAATATTTTTTTCAAAAAAATCGGACTTATTGGCCTCAATTTGATATGTCGATTATCTGAATCGGTTCAGTAGTTCAAAAGTTATGAAAAAGTTTGAAAAAGTCATTTTTGGAAGAAAAGGTAAAACATTATTTTTTGGACCATCGGTTTACTTTGAAAAATCTTAACTTTAAAACGACGAAAACCACATCTCTTATTTTTGGAATTGTTATGTAAAAAATCCTCAGCTTTCAAGAAAAAAAAAAATGAAAATATATAGCGCCCTCTAGTCCAAAGCCATGAAAACAATAAAAAAAGACTACAATCAATAATTACTAAAACAAAATCGATTGTTCGATGTTCGATTGTTGATTGATTGTTGTTGAAGGCTCAATATTTTTTAATAAAAGACTAGTTCATTGGCTTCAATTTAATATGCCGATCATCTAAATCGGTTTAGTGATTCGAAAGTTATGATTTTTTTAAAAAGTCATGTTTGGGAAGAAGTGGAAAAATTTGATTTTTCGAACCACCCTTAAATGGAAATGCACCCCAATAGAAATTTTTTTAAAAAAAATACTGGTCTAATTTTTTTTATTCAAGACACTTTATCACAATGTGACATTCGTGTCATCGAATGTTTTGCAAAACCATCGAATAAAATAACCACATTTGACGAAAATCTGAGAACCACTATATCGGTTTCACATGGAATGGTTGTATATTAGGGTGGCAATGAATGTATGGGAAAAAATCTACTCTGAAATTTTAAAAAGCTACGCTATACAAAACACCCTATGCCAAATATCTGCTCAATCGGACTTAAGGGAGAGTGGCGCAAATCAGTCAAAGTTTGAGTTTTTCGAAAATCGAAAATTCACCCAAGGTGGGAGTAAAGGAAATTGAGGTTTTCGAAAGAAAAAATTTGATGCCAAAGGTCTTGAAATTGCAGGAAACATCGAGATCTAATGTCATCTCGAAAATATTTTTTTTTGTCAAAAATCGACACTCTGGGACTTAGTTGTTTTCAGAATACGAAACGAAAAATATGGTTTACGGTGCCAATAAAATTAGTTATCTCGATTTTTCATTCGGAACTTGCTACGAAATGTTGATTAGCACGATAATATACCCTATGCAAAATATTAGCTCATTCGGACTTCGGTGTCACAAACGTCAAAATTTTAGTTTTTTGAAAACCGAAAAATCACCGGAAATCGGAGTTTAAAAAGAATGTTGATGCCAAATGTCTTAAAATTGCATGACACTTCAAGATTTCCAGTTATCTAAAAAAAAAACATTTTTTGTCAATTGATTTCCTTTTTTCGGTGATTTTTCGATTTTCAAAAATCTCAAACTTTGACCGCTTCGCACCACTCTCCCTTAAGTACGATTAAGCTGATATTTTGTATAGGATGTTTTTCGAGGTGGTGAACATTTTTTATGGGGTAAATTTTTGAATTTCGGGATGACCATTGTCATTGGCACCCTACTGTATATAAATTTTTGCGCAATTCTCTCATAATTTTTTTATATTTTTGATGATAATTTAAACAATTTCATGCATTGCCTACTTTGACTTAAAATAACGGTCTTATAGTTTTTAAGCTAGAAATTTTCGTAAAGGTGTAAAAACAATCGGACCCTTTTAAGTTGGTGCTGCAACTCCTAAAGTTGTTGACATGAAATTCGTCTACTAATTAAAAAATGCACCTCTAATTCACCTAGCTTCAGAACGTAGAAATCCACTGAATGTGCTTGAAGATGCCCAAAACCGGTGAAACTGTTGAAATTGCACGTTACCGAAAACAATTTATCTAATTGAACCGTTCTCTGGTGCAAAAACAACCAGAATATTACAAACATGCATCACGAAGTGATTTTTCTTGATGACAACGCCCCGACACTCCAAACAAGACCGGCCAGGGTCTATTGAATTGGGATCAATTACTTCAGGCAGCCGGTGAATAGACTTTGAACATTTCTATTTACAGTAGAAAATCGATTCCCCGTAGAAGTGGGTGGTAAGAGGATCGCCGCAAATAACGCGATGAAGGATTTCAATGAGACGCAACCTCGAAAAAAAGATGCTTCAGTATGAAAACTATGTTTTATCAATACAGAAATTATTGAGCTATTCATGTGTAAAGTTGAGTACACCAGTGTTCAGATATAGTGAAAACCTTGACCAAACCAAAAGAACAAAGGCATACCACTCACTGATAAATTTCCGGAAGAAGTCACATTTCTCTTGGATCCTGAATTATTCAAACGCAATCTGTTCTTCAATAATCATAAAATATTTTACAAACCTAACATTCGGATGCTTTGTTTCATCTAAATCTAGCAAGAGAAAAAAGGGACCAAGGAGATTGAGACTTCAAAATTTATTACCCATGTTGAACCGCCTTTTTTACCATTTTACAGCAAACGGAACCATAAACATTGTCCCGATGGTGTCCGAAAATAATAACAGCGCGGCTCAATTACGACGGACAAATGTCCGAACATTCTCCAAGGCGCTTGCTAACAAATGACCCCACACACATGGCTGAAATCAGTTACATGCTTGTTTTGCAAAACATTTTATTGCTGGCAGCACTTTCGATTGTGGTAATTTGAAATGAGCTGCTATAAACAAACCGAAACCTTCGAGCTTCAGATTACACCCCCTTCCCGATCGCTGGACCTTCTTGCTTCACAGTCGCCATGTTAAGGAGGAAAGCGGTAACATATGATCAATCGCCATTGCCCGGCAAAGTACAGTTCGGTTGCCTCCGGGGAGCAAAATGTCCGCTAATTAGCCGAGGTACCGGCTTACAGTGTAATAATAAAGACAACTAACTAGCCCGAGACTTGTAGGTATCTCCTTCCCGACAAAACGTCGAAAGATTGTATCGGTCCAAATCGAAATCCAACCGTGGTGGCGTTGATTAAGCTGCTTCCCTCTGGGATGCTGTTTTTTTGTTTTGTTCATAACCTGCTGTGGGTCAACCAGAAATCAGTGTAATTGCCTTCAAGTGGGCGATTTATCAAACTCAACCGCGCTCCACTCCATTACTGCTGCTGAAAGACAAACAGATCGATTTAATTATCACGAAATCTTGGAAATATCGGCAATGAATGGGTAAAGGCGGCTTTCTTTCTGCAATCCTTTCGGGCCACTGCTATCGATGAAACATATTATCTCATTTTTTTATGTTTTTTCTCTCTTTTTCACCGTCATCATCGATCGATTGGAAAATATGCAGCCGAGGGGCTGCATATCTTTGGTTTTCCTCATCCTTGCAGCAATCACGTGCGCCATAGAGCACGATTCTGAGTTCACTTTTGATTGATACGTGTCTCGGGGGTGCTCACGGGCGTTGTTTGAATGAATGGTTGGCACGGGCGAAGGACGAAGGTATCTACGAGACCACGAGACCACACCACCACGCTGGAAGTGGCAGTAGCAGCACGCGCGATCTATTGGCCAAGAGTGGCAACCGAACCGTGGAACCTCAAGCACCAGCGCGCGCTCGCAATCATCGTGCTCGACGGGGACGGAAGCTTCAGATCCGTTGAAGTGTGTCAGGAAAATTTTCCTCATTCCGATTGCCACACGCCGATTAGCAATCGATCGAGGGAAGGTGGGTCAATCAAGAATCCCAGAGGGAGGAGTGGATTGGTGTAATGATCTTCAGCTGCCGATTGTAACCCTCTTGACCGCAGAAGTGAATTACGGAATGATCGGAGTTCATCGCAGTTAGTGTTGATACGATAGCGATCATGGAAGAATACCTTGGTGAGGTTCGCGGTGTCATTGAACGAGACAGAGTACGTCTGTTGGAGATTTTAGTAAAGATGAAACGGATATCCGGTAACTATTCGGATTGCTGCCTATCCGGCAAATATTTGATATCCGGCCCGATACCGGATATTAGAAGAAAAAATCAATAATATCTCAATGAACATAAGATAAATCATTTTTTTTTTTCAAAATTAATTTAATATTAACTCATAACATTAATTTATTATTAGGGGGCCTCCGTAGCCAAATTGGTTGCGCGTTCGCTTAGTAAGCGATCGATCGTGAGTTCGAAAACTCAGGGCCCTCATTGACCATCTTTGTACAACTTACAGAATAACTACGTCCACGCAACAATCATCAGCGATGAAGATCGATCCATGGTCGAAATATGATCGATTCATCCGTACAACTGCTCTGCTCTGCAAGACACATCGGGCTGCTGTTCTATAAATAACTCAACAATGATCAATCAACTGTCTCCGCTGTCCGGTCTAACTGGATAATGGAAGAACAGATAGAAAACTCTTACGCCTAATTGGCTGCTACTGTGTAAATGTGTGTACCATATGGAATGGTATAGTATTCCCTCTAACGCCGAAAAATGGCAACTGTGTAATGTGCTAATTATAGATATGTTAAATATGTGACATGTACACGATTAAAATTCGGCTCTGTTACAGCTAAAATGCCAATGAGCCTGAAATAAATAAATGGGACAAAAAAAAATTATTAACATTATTACTTTTATTATAAATTTTCAACAGTACTCAAAATTACAATGTACTAAATTAAGAAGAATAGATAATTTATTTTCTGCAGTTGATGGTGACAACTGATTATGCTTTGCTTCGTACACCAGGACAGTTTCGTAGAACTATATTTTACTGTGAACACTACTGCAAGGAGGTGAAATATAAACTCTAGCAACCCTTGTCAATTGAGGGTACTGCTTAGAGTTTAATGGCTGCCAAGTAGAAGGAACGTGAAGGAACGGAACAGTCGATTCCGCAAAGGGATTTTGACGTAGGATTACGTCTTTCGGGAACATATTAGGGGAACAAATTGAAAATCGAAAATCGAGCACATCGTGAAAATTTCCCAATTTCAAACACTTATTGCTCAGTCATTTCATGATGGTTTGATGACATTTTTCCGTCAATCGATTTCGGCACTCCATAACAATTTTTTGACGTGGGACTACGTCTAACCGGAATATATGGAGGGTAAAATGAAAACCTAAACACAGAACATGCAGGAAAAAATGAAAGATTTCGAATGCTTATAGCTCGAACATTTCGTACTGGATAGGAGAGATGTTTGCATCACTTGATAGGGAATATTTCTACGCATCTATCGCAACTAACAAAATGTTGTTTTTCATTAGATAAACAATTGAATAACTGTAAAATATTAGGCGTTATCTAAACGCCCTAACTGCATCGTAACACAGCCATCAAAACCAAGCAGCCTTGGGGAAATCGGCATTGCAAATACATGAAAGTAGGGGGACTTTTGTTCTCATCGAAAAATGTTCCCTAACACAGACTTTAAAACCAAGCAGCGAAATCGGAATTGCAAGCACACGAAAGAGCCTATAGTCGAGTGAACAGAAAAGTTTAAACCCTCTTAAAGCCAAAAAGAAGAAAAAGAACACACGAAAATAGGGGGAGCTTTTGTTCCCACCGAAATGTGTTCCCTAATAGAGATTTCTAAACCAAGGTGCCTGGAGAAATCGGTATTTCAAATTCATGCAAGTCGGGGGTATTTTTGTTCCGACTGGAATGTGTTTCCCTAACACAGACTTCAAATCCATGAAGCGTGGGGAAATCGGCATTGCGAATTCATACAAATCGGGGGTATTTTTGTTCCGATTGAAATGTGTTTCCCTAACACAGACTTCAAAATCGAGGTTTCTGGGGAAATCGGCTCTGCAAATAAATGCAAACTGCGAGTACTTTTGTCCTCGCTTGCCTTTGTGCAGAGTGGAATATGTCTGTCCTAACATGATCTTCTAAACTTAGGAACCTGGGAAAATCGTGCAGCCACTAGAAGCGAATGAACTTCCCAGTTTCAAGCAAATTCGAGATTCGAGAAGTATGTACACTTTTGGGATGTAAACTTCAGAGGGAAATGTAAAATAAAATAATCGTTTGATAATTTTTTTTTGTCTTTATTGGAAAGATTTTCAGCCTTAGGCTGGTTCATCAAACGTTTGATAATTCTTCCGTACATATATTTTGTTCTAGTCATCATACCAAACGTAAAAGGTCCGTCATTAAATTTACTTGTAACGAAGAACAATCAATCACAATAAATGAATTGACTTTACACGGCATTTGTTCATTTTTTTCACTCACAGAGCAAATATATTGAACTCAATTGAATTTGGAAACTGTTTCATTCAATCAAGAATTTAATCAATAAAAACGAATGATTGCTAAGCTAAGGTAGTTCCACGTGAACCTTGCGGTTATATCATAGATATAACCCACTATTTTTTTTATATTGAAGAAAATAATATATGTCATGAAACTAACTATCGAAAAATTGAAAAATCTCAACCCCTATCCTAACGGAAATACCCTCTTTTGATTGGTCGAAATTGAAGACACATGCGGCGGTTCCCTAACAGAGACATCAAATCCAAGCAGACTGGGGGAAATCGACATTGCAATACATGAAAGTAGGGGAGCTTTTGTTCCCACCGAAAAGTGTTCATTAACAGGGACATCAAAACCAAGGTGCCCGGGTGAACTCGGCATTCATATAAACGGTGTGTCACATCAAATTGCATCACGGAAAAAACGCTGTAGAAATTCGCCCAGTAGACCGATCCTTTTGAAAATTTTAGACAGTAAAATAAAAACTATTAAACAACTTTTGGCATTTTCTTTTTATTCATACTTCGAGCCCAAGCCCGTATACTCGCACCTTCCTCTTTACCCCGGTTCTGTACAACGTCAGGTTGTAGTTTTTTTTTTAACAGAAATCCATTTTCTCTTGAAGTCCGCCTCCGATTTGACAACTTTTGGGTTCTTCCGGTGGGCCTGCTTCATAATCGCCCAATATTTCTCTGTTGGGCGAAGCTCCGGCGCGTTGGGCGGGTTCATTTCCTTTGGCACGAAGGTGACCCCGTTGGCTTCGTACCACTCCAACACGTCCTTTGAATAGTGGCACGAAGCGAGATCCGGCCAGAAGATGGTCGGGCCCTCGTGCTGCTTCAATAGTGGTAGTAAGCGCTTCTGTAGGCACTCCTTAAGGTAAACCTGCCCGTTTACCGTGCCGGTCATCACGAAGGGGGCGCTCCGCTTTCCGCAAGAGCAGATCGCTTGCCACACCATGTACTTTTTGGCAAACTTGGATAGTTTCTGCTTGCGAATCTCCTCCGGAACGCTGAATTTGTCCTCTGCGGAGAAGAACAACAGTCCCGGCAGCTGACGAAAGTCCGCTTTGACGTAGGTTTCGTCGTCCATTACCAGGCAATGCGGCTTCGTCAGCATTTCGGTGTACAGCTTCCGGGCTCGCGTCTTCCCCACCATGTTTTGCCTTTCGTCGCGGTTAGGAGCCTTCTGAACTTTGTATGTACGCAGGCCCTCCCGCTGCTTGGTCCGCTGGACGAATGAACTTGACAAATTCAGCTTATTGGCGACATCCCGGACCGAACTTCTCGGATCACGTCTAAACTGCTTAACTACGCGCTTGTGATCTTTTTCACTGACGGAGCATCCACTTTTGCCGTTCTTCACCTTCCGGTCGATGGTTAGGTTCTCGAAGTATCGTTTTAGTACTCTGCTGACCGTGGATTGGACGATTCCCAGCATCTTACCGATGTCCCGATGTGACAACTCCGGATTCTCGAAATGAGTGCACAGGATTAATTCACGACGCTCTTTTTCGTTCGACGACATTTTTCCAAATTTACGAAAAATTGACAGTGAAGCATGGCCAACGTGATCTATACACTCCTATCTGCTTATAAGCGAAAGCTGAAGGTATAATTCCTAAAAATTAAATTTCTACAGCGTTTTTTCCGTGATGCAATTTGATGTGACACACCCTTTATATGCAAGTCGGGGGCATTTTTATATTCCAAGTAAGGTGAGTGATACGATTAATTCTAGCAAATCAAATTTAAATTTGGAACTTTGATGTTGGTTGCTTCGTGAAATTTCATATCAATGGCCGATCGTGTATTGTGAAAAATTTAACACAAGTGTAGGTGTAGAATTGTTGTGTTAAAAATGACTCGATATATGAAACGATCTATTTCAATTTTCATAAATAAAAGGAGATGGGTCTGAGCCTAGGGGCACGGACGGAAGTTTGACGTAGTACTGTGATCGTTCAGTACACTTGGTTATTTTAAATGTAATTCTTTCCATTGTTCAGAAATCTGTTAGTTTAACTCTTTTGCAACTCTAAATAGTAGCGCTAAAAAGAGCCGTTTGTTGTTTGTACTCATAACCTTCCAAGGGTTTGTATCGAACAAAGAAAGACAATAAGCTTCTGGCAGGAAGTTCAACTGTCTAACTGAAAATGATTAATGAATGGTGGAATGGTAGATGAAGTATATGTGAATGGGTAAACAAAAAAATTATATCTTAATTTTTTTTTTATTAATTCGTTTATTTTTGCAGGCTCAGTAACTTAAGTTTAAAGGAGCCGAATTCTTATCTTCATTGATTACATTGAATATGAAATTTATGGGGAAGAAACGAAAAAACAAGTTGAAAATACTCACGATTTCGAGATATTTTGAAGTAAAATACACATGAAATCATGAAGTTGCTTTATTTTTAATGAATATCTATGGTATTGTGATTTCTTTCCATTGTCTTATTATTATTATTAGGCATCAAGAGCAGTAGCTTTTTCGGTGAAATAATGTTCTCCTGCAGACAATTACAATCAAGTCGTATTGGTTCCACTGCTCAATTTATCCTAGAAGGAATTGAGTCATTGAGAATTATGAATATGATTCATGAAGACTATTAACATTTCATTTCGTTTCGTTTTCGTGATACGATGTGATGCCGATCTCAATAAGTCCTCGCATGATAATCGCTGTCTTCTCCTAATTAATGAACGATCACTGTACGGGTGACACTTTTCTCGTTGCTTTGATGAAATCTTGCATGAAGTTTGAACGATGCATGAAATCTTGCATCTGATTTCTTTAACATCTTGCTGATTTATTAGATAGAACGAATTATTGCACGCAATTTTGTGTTACATACAACATTCATGGGAACGAAGTTGGAAGAAAGAATGCATAATACATGATTTACCTTCGCATCCCTCGTTAAACATACCGCTTTTATTTGTAAAATTGCTCACTTGTTTTATTATGTCTCAGGCGAAAATAATGCTGGATAAAATTTCCGTCTAATGGTATATATTATAACATATATCGTAAGAACGATTCTGCGTAATTTGTATTTGAAAACTCTTAATAAACGTTACATTTTTCGTAGAGTGACCCCCCTACATAGAAATCAAAGACGTAGTCCTACGTCAAAACCAAAGTGTGTTCCCGCTCGAGAACGGGTCGTTCGATTTAAGCTGTCTGTTTTGTTATGTTCATTTTCACCCAAGGAAAGTTTATACGGCTAGAAAAATTGGAAAAGTGAAAAAATATCAAAGAAAGTGATTTTCCATATGCTCTACATATAGCATAGTATAGGTATTGTTAGTCCAATTAAAATTCGCATTGGGTTGAATAAACACTCAGAAACTAAAAATCATAAAAGAAAATTACCTTTTCCAATTCAAATATATTTCTGTATATTGAAGTAACAGGTTTTTACTGATGTGAAAAATTGATTAAAATTGATGTGTTTGGTATTGGTAATGATTTAAGGGGGTGTCACATCAAATTGCATCACGGAAAAAACGCTGTAGAAATTCGCCCAGTAGACCGATCCTTTTGAAAATTTTAGACAGTAAAATAAAAACTATTAAACAACTTTTGGCATTTTCTTTTTATTCATACTTCGAGCCCAAGCCCGTATGCTCGCACCTTCCTCTTTACCCCGGTTCTGTACAACGTCAGGTTGTAGTTTTTTTTGAACAGAAATCCATTTTCTCTTGAAGTCCGCCTCCGATTTGACAACTTTTGGGTTCTTCCGGAGGGCCTGCTTCATAATCGCCCAATATTTCTCTGTTGGGCGAAGCTCCGGCGCGTTGGGCGGGTTCATTTCCTTTGGCACGAAGGTGACCCCGTTGGCTTCGTACCACTCCAACACGTCCTTTGAATAGTGGCACGAAGCGAGATCCGGCCAGAAGATGGTCGGGCCCTCGGGCTGCTTCAATAGTGGTAGTAAGCGCTTCTGTAGGCACTCCTTAAGGTAAACCTGCCCGTTTACCGTGCCGGTCATCACGAAGGGGGCGCTCCGCTTTCCGCAAGAGCAGATCGCTTGCCACATCATGTGCTTTTTGGCAAACTTGGATAGTTTCTGTTTGCGAATCTCCTCCGGAACGCTGAATTTGTCCTCTGCGGAGAAGAACAACAGGCCCGGCAGCTGACGAAAGTCCGCTTTGACGTAGGTTTCGTCGTCCATTACCAGGCAATGCGGCTTCGTCAACATTTCGGTGTACAGCTTCCGGGCTCGCGTCTTCCCCACCATGTTTTGCCTTTCGTCGCGGTTAGGAGCCTTCTGAACCTTGTATGTACGCAGGCCCTCCCGCTGCTTGGTCCGCTGGACGAATGAACTTGACAAATTCAGCTTATTGGCGACATCCCGGACCGAACTTCTCGGATCACGTCTAAACTGCTTAACTGATCTTTTTCACTGACGGAGCATCCATTTTTGCCGTTCTTCACCTTCCGGTCGATGGTTAGGTTCTCGAAGTATCGTTTTAGTACTCTGCTGACCGTGGATTGGACGATTCCCAGCATCTTACCGATGTCCCGATGTGACAACTCCGGATTCTCGAAATGAGTGCACAGGATTAATTCACGACGCTCTTTTTCGTTCGACGACATTTTTCCAAATTTACGAAAAATTGACAGTGAAGCATGGCCAACGTGATCTATACACTCTTATCTGATTATAAGCGAAAGCTGAAGATATAATTCCTAAAAATTAAATTTCTACAGCGTTTTTTCCGTGATACAATTTGATGTGACACATCCTTTATATTAACTTATTAATTTTTTTTTCTTCATTTCATCCGTATACAACACAGGGAGCATCTCGTCTAGGATCACAGAGGGCGGTTTTCATCATATCTCGTTCCACTTCAGCATCTTTTATCTGATATGCACCATCCAACGACTGTATACCATCCTTCTATCATTATCACTCGGTAAACACTGGTGGAGTGAACAAACAATACCGAACAACCAAACAAAACGGCCCTCTTCAGGGCCACCAAATCATTAGCAAAGAGTTTACCGATGTTATTTTTCCAACATATCCAACATCTCCAGCCTAACGGAATCCTACGTCACCTATGCGGTCGTGTCTCGAACACAACACTGAATATAACTTTCATTTGACACTTCGTTGAAACTGTCTCAAAAGATGTCGTGAGCTTCGGGTATAAGGTTTGATTCAGTTTCATCTCTTTTGTTTCTTTTAACAGATGTTGGAGATAGCGATGAGCTGTTACTCTCAGTATATTCCTCACAAGATATTTGTTATACAGGCAAACCTGTTTTTCATTTGTGTGACTGTTTAGGAGCGATTTTATGATTGTGCGATCACACAAATTCAAGACCCGATGTCATAATAATATCGCACAAAAAGAGTCGCACAAACGAGGAATGACGCAAAAAGGGACCGCACAAAAACAGGTTTGCCTGTACTCAAATAAGATTTTCTGCCGGCTGTATCAAGGACTCCTAAATAGTCTGATTGAATCTCGGGTCCAAAAAGGTTGTTATTAGATAATTTGGATCTTCTCCTAAGTAGTTGAAATGACTTTCCAATCCAGCGTTCAAAGATGCTCTCATGCGAGTTAAGTTCGGTGTTCTTTGTGCAGTCTCGTCCTTGTCTAACTACCTTTTCATACAGCAACATGTGAAATTACCTCAGATATGCAAGAGAGGCCAGAACTTGTAATTTTTGTTCCTTCTTGAAATGGTTTCAGAAGCCTAGCGCACTGGTTTCATAATACCCACTGTTGAGTCGTCAAACTAGTTAATCATCATCTTTGATAGTTTTGATTTGTAGTCATGTAAGTGTACCCTTTCTCAGATTATCGTCCCTAACGAGAGCTCCAAGTTTGTTAAACTTGAAAGAAAATTTTTCTTATTAAAATTCGTAATACTTACACTTCCTTGATCTGTTAAATATTCCTTGCAGAAAACATGATACTCTATCAAGTAGGCTGACCAAACGTACCGTTTTTCAACCATTCTTCATTGTCCTGTATTTTTATCCATTTGTACCGTATTTTGAGTATAAAGAAAAAATATATTTGTAATACTGTCATGTTGTATTACTATTAATCTAACATTTGTTGAAAGAGATGATACAAAATTAATACCTCACGGTTTCACTCGTTACTCGGATAGAGACCACAGGTGGTTAAGCCCAGAAATACACAGAACAAATGTATGGAAAATGAACATGCTTCCAATTTTTGTTTATTGAAACAATTCATGGATTAAGAATGTGTAATATTTAACATATCAAACAATGCTCAGAGAATTTCCTAGTCGATTGGTATGCAAATAATCAACTTCTATTGGCAGCAGAAATAGTTATCAACGTTAAAACTATTCCATAAAAAGGTCACACGATTAAAATGACATAGTTTAAGTAGAACTAGGTGAAATACAGTAGGCTGAATTTATTAAAACTGTGGAAAATCTTTATGATATTGCGTTGGATTACATTGAAATATGGAAGGCTAGTCTAGAATGAACATAACAGCATTATATTAAAATGCATTCCGGAATTTCAAGAGATTCTGAGTGGCATGAGTAAAAAATACGGGTGGGTAATGTCGGGGACATAACCGGAGTGACGTAGGACTATACAAAGGGGACAGCTTTGGCTAAATATATATTTCAAATATATTGTTTTATTTTCTTCTCCTACGTGAATACCTACCTATCTACCTGAAAAATGGATTAGTTTACTGTTTACTCTTTATGAACATGTTGGGGGTTCTGAAAAG
Organism: Toxorhynchites rutilus septentrionalis; assembly: GCF_029784135.1. Classification (NCBI taxonomy): domain Eukaryota; kingdom Metazoa; phylum Arthropoda; class Insecta; order Diptera; family Culicidae; genus Toxorhynchites; species Toxorhynchites rutilus. The sequence continues at coordinate 26,581,877 of NC_073746.1, read as the reverse complement.
AATCTTTGGTGTTGTGTTTTTGCGTTTTTTTTACAAACTTGATTCTTCATTTTTTTCTGAAGGCTTTGTACTTATTAAATGTTCAACGCCGGGCATCTTTCGGCGTATGCACATATCGTACAATCAAAATGATGGCTGTGATAGGGAATTCATAGGTGGTCATCAGCTCATTCACTATCATATATTTCTACTATTGAGCATATTATCGTACCTTAAACTATGGTTTCGGAGACGAATTAATTGTAAGATTTGTAGTCTCCGCAAACAAAATAAATAAAAATGAAACCGAACTGAGGTTTTGGAGACGAACTCTACGATCTGTCGAGAAATAAACGAGCTATAAGCGTTCTGAAAAACCAATAGTAAATATAGGGACGAATGACCTTCGGATTAAAGCCCTTTAAAATAAGAACAGAGCAGCAGGAAATACACAGCTCACCATGTTGCTCCTTAGTTATTTTTTCTATACAATGCGGATGTAGCCTCAGTCAATTTTCAACATCAGTTATCAACCAAAGAAAGCAGTTCTTGCTACCGAGAAAATTCGTTAATGCCATCCTGCATACAATGTGTTGTAATTTGAAGCCACTTTTAATTCGGAAACCATGCATGGGTTTGTGAAAACTGAATGATCAATTCAAAAGACCTCGATAAGCCACCAATAAGCTCAAGAACAAGCATAAACAAAATAAATCGGTTTATATTATGTCATATTATGTCACTGAAATGTCACATTGTGAAATGTATTGTGAAAAACTTTTAATAACTTTTCTTTGGAAGGTTTAATGGCCCTGAAAAGCGCCGTGTTTTACGATGGCTGGTTTTGCCATCGAAGCAGTCTGTATAAACAAACTTTTTCCTTCTTCTATCTGCTGCCGTTTAACGATTGCGTTTGCCACTCGCTGAAACTAGTTGTTGCCTCCGAACCGAATGTGCTCTGTTCTGTAGGCGGGTTTTCTTATTGTCGTGAGCAGCTTTGCAAGCCAACTCGAGCACTCCGGCGGCCGAAATTCTATAACCGCTATTAGGTATACTGGTGCTCCGGCACCAATCCGTTGATGCGATGTGATGTGAAACGATGCCATACAACCACACTGATTTACGGTTTGAAAGAGAATGATATATTTTTGTACTTTTGCAGACTCAGCCAAAGGGGCGAGTCCAACGAGACGAACGAATGAGCGTTAAAAGGCAGCGATGGCAAAAAAATACATTCATTACCATTCGTTCGCTCGTTGGATTCACATGCAGTTGTGTCTAACAAACACGAAGGCACCGAAGACAAAGCCGCCAAAAAGTTCGGCACGGCGCAGAAGAATATCTCGGAAACCGAAAAGAAGGAGGAGAAGGAATCATATGCTATCTACATTATAAGGTGCTGCATCAGGATCATCCCGACACCGGTTTCTCATCGAAGGCGATGAGCGTCATGAGCTTCGCCAATGCATCTTTGAGCGTATCGTAGCGGAAGCCCCGCGTCTGACCCACTACAATAAGCGGACAACCATTACGGCGTGGGAAATTCAGATCGCAATCAGTCTGTTGCTGCCCGGTGAACTTGCATGCGGTTTCCGAAGGTACCAAAGCGGTGAAGAAGTATACCAGCTCCAAAAAAAAAAGCGTTTAACGACTGCTGATTCGGAAGCAAACACTAAAAAGGGTCCTTTTCAGGACCACAAAATCATCTTTAATCTAAAGAGTTTATTGTTTTGTTATCACTCGATATACTCATCTTGTTCGACTAAACCTTCCTTTTTAGCGATTGCGTTTGCCCCTCGCCTCAGGATTCACAGTTGAAAAATTTCTTCCCATCCAGCTTGGGACATGTTGTACTGTAAATTACATTTAATGCGATATGCCGAAGCACCACTCAGTGTCGCATTGGAGGCGATTTTAACCTGTAATTGAACATTTGCGATGACTGTGGTACAGCTTTCACAGTTGGAATCAATCTGGAAGCAATTTAAGAATTGGTGAAAATTGAATAATCGAGAAAGTCCCAACCATCAATAAGCTCAGCACAACTGCCAAATTCTCATACTCATCATATCCTGGCAAACAAATTATGAAAAAATCAATTTGTGTTTTATTATTATTTTGGATATTTTAGAATGCATTGAACTGTATTTCGTAAACTCTTTTTTGAAAGGTTTAATGGCCCTGATAAGCGCCGTGTTTTATGGAATGGTTCCAATTTTGAAAACTTAGTATTCGTGGTTTTGAAAAAAAAAAACCATTTCGAACGCCCTCGATGCCGTCTTGTTCAGGATTTGCCACCAAAGCAGTTTGTATAAAGAACAAACTTTTTTCTTCCGCTACCTGCTGTCGTTTTGCGATTGCGTTTGCCACTCGCTGCAACTGCCTGTTGTTGTCTTGATGCCCACCGAACCGAATGTGGTCTGTTCTGAATGCGGGTTTTCTTATCGTCGCGAGCAGCTTTACCAGCCAACTCGATCACTTCGGCGGTCGAAACTATATAACGCCGGCTAGGTGGACTGGTGCACGGGTACTAACGCGCTCGGCCTAGCTACCCTTGCGGAGCAATTGGCGGATACTCATACGGGGAACTGGAGACCAACACTGTTCGAGCGGGATTTTGCCTTTCCCTTCACTTTTCCTCCTTTGCCATGTCCAGACATGGCTGCTTGTGTTGGTTTGTTGATGTGATGTGATGCGAAACGATGTGGTGTACGGTTTGGATGAGAATGATGGTTACGGAAGGAAGGAAGGTCTTGTATTATAGAGACTTTAAACTTTTGCAGTTCATTCGTCTCTAGCCTTGAGAAAGGACCTTTGAAAACTCTACTCCAGCGCTACCACCTCCACCCTCTTGCCTTGAGAAAGGCACTCGATCCCTCGCCGTCCAGCTCATCCAGCAACGATGTTGTCCAGTCGGTGTCCACACAAAGAATGTGATCGTTACGGTAGCGGAGCGGGGATTTTTAAGCTGACTGGCTGGCTCGAGAATTACGCATGTGTGAGACTGCGATCAATGTTTCGTTCATATTTTTGACGTGGGACTACGTCTAACCGGAATATATGGAGGGTTAAATGAAAACCTGAACACAGAACATGCAGGAAAAAATGCAAGATTTCGAATGCTTATAACTCGAACATATCTCACTGGATCGGAAAGATGTTTGCATCAATTGATAGGGAATATTTCTACGCATCTATCGCAACTAACAAAATGTTATTTTTCATTAGAGAAACAATTGAATAACTGTAAAATATTAGGCGTTATCTAAACGCCCTAACTGCCTCGTTTTGATTGGCCTGATTTACGATTTCCCTAACACAGCCATCAAAACCAAGCAGCCTTGGGGAAATCGGCATTGCAAACACATGAAAGTAGGGGGAGCTTTTGTTCCCACCGAAATGTGTTCTGGAGGAAATCGGCATTTCAAATTCATGCAAGTCGGAGGTATTTTTGTTCCGACTGAATGTGTTTCCCTAACACAGACTTCAAATCCGTGGAGCGTGGGGAAATCGGCATTGCGAATTCATACAAGTCGGGGGTTCTTCTGCTCCGTTTGAAATGTGTTTCCCTAACACAGACTTCAAAACCAATGTTTCTGGGGTAATTGGCTCTGTACTTTTGTCCTCGCTTGCCTTCTGCAGACTGGAATATATCTGTCCTAACACGACCTTCTAAACTTAGGAACCTGGGAAAATCGTGCAGACACTAGAAGCGAATGAACTTTCCAGTTTCAAGCAAATTCGCGATTTGAGAAGTACGTACACTTGAGAGATGTAAAATTCAGAAGGAAATGTAAAATAAAATAATCGTTTGATAGTCTTCCGTACATATATTTTTTCCTAGGCATCATACCAAACGTAAAAGGTACGACATTAAATTTACTTGTAACGAAGAACATAATCTATCACAATGCATGATTGACCTTACATGGCAATATCCAATCTTTTTACTCACAAAGAATTGAATTCAATTGAATTTGGAAACTGTTTCATTCAATCCAGAATTTAAACGAATGATTGCTAACCTAAGGTAGTCCCACGTCAACCTTGCGGTTGTATCATAGATACAACCCACCCATTTTTCTTTTTCCTTTCCAATCGTGCTTCATTGTATTTCGCTGCTGCTCTGGTTGCCCGTTTTGGTCGATACGATTTGAGGAGCACAAAATGGACCAATCAAAAATGGGCACATAGTGCATTTGGACAATGCTTGATATTTCACAATTATTCAATTATTTATCTCAAGAAAAATGAAATGTTATTCGTTATGAGAGATGCGTAGATATATTTCCTATCAATTGATGCAGAAGCCTTTGCGATCTATTGAGAAATGCTCGAGTTATAAGCGTTCCAAATCTTGCATTTTTTCCTACTTGTTCAGTGCCTAGATTTTCATTTCACCCCCTATATCTTCCGGTTAGACGTAGTCCTACGTCAAAAAATCCTGTTCATATAAATTACAGGCGCGGAGGCGATCTGGCGTAGTGGTAACATTCGTATCTCTCTCACGCTAACGGTCACGAGTACAATTCTCACTCCCGACATTCTTCAAAAAATGGAAGTAGAAGTGACGGACCCGCCAAAAGTGTTGAAAGTCACTATAATATAGGAAAAAAATAGATTACAGGAATTAAAAAATAAAGAGATAACAAAGCTGGAATATATAATCCGTACCAGTTGTACATCGTCGTGTATTTTCTAAAAAGGAAAACAAATTTCTGATATTTATTGAATTCGTAAAGCTTGATGATTATATTTTATGTTTGGCTGGTAGTAGCGCATCAGTTAAAAGATTTTTCTTCGATGATCAATATTCGGACAACAGAATAGTCACGACACGTCACGAAAATCGTCTATAGTGTAAAATCGCCATGGTTAATAATACCGCTCTGACTGCATTCTATGGGGGGTTTTCGTTGATTAATCATAAAAATGTCAATCCTGCAGTATGCATGATTTTCCAAGTATAATAAATGTTAGGTGTAGCTTCGAAATTCTCAATCTAGTGTTATCATTTTTGGAACTCTCTGACTTAACACCGAGCAGATAATCCTCGCTTTTGCCACTCAAACGAATACACTCAGCAACTTGTGGGACCGAGTTTTGTAATAGGTATAGGTATCGCAGACGACCACAGTCTACCATCACGTACATGTCGACCATCAAATCGTAGAATGACGTTTTCCTGAAGAGTCTAACCATCACAGATTCATTTATTACACCCTAAAACCTCCACATGCCAAATTTGGTTTCGTTTGCTTGATTAATTCTCGAGTAATGCAGAAGTTTGTGTTCCACTTGTATGACAGCCTCCATATTATAGTATTTTCTTCGAGTCACAATTTCTCGCGTTGTTGTTCAGTCACCTGACATGATTCCAGGAATGTCTTCAACAACATCGGATCTACACGCGTGCACTTCAGCGGTGTTTTACCAGGATTGATGGCAATAGCGTGATTTTCATTTCGCAATCCGAGTATGTGTGATTTGGAGAATTTCAATAATTTATTGTGTTCATTCTATAAGGCTTCCAGATCTCCGGCAATACGCTTGTCTTTAGGCGGATTGAGGTTACTTGTACATGTGTGGATGAAAGTTCGATGAAGAGGACGTAACACCTCATGGGGATAAGAGGATGAAAAATTGAGGTTATATGTGTTTTTTGAATCAAAATTCGAGAAAATTTTTGCTTCTGCATAGGACCACCCTCATCGATATCAATTATACGATACTCAGAATCCTTGCGGATTCATATATAGTTTACGACCTATTCTCTGGCTTACCATGTTTTTGTGTATTATTTCATATACCAATTTTTCGGAAGAGCTCGACGACGCTCCTCGTGCGATGCATTCCTTGATAGAGATTTATATATAAAAATCTCGATTGGTGCGGATATGCACATTTGTGCAATTACCACCGGTACACGAATTTCCGAACATTCCCATGCAACGGTGGTACGTTCTCTCAAACTTAATTCGGCGTGACAGCAAATGAATGAGTGCTGAACAAAAAATCTCAACCACTAATCGCCACCACCGATAACACAACGACCAACTGGAATAAAATAGTTCGTGTTTAAGTCACCCCAACTGTTGACAACAATCTGAACGACGGTAAATCACCCTCCGACAGCGCATATCGCGGTAATTTATGGTCTCGAAGTGCCATCCAGCCCATTCGTTTGGGGTCCATAACGTATTAATTAAAGCCTGGGCCTGGGCCCTATTGGGCGGCTTTCGATGGAATTTTGCCAACTTAAGTAGGAATGTCGTTAACGCCAGGCAGCGGCGGTGATTTTCAGTTATCCCTTCGTATTAATTTTAGGTCTGCTGAGTAGTGGGAGGGGGGTGCTGTATGCTATAAATCAATGTTAAATGTTAAATCGGCATCTCCATGAGAGCATTCTCGCAAGCTAATGGTGTACCAATTTGGAACGCATTTAATGTGAATGTGAGTTCGCTGTGAATAATTTGATCCCCGAACGTGATTTTGCTGTTCTGATTATATGAGTTATATTATCAGGAGCTTCGAAACATAGCAGTAATTTGATTTCGTCGATAATTGACTGAACAAAATTTGTTGACATTCCAATTGACCGTTGTCCAGTGGAGCTGTGAATGGAGTTCCATTGCTGTAAGTAATCTAATATTCCGCCACTGTCGGCCAGTTTTCAGACGATGACAGAGAAACTGCAAAATATACGGAGCATTTATTCATCTATCCAGCAATGCACTAGTTCATGCTCCAAAAGGCGTGTTTGAGTTGTGGAATGGTCAAGCACGCCGGTGGCAACTGCAGGGGCACAATATTTGCCAAATGCAATCCGCACCCGAACTCGGCGCGATACCATCAAATAAATAAAATTTAAATTTATTAACATACCTATCGCTATTAAAGTGAGAGAGCTTTAGACAGGCGGTGAATGGGTTTTTCTGCCGAAACAAGTCCAAGTCAGGTCGTACAAAAATAGCATATGCAAATGCGTTGATAGGAACATAAATTAATCCGCAATTACGTAAATTATACCGTGACATGTTGAAGTTTTTTAGATCAGTCTTAGTCAATCCAGATTTTAGTTCCTGAGGTACACACGAATTCATCAGTAACTCCGAAACGAAATGCCTTAATCTGCTCTACTTGCGAAGGTGCATCGTCTGCTCTGATTCTCGTACGCCTCGTTGCGTTCAATAGGCTCGTTACTGCCACCAACCCAACAATAATAGCGTTATTACCCCCACTGAAATATTTTAAATAGCTTCCCCCCGTGGGCAGCGTCCTCTCCCATTCAAAATGCACTCCACTCGAACGATACACATTCTCCACGCCAGCGATACTGCACACGAGAGAAGAACCCATCCCCATCTCCGCGCAGTCTCGGGTCTATGTTGCTAGCTAGATGGCACCTCAAAGCCCACCCCGCCACCCAGCCAACGTTGCCAGAAGGACGACGCTCCACGTGCGATGCATTCCTTGGCTCCTCGGTCGCGTTCTCACCCGCGCTCCATTACGTTCTCTGGGGGGAGCGAAGGCACTAGAGGAGAGAAAGTTAAATTTTTATTACCCTCATCTTTTTCGTTTCTACTTACAGTCCCCCGACGGACACCCCGGGGTCCGTTCCACGCATTTGAATACCGAAAACCGAATGTTTTGCAACTCTAATGACACCCAGTGTCAGGCCTGGGCAGTGCGGCCAGAACTCTGAAGTCTGTGTCAATTTTGTTTTGTATTGCCTCATTTTTCTGAAAAACGTTACGGGAATAGTTTCGAAATCAATGTCTCTAGAGATTATTTTCTCATTTTGCTTTGATGTAGAGACGATTGATATCTATCTTGTTTTAATATGGAGCAATTCCACCCCAAATCAGCCGAACAACAGCAAACTTTGACGCGACCCATTTCGATTTTGACGTAGGATTACGTCTTTCGGGAACATATTGGGGTACAAATTAAAAAACGAAAATCGATCGCATCGTGGAAAATGTCCAATTTCAAACGCTTATTGCTCAGTCATTTCATGATAGATTGATAAGATTCTTGCATCAAACGATTTCGGCACTGTATAACAATTTTTCACCTTGAATAAAATAATATGTATCATGTAACTAGCTATCGAACAATTGAAAAGTCTAAACCACTATCCAAACGGTCCTGATTGATCGAAATTGACGTCATTTATTTTTCGCGCCCGTTTCGATTCTTTCGTTCACTGACAAGCCAAATATCTGCATCGCAAGCGAGTGGGAGGCGCCTATTTCTTACATTTCAACTGATATAAAAAGACGTAGCATTCGTGGATTTCTCATCATCATTCTTCGTGAGGACACCGACTGAGTGACATCGTTGCTGGGCGAGCTGGACGGCGAGGGATCGAGTGCCTTTCTCAAGGCAATGAGGGTGGAGGAGTAATGCAGGAAAAGTAAAGTTCTCCAAAGGCCTTTCTCAAAGCTAGAGACGAATGAACTGAACAAGTTTAAAGTCTCTATAATACAAAACCTGAACCTGAAACCTGGATTTCTCATTCTCGTTCACGCTCAGATCGGCAAACATCTGGATTTCTAGCGTGCATTTCAGGTATTTTCCACATCAACCAACACTCCTCTCGTGACTGCTGTAGTGAACAGTTCGTTGAGCTGAGCTCTATTGTGTGGTTTATTATATAGCACTCTATTGTTTTTCGACTTAACATTTCCTCGTGTGTTACGAAAAACGGATAGTGAAAATACACTGAGAAAGTCCAAAAAGCGGGTTCAACCCGCCAACAATTCAGAATCCGATGTTCTAGACAGAATGCCGAAGCAGAAATATTGTGATCCGTCACGAGACTCCGAAATGGACTATAACGACACAGTATCACCACGCCAAGAGGTGAGCAAAAGTTCACATAACCTCTCTTCGGTGAGTGTGAACAATGGATATTCGCCGCTTCAAGACATTGGTGACAAAGCAGTTCCCAATAACCATTCTCCCAAGCCGAGTTCGACCAAAAAGGTTAAGATTCCGCTTATTACATTGACGGAGCTTAGTCTTCCTGATGCACATGGAAAGATCCTGCATTCTGGTGTTTCAATATTCAACACCAAACGAACTTCGTCCGGAATCAACGTGTATGTCTATTCGACAGGAGACTACAAGATGCTAATTGATCATCTGAAAAAGCAAAAGGTTCACTTTTTCACATATGTCCTTGACGAGGAGAAAACGACCAAAATCGTACTATCAGGATTACATGACATGGAAGTCGATGATGTTGCCTCAGCATTAGTTAAAGTGGAGGCTAAACCGTTCCAGATTCGCAAGATGATGCTCAAAAAACAGAAGTACACTGATCATGCACTGTACCTACTTTACTTTCGTAAAGGATCAATCCAAATCAACGACCTCAGGAAAATCAAGTCCGTTCACCACAGCATCGTCAATTGGGAATATTACTCCAGAAAAAATAACGTACCTATCCAGTGCCACAACTGCCAAATGTTTGGGCATGGTTCAACACATTGTTTCAGACCCCCGAGATGTGTAAAGTGTGGTGAAACTCATTCAACAGAGAAATGCCCTCTAACAGCCAATCGCTCCAGCAAGGAAGATAAACTATCCCAAGAAGTACTGAAGTGTGCCAACTGTAAACTCAACCACACGGCGAATTATTCAGAGTGCGCTAAACGTATTGAATTCATCAAAGCAAGAAGTTCCATCAACCAACGGAAAGTCTCGACAAAGAACACCTTCATGCTTCGCCAAGATCAGTTCCCTTCCTTCGAAGCTAAACTGTCCACTAAGATACATGATGCCCAACAGCCCGAGTGTTCTTACGCCAGTAAAGTGCGTTCCGGGTTGAGTCCTTTGAACCGTGTTCAGCAAGCGGGTATGGCATACACTAATACTAACCATAGTTTTAGGACTAACATTGGCTCAGATCTCTTCTCGCATTCCGAGGTAGTCCAAATTATCAATGATTCATTCGCAAAACTGTCGGTCTGTAGAACTAAACAAGATCAAGTTAAAGTCATACTTGAAATAATATCATTTTACTGTTTCCCACGTGATGGATAATTACAATCTACTGAAAGTGTTGTTCTGGAACGCGAATAGCGTTATCTCAAAGAGCCATGAATTTTTCAATTTATTGATTGAAAAAGACATTCAAATAGCTTTATTATCTGAAACATTTTTAAAACCGAGTACGACATTTTCTCATGCTGATTTCACTATATACCGTTTTGACCGGGTCGAAGGACCAAAGGGAGGAGTCGCTATAGTCATTCGTAAAGATATCTCTCATGCTCCACTTCCAAGTTTCGAAACTGCCATCATAGAATCAGTTGGCGTGTCAGTTGACTGTGCATCGGGAAAAATCAATTTTGTCTCAGTATACAATCCCGGCAGTAACAACGATACTCAATCTTTCATTAGCGATGTACGAAAACTGACCAGGATGAGAGAAAGTTCTTTTCATATGCGGCGACTTGAACGCCAGACACCGTTTTTGGAACTGCTCTCGTGCAAATTCAGCTGGTAATTTGTTATTTGATGAATTGGGGACAGGTTCATTCATTTTACACAATCCTCCCACATCAACGTACATACCCAGCGACCCTAATCGTTTACCTTCTACTATTGATATTGCCCTAAGTAACGGTCTTCATAATGTTGAAGACATCTCAGCTTTAAGTGAATTGACCTCGGATCATTTGCCAGTATTCATGCAAATAAATGTTGGTACCCCGATCTTCATCCCTCCGCATGCTATACCTGATTATAGCAGGGCAGATTGGAATGGCTTCAAATCGCATATTCATGATAGAATCGATTTGACCAATCTAGACCTGAGTAGAATAAACGAAACTTCAGAAGTCGACGCTTTACTACAAAACTTAGAGTCAATCATATTGGAAGCGAACAATTTATTCATCCCCAAATCTGTGCCACATAGATATAAACTTAGTCTGACACCGGATATAAAATCACTAATCAGACTTCGTAATCATTGCAGAAGACAATGGCAAAGAAATCGTCGTAACTTTCTATGGAAAGCTGTTTACGCCTCGCTAGCTAAACAAGTAAACACAGAAATTGAAACTTTAAGAAATAAAATTTGGTCAAAGAACTTACTCGAAATGAATCGAAATTTGAATAATCGTCAAAGGCTTTGGAAGTTTACAAAATTACTAAGAAATAAACAGCGTTTTTTGCCTCCCTTGAAAACAGATGACAAAATATTGCTCACTGATCAAGAAAAAGTACAAGCTGTTGGCAGTCATTTCGCGGCTGCTCATGAACTTACATTAAACAATATCAGTTCTATTGAAGAAACAGTAAATACAACCGTGAATAATTTCTTACAAAATTTCGTTCCCGATAATAATGATCAGCTGAGTCTTACGAGCCCACGACAAGTCACTAATCTAATCAAAAGGACAAAAAACAGAAAGAGCCCAGGGGTTGATGGAATAAGCAATCGAGTTCTTAAAATGCTTCCTAAGAAAGCTATTGTTTACATAGCTTATATTTTCAACTGTTGCTTTAAATTAGGATATCATCCATTGGCATGGAAACATGCCAATGTGATTGCTATACCTAAACCCAATAAGGACATAAGCAACCCTTCTAATTATAGACCTATCAGCCTTTTAAGTTCCTTGAGTAAAATTTTCGAAAGGATTGTACAAAAAAGGTTAAATTTGCACATGGAAGATAGAAATATAATACCTGCCGAACAGTTCGGATTCCGAAGTGAACATTCCACAGTACACCAACTTTGTAGAATTGTACGAAACATAAAAGCTCATAGAAATAATCGTTTATCCACTGGCATGGTTCTTCTAGACACAGAAAAAGCTTTTGACACAGTATGGCACAAAGGTTTAATTTACAAAATGATTAATAAGAGCTTCCCTTCATACTTAGTAAAGCTTTGTGCTTCATTTTTGAAAAATCGTACGTTTCAACTCCGCATAAACAACACATTATCCGACATCTATCCTATCCATGCAGGTGTTCCTCAGGGTAGTGTTTTATCACCAGTTCTGTATAATCTGTTTACATGTGATATTCCTAACTTTCAAAACTGTGTTAGATATCACTTTGCCGACGAGTTCGCTTTAACATCGTCTGCAAAAAGACCGAGGGACGTAATTAGCCGACTGAATCAAGCAACTGCTCATTATATTGATTATTGCAATAAATGGAAAATCAAAGTGAATGCGAACAAGACAGAATGCATCTACTTCACGAGGTTCACAGCGTCTAGAAAACTCCCAAGTACATGTCTATCAGTAGACGGTACTGAAGTTGCATGGAAAGATGACGTAAAATATCTAGGTATGGTCTTGGATAAACGACTTACGTTCCAGAAAAACACTCAATATATCCATGAGAAAAGCGAGAAGCTTATCAAAATGCTATACAGCTTCATAAATAGAAGATCGAAACTTAACACTATTAATAAGTTATTATTGTAGAAAGCCATATTTCGACCGATATTGACATATGCTTATCCGGCATGGAAGGATTGTGCCAGAACACACAAAAAAATGTTGCAAATTATTCAGAACAAATGTTTAAAATTGATATACGACCTCCCATACTGGTTTGGTACTGAAAATTTACATGAGATAGCAAATATCGATACCCTAGATTCATTCTGTAACAAATTAAATCAAAATTTCTTGAGGAAATGTGTAGCATCCGACCATGAGCTCATTCGTGAGCATTATGATTAATTATTGTTGTGTTTGTCTTTAGTTCGTAAGTCAGTTAAAGCTCTTTTTTTTTTGCTCAATAGTTTAGGGTTTTTTGTTAATTCGTTTTTCCCTTAGAAAATTTTCATTGTATATCATATGATTCATAAATTGCTTCGACTTTATTAGTATCAATTGTTTGTTGTATAGCTGTAGCTGGTCTCAAAACAAGAAAAATCATTGTGTAAACTCTGTAAAAACCACAATTACTGAAATAAACATTGACATTGACCACATCAACCAACACGACTGGATGCGACAAAGAATACAAAGGAGAGGAGCGAGGCGCAACCCAAACAATTTTTGTTTCTAGTGTGCATTGCTGGTACTCCTCTTCACATCACCCAATACGATTGAATGCGGCAAGGGAGGCAAATGAGGCAAAGGACTCGGTAAAGGAAGAGCGTATCGTAAGATTTTGCATGACAATATTCAGGGTATCAAACCCGCTAGCCGTCGTTTAGCTCGCCCTGGTGGTATCAACGAAAACTTTAGAAAGCCGAAGACGCTAAAGCAGGAATGAGCAGCAGCGGCTCCGAAAAATACCACCGCTGCCAAAAAACCAACAGAAGTGTATTGTAGTTTTTGTTGTTCCATAAAGTTTTACGCGAGTAAATATGTCGCAATATATGTTCATGCAAACGTGCATCGGAGCTGAATCAACTTTCTATCACTGATGCCGAAAGCTCGATTGTAACACTGGTGGAGTGAAAAAAAAACCCAACAACCAAACAAAACGGCCCTTTTCAGGGCCACCAGATCGTTATCAAAGAGTTTAACAATATTGTTAAACTCTTTGGATATATACATATCCAAAATCAGCGTGCGACATATAGCCTAACGTAATCCTACGTCAACTATGCGGTCGTGTCTCGGACACAACCTCCTGTGACTTTTATTGATAAGGTACACCGGGGTAAGTGTACCATCGGGGATTAGATTAATAAAATGTTTACTTAGAATGCACCATAATTAGTTTATTTAGTTAGTCTTTCGCTATCTGTTGGTTCAATAGAAAATTCAATTTATTCTTTATATCATTCCAGCTGCAATGGCGTGAAGAAAAGGCCAGCATCGGCATATTCTAAAGCTCCTTTAGATGCTACACGGTTTATCTCAAAATAAGGCTCAATCTGTTGAAGTTGCTCGAAAGATAAAAGATGAAGATAAAGAAAAAGTAACTCATGGAGTTCCTCCTGATCGAATCTACAATGTAGATGAGTCTAGTTTCTGCTTTGATCCTACTCGTGTGAAGATTGTTGGAGAGAAAGAAATAGCAGCACACCGTGTAACAGCAGGACCTGCCAAAGAGAATATTACCGTATTGATGGGTGGGAATGCAGTTGGTGGAAAACTACCTCCGCTGAAAGTATTTAACTCTTCAACGGGTACTGGCAACTATATTGCCATCAACAAAAAATATTCTGTTCGCTGCACTTGGAATATTATTTCAATATTTTACGTAGCCTTTAGAAGATCTAAAGGTATCTGGCAATACTCCAATTTTTTTGGGCTGCTAAAAATGTTTTCATTCAATTTGGGAGTCATGTTTATGTACCAAAACCACGATTTTGGAGCACCGGCAGAAAATTATGTTTTAATTTGTTGAAAATGCAACAAGTTGAAAAGTTTTTCACTGTAAACGTACTCTTTAGGATCTACTGTGTAAGGCTATGTAGTTTTTTCAATAAAATAAATTATGTATTTGTTGAAAAATTAATATTTTTATTCTTTCCTTTGAAACTCTTTGATAATGATTCAGCTTTGTTTGATTGTTGGATATTGTTTGTTCACTCCACCAGTATTTACCGAGTGATGATGACAGAAGGGGTTGAGATTTTTCAATCGTTCGATAGTTAGTTTCATGACATATAATATATTATTTTCTTCAATATAAAAAATTGTTATGGAGTGCCGAAATCGATTGACGCAAAAATTTCATCAATCCATCATGAAATGACTGAGCAATAAGCGTTTGAAATTGGACAATTTTTTTTTTTGAAGTTTGAGTCGATTCGTTGCCTAGTTTCCACGGCCCGTTAAAGCAAAAAATGTATGGACAAGCTGGTTGGCATCTGAAGAAGACGAGTTCTTGGATTAGCTTACGCAGGTACTCCAAACGGATGGATGAATACTTAGACATTCACCAATTATTTCGAGCGCCAATTTCTGAAAGTGATTCCGAAAACACGGTCATTAGTTCTGATATATGACGGCCATTCATCGCATATCAGTCTGAAACTGGTTGAAAAAGCTATGGAGAAGCAAGTCGTGATTTTGAAACTACCACCTCACACAAGCCATTTGCTGCAACCCATGGATATTTCCACTTATGCAAAAGAACGATGAACGTTTGATTGCTTGGCAGCGTAAACAATACGGTATGAAAACTTCGAGATCGGTGTTTTCTTCACTTATTAATCAAGCATGGAACCAGTTTGATTAAACGAACATAATAAGCTCGTAATGGATCCTATCCTAGATCCTAGATCCTAGATCCTATTGGAATAAGTAAAGCAAAGTTCGTCTACATCGAAGGCCACTAGAAGAAAAATATGCTCGGGAACCAAAGTAATCACTTCATCGGATGCTGTTCAAACACTCAAGAACACCAACAATCGTGACGTAGGTTCTACAGAGACGTGTTCCAGTTGCCAAGTGATTATGTTTTTTTTCGTGATGGACTCACTTTGAAGAAAAAATAATTTGTTTTTCTCAATTGCCTTTTAATCTATAAACTATTTGAGCTAACCAAAGAAAATAAGATATAGTTGCTTTATTTCTCCTATGATTCTGTATTATTATTCATTTATGGCCATAAAAGGAAAAAGCATGATCCACTTACCCCTTATCATGCTCGTGAATCAAAGCGACAATGCTCGGCCGCATGTCACGAAACCGGTCAAAACATACTTGGAAACGCTGAAATGGAAGGTAAGGGAAAGGGAAAGATGGGAAACAGTTGTGACTAGGGATTGTTAACCGGTTTTACCGGTAATACCGGGTCATTTTTCATTACCGATTTACCGGTAATTTCACAAACCAATAACCGGTAATTTCGGCAATTTTCATATTTACACCATAAATAATATTCCCCTTTATGACACTTCAAAAGTTTCTTCAATATTATTTTGATTTTGGCAGTGCACAATGGTCCAGGAGATGCATTTAAGTGGAAATTAGCATTTAGAGCTCGACAGTTATTCTCTAGACGAAAGCTGTCTTAGACAAAGTTGTTACTCATGATAGAGCGCTCGCTTTTATGTTGTCAAACCACCAAAATAGGGTGACAAAAATTGTCGATGAAATAAATAATCTAACTTTCTTATCTTTATAGATAGAAGGAAACATAGTTCGACAATGTTGTAGCTCCAATTATTGGAGACATCTTTGTAGAACAAAGTTTTTTTTCAATCTCTTGAAATAACCGATATAGCGCCTTTTTTCTAAATTACGTTAGGGCCACCATGAAAAAAACTGTTTTTTGCTCTAACCTTTATGTCTCAAATTTTACATGGAAACTGTTTTCAAAAGACTTTTAGAGCTTACTAATACAAACATTTTCCGATGCAGAACTTGTCAATATCTCAACTTTACTCAAAGTTATTGATGTTTCTTCCCAAAAAAACATGCTCTTTTCATTTGTTTGTCATTCTTTCTGGGGTAAACGTAAACAAGTTTTTTGGCGGCATTTTTATATTTTATATTTCACTCTACATGATGTGTGATTTTCAAAACTATGTTATTTTTTGTGTTTGAGTAAATTAGAATTGAAACCATTAGTTTTTGGGTAAAAAACCATCAATAACTTTGAGTAGGATTAAAATGTAGACAAGGGGGTCTTCGTAGCCACTTGGTTACGCGTTCGCTTACTAAGCGATCGATCGTGAGTTCAAACTCAGGGCCCTCAATTGACCATCTTTGTGTTATTTTAGAATAACTGCGTCCACGCAACCATCATCAGCGATGGAGATCGATCCACGGTTGAAATAAGATCGATTCATCCATACAATTGCTCTGCTCTGCAAGAAACATCGGGCTGCTGTTCTATAAATAACCCAACAATGATCAATATCAACTGTCTCCGCTGTCTGGTCTGCTGAACAATGGAAGAACAGATAGAATACCCTTACGCCTAAATGGCTACTACAGTATAATTTACCATAATGTAATGGAACAGAAAACCTAACGCCTAAATGGCTACTACTACTACTACTACTGTGTAATTTACAATTTAAAGAAACATTAACATATGTATATGTACACGATAAAAACCCGGCTATGTTACAGATAAAATGCTAATGAGCCTAATAAATAAATA
This sequence comes from Toxorhynchites rutilus septentrionalis, assembly GCF_029784135.1. Lineage (NCBI taxonomy): Eukaryota > Metazoa > Arthropoda > Insecta > Diptera > Culicidae > Toxorhynchites > Toxorhynchites rutilus. The sequence continues at coordinate 26,564,837 of NC_073746.1, read as the reverse complement.
AATGGGATAAAAAAAAAGTAGACAAGTTCTGCATCACAAAATGTTGGTATCGATAAGCTCTAAAAGTCGTACGAAGACAGTTTGGATGTAGAATTTGAAATATAAAAGTTAAAGTAGAAAAAACACGTTTTTTCATGGGCACTTTAATGCAACTTAGAAAAAAGCGTTAAATCGATTATTTTAAAAGATAGAAAAAAGCTTTGTTCTACGAAGTTGTTTCAAATAACTGGGGCTACAATATTGTTGAACTATGTTTATCTCTATCTATAAAGATAAGAAAGTGAGATTTTTCATTTCATCGACAATTTTGGTCACCCTATATTTGACAACATAAAAACAAGCGCTCTATCATGAGTAACAATTTTGTCTAAGACAGTTTTTGTCTAGAGAATAACTGTCAAGCTGGAAATTCTAATTTCCACTTAAATGCGTCTCCTGGACCATTCTGCAGTAGCAGTGTTGCGCCGATTCTACGACCTCCGAGCTTCAGTTCAAAAATAGCTGCTCGATCTGAAAACCAGTCCCAGGATCAGCTTCAGCGACGAAGAACTGACAGCGATAAAGGAATTGGTAGATGCCCTCGTACCAGTTCTGGTCGCTGTTGAACTGCTATGCCGGAAGAAATGCACCCTTTATGAAGGTGACGTCGGAACGCAATTTATGCTAGAACAGCTATCGGAGCAACCATCAGAAATTTCGAAGCAGCTGCTTGAAGCCCTGATTAGAAGGATTGCGGAAAAACGTTTCGTATATGCAGATTTGTTTACGTATATGAATAATCATTCTGCTCGTGGTCGTGACACAATCAATGATGACTTCGGCGTCTTCAATGTCAAGGACTGCATTGATCAAGCAGGTTCGTGACTTGATGAAATTTGACGATTATGGTATTGATTCAGTAGTTGGACAACAAGAGGAAAAATCCACTGGACGATGAAGAATCTGCAGAAATGAGCATCAAGGAAACACTTGAACGATGATTGCAGCATACAAAGGTATCAACGTCCAGCCCAAACTAAACGTATATAAACGGATTGATGAAAGCCCTCAGACAAAAGTTTTCGTACAGAGGGCATCAGAGGTAGGGGAAAAGGGGGGAATTTGGACCACCTAAGCAAATCGCCTAATATTTCCAATCCAATACGGTGTAAATCAAAAATGTCGCATTGTATACTAAGCTACACTTGTTGTCTCTCAATCAATAATGATTGTCTGTTTAATAGGCAGACAATCGGATATCCCCGTCCTGGATATCTTAGGTAGCCGTGATCCTGATCTTCTGCTTCATCTATACCTGTTCCTCAGAAACGCCGATTTTTTTTATCCAAAATATATATATTTTATTAAGGCTCATATGGCGTCAGCCTAACGGGGCCGGGAGTTCAATATTTTGACAATGTTTGTTTACAACTATGTTAGTAATATGTAACCGATTACTCGCGGTTGGCTCGAGGTTAGTATTACAAGTGTTTTCGTAATTGGGATGTTGCTGTCTCCAATGCTCTGTACGTGTGCCCGACACGGGATACTTCCTATTGGGATGCAGCTGACCATTAATCAGCAACGCCCCCCTAGTATGTACCCCATATCTAGCGTGGTGCGTCTTCTCGACTCGAGGAATCTAGGATAGAATGATCACTAGCCGGCGCAATCATCAGCTCGTGTAGAGTTGTCATGAGCGGTACAACCTTTGGCTCTTGTTGAATCATCAGTGGACTGCACAACCTTCAGCCCGTGTATCTGTAAATAGTGTGTGTATGTATTGCCGCGACTAAGTAAAAGTTTATAGATCGGATAGGAGGGATATGAAACAGGGACACAACGAAGGAAACAGATCGTTTGGACGCTGTCCTAACAGATTAACGTTGGTAAAGTTAGCTATGATTTTTCGCTCCATATTTTCAGTACCAAATGAGAGACGAAAAACCATTCTCGTTGAACTTCCGAGAACCAGAGCTGCGATTTGTCGTGAGAATCAAGTGATGGTACTCACACAAAGATAATCAACAAATTTTGTGCTACGATTATCTTTGGTGACCATCCCAAAGCCAGTCCAATAGTGTGAGAAGAGTATTATCACAACACTAACACATGGTGAGCTTCTACTTGACAGTAGAAATCCGAGCTCCTTGGTGAGTGTCCTGTCGCTGAAATGTCAGAATAGTGCGACACTCAAAATTCTAGCTGATGGTTTGGTGTTTGGCGATATTCACAACATTCGCCTCTTTGTGTTCGTTCTTCGTGACTACACTGAGAGGAATAGTTAGTAAATACGACGAATTTTTTGGTACATGTTACCAATTCTCTAGTCATTTTCTACCCTACTAATCATTGGTACATATTACGAAAGAAAAATGGTAGGCACAAACGTCAAACAAACTACGATTTGTTGGTCCAACATTGGTGCAATATCAGTGAAAATTTTGCTTCTCATTTGTGAGAGATAATCATTAGGGATAATAAAAAAGTTTTTTAACAATTATTTTTAATTTAAAAAATTCTATTTGATTACATTTAACTCCACATACTTAGGATACATTATAATAATAATAATATATCACTTATTCTATGAGCAGCGTACACGAAGAAAGTTCCCGTTCCTCTTCCTGCTGCATCGCTCTAGTTTGCATTATTTAGGGAGTGTTTGTTCTCTCGTGTCTCTATTAAAAAAAGAAATACATATGTTAATAATATTAAATATGTATATATGTAATGAAACGTAACATCAACAAAATGCTTACCTCCGAATCGCTTCATCTCCAAAATAGAAATGGCGATTGCAAAGTGCGCACATCACAGATGTTAGGTATGACAAAAAAACAAAGTTACTAATGGTATGAAGTAAAATCTACGAATCTCTGGTAGGAACGTTCATTGCGTCTGACATTGCTTTTACGCAATTTTGGTAATATTTACATTTTGTAACCCGTTCGACTTCGATTTTTTTACCAAATTTGTTTCTCATCATTGCAAGGATACTAAATCTGCAGACATGTTCGCAATTTTACTGATATTTAATGTCCTGTCTATCCTGTTGCAAACTTATATTTTCAGTTGCAGGCTGTAGGGATATGGTATTTCTTCTCTTTATGACTTGATTCCCTCGCGGTTACAAAAGTATCTGCATCTCAGATTTCATCAACATTTCAGATTTTTGTCGAAGATTTTCAAAAAAAATCATCTGCCATCTCTGGAGGTGATGAATTTACTCTGACAAAGGCCAACACGAAAACAACAAATCACCAAGTATTTTTGTATCATACATCAAATATTTTTGTGTACAATGGCTCTCTGAGTTGACCGCTACCGATCGCGCCAGCTGTTCAAACTGGACTACCACAAAACGCAAGTTGCGCATCTGATTAATCTTCGCTCCCAGGGAGACTTCCCGCATCTCATGTTATACGATCCTTCCGGGCCAGTAAGAAAACACGCATCATGTATCTTCTGTAGAAACTTTACCAACCGGGCGTGGAACGGCTACGCAATGAAATAATAAACTTCACAACGCCCTCGAACCGGAAGGTGGAAATCAGTATCATCAGCAGTAATTACCACATCGAGTTGAATTCATCGGTTACCGGGATATATGACAGGGTGGTCCTGTCGGATTTGATCAATCAAATTGATCCCAGCGGGTAGAGTGAATATGAGACTCGTCTTGTCCGTGGTGGATTAGCTGACCAAAGATACCCAGGATGCGCTGAGAAGAACCATTGAAAAGTATTTGTCTACGTGCAGATTGATTTTGTGCGCCAATTCTACTTCGCGGGTTATTCCCGCGGTGAGAAGTCGTTGCTTGGGAATAAGGGAGCCGGCTCTATCTTAGGAGGATATTCTTAAAATTTTGAATGTAATATTGTGATTTGTTTGTTTGTTGAATGTAACAACACTATTTGCATTTCAGCACATTCCTTCGGAGAAAAGAATTACGCTATCCTCATGCTGGAAGCTTGCAAGGTACATAAGTAACCGTTCACGGTCAACTAAGAAGTACCGGAAATTGACTGGCAAATATTCCATCGAGAAACCGCCAATCAGATTGTCCTCGAACAAAGTCCACAGAAGCTGGAGGGGGTTAGCGAACGGCTATACGAGCTGCTATTTCAAGGCGTTCTATCGAATGTTATAATCTGTGGATTGGTACCGAATCTGGTTAAAATTTGCGATATGAGTCTGAAAACGCAAACATTGAATTTTGACGGGCATTATGAACACTGGATGCAACAAGGAAGCAAACATATATTCCATCTGGACGTGTTCGTGGCGCAGTTGTAACACTGTATAAGAAGTTTCTCAATAAAGCCTCATTGGAAGTGGATGATTTTTGAGCGATTCTTTGAGATCGCAATTTTCTTTCGTTTAAAAAAAAATGAAATTTTTGTGTTCATCTCACGTTTATTAACTAAACTTCAATAGTTCTGGTAATGATTAACTCTAAATAAAAAGAACACGCCTTGTCGGTTTTCAACCGGATAGTTTTCATGATCCGCATATAATCATGAAATGATAATTTTATCAATATACTTAAATACCATTTCATTCAAAAACCATTTTGCTGCACCGTGTTTATTTTAAAATTATATTTAATGTGATTTTTGAAATTATGACACCATAATATTTTTTATTATAAATGTCTGTTCATTCTAACTACAAGAAATAAATACTCGTTCGATTAATCGAATACTGAAAGACAATTGTTCGAATGAATCGAATATTGGCCCCACGATTAATCGATAATCAAATAAACGAAAAATTTAGACATCTCTAACAACAACAACAACTTCTACATCAACGAACAAATTTAAACAACCGTCGCGATTGTCAAAAATGATTGGAAATGTCTGATCACTCACATTTCTACTACCATCATACGCCACAACCACCGCTCTCGTAACGTAAAGTTGTAAACAGAGCGATCGGCAGTGAGAGGCATTAGAACCAACCGTCATTTGGTTAGGTGTCAGAAACAAAAGAGTGAGTATCACTACTGAATTTTTGGATCTCACGTGCCGTGAGAGGAATTGAGTGACTATGGTCAGCTTTTTTGTGACATTGACGGTGATGGATTGCAGCTCTGCCGAGAACGAGATTTTCCACATCTCTTTCTCTCTGAAAAAGAATTTTCGGTGAAAACGAAGAGACGAAAATATCAACAATACACGGTTCATCGAAAACTAGATTGATTGATTGAATATTTATCGTGCATCCGAGCGAGGATTTCGATCTCTGCATCAAAGTCAACGTCTAGCTAGATTTGAAAGAAAAAAAATCGATGTTACGTTGACGTCAATGCGCTCTTTATCACGAAGACAATATTACAAATATAAAAACCTCTAAAACTATTAGATCTTCTAAAACTCTAGAACGTCGTTTAGATTGAATGCAACTTTGCGCGAAAATGCGGCTGCACCAATCTTACGCAACTGCGAGAAGTGAACAACTGCACAGAACTGCACCGGCTACACCGCCCGCTCCCCCTCGCCGTGACCGAAATCGTCCGCCTCGAACAAACAAAACAGCCTGCCTCCACGGCTTACAGAGACAAGGCTAGCTACTCCGGATCAGTCCTTTTTTAGTGACATCATCTGAGTCGTTGAAGTAAACAATGTGTTCTTATTTTTTATTTTTCGTGCTCTGTAAGTTTGTGCGTTGATAATATAGTTGATTATATTTAACACCATGAATAATTTGATAAAACATTTATCCACAAAGAACATAATTTTCGGTTTTTCGGAAAGCGAAAGAATCTTTTTTTTTTGGCCCGATAATGTCATTTTCATAATTTATACACCCGCTCACAGCGCATTGAACCATTTTCGATTTTTCATTTCAGGAACATTTACGCGTAAGTCAGAAAACAAAAACAACTGGCGACTGTTTACACTGACGACTCGGATGACGTCATCAAAAAAAATGTTTACTCGCTAAAGAACTAGCCTTGTCTCTGTAAGCCGTGGCCTGCCTCCATCTGTCAGCTATCGCACAATCAAAATATGCTCTCCGATCCAATCCTCTTACAAAAACTCGACTGTACGACACCGACGAAAAGAAACAAACTACCTTGCTCGCCCGAAGCAAACGAGTCCGATCTGGGACGCAAGACAACCACACCAATACAATCACATGCATGCTGCCCATCCTCCACGATCGCGCACTACTCGTAATGCCACACTCTCACACGCAGCCGCACCCGCCATCACCGCAGTCTTCTACTGGCTGACACTTTTTCTCTCTCTCTCTCTCTCTCTCTCTCTCACACACACACACACACACACACACAAAACACCGAGAGACTCGAAGTGGAGTGCATTTCGGATCGGTTATAGAAATAGCAAATTGTTAATAGTACTTTGCCGGGATGTTGATATTTCTCGATACAGTTGGATCATCTTGCTGGCTAAATTAGTGGTTAGTGAATTCCATCCTTGATATCACTGCTGTAAAAACATGCACTTAAAAGCAGGCTACCACGCACACACACATAACCACGGTACACGAGAGAGTTAAGGTGAAGGTGGAAGCTAGCCACAAATGGCTGCCACAATGGCTCATTTCTTTCATCTCTCTCCCTCACCCCTCGTCCGAAAATCAATAATTTTGCGAAACAGTGTGAAGAAAATGATCCTTTTCGCACACTTCCCATCAAGTAATATCAACCAAATTCTAATCGAATACTCACAAGATGTTAATTTTTCATCTGCTTTCGCACTGTATAGTGAAAAACGTCGGAAAGCTCGAGCAAGTGCTCTGGAAGTTGAATTTTCGTTTTTCAATCTTCAGCAATGGTTTTGTTTGTATTGGTGGAAGCATCGTCATTTTTTCAACACTGATGTCAGACAACATCATCGAAACAGATATAAAAACCACTCAATAAAATGTTATTCCTGAGTCATAGCAAACAAAATTGTGTTGATACCAACACAATTATTATTTTTACGTATAATGGGTCTATAATGTAAGTTCTGCAACTTTTACATTGGGTAAGAAAATCGTATCGCAGAGCTCGGAACACTGCCACGGCTGCCTATGTTTTCAAAAACACTAAACGGAAAAGTATTAAATTCAATCTAAATGCCTCGGCCAACGAAGAGAAGGGTTGAGGCTCTCCAACATGAATATGTGAAAACAATACGATCAACGAAGGAAAATATTAAGGAATTATCAACATCGAGTTACTATGCGGAAGAACTTGTTCATACCAAAAGAGCCCCAATTCGCATGTGTTATAAATTTGCTCATGTTACGTTGACGTATTATCGGAATTTTACTTCATATGCAAATGCACCTTCGATATATATTTATATTTGCAATTGTTCATCGGAACATATTGAATTGTTATTTTTTTTAAATGTATTCAAAAACTCGTGTCCATGAAGCGCCACACTGTCTGATAAGTGAGTTGAACTATTTACGTGTGCTTTGCTCTTCTCTCACAAACACTATTACCCAATTTTTACTCGTGGGTTTACCTATACTACTACAATGGCTAGCCTTCACCTTAAGGTGAAGGTGGAAGCTAGCCACAAATGGCTGCCACAATGGCGCTCATTTCTTTCATCTCCCTCCCTCACCTCTCGCCCGAAAATCAATAATTTTGCGAAACAGTGTGAAGAAAATGATCGTTTTCGCACACTTCCCATCAAGTAATATCAACCAAACTCTAATCGATTACTCACAAGATATTAAATTTTCATCTGCTGTCGCACCGTATAGTGAAGAACGTCGGAAAACTCGAGCAAGTGCTCTGAAAGTTAAATTTTCATCTTTCAATCTTCGGCAATGGTTTTGTTAGTGTTGGTGAAAGCATCGTTATTTTTTCGACACTGATGCCAGACAACATCAGCGAAACTGCTATAGAAACCACTCAATAAAATGTAATTTCTGAGTCATAGCGTTTCATGTCATGAAAATCAATAGAATAAAATTGTGTTGATATCAATACAATTTTTTTTTACGTTTAATGGGTCCATAATGTAAGTTTTAGAAACTTTAACATTGGGTAATAAAAGTGTATTGCAGAGCTCGGGACACTGCCACGGCTGCCTATGCTTTCAAAAGCAGTAAACGGAAAAGTATTACATTCAATCAAAATGCCACGGCCAACGAAGAGAGGGGTCATGGCTCTTCAAAGTGAATATGTGAAAACAATACCAAAAGAGCCCCAATTCGTATGTGTTATAAATTTGCTCATGTTACGCTCCCGTATAATCAGAATTTTACTTCATATGCAAATGCACCTTCTATATATATTTATGTTTGCAATTGTTCATCGGAACATATCGTTCATACATTCTACTTTAGTATTGAATTGTTATTTTTTCATCAAATGTATTCAAGACTCGTGTCAATGATGCGCCACACAGCCTGATAAGTGGATTGATCTATTTACGTGTGCTTTGCTCTTCTCTCACAAACACTATTACCCCATTTTTACACGTGGGTTTACCTATACTACTACAATGGCTAGCTTCCACCTTCACCTTAAAGCAGAGTTCCTAGCAGCGAATAGAGCCGAAACAGGTTGAAACGCGCTAAACGATGAAGAAAAAAAACAGGAAGTGGGTTATATCTATGGTATAACCGCAGGGGTAACGTAGGACTATCGTTGATTTAGAGATCATTTGTTTGAAGTTGAATCTAAATCCATCCTGAATGAATGAATAAATAAATATTTGGGTGATTTCAAAAACGAGAGTGTTACTTTGAAGGCTCAAGGTTTTATGCATCCAATATTGGATACAAAAAACCTTGTTCTGAAGAATAATCTTCAGAAGCTTTCCTGTTAACTGCACTTGATTGACAAATCACAAAACCAAATGTATGTGGTCGCAGTATTATATGGATAGAAAACATTAAAATAAACTCGCTTGAATGTAATTTTCAATTCCAAGGGGAACTGGCAGATTATTTTTCAGCAACGATCATTTCTTTCCAGGTTTCCTCTCGATAACCAGCAAACGAAAAGAGTTGCGCGCGTGTATGTGTGTGTGTGTGGCGGCTGCTTCTATGTCTTCCCGAGGAACCGTATTTCGATGCTGATACTCTCTTGGTCACCTTCTCTTCTCCTTCTGATCGATCGGCTTTTCTGCGCTCCCTCACAGTTAAAACAAACTGATTGCATTTCAGGTCAGGTCAAGCCAGGTAATGAATACCTCGATCCCTCGCCGTTCAGCTCGTTCAGTAACGATGTTGTCTTGTCGATGTCCTCAGGCGTCGTGCACAAATTACGTAACGCTAAAAATCCGAATTTTGAATCACCTCTCCCCCCCCTTTCGTAACGCAATTTCCTATCTCTAATTAACAGAAAGTAACGCAACATCTACCCCCTCCCCCCTTATCGCGTTCCGTAATTTGTGCACGACGCCTCACGAAAAATGAATGGGTTTCACCACCAGAATATCATTTCAGTATGCTTTTCGTGCGTGATTGAATCGAGAGAAGGTGTGGTTTACGATGGCAATTTGGAAGGCAAACTAGAGGAGAATGAACTCTCTGAGTATGAAAATTTCGGCGACTGAGCAATAATCGATTGAAAATTATATAATTTTGGCGATACGAAACATTTTCCTTTTTTCATGTTATGCATCCATTATTGGATACGAAAATATCCTACTGATGGGAAAGAATAATCTTCAGAAGCTTTCCAGCTAATTACACTTGATTGAAAAATTACGAATTCAAATGTATTTGGTCGCTATTTTCGCCATATAATTAGAAAACATTAAAATAAACTCTTTCGCATGGATATATTCTTCAATTCCCAGGGAACTGGCAGATTATTTTTCAGCAACGATTAGATCTTTCCGGAATTTTCTCGATGCTGTATGGCATCCAAACGAAAACTCTCGTTTCAGTTTGGCCTGCAAAAAACTTTTCTGAACTCTAATCCATCAAATCTGGAGCCCTGAAAAGGGCTGTTGATTATATGCTAAGCTAATATAGCACCCTCTCCTTGGATTCGACGGGCCAGCTGAATGTCCTTGGGCATGATGTGACGTGTTTTACGTGGATAGCACACAAATTTGTATCTTCGAATAAGCCTCCTGCAGCGTCATAGCCGCGGAACTTTGAAAGCGCGAGTCGGTTTTGAAGTCCTGAGCAATTCCACGATCCAAAAGCTGCAAAGGTAGCTTGCGGATCAGCAATTCGGTCGACTTCCGATAGCGATGAATTTCACGCAAAGTTCCCGGTCGATAGCGATGTGGCTTCTTCACCTATCCTGCGGCTGGTGCGCTTATCCGAGCTGCTTTCGTGTGCCTTACCACTGAAAGACTAACCTGCTATCTGCTTGGTCCCAAACAAACGAGTCGTCACGGTGCGAGAGTAGAGTAAGAAATGAACGAAAGCAAAGGAAGCGTCATTTTGTAACCTGTTTTCGAAGCTATCATTAAGCTATTGAAACAATTTTCCGACTCAATAAATAGCAATCATATAACTCTTGGACATTTTATCTTTTGTATGAAATGATTATCACTGTTCTGTTGATCCGAAGCAGAATGAATCACGCTTAAAGAAGGAATGGATTTTTTCTTGGAATTTACTCAGCAAAAATAATGCCCTTTCCCAACACTTAAAAACGACAAACGGTAAACAGTTTCATCAAAGTGATTTCTTCGATATGGGGATATATTCACTACATCATGTCATGTATTTCATATTCTTCATTATGAAATCCATATCCATGGCACCTATCGGTATCGAATTATCATCGACACCACGATTTTCGCTAAATGCTCCTTTCAGTTCGGCCTGTAAAAAACTTTTCTGAACTCTAATCCATCAAATTTGGAGCCCTGAAAAGGGCTGTTGATTATATGCTAAGCTAATATAGCACGCTCTCCTCGGATACGATGGGCCAGCTGGATGTCCTTGGGCATGATGTGACGCGTTTTGCATGGATAGCACACAAATTGGTATCTTCGAATAAACCTCCTGCAGCATCATAACCGCGGAACTTTGGAAGCGCAAGTCGGTTTTGAAGTCCTGAGCAATTCCACGAACCAAATGCTGCAAAGGTAGCTTGCGGATCAGCAATTCGGTCGACTTCTGATAGCGACGAATTTCATGCGAAGTTCCCGGTCGATAGCGATGTGGCTCCTTCACGCTTCCTGCGGCTGGTGCGCTTATCCAAGCTGCTTTCGTGGTGCCTTACCACCGAAGGACTAACGAGCTGTCTGCTTAGTCCCGATGAAACGAGTCCTCACGGTGCGAGAGTAGAGTAAGAAATGAACGAAAGCAAGGGAAGTGTCATTTTATAAAACATAAAAGAATCGAATGTAAACCCCACCCTCTTTATTATATAAGCTTACTGTATACTCACGAATATAATAAGGGTGGGATTTAGATTCTATACTTTTATGGTTTATAAAATGACGCTTCCTTTGCTTTCGTTCATTTCTTACTCTACTCTCGCACCGTGAGGACTCGAGCTCGTTAGTCTTTCGCAGACAGCTCGTTAGTCATTCGGTGGTAAGGCACACGAAGTCAGCTCGGATAAGCGCACCAGTAGCAGGATAGGTGGAGAAGCCACATCGCTATCGACCGGGAACTTTGCGTGAAATTCATCGCTATCGGAAGTCGACCGAATTGCTGATCCGCAAGCTACCTTTGCAGCATTTGGATCGTGGAATTGCTCAGGACTTCAAAACCGACTCGCGCTTTCAAAGTTCCGCGGCTATGACGCTGCAGGAGGCTTATTCGAAGATACCAATTTGTGTGCTATCCATGCAAAACGCGTCACATCATGCCCAAGGACATCCAGCTGGCCCATCGTATCCGAGGAGAGCGTGCTATATTAGCTTAGCATATAATCAACGGCCCTTTTCAGGGCTCCAAATTTGATGGATTAGAGTACAGAAAAGTTTTTTACAGGCCGAACTGAAAGGAGCATTTAGCGAAAATCGCGGTGTCGATGATAATTCGATACCGATAGGTGCCATGGATATGGATTTCTTAATGAAGAATATGAAATAGATGATATGATGTAGTGAATATATCCGAAGAAATCACTTTGATGAAACTGCATTATAAAATTATTTGTGTACGAATGCCGCAATCGATAGTCGACTCTAATTTGCGCTGGGTAATTCCCTCGGAGGACTCGATTCCTCCTTTGAACATTAATAATCTCTTTCTGGCAAAACGATGTGGTATGAATCACATTATTTGAATGATAGAATGAAGAAGTTTTCTGCCAATTTCCTTCAACCTCCAAACGTATCTTTCTCCCGTTTGTCGTTTTCGCGTTCGCTAATCCTTTCTCACAACACCCATTTCTCGTTTGAGAAATTGTTGAGTAAACATTGTTTACCAGTGCGCGTAGAGCGAGAATTCCTAAAGATTCATTGCACCTCTAATAAATTGCCGAAAGACGTGGTCTTAGGTTGATCGCACTTGATTGAAAAAATCCAAAACCAAATGTATTTGGTCGCAGCATTATATGAGTAGAAAGCAAATAATCGCTCGAAAATGACTTGATTTTCGCGATGTGAAACATTTTCCGTTTTTCATGTTATGCATTCAATATTGGATACGAAAATTTCCACTGATGGGGAAAAAAAATATTCAGAAGCTTTCCTGTTAATTGCGATTGATTGAAAAATAACAAAACCAAATGTATTTGGTTGCAGTGTTATATGGATAGAAAACATTAAAATAAACTCTTTCGCATGAATGTATTTTTCAATTCGCAGGGGAACTGGCAGATTATTTTTCAGCAACGATGATAGCAACGAGAATTCCGCGCGTGTATGTGTGTGTGTGTGTGTGTGTGGCGGCTGCTCCGATGTTTCAAGCTGAACCGTGGCATCACTCTCCTCCTGATGGATTCCCTTTTGGCCTTAGGTGCACAAACAGGCTCTTGGTGACACCGTTCATCAGCGTTTTCATGATAAACGAAATTAGCTTCACAACAACAGCGACAACATGCTCCAATCGCTGTTCAATCATAACTGAGTGGGTTTACGAGCGGCGCTCGCTTATATACCGATTGGTGATTTCAATAGCCTGTTTTGAAAGCAATTTTAAGACTATTGAAACAAGTTTTTGGATGAAAAAGTAACAAGTATATGACGCGTAGACATTTTGTCTTTCAAATGAAGTGTTTATCATACCATTTCGTTCAGTTGTTTAAGAGCTATTAACGCTCAAAATCTCGGTCTCCAGCGTAACGCTTTCGTTCTCGAAACTTTGGTTTTACACCCCGGTATAGAAATGAAAGACGTAGTCCTACGTCAAAAAGGAGCAAAGAAAAACTCATCCGCACCCGACGACTGTTTGATCGAGACTCCTGTTATGGAGTGCCGAACACAAAACACACCCCGTGCATCAACTTAATCGAAACATTTAAAACTCTGGGCACACTGTACCACCGCAGCCGTGGTCCGTGAGGCTCAAGCGTGAAATAAGTGGTATTAGCATGATTTTACACATTTTAATGCGCGTGCTCGATACTACGATCCTTCTCCGTCACTTAACCGCGTGCACTGGGGTGCCCTCCAAAGCTCACCTCGTCACCGCATTATTAGTAGTGGCTGTGGTGGCAGAGAGCACACGCGCTATTAAAATATGCAACCGGCGGCTCGCGCAGATTATGACATAAATGATGAAATATAGGAAAATTACATGCGCTTTGCCGTAGTTGCATCGTGTGCTGCTGCTCTTTTGTGCGCCTCGCCACCGGCAGGGATTTATGTGGAGCAACGGCAATGGCAGGAAATGGGTGTGGTCCGATCGTCATTGCGCAAATGTCAAGCGCTTTGATGCGTTAGATAAGAATGGTTTTGTGTGTGGTTTCTATGCTTCCCCCGACATCTGGATTGGCGTGGATCCAATCTGTGGTCTCTAGGTGAATGGGTGAACAAACTGGTTCCAGTCGTCCAGCGTTGGCTACCAGCTGCCCGTCAATGTTTCGATTTATGGGATTTTTTCCACACCCCCCCGACTGATTAGCCGCTAATGATATGCCGTTAATGGTCATCCTAAACAGGCTCTTTAAATGCTAATCATCGCACTATCGGATCCGTCCCGTTTTCGCTCGGATACAACTTTCTGCGACCGCGACTTTCGGTGTCAAAATTGTTTTTGGGAAGTTTTGCATATCGGAATCGGTGGAATTCGATCATTAAATCATACGATAATGGTGTCGACCTTACAATCCTTACACAATCAATCCCGTTTGTTGGCTGAAGAAGACACTTCTGTACATGAATTGTGCATTAATCTAGTTAGATTTCGTTTTATGGTTTGATTCGTCGATATCATTCCGCATAAAATAAATCTGTCAGCCATGGGGATCCAGTGTGGGGTAAATAATAAAGTAAGAAGACATTATCAATTTTTCTAGACGCGTTGTAAAATATGCGTACTCTACGTTTAAAATGAAAAAGTTGATGGGTCTGGGCCTAAGGGTACGGACGGGATCTTGACATAGAACTGTTATTGTGTGTAGTGATTGCTTTTGAATTGAGTTTTTTGATATCACGAACTGATCAAGAACGTCACTTCACGGTGAAAACGAAATTATTTGTATGCAAGGTCATATGCATTTCATTTCGTTTTCACCGTGAAGTGATGTTCGTGATCAGGCCCAAAGAGTCATTTTTAAACATAAGTCTAAATAGATAAGATCTACATAAATATAAGCCTTAGTCAAATAAATTTATGACTACAGAAATATATTACAGATAAAATAGCATTTTCTCCTTCGTTGCCACGTTACTTTATAGCCCGGTAATGTATATTGAGTATTCTATGGCCATGAGTGCTCTCTTGGGAAGTTCATGTAGCTGCTGTAGTGAATTGATCTCATTGGGTTCTAAGTTCGTCTTATGTATAGGCAAGGCGATGAGCATTCGAGGAAATGAATCGGGTTTCTTAGGAAAACATATATGGGGAGCATAATATTAAGATCGCATTATACGCAGCAACTTAAATTGTGAGCTAACGCTCGAATTTAGACAAAAAGATTGCTCGTTGCGTCGGAGAGAAAAGTGAGTGGTTATTGCAATCGAAAGAAAACATACCCATTGTAATCGTCAAATTGTTCAATATTTTACTACATTCACTGTTCATGTTTTAAACAAAAAAAAATCTTGGATAAATTTCCTGTCTAATGGTATATAACACACCATATGTCGTAATAACGGTTTTAAGTAATATGCGTTTGGAATCTCTTAACGAATCGTTACATTTTTCGTAGGGTGACCCCCCTATATGGAAATCAAAGACATAGTCCTATGTCAAAAGTACTGAAAAGTTCGTCACGATTAATTTTGTTCAAAAAAATTATACTTGATGGAAGCCGCGAACCAAAAATTCTTTTTGGACACTCACCTCGAAAATCCTATGTGGTTGGGTTCAAAAATCAATTCTCAATTGGCGTTCCCAAAAATTTCCGAGAGCAGCATACTTTGTACCAGCAGGATCACAGCAAGCGTCGTAGTGGAACTAAGGATCGGAAGCTGCATTTGAGTGTTGAGAACGATTAGGGTAAACCCAATGAGATACATATGAGGTGGAGCAGTAGGCATAGTATATTTGGATTGGTAAACAAAATATGGTGTCGTCGTTATTTGCATTCAATATAAAATGTATAAGGAAGAAACGAAACAATGTTAAAATAACTAACATTTTAATGATGTCATAAGCCAAAATGCGCATGAAATCTTGTAACCGATTGTTTTTTTAATAGATGACAATTGCATTGTGACTTACTTCCATCATTTAAGGAGTAAAAAGGGTCCGGAGAACAATAATTCGATTGTTCGATAGTCCTCGCGAATAGAAGCATTTTCAATTTTGAAAATATCATCATATCATCGCGAAAATAACGAAACATGGTTTGTTTCTATGAAGGTGAGAGAGTGAAAATGACACACAAAAATATCACTTTTATTAATCTTTTCCAACATCATTTCACAAATATCCACTGGACACTATCACATTATACTCATATTAAGTCGGAATTCCAAGAAAAAATCTGTTTATAATTGATAAAAAAAAGCTTGCTGAAAACAGTGTTTCACATGAATTTGGAAGACAGTTGAATGTAAACACAAATATTGATGTCACCATGTGAAAAGTAGCTATGGTAGCGCACACGACGCTTGTAAACTATGCCATCTGCTCCACCTAATAATCCTGGGTAAACCGGGTAAACCCAAGGCTGTACGATTATTAGCACTGTCAGAAGGATTCGTCTGCGATAAAGATTTCGATGTTTTCGTGTTAGTAAGCAACCAAACAAGACACTGAAGCAAAACATAATGGCAAAAAGACGTACCCGGAAGATGTTCAATGAGGTTTTAGCGAAGTACGAAGGCTTAGAGAACGCTTCTCGGATAAGAGCTCTATAATGTCACTGATGATGTCCCTATCCAGTTCAAAATCGTTCTTTTAAGTGCAATAAATGACCTTTATTTTGAACATTCAATATATTTATTTTATTAACATGGTTTCGCGATAAATCAGTTTTTTTTGCGTCCGGATTTTCAATAACTCCAGCTTTAGTCTAGGATTTCGCTTTACTCATAGCTTGTTAAAATTTCGATTATTGATTCCGATTTTCTATAAATGTCAAACTCTGATTCTACAGTTCACGAGAATTCGAATGGTAGTGCGACATGTAACGAAATGAGAAGCGGTGTTTTCCTTAAAAAGTGATTTAGAGACCAGTCATCTCCCAACAAGGTATTATCAACAGAGTTTTTGGGATACAAAATAAAGCCTTCGAGTATTATTTCCAACCTGGTAAAACTACGAACTTAAAACGTTGTTGTAACCATTCAGACCGGCTGGATGATTAACCGTTTGAATACGGGGGAGCGCGATGGCGCTCCTCTTATTGTATGGGAAAATGGCGGGGAGCGCAGTAGCGCTCTTCTTGTTCTATGTTATTATTTCCGACTTATTAACTTATTAACATATTTATTGCGTCTTTCGGCGACATTTTTAAAGAGGACTTCACGCGCTTTGTGCAGCAGGCCATAATTTTGAATGAAATTGTTTAAATATTATTTTTCATTATATAAAAAAATTTTTTTTTGTGTAGATAAGAGAGTTTATGTTAGTAAATTTTATAATCCTCACTTTTTATGTGTTTTTTTCCTATTAATACAACTTTTGTGACCTAATCAGTTATCTAAGCTCTTTAGTATTTTTTTTAAATATACCCAAACTCATCCGCATTTTTGGCATATGCTAACAAAATTTGCTCCGCACTCAAACGGTTAAGGTTGGATGATTAAATTTTTTTGACGTGGGACTACGTCTAACCGGAATATATGGAGGGTAAAATGAAAACCTAAACACAGAACATGCAGGAAAAAATGAAAGATTTCGAATGCTTATAGCTCGAACATTTCGTACTGGATAGGAGAGATGTTTGCATCACTTGATAGGGAATATTTCTACGCATCTATCGCAACTAACAAAATGTTGTTTTTCATTAGATAAACAATTGAATAACTGTAAAATATTAGGCGTTATCTAAACGCCCTAACTGCATCGTTTTGATTGGCCCGATTTACGGTTTCCCTAGCACAGCCATCAAAACCAAGCAGCCTTGGGGAAATCGGCATTGCAAATACATGAAAGTAGGGGGACTTTTGTTCTCATCGAAAAATGTTCCCTAACACAGACTTTAAAACCAAGCAGCGAAATCGGCATTGCAAACACACGAAAGAGCCTAGAGGCGAATGAACTGAAAAGTTTAAACCCTCTTAAAGCCAAAAAGAAGAAGAAGAACACACGAAAGTAGGGGGACCTTTTGTTCCCACCGAAATGTGTTCCCTAATAGAGATTTCTAAACCAAGGTGCCTGGAGAAATCGGTATTTCAAATTCATGCAAGTCGGGGGTATTTTTGTTCCGACTGGAATGTGTTTCCCTAACACAGACTTCAAATCCATGGAGCATGGGGAAATCGGCATTGCGAATTCATACAAATCGGGGGTATTTTTGTTCCGATTGAAATGTGTTTCCCTAACACAGACTTCAAAACCGAGGTTTCTGGGGAAATCGGCTCTGCAAATAAATGCTAACTGCGAGTACTTTTGTCCTCGCTTGCCTTTGTGCAGAGTGGAATATGTCTGTCCTAACATGATCTTCTAAACTTAGGAACCTGGGAAAATCGTGCAGCCACTAGAAGCGAATGAACTTCCCAGTTTCAAGCAAATTCGAGATTCGAGAAGTATGTACACTTTTGGGATGTAAACTTCAGAGGGAAATGTAAAATAAAATAATCGTTTGATAATTTTTTTTGTCTTTATTGGAAATATTTTCAGCCTAAGGCTGGTTCATCAAACGTTTGATAATTCTTCCGTACATATATTTTGTTCTAGTCATCATACCAAACGTAAAAGGTCCGTCATTAAATTTACTTGTAACGAAGAACAATCAATCACAATAAATGAATTGACTTTACACGGCATTTGTTCATTTTTTTCACTCACAGAGCAAATATATTGAACTCAATTGAATTTGGAAACTGTTTCATTCAATCAAGAATTTAACCAATACAAACGAATGATTGCTAAGCTAAGGTAGTTCCACGTCAACCTTGCGGTTATATCATAGATATAACCCACTCATTTTTTTTCTTCAAATTTCTGAAGTTCAGGCTTTCAATAATATACCCTAGAAATGACTTTCCGAAAATCCTATTATTCACTGAGTAAGAGCCATTTTAGTGAGGCGATATCTAACCTGGTACGGCCATAACAGTGAACTTCGAACGCGCTTTTCTCGGAACTAGGTTTTTCAAACTGGCGTACTCAATCTCAAGTTCTACTGAACCGATTCATGTCGAATTTATATGAATACAATAAGCATGTATCTCTCTATCCCATGAACCGCTATAAATGATATTTTTTTTATTTTACTGTTTTTAAAAAAATGGGAAACGTAAGAAAAAGACGTTTTGAACCGCATTTTTTTTCTTCAAACTACCAGTATTTTGTCAAAACAGATGTTTTTAACTTGTCCGAGGTTCATGCGATAGCGGCATCTTCACTGATTCAGAATCTGTTCGATTTTTTTCTTGTTTCAGATAACTAGAATACCCGTGCATAGTAGAAGACCTGATTTACAATAGAAATCACTTTCCATCAATACAACGCACTCTTGTAAACCAACTTACAGAACCGTCGTGAAACCAAAGTTGGAATTCTTGCAACATTCACACTATTCGCTCTTCTTGGCTTCTGTCTGTTCTAACATCTAAAAAAAATTGTGCGAGGGATGACCTTCTTCTTCTGCTTGATTTGCTTTTTTAATTGTTTAGGATTTGTACTTAAACGATCATTCGCTGGAGATGTTTTGATGATGATAATTATGTTGTATTGAATTATACAGGCATTAAAATTTTTTCGGTTAATTCGCCTTTTATCTTTAAAAAGAACCAATTTGAAAAAGTAAACATAAACTCTTATCTCCCGGCCTTGGGAGAGGCCATCTGGACGCCCAAGCCGCCGACTTGATCTTCTTCCGTAGGAGTAGGGTTACCATCTATCCTTATTTAGCAGGACATGTCCTGATTTTGAGATGCTTTTCGGGCGTCCTGATTTATTTTTCATATTCTAGCATTTGTCCTGATTTTCATAAGAAAATCAATTTTGTTGATGAATCATAATCAGGGCCTTACGCTTTCGCTTCAATTGACACATCATCACTCGCTAATCAGCATATTGCCTTTCAATTTTTTTGCATACCCATGCAGGCTAAAAATAATCTTACTCTCTCCTCACGCTCAATAAAAAGAATATCACTTCACCTCTGAACAGTCTTTCTTCATTTCACGTTCATTTGATTCATTCTTCACTCTGAAGTGAAGTTATCAAATCGTCAAATGAAAATGAAGGTGTCTTACATCTGAATGAAAACTTCGTTTGAGCTCGAACCTTATTCACTGAAAGTAATGAAAATGACGATGTGGTAGGATGTGCAGTATAACATAGAGATGGGCGAGCGCTCATGAGCCGCTCATTTGAGCCGGTACGTCAGAAAGAGCGTACGATCCACGGTTCTTTAAAAATGAGCCGCGGCTCTCAAATGAACGGCTCTTATATGTACGGCTCTTGAATGAACCACGGTTCAAAACAGACCCAGAGTTCTTTTATGAGCCATGGCTCTTTTTGAACCGCGGTTCATTTAAGAGCCGTTCATTTGAGAACCACGGTTCAAAAAAGAACTGCGGTTCATAAAAGAACCGTGTTTCTTCTAAGAGCCGGCTTATTGATAAAGAACCGTGAATCGTACGCTCGTTCTGACGAACCGTAGTTGCGGCGGTGCGGAAGAAATATATGTTTCCCATGCTGCTTTTTAAGCGGTTTCATTTAACTGTTTGTATGTTTGTAAATTTTGGCGGAAATAATTTTTTCTCGAAACCCCTTAAATATGGGTATCTAATGAAAGGAATGACTAGTAGGATACAGTTATTTATGTAAAATGGAAATCCAAGATGGCGGACGTTACAAAATGGCAAACAATTAATTTCGTCAAAACCCCATCAATATGGGTATCAAATGAAAGGGTTTGCCTAGTAGATCACAGTTATAGATGAAAAATGTAAATCCAAGATGGCCGCCACCCAAAAATAGCGAAATACGTATTTTTTTTCAAAACCCCCTCAATATGAGTATCTAATGAAAGGACTTGACTAGTAGGACACAGTTATTTATGTAAAATGGAAATCCAAGATGGCGGCCGTTATAAAAAGACAGACTACATATTTTGCCAAAACCTTATCAATATTGGTATCAAATGAAAGGACTTGACTAGTAGAACAAAGTTATTCATGAAAAATGTAAATCCAAAATAGCGACCGTTACGAAATGGCAGACTACATTTCTTCTGAAAACCCCATAATATGGGTATCAGATGAACGGGCTTGACTAGTAAATCACAATTATTTTTGATAAATCCAACCCGCATATGGGCATTCCACTCGAAATATTTTAAAAACGTTAAGGATATAAAACGGGGACATGATGAACATTATATGGATCAAGTGAAAGCAGTTCTAGTGATTATGAAAAAGATCAAGGTTTGGGGATAACAGAAAGTACAACTATGCTCACCAGTCGTTGATAAGGATGCTAAAAATGACATCCATAGAATACACACCTACGAAACTACCACAAATCGTTGGTGATGAAGCGCTGTCATCTGTATGGGACGAGTTTGATGCATTCGTTGGCAATCTTCGATACTCACATGATCCAAAAGCTGCTGCAACATCTATTGTAGATAAACATTTAGCGAAACCACATTTGCTGAGACTAAGAGACCCTTCGTTTCGGTGGAATGAAAAGAAATCTATCTCTCCGCGGCTCTATCTTTTTTTTTTTTAATATTATGTATTCCGGCGACTTCAGTACCATGTGAGCGATTTTTTTCAAAAGCAAGACAAGTTTGCAGGGAAAGATGTAGTAGACTTTCATCAGGTAAGATTGAAAATATAATGTTTATAAATAAAAAAAAAAAAAAATAAAAAGAAGATCATTGTGATGGAAATATATCAGAGAAAACCTTAAGTAAAGTCATATTTTTACTTTTCTCTGCACTGGTTATTGTTTTAAACCTTATTTTTTACGTCTTCCATTCTTTACATATCCGAATAAACCAGTTCTTGAAAAGAGCCGTCGAGCCGCTCAAATGAGCCGGCTCTTTTCATTGAGCGCACGGCTCTGAGCCGCTCACTGAAATGAACCGTTTTGCCCATCTCTAGTATAACAGCAGGCATCATCAGTTGCTCGCGCTGTTTGTATGACTAATGTGTGCTCATATGCCTCTATTAATTCCATTTGTTTTGGAAAGACAGTCCGGGAAAAGCCAGTTTGACGAAATGAAACCGAATGAAACATTCAATTGAAAGTTATTATCATCCTATTACATATGAAACTGAAACTGACATATAGCCCATTCAAATGATAATGAATTCGAGCGGTTTCAATCTTCAAGAGAGAGCGTTTGCTTTCAAATTCAAAGGAAATGACAGCAAAAAAGAATGAAATTGAAGAATCGGTTTGAGTAGAGAATACTCACAATCGAAAAAGATGAAGCAAAAAAATCATTTTCATCTTCTTGTTACAAAATTGTCAAGCTCTGATCATAATTAATTTGCCTTTTTTGTATTTTGTTTTAGTGTAAACACTTTTTGACGGAGAATTACGTCTATCGGGAACATATTGGGGTACAATGTGAAAAACGAAAAATCTGCTGCATCACGAAAATTGTCCAATTTTCAGCGCTCATTGCTCAGTCATTTGCTGATGGATTTTCGAGATATTTGCATCAATCGATTAAGGCATTCCCCAATAAATTAATACAATGAAGAAAATGATATATTTTATGAAACTAACCATCGAACAGTTAAAAAATGTCAAGCATTATCTACACGAAAGTCCCGCGTTCTTATTGGTCAATTGGCACAAGCAATCTGTGCTCTCCCAGCTTCTCATTCAATACGAATACGGGATTGTGCAATGGTATATGCATTTGATTTGCATTTCTGCTGCGGTAAATCTCACATTTTGATTGGACCAATTTGCTCTACCCCAGTTCTCATCTGATTCCCATTCGGAATCTTTTATCGTGCATCACCCAACGACCAATCATCATGCTTCTGCCATCATCGCTCGATTGTACCACTGATGGAGTGGACCAACTTTTTAGTGGTGACTAAAATTTTAAAATGTCTTTTACCAACTAATTGCGCCGAAAGTACTTTTGTCTCACAGAAAGACCTAATGATAATGAGACCAAGTATTGCTCATGTGATTTCTAAGTGTTGGTGGCCAATAGCATCTTATAGAAACAGAGGTTTTGAATCCTCAATGACCCATTACAGGTAAATCTGATTTGGAAAAGCATATCCAAACACCGAAACATTGCAAAAATATTCAATTGGAATCCTCTTCTAAATCCAAGTTGAATTATGTGGTGTAAAATCAGATTTGAACTGCAGAAGAAACTCTTGTGTTTCATACATCATAAAGCTTCCAATCCATGGATTGTCTCCGGCACCATTGCACATGATGTTTTATGACTCGGAAACCTTCCAAAAATCTCCTGTTGTCGTATTATCGGATTATTTTCACCGCATGGATCGTTCGAGAAATACGTTAAATGAATAGATTTCAGAGGGAAGCGATCTGACGTAGTGGTAACATCCATACCTCTCACACTAAAGGTCACAGGATCAATTCTCACTCCCATAATTCTTTCAGAAATGAAAATAAAGTTGAAAGACACTATAATACAGAAAAAATAGATTTAAGTATTTTAGTCTCTGGAAGTGTAAATCACATACAGCGTGTTTTTATTTGTGTATATCTCTAAAATAGTACAAAACAGCTATTTACGAAAAATGCAAATACAAAATGGCGGCTGCTACAAAATGGCAGATTACATATTCTCACAGGACCCCATCAATATGGGTATCAAATAAATAAAAAATAAAAAAATTAAAAAGTAGAACATAGTTATTTATAAAAAATCAAATCCGAAATGACCACCACTACAAAATGGTGAGCTTTTTTTTCAATACTCCATTAATATCGGTATCAAATGAAAGTGATACTTGAACGTAGTAGATCATGAAAAATCCAAATCCAAGATGGCCGCAGTCCCCAAATAACCAATTACTTTTCTAAATGTTTCATCCAGCTTGACCTGTTTGTATGTATATTTGAATGCCTTTTTTTGATAACAGTAAATTTTTTTGGTGATAACAATAAATATCGACGTTTCGTGCAACTATAAGGCATTTGGCATCAACCCCCGTTTTCCGGTATTTTCTCGGTTTTCAAAAAAACTTAAATTTTAACTGCGACACTAGTTCCAAGTTCCGAATGAAAAATCGAGATAACTATTTTTATTGGCACTCAAAACCATACTACTAAAACTAAGAACTAAGTACCAGAGTTTTTTTTTTCGAATGGATATCATTCTTTTTTTTTATTAATTCGTTTATTTTTACAGGCTCAGTTACTTAAGTTTAAAGGAGCCGAATTCTTAAATATAATTTTAAAACTATATATATAAACAATTTTCTTAGATCTATGGTTAGTAAGGTGGAAAACCGATTACTCGCGGTGTACTCGAGTTTAGGAGGGTGACATATTTTTAGGAGAAGGATGGGATATAAGGAAATCGTAACAATGTTGATGAACACTCATTTTTTAAATCTATTCGTATATCTATAGTGTATTTACATTTCAACTTATTCTACTATTTATAGCAAGGGGACGAATTACCCGCAAAGGAAGGAAAGGAGGGTATAAGGATGTAGGGACAATCACACACGAAGATCTATAGCTTTAAGGAAAACATATATATGGGACATGTAATCAAGGTCTAACCGAGCCAACACATCTCTCACCGGCACATTGGGCTGCCTTCCTCTAGCCCGAAGGGAGTTTTCTAAATTCGATCTGGCAACAAGATACACCTCACACGCCCAAACAACGTGTTCGATGTCGTGGTAACCTCGGCCACAAATGCAGAGATTGCTACCGGCCAGATTGAAACGAAAGAGTAACGCGTCTAACGAACAGTGATTGGACATGAGTCGGGAGAAGGTGCGAATAAAGTCCCGACTCAAGTCTAGACTTTTGAACCACGGTTTGAGGCTAACCTTAGGGATAATCGAGTGAAACCACCGGCCCAATTCATCTTCATTCCACTTGCGTTGCCAGTTAGCGATGGTATTTTTGCGGACTAAAGAATAAAATTCATTGAAGGCGATTTGACGCTGATAAATATCGCCTTCAATTGCACCTACCTTTGCTAATGAGTCAGCCCTCTCATTACCCGGAATGGAGCAATGTGAAGGGACCCAGATAAAGGTAATGACATAACAGCGTCTGGATAAAGCACTCAAAATTTCTCGTATTCTCTCAAGGAAGTACGGCGAGTGCTTTTCCGGCACTGAACGGATAGCTTCGACAGAGCTAAGACTATCCGTTACAATGTAATAGTGTTCAACAGGTCGTGAGGCGACGCTGTCCAGCGCCCAATGAATTGCTGCCAATTCAGCAATATACACTGAGCAAGGATTCTGAAGACTGTGTGAGGTGCTAAAAAATTCGTTGAACACTCCAAATCCTGTGGACTCGTTTATAGTGGACCCATCAGTAAAGTACATATTATCACAATTGATACCCCCATACTTTTCATCGAAGATCGTTGGAGCGATCCTCGATCGTTGGTAATCTGAATATCCATGGATATCTTGCTTCATGGACAGATCAAAATGCACAGAGGAATTGATGTAGTCAGGGAAACAAACACGGTTGGGAATATACGAAGAAGGATCAACCTGCATGGAGATGAATTCATGATATGAACTCATGAATCCGGAGTGAAAATTTAGCTCGATCAGCTGCTCAAAATTTCCGATCACCAATGGGTTCATAACCTTACACCGGATGAAGAACCGAAGAGATAATAAATTGAAGCGATCTTTTAGTGGGAGTACGCCTGCCAAAACCTCGAGGCTCATGGTATGCGTTGAGGGCATACATCCCAACGCAATACGGAGACAAAGATACTGAATTCGCTCGAGTTTAATGAGGTGTGTTTTGGCAGCTGATTGAAAACAGAAACTGCCATACTCCATCACTGAGAGAATAGTTGTTCGATACAACATTATAAGATCTTCGGGATGGGCTCCCCACCAGGTGCCGGTAATTGTACGGAGAAAGTTTATTCTTTGTTGACATTTTTTACTCAGATACCTAATATGGGCCCCCCAAGTACATTTGGAGTCGAACCAGACCCCAAGATACTTGAATGACATAGCATGAGTGATCGGTTTACCCAAAAGTTGAAGCTTTGGTTTTGCTGGTCTATGCTTCCTAGAAAAAACCACCATCTCTCCGTGGAGAATTCGATCCCTAGCCCAATGGCCCAGGTTGAAAAATTGTTCAAAGTATCTTGTAAGGGTCCTTGCAGGTCGGATTCGTTAGATCCTACGACAAACACCACTCCATCATCTGCAAGTTGTCTTAGGCTGCAATTTTGTGTAAGGCAATTGTCGATGTCGCTTACATAGAAGTTGTACAAAAGGGGGCTTAAACATGAGCCCTGGGGGAGGCCCATGTAAGAGACCCGACTTACTGCCGAATCTCCGTGAGAAAAGTTCAAATGTTTCTCACAAAGCAAGTTATATAACATATTATTCAATAGAGGCGGCAGACCCCGAGAGTGTAATTTGTCTGACAAAACCTCTATTGAAACAGAATCAAAGGCCCCCTTTATGTCTAAGAATACTGAAGCCATTTGTTTTTTTTCGGCGTAAGCCATTTGAATTTCTGAAGAAAGCAACGCAAGACAATCATTCGTCCCCTTGCCCCTGCGGAACCCATATTGTTTATCTGAGAGTAGGCCATTCGTTTCAACCCATCGATCAAGGCGAAACAAGATCATTTTCTCCAACAATTTCCGTATACAAGACAGCATTGCTATTGGGCGGTACGAATTGAAGTCGGACGCGGGTTTTCCGGGTTTTTGAATAGCTATAACTCGTACTTGTCTCCAATCATCTGGAACAATATTATTCTCCAGAAACCGATTAAATAAATTCAACAAGCGATGTTTCGCCACATCAGGGAGGTGTTTCAACAAGTTGAACTTAATTCTATCCGATCCTGGAGCCGAATTGTTACAAGAAAGGAGAGCAAGAGAGAATTCTACCATCGAAAACTCGGAATCAAGATCGCACCTATCTTGTGGTATATCTCGAACAATTCTTTGCACAGGAGCGAATTCGGGACAAACCTTTCGTGCAAAATTAAAAATCCATCGATGTGAATGTTCCTCGCTTTCATTCGATGAAGAGCGATTTCTCATGTTTCGAGCCACTTTCCATAATTTTTTCATTGACGTTTCTCGTGACAAACCTCCCACGAAATTTCGCCAATAAGCACGTTTTTTCCCTTTGATTAAGTTTTTATATTGATCTTCAAGGGCTAAATACGTTTGAAAATTTTCAGGGGTTCCACGTTTCCGAAAAGCTTTAAATGCATTCGATTTATCCTGATAAAGCTTGGAACACTGGCTATCCCACCATAGATTGGGAGGCCTTCGACGAATAGTGGAACCTGGGATGGGTTTCGTTTGAGCGCGAACCGCGCTGTCATAGATCAAACGAGAAAGGAAGTTATACTCCTCCAATGGAGGTAAACCATCTCTGGAATTGATGGCTAGAGCAATCGCGTCCGTATATTTTTTCCAGTCAATGTGTCTTGTGAGGTCATATGCCATGTTTATAGATTCAGAAGAATTCGACCCAATGGTGATGGAAATTTTGATTGGCAAGTGATCACTACCGTTGGGGTCCTGGATTACATTCCACTTGCAATCTAACGATAGTGAATTCGAGCAAAGCGAGAGGTCAAGAGCACTTGGGTTAGCAGGAGGTTTAGGTACACGTGTTGTTTCCCCAGTGTTCAAAACGGTCATATTGAAGCTGTTACAAAGGTCATAGATCAACGATGAACGATTGTCGTCGTACTGTTCCCCCCAGGCAGTTCCGTGAGAGTTGAAGTCTCCCAAGATCAATCGTGGCTCAGGAAGGAGTGAGCACATGTCAACAAGTTGCTTACGGCTAACCGCAGCTCTCGGAGGCCAATACAAGCTGACAATACAGAGGTCTTTGCCTCTGATGTTTGCATGACAAGCAACAGCTTCGATCCCTCAAATAGGTGGAAGGTCAATTCGAAAAAATGAGTGGTACTTATTGATCCCCAATAGCACCCCTCCGTATCTGTCATCACGGTCCAAGCGTATAATATTAAAATCGTGGAAAGAGAGATCATCTCGCGAAGAAAGCCAAGTTTAGGACAGAGCAAAAACATCACAATTGGAGTTATGAATTAAAAATTTGAATGTATCCAATTTAGGGATAAGACTACGACAATTCCACTGAAAATCAGTGATATCTCCGACCTCTCTATCTAAATTAGACATCAAGAGAGATAATCATTGCAAGGAGGGGCCATGTTTGCATCAATTGCTGCAAAATTGTCTTTAATACTGGAAGCATTGAGATGACAAGGGTTCTGATGGAGTCGGAAACATTAAAACACTTGAAGATTTGATCCAAAAGGTCAGACAACTTTATAAATCCCGATTGGGAAGTTGAGCTGGACGGAAAAACAGGGACAGTTGGGGTTTTTGATGTCCCCTCGAGTGCTGGGTCGTTCGAAGGTGAACTATTCCCACGGAAGCCAGGAGGAACCTGATTTTGCTTGTCCGCTGCACTCGATTTTTTAGGCAAGCTAACAGGGGGTATCACCGGGGGGACTTGTTCTTGAATTTTGGGAGTGGTCACATTTTTGCGCCGGGGATTCCCTTTGAAAATAAGCGGTATGCCCCCGCTAGCTGTGTCCGCTTCCATTTCATCAACTGGCAACGTAGAGAAAACATTGTGTGTGGAGATTGGTTGTTGTTGTTGCTGGGCCAGTGGAGAAGCGCCCTTTAAAATTTCCGCAAATGTGCGTTTCGAGCGTTCCTTTAAAGAGCGCTTCTGTTTCTCCCAGCGACTCTTGTAAGTTTCACAAGCTGTGAGTACATGTGGAGCTCCTCCGCAATATGGACACTTATGCTCAGTCGCACTGCAGGATTCGCCCACATGTTGCTCTCCGCAAGTGGCACAGCGCTCCTTGTTGGCACAATAAGCTGAAGTGTGGCCAACTGACTTGCATTTTTGGCAAGTCATGGGCTTTGGCACGAAGAGTCGCATAGGCAGCCTCAATTTATCCACCATGACGTAGTCAGGGAGGGCGGAACCAGCAAAAGTTACTCGAAACGAGTCGGACGGCGTGAATTTAGTTTCTCCCCCTTCTTGGGAGACTTTCCCTAGTTGGCGGCAGTCCAAGATTTTAACACTCACCAAAGGGAGTTTTTTAAATTTTCCAAATCCTTCTTTTATCATTTTACACGTCAGACCCGTTTCAGTTACCACCCCCGAGATTTCTACGTCATGGGACGGCACGTAGACACGATACTCTAGGGTGAACCTCTGGTCGATCACAATACCGTTTGCATGTTTCCGGTCACTCACGACAACACGCAGTTTGTTCGGTCTAACTTTTAAAACTTCGATCACGGAGGAGTAGTATCTTGTCAGATCTTTCGTGATCTGAATAACATTCAGTGCTTTTCCGTTTGGTTTGGGCCGGAAGAAAACAACCCAGGGACCAGTTCCAGGTGCATCTTCTGGATAAACCTTGACACGGGGAGAGGATACAACAGAAGAGGAAGACGAGGACGAGGTTGGAACTGGCTCGGAAATATCAAAAGAAGGAAATGAAATCGATGGTGGGAGAGGAGGAGTGGGAGTTTTGGGGAGTTCAGGGAGGAGGGAGGAGGCAATTTTTTTCGAGGGGGGCTTGGTAGGATGAGCAGATTCGTCCCCAGACGAACTACATTCTGTAGGAGGGACTCGTTTATGTTTTTTTCCCATTTACTTTTTTTGAATTGGTTTCAGAGTCGGAGGTCTCCATTTCTGGAGATCCCTCATCATTCTCCATTATAATCAATGTTCTAACTAATTTTATAATTTTATATTTAAATTTATTTTATATGTACCTCGTTGCACCAAATCGAACGGCAGACCACGTTGATACAGACGAGATGGTGTATCGGCCAATAATGCGATGAATCGGTATACCTCGGTGATAATACGGCAATGCAAGAAAAACAATGCCGATAATCCGACACCAGCAAAAGGTCACAGCGTCCGCTGTGGCAGCCTTTGTTCTCCGCTGATTGTGGCACTGGTAATCCGCTTCTCCACAGCACGGATCACACGCGACATTCACAAACCCGCTCGGGTGAAAACAAAAGCACTCCACCAGTCACGAAGCCAATAACGGTATTGTTGTAACGGTACAATAGACGCAAACAACTCTACGTCTGGATGCCTCGGCAGCTGGTTAACGAATGTACCAGAGTTTTGATTTTTGAGAAAAAAAAATTTATTTCGATTGCATCATCTCGACGTTTCATGCAGTTTTAAGGCATCTGCTATCATTTTTTTAACCCCGATTTCCAGAAAAACTCAAACTTTGACTGCTTTGTGCCGCTCTCTCTTAAGTCCGATTGATATTTTGCATAGGGTGTTTTTTCGATGAGGTGAACATTTTTAATGGGGTAACTTTTTGAATATTTGAACTCAATATTTCAACGAAATGTTTACTAATAACCATTACCATTATTCACCATAGCGTTATTCATCAACTTATGTAATAAAATAACATCTTCTAGTGATAATCACTTGCTACACTCAATTAATGCATTCGTCCGTGACCGATCGTTCGTCTTCGCCCCCGCATTGGCCGTATTAGAACAAAACCTCATCGATCGATCGACTTTCAAATGCCATCCAGTCCGGCCAAATGTGCCGAGTCATCCTGCGCTTCGACTGGTCTCACTCTCGGTTCTAACAAACGCCCACCCGAAAAAAAATCCCTCGGCCTAATCTCGGATCGGTCAGACGGACTGTGGATGGATCGCAAATGAGTTCGCGCAATTCAATAACCTACACATCGCTCCTCGTGCGCTATTTTGGGCTGACACTGATTGCTCTTCACTTTCAATTTTATAGATTCCTTCCTGGGACCGCGTTCCTACTACAATCCGAGTGCCGTCAAGCACACGTGCATTTGCGGAGCGGAGCGCCGGATTAGAGACCGTGCCATCATCCATTGTCATCCTCCGTCAAGGCCTTCCGCCAGCACATGTTTAGGCGTGGTTGGATCGCGTTCGTAAACGCACAAGACGGCGGGAAAAATTACCTGTTTTTGAAATCCAGTAGGAGCAGCGCGCACGGTTTCTAATCACCCAAATCCTATATGGGCTTACATCATCATCGTCATCGTCGTCGTCGGCGGCGGCGTACCGAACTCCGGGTTCCGGACTGCAGATGGATCATGATTCGATCCCTCTACGTTAAGGAGTAGCAGCCGCGGCAGCAACAGTATTGAGATCGTTTCCCCCCCGGTGTTGTTTGAACAGGGCCCCAACCTTTCGAACAAAAACCTGGTCGCCGATGTTGTGTTGTACGCGGGGTGGAGGGCGCTCATCCAATATCTCAAGACCAAACATACCACAGCAGCAGAAACGACAGCAGCGGCTAAAATCTCTACCACGAATAGTCAGTCCACTCCGTTTTGGGGGGAGCGCGGGGCCAATGTAAAGTTAGCAGCCTCAGCTGCCGCCATCACCTCTACGGGGGAGTTTTGAGGGGAAGAGAAGACAGCGAGAGAGAGAAACAAAAACAACCAAGCCACGAAAGAGTGCGAGACCAGAGGAACATAAATCTACGTGTCAGAATTGGAATGATAAATAATTTATCAATAATAATGAATTTGTTGCCATAGTTCGTCGGATGGACTGTGAGGTTATGGGCAGGGGAACATAAGTTGAGGTGGGGCGGAAGGTAGCTAAGACGAAATACTTGTGCGAAGCCATGGATTGGAAGGTGGAGTCGTCGGTGATTTTGTGTTTCAATGTCTAAGACATTAGATGAAATCGGTGGCACGAAGACGGCTTCGGACAGGGGATAATCATACCCCAGGGTCATAGGTAGCGATTGTACGGATTAAGCTCTCAAACGGTCCAAAGTAAATGGCGTGCGGACATTCCTCAACCACCACATGTAACGCTGATTACCGTCGGAACTTTCCGATGTTATGAATGAATGAACCAACTTTCGAAAGATCATGTTTTGGCTCATTGATTCGTCGTTTGGATATTCTTGTGCTGCAAGCAAATCTAAACCTTCAATTTTGGTTCCAACTTTTCCCTTTCCGCCAACAACCACAATTCGATAAGCCAATTCGTCGCCGACACGGCTGACTTGGGGCTGGCTGGATTACGCAACTTTCACTGCGCTCCAGTTTCAACGGCCGATTTATTCCGGACAGAGTAGAGTCACAAATCGCCACCAACCATCAATAAAGCTCCGATTGCACAGCACGACACAGATTCCACGTCTCCCGGGGACCGGACCGCTCCGCGCCGCTAATCAGTCGGTTCAATTGAAATGCAACAGCTGCTTCTATGAATAAGGCCCATTTTTCAAGCGCAAGCCCACGTGCTCCACCCGCAATTCATGCTCGAGGAGGCTCGCATCCCGGGATCAATCATTCTGTAACCCCTCATAATACGATTGTCGGGTCGAGGCGTCACTCTCGGTGGGCTTTTGATTGACTTTAATTGACTTTCAAGAGTAACATAATTACCACTCTATTTATTTTGATGCCTTTATTTGTGGCTACAATAATATTAATTTTTTATTGTATGCCTTGAGCACGCGGAGCGTTCAGCGGATCATGTTTTTTGGCCTTAATCCTAGCGCACACACACAACAACAACAAAAAATCAATTGCATGTTCGAACAAAAACTATGAATAGCTTCTGCTTGATGGATTGCCCTTGGAAAGGAGAGGCGGATTCCACCGACATGAATCGGTCCGATGAAAATAACAGTGCGTATTTATACGTCAGAGGTACCCCCCTCAGTGGCAAAGCCAGCTGCCCTCGACTCCGGCACCAATCCGGTTTGTTAGCTCGTTGAGGCAAATTTAGGGCTATCATTACTGGATTACCGAACGGTTGGGGGGCGTTGCCTAATAAAAGCTAGTGTG
This sequence comes from Toxorhynchites rutilus septentrionalis, assembly GCF_029784135.1. Classification (NCBI taxonomy): domain Eukaryota; kingdom Metazoa; phylum Arthropoda; class Insecta; order Diptera; family Culicidae; genus Toxorhynchites; species Toxorhynchites rutilus. The sequence continues at coordinate 26,532,179 of NC_073746.1, read as the reverse complement.
ATTCTGTTAGGCTAAACTAAATCGCGCAACAGTGGTCATTTCAACTGATCTATTTATTCGGCTGAATTCGGCTAGGGCTAGTACACATGAAAGCGAACGTGACGGTGCAATTCGCTGAATGGTATCATACGATCGATATAGGGCAGGAGAAAACTAATAATATACATATACTCCATTTGGCATCGGTAGGGGGTACCGCGTCCAGAGAAAGTTGGATTGGCCAAGCGCTGGATATGCGCGCGTTATCAGATAATGGCAACGTTTCACTTTCAAATGATGATCATGTTCTTCATGATCTTTGAAAACTAAAGTATGTTGTTATAATACGAGAGTCAGTTGAATCTAAACGGGTTATCAAGCAAAGTTGGAAGAATAGAAGGTGCAGGCCGCTCTAGTCCCGCGTTTCACGAAGAGGAACACTCTCCAAAACCTCGTGGTAATACACATTTCCACAATGAGCTTACTAACAAATTACGAACACATAAGCCTGCGCATCTAAGATAATGATTTTAATTTTTCGAATTTTTCCATTGTTTCAATAAGGATGTCATAAGTAAGGATGTATTTCATTGATTTTTCAACAAAAAATGGAATGTTTTTTTTTGAAAACATATAAATAATGTATGGTATTTACAAAAAAAAAACATTTCGACCGTGTAAGTAAAAATTGGAAATTGTGAGTAAAACTAATTGAAAGTGTACTAACAAGTTCCAGCAAATCATCAAATCATCGATTCATCGTTAAAAAGCGTAGAAAGGTCCAATGAGGCCCAAGATGAACAATAAAATTTCGGCAGAATTCGGAATGCCGGAATGTCGCTATAAAATTTCAGTTGTCAGTCTGTTCTGTCCAGAAAACTATGAAATCTTCTGAACTACATGGTTATAAAGTGCGAAAGCCCCAAACTGGAATGAGGAACAAAATGCCACCAGGAAACTTTCCACGCAGTCGCTTATCACCTAATCGCTTAATCGTGTTGCATCGTAACGCATGACGAAGACTCAAGGTCGACACTCCCCAACCCCCTGGACAGGAATATTACGTCACCAAGCCCAAATTTGACATTCCGTAGCATATTCTAATCAATAAAATGTCTGAATCTGAAACGAAATTTCAATTCAGTTCAGTGGATGTGGAACATTAGAGCTCTTTACATTTCTTTTGGAACTGTAAACGATATATAGAAGAACGAGTGTCTTCAGAAGTTTCTTCTAAAGTAGAACAAAAGTCCTATTTTGAACTGACCCTGCGTCTTACCACTTCAATCGAAAATGATTCGACGTCAGAAATATGAATTTTGTACCAAAAAAGATAAACCCACCAAATTAGCGGGAACTCCGCACCATTGGAAAACTTTGGGCCAGCATGTAGGATGACCAAATAGTTCAGAAATAAAAACGGAGCACGGAAACCAAAAAAAATCAACAAAACGATTATGAACAATTGGAGACGGTGATATATCTATACATATATAATTGAATTTCTGTCTGTCTGTCTGTCTGTCTGTCTGATTCTTATGGACTTGGGCACTACTGAACCGATCGACATGAAAATTGGTATGTAGAGGTTTTTGGGGTCGAGAAAGGTTCTTCTGATAGTTCGAGACCCCTCCCCCCTCTCTAATGGGGGCTGTCATACAAATGAAACACAAATTTCTGCATTACTCGAGAATTAATCAAGCAAATTAAACCAAATTAGGCATATGGAGGTTTTAGGAGGCAATAAATGATTCTATGATGGTTAGATACTCATCCCCGCTCTTAGAGGGGGGGGGGGGGGTCTGCCATACAAATGAAACATACATTTCTGCATAATTCAAGAACTAATAAAGCAAACGGAACTAAATTTGACATGTGGAGGTTTTATGGGGAAGAAACATTTCTAAGATGGTTCAACACTCCTCCTACCTTTCCAAGGGAGGACTTCCATAGAAATGAAACCCAAATTTCTGTATAATTCGAGAACTAATGTGGAGGTCTCAGGGAGCAATAAATGTTTTTATGGTGGTTAAACACTCCTTTCTCCTCTCTAAACAGGGGGAGGGGATGGTGCTACACAACTCGAGCACTAATCAAACAAATGGAATCAAACTTAGCATATAAAGGTTTTAGGGATCGATAAAAGTTTCTATGGTGGTTCGACACTCCTCCCCCTATCTAAGGGAAGAAGAGGAGAGGGGTCTGCCTTCGTTCTATCATATTTTCTGTATCAAACATTTATTCCACGTAACGGAGAAATATGTTATTTGCAAGTGGTTGAAAAATCTTGAACGAAAAATGTGTCTGAAAATAATCTGCAAAAGCTATAATGATAAGCTTTGGTAGAAGTACTAGGAACTTTATAGTAAAAGGTGAATTCAACGGGGTCGATTAGAAGATCAATCAATGAACAGCTCTGCGATTGGACTCATGAACTTGCGCTTAGTAAGAAAACGTGAATGTTTGAAGGTATTGATAACAAAAAACAAATTTTAGGCGGGACGAAGTTTGCCGGGTCAGCTAGTAAATATATATTTCAGGGCGACCAAACTGATAGAATGGTTATTTCAATATTTTCGTAGCATTATAAAATAATATCCGCAGTTATAAACAAGCGACTCTCATTAAACTACAGCGTAGTTCTGCGTCAACAATGCGGTCGTTTCTTGAACACAACCTCCTATAATTTTTTTTTTTTCTAAAATCCGGTAGTTACCGGGTACCGTTTCATCTCAAATTTTTATCTATCAGATGACATTGCTTCTTTTTATCATTTGTTCATTATATAATTATCCATTAAAAATAGGAGTTTTTTTTTGTATATTAATTCATTCTGATTTCCCGGATTTGATAGCAAACGCAATAAATTGAGGGACTCAAAATGAAGGGGTGTAAGTGACATCATAGGGGGTCTCCGTAGCCACATTGGTTCGCTTAGTAAGTGATCGATCGTAAGTTCAAAACTCAGGGCCCTCATTGACGACCATCTTTGTGTTGTTACAGAATAACTACGTCCACGTAACAATCATCAGCGATGGAGATCGATCCACGGTCGGAATAAGATCGATTCATCCATACAACTGCTCTGCTCTGCAAGACACATCGGGCTGCTGTTCTATAAATTGTTTTGTTTATTCATTACTAGCTGACCCGGCAAACTTCGTCCCGCCCAAAATGTATTTTTCGTTATCACATCCCCGTTTTCTTACTAAGCGCACGTTCATGGATCCAATCGCAGAACTGTTCATTGATTGATCTTCTAATCTACCCTTTAAAATTATTTTTTACTATACAATTTCAGTACTTCTACCATAACTCGACATTATAATTTTTCAGAAACAATTCTCGTGCAAGATTTTTCATCCACTTGCAAATAATTTGTTTCTCCGTTACATGGAAAAAATGATTGGTATAGTAAATATGACAGAATGAAGACAGTCCAAAATCGGACAATTCCTTTCTCAAGTTTTGCTCTTATCAACACACACAGAAATTTGTGTTTCATTTGTATGGCAGCCCCCCTTAGAGACAGGGGTGGAGTGTCTAACCACCATGGAAACATTTATTGCTCCCTAAAACCTCCACATTCCAAATTCGGCTTCATTTGCTTGAATAGTTTTCGAGTCATGCAAAAATTTGTGTTTCATTTACATGGCAGCCCCCCTTAGAGAGACAGGAGAAGTTTCGATTCTCCATAGAAACGATTCGTGCCCCCTAAAATCTCCACATGCCAAATTTAGATTCATTTGCTTGATTGATTCTCGAGTTAACTAAAAACCTTAAACTTCCACATGCCAAATTTCGTTCCATTTGCTTGATTAATTCTCGAGTAATCCAGAAATTTGTGTTTCATTTGTATGGTATTGCACCCTAAAACCTCCACATGCCAAATTTGGTTTCGTTTGCTTGTTTAACTCTTGAGTAATGAAGAAATTTGTGTTTCATTTGTATGACAGCCCCCCCTTAGAAAGGGGGGAGGGGTCTGGAAATATCATAAGAACCTTGTCCGACCCCAAAAACCCCTACATACTAACTTTCATGTCGATCGGTTCAGTAGTTTCCGAGTCCATAAGAATCAGACAGACAGACAGACAAACAGAAATCCATTTTTATATATATAGACTATCAACAGGCCTGAACATGAGTGCCCTAATGATACCTAATAAATTAATAACTTAAAATACTTAATCCACTTTAAACTATGTCTAACTGGAAAGAGACACGAGACATACTCGATACGGGTTCGTTGTAACCGTAGTTTGTGCGAGAGTGAGAAAGGCAGAGAAATGTATGTGAACGCAGGTTACAAGAGCGTATATTAAAATCGATCGACTTCGCTACATCTCTACGTAAGCTCAACAAATCGAGTCCGATCAATTTACAACGATCCTCATAGCTGGGTAAGTTCGAAGGATCGCTCCAGAGCAAGTTGCGGAGGGCGCAACGGACGAATTTCCGCTGGATCACCTCAATTCGCTGGACACTATTTTGGTAGTAGGGAGACCATACTATGCACGCATATTCAAGATGAGAGCGCACTAAAGCACAATAAAGAGCTTTTATACAATGTGAGTCTTTGAATTGCTTTGTGATGCGAAAAGTGAAACCTAACATCCTAGATGCCAAGGTGTATATATGGTCGCTGAACGTTAGCTTTGAGTCTAAGACGATACCAAGATCCTTGATAGTCACAACACCTTTCAAAGAGATATTGCGTATTTTATACGAAAATGTTACAGGCGATCGTTTCCGCGTGAACGATATGACTGAACACTTTGCTGGATTTAAAACCATTCTATTGGTTTCGCACCAATCAGAGAAAATATCGAGTTGTTGCTGCAGGAATATCGCATCATCGACACTATTCACAGTGTAGAACAATTTAAAATCGTCCGCATATGCAAGTTTGGGACACTTTAGACAAAGATTAATATCATTGAGGTAAAGCAGGAATATATAAGGACCGAGATGACTTCCTTGAGGTACGCCCGATATCACCCGAAAAGGAGATGAAACGGTATCGCCGATTTTCACTGACATCACACGATCAGTCAGATATGAGTGTAACCAGTTCAAAAGAAAACTATGGAAACCTAGACGCTGGAGTTTGGCGACAACGATATCGTGATTGATTTTGTCGAACGCGGCCGAAAAATCTGTATAAACAGCATCGATCTGGTTACGAGACTGCAGAGAGCGGGCGATGAACGATGTGTACAGCACAAGATTTGTAGAAGTAGACCTTCGGGGCACGAAACCGTGTTGTTGGTCGGAGATGTAACTACTGCAGGCGTGTGAGATGAAATCCAAAACTATTATCTCAAAAAGTTTGGAGATAGAACAAAGGCAAGCGATACCTCTATAATTTTTGACGTCCTTTTTGCTGCCTTTTTTAAAAACGGGGTATACGGATGAATTTTTCCATGCCTTCGGGAAAACTCCACAGCGTAGTGAGCGACTGAACAATAGACTTAGTGGTGAAGAGAGTATGCTTGAGCACTTTTTCAATACGATAGAAGGGATGCCATCTGGTCCAGGATTCGAAGATCTCTTAAGATCCAGGTTGTACTTTGCTGGAATTTATAGCAGGATTAATACAGATAGCAGGTAGGCAAGGTACACTACTGGCGGCTTCATAAATTTGCTCATTGTGAAGTCTTTCGCTAACATATGCTTATTTTGTTTGAAGCATCCACATTGTTGCGTGTCATTATGGTTGGTAGTCCTGACTCCTTCCTCTGTACATCAACAAATCTCCAAAACTCTTGTGGGTTCTTTTTCAGATTACTCTGAACACGGTCCAGATGAGCTCCAAATAGTGCTCTGTTCAATTTTTTATAGTCTTTGTTGATTTCTGAGTCACGGACAAAAAGCACAACGGAGATTGGAAAATTTCCTCAAAGTAGAACGTTTTTCCCTCTTCAAACGTTTCAAAAGATGATTAGACCATGGCGGATAACGGGAGTTGCGGGCCGTTTTCTTGGGGACAAATCGATCAATCGCATAGAGGATAACATTAGATGAAGACTGCGTGGCTACCTCTATATCGCAGTCAATCAGAATGTCGTCTCAGTTGATACTTGTGAAGAAACGATTCATTGATGAAAAATTCGCTTTACGAAAATTGTAGTAGGTAGATTCGATGGTTTCAATAGAGACGAGTGGTGACGTTTCGAGCAACGAAACAAGAAGCGGAGGATGATGACGACATATTTTAACTAAAGCGGAAGGAGCTTTGATCACCGTTGTGTTGTGAACCATTTCTGAATTGGTGAAACATAGGTTGAGCATACGATTATTATCGTTGAGGATTCCGTTCATTTGACACAAACCGGCAACACTAAAACTGTCTAGTAAACGTTCGGTTAAACAGTTCATAGATGAGCGTGAAGAATATGGATACAAGTGTTTACTTGTACTCTGAGTCCAACTAATACCGGACAAATTGAAATCACCAAGTAAAAGAATGTTGTCAGTCAGTGACATTCGATTTGTTATCCAATTGAGCGAGGATATGTGCGAATCTATTACAGTTAAGTCGTTTATGCGATCTGGAGGTATGTTTACAATGCCAATATAAGTGGTGTGGCTACAGAACGACACGGCAACTCAAATTTTCTCAACAGTACAGCCGTCAGGAGGAAGCAACTCTCGTGATATGAATTTCGAATTTATGGCCAGTAAAACTCCGCCACCAGTGGACCGCCACTTGGTCTTCGTACTAAAGGGTGTGTTACATCAAATTGAATCACGGAAAAAACGCTGTAGAAATTCGCCCAGTAGACCGATCCTTTTGAAAATTTTAGACAGTAAAATAAAAACTATTAAACAACTTTTGGCATTTTCTTTTTATTCATATTTCGAGCCCAAGCCCGTATGCTCGCACCTTCCTCTTTACCCCGTCCATAAGGTTCTGTACAACGTCAGGTTGTAGTTTTTTTTTTAACAGAAATCCATTTTCTCTTGAAGTCCGCCTCCGATTTGACAACTTTTGGGTTCTTCCGGAGGGCCCGTTCATAATCGCCCAATATTTCTCTATTGGGCGAAGCTCCGGCGCGTTGGGCGGGTTCATTTCCTTTGGCACGAAGGTGACCCCGTTGGCTTCGTACCACTCCAACACGTCCTTTGAATAGTGGCACGAAGCGAGATCCGGCCAGAAGATGGTCGGGCCCTCGTGCTGCTTCAATAGTGGTAGTAAGCGCTTCTGTAGGCACTCCTTAAGGTAAACCTGCCCGTTTACCGTGCCGGTCATCACGAAGGGGGCGCTCCGCTTTCCGCAAGAGCAGATCGCTTGCCACACCATGTACTTTTTGGCAAACTTGGATAGTTTCTGCTTGCGAATCTCCTCCGGAACGCTGAATTTGTCCTCTGCGGAGAAGAACAACAGGCCCGGCAGCTGACGAAAGTCCGCTTTGACGTAGGTTTCGTCGTCCATTACCAGGCAATGCGGCTTCGTCAGCATTTCGGTGTACAGCTTCCGGGCTCGCGTCTTCCCCACCATGTTTTACCTTTCGTCGCGGTTAGGAGTCTTCTGAACCTTGTATGTACGCAGGCCCTCCCGCTGCTTGGTCCGCTGGACGAATGAACTTGACAAATTCAGCTTATTGGCGACATCCCGGACCGAACTTCTCGGATCACGTCTAAACTGCTTAACTACGCGCTTGTGATCTTTTTCACTGACGGAGCATCCATTTTTGCCGTTCTTCACCTTCCGGTCGATGGTTAGGTTCTCGAAGTATCGTTTTAGTACTCTGCTGACCGTGGATTGGACGATTCCCAGCATCTTACCGATGTCCCGATGTGACAACTCCGGATTCTCGAATTGAGTGCACAGGATTAATTCACGACGCTCTTTTTCGTTCGACGACATTTTTCCAAATTTACGAAAAATTGACAGTGAAGCATGGCCAAAGTGATCTATACACTCTTATCTGATTATAAGCGAAAGCTGAAGATATAATTCCTAAAAATTAAATTTCTACAGGGTTTTTTTCCGTGATGCAATTTGATGTGACACGCCCTTTATTTTCAACGGATCGATCTGAACCGAACAATTGTTGCGACAACGTATTACTATTGAGCCACGTTTCGGTGAAAGCATAGACATCATATGACGCATCAGAACATGCTAGATAATATTCGAAGTGTTCATTCCGCCAACATTTTGGTATAATTATGTCGTGGCTCGAGTCACAGTGGGTGAAGGAGCTTTGTATAAAAAGGCGGCCTGTGTTGTTTGGGAACTGCTTTGATGATCAACTGACTCAAGTTGTAGGTCATCAGGTGGCAGCAGCTGAACTGCCTCTTCTGATGGGTTCCGATTAGAAAATGGAGATATAGACACACCTCCAGGCCAAAAATCATTGGATAAAATCAGTCTAACGATTGTCTCGAAAACACTTATTTTTAATGAAATAAATGATAAGGGCGGCTCCCCTTCTCGATTGAGTTATAATGAGTTATATTCTCTGTTGTTTCTGTTGGCATGAACCTCGTTAACACTTTCGACGCCCCGTCACCCAGATACGGGTGACACTTTCCTCGCTCGAATTGAGTAGGATTTTTAGAAGGAATTTGATAGAATAGGCACCTTAATGTAACTACAAAATACAAATAAAAATAAATAAACATTCACCGGATTGTGTACTTAATTCATAGGTATAAAGGAAGAGAAGAAATATATACCCCTAATATCTCTCCTTGTATTTCGATGGGCGGGTGAAACGAAAGAGTATCGTCTGGAGGAAAACAGAATGAACGCCGCTATATAAACGGCCGCGCAATTTCGAGCGAGCTAACACCAAGTGCAATGCACTGATAAGATCATTGTACCCCTTAATAAATCGCAACTCGACTCTGTCACTGAAGAACAAGCTTGCTATCTACAAACAAGTCATCCTTCCAGTGATTGTATATGGCGTGCCAATCTGGAAGAGCTGTGCAAATAGTCATAAACTAAGATTACAGAGAATTCAAAACAAGATCCTTCGTATGTTCTTAAAGAGTCCACCTAGGACACGAAACACTGAGATACACTAGTTGGCTAATATCCTACCGTTGGATGAAAAAATTTAACTGTTGGTAGAAAGATTCAGGGGTTGCTGCCAAGCCTCCAACAATCCAATCATAAGAAATCTGTACAGCTAGAGTATGGTTTAGGTTAAAATTAGTTTAAGTAGGTAGAGTTATATTTTAATAATTAAAACATACAAAACATATTGAAACGTTGAAAACAGAAATAGGATGAGTCAAAACGCAGCATTAACAATAATAAATACATAAAAAAAAATAATAACAAAGATGTAGTGCTAGAAGTAAGGCAGATCACTTATAATGTTAAAACTTTGTATAATCAAAATCCATGGAAAATAAAGAAAATTTAAGTCAAAAACTCAAGTCGAGCGAGCTCATTCTTAACTTGGATGCAGAAGAGCACACATAATATTATACTGTTTATACTATACTTTTTATTGATTTATGGTAGGGTAGGGCGGGGCTAGTTGGTCATATGGGTAAGTTGGTCAGTGACGATATCTTGGAATCTGAGCGTCCAAAAAATTAGCGATCTATGGATGAAAAATAGCGAATTGCTGATACAAAAAAAAATAAGCAAATCGGAAAAACTTGTTATTAAGTAGGTTCAAAAATACGGACATGGTTCCATACTATCATACTGAAATGTCATAGTTCATAATGTCTTTAAAATGTCTTCATAAAATCAAATGTCTTCAAAATGAAGACAAGTCTCCAAACCTGGCATCTCTGGTTCGCCACAAAGTGGAAGAGAGACGAAATCGCTAGAAAAGATTGTCTGACTAATTTTCAACGATTGGTTAGAGGCGAACTACCAAATTTATTCAAAAATGACCAACTAGCCCCGCCCTACCCTACGGATGGTTTGTACGGCAGTTTTTTGCAAAACCCCTATAATATGACTTTGGAATGTGTTATTGTCGTCAATTCGTCTTCAATTGGAAATAAACATTGCTAGATCATCAAAAACGTCGCGTTGGACGTCGAACGTGTTAAGTAAAACCAACCAGAACGGTGTACAACAGGAGCGACAGAGAGTGTAGGAAGTGTAGGCGTGCGGCTTACATTACCTACAGTATACCTACTACTAGCATTGCCTGCGTTAGTTGGTAGACGCATGTTTAGTTGCGATGTTTAGTGAATTGGTTCCGGATCTCGGATGACGAGTGTTGGTACTGGTTGTGGGTTTCCGTTGTCCATTTTTGATTGGTAGCTGGTATCAATGAAGATTGAATCAGTGGCGTACTATCATAGCTAGCTTCGGCTGGACATATACCGGAGTGTAAATTACCTGTGAGAACTGAACTGAACTGATGATAAATAACTCAACAATGATCAATCAACTGTCTCCGCTGCCCGGTCTAACTGGATAATTAAGAACAGAAGGAAAACTCTTACGCCTAAATGGCTACTGTGCAAATGTGTACCATACGGAATGGTGTAGAAGGAATACTGGCAAATGGCAACTGTGTAATGTGCTAATTATAGATATGATAAACATGTGACATGTACACGGTTAAAAAAATCGGCTCTGTTACAGCAAAGTGACATCATCGAGTTCGACTCTCTCTTTTGATCACAACTTAGCTGCAAACTCATTCCCAGCTGTATTTGACAATGTGGAAGATAGGTCAGAGCATCATCTATCGGATTTTACAGCAAACTCAAGTTGAAACGTTTTTGCAGTTGAGTTATTAACTAAAGAAAAAGTTGAAGAAGAGAAATCGATCAAATCACTTACACTCCTTTCATTCTAAGCCCCTCAATTTCATTTCACTTCAACTGCCAATGTTTCAAATATTCACAAAATCACAATAGTTTTGTAGGAATCCGAGCTTCCCCAAACATGTTTCATAGGTGCTACTAGGCTTGCTTTTATTTTCAATTTCATTGACTTCAACGACACATTGAGGGCCACAACTCAGCCTACCGAACAACAGCCATGGACATAATCGACACTAATGACAGTCATTCCATCATATGCCACTATTTCAGATGCGTTTCTTCCTTCGCTGCGGATGCTGTTGAGAATGAGCAGAGAAGGCGAGCGTCGGCTCGGCATTTTGTTTTGTTTGTTTGTTTGTGCAGCTACAGGTTGGAGCTTCGTTGCGTTTGGTGTTGCTTAGATGGGCTTTAAGGGAGATTTTCATAAATCATGCCTACACCGTTTGTCCCGAACAGCGCTACTGTTTGACGACCACATTGTGAGAAATGCATTGATAATAAGGTGGCGCTTGTAGGTACAGATGCGCTCGATAATATGTGTTGAATATGAGAATTGGATTTCGCACCTTCGGGAAAGAAGCAGCAAGCAAAATCAATGGATTAACGCTTTCAGCTTGTTCGATTTTCTTACGAAAACAGGAAGAAAAGTTTCGGTTCAAAACAAAATCTGCATCTTCATCGGCTGCCGATGGGCCGTGGGCAAAGCGGTTGAAAAACAATCACCCGGTTGTCTATGAGCTCACGATTCCATTTGTTGGGTGCATCCTAGCAGCAGCAGCAGCAGCAACCTTGCGCCGGTGGGTTTGCTTGGTGGTCAACCACGGGTCAAAGGCCAGAAAAGGCCGTGCCGACCCGAAGATCCGCGAAAACCGAAATGGCACCCCGCGCAATGCTATTGTTTCTTCTTCTGGGCGCGCTCGAAAATCGATCACTGAAGAAGTTCAGCAATTCCTCGCAGCGATTAGCAGCGCCTAAGAAATGACCTATGTCGATGCAGCCGACAAGTCACTTTCGCCACCCTAACCTTTGAGCCTTCGAGACCGGGGCTGAACAAATAGCCCCCGGAGGGTTTCGAGGTTTTTGTTTTCAATCGTCGACAGACGCAGACACGGCACTGTCCAACGCCCAACGAACGCGCCTGGGGTAGCGAAAGAATGACAGACCGATGATGGTGAAGAATCTATTCACGTGCCGCCGAGGAGCGTTGCGTAAGTGACAACTCGCCGCGCGCCAAATCCGCTGCAGGTTAAAACGGCGGGAACAATGTTGGTCGATTGGATTCGCTTCGGCACAATGCTGTCCGCGAGATGTCTCCGTTCATTGATCCGATCGCGGGATGACTGACGCACGATGTTAGGGATTGTGGGGGACCCTGTCGTGAAACGAGAAATGCCTTCATTTAATTTCGTAACACGAGACTGCGTGTTGATGTGCGTCCCTCAATAAGATGGAATCGGATTATTTTGATTGTAATTATATCGGTCACTTTTTTTCGACAGGCCACTCTCAATTTTCAGTGCCAGCAGCAGTAGTTGCCCTCGAGTCATACCGTGATTCTGTTGACTACGAAAATGAGGGTAAAAATGCTTTTGTGGAATCATGATAAATTAGGCTAACTGGGGAAGACGTTTAACCCAAATGTCGACCGAATCAATTTCTGCATGGCTGCTCTGTAAGTTGGTTTGTCGTTCATTTTGATTGTTCGAATAAGTGCCAATAACTGTTTCCATTCTACCTGTCTGGTATTGCACAACCCCTCGTAACGGTTCACAACTGCTGCCGCTGTTGCTGGGGCGGTGGTGAGGGCGTGAAATGTTACAACTCCTTTCCCCAACCTTGTTATAACAATTACCTGTAAACGTCCAAACAGTTGGCAGCGCGTGCAACATTGTTTGGTGGGAAGGAGGACCGGACAAGCTAAGCCGATTATATATTGAGCTTCGATTTAATTGAATCAGTTTATTGGAATAATGTATCATATTTGAATCTCGGTACCCCACCAGGTGAAGACCGGTCGAAGAATATAAATCGATCTATTACCATACACTCCGGCCGCTGCGATCGCCGGAGGGTGGAAATGGGTCCAGTTCTTCGAGCGGTTCTTGAAACGGAGTACTAGGAGTGGGGGAGAATTATGAGCCAGGCTCCCGAGAGTGCAGTTTCAGATTCAACACATCATAATTGATATGCATGACTAAGTGGACGATTGCAATCGCGCGCCGCGCATTTGTTTGGATCAAAAATGGGTGGAACCAGATGCGAACCGCGCGCGGCAAAACTGCAACTCCAATCAAGCGGCATATTTTCGCGAGGGGGCTTCGATCAGGAATTGAAACTTGCACAACAATGTTCAGTCGAGTTCTGAGGTGGAATGCTGTAAATTACTGATCCACACTAGACGTACACTCTATTGGACTTGGCGGGGATATTTTTTCGCGGAATAATCCCTCCGGTACTCTTACTCCAGTCACTCAGACCGGGATCCTATCATCATGAAATCGCGCATTGATTGCGGTGTGAAAATGATATACGACCAATTCTCGCGGTTGGAACACTATTATTTTCAGATTTATTCACACCGAACAGTCAGCAGCCCACTCCCATCGGTGCTGCTCACTGCTGCTAGAACACGGTCCAGAACTCATTTCATAAATCTCCACTTTTAATATCGTCTCTCCAGGATCGTAAAGTTGATCCTCGTTTTGTTGTCAACGGTCGTGTGCGTGGTTTTTCACACGAGTCACAACCACGAGGAAGTTGCTCTGCAGCGACACGACCGGAGCGAGCAGGCCGGTGAGATAAAATCCATAACTTCTCCGTAAGTCCTGCGCGCCGGGGATTGAGTTTGATCGTTTTTATTTCTCCGGCTCGAATAAATGTCACACAAATGCACAACGAATCCGGCACTCGGAAAGCTCCCAGCTTATCGACTATCGCAATGGCAATTCAATAATCTAATAATAACGACGTGCTGTTGGTGACTCTGTGCTGATGCTTCCTACTGCAGCTGAAGCCGTGCTGAAGATTCCGTAGGCCTTGAAAAAAGATATGACAATTGGAGCTCTAGGTTGTACCGATCGTTCGTCTGGGGAAATAAAGATTTCATCTTCATTCCGCCTTGGCAGGAGTGCGCTGAATCAACTGAGTTTTACTGTTCGTAAACCTAAGATATGGGAAAAGTTTACGATACATTGAGACACAACACATAGAATTCGTGAATAAGAAATATTCAAAATTGTAGGTAATTATTTTATCAAATATTTTAAATTAAAAAAAAATGGATTCCTCGAGTCGAGAAGACGCACCACGCTAGATATGGGGTACAGACTAGGGGGCGTTGCTGATTAATGGTCAGCTGCATCCCAAAAGGAAGTATCCCGTGTTGGGCACAGGTACAGAGCATTGGAGACAGCAACATCACAGTTACGAGAACACTTGTAATACTAACCTCGAGCCAACCGCGAGTTATCGGTTACATATTACTAACATAGTTATAAGGCAAACATTGCCGAAATATTGAACTCCCGGCCCCGTCAGGTTGACGCCATATGAGCCTTAATAAAAATATATATTTTGGATAAAAAAAAATATTTTAAATTCAATTCACTAAAGATGATTGGATGATGAATGTTCTATCAATACTCAAATCATCGGAGAAAGCTAGTCCAATTTCGGAGAAGAAGAAAAAAATCAAGACTGAAATAAAAAGGACAGCCCACATTTTGCTCATACACGAATATTATTATAGAAGTGTGCTGTTCAAAAAATTGAAATATTTTTTCAATTATTTCATGGATTTGCATTTTGCATAAATAACTGTGTTCTACTAGTCAATACGTTTAATTTGATATACATATTAATGGGGTTCCGAGAAAATTTGTAATCCGCCATTTTGTAACGGTCGCCATCTTTGATTTACATTTTCCGTAAATAATTGTGTTCTACTGGTCAAGCCCTTTCATTCGATACCCATATTGATGGGGTTTTGGAAAAACCCATATTGATGGGATTTTGTGAAAAAAGGTAGGGGAGAGGGGGGTAGTTTCGGACAAGGCTTTTAAAAAATAAGTGGTACAATTTTCAACCAAATCAAAAATATAAGTAAATTGGCAGCCCTTCCAACAACAGCAGGCATATAGTTTGACAGCTCCTGGTCGTTTATTACTTACGAAAACAACACAGTGCCCTTTTTCGTACACGTTTCTAAACTTTTGCGCTTGAAGTTGTAAGTATTTCACCAATTTCTTTGTGAACGATTAAGAAATTGGAGTAGGGGAAGGGAGGGTAAGCCCGCCACTGAGGATAAGACCGGCACCCCCTGAGTTTTACTAGAAAACTCTGATTAACTACGCTTTTGAATACTGTACATGTTAGTATTTATTATTTTGGACGTTTTCAATCACATCGAACCCACCATGATCCGTCAATTGTCAAAATATAAATCAAAACAAACTCCAATGCCGATGATATGTAGCCGGATGTAATTTCCCGTCAGTGAAGTTTAAGCTTTTATTGTTGAACGCGGTTTCAAATTCTTTTCCGTTGCTCTACAGTTTGTCCCCTGGATTGTTATCAATCACTGGGATTCGAGTTAAGGTAAGTTAAAGCAATAAGTTAATAGAAATAGTCTTCTTGAAAAAATGTGTGCTGTCGGGGTAAGTCCGTCACCTTTGAGTGGGGGATCCCGGCATGGTTTGCGTTTAGTTGAAGGTTTCTAAGACATATTTTCCATCAATTTCAGATGCCTCGCAGCTACCAAAGGAACACGAATCGAGGGAGTTGGTCCCAGGAGAACCTCACCCTTGCAAAAGAGGCTATTGCTAGTGGAGTTTCTATCAAACGTGCTTCCACGATTTTGGAATACCCAGGTCTACATTACACGATCACGTTTTCCAGAAGGTAGTAAGCTTGAAACTAGGACCAAGAAAGACCTTATTTACGGTGGAGCAGAAAGCGGAGACCATGTAGCACCTACTTGACCTAGAAATCCGATTTTACGGCATCACGAAGATTGACGTACGGAAGCTAGCTTTCGAACTTGCTGAAAGAAATGGAATCGCTTGTTCGTAAGTTGTTTTTCATGAATTGAACTACTGATGTAAATTTAATGTTGGATTTAAGCTGTTCGATAAAATTAAATGAACTTCATCAAAAATAATGGCTATATGGTCATAACGAAAATAATAAACTAATTACAAATAAACATAATTTAATTAGTTTTATTGCCATCATAATCACAAAAACCTGAAATAATTTACCTACAGTCATGAACTTATTCTTCTCTGTGATTTCAAGTCGAATCCTAGTGTGATTAAAAGCGTCGTATGACGGATATTGATTCAAGTAAGAAGGAAAACTGACCACCGGTAAGTGTTCAATGTGGTCCTAGATTCCATTAAACTTGTAATTGAATTATGGTGTGGTTTGGTGATTTCTTCTCCATATTCCATGTTCATCGGAACTCGTTCCGACCATATCTCCGGAATCGGTTGAACGATCCGAATCATACTCGACAGCGACATTTAGAATTAGAATACCTTCTATTTGCCGACTGTCACATTCAAACTGGTTCATCTGTTGCCAAGTATATATATTGAGAAATTGAGATGGCGGTCTTACCCCATAGGGTACCGGTGTTACCCCCATGGGGTGCCGGTTTTTTTTTATCCCATTTATTTATTTTAGGCTCATTAGCATTTTAGCTGTAACAGAGCCGAAATTTAATCGTGTACATGTCACATGGTTATCATATCTATAATTAGCACATTACACAGCTGCCATTTGCCAGTATTCCTTCTATACCATTGCATATGGTACATTTACACAGTAGCCATTTAGGCGTAAGAGTACTCTTTCTGTTCTTCCATTATCCAGTTAGACCACCGGACAGCGGAGACAGTTGATTGATCATTGTTGAGTTATTTATAGAACAGCAGCCCGATGTGTCTTGCAGAGCAGAGCAGTTGTATGGATGAATCGATCTTATTTCGACCGTGGATCGATCTCCATCGCTGATGATTGTTGCGTGGACGTAGTAATTCTGTAACAACACAAAGATGGTCAAATGAGGGCCCTGAGTTTTGAACTCACGATCGATCGCTTACTAAGCGAACGCGCAACCAATGTGGCTACGGAGACCCCCTGGGGTGCCGGTTTCACCCGCACTGGTTGATGAGCTTCATTTTTATGGCAGTTTTTTAAATTGACTATTACTTGAGAAAATTGCCGTTTAAATGTACTGATATTCCTTATATCTCATGGCAAACGAACTGTACAATGATTCTGTGGAGAAAACATATCAATATATGCCGGCAGATCTCACAAAACAATACTTTTCCTTAGAGGGTCGGGCATACCCCCCATTCCCCTACACCACCTCACTTGGTAACTAATATGAAATTATAAAAAGTGCATACCACGGGGAAACAAAGATGTTATTTAATAGATAAAATTACGATTTGTCTTCGGATGGTGGTGGGGCACATTCGGACACTATTTAATACCTTATATAATATGTGTTTGATCGTTGTTTACTAACGAATATCAATTAAGTCTGATTCTCAACATTTACTCCGGATCGAATTTACAATCTCGACGAGACCGGTATCACAACTATGGTTAGATCCCCAAAGATTATAGAATCTCGCAAATTGGGCAAAATGTTTCCGCTGAAAGAGGACAACTTATTACCATATGTGTAATTGTGAATGCTTGTGGAAATTCTGTACCACCTGTTTTCATTTACCCAAGAGCACGTTTTCATGATTCTATGATGTGGTCCAACTGGGTCCATTGACTTTGACAATTGCCCAACCAGCGGCTGGATAACGGGAAAACTGTTTCGCAATGTTCTGGAACATTTAAAAAATGTAGCGAAAATCATCGTAAGTGAACCAATTTGGTATTGCTCGACAATCACGAAAGCCATTGCACATTGGGAACAATTAAATATTGCCAAGAAAATGGCATAATTCTTGTATCCTTCCTACCTCATTGCACACATCGCTTACAGCCGCTGGATGTTTCAGTTATGAATACCTTCTGTTGGGTAACGGGGGCTCACCGGGCGGTTCAACGGGACGGGCAACGGACAACGTTTCGGGGATGGTTAACTCTGGACGGTCCAGCAGTGACACGACACGTGCATCGGCAGTGGAGTGTCCAAAGAACTGGTGAATCTGGCGAAGCAGCAGCAGACGATCTTATTCAGCACACCTAGCACACTAACCACTATAGAGAAAGTACTCCCAACGAAGCAAAATAGTAGCAACCAGCAAACATACGGGGAAAACGGACTTTTGGGAGCGATAAACAATGAACCTTCCAATTACGTTCTACGTTGTGTATGGAATCTATTTATTATGGTAAGCTTTACAAAAGGCAATACAATAGAGGCAATAGAGGAAGTAGATTGATGCCAATTGCTACGAAATATTTCAGTTTTATGGTGCGAAATATTTCAGCGGTACACGGATAGTCCCATTTGATATCCATCACCTTCAAGCAAAAGCTTTCAGTTTCCTAGAACGATTGGCTACTGAACAATGCTGGAAAAACTATATCAATACACGATCTTGCAGGTATAGTTGCACCGGTTTCTTTCGCTCCGAGTAATATTCTAGCTGGATTCAAAGTGACGGGTTGCTATCCATTCTCAAAAAACGTTTTTTCGGACAAGGATTTTGAATGCTCAGAAGTAACTAATCGTACAAAAAAACCTACCTACCTACTGGAGCGGAAGTATCAACTTACTCATCGGGCAACATAACAATGCTGCAAAACAATGAGTCTACGCCACAGAATAATTTTATTTTGCAAACTTTGTCCCCGGAAAATGTTAACCTTTTCCAAAAGCTTCACAGCGAAAAACCACCACTCGAGAACGGAAGGAAAATCACGAAATCACGGAAGGAAGGGAAAATCACGTATTTTGACAGACTCTCCACGGCAAGCAGATTCCGTTCAGATCAATATTGATGAATAAAAGAATGCAGAAAATGCTGGAAATAACAGGAAACACCAAACCCCAGAAGTAAGCAAATACAAGAGAGCCAAAAGACTGAAGCTCTAAGACTACGGCGAAGCCGCGGTATTTTGATTACTATTCATCTTAATCAATAATTGATCAGTTCTTTATGTTTTGAATTAAATCTGAAAGAAATGGATAAGATTTAAGTTTTGTCAATACATCTGATCCCAGTCTTTGTTTACATGAAAGAAATTGGTGAAAAAACACAAAATTTTCATTAAGTTAGCTAAGTTTCTTTTCGTTGTCCGAAAGTGCTCCACACATGGGGCACATTCGGACAAAAAGGCAATTTTCAAAAACTCGAATAATCCATTTGTAATCGCATCTAACACGCTCATATGATACTTCGATGTCCGCACAACGGTTCCCGGAATAAATCGCCACAGAAAACGACTGCAACAGAAACCACCGCTTATAAAATGTGTAGTAGGCTATAAATATTGTGGCGCGGTATTGTATTTCAAAACAAGAATTAACCGGGCAAACGTATCGCCCCAGGCAAACGTAACGCCCCGGGCAGACGTATACCGTCCGACGCTCGCTAGAGCTCGGTCGGACATTGCTAAAGGATCGTATCCTATGTTTCAAACTAACCGGGCAATCAGTGGATCCCAGGTTTGCGTGCGAGACACCGCCGCTTCCGACGGCGGGTCGGCGGTGGACTCGGATTGCGTCATCTTGGCGGCATGGGCCGCCTCGATTCCTTATCCTCGCCAAATGGGGACTTCGTCCCCATTACATTGTCCTCAGAATAAATTTCGAAAAACGAGAACAAGAGAATAAATTTATAATAGAAATGTGAGGCACATGATGTTTTTCCCGCGCCAAATATTTCTAGCCTACTACACTTTTTCTAAGCGGTTGTTTCTGTTGCAGTTGTTTACTGTGGCGATTTATTCCGGTCACCCCGCACAACAACCAGGATAAATTCCGGATTTTATTTGACGTTTAAAAAAATATTAAAAATCAGGGAAAAAAAGTGTCCGAATGTGCCCCCCTCTCCCCTACATAATACGCAAGAACATAAGGAGTGTTTCTCATCCACGATAATGCGCGGCCTCATTCTGCTCGCGTAACTCAAGAGCAATTGAAATATTCAAATGGACTGTGTTCGAGCATCCTCCTTACTCCCCAGACCTGCTCCTCACGACTATCACTTATTCCCTGTGATGAAACATGCGTTCGGCGGTCAACGGTTCGATAACACTGAAGAAATTCGTGACGCAGTACATCGCACTTCAAAAAATCTTGTCATTTTTCTCATTTTTTCATGTCTAAAATAGCTTCCGGCATTCGGAATGACCAATTCGGTTTACGTTTTGAAAACCGCTCTTCTGATTCGTCCATGATATGTAGTTGCACTTGCAAACGTAGTTAGTGGGCATCTGTTAATAAAAGAAGGAGAACATAATCAAATTGTTTTGAAACAAAATGTTTGTCTTTTGTCGGTAGAGTGTCCGTCTTACCCGACTTGATTAGTATTTTATTTCGTCAATATTTCTAGAGTCAAAATGACAAAACTTCACCGCTGATTCGATAAACTGGAGGAGAAGTGACGTAACGAAATATAATGAGAGAGAGTGAAATTATTCCACTCGCGAGCAATAAACCTCTACGCTTCGTATATTATGAACCTGTCCATATCCCCCCACTATATGTTCATTCTACCCGCACCGATAAAAATGGTCTATCTTTCGGCTTGTTTTATTTTCATAAAAAAATATGGAAAAACACATTTTTATAGAACATTTGGCCTGTTATTTCGATACCAGTATATTGAACTGTAAGAAACTGCTTTTAAATTTTTGAAAACATGAGTTTCCAAAAGTACAATTGAAGTTTTTCTTGATTTCAATAATTTAAATTTACCACTTACGAATGAATTTACTTTTCCGTACATACCTAATATCGCATCTCTGTCTACTCACAAACCGAAATATAACCATCAGCGAATTCAATTTTGAAGTTAAACCACTTAAAATGCTTAATATCGAAGCCGTAAATGTTACATTTGGTTTCTCTATTCCACCTTTGATCAGTATTCATTGTCATATGATGGTTTCAATATTATAGAATAGCATGAAGAAGGATTTCCCATCAACAGAAGTTTGAAATTCATAATGCAAACATACAAATCAACCACCTGTCCATTATATAACACACACACCCCCCCCCGCCCCCCGTCCATCTTACCCGCGGCTCCCCTATAGGTTTTCGATGCAACCTAGCCCGAAAATATATGCATCCGAGCTCAGCGAAAATTATTTTTTTCAACACTGGGAGAAAGGAGATATTGCAAATTAGACCTTCCCGTCTATAACTTATTGGGTATAAATAATAAATTTGCGAGTTCTAATACTCAGTCTCGCTACAACTCGCAAGCAGTTTGTAGTCTATCCCAATGCTGATGTCACACACAACAGTTTTGCTGGATACAAAGTTCAAAGGATTGAAAAAAATCGTATTTGAAAACTCTTGCTTGTTCCACATTTCCAGAAGTTTTTTAACTTCTTTCTATACAATTTTAACGTTTTTTTTATCTTCCAATTTCGTCCTTTAAAATTGATTCCTCCTGTGGCAGTCACACGAGACAACCATGTTCGCATTGCTATTAGCATAGGGGACCCCCTCAGAGCTTGGAAAGTTAAAATGTCAACTGAAGCCTCTTTGTTTCGCTGTCGCGGACCTTCGCTTGTTTTTTTTTTAAAAAAGACATGGGTAACGAAGTCCTGTTATTCAACCGATCAAACTATTATGGTGATAGCAAATGGGACGAACAGAGCGGCATGGTACCGCACCGGTTCTCCATATGAAATGCTAAACAAGCGATATATAATAGTTTCGCAGTCCTGCATCAACAATGCGGTCTTGTCTTCGACATAAATCTCTGTTTCCTTTTTATTTTGAAGAATTCTAATTAAGCTTGAGCTTTGAGCTTGAGCTTGGGTAGACTGTACAATTCGTAGTTGCTCTCCGTGATTGACCTGAACCAACCAAATTGCACAAAGAACACACAGAATGACGCTTGGGACTAGCAAATCATTCTCGTTGTGCAATTTTCGGTGATTCGAGCTTTAAATGGTCAATAACGACGCCGGCCACGTCCTTACAGTCACCAGGGGAAGGGAAGGAATGTTAGTATGATATTCGCCGCCCGAAGGCCAGAAGGGTCGCCTCTATAGCGTGGTTCCCTAGCGTTTATCAAGGAAGGGATAGTTGTTAGTGGGAATGGTTAAGAAAAATCAGGATTCACTGCGGTAAGTGATGTGATTATGAAAATGCGAACAATTGACCTCTCGACAAAACAAAAATCCGAAAATCTCATGTGTTACAACACGCGGCAGAGATTTTCTTCAGGTATCCTGAGAAGGAAAACCTGTAAAATTGATACATTTTATATGATATATTATATTAACATATTCTAGTATTCATCACATGTACTTTTCATCAAATTCAATCGCGTTGGTGGAGATTCAATAGTAGGAAACCTGAGAAAGTAACCGAGAAAACTCCTCCAAGACAACCGATCCGGCGATATGTTCCGTTATTCATCACACCTTCTCTGAGCCTATTTTTATTTTTGGGAAACCTCAGAAGGTCACCAAGAAAACCTCTCTAGTAACAATCGTCCCGGCGATTTATTCTATTATTCACCGCGTGTACGCTTTTTCGCCGATCCTATTGGTTCCAGAGGAGCCCTCCCGGTCACTCCCCCAGGCCTCTCGCAAAGACATCCCTCGCCGTCGCGATTGGTAATCTAATTGCGACGTCGGAGAGCCTTCCGCGGGAAACTCGAGAATGCAACCGAGAGAACCTCTCCAAATACCTTCAGGGTATAATTCAGGAATCACACCTTCCGATTTTTTAAGTTTTTGATTTTTTAATTTCTATTTTTGGATTTTTTGAATGTTTAATTCTTGTTTATGTTTAATTGCTTGAATGCTTGAATTTCACATGTTTTTGAATTTCTGAATTTATAAATGAAAAGATGGAGATTTGTTGTGGTTTTAGTATTTGCACTATAATCCACTTTCTTTTTCATGTCTTAAAAAAACACAAAATTTCACAGATCGGAATGTTTTCACTGCACCAAAATTGCACAAAAACACTAAAAGAGGCATATTTTTCGGAACCATCGCCCCCCTTCCAACAGGCACCATTCAGTACATTCATAAATATAACATACGAGAAAGTGTAAAGGCGACCGTACACCGTCTGTCCGGAGGTTACACATTTGACACTCTATGACAGATAAAGCTTAATTTGAAATTTGTACAAACACTATTTTGAATGGCACTCTTCAATTATCAACAGTGGCAAATAATGTCAAACATCAAATATGGAAAAATATCGACTGACATATTTTATGTAACCTAGCCATGTATCGACAGGTTTGACGAACAGATCGAAAAAATATATTTTAGGCATCCATAAACTGAATATTTGCTTGTCCTGTTTTGTGTCGAATATATTTGATCAGTACACGTTGATCAAATATTATCTGCCAAAAAGAGTCAAGCACTTGACTCCGGCCAAATAGTGTATGAGCACCCTAAGCAGTGAGTTCGGGAGTTCGGGCATATGAACCATTAGCGTAATCACCTAGTTTAAGAAAAAAAAAACAAAAATACAAATATATACACTATTTATCTTAGGGGGTGTTGTTGACGTTAGCGTTGTGTATGTGTGTTTGAACACACCGGAACGTTGGACCTTTCGTCTCTCGCGGCTCCGTAATGCTTTTGTCATGTGGAGTCTTTTTTCGGTGATATTCTCACTGCAGCCAAGGTCAGAACCCTTAACTGTTCTCGAACACAGTTTACAGTTTACATTTTCTACCAACACAACAAAACTTAACATAGAGTAAGAGAAAACGTTTCCTCTCGATAGTCTTGTCTCCTTTGCCAATTTTGAAGAATTCTAATTAAATCATCAAAGTTTCCAGCAACTCTAGTGGCTGATACATCATCTCTTTCAACAAGGCCAATAAATGTGTGAAAGATCACTAACATGACAGTATTACAAATGAACAATGAAATAATGGTCAAAAACACGGTACTGTCCCAGTTGGAGAAACTTTATAATTTTCGGATGGTTCCCAAAGCGAAACTCGTGGAATGTGATGGAGTTTGCTTGAAGCTACAAATTTAGTTGAATTAATTATAATTCACGAAAATATCTATATAATG
The DNA here is from genome assembly GCF_029784135.1 of Toxorhynchites rutilus septentrionalis. NCBI lineage: Eukaryota > Metazoa > Arthropoda > Insecta > Diptera > Culicidae > Toxorhynchites > Toxorhynchites rutilus. The sequence goes on along the minus strand of NC_073746.1, from coordinate 26,508,224 downwards.
ATTCTTACATTAAGCCTACCTCCAATTGTAATTCCTTCAACAAATAGTTTAAAGAACTCTTAACAATATAATTTTGTGAACAGGCCTGTAGTGAACAACACTTAACAATGAACGTTACTTTCCATAATGGCTAGAAACAATCGTTTTTCTTTTCCGTAACCCTACGTTACATGTTTGAAGATGATTTGGGGTTACCAGCAATTCAACAGTCCCGTTCAAAACGGTACGTTTGGTCAGCCTATAGAGATACCAAGATTCCGTGAACATTTGAAGGCCGTTGGAATTGTCCTGGAGATTTTTTTTTTATCCCATCCGTTTATTAGGCTCATTTAGCAATTCAGCTGTCACAGAGCCGCTTCTATTCGTATACATTTTTATGTTAAGATAACTATTGTTGTATATTATTTAGGCTTAAGATTCCTATCCATCGATAAACATTTGTTTTTTTTATGTATAACACAGTAGCTGTTTAGGCCTAAGAATATTCCAATTCTATTGATACACAACACATGCCGAGTATTCCATTTCTATCGATACACAACACATGCCGCCTTTTTCGGCGTTAGAATATTCCTATTGTTCGAATGTTCACAGTTGGACTGTTCACAACGGGACTGCTGATATGAGGCTTCCATTGCTGTGTTAGAATTCGCACCAATTACCGATGCAGCAGATCGTAATGTGAGCGGTAAGGGACTGGGATTACCGACACATGATGATTGTTGCGTGGACGTAGTAGCTAGAATAACACACAAAGATGGTCAGTTGAGGGGCCCTGAGTTATTAGCTCATGATCGTTCGCTTAGTAGCGGACACGCAACCAATTAGGCTACGAAGACATCCTGGAGATGTCAATCATTATACCGCATTGGAAGAATTACTGTTTATGGTGAAACATATTGAGAAACTTTTCCAAAACTAACATTGATTCTTTAGCAGTTACTAACGATATACGTTTCCGTGTGAAACAGGCTTATCAAAGTTGAAATTAGTTATAAATTATTTACGGCATGTATTGTCATGGTTTTGGCATGGCCTTTTCGTCAATCTAAAGTAATTTTTTTGACGTAGAACTACGTTTTTCAGGAAGGGTGCCAAATCAGAAAACAGGTCACGTTTTTATGAAATAAAGTTAAAGTTGATAACAATTTTCACTGTGAACGAATTCTCATGATTTGCATACCAATCGAATCGGAAATTCTCTTGGATTTGTTTGATATGCTATACATTACAACTCGCTAACCTCTAAACGGTTTAAATTCATGAAAACTGGAAGAACTTCCTTTTTTCCCATACATTTGTTCTGCCGATTTGTGGGCTAACCCTAGCAAATATTTCTACGCATCTATAACAATTAATAAAGGGGGTCTCCGTAGCCACATTAGTTGCGCGTTCGCTTAGTAAGTGATCGATCGTGAGTTCAAAACTCAGGGCCCTCATTAACCATCTTTGTGTTGTTACAGAATAACTACGTCCACGCAACAATCATCAGCGATGCAGATCGATCCACGGTCGAAATAAAATCGAATCATCCATACAACTGCTCTGCTCTGTAAGAAACATCGGGCTGCTGTTCTATAAATAACTTAACAATGATCAATCAACTGTCTCCGCTGTCCGGTCTAACTGGATAATGGAAGAACAGAACGAAAACTCTTACGCCTATATGGCAACTGTGTAAAAATATGTACCATATGCAATGGTATAGAAGGGAATACTCTAACGCCGAAAACATGGCAACTGTGTAATGTGCTAATTATAGATATGATAAACATGTGACATGTACACGATGATGATTTTATGTGCTCCCGTGGCCGAGTGGTTAGCGTCATAACTAACATGCCGGGTGTTCGGGTTCGATTCCCGTTCTGGTCGGGGGAATTTTTCGTCAAAGAAATTTCCTCCGACTTGCACTGTGATCACGCGTATTCTAGAGCTTGCCACTCAGAATGCATTCAAGGCGTGTTATTTGGCATAGAAATCTCAACTAAGTACTAATAAAAATGACGCAAGTAATACTACGTTGAGACGGCGAAGTTCCTCTAGGAACGTTAGTGCCATTGAAGAAGAAGAAGAATGTACACGATTGAAATTCGGCTCCGTTACAGCTAAAATGCTAATGAGCCTAAAATAAACAAAAGGGATAAAAAAAAATTAATAAAATATTATTTTTCATGAGATGAACAATTGAATAACTGTAAAATGTCAATCGTTTTTAAACGCCCTAACTGCCATGTTTTGATTGGCCCGATTTACGGTTTCCCCAACACAGACTTCAAAATCAATGTACCTGTGGATGTCCGCTCTGGTATTTTTGTTCCCCCCGAGTTGTGTTTCCCTAACATGGACTTCAAAATCAATGTTCCTGGGGGAATCCACTTTGTCAAATTGCTAGAGGTGAATTAACTGAAAAGTTTAAAAACTCTATAATTCATCACGTTCGTTCGTTTTGTCAAAACATGCAAGTCGGGGTATTTTTTCCCCCACTGATCTGTGATTCCCTAACACGGACTTTAAAATTAATGTGCCTGAGGGAATCCGATTTGCAAATACATGCTAGTCGGGGGTATTTTTTTTGCTGTTGAGTACTTTTGTACTCGCTTGCCGTTGTGCAGACCGGAATATGTTTCCCTAAAACGTACTTTTAAACTAAGAATCCTGGGAAAACCGTCATTTCAGATACTAGAGGTGAATAAACTTTCGCGGTTCGAGAACTACGTAAACATGAGATGTGCAATATTTTCAGAGGGAAATGTAAATACAATGATCGTTTGACTATTGTTCCGTCCACATATTTTGTTAGTCCTGTGCATCATATCAAACGTAAAAGGACGTTCATCAAATTTATTTGTAACGAAGAGCATAATCTATTACGAAAATTCCGATGCATTCTCAAATAATATTCGAAGTGGCAAACAAGTGGATTGCTTAATATAATTGCGTAGTTCTACGTCGAAAATATGCGGTCGTGTCCTAGATACAACCCCTTACAATGTTTTAAACTCTATTGACTTTGACGATGTGTTCGGACAATTTGCAGCTGTTAGGTCCAGACTCTTGAAGATTTTGTGATTTTTCCATCATTTGATCTAATATTATTATATCCCCAAAATTAAGTATCTTGGCTCGGTAAATGTGACTTGCATTTCTGAACGAAAGCAAAGACTTGATAACTAGAGTTGATTGAAAGGACGCCCCCTAAGACACCCGCCCCGGGTTTCACCCGGTCACGCTACGCCACAGTTCCCGAGTTTTTGCAAATTGGTTGGGGTTACATCTTTTGATGTTTTTTTTTTGCATACCTTTTCCATTGATTTCACCTAGTCATATGATCAAATATGCTTTTTATATTTTTATTCATTAAGTTTCCATATGGTATCACATATGGAAACTTAATGAATGAATTATTCTTGTGACTCGTTATTAAATTTCGCTGCAAATGTTGTTGCCTTTTGCTATTATTTTCTATTCTGTCCAACATTGACATTGACATTGAACTGACGTATAACCCTTTACTCAGAAAAATTAATGAGAAATCAGTAAATAAACCATTGAATGACTTAAGGGGGGACCCCTGTTTGGATCGTCGTAAATAATAAGTTTCCGTAATTTTATTTTCCGATGTTGAGAATGAACTGAAGTGTTCGGGTATTTTGGTTATCGTTTAGGGTATATTTGAAGAAGATTTTTCCATTTTTTTTATACATGAATAATGATTATTACACTGTTGACAGCGTTGATGCGTAGAATGATATCTGAAAATGTTGCTGATGTTGGTATCGGTTGGTATCTGGTGGTATCGGTTCTGAAGTGAAAAGGTGTCGCAGAACGTATTCCATTTAACAATTTTTAACATTAAAGGTGGAACCAGAATGCCGCGCTATGTGTGCTTTGACACTTCATTTTAAATATGTGTGGTTCCATTTAGTCGAACACAATAATGCGTTGCGTCATTAGCATCGTTGTACTAAACGCTAACATTTGTTCTAAACTGCTTGCGCCGCGATGATAGTGTCATGGTGTCGACGTCTGGTGGCAACTTCAAATTAGGGCCATAATTTGGGTCCCAAACTCGTTAGTGTAATCTCCACATCATCATCCACATCATGTGATTTGATTACTTGAAACACGTATTTCTGACTTTCATTCAACCATATGGCTAATCAATTCCAACATTGTTGCTGAATTTTTTCGTCATAATATAGATTTGTATTCATAAACAATTTTCGTATAAGACTTTTTCACCACCTGCAAGCAAAAATGTTTTTCATTTAAATAGAATATTAATTTGATATGGAAAAGCCAATTTTCATTCATAATTTTAATTTTGAAAACGTGTTCATTCCGACTGAAAATCAGCTATTCTTTCGCGCTCCCCTAAACTAGTAAACGAAGCTCAATGGCGCCAGCGCGGATATGTCAATGTGTTATTTTTAAAAACATTCAACTGATCCGTGGACACAACAAGAACAAGATTTTCATACGAATTTTATTTTGTTTTTGTTTACATGAAAAATGGTGACGCGAATGCTAGATTGTGATTGCAATTGACAGACTGTGTCGGGCGACTGTTTTAGTATAAAACGCAAGCAATGACAGCTGATGAGAAGGAACGCACAACGCGGCATTCTGTTTCCACCTTAAGACAATACCTGAAGCTTTCAAAAAATTGCCAAAATGGCGGCTCCTTTTGTTGCAAATGAGTTATTTTTAGTGAAAAATTGCGGTGTACAAGCTAATATAAAAACGAAAAAATGGAATATCAAAAAACGGATATTTAACGCTTCAGATAATTTGTTGTTACATGCGGAAAAAAAATCAGCCATATCGAGATATCGATATCACCAACTGAAAAAAATGATTCCGCAAAAACGAATTTAAAGATTCGTTCAGCAATGTCCTTGAGGGTTTTTTTTGCTGTAATTTTTGAACGAGATTAAATATCGAAAAATCTTTTCGGTTCCACACTTCTAAAAATGCTTCAAAAAATGAAAAAAAAAACAAAATTTGATTTTTTCGACCTTCTAGACCGGGGTACCCCTTAAAGAACTCAGGACTTCTAACGATCTAAATTTCAATTACAATAGGCCAAAATGAGATATTCCTCAAATACCGACATTCGACTCACAAAAATCTGCTAAGAAGTTTAATTTCTATCCGTACCAACATTGTGTCTTACTCCCTGTTTATGAATGAAACTTTCCAAGAGAGCAGGGCACAGTAAAGATAAGACAACAGCAACAAAAAAAAAACGAAATCAACCAACACATTCTCCTGCTCCCAATTGTACGTACCGCACCGTGAATTTTCCACCATTGTTGTTACCAGCTGCGTCGATTCCCGATGTGTGCCCGGATATGAAGCAGTGCATAAGCCTCGGCGGGTGCACGCGATGCTCCTTCCAGCTTCCAGCTACCACGATACTGCCGCGCGCATAGCTTCTGACTCGCGAGGGTCGCTCGCTGTCGCGCAGAAGTCGCATAGTTTATCGCACTAGGAATCTCTCGTTTTGGGAAGTAATAGTTGTAAACAGAAATAACCATAAATAAAAGCATACGGAAGCTTGTTCGCTTGGGTGGAAACCCTTTTTTGCTACTATCGATGCTGCCGCGTTTTCTCAACTGCGGAGGCAGTGAATCTAGCATTGTTGTTCTGTTTGTTTGTTGTTGTAGTTTTTTTTGTTATTCTTCTCCCGTATCCCACAAGCCGTCTACCGTCGTCTACGGGAGCCCAGTCGTGAGTTATGCTCTGTTCAGCATCTTGTTCCTGCTGATTCAATGTTATGCCATATTTCTAGCTTCGACGCCAAACTGAAGCTCCAGAGACCAGGAAGCTACAAGGCAGCAGCTAGACAGACTGATGGGATCCGCCCTAGGAGGTCCTCCCCTCGGGTCGAGACTACCGTCATTCAGCGAACTCTCAGAGTCTCGGACAGCCCAAAAAAACATGAAAACACGACATCAACACTCACCAAACGTCGATCCGTTTCGACAATGACAAACGAGCGAATAATATACTCGCTATCTGGTAATTAATCGTTATAAATTAACCTAATTTTAATCCTTCAAAACTGTCTGTCGGTGGCGAACGACGGTAACGTCGGTAACGAAAATCCACTTCGAGTGCTTCGTTTGGAGACCAATCATTTCAATCGAAAAAGGTGGGTTGAGAGAGGGGGATTTAGGGTAATAGTGATCCTACCGAAAAAGGAATGTGTTGATACAAGCCATGCGGAAAGAAAACCGAAAGTCATGGCTTCGATTATTTACAGACGCAAACGAGAGGAAACTGAAAGCGATACCGTCACATCATCTTAAAAGAGGGAAAAAAAAGTTTTCAACTTGTCAGTCACATGACTTTGACCTCCGGTTCTGCTGCTTTTGGGTTCCCGCTGGTCTGTGGTTATGCTGGTCTGTGCGTCACGATGGGTCCGTGAGAGGGGTAGAAAGGGCATTCGTATTGTGAGAACGAAACAAATACTAATACAGTAAACATTCACTAACTGGGCGAAAAGAGAAGACCACTTATCGACATTCGCGTTTTAACTGGTCCGGCATGTTAAACGTCAAATAAAATCGAGGGAAACTTCAATGAATTGTTTGATTCGCTTAGTTCCTGTAATTGGATAAATAAAAGGATTCCAATGGAAGTTTCGCATTGAGTGCGACAACAGGTATGACATATGATTTGAGAAAATTGTTTTTCTGTAGTTTAATCAATGTTTTTGTCGTGCGAAAATAATGTCAACTTTCATAACATTTAAAATTACATTCGAATGCCCCTCACAGCAAATCTTCCATTTGAATATGGCGTCGATTGTTTACGAAATTGTGCTTTTTAACTGGTCCAAGGACCAGTTATCGTTCGCCCAGTTAAATAGCAGACCAGTTAAACCAGGACCAGTTAGCGAACGATTACTGTATTTTGCAACCTGTTACCAACATAACATAGATTTACCAGGAAAAAAAATATACAGGGCACACTCGATTATATACAGTCTCTGATTATTTTTGACTGTATGTAACCAAATCCTGTTTGTGATCGAGTCAAAACAATTTTTTTTCGTTTTTCATGCATGTATTCTCGTTTTTTAAAATAAAAGAAGAATCCAGTTAGACCGGGCAGCGGAGACAGTTGATTGATCATTGTTGAGTTATTTATAGAACAGCAGCCCGATGTGTGCAGTTGTATGGATGAATCGATCTTATTTCGACCGTTGAACGATCTCCATCGCTGATGATTGTTGTGTGGACGTAGTTATTCTGTAACAACACAAAGATGGTCAATGAGGGCCCTGAGTTTTGAACTCAAGTTCGATCGTTGACTAAGCGAACGCGCAACCAATGTGGCTACGGAGACCCCCTATTGCTTTCATTTGAAAGAAAAGAAAATTTAGTACAGGATATAGTAGTGGAACATCTAAATTAGTGGATTCTTATAACATTTTGGAAGTGCAAAACTTGAAAGTTAATAATTTTCAATGTATTATTATTAATTTTATCCTTAAAAGTTATATTAAACTTGATTGTTTTTATCAATTAAGCTTTTGAAGCTCTCTAGCCGCTCTACAATTTGTTCTTTGACATCCAACTTCTATACTTCTTAATTTGGCTGCAATATCGATATAAACAATTCCTTGTGAAAATTCAAGCGAAATCCACAAAATCCACAAAAGCCACTTCAATTTCACTTTAACGTTGAAAGATTAATTTTTTTCTTGAAATGAGCTATATTTGAAATATAAAAACAATATTTTTTTCAAACTGTATATACAGCCATTCCATGGCAAACCGATATAGTGGCAGTCTTCCGAAAAACACTTACACATGTCCACGCGATGTGAAAATTCCATGTTTTCGCTTGAAATCGAACATGATTTTCGTTAGTGTTGGATGTCTATCCCAAACCCGAACAATGATACACAAACATAAACATGTGTAAACAAACACGATGTTTATAATTCAAGAACATCATGTACAAACATATCACCCGATGTCGCAGTATTCATTGCTTTCGTTTCATTCCTTTTCATGCACGGAAAGAAATTATTCATCCTAAAACATTTCTTCGTAGAATACTTTTTCACAGAAACGAACATGAAATTTAGTTGGCATTACAAAAATTGCATGAACTTAGAGGCTATGAGTTCATGCACATTTTGCAAGTCTGATTAAATAATCTTTGGTTTCGTGCAAAGAAAACATTCTCTGAATAGAAAGAAGTTTTCTATGACAATTTTTTTGCGTGCGTGTTCCCAATTGACGTCGTACAAATGTTGGCCAAATAAATAAATAAATACCCAAAAATTTGTTTTAGATGCATGTTTTCAGAAATATTTACAGATATTCTTGATATTTTTATGAAAGTTTGATTAATGCGGTCCAAGTTAGGGCGTTCAAAAAACCATTTCCGAAAAAATAATTTTGCAGTGTAATGTTTCTGAAAAATTTCTGCATCAAACGCATAAAATCAGTTGAGTTGAAACCAATTGTCACCTGCAAAATTATTATGGAAAAATCTGTACCATACTCATGATTAGCTTTTGCGATGACGGTTTGTGAAAGCATTACAATCAACCCTCCTTTAATCTATGTTCGGTATCTCGATACTCTATATATTTATACCATTATAAATGGGTGTTGGAGGAAAGATTAGCTTCAATGGCAGGAATACTGCGCATAGAGACATATCAGTCGCCGTAGCAAGCCATTAATTTCTCGATGTTATCACAAACTGAATGGAGGAAAAAACTAAAAGCTACACCTACACTACACTACATATGCTATGTGTGTATGCGATTGCATCATCTTTTCTTCTCCTCTTCTTCGCTCGTTTTATAGCTCGAGTCGCGTTCGTCGCGAACAAGCAATATTAGCCATTTGTAAACATTCAAAGATCCAGTCAAAATTGTTGCTCCCGTAGTCGAGTGGTTAGCGTCACGTAAAAGCGAAATAATATAATGTCACTGCTGAATAATTCTGGTACTTTATATTCGATAGAAAATTATACAAATATTGTAATCAATATTTGTGGTGGGTAACTAAACTTTTCCGCCACGCTCTATTCAATTTTAGTAATTGTTCAAATAGCTAATAATAGCGAATGCTACATGAATTCAGTATATAAATTGATTCGTAATGACATCAATTGTGAAGAACTCTGATATCAATCGACGTTTATTTCGTTCAAAACAGATAAAAAGGTTTATTTTATTTGCCCAAAATTTCAGACGAAGCACCCATTGTCATGATAGGAAAGCATTTTTTCCATATCAACATATCAACACACCACGTGTTGAGTGGTGGTGGTGTGGTGTGCGATTCGCTTCTTCTACTCTACGCACTGCCGGTGCTTGGGGTGAAAATACAAGAGAAACTGAACACCATGTTCGAACATCATGTGAAACATTAGGATTAAACATCGTATGTCCAATCTTACTACGAATACAAACATGTCACATTTTCAAATATAGGTACGAAAAAATCATGTTTGTATTCAAACACAAAACTGCGAACAGCAGTGTTGACATGTTTATCCTGGACGCAGTGTTTTTTGTGAAACATGGGAGACTGTATAGTGGTTCTCAGATTTCGTGAAAAGTGGTAGTTTTGTTCTTTATCGCAAAACATTAGTTCCGTATTTTTTTTTTTTTTTTTTTTTTGTTAGGGTGCCCATTTTCATTCTAGTCTGATCCGAAATATCGACTTTTTCCCCTTTTTTTCCAAAAATGATATTTTTCAAAAACTCATAACTTTGGGGGTCTCCGTAGCCACATTGGTTGCGCATTCGCTTAGTAAGCGATCGATCGTGAGTTCAAAACTCAGGACCCCCATTGACCATCTTTGTGTTGTTACAGAATAGCTACGTCCACGCAACAATCATCAGCGATGGAGATCGTTCAACTGCTCTGCTCTGCAGGACACATCAGGCTGCTGTTCTATAAATACATCAACAATGATCATTCAACTGTCTCCGCTGTCCGGTGGTCCAACTGGATAATGGAAGAACAGAAAGAATACTCTTACGCCTAAATGGCTACTGTGTAAATGTGTACCATACGAAATGGTATAGAAGAAATACTGGCGAATGGCAACTGTGTAATGTGCTAATTATAGATATATGATAACCATGTGACATGTACACGATTAAAATTCGGCTCTGTTACAGCCAAAATGCTAATGAGCCTCAAATAAATTGATGGGATAAAAAAAAAATCATAACTTGTGAACTACTGACCGATTTAGACGGTCGACATATCAAACTAAAGCTAATTACCTAGTCTAAACTGACCAGACAGTCCCACATTTCAACAAAATGTCCCGCGTAAGATTCCGTCCCGCGAAACGTCTCGCATTTGGCAAAAGAAACGAAAATGTCCCGCGATATCAATATATATTATATATCACAATTTGATCATGTTGATTTTCTCGAATGGATGAACCTCAAAATAAACTTTCATTTGACAGATTGTTCAAGAGCGCTTCCAATGCATCCGAAAATTAATATGTTGAGCTAGGCAGTGGACTTTTTGTTTAGAGAGCGTCAACTGGGAGCGATAGCAACAAAATTGATAAAATGATTTTCAAAAAAGTCCCTCATTGATCCGCTGGGATCAATTTGAGTTAGACGAAAAGTTCATCTTCGGTCCCCTAGTTCGATCGGGGCTCAACGGGTTAAATAAACTGGAAGAACCAGTATATGCTGAACAGGAAGAGGCAGGGTTGTTTGATGAAATATCGTAAATGGAGTGCCGGGCAGGCTTAGTTCGCCGAAACCTCTAGCATGGCCGATGAAGAGGTGTATGTTCTTTAACCTTTCGTAGCTTTGGTGGGCAGCTATCTCTCCGTTTTGGCCATTCGCCCAAAAGTTCGCTATCGGCCGCAGCTGGGGAATGTTGGGCGGTCTTCGCGATAATGTTTATCTCCAACCGATTCATCCTCTAGTGATCTTTTGGCATAATGGGCTGATCCCAGGTTCGGCATAAAGACCACATCACCTTCGCAACTCCCGGCAAGCACTTCGTACTATATATCTCCCCGTTCACCATATGACTCGAAAGAAGAGCGGATTGGACATTTCTTCACGTCTGTCAGAGAAGGACCTTCTTCGAGAACTTGATGTGGATGATATATTCGACGTCATCGCTTACCTAGGGAACGTAAAGTACCCGGTCCCCTGCCATTCGTTGAATTCTAGCATCAAGTACGTCTCGTCTTTCATTATGAGCACGAAAAGAAGTTTTTCACTTCTTTCGCCGGAAAGAAGTTTTTCACCAAGCTACTTCTACTTGGTGATTGCCTTCTGCTCAGATATGGCCGGTCTCGTCTGACGCTTCCGCATAAAAATGACCATTTTGGCCAGATTCTCCTTCACCATTTGGCCGGTTGCTTCGATCTCTCGGCTTAAGGAGCGGCAGAGAGATGATGTTGTAAATACCAGATCGGCTATATCTGGCGGACACAAACTGCCTCAGGATGTCCAACTCCTTCACTGTGAGGTGGAGCTTGCAGTATGGAAAAATTATCAAGTTGTTTGACAGTGCTGCTGCTGCGAATCAACAGCCTCGAATCATTTTTGTTGTAAGCTTAATCAACATAAGATTTGTTCCATTAAATTGTCTTTCATCGTCATCCGAAATTAGTCCATTTTTTAAATGCATACGTTCACCCTGAAATCGATGAAAAATGAATTGGAATTTTCGAGCATTCCATTCGGTAATTTGAAGATAATTGTAGTATTTGAATCGTGCTTGCCAGGCGTAAATGCTCTGATTTGAGCGAGTGATTTTCAGGCGTAAACAAAATCTAAACGACCGAAAAATCACAACCTAGTGCCGATACTTAGAAAGAAATAATACAGATCAGTTTAGGCTCGCTAAACTATGTTTTTTGTTCACATAACGTTTTGTTTTTTTGTTGACCTCTGACCGTCTGGTCACTTTAACCTAGTCATTCTTGAAAAAATGCTACGCTGGCGAAAATTCCAGGTTTTGGTTTTTTTTTATCCAAATATATATTTTTATTAAGGCTCATATGGCGTCAACCTGACGGGGTCGGGAGTTCAATATTTCGACAATGTTTGCCTTATAACTATGTTAGTAATATGTAACCGATTACTCGCGGTTGGCTCGAGGTTAGTATTACAAGTGTTTTCGTAATTGTGATGTTGCTGTCTCCAATGCTCTGTACCTGTGCCCGACACGGGATACTTCCTATTGGGATGCAGCTGACCATCAATCAGCAACGCCCCCCTAGTCTGTACCCCCATATCTAGCGTGGTGCGTCTTCTTGACTCGAGGAATCCAGGATAGAATGGTCACTAGCCGGCACAAACATCAGCTCGTGTAGAGTTGTCATGAGCGGTACAACCTTTGGCTCTTGTTGAATGATCAGTGGACTGCACAGCCTTTGACCCGTGTATCTGTAAAGAGTGTGTGTATGTATTGCCGCGACTAAGTAAAAGTTTATCGATCGGATAGGAGGGATATAACACGGGGACACAACGAAGGAAACATCATTAAACGTTGACATCGGCGTTCCTGAGGAACAGGTATAGATGAAGCAGAAGATCAGGATCATGGCTACCTAAGATATCCCGGACGGGGATATCCGATTGTCTGCCTTGTGCTCTCAGTGCTCTAGAGAGCTGAGAGCGAGCAGCATGGAACCGGATACACGACCAGACAACATGCTCGATGTCGTGGTAGCCATCGCCACAATCACAAAGATTGTTTGCTGCGAGCCCAATGCGATAGAGATGCGCGTTTAGGTTGTAGTGATTGGACATAAGCCGAGATATCACGCGAATGAAATCACGACCTACATTCAATCCCTTGAACCATGCACTCGTCGAAACCTTAGGGATAATCGTGTGTAACCAGCGACCGAACTCATCTTCACTCCACATGCGCTGCCAACTTACGAGCGTGTCCTGACGGGGAATGTGAAAAAATTCGTTATAAGCAATTTGCCTTTCAAAAAGTGTGCCTTCTGAAGCGCCCACCTTAGCTAGCGAGTCCGCTTTCTCATTCCCCGGAATCGAGCAATGAGAGGGAACCCATGCTAAGGTAATCTTGAATAATTTTTCGATCAAAACACTCAATAGATGTCTTATTCTTGTTAGGAAATAAGATGAGCGTTTATCAACTTTCATTGAGCGAATTGCCTCTATTGAGCTAAGACTGTCTGAAAAAATAAAATAATGGTCGATGGGCAGTGTTTGAATGATCCCTAGAGCATAGTATATCGCACCCAGTTCAGCAACATACACGGAACAAGGATCTTTGAGTTTGAAAGAGGCACTGGAATTTTCATTGAAGATGTCGAAGCCAGTGGACTCGTTTATGAATGAACCGTCAGTAAAGAACATTTTATCAGATCTAACTTTCCCGGTGACCGGAATAAATCGCCACAGTAAACAACTGCAACAGAAACAACCGCTTAGAAAAAGTGTAGTAGGCTAGAAATATTTGGCGCGGGAAAAACATCATGTGCCTCACATTTCTATTATAAATTTATTCTCTTGTTCTCGTTTTTCGAAATTTATTCTGAGGACAATGTAATGGGGACGAAGTCCCCATTTGGCGAGGATAAGGAATCGAGGCGGCCCATGCCGCCAAGATGACGCAATCCGAGTCCACCGCCGACCCGCCGTCGGAAGCGGCGGTGTCTCGCACGCAAACCTGGGATCCACTGATTGCCCGGTTAGTTTGAAACATAGGATACGATCCTTTAGCAATGTCCGACCGAGCTCTAGCGAGCGTCGGACGGTATACGTCTGCCCGGGGCGTTACGTTTGCCTGGGGCGATACGTTTGCCCGGTTAATTCTTGTTTTGAAATACAATACCGCGCCACAATATTTATAGCCTACTACACATTTTATAAGCGGTGGTTTCTGTTGCAGTCGTTTTCTGTGGCGATTTATTCCGGGAACCAACTTTCCCATATTCTGCCGAAAATATCGGCGGAATATAATCGGAGCGTAGATGATCTGGGATTCCATGGATCTTTTGCCGCATGGACAGATAAAAAATAACAGAGTAATTGCAAAAGTATGGGAAGCAAACTTGGTTGGAGATGCCTTGTGAAGGGTGCACGTCGTGGGTAAGGTACTCATGGTATAAAGACATAAAACTTGACTGAGGAGTCAGTTGGAGTAGATTTTCGAAGTTATCAATCACAAATGGATTCATGATCTTGCAACGGATGAGAAATCTGTAGGATAATTCTGTGAACCGAAGAGTAAGCGGGGGTACTCCTGCCAAAACTTCGAGACTCATCGTATGTGTCGAATGCAAACACCCCATGGCTATACGCAAGCAACGATATTGTATTCTCTCCAGCTTGAGAATATGAATCCTGGCAGCTGATCGGAAGCAAAACTGCCATATTCTAACACTGACAATATCGTTGTTTTGTACAACTGAATGAGGTCTCCTGGATGGGCACCCCACCATGTTCCGGTTATTGTTTGGAGAAAATTGATTCTTTGCTGGCATTTCTGTTTCAAATACGCAATGTGTATTCCCCAGGTACATTTAGAGTCAAAATATACTCCAAGGTATTTGAAAAACATCGAGTGCCTGATCGGTTTGCCGGATAGGTGAAGCTGGAATTGGGCGGGTTCGTGCTTCCTAGAAAAAACGACCATTTCGGTTTTCTCCGTAGAGAATTCGATACCCAGCTTGAGAGCCCACGTGAACAGGTTGTTCAGGGTATCTTGCAAGGATTTTTGCAGAACGGCGGAATAGTACCCGTGATGGAAATAGCTCCATCGTCTGCAAGTTGTCTCAAAGTGCAATCTCTAGTTAGACAATCATCTATATCATTGACGTAAAAACTGTACAAGAGGGGGCTTAGGCAGGAGCCTTGTGGCAGGCCCATAAAACTGTAACGAGAAGATTTCGAGCTGCCATGAGAGAAAATCATGTGCTTTTCTGACAGTAAATTGTACAGGAAATTGTTGAGAATTGGTGAAAGTCCACGATTATGAAGTTTCTCTGAGAGAATTTCCATGGAAACTGAATCAAATGCCCCTTTGATATCGAGAAAAACGGAAGCCATTTGTTCTTTGCGAGCAAATGCGATTTGAATTTCAGAAGATAGCAGCGCGAGACAATCATTCGTCCCTTTACCTCGGCGGAAGCCAAACTGCGTATTTGACAGCAAATTGTTCGTTTCGACCCACTTGTCCAAACGAAGTAGAATCATTTTCTCTAACAATTTACGAATACAGGATAACATTGCAATCGGCCTATACGAGTTGTGATCGCAAGCCGGCTTGTTGGGTTTCCGTATGGCTATCACTCTCACTTGTCTCCAGTCATGCGGGACAATATTCAGCTCCAGAAACTTGTTGAACAAGTTCAGCAAACGCTGTTTTGCCAAGTCGGGAAGATTCTTCAACAAGTTGAATTTATTCTTGTCCGACCCCGGAGCTGAATTGTTACATGAGAGGAGGGCAATTGAGAATTCCACCATCGAAAAATTCTCATAATCGCTTTGAAGTGGAATGTCGCGTACGACGTTTTGTGCAGGAACGGTGTCGGGGCCTTCCTTGCAAAGTTAGAAATCCAACGGTCAGAGTACTCCTCACTTTCGTTTGTATGGTTCCAGCCACGCATTTTCCTAGCCGTATTCCAAAGAGTGCTCATAGCGGTCTCCCTTGACAAACCATTGACGAACTTCCGCCAATATCCACGCTTTTTTGCTTTAATCAAACCTTTTAGTTTGGCTTCTAGAGCTTGGTACTTTAGAAACCATTCCACTAATCCAGTTTTCCTGAATTTTTTGAAAGCGGATGATTTTTCAAGGTAGACCTTTGAACATTCCTTGTCCCTCCAAAGTGATGGAGGACGACGTCGGAAAGTGGTAGCCGGTACACGTTTCTTTTGAGCTTGAAGTGCGCTTTCGTAAATCAAACTCGATATAAAGTTATACTCTTCGAGTGGAGGAAGTTCGTGCATTGAAACAAGTGCTTCAGATATTATTACTGAAATTTTTCCGCAGTCAATATTTTTCGTGAGGTCATACGCAATATCGACTGACTCACGAGAACCTGATTCATTGGCGATCGATAAAATTATTGGCAGGTGATCACTACCGTGGGGATCTTGGATTACCTTCCACGTGCAATCCAGGGATAATGAAGAAGAGCAAAGTGATATGTCTAGCATGCTTGCCCGTGCAGGAGGGTTGGCTATCCTAGTTGCTTCCCCTGTATTTAAAACTGTCATGTTGAAGTTGTCGCACAGATCATAAATCAACGTGGCACGGCTGTCATCGTAGTGTGACCCCCATGCTGTTCCATGGGAGTTGAGGTCACCTAAGATTAGCCGCGGCTCCGGCAATGCCTCGATGATATCAAAAAACTGATGGCGACCGACCATGGTTCTTGGAGGAATATATATCGAGGCAATGCAGAAGTCTTTGCCATTGATTTGTGTCTGGCAAGCGACAACTTCAATGCCTGTCATCGATGGGAGAGTGACTCTATAGAAGGAGTGACATTTTTTAATCCCCAATAGTACGCCACCAAACGAGTCATTTCGATCGAGGCGAATAATGTTGAAATCGTGGAAATTCAGCTCATCGGCTGAAGAAAGCCATGTTTCACAGAGAGAAAATACATCACAGTTAGAGCTGTGAACTAAAAATTTAAACTGATCTAGTTTAGGGATGATGCTTCTGCAATTCCACTGTATTACAGTGGTCAAATCCTTGACCTCTTGCCCTGAATCTGGCATCGAGGGAAATGAACGCTGCCAAAAAACCACATTTTTCTTTCAAAAATGTTCTCACAATCGGAAGCAAACATAATACTATGCTTTTAAGAGGGTCATTTATATTTAAAGCATTTAAAATGTTGTCCACCAGGTCAGAAAGCGCAAGCAAGCCAGATTGTGGTTGTTGCCTCGACCGCGAAAAAGGAACAGACGGGGTGGGTGCTGCTCCGGGAAGTGCTGAGGACCCCTGGTGCGTAGAAGAACCGCTTAAACCAGGAGGTACTTGCTTCGGTCTATTCTCAGCACGTTCGAATCGAGTTTTCATTCCAACTTGGGAAGTTTCGGTTTTCTTTCTGGGGAGTGATGGAAAAGAAGTAATTTTTCTTTTCCTGACGGCACCCTGCGATGTACCGGAACTTCCTGCATTGGGAGCGTCAGCAACAGGCTCGTCGTTCTGCAGAATGGAGTAGGGATTGTCCTGAATCGTTGAAGCGGAACTCTTAAGCATTTCTGCATAAGTCCGCTTGGAACGTTCCTTTAAGGAACGCTTGATTTTTCCCCTCGTTGTTTGTACACCGGGCATTGAATAATATCATGAGGAGTCCCGCCGCAATGAAGACACTTGTGCTCTTTCGCGCAAGGATTCTCATCATGGCTCTCTCCACAATCTGCGCAACGTTTTTTATTGCAACAATAGGCGGCCGTGTGACCGAGTTGCATACATTTGTTGCATTTCATTACCCGGGGTACAAACAACCGAACAGGTAAACGAAGTGCCCCTATTGCAACGTAATTTGGAAGGGCGGAACCCTCAAAAGTCACACGAAAAAAGTTTGTCCGATTCTCACTTTTGTCATTTTTGTCATTTTGTGACACAGATTTCAGTCGATCGCATGCAAGAATCTTCACAGTTTTTAGTGAAGAGTTCTTGAAGCGACCGACACCATCGATAATCTCTTTTCGAGTCAAACCCTTTTCGGTTATTACGCCGTCTATTTCGACGTTGCAACAGGGCACGTATACGCGATACTCAATCGCAAAGAGGTCGCAGCGCGTGATTTCGTTCGCTTGGGTCCTGCCTGAGACGACAACTCGTAGTTTGTCTGGCCCCATCCGTGTAATCTCGGTAACTTCGGAAAACTGCTGAGTAAGTTCCTTCGAGATACGAATGACATTGAGAGGTTTAGATTTTCGTCTAAAGTATACAATGAATGGGCCTTTGGAGCCTTCGTGGTATTCTTTTGGACGAAAATCCTGTGTTTCGTCAATGTCCTCATCTTCGGAACATTCAACTTCATATACAGAAGTTTCTTCCTCAACTTCTGCTTCATCTTCCTGCTCTTCAGGAGGAGGATCGGTATCGGAAATATTCAATGGCGTCGATGGGGGATCCTTCCCGCCCTCAGCCATATAAAAAAAAATCGATCAACTGTTCGATATGAACAGAATATAATGATAATCAAAATAAATAAATAAGTGAAAAAAATAAAAAATTAAAAAATAAAAAAATATTTTTTATAAGGTTATGATGCGAATATTAAATTCAATTTATTTAAAAAATGCTAAAATGAAAAAAAGTTCCAATAAAAGTTCAACGGTATATAAGAAATAATGATCACCCCTAATGCCAACGTTTGCCGATTTGGTTCAATCCCAGCTGACGTCGTTGGGATTTTCTGAGGCGAAAAATCTCTGGTTACGTCTTTCTTCGGAGGGGAAGTAAAAGAAGTTGGCCCGGCTCATGAGTTGTTGAGTCTGATAGGTAGGAACAGGTGGAGTCGCCTCCCTGTTGTCGGTGATTGGCACTAAAGTGGCGGAAATAGGCTGACGAAAAATAAGCGAAGATATAAAAAAAAAAAAAAAAAAAAGTTGAACAATGGTGTAAATCGTGCACAGAAGGTAGAAGGAATGATAGGGAAACAAAAGAAAAATAAATTTCTACTTGCCGCGGCTGTGTGGCGTGTGTGATGAATGTGTCTGATTTGGATCCTCAGCGCGCACCACTTTAAGTTTCGCTACACTCGCAAGCGCAACCGATGAAAAGCACACTATTATTCGATGTGAAAAAACACCTTTGTTGGATCGATTAAAAACTTGTCCGATCTGCTTGCGAGTTGTCGAACCAATGTCAACAAACCGGTGTTTTTTTCAAATTTTGGTTTGGTCATTATTGATTGTATTCGTTTTTTTTATGGTTTTCATGGTCTCGGGACCAAGGGCGCTATATTTTTTTTAATATTTTTATGGAGATTTTTTTAATAGTTTTTAGCTGAGGATTTTTCACATAACATATCTTGAAATCGGGGAGGCGTTTTTTTTCGTTTTTGAGTCATGATTTTTCAAAGTTAACCGATGGTCCAAAAAATCATTTTTGTCTTTTTTCCCTAAAATGTATTTTGTCAGAAATTTATTACTTTTGAACTACTGGACCGATTCAGATGATCGGCATGTTAAATAAAAGCCTTCTAGCTAGCCTTTTTGGAAAAAATAACACACTTGTCAATTAATTGGATCATAGTCACATACATCCAGTCTAGTCGCATAGAAATATAGAACGAAAACTGAAAACATGTCAACTTTGAAAAATCATAACTGAAAAACGAAAAATAACACCTCTCTGGTATTCGGATATATTATGTGAAAAAACCTCAGCTTTCAGAAAAAAAATATAAAAAATATGGCGCTCTTGGTCCCGAAACGATGTAAGCTATAAAAAAACAAATATAATAAATTATAACGAAAACAAAATCCATTTTTATTGAGAGTGTAATATTCTTTAAACAAGACTAGACTAGACTTTAATTTGATATGTCAATCATCTGAATCGGTGTAGTAGATCAAAAGTTATGATTTTTTGTAGTGGAAAAATGGGAAAAAATGATTTTTTGGACCATCGGTTAACTTTGAAAAATCATAACTCAAAAACGAAAAAAAAACGCCTCCCTGATTTCGAGATGTGTGTAAAAAAATAATGTTGAAATAAATTTCAACGGAAGGCTTCTGAACTTACAATTCTCGAACTCTTGGAAGCGAATAAAAGTCGTTTGATCCGATTTATGAGAGAATATGATTTCCTATATTAACAATTTTTACTCATTATTTTTGTTCTAGTGTTGAAGACAAGTAACAGATGTTACGTTCAGTCTTCGTTTTTTTCTTATTCACTGCGTTCCGAGCGTTAGATCATCGGTAGGTCTAATTATAAGCCCTCATCGTAGTCCGTAGTCGTAGTAAATTATCTATAAGACCTAGTCTTAGCTTAAGTAGTTTGAGTTCTAGTTTAGATACCTTTATTTTATGTATAGTTTTGACCGATACTGGACGCTTTAGTTTATGTAATTTAATTCAAGTACTAGATTAAGGTTCAATTGTATTTAAGTAGTTTGTAATTCATTAAATTTGTAAATCCACAGACTCCACAGAGATACTGGCACAATTCACGTTTCGATATAGACTGTATTTGGATGGGCTACTGAAAACTCTTACGGGGTGTCTTGAAAATGACAATTTTGCCTCTATCCACGTGTGAATAAAAAAACTTTCAACTTAAAATTTCGGTTCTCTTCTGTGATATCAGCACTAGTATATGCAGTAAAACAATGATTCGCTTCGTTCTTGATTGCCTCCTTTTATATTCGAATGATTGCGTCAACTCGTTGCATTGGAATACCAATAAGCCTATCAATGTTGTTATTGTTACTGTTGTGACCGGAAAGTGTGCATCGAAACAAAAAGCGGCTAAAAAATTCTAGAAGGCGTGTTTATAAAAAGGCGACTAAAAGGTTCTATAAGGCTTGTTAGTATTGGTGGGAGCCGTTTACTCGCGGCTTACTCAGGGTTAATATTAGGTTGGGGAAACAGTTATCCATTATTTTTGGGTGAAATTCAAAACTATTTTCAAATATGCTTCGGATTGTCCGATTTGGGTCAAATATTCACCGTTTTGTTGTAAAATTTGTTGCCATTCTAAAGGAAGCTTCATAATGTCTCTATCAAAGAAGCATTGGTCATAATTGGCTCTAGCAATAGATTTTTACAATCTTTTCTTAATCCCAATTTTTTATCACTCTGGAAATTTTTCAATGCGGGAAAAAGGTGGTGATCACTTGGTGCCAGGTCCAGACTATATCGTGGGTGCATAAAAACATCCAAATCAAGCTTTAAGAATTTTGTGGCTATTCGTTATCATGTTGGAACGCAACGCCTCTTCTGTTGACCGATTCTGGACGTTTCTGGTCAATCGCTAGCTTCAGACGGTCCATTTGTTTTTTTTCCAAAATATATATTTTTATAAAGGCTCATATGGCGTTAGCCTCACGGGGCCGGGAGTTCAATACTTTGACAATTTTTCTTATTATCTATGTTAGTAATATGTAACCGATTACTCGCGGTTGGCTCGAGGTTAGTATTACAAGTGTTCTCGTAATTGGGATGTTGCTATCTCCAATGCTCTGTACGTGTGCCCGAAATGGGATACTTCCTATTGGGATGCAGCTGACTGTTAATCAGCAACGCCCCCCTAGTCTGCATCCCATATCTAGCGTGGTGCGTCTTTCTCGACTCGAGGAATCCAGGATAGAATGGTCACTAGCCGGCGCAATCATCAGTTCGTGTAGAGTTGTCATGAGCGGTACAATCTTTGGCTCTTGTTGAATGATCAGTGGACTGCACAACCTTTGGCCCGTGGGTCTGTAAAGAGTGTGTGTATGTATTGCCGCGACTAAGTAAAAGTTTATCGATCGGATAGGAGGGATATGAAACGGGGACACAACGAAGGAAACATCATTAAACGTTGACATCGGCGTTTCTGAGGAACAGGTATAGATGAAGCAGAAGATCAGGATCACCTAAGATATCCCGGACGGGTAGATTCCATTCCGGTCCATTTGTTGACAGTAGAGATCCGAATTTAGTGTATTGCACTGAAAAAAATTCAAAAAACTTTAAAAAAAAAATTAAAACAAATTAAATTGCACGTATTTTACTGTTGCAGTATCGGAACCATAAACATCAATTACAATTTCAGCAAGCCAGGCCGCATTTTCCCATTTATGGTATGAAAAGTGTAAAATGTACCGAATTTTCTTTTTGTTGACCTCCATTGCACAATGGTCCAAGAGGTGCATTCAAGTGGAAATTAGCTTTTAGAGCTCGACAGTTATTCCCTAGACAAAAACTGTCTTAGACAAAGTTGTTACATATGATAGAGCTCTCATTTTCATGATGCCAAAAATAGGGTGACCAGCATTTTCGATGAAATAAAAAATCTAACTTTCTTATCTGTATAGATAGAGGTAAACATAGTTTGACAATGTTGTGGTCCCAGTTATTTAAAACATTTTTGTAGAACAAAGTTTTTTTCTATCTCTTGTATAACCGATATGGCGCATTTTTCCTAATTTGCGTTGGGGTCACCATTTAAAAAAACTGTTTTTTGCTCTAACTTTTATATTTCAAATTCAACATACAAACTGTCTTCAAAAGACTTTTAGAACATACTAACACAGATATTTTGCGATGCAGAATATGTCAATATCTCAATTTCACTCAAAGTTATTGATATTTCTTCCCAAAAAATACGCTCTCTTCAACTGCTTACCATTCACATAAACAAAGTTTATTGGCGGCATTTGAAAGAACAGAGTTCACTCTACATAATGTGTGATTTTCAAAACTATGTTATGTTTCGTGTTTGAGTAAATTAACTTTTTATTTAATTAAATTAAAAAACCATCAATAACTTTGAGTAGGATTAAGATATTGACTGCACCGAAAAATGTTGGTCTTGATAAGCTCTAAAAATCGTACGACTACAGTTTTGATGTAGAATTTGAAATATAAAAGTTAGAGGAAAAACCGCTTTCTCATGGTCACCCTAATTTAACTTAGGAAAAAAGTACTAAATCGATTATATTAAAAAAATAGGAAAAAGCTTTATTATACAAAGTTAAATAAAATAATTGGGGCTACAATATTGTCGAACTATGTTTATACAGGGTGGGCCATTTAAAGTGGAAGGATTTGTTTTTGCAATAGCAAAGTAAAGAAGTGTTAAAAATTTAAAAAACAAATTTTTAAATTCATTTATTTTGGTCCAAGGAGATTTGTTCTAACTTCTTTTTGAATATGATATCTCGTAAATGACCGCCTCTGGCCTTGACCGCAAAATGTGCCCTTTTTTCGGCATTTTCCATCACTTTTTTTCGATATAAAAATCATTCAATTGTCCACCTAGGGCTTCCTCGCACACCTTGATCCGGAACAGGTAATTTTCGATGACTTTTCGGCACATATGGGGCGGTATCTCGGCCATAACTTCACGAATGTTGTCTTTCAAATGATCAAGAGTTTGCGGAGAGTTGGCATAGACACGGTCTTTCGCATAACCCCACAAAAAAAAAGTCTAGCGGGTTCAAATCGCATGATCTGGACGGCCAATTGGCATCACCAAAACGCGAAATTATGCGTCCCTCAAATTTCTTTCGCAATATGGCCATGTTCGGTCGTGTTGTGTGGCACGTGGGGCCGTCCTGCTGAAACCACATGTCATCCGTATCCATATCTTCAATTTGTGGCAAAAAAAGTCGGTTAACATGCGGTCATAGCGCTCACCATTCACAGTTACCGTCTCGCCGTCCTCATTTTCAAAGAAATACGGCCCGATGACTTCACCAGACCATAATGCGCACCAAACAGTGACTTTTGGCGGATGCAATGGCCTCTCAACAATCACGTGTGGATTTTCTGAGCCCCATATACGGAAATTTTGGGTGTTCACATAGCCACCGAGCTCGAAATGTGCCTCATCGCTGAAGAAAATTTGATGCGAAAATTCAGCATTTTGCTGCTGTTGTTCGTTCACCCAATCGAGGTATGCCCGACACATTCCATGGTCACCACGCTCTAATTTTTGTACCAGTTGGACTTTATATGGATGTAGGTGCAAGTCCAATGATGTGTTTGACAAGCCCAATTGCTGAGCACACCGTGGAATCGAAACATTCGGGTCATCCTCCACACTGGCAGCAACAGCAGCAATATTTTCGGCCGAACGCACATTACGATGATGCACAGGTTTCACAATATCCGCTACGGATCCAGTTTGTTCGAATTTATGCACTACATTTGCGATTTTGTGCTCTGTAGGCCGTCCATGACGACCAAAATCCGTCCGTAATGCTCGAAAAACATTTTCCAGTTTTTCATCATTTTTATAGTATAATTTAACAAAATTAACACGTTGTGCGATGCTAAAACGATCCATATTGTAAAATGGCAGACATTCAACTAACGACATGACGCTTTGGTTGACAGCTATGTCAAACGGTTGTCAGCGCAGGGCTGTATACTTTCGGAAGCCCGAAATGGAAAACCCTGTATAATATTTTTGTTCACCTTTTTTTCATATTGATAAACTGCGCAATAAGTAATATAGCGAAACTTCGATATAACGTACATTTCATTTTCAAAATTGTACCTTGTATCGAGTTGAACGTTATATCGTTTCATGATATTCTGTTTGGATAAAGTTAGTGAAAAATGACGAAAAATTCCAACTACAAGATGAAACCAATTTTTCTCATGATGTTGATTGAGGATAAATAGATAAAATGACTGAAATCCAACCTTAAACCTACATGAGCTATAGAATTTTGATCAGACAATGAAATATAGAAAATTGTTCAAGCTTTCAATAAAAAATAGCAAACAATTTAAAAAAATACATTAAAAATATTTTGAAAATTAGAATTCGGTTTTCTCAAAATTATATTTTTTAAATTATGGTCCATACTACTACCAACAAGTATCCTATACATTGGAAGAAAGGAACTGTTATTTTTTGCAATTTTCTTTAGATTTTTAAGAGCCTTTTTTAGTGTAATTTTCAAAACAATTGATATTGTTTATAAAAATTTAAACAATTTACCTAATTTCATTCTTCGTGCAAAATGGTGTAGGTGTCATAGTTTTTGAATTAGAATTTTTTCTAAAAAATAATGAAAAAAAAACAGGAAAAGTACTCCATTTTTTAGAGATTTCAAGTATGCAAAGTTGCACAAATGATCAATGTCTTTACTCCCACAACGTGTCACTGCTCATATAGCAGCAAGCCTTGGGAATAAGGTGACGTATATTTCAAATCATCACGAATAAAAACATATTTTCCGTTCCTTTTTTTTTCTCTGTGATTTTCAGTTATATTCAAGACTATTTTTGACGGTATTTCGAAAGAAGCCGGGACGATATACTGAGAAGAAAGGAATTTTCTTGAAGTCGGAATTATTTTTCAAGTGTTTTTTTGGAGTGTGAAGTTGCCATTGGACCCGCTTCAAGGATTTTAGAAGTTCTCTATCATTCATCTAGATACATTTAAGATAAGTTTTCATTTTATTTTTCTTTCACGCATACGTATACATATACATATACATACACATATTTCATTTTATTAATTTTTTTTTTAAATTTTATCATTTAATATTTACGTGTTCTAATGAATCTTCTCTCTCATTTTTACGACTCTTTCGACTCCTTTTTTTTTTTTTTTTTGAAAATGGAGGATAATGAACCCTTCGATGCTGAAATGAGGGTCTTAGACCCTCCTCCAGATGATTTTACGGTTTCTTCAGGAAAAAAAAACAAAAACAATCGCAGTCAAACTCTTCGCCTGTACCAAATAGTGACTCTGTTCTACACTCTTCGACACAATATCTGCCTAATTCTGCTCAACTTCCACGTATTAGACAATACCAGAACGCCCCGGCATCATCGAAAACCGTTGGTGGGTGGTACTTTTCCGTCCGAAAGGGAAACCTCTAAGAGTATCTCAAATTTGCAAAGGCCTGACGTCTAACTACTCAGGTGTCTTAGAAATGACGAATGTCAATAAAGATAAACTTCGTGTTGTGCTCTCAAATTACAAAGACGCTAACGCGATAGTGAAAAACTCTTTGTTCACTAATGAATATAGAGTTTATATTCCGGCTCACATTGTTGAAATCGATGGTGTACTTACGGAAAAATCTCTTCAACTTCAAGATTTTTTAAAAGCTAAGGGTATCTTCCACAATGCAAATATTCCACATGCTAAAGTTTTGGAGGTGAGATCTCTGACCTGAAATCTGAGGGTACAGAAAAAAAGTATTATTTTTCTGGCTCTTTTAGAATGTCCTTCGAAGGCACAGCACTTCCAAATTATGCGCTTATTGACAAACTTCGTCTTCCAGTTCGGTTATATATTCCTAAAATAATGACTTGCTTAAATTGCAATCAGTTAGGTCACACTAAAACCTACTGTTGTAATAAAACGAAATGCTCAAAATGTGGAGACGACCATGACGAAGTCACTTGTAACAAAGATGTTGATAAATGTATTTTTTGTGGAGATGTTCCTCATACAATTCAGGATTGTCCGAAATACAAATTACGTTCGATGAAACTCAAGCAATCACTTAAGGATCGTTCTAATCGATCCTTCGCTGATATGCTCAAGGCAGCCTCACCTCACGTACCCGAGGCTTCAGAAAATCCTTTCTCTGTTTTATCAGAGGATGATGATTCGGATTCTCAATTTGATCCAGTAATCACAGGAAGAGTCAGGAAGAGAAAAATTGCTTCTTCATCTAAGCCATCTAAAAAAAGAGGATTGATCTCTAATAATCCAGAATCTTCTAATTATTCTACTCTACCCAAAAATAACCCTCCTGGTTGGAGATCTTTTTCGGAATATCAGATTCAATGAAAGGTATCATTTTTGCTTGGCTTCCTTCTATCAGCCTGATAGCTAAACAAATAACTTCAAAGTGGCCCCTCCTCTCGTTCATTAATTTCGATGTCTAATTTATTGGATGAGTCAGGGAAATCCTCTATTTTACAGTGGAATTGTAGAAGTATTCTTCCTAAACTTGATTCTTTCAAGCAAATGCTCCATTTTTTGAATTGTGATGCATTTGCTCTTTCTGAGACATGGCTTCGTTCGGACAATGTGTTAAACATCCATGATTTCAATATTATCCGTTTAGACCGCGATGATTCCTATGGAGGAGTTCTCATAGGTATTAGAAAATGCTACCCATTTTACAGGATTCCCCTGCTTTTAGTCACAGGAATTGAAATTCTTGCGTGTCAGACACGTATCAAGAGTAAAGATTTATGCATTGCTTCTATTTATATTCCACCAAGAACTATGCTTAATTATAGAAATCTTGTGAATATTGTTGAACTTTTACCGCAACCTAATCTTATTTTGGGAGATTTCAACTCTCATGAAATTGGATGGGGTGAGTCTTTTGATGATCGAAGGGCCAATTTGATTTATGATCTTTGCGAGGACTTCAACATGGCAATTTTGAATACAGGTGATGTAACAAGAATTGCTCCATCTTCAGGCCGCACAAGTTGCTTAGATTTGTCCCTGTGTTCTTCCTCTTTTTCTTTAGATTGTTATTGGAATGTTATCCAAGATCCACACGGAAGTGATCATTTGCCAATCACTATTTCCATTTCAAATAATTCAAAATCGTCTGAAACAACAAATATTCAGCATGATTTATCTAGAAACATTGATTGGAAGAGATTTTCTTCAATTATTTCAGAATCGGTGGCATTAGTTCATGAGTTACCCCTGCTGGAAGAATATAATTTTCTAACGGGTTTAATTCTTGACAGTGCTATTGATGCTCAGACGAAGCGCTTTCCTGGTAATTCGTTTCGTAGACGTCCTCCTAATCTATGGTGGGACCAAGAATGTACAAATCTCTATAAAGATAAATCGAATGCGTTCAAGGATTGGCGAAAATTGGGCACCCGTGAACGTTATGATAACTACATTTATCTGGAGCGTAAATTCAAAAGCTTCATTAAAGCTAAAAAGAGAGGCTATTGGCGTCATTTTGTAAATGGGCTTTCACGAGAGACTTCCTTGAGCACTCTTTGGAGAGTTGCCAGACAAATGAGAAATTCATCTCATTCAAATGAAGAAGTTGAATATTCTGAAAGGTGGATTTTTGACTTTGCCAAAAAGATATGTCCAGACTCAGCCCCCGCACCTTCTCCCTTCTAAGAGACATCTGATGATGTTGAGCCTCCGTTCAGTATGACTGATATTTCTCTTGCTCTTCTTTCTTGCAACAACACGGCTCCAGGGTCAGATAGGATCAAATTTAATTTGTTGAAAAATCTACCTGATAATGCGAAGAGACGTTTGTTGAAACTGTTCAATGCTTTCCTTGAGCAGAATATTGTTCCGCATGAGTGGCGACAAATTAAAGTTATAGCTATTCTGAAACCTGGTAAACCTGCGTCTGATTATAATTCTTATAGACCAATTGCAATGCTATCTTGCACTCGCAAATTACTAGAAAAAATGATTCTCCATCGTTTAGACAGCTGGGTTGAATCTAATAATCTTCTCTCGCCTTCGCAGTTCGGGTTTCGTAGAGGCAAAGGAACCAATGATTGTCTTGCGCTTCTTTCATCAGAGGTTGACTTTGCCTTGTGTAGTAAGCAACAAATGGCATCAGTGTTGCTAGATATCAAAGGTGCGTTTGATTCTTTTTCCATTGAAGTTCTTTTTCAAAAACTTCGTCGAAATGGGTTTTCCCAGAAACTAAATAGTTTTCTGTTTAACCTAATGCGTGAAAAACATATGAGTTTTTCTCATGGTTCTTCGTCAGTTTTACGCATTAGCTACATGGGTCTTCCTCAAGGCTCATGTCTTAATCCAATTCTTTACAACTTCTATGTAAATGATATTGATGTTTGTTTATCGGGAAATTGTACTTTGAGACAGTTTGCAGATGATTGTGTAGTATCGCTAATGGGCAAAGACAGCACCGATCTTCATAATCCTTTGCAAGATTCTCTTAACAATTTGGTTGATTGGGCCTGTAGATTGGGTATTGCATTTTCTACTGAGAAGATAGAGATGGTTGTATTCTCAAGAAAACATAATCCTGCACAAATACAGCTTAAACTTTTGGATAGACCTATTCGTCGCTCGATGTCATTCAAGTATTTAGGTGTTGTGTTTGACTCCAAAGGAACATGGGGTAAACACATAGGCTACTTGAAACAAAAATGTCAGAAAAGAATAAATTTTCTTCGATCCATAACAGGAACTTGGTGGGGAGCTCATCCTGAGGATTTGATTAGGTTGTATAAAACAACCATTTTATCTGTTATGGAGTATGGTAGTTTTTGCTTCAGGTCCGCTGCCTGTACCCATATTTTGCATCTGGAAAGGATTCAATATCGCTGTTTGCGTATTGCTCTAGGATGTATGCAGTCAACACATACAATGAGCCTAGTAATTGTAGCTGGCATACTTCCTCTTTCCGTACGTTTTTTCGAGTTATCATTCCGTTTTTTAATACGGTGTGAAACACTTAATCCGAAGGTGATAGCAAACTTAGAAAAAATGTTGAACTCAGGCGTTCGATCTAGGCGAATGTCTCTATATCATGAATTTATGACTTTGGAAAGTCCATCTGCTTTATCTGGTTTCCAGATCATTCCTTCAATTTTGTTCAATTCCTCTATTACTATTGACCTGTCAATGAAGGATTATGTGCATAATATTTCAGATGATCTCCGCCATTTAGTTATACCTGCGATATTCCTGTCAAGGTATAAACATATTGACCCAACCAAATCTTTTTTTACTGATGGATCTTGTCTTAATGGATCCACAGGCTTTGGTATATTCAATATCAACTTCTTCACTTTCCGTAGGCTTAGTTTACCTTGTTCGGTGTTTGTTGCAGAATTGGCTGCAATATACATGGCCTTACTCCATATTCAGACCTTGACCCCAGATCACTTTTTTATTTTTTCTGATAGTCTCAGCTCTTTAGAGGTACTCCGTTCAGTGAGAACTAGATATGCGTCGTATTTCTTATCTGAAATCCATCAACTTTTAAGTGCTCTGATAACGAATTCATTTAATATCACTTTTGTATGGATTCCGTCTCATTGTTCGATACCAGGAAATGAGAAAGCAGACTTTCTTGCTAAGAAGGGCGCTATGGAAGGAGACTTATTCTATAGGCCTATTACTTCCGATGAATATCTTCATTTTCCTCGTGAACGGGCACTTGTATCTTGGCAGTCAAGTTGGAATAGTAGTGATAAAGGCCGATGGCTATATTCTATCATTCCTAGGGTTTCTCTCAAACCATGGTTTAAAGGGTATAATTTTTCTCGTAATTTTATACGGGTAGTGTGCAGACTCATGTCTAACCATTATTCTTCGAATGCACATCTTTTTCGAATTAACATCAGTGATAGTAACCTATGCGTGTGTGGTATAGGATATCAGGATATTGATCATATTGTGTGGTTTTGTTCTGAGTTTCAAAATGACAGGTTATCTTTAATAGAAAATTTTCGCAATAAGGGAATGCCACTTAATTTTCCGATTCGCGACGTTCTGGCTACTCGTAATATTGATGCTATTTCTTTAATTTATGATTTTCTCAAATCCATACACTTTCAAATATGAATATATATGTTTAGTTTTCCTTTATTGTTTTGATTTTTATTATTAGCGTTTCCTTTTCTCTATTGCAACTTTCTTCTTCAGAATTCGAAAAGTGAGCAGATTTTCATCCCTTCCTCAGTCCCAAGGAGATAGCAAGTTCCTAGGAGATGGACATCTCTGTAACAAGAAGCTTAAACAAGAAGCCTATAATATTATGTTATTGTGAATTTTGTCATTATCCATATTGTAACATTTTACGAAAAGATAATAGGGTTTTTATGCCTTTTTGAGAAAGAACATTGGAATTGTTCTACTCAAATAGGCTTTTCCCTATTCATTAACTCGGCTCATTGTTACTTAATGTTGCTGAGCCATTTGAAAATAAATTTAGTACAAAAAAAACGTGTCACTGCAATCTGAGATGGTGCTGCCAACTCCTAGGATGAGTTGGCATAAAATTCGATCGTTTTCGCACACTTCCCATCAATTAATATCAACCAAACCCTAATCGATTACTCACAAGATATTAAATTTTCATCCGCTGTCGATTCTAATACTCATGTCGGTGTAGCGCCACACAGTCTGATAAGTGAATTAATCTATTTACGTGTGCTTGCTCTTCTCTCACAGCCACAATTACCCCATTTTTTTATGTGGTTTTACCTATACTACTACGATGACTTCCTTTTACCATCACCTTAAAAAGACTCGAAAAACATTCGAAAACGAGCGAAAGTTAAGAATGTTCAGTGAATTTTGTTTTAAAATGACTGTATTTCAGAGACAGGAGCATTCAGCAAAATGTTCTCATTGACTGCTAATTATGCATACTTCCTTAAAATCGGGTCTAAAAGAACTATAAGAAACATTTGAAACATTTGAAACTTTTTCAAAAAAATTATAACTTTTATTCTATTATTTCTCCATTTTTGCGCATTGTGCGATGGACTTCATTTGTTGTCCGCTGCATTATTTGATAAATAAAAAAATGAAAAAAAATGAGAAAATTGGGTTTTAATTGTTATTTTCGAAATAAAAAACAAGTTGTTTCAACAATGCATACTGTCTTCATATAGTCTCAATAATAACCTAAAACATTGCGGAAGACACAAAGTCAAACGGACCAACCGTTTCTGAATTATATTTTTTGGCGTAGAACTACACATTTCATTTCGGTACCGGGATGTAATGAATTTGATAGTGAAGAATACGAAATATTTGATATTGTGTATATCCACTACACACGTCACGTCACCATATCGAAGAAATCACATTGATGAAAGCAGCGTTATAAAATTATGAAAGCAGCGTTAACAATTATAAAATTATTTGTGTCGATCGTCGTTTCCAATTGTAGGGAAGGTGTAATTCCGAGGAGGAATCCATTCCTTCTTCGAGCGTTAATAATCCTGCTCCGGACCAAAGAAATGGTATGATAATCATTTCATATCAAAGATCAAACCAACTGTTTCTATTCAGATCCATGTCAGCCCATGTACTGACCAATCAAACCACTCATTTCAGATCCACATAAAACCAAACAGGTTCTTTTCCGAACGACCTTACTACTTCGAAAGAGTTAATTTTTTGTTTTCACTGCATAAATGATAAGTCCATACATATACTCATCCACTCACACATTTACAAAAAAAAAATTCTGCAATTATTCCAAATTATCAGTCATCCGCTCATTGAGATTTGTTGCAGATACAACTTCAAACAAATGATCACTAAACCAATGTCGGTTATTCCATTTCAACTTTGCACCCACATCCATTTTTTTTTTAATTTTTCAAGCAATATTTTTGTTTGGGCCCTTCTCAAAAGTAAGGCTAGAATAAAAATAGAGAACCGAATATACAAATTATTCTTCTTGGTCATAAAGAATGCGTCTGCAGAAATTGAGCCGAATCAAAACATACAAAAAAAAAAAAAGAATTACTTCGAATTCAAACCTAATCACTCATAGATTTACCAGAAAAATATAATATTATTTTATTATGAGCAGCTTATCTTCTGGATCAATGTACGATGCACTGCTATTTTGTTTCTTATGTCTTCATGTCTTTTTTTAGTATTACCATCAATCAAATCAATATCATTTTTACAATCAAGAATAAAATATATGAGTAAGGAAACAGACAAAGTATACTGTTACTGTTATACGTTACAGTGTTTCAAAAGATAGGCCACAATTTGAGTGTAGCTTCAAGCAGGACAAAATTGGTGAGTAAATCACAATAAATAGAACCTTGCATTAGAGCAATTTGCAATTTGTGATTTCATTTATGCGGAAACACATCTATTTTCAACGAATCATTCCTCGTTCTACAAATCTAACCTGTGTCATCGGGTAAATTAAATGCATTCGCCCATCCTCATCCGTATCAGCTTCTTCGAACGGCTGAAATGTTAACCGTAACGGATTTCGCGTTACGCTAACAGAAAAAAAAGTGCCGAACACATCCTGAAGCGGGTTGATTCAGTTGCTCCATATAGTGCACAGATCGCGGAAACCCAATCGAATCATTTTCTAGTGTATCCGTTTGGAGCGTTCGACTGATGATATAGCGAAAATTCCGATAAATGAGGAGCTGAATTCTTCCCTGCCGGCATTTGGAGCGTATTTCAGTTGCCAAGCGGTTCTCGTCAGCGATGGCAATCTGTGTGAGCGAGTTTCAGACGGGATTAATCATATCAAGCAATCAAACATAGCGCGCGAATTATACAAATGTTCTGATTTGCTGGCGAAGTCTGCATCCTGTTCGGTCCGTCTTCAGCCGGTTCCTGGGAATTTAATCGAACAGCGAGAGAAGAAAAAAACATCTTTACGTGTTGAGGACAACGGCTGATTGAGTCAACAGATGGCGTGATGAAGGGCTCGCGCGACCAGTCCATACAACCGCCGGCCGAGAGATGTTCAATTTTCACGCGTGGTCTGACGTATCGCTTGAATTGTTTGTCAGTCACTTGACCGAGTACATGTGCTGAACAACTATCCAGAAGCTCGGTCCTAACTTGGTAACACGAATCCGCCCTGTCCGTGCGCGCGCTCCGTGTTCTCCGCACGCTTTCAACGCCGGCCAGGCTCATTAGTTATTCAGAATCGGACCGGGCGGAGTCCAATGCCAATCCACTCTGTGCGCCAAGTGGAAAGCGTCTGACTGTCGGACAGTCCGCTCGAGGAATGATAATTTACACAGGCTTTCTTTGTCAACCACTTCTCCGGATGAGCAGCAGGACAGTGGGCAGAAATTTGCGGGTTAATTCAAATTCCTGCTGCTTCTGGTCGCTTTGTCCGCGCTTGGCAGCCAGCAAAAGTGAAGCAGCAGCAGAAAACATGCAAGTTGGACAGGAACTGCAGTTATTTATTCAGGTGACAGTTCAATCTGACCGGGAGTGTGGCAATTCCCAAATTGGGAATCAATAAGCGAATTGTTGGAGGAGACCTGCATTACTGAACGAAATGGAGTACTCCATCCTATTATTTTCCAAATATGATTCTGTTTCACGTCCTACGAGATTCCAAATATATGTAATTTTTTTATTTGAGAAAGGTATTTTCTGATATCAAGAGGCTGGATCAAAATTAAATTCTTCTTTTATTTAAAAAAAAAACAAAAAATATTTGTATATAAAACTTGTTCTTGTTCTTGTTCTTGTTCTTGTTCTTGTTCTTGTTCTTGTTCTTGTTCTTGTTCTTGTTCTTGTTCTTGTTCTTGTTCTTGTTCTTGTTCTTGTTCTTGTTCTTGTTCTTGTTCTTGTTCTTGTTCTTGTTCTTGTTCTTGTTCTTGTTCTTGTTCTTGTTCTTGTTCTTGTTCTTGTTCTTGTTCTTGTTCTTGTTCTTGTTCTTGTTCTTGTTCTTGTTCTTGTTCTTGTTCTTGTTCTTGTTCTTGTTCTTGTTCTTGTTCTTGTTCTTGTTCTTGTTCTTGTTCTTGTTCTTGTTCTTGTTCTTGTTCTTGTTCATACATAGGTCAGCTAATTACCAGAGTGCGGAAAGAGCAAATTTGCATTCAAATTTTCCTCTTCTTAAATCATGCCCATCCTTCCATCAAGTGCAGTATGTTGCGCATGACATGATTTAGACATTTGCGACATGAAAAAAAACATGTCCCAACGTTGTGAACAGCAGAACAATAAAAGAAAATCGAAAGGATAACAAATCGGAATTATCAATTATTATAATTTTTGTAATTTTTGTAATTTTTGTAATTTTTGTAATTTTTGTAATTTTTGTAATTTTTGTAATTTTTTGTAATTTTTGTAATTTTTGTAATTTTTGTAATTTTTGTAATTTTTGTAATTTTTGTAATTTTTGTAATTTTTGTAATTTTTGTAATTTTTGTAATTTTTGTAATTTTTGTAATTTTTGTAATTTTTGTAATTTTTGTAATTTTTGTAATTTTTGTAATTTTTGTAATTTTTGTAATTTTTGTAATTTTTGTAATTTTTGTAATTTTTGTAATTTTTGTAATTTTTGTAATTTTTGTAATTTTTGTAATTTTTGTAATTTTTGTAATTTTTGTAATTTTTGTAATTTTTGTAATTTTTGTAATTTTTGTAATTTTTGTAATTTTTGTAATTTTTGTAATTTTTGTAATTTTTGTAATTTTTGTAATTTTTGTAATTTTTGTAATTTTTGTAATTTTTGTAATTTTTGTAATTTTTGTAATTTTTGTAATTTTTGTAATTTTTGTAATTTTTGTAATTTTTGTAATTTTTGTAATTTTTGTAATTTTTGTAATTTTTGTAATTTTTGTAATTTTTGTAATTTTTGTAATTTTTGTAATTTTTGTAATTTTTGTAATTTTTGTAATTTTTGTAATTTTTGTAATTTTTGTAATTTTTGTAATTTTTGTAATTTTTGTAATTTTTGTAATTTTTGTAATTTTTGTAATTTTTGTAATTTTTGTAATTTTTGTAATTTTTGTAATTTTTGTAATTTTTGTAATTTTTGTAATTTTTGTAATTTTTGTAATTTTTGTAATTTTTGTAATTTTTGTAATTTTTGTAATTTTTGTAATTTTTGTAATTTTTGTAATTTTTGTAATTTTTGTAATTTTTGTAATTTTTGTAATTTTTGTAATTTTTGTAATTTTTGTAATTTTTGTAATTTTTGTAATTTTTGTAATTTTTGTAATTTTTGTAATTTTTGTAATTTTTGTAATTTTTGTAATTTTTGTAATTTTTGTAATTTTTGTAATTTTTGTAATTTTTGTAATTTTTGTAATTTTTGTAATTTTTGTAATTTTTGTAATTTTTGTAATTTTTGTAATTTTTGTAATTTTTGTAATTTTTGTAATTTTTGTAATTTTTGTAATTTTTGTAATTTTTGTAATTTTTGTAATTTTTGTAATTTTTGTAATTTTTGTAATTTTTGTAATTTTTGTAATTTTTGTAATTTTTGTAATTTTTGTAATTTTTGTAATTTTTGTAATTTTTGTAATTTTTGTAATTTTTGTAATTTTTGTAATTTTTGTAATTTTTGTAATTTTTGTAATTTTTGTAATTTTTGTAATTTTTGTAATTTTTGTAATTTTTGTAATTTTTGTAATTTTTGTAATTTTTGTAATTTTTGTAATTTTTGTAATTTTTGTAATTTTTGTAATTTTTGTAATTTTTGTAATTTTTGTAATTTTTGTAATTTTTGTAATTTTTGTAATTTTTGTAATTTTTGTAATTTTTGTAATTTTTGTAATTTTTGTAATTTTTGTAATTTTTGTAATTTTTGTAATTTTTGTAATTTTTGTAATTTTTGTAATTTTTGTAATTTTTGTAATTTTTGTATTTTTTGTAATTTTTGTAATTTTTGCAATTTTTGTAATTTTTGTAATTTTTGTAATTTTTGTATTTTTTGTAATTTTTGTAATTTTTGCAATTTTTGCAATTTTTGTAATTTTTGTAATTTTTGTAATTTTTGTAATTTTTGTAATTTTTGTAATTTTTGTAATTTTTGTAATTTTTGTAATTTTTGTAATTTTTGTAATTTTTGTAATTTTTGTAATTTTTGTAATTTTTGTAATTTTTGTAATTTTTGTAATTTTTGTAATTTTTGTAATTTTTGTAATTTTTGTAATTTTTGTAATTTTTGTAATTTTTGTAATTTTTGTAATTTTTGTAATTTTTGTAATTTTTGTAATTTTTGTAATTTTTGTAATTTTTGTAATTTTTTTAATTTTTGTAATTTTTGTAATTTTTGTAATTTTTGTAATTTTTGTAATTTTTGTAATTTTTGTAATTTTTGTAATTTTTGTAATTTTTGCCTTAGAACTAAAATTAGATATAGAATTTGGCCCCTTCAAACCTATGTAACTGAGCCTGTATAAATAAACGATTCATAAAAAAATCACGCTTCAAAAAATCGTGTTCGGTACAAAATTTTTGAAAAAAAAACGCACAGGAAAAAAATCGTAAAAAAAAGCCGTTTGCCTGTATTTCTGTATAATTCTATTATTGTTTTGTGTATATCTGTATTTCTGTATTGTTGTATTTCACAATTCATTTAAAAGAAAATGATTTTGTAAGTAACTAGAACCTTACCATAATCAATAAATGTACATTACTTTGATTGATATTTTAAGAATATTTAGTCATATTTAGCTTGTGAAATTAGAATATTATGAGGACAACTAAAGTGTTGTGATTGGACAATGGATCCATTTGCCTAGTTGTGTCAAGATTGTTCAAAGATATTTCAAAATCCATGCTGTCAACTTACAATCTGCTTTGGCGCAGCCGAAGTGAGTCATTGTCTATCTGATTGGCCAACATCTAAATCCGATATGTTCCGACGCGACCTTTTGTTTCTGTTCTAGATATGCAACAAACATAATAACAATAATAATAACAACACAGTTGTAGACCGCTGTGTTTTTCTCGATTGAGAAGATAAGTTCTTTCGGGATCGTGATTCGTGACTGCTGCCATGGCGACAATTTGCGAGAGGGCGTCGTATTGCATCGCTTTCCGCGGTTGCTCCATCTATCCATCGGTCGGAAATGTGTGCCGCCTTCCAAAGGCCTTCAACAATCCGCGAGCCGTCGCCAACCAATGGCAAGAACCACATCAAGATCGATCTAATTAATTTCATATTTGTTCGTGCCCTTCTCTTCGGCCCGGCCCGGATCTCCGGCGAGGTTGACAACATCTGCGCGCAAGGAAAGCGATTCCGCAAAGCAACGCCCACTTACCATCGCCTGCCATCGGCAGCATCCGATATTCTATGGAAGAACAGGTTCACGTTCACGTTGTTCCACCGAACAATTTCAGTTCTGCTCGGTCGGTAATGATTTCAAACCGGGCGAAACTAAACACTGAAAATACCTCCGAATCTTGTGCGTAACAATTTGACGTTCCAAATATGATGGACAGTCGCGTCCGTGTCCGGGCGCGATGATATTCGACAGCTTGATGATTTCCTACTCATAATCCATCAAGTTATGCAAATATGCCAGGAGGAAAGAAACGAGCCATCTCGTTTATTCTTTTTGTTGTGTTTCTTTTGGTACAATAAAATAATAAACATCGAATCTTGTTATAATTTTGCGATTCTCAGGTGTCCGCCAGCGGGGAATGTGCCGGTTCCAAGATGCTTCGCATTGGACAGGTGTCCCAAACCTGCTCCTATTAAGCCATTTAGATGGAAATATAAAATGCATCATTATTGCTGATAGGTCTGCGTCTCCTGGCGTTCACCATCTCGTGCTAGAGAGCTCAGTGTGCGTCAAGCAGCCTATCAAACAAATAATAAACCCATAAATATTTGCTATAATTATCATAAAAATAACTAAATCAATTTAAATCCCATTAGAGTGTGCTGCGAGGATAGGGAGGGAGTTGACAGAGGGATTTCGGTTTATTTCTTTACTGCACCGTATTTAGTCGACTGTGATCGGATTATTTGTTCATTGTTTTTCTTTTTTTTTCAAAATCGTTGGAGTGAAATTTTGGTTTCACTCGGATCAAAAATCACTAACTGCACTAAACGACTAAACTAAACTAAACGACTGATGAAATTTAAGTAATGATTTTTGAATTGCATAATCTTTTTAAAAAACGAATACCCGTATTAGATGCAAAAGAATGACCTTCCGAATTTTTCGTAAACTAAGATGTTCATGATGTTTTAATAACATGTTCATGGATATATTCTCTTATTTTACCAGTCGTTTTACCTTTAGAGCTCCGTTTAATCGTAATAATCCTAATCGATACCGTTCATTAGTGGTCATTCCAAACGGTAGGAGGTTCCAAATTCTTACAATTTTGATTTTTTTTTTAAATTATCTTATTCCAAACTTATTCCAAACGGTAGGAGGTTGAAAATTCTTGTAGATCGTAAATACTTTTTTTTGTAACATGCAAACAACTATTTGTATTTTTCTTCGGAAAAAAATTATGCAATAAAATTTCCCGCCAATTGCGGTTTTTAATACAAAATACGATATTTTCAATATAATAGAAATATGTATTCGTTCTGTAGAATGGCAATAAACTAGCTATTATACATTTCCAATAAAACTTTTAACCGATGAAATAAAGTGTATTGCCATTTCTAATTGTCCCCAAAAGGCCCTATTGTGGCTAATAATAAGCGAAAAAGGAATGTCCAAACCATTTTCCTTCCGTTCCAACCTAGTAGTAAATGACGAAAGCACGGTACCAACTGCCTGCCGAAAGCTGCTCGTTTTGTTAGAAAGTCCCATGCGAACGACAATGTTGTACTTTGGACTGCCCTGGACCAAATGCAAGGACTCTAGTGACTCTAGTAAGGATTCAGAAATCCTCAAATGTACCCCAACAACGTCCAGTTGACAATTTTAGACAACAATTATTATAGAACTTAAGCAATGGTTATGTTGTAGAAATTGATAAAAAAGACGAAATATGTACTAAAAATTATCTCAACTTTTTATTTGAGGGGGTATTCTAGTGTAGAGATAGGAATTTCGGCCGTTTTTTCGGGCTTCGTAAAAATAAAACAAAAAATAGTTTTACAATCCATTATATCATTATTTGTTTATCTATCTTTTAACAATAAAAAAAAATTAACGGAGGGAAAATATTCATAATGTGAATAGTTAATAGCGGATGAAGTGAGGGAGATCAAACGAAAGTTGTGCCATGGCGTACACGATTCCAGCCCTTCTGGTTACCTGAAACAAAAAAATCGAACAGATTCTGAATCAGTAATGATGCCACTATCGCATGAACCTCG
The DNA here is from genome assembly GCF_029784135.1 of Toxorhynchites rutilus septentrionalis. Lineage (NCBI taxonomy): Eukaryota > Metazoa > Arthropoda > Insecta > Diptera > Culicidae > Toxorhynchites > Toxorhynchites rutilus. Next base: position 26,468,806 of record NC_073746.1, on the reverse strand, counting down.
GACAAGTCAAAACCATCTTTTTTGGCCGTTCGAAAAACAAAATGCGGTTTAGAACGTTTTTTTTAAATAGTGAAATTTAAAAAACATCATTTTTTAGAGGTTCATGCGATAGAGAGATGCCTGCAGATTGTACCCATATAAATTCGATATGAAACGCTTTTGATGTTGATTGTTATGGCCGTACCAGGTTAGATACCACATGACTAATATGGCTCTTACTCGGTCAATAATAGGATTTTCGATAAGTCCTTTCTGGAATAAATTCTTGAAGCTACAGAAATATCAAGGAATTTTTTTTTATTTTTTCAAATTTCTAAACTAGAATACTGCCTTAATCGTTTGAGTGCGGAGAAAATTTTGTTAGCATATGCGAAAAATGCGGATGAGTTTGGGTATATTCAAAAAATACTAAAGAGCTTAGATAACTGATTAGGTCACAAAAGTTGTATTAATGGAAAAAAAAACACATAAAAAGTGAGGTTTATAAAATTCACTAACATAAACTCCCTTATTTATACATAGATTATTTTTTTAAAATAATGAAAAAAAATATTTAAACAATTTCATTCAAAATTATGGTTTGCTACACAAAGCGCGTGAAGTCCTCTTTAAAAAATGTCCCCGAAAGACAAAATCCTACGTGAGGAGGTGCTAAGTCAAAAATAATAACATAGAACAAGAAGAGCGCTATCGCGCTTCCCGCGCTTTTCGCACACAACAAAAGGGGCGCTATCGCGTTCCCCCGTATTCAAACGGTTAAATGCTGCCTGGTTAAGCCAAGAAGAGTGTCAATGTATGTATGTCCTTATGTTTAGTAAGCAAATTACAGATGGAATATAGCTATTCTACGAAACGCTATGAAAGTTCCACAACTAAGGCCAGGGATATAGTAGTAAAGCATAGTTCACCTTAAATCTGGACGCATTACAACGGGTCTATCTCGGAGCTATGTGAACGAAATAAAAATGTTATGTACTCAAAATGTAGGTCTTTTATTGCACTTTAAAGGAAAAATAACAAAAAAATTGTTTCGATGTGGTTTTGATGAAATCTCGAACTTTTCGGCGAATACCACTCATCATAGTTTGGACACACGGTTCGCTGACCTCAGCGGCCATTTTGTTCCACCATCTCTTCATCTCTGTTGCATCCCGAGTCGTCCTACCATTCTTCTTCATCTTCTGCTTGACAATTGCCCAATATATTTCGATAGGGCGGAATTGAGGGCAGTTGGGTGGGTTGATGTCCTTTTCGACAAAATCCTCCCCGATGTCTCGATACCACTGCAGTACCTCTTTGCTGTAGTGGCAGCTTTCCAAATCTGGCCAAAACTTTACTGGTCCTTTGTGAGATCTAATGTACGGAAGAATACGCTTTCTCAGGCACTCCTCCTTGTACATTTTGAAGTCCATGATCTTGTTTGTCACAAGAACCGGGGTTTTTCAACACCTTCAAATGCTTTTTCGTCCGCAGCTGCAAATACCTTGCCAGATCAAAAAACTTTCTTGCAAACTTATCGACAAAAACGAATTTGAACTTGCCGGGGACATCACCCTGACCAGTGGCTTTATAAAATTGTTGGCCTGGAAGCTGCCCAAAATCCATCTTCACGTACGTTTCGTCAACCATGAGGATGCTTCCGTCGTTCTTCGTTAGAACCTTGTTATATAACTTCCGGGCACGTCCTCTGGCTACTACATTCTGCTTCAATGTCCGGTTTGGTTGCTTACTGGCCCGATAAGATCGTATTCTTTAGCGCAGACGAATCCTTCTGACGGTGCACCGGTCGGCATTGAATTACTTGGCGATGTCATAGTCCGACTGCCCTGGGTTTGTCTTGATCGTTCTCAACACCTTCAAATGCTGTTTCCGATCCTTAGTTCCACTGCTGATCGATAGTATGCATCTCACGGAAACGTTTGAGAACGCTGCACACGGTCGATTTGGCCATTTTCAACGATTTCGCGATATTTGAACCTGAACACGTCGGGTTTTCCACGTGGGTGTCCAACATTAATTTTCGTTTCGCGGCTTCCATCACGTGTAACTTTTTTGAAGCAAAACGAATCGTAATGAAATTTTCAGCACTGATAGAGGAAACATTCCAAAACAAAGCGCTGTCAAAACATTCTAGATCCGACCACTGGGAGCGCTGTGGTATAATATACAGTGCGTCCAGATTTAAGATGAACTATGCTTTATGAGCAGAGGCGTATGCGTGGAGATCGCGTGGTGATTTTATTTAAATTTCTTATTTCGTTCTATGAAAATTGCTGTTGACTGAAAATGTATATTTCAAAATGTTTTCCAAAATTAGATTCCTTCACAATAAATCAAATATCTTTAAAATGATTCACAGAATAAAATATCTTCACACTAAATTAAGACATTTCCTCACATTAGGCATCTCTTCCATCCTACGCAAGAAAATTTGTGTACATTCATTCTACTTTTATTCGAGACTGGATATCAGGTTAGATGCTGTTTTTCGGCTGAATCGGGATGGAATTGCTCTATGTTTTAATGAAAAAAAAGTGAAAATAGCGATAGAAAATGTTTATGATGTTAATGATGTTTACATTCTGAAGACAAATTTCACTCAAATCAGTCGTAGAGATTTTGAAATGAATGTGCCGGCAGGTGAACAGGCAATATTTCGAATAATGAATTAGCCCATATTTTCCGCTGTAACTTTGTTAAGTAACCAAATGCCGAAGAACATTTTGGCACAACATTTTTGAGGTTAGAAGCTAGCCGTGAATCTAAATAGGTAGAAAATCGAATTTTATTAGAAGGGACCCTGGTCTGGAAGGTTGAGAAAATAGATTTTTCTATTTTGCATTTTTGAGAAACTTATGCCCTCAGAAATATTGTCCTTTAAAGGATTTTTCGATATCTTCTTCTTCTTTCTTCTTCTTCTTCTTCAATGGCACTAACGTTCCTAGAGGAACTTCGCCGTCTCAACGTAGTATTACTTGCGTCATTTTTATTAGTACTTAGTTGAGATTTCTATGCCAAATAACACGCCTTGAATGCATTCTGAGTGGCAAGCTCTAGAATACGCGTGATCACAGTGCAAGTCGGAGGAAATTTCTTTGACGAAAAATTCCCCCGACCAGAACGGGAATCGAACCCGAACACCCGGCATGTTAGTTATGACGCTAACCACTCGGCCAAGGGAGCACAAATTTTTCGATATCTGATTTCGTTGGAAAGTTACTTTCAAAAGCATGAGGTCGCTTCAACGGATATAGCATTGCTGTGCGAACTTTTAATCGCGTTTTTCTCGAAACTATGTTTTTCAGTTGGTGGTATCGATATCTTAGAATCCACTTAACATGTAAAAATTAATTATCTAAAGCGTTACATAGCCGTTTTTCGATATCTCATTTTTAGATTTTTTATAAGCTTCTAAACAGCAATTTTTCATAAAAAATAACTCATTTTTAACAAAAATGGCCGCCATTTTGACATTTTTTCGAATTTTCAAAAACCCCTATGTAACGTTTTAGTTTCAAAAAAGTTTCAAAATATTCATTGGAATTCGTTCTGCGACATCCCGTTGCTTCCCGTTGCAGCGTAATAATCATCATTCATGCACTCAAATAATGGAAAATACATATTCGAATATACCTTAAACAATAACCAAAATAGCCGACCACTTCACATTATTCCAAACATCCGAAAAAAATTCATTATTTTTCGTCCTTTCAGGCAGGGGCCCCCTTAAGAAAAACTCACTAGCCCATGAGAAAAGTAATTTGGAATGTTTTGAGATAAACTGTTGATTGGTCGCTGGATTTCATCCGATTTATTGAAATTTCACTTTTTATTAACAATTAATATCATACAAATTAAGTGATTCATTATCGTTTTGTCTCAAACACTTAAGCTTTGATGGCCATTAAACAGTGTCTCATCACTCATAATGATACTTTTTCGCGAAATTAATTCAATTTTTGTATACTATAGAACCTTGTTTTTCACTTGGCTTCAAAAAAAAAAAAAAGATTTACAAATATATTTTCATGGAGAAAAACTAAAAATTACATTTATCACATTTGTCTCAAATTCCGAACACTATTTATGTCACTGATTCATATTCCGAACACTTTTGTCCGAACAGCAAAAATGCATTTGTTTGAAAAATTCATAACTTTTGAAATACTGGATAGATTCAGATGATCGATATATCAAATTAAAGCAAATCAGCTAGTCTTTCTTGGAAAAATATTTTACTCGCAAAAAAAATTTAGTTTGTTTTCGTAATTATAAATTGCGTTCTTTTTTTTCTAGTTCACATGGAATCGGAATCAAGGGCGCTATATGTTTTATATTTTTTCTTTAAAGCTGAGGATTTTTTACATAATACACCTATCCCCCTATTTACACGGTACCTGTTTTACGCGATTTCGCTTTTACACGGTTTATGAAATAACAAATCTTGAAAAACTTGAAAAATGTATATATGTAGTTCATATGTATGCAAGTAGAATAGGATCATAGTTTTGACTACGAGAGCGATTTTATGTTCCAGAACTGGCAAGTTATCAATTTACTATCATTTTTGGAGTCTTGATGTGTAATTTGTGTCAATTTTTCAAGCTCTTAGAATGCCAAGAATATCGACAAAAATGAAAAGTAAAGGAAAGTTATATTTTTCGGCTTTCGACTGGAAATCTCTTTAATAAATTTAAGGATAAATAAAGCAGAACAAATCTACGCAACTGTTGATTGTATCTTTTATTACTATGTCTGAATTCGAATCTGAGGACTTCCCGAATTCGTCGACTGTTGAACCAGAATCACATCAGGAATGCTCAAGTGATAAGTATGACTTTATACTAATTAGAATAAACATACTAGTAGTTAAAAGTGGTGATAGCGAATAAACTTATTGCAATTTAGTTTCTTGAAGAATTCTTTGTTTATTTTTATCCAGAATCTATAATGAATTTCATAAGAAGATTTTCATAATTGTTTTACTTAAATAAATGATAGAATTGAGCATATAGCGAGAGTTTATTTCGTTTTACATGGTTTTACATAGCAAAATCTAAGATTTCATTCTACACGGTTTTAAAAGGAACCTATCTTCAGTGTAAATCGAGGGATAGGTGTATATCCAAAAATCAGAGATGTGTTTTTTTATTCGTTTTTGAGTTTTTATTTTTCGAAATTAGCATGATTCAGTCTTCGTTTGATATTCCTAAAGGGTGTGTCACATCAAATTGCATCACGGAAAAAACGCTGTAGAAAATCGCCCAGTAGACCGATCCTTTTGAAAATTTTAGACAGTAAAATAAAAACTATTAAACAACTTTTGGCATTTTCTTTTTATTCATACTTCGAGCCCAAGCCCGTATGCTCGCACCTTCCTCTATACCCCGTCCATAAGGTCCTGTGCAACGTCAGGTTGTAGTTTTTTTTGAACAGAAATCAATTTTCTCTTGAAGTCCGCCTCCGATTTGACAACTTTTGGGTTCTTCCGGAGGGCCTGCTTCATAATCGCCCAATATTTCTCTATTGGGCGAAGCTCCGGCGCGTTGGGCGGGTTCATTTCCTTTGGCACGAAGGTGACCCCGTTGGCTTCGTACCACTCCAACACGTCCTTTGAATAGTGGCACGAAGCGAGATCCGGCCAGAAGATTGTCGGGCCCTCGTGCTGCTTCAATAGTGGTAGTAGGCGCTTCTGTAGGCACTCCTTAAGGTAAACCTGCCCGTTTACCGTGCCGGTCATCACGAAGGGGGCGCTCCGCTTTCCGCAAGAGCAGATCGCTTGCCACACCATGTACTTTTTGGCAAACTTGGATAGTTTCTGCTTGCGAATCTCCTCCGGAACGCTGAATTTGTCCTCTGCGGAGAAGAACAACAGGCCCGGCAGCTGACGAAAGTCCGCTTTGACGTAGGTTTCGTCGTCCATTACCAGGCAATGCGGCTTCGTCAGCATTTCGGTGTACAGCTTCCGGGCTCGCGTCTTCCCCACCATGTTTTGCCTTTCGTCGCGGTTAGGAGTCTTCTGAACCTTGTATGTACGCAGGCCCTCCCGCTGCTTGGTCCGCTGGACGAATGAACTTGACAAATTCAGCTTATTGGCGACATCCCGGACCGAACTTCTCGGATCACGTCTAAACTTCTTAACTACGCGCTTGTGATCTTTTTCACTGACGGAGCATTCATTTTTGCCGTTCTTCACCTTCCGGTCGATGGTTAGGTTCTCGAAGTATCGTTTTAGTACTCTGCTGACCGTGGATTGGACGATTCCCAGCATCTTGACAATGACAACTCCGGATTCTCGAAATGAGTGCACAGGATTAATTCACGACGCTCTTTTTCGTTCGACGACATTTTTCCAAATTTACGAAAAATTGACAGTGAAGCATGGCCAACGTGATCTATACACTCTTATCTGATTATAAGCGAGAGCTGAAGATATAATTCTTAAAAATTAAATTTCTACAGCGTTTTTTCCGTGATGCAATTTGATGTGACACACCCTTTATGCGACTAGACGAGATCTGTGCGAATAGGATTACATTTTTTGCAAATTCAATATTTTTTCAAAGAAGACTAGCTCATTGACTTCAATTTAATATGTCGATTATCCAAATCTGTTCGGTAATTAAGTAAGTTATGAGTTTTTGAAAAACGTCATTTTTGGAAAAAAAAAGGGAAAAATGATTTTTAAACCATCGAAAAAGAACACATCTCTGATTTTTGGAGATGTTTTTTATATATTATCATCAGCTTCCAAGAAAAAATATACTATGTAAGCGACATCGACAATTGCCTTACACAAAATTGCAGCCTAAGACAACTTGCAGATGATGGAGTGGTCTCTGTCGTAGGATCAACAGAATCCGACCTACAAGAACCCTTACAAGATACTTTGAACAATTTTTCAACCTGGGCCATTGGGCTAGGGATCGAATTCTCCACGGAGAAAACAGAGATGGTGGTTTTTTCTAGGAAGCATAGACCAGCAAAACCAAAGCTTCAACTTTTGGGTAAACCGATCACTCATGCTATGTCATTCAAGTATCTTGGGGTCTGGTTCGACTCCAAATGTACTTGGGGAGCCCATATTAGGTATCTGAGTAAAAAATGCCAACAAAGAATAAATTTTCTCCGTACAATTACCGGCACCTGGTGGGGAGCCCATCCCGAAGATCTTATAATGTTGTATAGAACAACTATTCTCTCAGTGATGGAGTATGGCAGTTTCTGTTTTCAATCAGCTGCCAAAACACACTTAATTAAACTCGAGCGAATTCAGTATCTTTGTCTCCGTATTGCGTTGGGATGTATGCCCTCAACGCATACCATGAGTCTCGAGGTTTTGGCAGGCCTACTCCCACTAAAAGATCGCTTCAATTTATTATCTCTTCGGTTCTTCATCCGGTGTAAGGTCATGAACCTATTGGTGATCGGAAATTTTGAGCGGCTGATCGAGCTAAATTTTCACTCCGGATTCATGAGTTCATATCTTGAATTCATCTCCATGCAGGTTGATTCTTCTTCGTATATTCCCAACCGTGTTTGTTTCCCTGACTACATCAATTCCTCTGTGCATTTTGATCTGTCCATGAAGCAAGATATCCATGGATATTCAGATTACCAACGATCGAGGATCGCTCCAACGATCTTCGATGAAAAATATAGGGGTATCAATTGTGATAATATGTACTTTACTGATGGGTCCACTATAAATGAGTCCACAGGATTTGGAGTGTTCAACGAATTTTTTAGCACCTCACACAGTCTTCAGAATCCTTGCTCAGTGTATATTGCTGAATTGGCAGCAATTCATTGGGCGCTGGACAGCGTCGCCTCACGACCTGTTGAACACTATTACATTGTAACGGATAGTCTTAGCTCTGTCGAAGCTATCCGTTCAGTGAGGCCGGAAAAGCACTCGCCGTACTTCCTTGAGAGAATACGAAAAATTTTGAGTGCTTTATCCAGACGCTGTTATGTCATTACCTTTGTGTGGGTCCCTTCTCATTGCTCAATTCCGGGTAATGAGAGGGCTGACTCATTAGCAAAGGTAGGTGCGATTGAAGGCGATATTTATCAGCGTCAAATCGCCTTCAATGAATTTTACTCTTTAGTCCGTAAAAATACCATCGCTAACTGGCAACGCAAATGGAACGAAGATGAATTGGGCCGGTGGCTTCACTCGATTATCCCTAAGGTTAGCCTCAAACCATGGTTCAAAAGTCTGGACTTGAGTCGGGACTTTATTCGCACCTTCTCCCGACTCATGTCCAATCACTGTTCGTTAGACGCGCTACTCTTTCGTTTCAATCTGGCCGGCAGCAATATCTGCGTTTGTGGCCGAGGTTACCACGACATCGAACACGTTGTTTGGTCGTGTGAGGTGTATCTTGTTGCCAGATCGAATTTAGAGAACTCCCTTCGGGCTAGAGGAAGGCAGCCCAATGTGCCGGTGAGAGATGTGTTGGCTCGGTTAGACCTTGATTACATGTCCCAAATATATGTTTTCCTTAAATCTATCGATGTTCGTGTGTGATTATCCTTATATCCTTATACCCTCCATTTCTTCCTTGTGAGTAATTGGTCCGCTTGCTATAAACAGAAGAATGAAATGTAAATTCACAACTGATGTACGAATAGATTTAAGAATTGAGTGTGTGTGATTATCAACATTGTAATAATTTCCTTATACCCCATCCTTTTCCTGAGAAAATGTCACCCTTTTAATCTCGAGTCCACCACGAGTAATCGGTTTCCCACATTACTAACCATAGATTTAAGAAAATTGTTCATATATATAGTTTTAAAAATATATTTAAGATTTCGGCTCCTTTAAACTTATGTAACTGAGCCTGTAAAAATAAACGAATTTATAAAAAAAAAAAGAAAAAATATAAAAAAAATGGATACGTATTATGAAAATAAAATTCGTTTTTTGTGAAGGTGTAGTATTTTTTCAACTGGCTTTAATTTGATATGTCGATCATCTAAATCGCTTCAATGGTTCAAAAGTTATGATTTTTTGAAAAAAGGTATTTTTTAAAAAAAAAATTAGAAAAAAATTAATTTTTGGACCACCCTAAAATGGAAATGGTCAGCCTAACGAAAATATAAAAAATTCTGGTCTAATATTTTGCGATAAAGAACAAGACTACCACTTTTCACGAAAATCGGAGATCCACTATATCGGGTTGGCATGGTATGGCTGTATAATCGAATCAGTATATACCGGCCTGTTACTTTAGGACCCCGGTTTTGTTATTATGGTTTAGTTGAAAACCTGACTTTTAACCAATTTTACTCTTGTTGGCGTTGCACCTGCGGCCTGCGTTTTGCAAGGAAAGAACTTGCAAAGATTTGTTGACAAATGTTTTTTTTCTATTGTTGCTTCGGAATTGGATTGTCCTTGTACCCCAATTTGTGAACTATCGCTGTATTTGCCTGAAAATAGTTGTAAATCAAACTAAACTTCGGAATTTGATTCATGCGTCATAACTTGATTTAAATTACGAACACTACTCTAATACTAATTTTAATAAAGATTTCTGCATTAAAGATTTTTCTAACAATTTATAGTGGTTCGTAACGAGATTCGTACCGACGAACATGAAAACAGCAAACAAAATAGTTAAAACAACTACAAAAAATGAAAAATTAACGATGCGTTTTCTAAGGGAATTTAGTAATGCAAACATTTCATCACTGGTTATGATAGTCACTTTTTTGTTAATGCTTAGTATTATAAATTATAGGCAGTATCGACACCTGTAAATTATTAGGCTGTTAAGCTCGCTTCCTTATTGGCAAAACACTCGGTTAGCCAATTTTCACAGGCCTCTTTTGTGGCTAACTTCTGACTACCTAGCTCGTTCGCCATGGACAAAAACAGGTGGTAGTCACTTGGTGCAAGGTCCGGACTATACGGCGGATGCAAAAGAACTTCCCATCCGAGCTCCCGGAGCTTCTGGCGCGTCACCAAAGAAGTGTGTGGCCTGGCGTTGTCCTGATGGAAGACAATGCGGCCTCTGTTTATCAAAGATGGCCCCTTCTTCATGAGTGCTACCTTCAAGCGGTCCAGTTGTTGGCAGTACAGGTCCGAATTGAGCGTTTGGCCATAGGGAAGCAGCTCATAATAGATTATTCCTTGACAATCCCACCAAACACATAACCTTCCTTGGCCACCGTCTGAGCCACTTCAGCGGGCTTCGACCACGACCGTTTGCGCTTCACGTTGTCGTAAGTGACCCACTTTTCATCGCCAGTCACCATCCGCTTCAGAAACGGGTCGATTTTGTTGCGATTCAGCAGCGATTCACATGCGTCGATACGGTCAAAGATGTTTTTTTTTGCGTCAACGTGTGTGGCACCCATACATCGAGCTTCTTTGTGAATCCAAGCCTCTTCAAATGGTTAATAACGGTTTGATAACTTATCCCCAGCTCTTGGCCGATGCTACGGCTGCTACATCTTCGACGACCTCTACACCAGAACGAAAACGTTGAAACCATAGTTGTGCGGTGGAAATGGAATCTGTATCGGGTCCATAAACTGCAAGAATGTCAAGGCTCTCATTATTCAATTATTCATAACATTAAAGTTCAGTAAATTTACATTTAAAATGAAGTGTTCGGCATTTGAATCATGCATAGAAACGTGAATCAAATTCCAAACACTACTTCAATACTAATTTTAATGAATATTTCTACATAAAATATTTTTTTTCATCTGTTTATTGTAGATTCTTGTCTTTTCTAGCAATTAACATGAAAAAAAAGCAAACAAAAAAGTTGAAACAACTTCAAAAACTGTAAAATTAACGATGCTCGCTTTTTACGCAATTTGCTAACGCAATCATTTTATCTTTGGTTTTGACTGTCACTTTTTTGCAAATGTTTATTATTATAAATTATAGGCTGTATCAATGCCTGTAAATGATGTTGAGATGCAGCTTTTACCTCAAAGAATGTCAGGGATCTCATTACTCAATTATTTATAACATTAATGTGTAGTAAATTTACATTTGAAAATAAAGTGTTCGCGATTTAAGACTGTTCTGAATATGAGACAAAACGGTATATGCTTTTCAGATTTCAAAATACGTGGTTATAACCAGTATGCTAAGTGATGAATATTTTGCATCAGTCACTATTAAACATTTGAACCGATAAAACGATTTCCTTACCCTTAATGGGATCTACCAGAAGAAAACCCGGCTGACAATATAAGGACTTCTCTGAAGCAGCATGAGGTCGATTTCCTATTCTGGCCGGACTTGGATAGCTGTCACTACTCAGATTGCACCAAATAGTGATACAGCGGAAATAGTGTTACTGTGGTTCCCAACGACATGAATCCGGACAGTACTCCGGAACTAGGGCAAATACTGATAAAATAGGTGCGAGCTTGAAGCATTTCAAGCTTTTTGCAAGTGATGAAAAAATCGTGATTTTTTTCCCTGTATTATAGTGACTTTCAACACTTTTGGCTGGTTCGTCAATGAGAGTGAGAATTGAACACGTGACCTTTAACGTGAGAGGTATGAATGTTACCACTACACCAGATCGTCTCCTATCTTTTTTATTTTTACAGGCTCAGTTACTTAAGTTTAAAGGAGCCGAATTCTTAAATATATTTTTAAAACTATATATATATATATATATATATATATATATATATATATATAGAAACAATTTTCTTACATCTATGGTTAGTAAGGTGGAAAACCGATTACTCGCGGTGTACTCGAGTTTATGAGGGTGACATATTTTCAGGAGAAGGATGGGATATAAGGAAATAGTAACAATGTTGATGAGCACTCAATTCTTAAATCTATTCGTATATCTATAGTTTATTTACATTTCAACTTATTCTACTATTTATAGCAAGGGGACGAATTATCCGCAAAGGAAGGAAAGGAGGGTATAAGGATGTAGGAACAATCACACACGAAGATCTATAGCTTTAAGGAAAACATATATATGGGACATGTAATCAAGGTCTAACCGAGCCAACACATCTCTCACAGGCACATTGGGCTGTCTTCCTCGGGCCCGAAGGGAGTTTTCTAAATTCGATCTGGCGACCAGATACACCTCGCACGACCAAACAATGTGCTCGATGTCGTGATAACCTAGGCCACAAACGCAGAGATTGCTGCTGGCAAGATTGAAACGAAAGAGTAGTGCATCTAACGAACAGTGATTGGACATGAGTCGGGAGAAGGTGCGGATAAAGTCCCGACTCAAGTCTAGACTTTGAAACCACGGTTTGAGGCTAACCTTAGGAATATTCGAGTGAAACCACCGGCCCAATTCATCTTCATTCCACTTGCGTTGCCAGTTAGCGATGGTATTTTTGCGAACTAAAGAATAAAATTCATTGAAGGCGATTTGACGCTGATAAATATCGCCTTCAATTGCACCTACCTTTGCCAATGAGTCAGCCCTCTCATTACCCGGAATTGAGCAATGCGAAGGGACCCAGACAAAGGTAATGACATAACAGCGTCTGGATAAAGCACTCAAAATTTCTCGTATTCTCTCAAGGAAGTACGGCGAGTGCTTTTCCGGCCTCACTGAACGGATAGCTTCGACAGAGCTAAGACTATCCGTTACAATGTAATAGTGTTCAACAGGTCGTGAGGCGACGCTGTCCAGCGCCCAGTATATCGCTGCCAATTCAGCAATATATACCGAGCAAGGATTCTGAAGACTGTGTGAGGTGCTAAAAAATACGTTGAACACTCCAAATCCTGTGGACTCATTCATAGAGGACCCATCAGTAAAGTATATATTATCACAATTGATACGCCCATACTTTGCATTGAAGATTGTAGGAACGAACCCCAATCTAAGATAATCTGGATTTTCATGGATTTTCTCCTTCATGAACAGATCGAAATGTACAGAGGAATTGATGTAGTCAGGAAAACAAACACGGTTGGGAATATACGAAGAAGGAACAACCTGCATAGAGGTGAATTCATGATATGAATTCATGAATCCAGAATGAAAATTTAGCTCGATCAATTGCTCAAAATTTCCGATCACCAATGGATTCATAACCTTACACCGGATGAGGAACCGAAGAGATAATAAATTGAAGCGATCTTTTAGTGGGAGTAGGCCTGCCAAAACCTCGAGACTCATGGTATGCATTGAGGGCATACATCCCAACGCGATACGGAGACAAAGATACTGAATTCGCTCGAGTTTAATGAGGTGTGTTTTGGCAGCTGATTGAAAACAGAAACTGCCATACTCCATCACTGAGAGAATAGTTGTTCGATACAACATAATAAGATCTTCGGGATGGGCTCCCCACCAGGTGCCGGTAATTGTACGGAGAAAGTTTATTCTTTGTAGACATTTTTTACTCAGATACCTAATATGGGCCCGCCAAGTACATTTGGAGTCGAACCAGACCCCAAGATACTTGAATGACATAGCATGAGTGATCGGTTTACCCAAAAGTTGAAGCTTTGGTTTTGCTGGTTTATGCTTCCTAGAAAAAACCACCATCTCTGTTTTCTCCGTGGAGAATTCGATCCCTAGCCCAATGGCCCAGGTTGAAAAATTGTTCAATGTATCTTGTAAGGGTTCTTGCAGGTCGGATTCGTTTGATCCTACGACAGACACCACTCCATCATCTGCAAGTTGTCTTAGGCTGCAATTTTGTGTAAGGCAATTGTCGATGTCGCTTACATAGAAGTTGTACAAAAGGGGGCTTAAACATGAGCCCTGGGGGAGGCCCATGTAAGAGACCCGACTTACTGCCGAATCTCCGTGAGAAAAGTTCAAATGTTTCTCACAAAGCAAGTTATATAACATATTATTCAATAGAGGCGGCAGACCCGGAGAGTGTAATTTGTCTGACAAAACCTCTATTGAAACAGAATCAAAGGCCCCCTTTATGTCCAAGAATACTGAAGCCATTTGTTTTTTTGCGGCGTAAGCCATTTGAATTTCTGAAGAAAGCAACGCAAGACAATCATTCGTCCCCTTGCCCCTGCGGAACCCATATTGTGTATCTGAGAGTAGGCCATTCGTTTCAACCCATCGATCAAGGCGAAACAAGATCATTTTCTCCAACAATTTCCGTATACAAGACAGCATTGCTATTGGGCGGTACGAATTGAAGTCGGACGCGGGTTTTCCGGGTTTTTGAATAGCTATAACTCGTACTTGTCTCCAATCATCTGGAACAATATTATGCTCCAGAAACCGATTGAATAAGTTCAACAAGCGATGTTTCGCCACATCAGGGAGATTTTTCAGCAAGTTGAACTTAATTCTATCCGATCCCGGAGCAGAATTGTTACATGAAAGGAGAGCAAGAGAGAATTCTACCATCGAAAACTCGGAATCAAGATCGCACCTACCTTGTGGTATATCTCGAACAATTTTTTGCACAGGAGCGGAATCAGGACAAACCTTCCGTGCAAAATTCAAAATCCATCGATGTGAATATTCTTCGCTTTCATTCGTTGAAGAGCGATTTCTCATGTTTCGAGCCACTTTCCATAATTTTTTCATTGACGTTTCTCGTGACAAACCTCCCACGAAATTTCGCCAATAAGCACGTTTTTTCCCTTTGATCAAGTTTTTAAATTGATTTTCAAGGTCCAAATACGTCTGAAAATTTTCAGGGGTTCCACGTTTCCGAAAAGCTTTAAATGCATTCGATTTTTCTACATAAATCTTGGAACATATGATATCCCACCATAGATTGGGAGTCCTTCGACGAATAGTGGAACCTGGGATGGGTTTCGCTTGAGCGCGAACCGCGCTGTCATAGATCAAACGAGAAAGGAAGTTATACTCCTCCAATGGAGGTAAACCATCTCTGGAATTGATGGCTAGAGCAATCGCGTCCGTATATTTTTTCCAGTCAATGTGTCTTGTGAGGTCATATGCCATGTTTATAGATTCAGAAGAATTCGACCCAATGGTGATGGAAATTTTGATTGGCAAGTGATCACTACCGTTGGGGTCCTGGATTACATTCCACTTGCAATCTAACGATAGTGAATTCGAGCAAAGCGAGAGGTCAAGAGCACTTGGGTTAGCAGGAGGTTTAGGTACACGTGTTGTTTCCCCAGTGTTCAAAACGGTCATATTGAAGCTGTTACAAAGGTCATATATCAACAATGAACGATTGTCGTCGTACTGTTCCCCCCAGGCAGTTCCATGAGAGTTGAAGTCTCCCAAGATCAATCGTGGCTCAGGAAGGAGTGAGCACATGTCATCAAGTTGTTTGCGGCTAACCGCAGCTCTCGGAGTCCAATACAAGCTGACAATACAGAGGTCTTTGCCTCTGATGTTTGCATGACAAGCAACAGCTTCGATCCCTCCAATAGGTGGAAGGTCAATTCGAAAAAATGAGTGGCACTTATTGATCCCCAAAAGCACCCCTCCGTATCTATCATCACGGTCCAAGCGTATAATATTAAAATCGTGGAAAGAGATATCATCTCGCGAAGAAAGCCAAGTTTCGGACAGAGCAAAAACATCACAATTGAAGTTATGAATTAAAAATTTGAATGTATCCAATTTAGGGATAAGACTACGACAATTCCACTGAAAAACAGTGATATCTCCGACCTCTCTATCTAAATTAGACATCAAGAGAGATAATCATTGCAAGGAGGGGCCATGTTTGCATCAATTGCTGTAAAATTGTCTTTAATACTGGAAGCATTGAGATGACAAGGGTTCTGATGGAGTCGGAAACATTAAAACACTTGAAGATTTGATCCAAAAGGTCAGACAACTTTATAAATCCCGATTGGGAAGTTGAGCTGGACCGAAAAACAGGGACAGTTGGGGTTTTTGATGTCCCCTCGAGTGCTGGGTCGTTCGAAGGTGAACTATTCCTACGGAAGCCAGGAGGAACCTGATTTTGCTTGTCCGCTGCACTCGATTTTTCAGGCAAGCTAACTGGGGGTATCACCGGAGGGACTTGTCCTTGAACTTTGGGAGTGGTCACATTTTTGCGCCGGGGATTCCCTTGAGAAATAAACGGCGTGCCCCCGTTAGCTGTATCCGCTTCCATTTCGTCAACTGGCAACGTAGCGAAGACATTGTGTGTATTGATTGGTTGTTGTTCTTGAGCCAGTGGAGAAGCGCCCTTCAAAATTTCTGCGAAAGTGCGTTTAGAGCGTTCCCTCAAAGAGCGCTTCTGTTTCTCCCAGCGAGCCTTGTAAGTTTCACAAGCTGAGAGCACGTGTGGGGATCCCCCGTAATATGGACACTTATGCTCAGTCGCACTGCAGGATTTCCCCTCATGTTGCTCTCCGCAAGTGGCACAGCGCTCCTTGTTGGCACAATAATCTGAAGTGTGACCAACTGACTTGCATTTGTTGCAAGTCATGGGCTTTGGTACGAAAAGTCGCACAGGTAGTCTCAATTTGTCCATCATAACGTAGTCAGGGAGGGCGGCACCAGCAAAGGTGACTCGAAACGAGTCTGACGGCGTAAATTTAGTTTGGTCCCCATCATGGGAGAGTTTCCCGAGTTGGCGACAGTCCAAGATCTTTACTTCCATTGAGGGAAGCTTCTTGAACTTGCCTTTTCCTTCTTTTTTTATTTGTTCGCTCGTCAGACCCGTTTCAGTTATCACCCCCTCAATTTCTACGTTATGGGAGGGTATAAATGTTCTATATTCGAGAGTGAAGTGTTGGTCAGCAACAATCTCGTTTGCGTGTTTCCGTTCATTCACGACAACCCGTAATTTGTTCGGTCTAACCCTGCGAATTTCAGATACAGAAGTGTATCTGGCCAGATCTTTCATGATCTGAATCACGTTAAGGCTTTTTCCTTTTGGTTTTGGCCGGAGGAAAACAACCCACGGGCCAGTTCCAGGTGCATCTTCTGGATAAACTCTGACACGTGGAGCGGAAACAACAGAGTGAGAAGACGAGGACGAGGACGAGGACGAGGATTGGGTTGGATCGGAAACATCAGAAGGGGGAAGCGAAATCAATGATGGGAGAGGGGGAGTGGAAGTAACAGTGGGTTCAGAAGGGAGGCTTGCTATTTTCTTAGAGGGGGGCTTGGAAGGATGAGCAGATTCGTCCCCAGAAGAATTATTTTCTTTTTGAGGGACTCGTTTATGTTTTTTTCCCAGATCTTGAATGGGATTCATTATCGGAGATCTCCATCTCTGGAGATCCTCCACTATTCTCCATTTTACAAAAATGTTTTGTCTTATTTCTAATCTATTATTGATTTTAACAATAATCTCAAAAAAAAAAATAACAAAACAAACAAACAAAAAATTATGATGATAATATTAAGCAATGAACATATGAGTTGAACAATAATATTAATATTAAATATGTGTACCTTAATATAAAAGTTGTTCCGATACTGCGCTCTACTGCCCTAACCAGGGAGAGACAGAGGCTACGCGCTATGGATCAACACAATAGCGCAAGAATAGCTCACACGGTCACGTGATGATAATTCCCGTTAACGACAGCCACACGATGGCGATCCCGTTATGCCAATGTTCAACAGCCGCCAAGGGCTGCAAGCTGCAAGAGCGTTGCTTCCTTTGTTCCACTTCACAAAAGGTCAATTCGAAAGCGGACAGCAATGACCTTCACTCGTACACTATACCAATCGCACAATAGTAAAAGTGGCAACGCACAATAACGACACTGAACTTTACTCGTCAAGAGTTGGATAGCGAATGTCTCCTATCTTGACTGATAATAATTTTGTATTATAATGATTGGTTTTAATGGTAATACCAGGATATTTATAAAAAAAAGGTCAGGTCATAAGAACTATGTATGGTGTCATCACCAGATGTTCAAACTGTACCTCTGTCATCGCAAAAGAGTTGGCTGTGACTGACTAACCATCGGCAAACTTAGGCGACCTAAATGATTTAACATCCAAAATATCCTTGGGAGTATATTTGGCATGCGTGCGACCTATCATCTCAAACATAACCTCGCAGTCCAAGGGAACCCACATGAGGACACGGAGCTCTTCGTGTAGGACACTGGCGCAGCATTCAAATTACTGCTATCGCGCTTGCTTCCCCCCGGAGCGGTGGCGGAACACCGAATGATATGTTCGTGAGACGGTAATACAAGATTTTATGAGCAGAATTAACATCCTCTTAAAAGTGTGCACTTTGGCAAGACGAGGTCGGATGGCGAGCGCGCTGAGATACTAAGACAACTTCCTCCGGTTTAGGCCCCGCGGAGGGTCTTTTGTGTCTACGGCACTATTTAAAGCTTATTAGAAAATTATGAGTTTATGCTAATTTTTATTGCCCAGTGCGCGCGTTCTGTTCGGGTTTGAGTATGTTGTGTTACCACCCCACATCTCCCCAGCCAGTACCCGGCCAGCTGGATCCACGGGGGGATGTTTTGCCATTGCCATTTTGTCGCGCTGCAGACTTTGTCGTGAACAGACATTTGCCAGACATAACGTCACAAACGAGAGCAGCAGCAGCAGCGGAGAGACACACTTCGGGGCGGCACTGTGAACTCCGGTTACGAAAGTACTTATGAATATGGTTTCTAATATGAGCTGCTTAGGGCTTGTCGGCCAAAATCAGCTTGAAAAAAAAAAAAACAGACGAAACGGCTTGTTTTGATATAGACCGGTGATCGCGGTTAGTAGATTATTGTGTTTGGCCCAACGGTGGTCACGGCGGGGGGCACGAGGATATGCAATTCGAAACACTCATAAGTGCATTCGGTTTGATGCGGAGCGCAACCTAACGCCAAGGTTCTCTTTCATGTTTGCGTACATACGTGTGTGTGTGTTCATAATATTTTGAGTTTACCACGACGATGGCAGCAGAGAAATCCGATCAATTTTCCGCGATAGTGATTAGAGCCTGGGAAGCTCGTAAGCGCTGAACGCCGAACGGAGTTATCTCAATATGGTTGGTTTATGGGTTCATTTACATATTAGTGAATGGGTTGTTAAGAGATGCATGTGGATTATACGCTAAAACAATTGCTGAATTTACATTGCAGCGTTATTCTGATGGGCTCTTGTTGCACACTAGTTGATGTCCTGAAATCGGCATTGTTCGAACGCTACCGTTAACATGGAGTAATGCATTCAGTTGACCTGTTTGACTCTTACTGCTTAACCGTTCTCATCATTGAAACGGTTTTCGAGCACATGATAAAAACATGATCATCTGCCTTAGCGTGGTTAAGTCATATTATTCAATGGGAAACTACTGTTCGCCTGCTGGTTTCTTAATCGTTGACATCGGTCTTATCGAATGACTGTAATACATTCCCAAAGCTGCATTCCACAGTGAGTCTCCAACTGTTACAGTTTCGTTTTCCCCACCCGTAGAGAATGTACCGTCCCCTAGCTACCAGTTCCAAGCAGATGATCTTCATCGTGGGTTCCGTATCGAATAAGATATCATTAGTTTAGCTACCTATCGTCATGCTATCTCTTCATCTTCTCCGATCGGCGGAGAAATGCTAGTAGCAAAGTATACATTCCACAAGCATGAAAAATATTGCCCTCATAGGCAGGCTATGGTATGAAGTAGTGTTTGGAATTTGGTTTGCAGTCATGTAGGAATATCGTTTGCGTGTTATTGAAAATATCGATTGTGGCCAATTGATTTTGATTTATCAATGAGAAAAATGTCGAACAAGTTGTAATTTTAAACATTTGTTCAAAACATTATTGAACGGCTTTTCAAGAACCGTTGTTTTTAAATTGTCGAGTGCTCTGGAACGAACATAGACAGCCTTTTCCAACAGTAAATGATTAGAAAAAAAAATTCAGTAAATACAGGGTCTTTCAAATTAACCGCACACGCAAAAAAAATCGAATTGCTTCTTTTAAAAAAAATTTTCGCTCCGTCGATGGTAACACTGCATTCCCAACTTCGGGACGATAATATTCGTTCAGTCTGATCGTATGGTGTTTAGTGTCAAGATGTACAATTTACAAGAACGTGTATTTTTAGTGAAATCGTATTACTCGAACAACCGAAGCCTTAATGAAATGTTGTCCCCTTATGAACAAGAATTTCAACATTTCTCGTCGTTGTTTAATTCCTACGTGGGGGTATGTGAAGGACCGTTGCTATGTTAATAAGCCCCGAAATTTGGGGGAACTTAAAGAAGAAATAACTTTTCAACAGCATCGAAGTCGAAATGCTAGAGTTGTGCATGAAAAAATTTGTTCACCGTTCAAAACGCGTTATCGAAAAAAGGGGTCCAAAATGTCCTAAAATAAGTTTTATTTTCGTTTTTTTTTTGAATAAAAATCGATTCACTTCTGTAGAAATTATTAAAATTTTTTGCGTGAGCGTTTAATCTGAAAGACCCTGTATTAGAAAAAATATAAATTCCAACCTAATCGAAAAAAAAATACACAAAAATGACTAACAATACCATTCGTAAAAAAAAAAAAAAACGATCGTTTGAAATTGGTTAACATCGTCAATTGAGCATTTCTTTATCATTTGATTCTGAGATGAGACAAGACAACAGTGGAGTCGATTCCGGACCAGTTTTCTGTCAAACTCGGACCAATGGTCGATTCTGAGGGGTTGCCAATAATATAATTTCTACTTAATGTACTTACGGTACATACTCTCGAATTAGTTTTTATGACCGAAAACAACAGAAAAATACAACTTGTTGCAAAGTATACAAAATGCTGTACAACCAAATGTGACTATTCATAGAATATATGATACGGGAAACATATGATACATGTGTGGAAAATCTTCAGAAACCTTATGTCAATGAACACCTGACATCACGCGTGGTTAGGCATCCCTATTGGGTCGAAGAAAAAGCAAGAAAAAAAGTAAGTAAGTAAGTAAGTAAGTAAGAAGCCAGTTGTCAGGTCTCGTCTCAGATTTGAATGATATGAATGTAGGGGAAGTGCGGGTAATGCGGACAATGAGGGTAGTATGAGCAGGTGGTTGATTTGTATAGTTACATTTTGAATTTCAAATTTCTGTGAATGACATCCCGTTCTACATGTTATTCTAAAGGGTGTGTCACATCAAATTGGATCACGGAAAAAACGCTGTAGAAATTCGCCCAGTAGACCGATCCTTTCGAAAATTTTAGACAGTAAAATAAAAACTATTGAACAACTTTTGGCATTTTCTTTTTATTCATACCTCGAGCCCAAGCCCGTATGCTCGCACCTTCCTCTTTACCCCGTCCATAAGGTTCTGTACAACGTCAGGTTGTAGTTTTTTTTTGAACAGAAATCCATTTTCTCTTGAAGTCCGCCTCCGATTTGACAACTTTTGGGTTCTTCCGGAGGGCCTGCTTCATAATCGCCCAATATTTCTCTATTGGGTGAAGCTCCGGCGCGTTGGGCGGGTTCATTTCCTTTGGTACGAAGGTGACCCCGTTGGCTTCGTACCACTCCAACACGTCCTTTGAATAGTGGCACGAAGCGAGATCCGGCCAGAAGATGGTCGGGCCCTCGTGCTGCTTCAATAGTGGTAGTAAGCGCTTCTGTAGGCACTCCTTAAGGTAAACCTGCCCGTTTACCGTGCCGGTCATCACGAAGGGGGCGCTCCGCTTTCCGCAAGAGCAGATCGCTTGCCACACCATGTACTTTTTGGCAAACTTGGATAGTTTCTGCTTGCGAATCTCCTCCGGAACGCTGAATTTGTCCTCTGCGGAGAAGAACAACAGGCCCGGCAGCTGACGAAAGTCCGCTTTGACGTAGGTTTCGTCGTCCATTACCAGGCAATGCAGCTTCGTCAGCATTTCGGTGTACAGCTTTCGGGCTCGCGTCTTCCCCACCATGTTTTGCCTTTCGTCGCGGTTAGGAGCCTTCTGAATCTTGTATGTACGCAGGCCCTCCCGCTGCTTGGTCCGCTGGACGAATGAACTTCAGAACTTCAAATTCAGCTTATTGGCGACATCCCGGACCGAACTTCTCGGATCACGTCTAAACTGCTCTACTACGCGCTTGTGATCTTTTTCACTGACGGAGCATCCATTTTTGCCGTTCTTCACCTTCCGGTCGATGGTTAGGTTCTCGAAGTATCGTTTTAGTACTCTGCTGACCGTGGATTGGACGATTCCCAGCATCTTACCGATGTTCCGATGTGACAACTCCGGATTCTCGAAATGAATGCACAGGATTAATTCACGACGCTCTTTTTCGTTCGACGACATTTTTCCAAATTTACGAAAAATTGACAGTGAAGCATGGCCAACGTGATCTATACACTCTTATCTGATTATAAGCGAAAGCTGAAGATATAATTCCTAAAAATTAAATTTCTACAGCGTTTTTTCCGTGATGCAATTCGATGTGACACACCCTTTATAATATTTAAACCACCATAAGACAATGAATACTGATTAAAATTTGAAAAGGTAAACAAAAACTAAAAATCATACTTGATTCCGCATGTAGATGTAATTTTATAGGCTTCGAAATTAAGCATTTTGAGTGGTTTAACATCAAATTTCAATTTACTGATGGTTCTATTTCAGTTTGTGGATTAACAGAGAAGCGATATTAGGTATGTACGACAAAGTAAATTCATTTGTAAGAGAGAAATTTAAATTTTGAAAAAAAAATTGTACTGGTGGCGAAATGAAAGGTGATGTGTTGAGAGCACATTCAATACATGATGGAAGGTGATGGAAAGAGTATTCAACCCTCTTTTCGTTCGCTTTCTCTGTTTCTTCTATATCAGTTGCTGGAAAAACAAACAATGAGAGAGAGCGGAATTATTTCTTTATTCCTATCACGAGCGATAAACCTCTAAACTTCGTATATTACAACTCTGTCCATATTGCCACCACTACATGGACATAATACTCGCATTGACAAAAATGTTCTACTTTTCGGTCTGTTTTAATTTCAGTAAAAAAATATTGGAAAAAACACTTTTATGTTAAACATTTGTAAGATTAATTCGAAAAATAGTACAGGTAGGACTCGATTATGCGGAATATTGATTTTTTTTCACTCCATATAATCGACTCCTCCGGATAATCGAGTCAAAACATTATTTTTTTCTTTATTTGTTTTTTTGCATGTATTTTTGGTTTTTTTGGAAATAAAAGAGGAATTTGATTTTTTATTCATCCCCTTAAAGTCAGAAAACACCTTTCTCACATGAAAAAAAATAATTTATCCAGATTCTCTCAGGAGGTGCTAGACGATCATATTTGACGAAAAAAATCCTCCTACGCATATGTTCGGATTTCAACAATGACAGGGTTACAGAACTTTTTCTCTGTTTCGGACTCTGTTGCTTCAAACTGGCTCTACACTAAAAAGTACGTTACGGATGATGATTCTGATGCTTTCATTTGAAGGATGAGAAAATTCAGTACAGGATATAGTAGTGGAACAACTAAATTAGTGAATTTTAATAACATTTTGGAAGTGAAACACATAAAAGTTAATCATTTTTCATGTGTTATTATTAATTTTATCCTAAAAATTTATATTAAACTAGATTGTTTATATCAATAAAAATGAAGTTTTTTAACCGCTCCACAATTTGTTCTTTGACGCACAACTTCTATCGTTCTTAATTCGGCTGCAATATCGATATAAACAATTATTGGTGAAAATTTAAGCAAAATCTTCAAAAATCACGATTTTTACCTCACTGTACATGTAATAGCTACCTAAACTTCACGTTAACGTTGAAAGGTTACATTTCTTCATAAAATAAGCCATATTTGAAATATAAAAGAAAAAAAATTCCAATCTGAATACAATCGAGTCCAAAATTGTATATAATCGAATCACATATAATCACATATAATCGAGTCCGACCTGTACTGTATTCTATTAGTCAAATCATTTCATTTGATACCAATATTGAGGGGATTGCAAAAAAATACATAGTCGACCATTTTGTGGCGGCAACCTTTCCGAGTTTATGTTGTTCATAGCGGCGGCCAAATTGAATTTTTCAAGATCATGGAATACGTAGTTTTATAATGACAGTAGAATTGAATGTATGTTCCAAATATCAGCTCAATCATTCAACAGGAACGGGGTCAATTTTCTATTAATGTGGGACAACCCAACAAACATTCAAACATACATAGAAACAGGTCAAGCTGAATGAAACCATTCAAAAAGTAATTAGTTGTTTGGGGACTGCGGCCATCTTGAAATTGGATTTTTCATTATCTGCTATGTTCTACTAGTCGAGAACTTTGTTTTGATACATTTTTGGGCATTTTTCATACATAACTGCGTTCTACTAGTCAAGCCTTTTCATTTGATACCCATATTGATGGGGTTCTGAGAAAATATGAAATCCGCCATTTTGTAGTGGCCGCCATCTTGGAATTACATTTTTCATAAATAATTGTGTTCTACTAGTCAAGCCCTTTCATTTGAGACCCATATGGATGGAGTTCTGAGAAAATATGCAATCCGCCATTTTGTAGTGGCCGCCATCTTGGATTTGCCTTTTTCATAAATAACTGCATTCTACTAGTCAAGCCCTTTCTTTTGATACCCATATAAGCTATTCAACATAGAATTATTGTACAAATTATTCAAAATTTCCGAAAATCAAAAATTAAATACTCCGGATAATCGAGTCAAAAATTCCGGATAATCGAATCCCGGATAATCGAGTCTCCGGATAATCGAGTTTTCGAATAATCGAGTCCAACCTGTATATTGATTTGCACGAAACTGCGTTGAAGTTTTGGGAAGCAAGAGTTTCCAAAGATAGAATTGAAGTTTTTCTTAACATGTCCGTATTACCTCTACCTCTCCTCGAACGAAAACAAATAATTCTCTTTTAGGACTCGGCTCTACTCAGCGAAGCATGTTTTGGGTTTATTCACTGTCATTCACCCTTTCAGCAAAACTGCGCGAGAGCGCGAGAGAAACGCATGTCAATCATCGTATATTTATGAGTTAACTCCCACAGCAATGCGAGAAGTGTAAAAACGGAAGAAACCAAAATTCGCTCTTGTCAAACTTGGCGTTTCCCTGGTTTTGACTGAATTTTGAATCTTCTGCCCTTTTCTTATATTTCCACTGTGAATGTCCCGAAGAAAAACATAGGTGGGGATTTTTTCTCTTAATTTGTGTATTTGGAATCAAATCCATTTATTAATTGAAGAAATATTAACGTTCAAAATCTTTCACCTTTTCCACCTGAAATATTGAAATGGGTCCCTGTATTGAAAAGTCCACATGCCAAATTTGGTTTCATTTGCGTGATTAATTCTCGAGTTATGCAGAAATTTGTGTTTCATTTGTAAGGCAGCCCCCCCTAAGAGGGGGGGAGGAGCTTCTAACCACCATAAAATCATTTATTGCATCCTAAAAACTCCATATGCAAAATTTGGTTCCAATTGCTTAATTCATTCTCGAGTAATGCAGAAATTTGAGTTTCATTTGTATGGCAGCCTCCCTTAGAGAGGGAGGGTGGGGAGAATAACCACCATAGAAACATTTATTGCAGCCTAAACCCTCCATATGCCTAATTTGGCTTCATTTGCTTGATTAAATCTCGAGTAATGCAGAAACTTGTGTTTCGTTTGTTTGGTAGACCACCCCCGTAGAGAGGGGGGGAGGGTGGATTTTGTGGAGGGTCTAACCACCATAAAACAATTTATTGCACCCTAAAACCTCCATATGCCAAATTTCGTTTCTTTTGCTGGATTAATTCTCGAATAATGTAGAATTTTGTGTTTAATTTGTATGGCAGCCCCCCTTAGAGAGGAGGGAGGGGTCTCAAACTATCACGAAAACCTTCCCCAGCCCCGAAAACCCCTATATACAAATTTTCATGTTGATCGGTTCAGTAGTTTCCAAGTCCATAAGAGTCAGACAGACAGACAGAAATCCATTTATATATATATAAAAAACGACCGGGACTTTCTTTTTAGAGTTTTTAAAAAATGCGTCGATTCGATTCGGTCGTCTAATTGAAACTGATTTCTTTATTCAATTAAAAATGGAATGGTGCTCCTGATGTTCTGCTGCTTCCGCAAATTTGTTTGTTGTTGACCGGATGTGTTCTGCTTACTTCGGCGGTTGTGTGCACGCGTGGCTGAGTTGTTGACGCCGCGATAATATCCAGGTCGCCGCTGGAATTTGATGGTGCGTCGGACTGCGATGTTTCGCGGGCGATTTTGCTGACGGTGTTTATCGATTGGGTTGTCTCGATTTGTGTAGGGCCAGAATGGGCCGTAACTGCTCCCCCTTTAAGATCGAGCCGTCCCGGTTCGATGGATCTGGTTGAAGTGTTTGGTTTTGGTTTGCATGATGTGTAACGGGTTTTCATAAGTCCAACTGCTATTGCTAGGAATACTACGAAAGTCCATGTTCCAAAAGTGAGATGCAATTGTTGTTTATGCAAGACTTCGAGCTTCTTTCTTGTTAAAAAATGTGCTTCCTCCAGTTTTTCGAGGGTAATGGTTTCATTGGTTTCTAAATGGGATTCGACAATGTCTAATCCGTTTAGTGGAATCATTAGAAGTGGTTCCTTGCCGGATAATTCAATGTTATTGTATCTTGTGTTGTTGATAGTAATAGTACAGTTCTGGAAGAATATTAACGCAGTTCCAGTAATGTTCCTGCTTGTCATTCCACAATTTGTGCTCAATGGAATATTGATAGCTCTTTTGACGATGATATGATTATCATCAATTCTTTCGACTTGTGGTTCGTTAAGGGACTCGACGAAACTACATTGTCCTGAGAACCCTTTCAGTAGCTTTGAGAAGCAGTTGTCTGCAGAGACGTTTATCAGCTCGTTTGATCTGCAGATGGTTTCTTCTTCGACTTCGTAGCAATTTCCAGTTATGAAATAGGTATCTTGATCGGAGATGATGGCTCTCTTTGACGGCAGTTTCAGCATTTTACCATTCTTCGCAACAGGTTCCAGAAGCAGGCGGGTGTAACTTGAACTTTTAAAACTAGGAATCATAACAATGAATATAATTTTTGTATTTTGAATTATAGCTGCTAATTCCAAATATTCGTATGTTTTTTCAAAATTGTTGATTGTAATGTTATCTTTTCTCAAGATATGTGTTGCTTCCACAATTTCTTCTGTCGTCAGAATGTTTCTTGGTATAATTTTAACTCTAGCTAATTGAATGGCTTCCGCAATGTTCTCTATTTGGTCTTTGAGTAAGTCTAAACTGAGATTTAGGTTGAAAATTTCCTTCAGTACATTGATTTGGTATGTGTTATTTTTTGTGTTAATTATTTCTTCTCTAGGCTTAATCAGGTTTTTTACAATTGCTTTATGCTGCTCATTTATTTGCTTAATTATAACATTTATTCGTTCTTGCACTTGTTTGTTAATGCGGACTTGTTCGTTATTCTCTGTTATGAGCTTATTACTTCCTTTGTATAGTGCATCAAGTTGTTCATTTATTTTAATTAAATCGTTGTTGTCCAAATTACCTGTAACTATTTTAATAGTGCTTCCTAACGCATCGAATAGTCCTCTTTTTTGTCTAGCTTTTGGTAATAAATTATCGTATGTTATTTGTATTCTAGAAAATTTCTGATTAAGCAATTCTGATAGATCTTTGTATTTGAAAATTTGTAAATCCTGAATTATTTTATTAACTTTTGAAAATGTTGGTTCGAATTCAAGCAGCTCTATTGAATGGAAGATTCTATGCGATCCGGTTCTAATTCGGGCTATACCTGATTGGATGGGGATGAGTCCTGGGTTATTTGTGAGGTCTTGAATTTGGAGAGATGAGCTATGGATGGATGGGGTACTATAAAGGAGGGTTACCAGCACTATCAGTTGAGTCCTCATTCTGTGAAAAGAGAAATTGGAGAGATTATTTTCTTTTCCTTTTTAGTTTGTTTTTGTGCAGTTTTCGTCCTTTGTGATCTATTATGGTTTTGATTCTGTTTTGTCGCACTACTGTTTTCTGAAATTTCGGTCTTGTCTTTGATTTAATACCTTGAGTAGTTTTGAAGATAGGTTCGTCTTCCTCGAAATGGGGTTCGTCTTCCTTATTTTTATTATTTGATTCCAAATTTTTCTTTGCTGTTTTATTGAGTGCTAAGGTAACTTCGTCTGCGATTTCCTGTCTGTTTTCAAATATTCTTTCAATTTCTACTGGTAGCCTTTCAAACTCTCTGTGCCCAAAGAGTATTTCGAATGGTTTCATATTGTGGCTTGTATGGACTGTTCGATTGTATAGATTCGTGGCTATCTTGTAAATTTCTTTTGTAGATAAGTCTTTATACTTTTCCCGAATGCATCGGAAGATTTCACTCAATGTTGAATGGAATCTTTCGACGATTCCATTGGTTTCGCTATGATCTGTGGGTGTGAAGTAGATGGTGGTTTCTAATCGTTCAAGGAGGGATCGGATTTCAATAGATTTGAAGGCAGGTTCATTATCACACACTATGTGTTTTGGTGTGCTGTATAGAGTCATTAATTTGACGAATCCTGCTCGCACATCTGGTATTGATCTGGATTTAATTGGAATTAAGGTAGCAAAACGGGAAAATTTATCTACGGCGGATAGGAATAGGTCGGGTTGTGAAATGAAAATATCTATGTGGACTATTTCAAACGGTTTGGTTGGGATGTCAGTTTTGGATAGTTTGATTTTGTATGGCCTTCTCTCGTACTTGTTTTCAAGACATGTTTCGCACATATTCACATAGCGTTGAATTTGTCGCTTCATGCCTGGAAAATAATACTGGCGTAAGATCTGGACTTGGTTTTCTTTAGCGCCGCGGTGGGCTCTATCGTGAGTTTTCCTGATGATCTCGTTCTGCTCTTCGGCGGTACGAAGATCTGTAAGGAGTTTTTGACTAATTTTTATCTTGAATGTTTTCGAGCGACTGAAATAATTTCTGTAGACTATTTGCAGAATATTTATCAGAGACTCGTCGCACATAATACAGTTAATCTTCTTTGGATTCATATATTCCTTGAATATATCTAAAACCCTGACTACTGTGAAATCCGTGCGAGTAATTGTTCGTCGATGTACTCTAGGGAATACTTCTTCGTATTCTGTAGAGTCATTCGTGCCTTTCTTCAGTATAATCTGATTACTAAAGAAATTGATCGGCGATTCGGTTGACGTAATAAATTCGCTATCATCGGTGTCTGCGGAATGACATGTTCCGGACTCTGATGATGTGTCGTTTACGTTTATTTCGTTGGTCTTGATTCTTGATAATCCGTCGGCAACAACATTTTGTTTGCCCGGACGATACTTCACTTCGTAGTCGAATTCCTCGAGACGGAGCCGCCATCTGACCATTTTGTCGTTCGGATCCTTCAAGCTAAACATATATGTTAACGGTTTGTGATCCGTGAATAAGGTAAATTTCTTTCCATACAGGTATGGGCGGAAATATTTGCATGCCCATGATATTGCTAGGAGCTCTTTTTCTATAACCGAGTAGTTTTCCTCGGTTTTAGTCAAAGTCCTCGAAGCAAATGCAACGGGTCTGTCTTGTCCGATTGGTCCTTGCGAAAGCACGGCCCCAATTGCAAACTTACTCGCATCCGTTGTGAGTACGAACGGCTTACTAAAATCGGGATATTGTAAAACGTGGCTACTAGTGAGCAATGTTTTACATTTGTTGAAGGCCTGAATAAAATCATCGGTGTGAGAAACGGTGATTTTTTTTGTATCTCCTTTGCGGAGTTGTTTAGTTAAGGGTTTTACTATTCTTGCAAAGTCCCTTATGAAGCGCCGATAATAACCAAGTATTCCCAGGAATCCTCGTAATTCTGTTTCGGTTTTTGGTATGGGCCAGTTTTTTATTGCCAGAATTTTATCCGGATTGGGTTTAACACCTTCCGGCGTAACGATATGACCAAGAAAACCTACTTCTTTACGTAAGAATTCTGACTTGTCCAGCTGAATCTTCAGATTGAACTTTTGCAAGGCATCAAACACCTTTGTCAAATTAGTTGTATGTTCTTGTAGTGACGTGGAAAACACTATTATGTCATCCATATACACCAGGCAAATTTTGCCTACTAGGTCACGTAGCACGTTGTCCATGACTCTTTGGAAAGTAGAAGGGCATTCTTCAGTCCAAAGGGCATTTTTACGTATTCATATTTGCCATATTCTACGCTGAACGCAGTTTTAGGAACATCCTTTGGCTCTACCTCAATTTGGTGGAAACCGGATGCAAGGTCAAGTGTAGTGAAATAATTACATCGTCCAAGTCTATCAAGAACTTCGGTGATGTTCGGAATGGGATATTTGTCGTCTATTGTTTTGCTGTTAAGCTTCCTGTAATCGACGACTAATCTCCATTTCTTCTTCCCAGAGGCATCCATCTTCTTGGGCACAACCCAAATAGGAGACGACCAAGGGGAGTTTGAAGGTCGTATAATCCCTTGCTCCAATAGCTCTCTAATTTGCCTTTGGACCTCCTCCTTAAGATGGTAGGGGTACCTATAGCTTTTAGAGTGGATAGGGATATCGTCTTTTGTCTCGATGTTATGTTTTACCACATTGGTAAAACTAAGTTTTTCAGGTTTAAGGTGAAATATTGAATGATAGCGCTGAATCAATTGGAACAGCTTTTTCTTCTCTTCTTCGTTCAGGTGATCCGTCCGAAGCTGGGAAAATAATTCACTGCTTCTGGAGTTCTCGGTTGAATTGTTTTCGGAAGAAATAAATTCAAAATTATTCAGTTCCGCGTCAATATTTCGGGGAATTTTCACTTCCACCGCCTCCCTACTGTAATTAGTTATAATGACATTTGTTGAAAAGTCATGTGAACAGTAAAGTCCAGAATGAATTTTGACAAATGGATGAATTTCTACGTCGTTTTCCAGTAGAAAATCGCCTTCCTCAAAACTTGTTCCTATTTTTACTATTTTTGTTTCATTGGAATTCAAACAGACAGAAGAAGGTTCGGGATATTTCCTAAACATTTGGACAGTGGTAGAGGGGAATTTTAACTCGTTCGTTGTGGTTAATATATCGATTTTAAGTTCTTGGAGTGATTGGTAGCCAATCAGGCCGTCAAAAAAAGGATGGAACTCAAAAACGTGGAAGGTGAGAGGTTTTGTTTGTGGGATAAATGGGAAAGGATTAAATTTTGTGTATCGATTTATAGTGTGGGTCCCGCTAACATTCCGAACCTTGTGTGGTTTACTATATCCGCAATATTCTATGTTGATGTGTCTGGGGCTAATATAATTTTGATTTGCTCCAGTGTCAATCAAAAATTTAAGGGGTCCCTTGGATGTATTTATTTTAATATATGGGATAAAATTACTCATCTGCCTATCTGAAAGCTTTGAGCTAGATGAAAATTTAGATCATCTGTAATTTAGTTTTCCTCTGTTTGTTCATGGTTGTCTTGTATTGCAGTTGTTTCATCCGTTTGCGTATGCGCGAAACGGTCGTAATACTGAGCATCTTCGTCGTAATTCTCGTTATACTGTTCTTGCTCGTATGTGCCCTCGTGATAATTAATCGGCCTCTGCTGTGGCCTGTTCATATAATTAACCCGCCTCGATTGGATGGAAGGATCCACTTCCATCGGTGTGGGTTTGGGCATGTGCATTGCTCTCGGCGCGAAAACGTTTTGGTAGGTCTGTTGATAAGTCCGCGGGGGAATCTGCGGTCTGTTAAAATTATTAGCATTCGGTGGGGGACGAAGAGGTTGCTGCAAATTTTGGTGTGGATAGTTTCTATGTTGAGGTTTAGGGTATGAGTTTATTTGTTTTGGTATGAATGGTGGTTGTGGTTTGGGTGGTCTGTGAAAATCTGGTTTCGTCAATCCGTGTCTCATTTGGAAATTTCTTTCCTGCACGCAGGCATCAAACGCCTCTTTCAACTTTCTAGGCTGACGGGCTCTCACGTTACCACCGATCGGTTCCCTGAGCCCTGCTAAAAATACTTGTAAAGCGTTTTCAGTGTGAGTGCGGATGCGATCTTCTTTCAAATCAGCATCTGTGGTTGAAATATTCGTGTGGTTCACGAGCAAAGATAATATTTGCTGAACCGACCCGAAGAACTCTTCAATCGTTCCAGTTTGCTGCAACTGGAACAGTTCTCTCGTTAATGTGACCGCATCACGTTTATCGTTGTAGTGTGCGATCAGATTATTTTTCATGTCACTCCATGTCAAAGGAGTACCGTTTATCTCTAAAATTTGGTCTGCATCACCCGTGATTTTCGCACGTATTGATTGCAGCCACACTTTCTCGAATGGGGTATTTATCATGGTATTAAGGAACGGCATTAGATTTTCAACCGCTCTAATGAACGCGTGTAGTTTGACGGGGTTACCGTCAAAACAAGGCAGTTCCTTTATGGCTTGAGGCGTTTGCATCGCCTTTAGCACTTTTTCAGCCCTGTTGAACATGTCAACGGTGGACTGAATTAATTCCTCTTCAGGAATGTTGGTATTGTTAGTTTCTGTGGGGTTCATTTTTTTTTTTTTTTTTTTTTTTTTAATAGTATTTGTTATTTTATTTATTTTAAAAGGGGATAATGTTTCTTTTAGTTTTAATAGTAGAATTGCCACTCACCTCAGCTCCGCTCGTAAACCGCAAGGGAGGATCTTCTCGGATGATGTGGGGGGGGGATGCGCCTGGTTTCTTTTTTTTTTTTTTTCCGGTGAATTCGTTGTTAGCACTGTGTTTGTTCTATCACTTAGTTCGGTCCTAAATATGACAGTTCATGCACAGATTTTGATTATAATTCACTATGTTTGTTCTATCACTTAGTTTGGTCCTAAATATGATAGTTCATGCACAGATTCTGATTATACTTCACTATGTTTGTTCTATCACTTAGTTTAGTCCTAAATATGATAGTTCGCGCACAGGTTACTACGAGTATCTAAACTTGATCACTACGGAGAGAAAAAAAAAAAAAAAAAAAAAAAACACTTAGCGCATCCTACCGACTGCGCCAAAAACGACCGGGACTTTCTTTTTAGAGTTTTTAAAAAATGCGTCGATTCGATTCGGTCGTCTAATTGAAACTGATTTCTTTATTCAATTAAAAATGGAATGGTGCTCCTGATGTTCTGCTGCTTCCGCAAATTTGTTTGTTGTTGACCGGATGTGTTCTGCTTACTTCGGCGGTTGTGTGCACGCGTGGCTGAGTTGTTGACGCCGCGATAATATCCAGGTCGCCGCTGGAATTTGATGGTGCGTCGGACTGCGATGTTTCGCGGGCGATTTTGCTGACGGTGTTTATCGATTGGGTTGTCTCGATTTGTGTAGGGCCAGAATGGGCCGTAACTTATATATATATATATATATATATATATATATATATATATATATATATATATATATATATATATATATATATATGTATATATACATAATAGATATACATAATCATATCTATTTCTATTTATACTGGTTTGAAACAGCATTTAATTGCATAATTGCTCGGATTACTGGAATCGTCGGATGGCGCAACTCTAGCAACTTGATAACTTGGGTAACTATCTGTAGACAACATTCTATTGTATATCTGAAAAAATCAATGTTTGTTTTGTTAACGAAAATTGAACCTGAAGCTCCAACCACAATAAATGTGCTGTCGCTATCCAATCTACCATGGGAACCCCCAACTTTAGGTCATCCCCTCCAAATAAGAGCAGAATAACCTTACGAGAAAAGCCCCAAATTGTATCCCAAATTGGGAGAGGGTCCTCTTTCTTTCTTGCTTTTTTTTTGAGATGCTGAATCCCGACAGTTGACGGATTACACTTCCATGTCTCATGTCTCTGTGCCGTTGAAACTCCCAAATGCGGAATGGAAAAAAGTGAAAGACCCAAGCTCGGACGGGATTTTCGTTGCTGTCGAACCGACGATCCGAACGAGATGATATATTGTGTAACTTCACCGAGTCGCGTTGGACAGGCCAAGCAAGGATTTATTCCAAATTTCCTTGAATATGTTTTATTTCTGTTTGTAGAATTATGCTCATGTAACGTGTCTGAAAGGGCTGTTTCCTTTCTCTCGCCGGAGTGCGACCCTCAGCCCGGAGTTGAACTTGCGGATGGTTAAGTACTTTTACCTTCGCCGTTTTTTGAAGCGATTATCAGCGATTTTTTACTCGTCTTACATGTGTCGCTCCAATCATTGGATCACGTCGAGGGAGAAGAAACATTCCTTCTCGACCCTCCCGACCAGACCGGGCAGACCGGGCTGGCAGAGTTCACGAGGTCCTGCGCTGTCATCGAACCGCGAAGGGTTAGTTTTACAGCGTCGAGCCGCATAATGGATGAGGAGAGTGCGCGATGCGATGCGGATCTCGATTGCTTCGACAAAGTAAGGTTTATTTTCAACCATTCCTGGGTGAGAGTTCTTTTCGTGTGTTGTTTTTTGTTTTTGTTTTTGTTTTTTCTTCCTCCGTCAGCTTCTTCGCGGGCAAACATAAAATAATATGTTGAAATTGATGTATAAATCAAACCGACCGGTTGGTTGAAGTTTTGAGATTCTTGCGAGTACAGCTACCTTCACTTTTCCGTCCTTTCGAAGTTCGATCCTGTTCGGGTGTAAGAGACTCCACCGAGAGTATGTCCGTTTCGTAGGTAGTGCCAAATATCCGCGTGTTGCGACACGAATGAATATTTGTTCACTTATTGCTACAAGATACTGCTGGTATGGAGAGAATTTTACTGAACACTGATTCCGATTTACAACTGGAAATATGTTTATTTTTTTTTCTGGAATTTGACTTTCCTTTTTTGGTGGCAGAAAAATAAACTGAAATAATCGATGAAGGAATTGTGTTTATTGTGTTCTATGAAATAGCACAATAACAACAACAATTTTCAAACAAAGGTGTGGTAAGCATTTTCATTCATTTTTCCCTGAATATTGAACTCGTATTTCATGGATCCTAGTAACGGCCAACGTAAGCAATTTTGACCGTCTATAGATTTAATCTTCTTGTTTTATTTGCATAAAGCACGTAACATAGAGAAAGAGAAACAACTAATTACGAGCATCGATTGAAACAAAATCAACTGTTCTGTTTCCAATGAGCAGCCAATCTTTTCCGCCTGTTGTTGACAGAATGTGCTCTAATGGTTGGCGCGTTCAATATATCAACTCAACCGTCAGAGACCACAAGAGCAGCATTTCGATAGGTTCGACACCATCGGCAGCAGCAGCAGCCTAAACCGTAACAAACCATGCCTCCCAAAAATAAAATCAGTCGAATAAGAGGGAGGGAACCTTAGTGTCCACCGTCGCCTCCGATCTGAAGTGGTCCCCATAGAGTCCATAGAACCTGTAGCGATGAAGCGCGTGGTGATGGGGCGGCTGACCCCAGGGGAACCCGAGAAAAATTAACGCCCTGTCACGATCTTTGCGCGTGCTATCCATATAATGTAATTGCCTTTTGGATGCTCTCGGCTTTGCTCCAGCCGCCACGGATCGATGTTCCTATAACTTACCCCGAAGAGTGTGGGTTTCTTCGGCGTGGAAGGTATATGCGCCACGGTTCTCCTTGGAACTGTGTGAGGAATGCGATTAGAAGCTGGCGAATATTGAGAGGGGTTCGTCGCTGGTTTATTTTTCGTCTGCTCGTTTCTGAAGCACGGAACCATTCGCTAACCCCTCGAACAGCTCTTTCGAACTATTGCACCAGTTTCGGTTGCTGTCCCAGATGCTGCGCCGCTTATTTAATGAAATGAACCTAGCGCATATAAGTCTCGCAAGGATTAGATAAAACTTTTATGGAGATTCAACATGCATGCCATGCATGCATGGGCTCCCAAATGGGTTGTAGGAATTGGCGGCTCGCGGGACATTGTGTGATTCACTGTTTCGGTTGCCCATTCATTCCCCGTCTCTCGAAAATCGGCTCGCTCGCAAACCGCTAATTTGAAAATTGATGCCTATTGAAGGGTATGATTTGCTGCAGAAATACTTTTGTCTCGCCTGCAGTCTTCGCCATCGCCATCTGCTGCCCGATTGGGGTGGGGGTGTGGTGATGGAGAAGAAGGAGGAGATGTTGTGGTCTTTTGTGCCACTGACCCCGAACGCCCTTGGCGAAATCAGTACATACCGGTGCTGCTTGCGTCAACAGTTTCTGCGATGGATGAATTTGAAAATAATCACATCTTCTGGAGGGAATGAGACAACAGTGGAGACTACAATGTTTAGGTTATTCCAATGTGTTTTTTTCTCGATTTATTTCATGTGTAATATGTTAATCTATTTTTTTTTTTTATTCAAACACATTTATGAATCTTATCTCCAAGGAATCGTGGTACAAGCTTTTTCCATGTTTCAAGGAATAGTTTTTATGTGAAACAAACCGTGACTGACTCAGTTCCTTCGGAGTGTTTCCAAATTCTTAAAAAAAAAGTTGATGGGTCTGAGCCTAGGGGCACGGACGGGATCTTGACATAGGACTGTGATTGTGTGTAGTAACTGTATTTAAATAGAGTTTTTCATTGTTCAAAATCTGTATATTTTTTTTTCTTTTGATACATCAAATGGATGCCCTGGATAACCCGTTTCCTGTATGTACTTGTATCCTTTAAACGGGTTAGATGACATCACGTGGTAGAATTCGGTACCGCATTCTGTTCAAAAATGTACACACAAATACCATTAAAGCCATTACTACCCTTCTGTTTATTCAATCATGCAGAAGAAGACAAAGAGTCATCATGTATCATTTCTAAACACAAGTCTAAATAGTTAAGACCTACATAAATATAAGCCTGAGTCAAATCAATCTATGACTACAAAAATATATTATAGATAAAAATAGCATTATCTCTTTCGTTACCACGTTGATCGGAACATTGTTTGTAATAATTTTATAGCTCTGTAAGATCGCGACTACTCAAGCTATCATAATCTGATTTACGTGGGTATACCCTTTCGATCTTCTAAATCAGCAGCCATTTAAATTCATTTATTGCATTTTCACATAACCAAACAACATGCTCGCTATTATGACATCCTGGACCACAATTGAATAAGTTGTTAGAAGCAAAACCTACACGATAAAAATGTGAATTGAGCACAAATTGGTTGGACAACATACAATATAATATAAAATGAATGCCTATTATCGGTAAATGGAAAATAATTCATTTTACGCATCAACTCACATTATGAGCTAACGTCCGAATTTAGGCAAAAAGATTACTCGTTGCGTTGGGGAGGGATCGAGTGGATAGTGCAATCGAAAGAAAACATACCCAATTGAATCGTAAAATTTTTAACTTTTATTCACTATATTCACTGTTCATGTTTCAAGCAAAAAAAAAATTCTGGATAAATTTCCTGTCTAATAATTTCTAACACAACATATGTCACAATAACCATTTTGAGTAATATGCGTTTGAAAACTCTTAATAAATCGTTACATTTTTCGTAGTGACCCCCCTATATAGAAATCAAAGACATAGTCCTATGTCAAAAACAAGCGCAACTTTTGAGCTGAAAGTTTGATGGTGTGAGGAATATTATCTTTAAAAAGGCTGATAGAGATTGCTTTTCCGTCAACATACATATGAGTTCTTTATTACCATTTACTACCGTTTTTGTATCTAATCCATCGCGATAATTGGGTATTCTAATGGGACGACTAATCAGTTCAATAAAGTACCAGACATCCAAGTTATATTTCATTGACCGGACACTTCAAATCCTGTACTAAATGTGTCTGTCATCAATGTTGAAGATTGCAAAGCGAGGCAAAAAAAAAATTATCTATGTGATGAATTTGGCCATTTAAGAAATTAGAACCGTCCTAATCGAAGATGCGATATGAACTTACTTTATTATTTACTAGCTGACCCGGCAAACTTCGTTCCGCCCAAAATTTGTGTTTTGTTATCAATACCATCCATGTTGTCTTACTATGAGCAAGTTCATGGGTCCAATCGCAGAACTGTTCATTGATTGATCTTCCAATCGACCCCGATGAATTTACCTTTTATTATAAAATTCCTAGTATTTCTAGCAAAACTCATCATTATAACATCAGATTATTTTCAGACACAATTCTCCTTCAAGATTTTTCAACCACTTGCAAATAATATGTTTCTGTGTTACATGGAATAAAAGTTTGATACAGAAAATGTGATAGAATAAAGACAGACCCCTCCCCTCTTTTCTCCTTAGAGAGTTGGGAGGAGTGTATATTCACCATGGAAACGTTTCGTGCCCCCTAAAATCTTCACATGTAAAATTTGGCTCAATGCTCGATTAGTTTTCGAGTTATGCAGGAATTTGTTTTTCATTTGTATTACAGCCCACCCTAAGAGAGGGGGGAGGAGTGTCGAATCACCGTAAAAGCATTTATTGCACCCTAAAACCTTCACATGTCAAGTTTGGTTTCGTTTGCTTGATTAATTATCGAGTAATGCAGAAATTTATGTTTCATTTGTATGGCAGCCCCCTTAAGAGGGGGGGAGGAGTATCTAACCACCATAGAATCATTTATTGGACCCCAAAAACCTTCAAATGCCTAACCCTACATACCAATTTTCATGTCGATCGGTTCAGTAGTTTCCGAGTCCATAAGAATCAGACAGACAGAAAAAAATCCATTTTTATATATATTTATATAGATTTTATTGGACGCTGATCGCACGATTGGGCCTCAAATATATTTAAACTATCTGAAATATATTGATGTCACTTATGCTGATTATTACAGCTTTGTCTAATAAACATATTGCGGACCGCTCATGAGTTTTCTCGTGTTTCGCGTTCCGTCTGTTACGGATCGGTCACGAAATAACCCATGTTTTCTACACTTGAAAGTTAAATCCTCGTCTAATCCAAATGAAGCGTTCAAGTTTGCCCCAAAACGTGCGGTCCTTACTTTGTAAATAGAACAGCAGCCCGATGTTTCTTGCAGAGCAGAGCAGTTGTATGAAGCAACCAATGTGCCTACGAAGACCTACTATTACGTTCTTTTGTTCGTAGTCATACAGTGTCGGACAAAAGTATAAGACCACTGCTCAAGCAAAAAAAGAAAGTGACAAAACTTTGAGAAAAAATCATCCAAATCTAATCACCGTGCAAATCATATCACTTTCGAATGACATTGTTATCTTAGATGTTTTATTGTGAACGCAAATAAGCCGGCAACGATAATTTTGAATTCGGGTTTGGGAGGCGATCTGGCGTAGTGGTAACATCCATACCTCTCACGCAGAGATCACGAGTTCAATTCTCACTCCCGACATTCTTCCAAAAATGGAAGTAAAAGTGACGAACCAGCCGAAATGTGTTGAAAGTCACTATAATAGAGAAAAAAAAAATATTCGGGTTCGATTCAGGACTACTTTTCTATTGAAACCGAATTAAATCAACCGACTGCTGATTAGAAAACTTATAAAAATAAGTTTTCAGTCAATTATACAGTGTTAGAAATGATAATAAAAAATGAAATTCAACCGAGCGTACTTGCTTTATACACTATACTAGCTGACTCGGCAAACTTCGTCCCGTCCAAAATTTATTTTTCGTTATCATATCCACGTTTTCTTACTAAGCGCTGTTCGTGGGTCCAATCGCAGAATTATTCATTGATTGATCTTCTAATATTTCCTTTAAAATTACCTTTTACTATAAAATTCCTAGTACTTCTACCAAAACTCGACATTATAATATCAGATTATTTTCAGCCACAACTCTAGTTCAAGATTTTTCAACCACTTGCAAATAACACGATTCTCCGTTACGCTACATGCCAAATTTCGTTTTATTTGCTTGATTAATTCTCGAGTGATGCAGAAATTTTTGTTTTATTTGTATGGCTCTTTGCGCTTGGTAGTTAAAAAGCTAAAAGAAGCAGCAAGTTGCAAGTTTTTTTCCTGAGATTGTAAATAATAATTGCGCAACGTGGAGTCCCTGTTCTTTACAAAAAACAATATGTTCATTATGTATGTTTTTCTAGACACACATGTGTTTTTTTCTTATCTTTAAAATGTTTACCGGACGGCGTAATAGTAAATCTGAAAGCGAGGAAAGTAGTAATGACGAAATAGTGCGAAGAGTTAGAAGAAAAGATTCAAGTATTATCTCATCGAGTTCCGTTTAGGATATTGAGGAACTATACGCAAGTGAAGACCTGGACGATATGTTAGAAGAACTTACTATAGACGACATAAAGATATTAATTTTTCAACAGTACATTAAAAATGTGATTTTTCACAAATAAGTATGTACTACTAGTCAAGCCCTTTCGTTTGATACCCATATCGATGGGGTTTTGATAAAATATGTAGTCCGCCATTTTTTAGCGGCCGCCATGTTGGATTTTCAAGATCATAGAATACGCAGTTTTATTACGACAGCAGAGATAAAGGCGTGCTCCTTATTTCAGATCAATCCGTCAACAGGAAGGAGGTTAAATTTCTGTTGATGTGGGACAACCCTGCAGATAAACTTACAAACATATTTACAGTAGGTAATGCTAAATAAAACCGTATAAAAGTTTAGTATAAAAACTATATTTTTATGTTTTTAATTATTTTATTATTCTACATTACTCATATTTACATTTAAGTGCCTATTTTATCAAATTCCGTTTAAAAATCCTATTCAAATTGAACGAGAAAAGTGTCACCCACATCTGGGTGACGGGGCCTCCCAGGAAATACACCCGTTACCCAGATCAAGGTGTTAATATATAGATGATAAATTCGAGTGGCTTCAATTAATCATCTATCAAATAACACCTTGAAGCTGTACTCATGTCATGGGTTGTACCAGAGCATGGGGGGCTACCCGTATCGATGACGAGTTTGCTTCAATCCATTTATAATAATCTATTTGCATTGTTCGAAGAAATTTATAACATCTATAGTTGAAAACAATAGTCAGCAATGCAAATAGATTAATATAAATAGATTGGAGCACTGGATTGGATTTGTCGCTTTCATTTTTTGCTTGAGCAATAGAGATACCGGATACCGGATATCCGGCAAGCTTTGAGGCCGGATAGCCGGATATCCGGCCGCCGGATATTAGACTCTATACCGTTCTGAATCATATTTCGGACGCTTAAGTTGCAGAAAACAGATCAAAGCTCTATATTCAGGTATTATTTGGTTGATATTTTTAATAAATTAGTTCAATATGCTTTTGAGCTTTCCACTTTGGTACCTATTTGATTGAAAACATAAAAAAATCATCGAGTAAAATGCTTTTCAAATGAAGCGAATGAGAATCAAACTTCGGACACTAAATAAAATTTCGGACAGATTGAATTCAAATTTCGGACGCTTTATTTTGTAATTTTTTGGACGAAAATTACACTTGATTATATTTTATAATCAACTGCGAAACACTTACCATGCAATCACAGTAAACTGTTAACGATGATGTAAACTGATGAAACACGGGAGAAATTTAAATATTTATGAACAGGTAAATTCTACGTGCTCACGCTAAAGAAACCCCAAACACAAACGATAATGAGTAGTGTTGTAAGATTTCTGCCGATTATGTTATAATTCGAATGTAAAGGGTGTGTCACATCAAATTGCATCACGGAAAAAACGCTGTAGAAATTCGCCCAGTAGACCGATCCTTTTGAAAATTTTAGACATTAAAATAAAAACTATTAAACAACTTTTGGCATTTTCTTTTTATTCATACTTCGAGCCCAAGCCCGTCCATAAGGTTCTGTACATCGTCAGGTTGTAGTTTTTTTTTGAACAGAAATCCATTTTCTCTTGAAGTCCGCCTCCGATTTGACAACTTTTGGGTTCTTCCGGAGGGCCTGCTTTATAATCGCCCAATATTTCTCTATTGGGCGAAACTCCGGCGCGTTGGGCGTGTTCATTTCCTTTGGCACGAAGGTGACCCCGTTGGCTTCGTACCACTCCAACACGTCCTTTGAATAGTGGCACGAAGCGAGATCCGGCCAGAAGATGGTCGGGCCCTCGTGCTGCTTCAATAGTGGTAGTAAGCGCTTCTGTAGGCACTCCTTAAGGTAAACCTGCCCGTTTACCGTGCCGGTCATCACGAAGGGGGCACTCCGCTTTCCGCAAGAGCAGATCGCTTGCCACACCATGTACTTTTTGGCAAACTTGGATAGTTTCTGCTTGCGAATCTCCTCCGGAACGCTGAATTTGTCCTCTGCGGAGAAGAACAACAGGCCCGGCAGCTGACGAAAGTCCGCTTTGACGTAGGTTTCGTCTTCCATTACCAGGCAATGCGGCTTCGTCAGCATTTCGGTGTACAGCTTCCGGGCTCGCGTCTTCCCCACCATGTTTTGCCTTTCGTCGCGGTTAGGAGCCTTCTGAACCTTGTATGTACGCAGGCCCTCCCGCTGCTTGGTCCGCTGGACGAATGAACTTGACAAATTCAGCTTATTGGCGACATCCCGGACCGAACTTCTCGGATCACGTCTAAACTGCTCTACTACGCGCTTGTGATCTTTTTCACTGACGGAGCATCCATTTTTGCCGTTCTTCACCTTCCGGTCGATGGTTAGGTTCTCGAAGTATCGTTTTAGTACTCTGCTGACCGTGGATTGGACGATTCCCAGCATCTTACCGATGTTCCGATGTGACAACTCCGGATTCTCGAAATGAGTGCGCAGGATTAATTCACGACGCTCTTTTTCGTTCGACCACATTTTTCCAAATTTACGAAAAATTGACAGTGAAGCATGGCCAACGTGATCTATACACTCTTATCTGATTATAAGCGAAAGCTGAAGATATAATTCCTAAAAATTAAATTTCTGCAGCGTTTTACCCTTTAGTTCTCATGTAAAATGATAGTGAAACCAAGGGATTACTCTAAAGAAGCAATTCTGATATTAATTTGATAGTTATATCATCAGTGTATTAAGCATTTCAAGATATTAGAACAAAGTGTCCGAATTATGATGTTGTCCGAAATACGATTCAGAACGGTACTTGCGAATAGGAAACGGGGAAAAACATCAATTGTGCATGAAGCAAATAAAGGAATACATTTTAGAGACAAATTTTTACAACATTTTTACTTGAAAATAATGAACGATGATTAAATTTTTCGTTTGAATGGATATCCTTATCAAGTATCAAGTTTTGTGCAAAAAATGATGAACCTTTTTTTTCTGATAAGGATTTTCTATTACAATGTAACGCTTGTTGTGGATATCTTGAAATAATATTAATACTGGTCGGGTAAAAATAAGTACTACCAATTTAGATAAGCAAAGAGTATTAATCAATTATTTCCATTCATGATCAGAAAACATAAAACGGTCTTCAGGATGTCATTCTAAGAAAAGACACACAGATTTTAGGACTTTAGGGAGCAGTGCATTAGACTTCTTTAGGCATTTGAAGAAATGACAAAAAATACAAGTTTTTGGACTCTCCTGAATATCCAAGGTAATTTCGCATGTTGCTGCATAAAAAAAGTATTCGAAAGAGGATATATCTGCAGATCGAACTTACCACACATTAGAGCACCTTTAAACACAGGATTGGGAAGTCGTTCTAATTACTTATGAGAAGATTCAAAGTACCAAATTTCAACCTTTTTGGGCCCGAGTTTCAAGTTCTTGATACGGAAACAGCCCAGCAGAAGATCTTATTACAGCATATAAAATATCTTGCGATGAACCTTCTGAGATTTTCAGAGCATTTCAATTATCAAACTTTATTTTCAATTATGTATGATTATGTTAATGAGCTGTTTTACTATGATTTATCTTGTGATAATGAGTGAGTTGTGATTTCCTAATATCCGGTATTCGGCCGGATAGCAAATGTTGGCCGGATAGGCCGGATATCGGATAGCTACCGGATATCCATTTCATCTCTATTGAGCAATGATCTTATAGTTTTGTCTGACATGTAAATCCATAAAATTTGATATTTCTAGCACTGCATGAGATAAGAAAAATCGATTTCGAAAATAAATCTACAGTACCATGAAATCAATTTGTGAAAGGTACATTCAAACCGCAATCCTGCATGCTTTCCCGCAACCAAGCGCTTCCATATATAACAACCTCCCGAAAGTCCCATAGCCTGCAAATTACCCCA
Source organism: Toxorhynchites rutilus septentrionalis (assembly GCF_029784135.1). NCBI lineage: Eukaryota > Metazoa > Arthropoda > Insecta > Diptera > Culicidae > Toxorhynchites > Toxorhynchites rutilus. The sequence continues at coordinate 26,424,842 of NC_073746.1, read as the reverse complement.
ACGTAACTTCCATTACTCAATCGGGCCACCATAATAGGTATTAAAATCTAACCTGACTTAATTGCGCCCGAAAGCCCTCGAAATCCGGTTGGACCAAGACCCCACACACGGATGGGACAGAGGCCACTGTGGGCGCACGATCCCCAGCGAACCAGTGAAGCCAGCCGTCCAATTTCGATGATCGCGAAATCCCCGGCAGAAGGGCGGTCTCAGCTTAAGTGATTTTTAATCATCGGCCCGGCGGCGGCGGCGGCGGCGGCTGCGGTCCTCTCAGCAGCGGGGACCTTCGATCTCCGGTAGGTAAACAAAGGTTTGATTACTTACAGGAGATATTTGGCCCGGAGATCACCGATAAGATCTCCTTGGGGGAAACCGAGAGCTTGAGCGAATACTACTATGTAATCGCCGTTGAAAGCTTTGACGGTGCCGATGACGATGTGACGGCTCAACAGTGTAATTATGGAATTTGAAATATGTATTTAGCGAAAGAAGCAAAAAAGGATCGATGCGTCCCACCGCTGGATTGGATTTAAATAATCAATCTTTTTTTCAGATATCTTTTGTACGCGATTACACATGCTGATATATCTGTCGAATAAAACTGTCAGTTGTCTATGGCGTTGATTCCCTATCGATAACATGCTAATCACTGTGCCAATCATATCACTTTCAAATGACATTGTTATCTTAGATGTTTTATTGCGAACGCACGACTTTAATTGATAGATGATAAATTGAAGCCACTCGGCCACTCATGTCATGGGTTGCACCACGGTTTGGGGGGGGGGGGGATGTGGTGCTACCCTCGTATCGACGACGAACCACTTAACGTAACGACCATCCAATCGATCGAGGCGGCACAGAAGCACTTTTCGTTCAAAGTGCAAACAATATTTCAGCGCGCGGAAAACCGTCATCGGCCATCGGAGGCATAGCTAATTAATAAATCCAACAACTTTGTCAAGCGGGAGGCTCTCAATCACTCCAATTATGCATGCAAAAATGGTAATTAAAAATAATTGAGCTCCATTCCTCGGAGCGGATCGGGTGACACCGTTTTTTTTTTGCTCGCTGCAGCGGGTCCAAGGGTCCGCACCCCCGAAAGGGACTAAAGGGCACTTTGCGGACGCGTTTGTTGATTAAAAACCGTGCTCTAGGATTCTCACTGTCCGACAAAGACAGTGTGTCAGTGGAGAGTGAAATATGGAGGGCACATTTGCTCGAACGGTGGTCGAGGCGATAAACTTGTCATCTGTCACGATTAGTTCTGTTCTGATAAGTGGTTGGGCGGTTGGCAAGCGAAAACGCATGTGTCGCTTAGTTGGTTGCTAGAATTAGCGCTACCGGTGCTGGTTTTGCACCCGATGTTCCGCCCTTGAATCTATTATAGTGGATGAATTCAAGTAGCCATGCTATCGGTAATTAAGGAGTAAGTAACAATCGCACGCAACGTGCAATTAAAAATCAATCAACAGAAAACGGGAATACTTGTGGTGAAATTAAAATATATTCAATTGAACTATTTCTGACGACAGTTGTTTATGGCAGTTCAGGGTTTACTAACAATTGAGCTTCCGTGATCATTCAGAGTGGTAAGTGTATTTGTGCATGGGTTAGGATTGAGCGATCTTGGATCGATATTTAGAAGATCGATCTTTTCCTCTCCGATTTCCGTTTTTTTGGATCGATTCATTGGGCTCGAAAAAATCGTGAAGATCGATTTTTTTCCTTCGATTTTTCTATCTTTTTTATCCAGTGTACATCGATTTTAATCTTACCACCCTCACCACCTGACAAATTTTGTAAACATAATGTCAACATTTGGGTTGCTAAATTAGTGATGGTGAAAATTATTGGGCGATCTTGAATCGATATTTAGAAGATCGATCTTTTCTTCTCCGATTTCCATTTTCTTGGATCGATTCTTTCTACTTCAAAAAAAAAAATCGTGAAAACCGATTTTTTTTGTATCTTTTTGATCGTGGAAAAAAATTGTTTTTCATTGAACATTCGTTTTAATCTCACCAAAAACCACTTGACAGATTTCATAAACATTAGATCCCTTTCAAGGTTATCAAATTAGCGGTTGTGAAATTAAAAGAAACAGTTTTGTAAGTTTGATCATTACAAAACAAGTGGTCACAAGTTATACTTACACCATCACCTTCACTAGGCTGACAGTGAGAATTGTGACAACATCTTCTTCTCCTTCAATGGCACTAACGTTCCTAGAGGAACTTCGCCGTCTCAACGTAGTATTACTTGCGTCATTTTTATTAGTACTTAGTTGAGATTTCTATGCCAAATAACACGCCTTGAATGCATTCTGAGTGGCAAGCTCTAGAAATACGCGTGATCACAGTGCAAGTCGGAGGAAATTTCTTTGACGAAAAATTCCCCCGATCAGAACGGGAGTCGAACCCGAACACCCGGCATGTTAGTTATGACGCTAACCACTCGGCCAAGGGAGCACATTGTGACAACATGGGATGGTGAAATCAGGTCTTTTCTAGAACTGGGAATACCACCAAGATTACGACTAAATGCCAGACGTATGACACGATTGGATTCAACGAAATTATCGTCAGCGGATTTCTGGATGAATATCCGTTGCTGAATTTCTAATAATAATTTTCAATTAATTTATTTCATTAATTCTATGACGGTTCAAGATGAATGGAAAAACCTTTTTTTTTCTGGGCTTTTAAGTAGTTTTTGTGACTTTTTTGTGAGAATCACAATGAAATGCCTTAGAAATGTGAAATGTTCATTCCATGTTTGAAGAAAAGACAATAATTATATAGAACAAGTGGATAAATTGGAAAAAAAGGCATTCGATTTTTCAAAGATCGATTCTGCAAAGATAATTTCTTTGGTATCGATTTAATCAGTGAATCGATCCCCGCACCGTTTAGAAACTTGATACATCAATATCGATCTTTTTCTAAAGATCTCCTAAAGAAGAAGACTCGTTAAGGCAGTATTCTAGTCTAGAAATTTGGAATATATCAAACAAATTTTCCTTCATATTTCTTTAGTTTAGGCATTCAAGAATATACTCTAGAAAGGACTTATCGAAAATCATATTATTTAGCGAGTTAGAGCCATTTTAGTGATGCGGCCATAACAATGAACTTCAAACGCGTTTTTCTCGAAACTAGTTTTTTAAAACTGGCGTACACAATATCTCAAGTTCTACAGAACCGATTCATGTAGAATTTATATGGATACAATCTGCAGGCATCTCTCTATCGCGTGAACTTCTAAAAAAAAATTTTTTTAATTTTACTATTTTTAAAAAATCAGGAAACGTAAGAAAAGTCGTTTTAAACCGCATTCTGTTTTTCAAACGACCGCTATTTTGTCAAAAAAATTGTTTTTGACTTGTCCGAAGTTCATGCGATAGCGGTATCTTTACTGATTCTGAATCTGTTCGATTTTTGACGTAGGACTACGTCTAACCGGAAGATATAGGGGGTGAAATGGAAATCTAGGCACTGAACAAGTAGGAAAAAATGCAAGATTTGGAACGCTTATAATTCGAGCATTTCTCAATAGATCGCAAAGGTTTTTGCATCAATTGATAGGAAATATATCTACGCATCTATCATAACGAATAACATTTCATTTTTCTTGAGATAAATAATTGAATAATTGTGAAATATCAAGCATTGTCAAAATGCACTATGTGCCCATTTTTGATTGGTCCATTTTGTGCTCCTCAAATCGTACCGACCAAAACGGGCAACCAGAGCAGCAGCGAAATAGAATGAAGCACGATTGGAAAGGAAAAAGAAAAAAATGAACGAAACATTGGTCGCAGTCTCACACATGCGTAATTCTCGAGCCAGCCAGTCAGCTTAAAAATCCCCGCTCCGCTGCCGTAACGATCATTCTCATTCAAACCGTACACCACATCGGTTCGCATCACAACACATCAACAAACCAACCCAAGCAGCCATGTCTGGACATGGTAAAGGAGGAAAAGTGAAGGAAAAGGCAACATCCCGCTCGAACCGTGTTGATCTGGAGTTCCCCGCAAGGGTAGCTAGGCCGAGCGCGTTAGTACCAGTGCACCAGATCGAGTTAGCTGGCAAAGCTGCTCGCGACGATAAGAAAATCCGCATTCGAAACAGAACACATTCGGTTCGGTGGACATCAAGACAACAGGCAGTTGCAGTGAGTGGCGAGTGGCAAACGCAATCGCAAAACGGCATCAGGTAGCAGAAGAAAAATGTTTGTTCTTTATACAAACTGCTTTGGTGGCAAATCCAGAACAAGGCGGCATCAAGGGCGTTCGAAATGGTGTTTTCCAAAACCACGAGTACTAAGTTTTCTAAATTGGAACCATTCCATAAAACAAGGCGCTTTTCAGGGCCATTAAACCTTCCAAAAAAGAGTTTAGGAAATACAGTTCAATGCTTTCTAAAACATTATTCAAAATAATAATAAAACATAAATTGATTTTTTCATAATTTGTTTGCCAGGATATGATGAGTATGTGAATTTGGCAGTTGTTCTGAGCTTATTAACTATAAATAAGCTCAGGGACTTTCCTGATTATTCAATTTTCACCAATTCTTAAATTGTTTCCAGATTAAAAGTACAGTAATTTACAATTAGTTCGACATTTAGCTAATTGGACGGACATGTAATGCGACTTATTTAGTTGGACATTTTTGTAAACATAGAAATCCAAATTATGACCCCACATTGAAAGTCGACACTGTACCACTGTCATCGCAAATGTTCAATTACAGGTTAAAATCGCCTCCAATGCGACACTGAGTAGCGCTTCGGCACGTCGCATTGAATGTAATTTACTGTACAACATGTCACAAAGCTGGATGGGAAGAAATGTTCCAACTGTGAAAGCTGTGGCGAGTGGCAACAAATCGCTAAACAGATAGGTTAAGCCGAACAAGATGGGGATATCGAGTGATAACAAAACAATAAACTCTTTACATTGAAGATAATTTTGTGATCCTGAAAAGGACCCTTTTTAGCCTGCATGTGAATCCAACGAGCGAACGAATCGTAATGAATGTATTTTTTGCCATCGCTCCCTTTTAACGCTCATTCGTTCGTCTCGTTGGACTCGCCCCTCTGGCTGAGTCTGCCGATTTGTCTCTATCCTGTGAGTGTGTACCGCTAGAGTATAAAACACGCGGACCCCAAAAAAAAATATCTTATTTTGCTTTCAAACCGTAAACCCGTGTGGTTGTACGGCATCGGCATCGTGGACGTAACAAAGGAGGACAAGTTAAGGGAAAGGCAAAGTCTCACTCGAACCGTGCAGGTCTCCAGTTCCCTGTTGGTCGCATTCACTGATTGCTCCGCAAGGGTAACTAGGCCGAACGGATTGGTGCCGGAGCACCAGTATACCTAACAGCGATTATAGAGTTTCGGCCGTCGGAGTGCTCGAGTTGGCTTGCAAAGCTGCTCACGACAATCAGAAAACCCGCATCAAGAACAGAGCAGCTTCGGTTCGGCGCTCATCAAGGCAACAATTAGTTTCAGTGAGTGGCAAAGTGTTTCTCCGGCACGTCGCATTAAATGTAATTTACTGAACAACATGTCACAAGCTGGATGGGAACAAATTTTCCAACTGTGAAAGCTGTGGCGAGTGGCAAACGCAATAGCTAAACAGGAAGGTTTAACAGAACAAGATGGGGATATCGAGTGATAACAAAAACACAACACCAAAGGTTCTTTTCAGAACCATCAACATTTTCATAAAGAGTAAACAGTGAACTAATCCATTTTCCAGGTAGATAGGTAGATATTCACGTAGGAGATGAAAATGAAACAATATATTTAAAATATATATTTAACAAAAGCTGTGTGTTTTTTATAGTCCTACGTCACTCCGGTTATGTCCCCGACATTACCCACCCGTCTTTTTTTTTATTTCAGATAATTAGAAGGGCTGGAATCGTGTACGCCATGGAACAACTTGTTCTGAACCCCCTCACTTCATCAGCTCTTAACTATTCTAGTTATGCACATTTATTCTCCGTTCAATTTTTGTTTTATTGTTGAAAGATAGATGAACAAATAATGATATGATAGATAGTAAAAATATTGTTCGTTTTATTTTTGCGAAGCTCGAAAAAACGTCCGGAATTCGAGTCTCTACACTAGAATACCCACTTGATTTTTTTCGTATTGTTTTTATTTTTTCGTAAAATATATATATCTATCTAACTACTAATCGATAGTATAAGTCTCTTTTTATAACAAATATTGTTTTTGAGGCCGAAAATTTGCAAAATTAATGTGTCCGGCATCTTTGAAAAAAACATAAAAGAGTCGGCAAAGACGGACACCTGGGATGACAAAGATGCACACTAACCAAAAAGTCAACTTGACTTTAAAAAACATATAAAGTCAAATTGATATATTTAATATGTTTTGGAGGTCAAATAGAAAAAATTAATGGCCCAAAAAAATTGATTGGCCCAGGCCCAGGCCCTTCCAGTCATTTGAGTTGGTTTATGGAACAAAGGCTTCAGTCCGGTTTTTTTCTACCAGTTCGAAAACAATTTTCTGACTTCCGTCATGGAATTCATATAGAATCTCTCTTCTTGGTTGGGGGAGATGTCGCACTAGCTCTTGTTCCTGCTGCTGACAGATAACTGTCGGAAGTGGTCCTAGCTGTGGTGAAAAATTGGAATTTTTGAAGTGCCCCTTGGCCGAGTGGTTAGCGTCTCATATTATCATGCCGGGTGTTCGGGTTCGATTCCCGTTCTGGCCGGGGGGGGGGGTTTATTTTTCGTCAGAGAAATTTCCTTCGATTGCGCTGTGGTCACGCGTATTCTGGAGCTTGCCCCTCGGAATACATTCAAGGCGTGTTATTTGGCTTAAGAAATCTCAACTAAGTATTAATGAATGACGCTAGTCAATGCATGCGTTGAAACGGCAAAAGTTCCACAGGGAACGTTAACGCCATTCAAGAAGAAGATGCTGGGTTCGCGGGGGACCTTCCCTTAATAGCTTTTATGGCATCTTCCATCCGCTGGTTCGATCATGAGTTCCAGTTGCTCCTGTGAACAAAGTTAGTGAGCATCTTTAAATAAAAAGAAGGAGGAGGTAATCAAATTGTTTTCAATATAAAATGTTCGTTGTAGGTTGTACCGCTCATGACAACTCTACACGAGCTGATGATTGCGCCGGCTAGTGACCATTCTATCCTGGATTCCTCGAGTCGAGAAAGACGCACCACGCTAGATATGGGGTACAGACTAGGGGGGCGTTGCTGATTAATGGTCAGCTGCATCCCAATAGGAAGTATCCTGTGTCGGGCACACGTACAGAGCATCGAAGACTGCGACCTACCAATTATGAGAACACTTGTAATACTAACCTCGAGTCAACCGCGAGTAATCGGTTACATATTACTAACATAGTCTAAGCAAACATTGTCAAAATATTGAACTCCCGGCCCCGTTAGGCTGACGCCATATGAGCCTTAATAAAATATATATTTTGGATAAAAAAAAAAACGTTCGTCTTTCCTTTCGGTGGAAAGACTTGATTAGAATTTTTTAACATCAATATTTCTGGAGTAGAAATGAGAAAAATTAGCACTGAATCGATAAAATGGAAGGAAAGTGATGGTAAAACGCTCACGTAACGAAAAATACTTAAAAAAGTGACTTGTTAAAAATATGAATTTTATTTTCTGCAGACGAAAATTTAAATCGAACTGTTCTTTGCAGATCACTTTTATGTTTTTATTCACATTTTTGACAGAAGACCAGCCCGCTGTACAGAGTAAGTTTCAAAAGTATTGATATACTGTATTGCAAGTTTGAACATCATTCAAATTCAAAATGAAAATGTCATTCATCAATGATACATAAATGTTCATTTTACCAGCCATGTTCGTCTTTCCCGACTTCCTTCTATTATTAATTTATTTTTAATGGAAACAAACTGGTCATGAAGAAAATTTTCTTTATGGAAAAACATATGCTTAGCGCGTGATCCTAGTATTAGAAACGAAATTAGAAAGTAACATCTATATGTATAAAAATCTCGTGTCACGGTGTTTGTTACCGAACTCCTCCGAATCGGCTCGACCGATTTTGATGAAATTATGCGCAAAAAACTTGGTAGGCATGAGAATAGGTTGTAAATTATATATGATACTGCTAGGATACCGATTACTAAATATTTAATACTGATTAGAGTGCCTTTATGCAGAAAAAAAATCTGATTTTTTTTTATTAAACTTTGCTTTAAGCAATACATATAACCACAAATTTACCCCCATACCCTATTTTTAATCACAACTTTAGTGGTTTTCTACAAACAATATTCAAATAATTTAAGTGTCGTTCGTTTTTCAAACAGAACGAATTTGTTTATGTTGTTATATGACAGATGGTTCCGCTACTTCGAACTTTCATCCACACATCCGCAAGTAACCTCACTTCGTCTAAAGCCAAGCATATCGGCGGCGAGCTGGGAGTATTTTTGAATAAGCACAACGAATTATTGAAATTCTTCAATTCACACTTGCTCGATTTACAAAATGACAATGCGCGATCGTTGCTAGAATCATAGAAGGCGAATGCACTGTGACGCGAGAAATTGTGATTCGAAGAAAAAACAATAATTTGGAATTCTTCGTTGACGCACACCGTTCATTCTTCAACATCACTAACGTCCCCAACGTTCATCTTTTCATCGTAGTATTACTTGCATCACTTTTAGTAGTGCTTTGGCGAGATTTGAATGCCAAGCAAAACGCCTTGAATGTATTCTAATTGACATGTGTGACCAGGGTTGCCAACTATAATTTTGAAAAATCAGGGAGCATGAAAATAAAAATCAGGATAAATCAGGATAGGGGCTGTCCACATACCACGTGGACACAAAAAGCACGATTTTAGACTCCCCCCCTCCCTCTTCGTGGACAAGCGTGGACATTGACCAGACCCCTCCCCCTGTTGTCCACATGGACATTCCTGAATATTTTTTAATTAAAAGTTACCAAGTGAACACCTCGATTGCACCCTTGTCCCATTTCAAATTTATTTCATGGTCGATTTTGTTTATCAGAAAGGACTATTTCAAATGACTTTTCCACTCACACGAATAAAAAGTTAGGATTTCAAGGGTTTAGAGACTATGAACTGAAAAGTTTAAAGCCTCTTTAAAACAATCGATTCTGGACGATTCTGGACCTGCTTTTTTACCAGTTCCAAACCCAATCGATAACTTATGTAGATTGATCGCACGAAGAATAGAAGAATAGAACTGCCGAAGAATAGGCAGTATGTGAGTTTTATTGAGCATAATCGAACAGCTACCTCTGCGTGGAGCTAGATTCGAATTTCCACATGCCGTAACTTGGCCGAATACGTTGTTTGGACAGAGTGGAAACTAAGGATGGCCTACGAATTATAAAGTTGTTATAATTCGTGCGAAATTTGTTGTTAATTTTTTTGAAAAAAAAAAGTAATGTAAGTGAAAAATTAAATCTTCGCGTTCGTTTGTCTGCTCTCAGCCGAAAAAAAAACCTTTTTTAGCGTGCAGAACTGTGATCAAAAACCAGGTCCTCATTTTGAGGGACTGTTTCGAAAGATGGCACACGAACGAGAGTTTTAGAATATATATATATTTTTTTATAAAAACAGCATTTTAAAACACATTATTCAGTAGATACACATCTAAAGTTCACAACGAATTGAAAAAATCTTGTTTATCTTTCATTGTCATACAAATTATGCAACTGCTCTTTCAAGGAAAAATAATTCCAACCAGTATGGCACCCATGTCCGAATTGAATACGACCGCAAAGGGTCAACATGCAACTGTGTATCTATATAAAGATTATCATTATGTTGACATTTTTATACAATTTTGGTACATAGTCATGATTTGCAACTAGAGTATGCGTTTTGCATGTTTTATTTTGAAATGAAAAAAATCCTCTGACGATCCACGACCAGGAGCTCCAGCCATACTGACTTTTGGAAGAAGATTGTTTGGACCGATTAGAGTAAGTTTGAGGTTATAAGACGCAAAGAAATGACAGCCTGAAGTCTGAGCTATCCAGCCTTTTCAAGCAACAGCAAGCAAGCGGAGGATCACTGCGTGTGTAGAGCTGTTTACTTGGAATGGTGTGGACAATCTCGTCAAGATTGATGTAAAGAAGACTGCAGAGTCCTACGTCAATGTCTTGGAGGAGAACTTAAAGCCGTCACTCAGGAACATTTATATTAAAGGCTATATTTTCCAACAGGACAATGATCCCAAGTACACCTCGAAGGTTGTGAAACGCTATTTTCAGTCCAAAAAGATTAAAATGCTTGAGTGGACATCTCAATCCCCAGATCCCAACTCCATTGAACACCTATGCACAATACTGGATGAAAAAATTCAATTAATTGGAGTTTTATATAAATTTGAAATTGAATACAAACAATGGCTTGGAAAGGATGTAAATTTCCATTGTACGAAATACGTTCATTTTCAAAAACAAAATCTTAAGAAGTATTTTGCGTAATACTGTTTACTTTTTTCTTTCCAACACTGTACATAGGATATTTGGTAACATATTGAGAAGCTCTTGATCAACCTGATAAATCTTCACAAACTGCTTTATCATTAGTTCTCGGACACCAAATTGCTAAATCATTTTACTTCCGTAGCAATTTCATTTTAAGCATCTTCAAAAACCATGAATTCTATCATTGTGTTCACACTAACAAGTATTTGAAGAAAAAAAACATCAGGCAACTCAACCTTTTTATTTATAAATATGCAGAACAAGCATGAAGGAAAGTTTGAAAGTTCTTGAAAATGAAAAACAGATTTCGTTAATTTTTAAATATATATGTGATCGTTTTTTTTTCTCAAATATTCATTTCACGTATCCACGTGGACATTGACCATACCCCTACCCCCCACACCGTGGACAATCGTGGACATTTTCGTAACCCCTACCCCCCTAAAGTTGTCCACGTGGTATGTGGACAGCCCGATAGCTCATATTTGGTTTTCCGAAAAGTTAATGTCAATTTTTGAGAAATCAAAAACATCAGTTTCAATCAAAGCATTATAATTTAATTTTATATCTAAAGTTCTGTTTCACAATATTTCACACAGCTTAAATATTCAATTTTCCTCCTAGTAAATGTTTGCTTCCTCGTCGAAGACTGCTGCGAGTCATATATATGAGAAACAGTAGCAGTGATAGTAGCTCATAAGACAGAATCCATTCCAAATCTCACCATAAACAGAGTATGTCTTCCTTCGGGCGAAGACCGGATATGCAAAAGAATTAATAAGCCTGGTATAAATCTTCGCATAAGCGGAAATGCTAGTGTTTCACCTGACTGTTTGATCGTTTATATTTTTTCCGAAAAACCTACATCATCACTACAGTGCAGAGTTGACTTTGACAAAAATGACTTTTTTTCAAAAATTCATAACTTCTGAACTACTAGACCAATTCAGATGATCGATATATCAAATTAAAGCCAATCACCTGGTCTTTTTTTTAAAATAGTATACCTGTATTCTGTTCTCGTTATTATTGATTGTATTTGTTTTTTATTGTTTTCATAGTCTCGAGACCAAAGGCGCTATAGTTTTTTATATTTTTTCTGGAAAGCTGAGGATTTCTCACACAACATATCTTGGAACCAGGGAGGCATTTTTTTTCGTTTTTGCGTTATGATTTTTCAAAGTTTGCCGGTGGTCCAAAAAATCTTTTTTTCCCATTTTTTTCCACAACAAAAAACATAACTTTCGATCTACTAGACCGATTTAGATGATCGACATATTAAATTAAATCCAATGAGCTAGTCTTGTTTGAAAAAATTTAACAATCTGAATAAAAATGGATTTTGTTTTCGTAATTATTGATTATATTTGTTTTTTATAGCTTACATCGTTTCGCCATAGGCGAATGTATTCGCCATACTTTTTTTATATTTGTTTCCTGAATGCTGAAGTTTTTTCACATAATATATCCGAGTACCAGATAGGTGTTATATTTCGTTTTTATGTTATGATTTTTCAAAATTAACATGTTTTCAGTTTTCGTTCAATATTTCTATGTGACTAGACTGGATGTATGTGACTATAATTCAATTAATTGGCAAGTGTGTAATTGTTTTCATCTGAATCGGTCCAGTAGTTCAAAAGTAATACATTTTTGACAAAATTCATTTTTGAGAAAAAAGGGAAAAATGATTTTTGGGACCATCAGGTAACTTTGAAAAATCATAACGCAACAACGGAAAAAAATGCCTCCCTGATTTCGAAATATGTTATGTGAAAAATCCTCAGTTTTCCATAAAAAATAGGAAAAAATATAGCGCCCTTGGTCCCAAGACCATGAAAACTATGAAAAACGAATACAATCAATAATGATAAAACCAGAACCTGTAATTTTTGCAAGCGTAGCATTTTCTCAAGAATGACTAGCAAAGTAGCTTTAGTTTGATATGTCGACCGTCTAAATCGGTTCAGTAGTTCACAAGTTATGAATTGCTGAAAAATTTCATTTTTGGAAAAAAAAAGGGGAAAAAGTCGATATTTCGGATCACCCCAAAATGAAAATGTTCACCCTAACCAAAAAAAATAAAAAATACGGGTCTACTAGTTTGCGATAAAGAACGAAACTTCCACTTTTGACGAAAATCTGAGAACTACTATATCGGCTGTATATACATATATATAATATATAGTATATATGATCGGATTCCGTCCCACCTATTGCTGAATGTATTCGGTTGAGTAGAAGAACTGAGGATAACCCCATACACACATTTTTAGTTTGGGTATCCACAAAATACGCCCCAAAGAAATCGATAGTTTCAATTCCTCAGAAATTCGAGATCTGTCAACTACTCACCCGTATTCTGGAAACCGATTCAGTCAAATTACCCTAACGAATGGCAATTTTGTATTCTACGATCCGTTCGACTAAAGTCCAATCGAGCTGTGCAAATGTGGCAGCATTGCCATGCAATTCGACATTGACAACATTGAGCTACGTGTTCCATTTCTGTGAAGTAAAAATGATACTGGATATTCGGATGGAAAAAACGCTTTTAAAACAAAAATTTCAAAAAACTAAAATAATTAGCTCTACGTATCAAATGTGCGTTCTATGTGAAAAAGTAACACATTCTCTGCAAATGGAGAAAAATTTGAACGAAAATTGTGTCGGATGATTATTTTATATTATGGCTAAAGTTGCACTGATTTCCTCCAACTCCTCTACACACAAAATTCTACGGAGCGGTTATCAGGACAGAAATGCAGTTATCACGGACAGAAATGCAATTTTTCGATAATATTTGCTGAGTTAATTGATACTAATAAACATTCACAATTGAAAATGCTGAAATAAATTGAAAAACCATCCGTCTTCCAAAGTAAACAAACTAGAACTAGAAGCTTCTGGGTGTGGTGTCAATTGAACAAAATGACAGTAAGCATTGCCAAATGTGTTATCATGACATTTCATCGCAAGAAGGAACCAATATCCTTTGACTACTCTCTGGAAAACCATGTGCTGGCCCGTGTCAATCAGGTGAACGACCTCGGTGTGATACTGGATCCGAAGCTTACTTTCAGCATACATCGCTCGACGTTAGCTTCCAAGGCCTACCGTCAACTTGGATTCATCTTGAGGATCTCCCGAGAATTCACGGATCCTTATTGTTTGAAGGCGCTATATTGTTCATTAGTGCGCCCTATTTTGGAAAATGCTTCTGTAGTGTGGATGCCCTATCAACTACCGTGGATCCTACGTATTGAACGAGTACAGAAAATGTTTATTCGTCGTGCTCTCAGCTCCCTGCCATGGCGCTGTCCTCAGAATCTTCCGCCTTATCCTGACAGATGTCTCTTGCTAGGGTTGGATACTCTTGAGCGAAGACGGAAACATCAACAATGTACGCTCGTCGCCAAGATACTCAACGATGAAATTGACTCACCCGTGCTGCTTTCCCGCATCAATATTTATTTATTTGTTTATTTATTTATTTATTTCAACACCGTCTTCTATTAGTACAGACTGAATTATTTACTTATAAACTAGATGTAATTGTTAATTCTATTTTTAAATGCGTTCTTTGTCAAGTTGAAATCGAAAACATCACATACAACATTGAACAGACGAATACATGAATCTAGCGGGTTGTTGTAGCCGTAGTTTGTCCTATGGAATGGAACCGATAGTAGAGATGAATTCCTCGAGCGTCGAATGGGAATATTTAGAGACACCTGAGCTAGAAGCTCAGGGCAGTCGATGTTTCCTTGAAGTACATCAAAAATGAACAATCTTTGTATCGTTGTACGCCTGACAGATAGTGTATCCAGTCCTATGAGCTTGCATCGGTCGGCATAAGGGGGGAGATTCAGTGGGTCGTTCCATGGTAGCTGTCTTAGTGCAAAACGGATAAACTTTTTCTGCACCCGTTCAATCCTCAGGTTGTGAACTACGTAGAAGGGGGACCAGACAGGAGCAGCGTACTCAAGAATGCTACGGACCAACGAACAGTACATGATTTTCAGAACATGGATATCACTGAACTCGTACGCGTGGCGGCGTATGAAACCCAGAACTGAGAAAGCTTTGGCAGTCATAATGCCTACATGGTCATTGAATCTCAGTTTTGAGTCTATCGTGACTCCAAGATCGCAGATTGCCGTTGTGCGATCCAATATCGTCAATTCCATTTTATATTGGAAGATTATGGGGCTTTTAGAGCGACCGAATGATATAGTCTTACATTTCCCTTCATTGACTCGCATCCCATTATCACAGCACCACTCTAGCATTGAGTTAATGTCTTCTTGAAGAACTACGCAGTCCAAAGGAGATGAAATCACCCGATATATTTTAAGATCATCGGCAAAAGAGAGCTTGAGCGATGAAAGCAGTGAGTACAAATCGTTCATGAATATGTTGAACAGCAGTGGACCCAGAACACTTCCTTGTGGTACCCCAGACGTGATATAAAAGCTGCGGGATTTAGCTGCATTGACGACGACATGTGCTGTGCGACCACAAAGGTATGATGAAATCCACTCCGTTATCCAGTCAGGGAAGCCCATACATTTCATTTTCTCCGTTACTAGGAAGTGTGGGACTGTGTCAAAAGCTTTCGCGAAGTCGACATACACCGCATCAACTTGACGTCTCTCTTCTATCTCGCGTGATAGTGCGGTGACGTAGCACATTAAATTTGATGTGGTTGAACGGTGCCTCATAAACCCATGTTGTCCATTGAAGATTATTGGAGACGCCACGTTGTATAAAACCTTGTGCATTAGTCGTTCAAATACCTTGCTTAGGCAGCACAGCATAGATATACCACGATAATTTGTCACCTGATTGCAGTTTCCCGATTTGTGAATAGGAACAACGAAAGCAGTTTTCCATGCTATTGGAAATGTTTTCTCCTGAAGCGATTTGTTGAAGAGGCGAGCAATAGGGTTCGCAAGTTCAGTGGAGCATTTTTGAAGTAACAGGGATGGTATGCCATCTGTACCACATCCCTTCTTGATGTCAAGATCGTCCAAGGCGTTTGCAACATCATCAACCGAAAAGCGAATGACGGGTAGATTGATGGTGTGAGACTGATATGCGTGCGCCATCCAGAGTTCTTCGCTCAACAAGCCTTTTACAGCCCGCGACACACCGTTCTAGTTTTGGTCATAATGAACCCGTAACGGGAATGATTCGTACTTTCTCGATAGTAGAAGATCTGTTCGAGTTTGGAGAGTCATCTACCAGATTTCGTCAAAGGATTGGACGCATTCATGTTTTTTAATGTTTTGTTTTGTTTTTAATGTTTGTATTTTAAAATTTTGTTTTTTATGTTTATATTCATTAAGACATTTGTCAGATGAACAAAGAAATAAATAATAATAATAATAATAATAATAATAATAATAATAGAATGCGCTGCGGAGGTCAGATGTGTTGCTATTGATTCAGCAAAAAAAAAAGGTTGTTATGGCTAACGTTCCACTTTTCGAACACTCATTTTCCCAAATTTTCTCAAACATATGGTTTTTTCCCTACATCACAATGTGTGTTCTTTTATCAAAATGATATTGTTGAACAGTTCACATATTTTTGTATTTTTTTTTATTGAAATTAAAAACACTATCCATACATACTTGTTTTAAATCGATTTTACTGCCCAATAAAGTTATACAAAAATGAATTAAATTGATGGTAAGTGGTAGCTAATAAATATCTTGGTGCAAAAACATTATTATTTAGTTGCTTTCCAAAGGCATGAATAATTATCAAAGTTATTGTTGGATTTTTCGAACGCTTTGCACACAATGGGTTAATGAAATACATTGTACATCAAAACATCTGTCCAAATCGTTTTATTCTTTCTTCTTTATCGATCACATTTGATTAATTTTATAGATCGTTAAAACATTCAAACCCACTTACTTAATACATTAGATATGTTTTATTTAACACCCAACACATTGGTTAGGAATAATTTATATGGCAGAACAACGTCTGCTGGGTCAGCTAGTTTTAACTATAAAAGATCCTCACCCAGAATTAAAAAAAGTATAGTGTTTTGGTTTCCTTTGTAAATACACCAGTAACTTATAAATCGATCGAGTTTTCGAAAAACAAACATGAAACAAATCAATTATAATACTTGAAACAATTGAAAATAATCAATTTATAACACGATAAGAAACAGTAACGTTAATTGCAAATATAAATCTTAGCCTAAGTTGATCGTGAATTCAATAGAAATGAGCTTTCAATTTTTTTTTAACGAATCTAAGAGTCCATCTTCTAAACCAACGCCACCGGGACTCTTCCAGATGAAAATAGGCTTTACCGAAAATTTGATTTATGAGCGTCGCACCTCGATGTGTGGTCCGACAGCCAACCAACCGTGTGATCCCCGTAATCGATTACCAGGTAGCGCATTAAGTGAACGCATAGTGCCTTTTGATTATCATCGCGTGAGACCAAATCCCCGTTCGAAGGGGCGCCGCTGTTTTTGGAGCGAAAGCTTCTTCGAGGCATAATCGCTCAGTTGTCACTCATTGCTGCGACTGCTGCTGTCTCGTCTTGGTTTTTCGGTGGTCCAATTCCGGCGATCGAACCCAAAGCATATCACCGCATGACAGTTAACGAACTGATTACCGAAAACATTATTTAATTGCTAAGCTTTTTACGACACACGAACTGTCAGCGCAAATTGCAAGTCTTAATGGACATTCACGATGTCCGCCCTCGATGTCTCTCGGTGGCAGCAGATTCCACCAACGCCGGCCTGGCCGGGACTATATAATCGAAACATTGATTGCGAATTAAAATGTTCGGCTCGGAAGATAATTTACTTGCGACTATAAAAAGATTTACTGAATTCAAGTCGGGGCTCTGGCTTCATTGGGGAAGATTTTGGTTAACGATGAGAACCGAAAATCTCGACGAAGCGCCAATGGGGGGTACCTTTCGGGTGTAAATGAATGGAGTTATCAGCTACGAATAGGGGAGAGTGTCAGCGAGGGGAAACAACTGAAAACAATATTTTTATATCTCAATAAAAATTGATTTTACGATTATTGATCGAACCAAATAAGCATCGGAGCTCGGAGGGCCCTTTCACAGACTAAGGGAGTAAGTATTCTGCACTGGGAGCATATACAGCGAATCTCTCGAATCCGACCGACCATGTTCTTTGCCAATTTTTACGAGCAATAATTTGCTAAAGTCTCGGCCGATCCAACGCGCACAATTTTATCATACCATCCGTGATCTTTCCCGCTCCACAAGTACTCAGTATCTCAATCAGAGGCTGCGAGTGAAGAAGATATCTGCCCCCGCACTGTCATCCGTCCCTTCGTGCAGCTCAGTTATCCAATCACACACACCTGAAGCAGTTCATTAACGCGGGAATTTTGCGCTCGGGTTCAAAATCGTGTGAAAATTGACTACTCTGACATCTGCATCGAGCTGGGAATGACCGAGAAAATGCACTTTTACGAGTGCATCGAGGTATCGAGTTGTAAGAGAGGTCAAGATGATCGTTGGGTGTCAATAAGATCTGTGCAATAAAGACAGGCTTATTTGCGAGGGTATGAAGTGACGATCTGGTCGGGATTTAGCGAGGGATTGAAATCGGTTTTGAATATATGACTGCGTAGGCGCTTTGATGGGATTCATTTAATTTATTTGGATTCAATATTCATTATCGCTATTGTTTTGTCCTCTCACATGATGATTCGTTTAATCTCATGGATCATTGACGAATTTCATTCCAACTCGTATTAGGAGTTGGCAGCACCATCTCAGATAGAATGGAAACGTTGTGGGTGTAAAGTCTTTTAAGCAACTTTGCATACATGAAATATTAGAAAAAGAATTGGACAACTTTTTGGAAAAAGCCAATTTTTTTTTAATTTGATACAAAAATTTATAACTTAAGAACTTTGATACCTAAAAAATTCTTGTCAAAAGATAAAATGTAGGAAATTGTTTAAATTTTCACAAAAAAATGTGGAGGTGATCTGGCGTAGTGTTTTCATGCCATTCATGCCTCTCACGCCATTCTTCCAAAAATGGAAGTAAAAGTGACGAACCAGCCAAATTGAGTTGAAAATCACTATAATACAGATAAAAAAAAAAAATTCACAAAAAAATACCAAATTTTTTTAGGAAAAAAATTTTGCTGACAAAAAAGTAATTTAAAAAATTTAAATTGATTTTTCTCAAAAATGATTTTTTTTTAAATTCCCAAAAATATATATAAGAATAGCCTTTAAAAATTCCATCAAGTCATCCATACATCGGAAGATGGGAAATTTTACAGGGAAAAAGTTTTTCGAACAACAACTTTCTCATGTTTTATTTGAAAAAAATACAACTTATCCTAATTTTGTTTAAAGTCAAGATAGCGATATAGTGTATTCGACGAAGTTTGAGATCTTGTTTAAATAGAAACTTTTGTTGAAGACATCAACTTTCTATCTTTTAAAGGTTTTGGAATATATATCATTTTTGTATAAAGACTCCTGAAAAAATAATGTTTTGCTCGTAACATTTTTGTGTGTAAATTTTCACGTTTGACATGTTCTTGACATGTTTCTAAATATAGAAAAGTTAGCACAGCATTTAAAATGCGATAATTTATACATAAAAACGTTACGAATTGAACATTGATAGCATTTTTTCAAAGAAAAACATGAAAAAGTCGTTGTTCGAAAAACTTTTTCCATGTAAATGTGCCTATCGTCCGATGTATGGAAAACTTGTTGGAAATTTTAAGGGCTATTTATATTTATTTTTTCAGAATTTTAAAAACATTTGTTGTCAGGAAAAACCAATTTTAATTTTCAAAATATTTTTATCAATTAATTTTTTTTCCAAACAATTCTTTGATAATTTTTTAATGAAAATCTCAGTTATGTAGAATGAGAATAAAATGTAGGAAATTACTTAGGTTTTCATCAAAAATTAACAAAGAATTTTTTGGAAACAAATTTCATTGAAAAAAAAATATTTTTAAAATTAAAATTCAAAACATATTTGAAAGCATATGTTTTGAATTTTTATTTTAATAATATAGATATAATAACCCTTAGAATTTCCAATTTCCAGTTTTCCATACATCGAACGATGTGCACATTCACATGGAAAAAGTTTTTCGAACAACAACTTTTTATTTTTTTTCTTTGAAAAAAATTATTAACTAGCTGACCCGGCAAAATTCGTCCCGCTCAAAATTTGTTTTTTAGTTATCAATACCTTCAAACATTCACGTTTTCTTACTAAGCGCAAGTTCATGAGTCCAATCGCAGAACTGTTCATTGATTGACCTTCTAATCGATCGCGTTGAATTTACCTATTACTATAAAATTCCTAGTACTTCTACCAAAACTCATGATTATAATATCAGATTATTTTCATACACAGTTCGCGTTCAAGATTTTTCAACCACTTGCAGATAACATGTTTCTCCGTTACATGGAATAAATGTTTGAGAGGAAGGGAGAGGGAATGAGTGTCTATTCACCATAAAAAAGTTTCGTGCTCTCTAAAATCTTCACATGCCAAATTTGGCTCCATTTGCTGAATTAGTTTTCGAGTTATGCAGAAATTTGTTTTCATTTGTATGGCAGCCTCCCCTAAGAGAGGGGAAGGAGTATCTGATCACCGTAAAAACATTTATTGTACCCCAAAACCTTCACATGCTAAATTCGGTTTCGTTTGCTTGATTCATTCTCGAATAATGCAGAAATTTGTGTTTCATTTGTATGACAGCCCCCCCCTTAGAGAGGGTGGTGGAGTGTCTAACCACCGTAAAACATTTATTGTACCCTAAAACCTCCGTATGCCTAATTTAGTTTCATTTACTTAATTAATTCTCGAGTAATGCTGAAATTTGTGTTTCATTTGTATAGCAGCCCCCCTAAAGAGAGGGATGGAGAGTCTGACCATCATAGAAACATTTATTACACCCTAAAACCTCCACATGCCAATATGTGTATTATTTTTAAGGAACCCCCTCTCTATTCCAGAGAAGAAAGGGGTGTCATACCATCATAGAAACATTTTTCGTACCCAAAAACGCTCACATCCCAAATTAGGCTCCATTTGATTTATTAGTTCTCGAGGTATGCAGAAATTTGTGTTCAATTTGTCTGGCAGCCTTCCCTTAGAGAGAGGGGAAGAGTGTCGAACCACCATAGAAACGATAATCGATCCCTTAAACCTCTATACGCCTAGTTTGATTCCATTTGCTTGGTTAATTCTCGAGTAATACAGAAATTTGCATTGTGTTGCATTTGTATGGCAGACAATCCACCCCACCCCTCCCCTTAAAGAGGGGGTGAAGTGTCTAACCACCATGGAAACATTTATTACACTCTAAAACTTCCACATGCCAATTTCGTTCCATTTGCTTGATTAGTTCCCGAGTTATACAGAAATTTGTGTTTCATTTGTATGGCAGCTCCCCCTTAGAAAGGGGGGTGGAGTGTCTAACCACCATAGAAACATTTATTACACCCTAAAACTTCCACATGCTAAATTTTATTCCATTTGCTTAATTAATTCTCGATTTATGCAAAAATTTGTGTTTCATTTGTATGGCAGCTCCCCCTTAAAGAGGGGGGTGGAGTGTCTAACACCGTAAAAATATTGATTACACCCTAAAACCTCCACTTGCCAAATTTGGTTTCGTTTGCTTGTTTAACTTTCGAGTAATGATGAAATTTGTGTTTCATTTGTATGACAGCCCCCCCCCCCCCTTAGAGAGAGGGGAGGGGTCTGGAAATATCATAAGAACCTTCCCCGACCCCAAAAACCCCTACATACCAATTTTCATGTCGATCGGTTCAGAAGTTTCCGAGTCCATAAGAATCAGACAGACAGACAGAAATCCTTTTTTATATATATATATATATAGATGTTTAAGTCATAACATTTTTATGTATAAATTATCGCAATTTACATACTCTGCTTCTCTATTTGCAAACATGTCAAGAACATGTCAAACGTGAGAATTTACTCACAAAAATGTTACGAGCAAAACATTATTTTTTTCAGGAGTCTTCATTCAAAAATTACTTATATTACAAAACAGGAAGTGGGTTATATCTATGGTATAACCGCAAGGGTGACGTAGGACTATCGTTGATTTAGAGATCATTTGTATGAAGTTGAATCTGAATTCATTCTGAATGAATGAATATTTGGAGAACTTCGAAAACGAGAGCGTTACGTTGGAGGCACAAGGTTTTATGCATCCAATATTGGATACGGAAATATTCTACTGATGGGGAAGAATAATCTTCAGAAGCTATCCTGTTGATTGCGATTGATTGAAAAATCACAAAACCTAATGTATTTGGTCACAGTGTTACATGGATAGAAAACATTAAAATAAACTCTTTCATATGAATGTAATTTTAAATTCCCAGAGGAACTGGCAGATTATTTTCAGTAACGATTAGATATTTCCACATTTTCCTCGATACTGGAAGCCCACCAGTGGTTAATGCTAACTCGATAACCATCTGTTAATAGCACTTGATTGAAACATATTTGGTCACAGTGTTACATGGATAGAAAACATTCAAATAAACTCTTTCACGTGAATGTATTTTTAAATTCCTAGAGGAACTGGCAGATTATTTTCCGGATCTTTCTCGATCCAAACGGAAAGAATTCCGTGCGTGTATGTGTGTGTGTAGCGGCTGCTTCGAGATCTTCCCGGGGAACCTTTGTGGCATCACTCTCCTTCTGATGGATTCCCTTCTGGCCTAAGGTGCACAAACAGGCTCTTGGTGACACCGTTCATCCGCGCTTTCATGATAAATGAAGAGCTTCACCACAACAGCGACAATATTCTCCAATCGCTGTTCAATTAGAACTGAGTGGATTTCCGAGCGGCGCTCGCTTATATACCGATTGGTGAGTTAGGTTCGGATTTAGAGAATGTCACTTTTTTAAAAGATAAATTTATTAGGACACAAACTTAGCTCTACGCGATACAAATGAAAAAGAGACCGAGCCACGTTGTCGTGGCTCTTTTATAACGTTATTTGTGCTTGTTTAGCACATTCCTATTGCTGCACATGGCTTGCACGCCATGTGCTCCGATCGGTCGCTGGTGAAGGTAATGATTTCCTAACGGCTCCCCGTCTACTTGAATGTCGTCCTCGACTTTCCGATTATTACTGCTGAGGAATCAACCTTGGTTGTCTTATAGATGGAACTGCCGCCCGTACTTCCATTACTTCGTTTTCTTCTTCTTGGTCTTTCCTTCTTGTTATGATAATTTTTCCTTTGCTGCAGGATGATGCCAGTTTACGCATAGCCCAAACGAGAATAATTCCGGTTACAAATGGTGTTGTTATCGAGAATGATCCGAGCCATAGCCATTTTAGTATTCCCAGCGTACCTTGGATGCTTGTTGTAGTCAGGTTGAGCGTTTTGATGTGCTCTCGGTGATCGATATGGTAAGTCTGTAAGTATTCTAGCGGGATACGATCTATTGTTTTTGTTGCATTTACCTTTAACCCGATCGTTGGTATAAATGATCTGGCGGGTATATTGGTGTCTTTGTTGGGAAACTCCTCTCCGTTTATGTTTATGGAACAGTTCGATAGTTGTATTAGGAATGATCCAATGAGTTGTTTCTGATGAGTCAAACAGTTTGATGACATCGTCACATTCGCGTTGCTTACAACGATGTTGAAGTCATCAACCTTCTTGATAATATTGTTGCCGTATGCTTTTTCCATGAGGCAGTCTGCTGAATCTCCAGCTAGTAGTTTCTGGGTACATTCTTCGATGGTTTCTAATAGCGGGTTGTTACAAATGTAGATATTTCGTAATTTAGGACAATCCGTCTTTACATAGTATATTTGTGGTCCGGTTAGAATATAATTGTAGTGTAGATATATCCTTGAACCGTTATTAACAATTGGCTCTAAGTATGTTAATTCATAGTTGACATCTTTGATTCGAGGAATTTTGAGGGCATAAACAATGGATTCTTTGCTATGCATAACATATGCACTGGCTATGTTCAAAACGTTGTCGAGCGAGTCCAATCTTAGACCGTTGTTGATTATGAATTGTTGAGCTGCTTGTAGTTCTTCATGTGTGACGAGTCGGCTGCTTGGGATGCTGAATCTAGCTAAGGTGATCGCCTCCTCGATTGCTTCTAGTTGATTGATTAATTCATCTATATTGAATAATAGGTTTACTGAATCGAATCCGTCTAGCGATTCGTTCCTAATCATATCGCTATTGGAAGCTAATACTGATATTGATTTAGTTAAATTTACTATTCTGTCTTCAAATTGTTTATTTATTCTTATCTGTTTATCGTTTTGTAGAATGAGTGAATTTGTAGTGCTGTTAATTATCTTCAAATCGTCTGCATCTGGGCTTCCTGAAATATATTTCCATGCAGTGCCTAGGCTATTCCATCTTTTGAATCTCTTGTTCCCTGAGTGTTTTAATTTTTTATATGTGCTCATTAGTTTGTATTGTTTGGCTTTTATTAATGGACCTAATAATTTATTATTTACAATCTTCTTCGTGGCGGCTTCATTCAGAAAATCTATTGTGGTTTCTATAATTTTTATGTCAATTTTGTGCAGAATTCTGACGTAATTATTACTAATCCTGGCCTGTCCTAAAGGAATAACTGCTATTGGGTTGCGGTTTAGTTCGTGAACGTGTATGTCCGCCATGACAATCGTTATTAATAGGCATAGTCTGCAAATAGAGGTAGTAGGGAGTGTCTTGTTAGTGTACAGTATTATTCGTATAGTTCTATGTATGTCTTTTCATGTCCAGTTTATGTGTCTTGATACCGTGTTCGTCCGTCACAGTTTTGTCTGTTTGTTCTTTCATTTCTATTTGTCGGTATCGTTGGGTGTAGGGTGTTGGTTTCGCCTTACTCTTAACGAGGACATATTTTTGGCTAATTGTTTCGTACTTCTGGTTGTCTTCTAAATTTATTTTTGAGTTGTGGAGTGTTGCCTCCCGGGCAATGTTATCGCTAGCTGTCTGTATCATTTTCATTTTGTGGTCATTAATGTCGTTTGAGTCTAGTGAAGTGGAATTTCCGAAGACGATTGATTTCGGGGTTAATTTTGTAGCAGAGTGCTTTGTCTCGTTATACAGTGCGGTTACCAGTGAAAGACCTTCGTATAAAGTAAGGTTTTCCACCTTTTCGCGGCTTGCCAAATACATCTCCAGGAGAGTATTGTGGAACCGCTCTATAGTACCGTTGCTGTTACTATTACTTGCAAAATGTAGGGCTATATTGTGTTTTTTGACAAAGTCTTTAAATTTAGCGCTTCGAAAGGATGTGGCTTGATCACACGTAATTGTTTTTGGAAATCCGAAAATTTTGAAATATTTGATCAGGGTTTCGGTCAACTCGTCTGCCGTTTCGTTACGAACTTTGTATATTTGGGCGAATTTTGAAAACGCGTCAATAAGTGTGAGAAACTTCTCACCCTCTTTGACATAGACGTCAATAAAAATGGTTTCTAAAGGTTTTCCGTAAATTCTCCTGGTTATAGGTATTTTGAACGGTTTCCGTTCGTATTTAGAGAATTTACATTCGTTGCAATTTTTGGCAAATGATTTGACTTTCAAATGTTAGGAAAATAGACTGATTGTTGGACTTCATCCAATGTGAGTCTCCAATTTCTGTGGTTAAAATTGTGACTCTTTTGTATAAAGTCCTGCTGATCACTCTCTGACAGAAGGTCGGGGAGTTTTAAGTTACAAAACTCTACCCTTGTTTGAAATGTTCTTTTAAAATTTTTGAGCAGAGTTTTGCAACCTCTGGTGGCGCGAAAATTCCATTCGTAGTTCCTGGAGACAGATGGTCTCTCAGAATGCTTTTGAGTTGGTCCTCCGAGTAACTCTCGGAGTGGAAGATGTTCCTGTTAAATCCTGGAAATACAGAAAACATTATGTGAGGACTTTTATTTCTTTTATTAGATATGTATAATAAAATTTGATTCTTGAACCGGTTTATGATTTCCGGCCCGTAGATAGGGTCGTTATCGTAAACTTCGTTTTCCAGTACCTGTTGGTTGTTTATTTCGGCTTGAGGGATTCTAGAGAGTCCGTCAGCCACGACGTTTTGTTTACCCTTTTTGTAAACAAGTTTGAATTCGAATTGTTCAAGGTACAGTCGCTGTCGGGTTACCCGTCCGGTTGCGTCGGTTAATTTCAATTCTTTAGTGAGGGGTTCATGGTCGGTGTATATTGTAAAAGATCTCCCGTAAAGATAGGGGCGGAAAGTCTTAGCAGAAAAATAGATGGTAAGTAATTCTTTTGCCGTCGCGGAGTATTTTTCTTCGGCATTCGATAACGTCCTAGATAAGTACGCAATCGGTTTCTCTTTACCGTCTACCATCTGTGATAGTACACCATCAATGGCAACATTGGAGGCATCGGTAGTTAGAATGAATGGAAGGTTAAAGTCTGGGTATGTTAGTATAAGATCTGATGTCATGATGGTTTTCAAATTTTCGAATGCAGTTTTGAATGAGTCGTCAATTGCTATTGTCTTGTGTTTCCCTCTTAACTTGGAAGTCATTGGTTTCGCTATGTGAGCAAAACGCGGAATGAATCGCCTGTAATAGCTGATCGTTCCTAAGAATGACTTCAGTTCTTTAGGATTTTGAGGAAGGGGCCAGTTTTTGATATCCTCAACTTTTTTCGGGTTAGGTTTTACTCCCTCGGTGGTCACCACATGACCAAGGAATTCAACCTCCCTTCTCAGGAACTCTGACTTATCGCTCTGTACTTTTAGATTTGCTTCCCACAATGTTTGTAGGACCTTCTTTATGTCCTGCAAGTGTTCCTCCAA
Source organism: Toxorhynchites rutilus septentrionalis (assembly GCF_029784135.1). Lineage (NCBI taxonomy): Eukaryota > Metazoa > Arthropoda > Insecta > Diptera > Culicidae > Toxorhynchites > Toxorhynchites rutilus. The sequence goes on along the minus strand of NC_073746.1, from coordinate 26,398,461 downwards.
TGAACAAGAGAATATTATGATGTCGTCCATATAGACGAAGCATTTAATGTTCAAATGTTTTCGGAGAACAGAGTCCATTAATCTTTGAAATGTGGCAGGGGCGTTTCTCAGCCCAAAAGGCATTCGAACGAACTCGAATTTACCTCCATCCACGTTAAAAGCTGTTTTTGGAATATCTTTTGGTTCGATCTCAATTTGGTGGAAACCACTCGCGAGATCTAGAACCGTGAAGTATTGGGCTTTTCCCAGTCTATCCAGAATTTCGCTTATTTCCGGAATTGGATATCGATCTGCAGGAGTCTTCTCATTTAACTTCCTGTAGTCGATAACTATCCGGTACTTTTGTTTTCCTGAACTATCCAATTTCTTTGGCACCACCCAAATCGGTGATGTCCATGGGGAACAGGATTCTCTCACGATTCCTGTATCTAGAAGTTTGTTTATTTGTTCCGATACCACATTTCTCAAATGATATGGGTATCGATAAGTTTTTTGGTGGATAGGGGATTCATCAGAGGTTGTGATTTTGTGTTTTATTTCATGAGTAAAGGATAATCTTAGCCCTTCATGAAAAAATACGCCTCTGAAAGGTTGGAGAGCATGAATTAATCGTGACTTCTCCTCCTGATTTAAATGGTCGCACCGAAGATCTAACCGTGCTGGCTTCTGCGATTTCAACATAAAATTATCGTTGCGGAATGGTTCGAATTTTTGGTTAGGTACCTGTGATTTATTTGAAATGTGTACAAGAGCATTGTTGTCTTTAGCCGAGTACAATCCTGGTTGTAGTGCTATTTGCGGTGTTAAGTTTATTTCGTGGTCAATGAGGAATGTACCATTTTCGGTGGTACCGAGGGGAATTATATTGTTTTGATGGATATGGAGATTTACTGATGAGGGGTAATATTTTGAAAATTCAAACGTTTTATTATGTATTTTCATTTGGTGGCCTTCAGTATCAATGATGGCGTTCATTTTGGAAAGGTTTTCGTATCCAATCAGTCCGTCAAAGAACTTATGGAACTTGAAAACGTAGTACGGCAATTTTTCCGAGAATGCTTCAGAGAAAAGATTAGCATGGATCACTTTGTTAATATAAAATTTACCGTTTTTGTTCGTAACCACGGAGGGATTATTAATAATTTTGTATCTTTTTATATGTTCTGAATTGATATAAGATTTGTTCGCTCCCGTATCCACAAGGAAATTCAAAATTCCTTTGGAGGTCGGAAAACGAACATATGGTATAAAATTCAGGTTTCTTCGTTTGCTTTCCTGACTTGGTGAAAATTTATCTCCTCTACATCGGCGTTATCATCGGGGGCATCGTCCTCCCGTTCATTGTCGGAGTAAACTGGATCGTCTACTTCTTCTATTTCATTATTATGAGCTTCCATTCGTTCCTTTGGAACAAACGGTTGTCTTCTGAATGAATTGTTAGCGGGCGCGTTTTTATACTGGGTGTTCGGTTGCACATTCATTCCCGTAGTTTGTTTATTATCACTAGCACTTCTATCGTAGCCGTGGTTGTCGTTCCGTTTATATGAGGTGTTGGGTTGCATATTTGTTTGAGCATTTTGCGGCTTGTAAGGTTTTACATAATTTGATTTGGTTTGGATTGGGTTTGGGTGAGGCCTTATTCGCGTTTCTGCATTTTGGTTAAGCATTACCGCTTGGTAAGCTTCTTCCAAATTCTTTGGTTTTGAATTTCGAATAATGGAACCTAATGGTTCCTGGATATTGTCTAAATATTTTGCCACCGTTATGATTTCTATGATTTCGTGGCCGCTCAGTGGGTTTGATTGGAGGTTTGCTTTCAACCTTATATTTGTCTCTTTAATATCGTTATAGAAACGTATATGAGTTTTGTCTCCCTTCCGGATGCGGAATAGGGAAGACAGATTTGTGGTGAAGTCTTTTTCATCACCGTAGTGCTCTGTTAGTACTTTTTTTATACCATCTATGTCACTTTTTTAAAAGATAAATTTATTAGGACACAAACTTAGCTCTACGCGATACAAATGAAAAAGAGACCGAGCCACGTTGTCGTGGCTCTTTTATAACGTTATTTGTGCTTGTTTAGCACATTCCTATTGCTGCACATGGCTTGCACGCCATGTGCTCCGATTGGTCGCTGGTGAAGGTAATGATTTCCTAACGGTGATTTCAATAGCCTATTTTGAAAGCAAATTTAAGACTATTGAAACAAGTTTTTGGATCAGAAAGTAACAAGTATAGAACGCGTAGACATTTTATCTTTCGAATGAAGTGTTTATCATACCATTTCGTTCAGTTGTTTAGGAGCTATTAACACTCAAAAACTCGGTCTCCGGCGTAACGCTTTCGTTTTCGAAACTTTGATTTTACACCCCGGTATAGAAATGAAAGACGTAGTCCTACGTCAAAAACTATAACAGATAGAAAGTTGACGACTTGGAAAAAAGTTCACATTTTAATAAGATCTAAATCTTTGTCGAATACACTATATCGCTATCTTGACTTTAAACAAAATTATGTTTAGTTGTATTTTTTTTAAAGAAAATATGAAAAAAATGTTGTCAAAAAAACTTTTTCCCTGTAAAAGTGTGCATCTTCCGATGTATGGACGACTTGTTGGAAATTTTAAGGGCTATTCATGTATATATTTTTGGGAGTTTTAAAAGAAATACGTTTTTGAGAAAAATGAATTTAAGTTTTTAAAATAACTTTTTTTTCTGCGAAATTTTTTTGGTATTTTTTTGTGAAAATTTAAACAATTTCCTACATTTCATCCTGTGACAAGAATTATGAAAGTATCATAGTTTTTAAGTTAAAAACTTTTGTGAAATATTAGGAAAAAAATGGCTTTTTCTAAAAAGTAGTCTAATTGTTTTTCGAATATTTCAAGTATGCAAAGTTGCTTAAATGACCCATGTCTTTACACCCACAACGTTTCACTACTATCTGAGATGGTGCTGCCAACGACCAGTCGAGTTGGCATGAAATTCGTCATCTGTAATAACATATGAAATTAAAATTGATATTCAAGTCTATGCTCATGCCTCCTCCTAAAATCTGGTTGCCCAATTCTAAACGCCTTCGAATTACTGCAGGACTTAATTATTCTTTTCGCCGCCTGAGCTTATGACGTCTTTACCCGAGTCGAATCGAATGATGAATGATTCCTCGAGTACTTTCGTACTTTCCACCCAGTCATCCAATACCGCGGCAAGAGTCGAAACAGCTGATTACCGAACGCGGCGGGAGGGCCGTACAAAACCTCCCGGGATGGACGTTTGGCAAGTTGGTTTATAGATTTTTAATTACAGCGTGTCCACTTCGCGGCTAAACTTCAGCTTTCATCGTCTCCTTTTCGCCACCAAAACGCGCAATATTGACGAGCATTTGCCAGCCACCGCCAGCTCTTCACGCCGTCACTTCAATCACGCTAGAGCCGACGAACCGGAGCTACCCCCAAAACAGCCCCATTGGGAGTATCCAAGGCATGCGCCTATTCATCGCCATCCTTCGGCAAGTTGCGCCGTGGTCGTGATTGATGCTGATGAAGAAACCATTTCTCGCTGATTCCACACGACTAACTACGCAAAACGCACATCGTGTGTGAGTCCCTACCCGCATCCGAGATAATTGATATCAATTTTATGGCGGAGAGCGAAAAACCTCCAACGTCGAACCGAGCGTGTATGTAATTATCCGCTTCGGAGATTTTGCAGTAAAGAAGCATCCTGTAAGTTCTGCCGCCGACTTCGACTTCTCGTAGTCACCATTCGAATTGGCGCACATTCTAAGCGAGGCGCAATCGATCAATGCATGAGTCATCCGGTGGTAGCAACACTGCACAAAATAAAAAACAAACCAGATTGACTGCATTGGGATTTTGTCGGAGATCAATGAGCTTTGCGGCTGCCGTTGTGCGAATACCTACCCTATACGCCTTCTAAAACTCTGCCCCGAGAGTCGCGAGCTTCGAGAGGGTTCGTAATTGGTCACCAAGGTCAACGGCGACGACGCGTTCCGTTGGAGGCTACGTCGTCACTGCAGTCGACAATGAGAGGCACGTAGGAGACTTACCCGCAGTGCTCAATTACTGTTAATGTTTTCGTTTCGCCTAAAGGAAGTCATTATGCATATGGAAATCGTTTCCGCGGTGTGCAAACCACCGGCGAAGGTATCGAGTGCACTGGTTGCGAAACTGGAGCTGCCGACAAAACGGGGCATTGAGAAAATTTCAGGGATATTTCGAAATACTGTAATTTTTTTGACATTTCTATGCTAATGCGAAGATAAGTGGTGACATTTAATTAGCTGTTGAGCAAATAGCAAGATTTGAGATAGATACGATAATGATCGCGAAGTAAATTGTTTGCGTGGTCCATTATTCATCACATATGGTTGTTTTATGCAAATCAGAACAAATAAAATCAAGCTGGAGACAACAACGGCGCGTGTATGTTGCATTTCCCGATTCTAACAACTTTTCTGTCTGTAATCAAGCATTTTGTTTTCAATAAAAAAGATCCAGATGATCCATAACGACCCCTCATCCATTTCCGTCAAATGAGACATGAGAAAAATCTTTGCACCACTTCGCCGCGCTAAAAGACCCCGGTCGGGCCGAAGGCCGTCGCGGTAAATGACCGAGTTCGCTTTCATCCTTGCACCACGATGCTAATGCATCTTAACGCGTGCATTGCGCTCATTCCGCTCCACATGAGTAGGATTCAAAACAAATCGGCTCCGGCTCCTAATCATGTTGCCTCCTTTGCCGTCAACATTTAGTCGGTGGCGGCGCGCTCGTGCTCATTTTTCACCACGCAAAAAGCGCTTTTCACGCTCGGCTCAGCAGTGCGGCGCGCGGGAAAAAGCTGAGCTTCCTTCTTTGATACGAAGTCGCCAAACGCCGCCACCAAACGGAGATCAGCTCAGAAAGCTCATTACCATTAGCACCGGTGCGCGACCTGTGCCTCCCTGCTTCACCGCCCCCAACTCGATCACTTCTGGGAGCGGATAGAAATTGTAACCAACAACAAAGAAAGTATCATTTATTTCAATTTAGGAAAAAAATGTGGGTACGAGAGGGAAGCGAAGGGTGCAATTTTATGCGCACTTCAACTGGATGCCTTGCCATTTTTCTTCCTCGCTGCCCAACAACGGCGGCTAAGCGGCTTTTAGAGTGTTAGTGCACACATTTTGTTGCCATCATCTGTGGAAAACACAGGTGATTGACCGTTCCAGATTGTTTATCCAAATGTCAACATTTATCATTTTTGCCTATATTACAAGACAATAACTTGGTCCATTTCATGCTTTATCCTCTACTTTGACAGCTGTCAAACTTAGATATCTCTCTGACAGCTGTCAAATTCGTATAGGGGAAAGGGGAGCAGTTTCGGACAACGCTTGTACAAATTAAGTGGTACAATTTTCAACCAAATTAAAAATATAAATAAGTTAACAGCCCTTCCACCAACAGCTGTCATATAGTTTGACATCTCCTGGTCGTTTATTACTTACGAAAACAACACAGTGCCCTTTTTAATACACGTTTCGGAACTTTTGAGCTTGAAGTTGTAAGTATTTCCCTAATTCCTTTGTGAACGATTTAGAAATTTAAGTACACCACCTCAGTTAGTAACTAATATGAAATGAAAAAATCCTGCACACAACGGGGAAATAAAGGTCTATTTATTAGATAAAATTATGATTTGTCTTCGGATGGTGGTGGCGCACATTCGGACACTGTTTCATACCTCTTAAAATTTGTGTCTGATTGTTGTTTACTAGCAAACATCAATTTAGTCTGATTCTGAATTCAGTCTGACCTGATGAAAGAAAGAAAATAAAACCGATAGAATCAGCATCAACGAAGATGAGATGGAAAGAGCTATCGAACTCGTTTCGAATAGAACGTTTTCATGATTCTAGCTCACAGCTGATCCAACTAAGTCCATTGTCTTAGCTAATTTCCCAACAAACGGTTGCATAACGGGAAAACTGTTTCTCAATGTTCTGGAACGTTTAAAAAATGTTACAAAAAGCAATGTAAACGAATAAATTCCAAAAAATCAAAAATCAATCAGAACACTTTGGAAAAAACTATATCTGTTTAATATCCTAGCTTGATTCAAAATGACTGGTTGCTATCCATTCTCAAGAAAGGTTTTTTCGGGCAAGGGTTCTGAGCGAGCTGTATCTTGTCGCCAGATCGAATTTAGAAGACACCCTTCGGGCCCGAGGAAGGCAGCCCATGGTGCCGGTGAGAGACGTGTTGGCTCGGTTAGACCTTGATTACATGTCCCAAATATATGTATTCCTTAAAGCTATCGATCTTCGTGTGTGATTGTCCTTATACCCTTAGTTTTTCCTTTTCCTTTTCCTTTGTGAGAGATCGGATCCCTTCTTAAGAATAAGATGAAATGTAAATACATATTAGATATAAGATAGGTTTAAGAATTGAGTGTGATGAGTGTGATCATTGTCAATATATCCTCATATCCCCTCCTTTTCCTGAAGAAAATATGTCATCCTTCTAAACTCGAGTCGACCGCGAGTAATCGGTTTCCTATATTATTAACATTAGAATTAAGGAAAAATGTATATATACTAGTAACAATACAGTAAGGAGTTCGGCTCCTTTAAACCTTTGTAACTGAGCCTGTAAAAATAAACGATTTAAATAAATAAAAAAAAAAGGATTCTGAATGCTCAAATGATTTCACCTACTGGAGCGGAGGTAGCAACTGACTCATCGGGTAATATAACAATGCTGCAAAACATTGCGTCTACGGCACAGATAGATTTTACGTTGGCAACTTTGTCCCCGAAAAATGTTGAACCTTTTCCAAAAACATCACCGTGGAAAATCGCCACTCGAAAACGGAAGAAAGGAAAATCACGAATTTTTACTGACTCTCATAGCAAGCAATTTCTTTTCAGACAAATACTGATAAACAGAAAAATGCAGAATATGCTGGAAATAAGAGGAAACGGTTGAAACGTAAATACACTATAGATATACGAATAGATTTAAGAATTGAGTGTTCATCAACATTGTTACGTTTTCCTTATATCCCATCCTTCTCCTGAAAATATGTCACCCTTCTAAACTCGAGTACACCGCGAGTAATCGGTTTCCTACCTTACTAACCATAGATGTAAAAAAATTGTTTATATATATACGAGGGTCACTATTTATATTTCGGGAATAGGAACAAAAACAAATAGTTAAGCTGCGAATATATTTTTATTGTTTTTCAAAGTACTCGCCACGATGATCGATACACTTTTGCATGCGCTTAAACCAATTTTCAAAGCATTTATTCCAATCGACACGAGCCTTTTTTTGAGCGATTGTCAAATTATGTGGGATCCAACGTGAACATAATTTTCGCACAACTAAGTGTTCATGTAAAATCGCATACATATATGCTGGTGGAACTAATGCTTAGGGATGCCTCAATCTCACAATAGGTTACATGACGATCTTGCTTAATCATTTCGTGCACAGCATCGATGTTTTCTGGCACTACAGTCGATTTTGGACGACCTTCACGAAACTCGTCGGACAGCGAACTACGACCACGATTGAATTCACTATACCAGCAATACACAGTGGTTTTTGATGGAGCTTCATCGCCAAAAGTCAAATTAAGTTGATTGACGCACTCTCGTTGTGATAATCCACGTCGAAAGTCGTAAAAAATCATCGAACGAAAATGTTCACGATTCAGTTCCATTTTTTTTGCCGAGACCAAACTTTCAACTAAATATAAAATAAACAAATAGCGTCCGGATGACAAAATGTTCTGAGTACGTATATCGTCAAAAATGTCAAACTTTACGATGGAACCGTCAGATGGACTCAAATGACATCAGTGTTGCCAATTCCCGAAATATAAATAGTGACCCTCGTATATAGTTTAAAAATTATGTTTAACAATTCGGCTCCTTTAAACTTAATTAAAAGAGCCTGAAAAAATTAGCGAATTATTAAAAAAAAATTGTAAAGGGTTGTATGTAGGACACGACCGCATATTTTCGACATAAAGGGTGTGTCACATCAAATTGCATCACGGAAAAAACGCTGTAGAAATTTAATTTTTAGGAATTATATCTTCAGCTTTCGCTTATAATCAGATGAGAGTGTATAGATCACGTTGGCCATGCTTCACTGTCAATTTTTCGTAAATTTGGAAAAATGTCGTCGAACGAAAAAGAGCGTCGTGAATTAATCCTGTGCACTCATTTCGAGAATCCGGAGTTGTCACATCGGGACATCGGTAAGATGCTGGGAATCGTCCAATCCACGGTCAGCAGAGTACTAAAACGATACTTCGAGAACCTAACCATCGACCGGAAGGTGAAGAACGGCAAAAATGGATGCTCCGTGAAAAAGATCACAAGCGCGTAGTTAAGCAGTTTAGACGTGATCCGAGAAGTTCGGTCCGGGATGACGCCAATAAGCTGAATTTGTCAAGTTCATTCGTCCAGCGGACCAAGCAGCGGAAGGGCCTGCGTACATACAAGGTTCAGAAGGCTCCTAACCGCGACGAAAGGCAAAACATGGTGGGGAAGACGCGAGCCCGGAAGCTGTACACCGAAATGCTGACGAAGCCGCATTGCCTGGTAATGGACGACGAAATCTTCGTCAAAGCGGTCTTTCGTCAGCTGCCGGGACTGTTGTTCTTCTCCACAGAGGACAAATTCAGCGTTCCGGAGGAGATTCGCAAGCAGAAACTATCCAAGTTTGGCAAAAAGTACATGGTGTGGCAAGCGATCTGCTCTTGCGGAAAGCGGAGCGCCCCCGTTCGTGATGACCGGCACGGTAAACGGGCAGGTTTACCTTAAGGAGTGCCTACAGAAGCGCTTACTACCACTATTGAAGCAGCACGAGGGCCCGACAATCTTCTGGCCGGATCTCGCTTCGTGCCACTATTCAAAGGACGTGTTGGAGTGGTACGAAGCCAACGAGGTCACCTTCGTGCCAAAGGAAATGAACCCGCCCAACGCGCCGGAGCTTCGCCCAATAGAGAAATATTGGGCGATTATGAAGCAGGCCCTCCGGAAGAACCCAAAAATTGTCAAATCGGAGGCGGACTTCAAGAGAAAATGGATTTCTGTTAAAAAAACAGGAAGGGGGTTATATCTATGGTATAACCGCAAGGGTGACGTAGGACTATCGTTGATTAAGAGATCATTTGTTTGAAGTTGAATCTAAATCCATTCTGAATGAATAAATGAATAAATGAATATTTGGGGGACTTCGAAAACGAGAGCGTTACGTTGGAGGCACAAGGTGTTATGCATCCAATATAGGATACGAAAAACCTTGTTCTGAAGAATTGTCTTCTGAAGCTTTCCTGCTAACTGCACTTAATTGACAAATCACAAAACCAAATGTATGTGGTTGCAGTATTATATGGATAGAAAACATTCAATTAAACTCTTTCACATGAATATATTTTGAAAATTCCCATAGGAACTGGCTGATTATTTTCAGTAACGATTAGATATTTTCACATTTTTCTCGATACTGGAAGCCCACCAGTGGTTAATGCCAACTCGATAACCATCTGTTAATAGCACTTGATTGAAATATATTTGGTCACAGTGTTACATGGATAGAAAACATTCAATTAAACTCTTCCACATGAATATATTATGAAAATTCCCAAAGGAACTGGCAGATTATTTTCCAGCAATGATTAGATCTTTCCGGAACTTTCTCGATGCTGAATGGCATCCTAACGGAAAGAGTTCTGCGCGTGTATGTGCCGATCCTTCGCCGTCCACCTCTTCCAGCACGTTAGGCAACGATGTTGTCTTGTCGATGTCCTCACGAAAAATGAATGTGTCTCACCACCAGAATATCGCTTAAGTATGCTTTTTGTGTGTGATTGAATCGAGAGAAGGTGTGGTTTACGATGGCAATTTGGAAGGCAAACTAGAGGGTAATGAACTCTCTGAGCTCGGAACTTTCGGCGACTGAGCAATAATCGATTGCGGGCGCATACAATATTGGATACGGAAATATCCTACTGATGGGGAAGAATAATCTTCTGAAGCTATCCTGTTAATTGCGATTGATTGAAAAACCACAAAACCAAATGTATTTGGTCAGTGTTACATGGATAGAAAACATTCAATTAAACTCTTTCACATGAATATATTTTGAAAATTCCCAAAGGAACTGGCAGATTATTTTCAGTAACGATTAGATATTTCCACATTTTCTCGATACTGGAAGCCCACCAGTGGTTAATGCCAACTCGATAACCACCTGTTAATAGCCGCGCGTGTATGTGTGTGTAGCGATGTCTTCCCAGGGAACCGTTTGTGGCATCACTCTCCTCCTGATAGATTCCCTTCTGGCCTAGGGTGCACAAACAGGCTCTTGGTGACACCGTTCATCCGCGCTTTCATGATAAATAAAGAGCTTCACCGCAACAGCGACAACATGCTCCAATCGCTGTTCAATTAGAACTGAGTGGATTTCCGAGCGCCGCTCGCTTATATACCGATTGGTGATTTCAATAGCCTGTTTTGAAAGCAATTTTAAGACTATTGAAACAGGTTTTTGGATCAGAAAGTAACAAGTATATAACGCGTAGACATTTTATCTTTCGAATGAAGTGTTTATAATACCATTTCGTTCAGTTGTTTAGGAGCTATTAACGCTCAAAATCTCGGTCTCCGGCGTAACGCTTTCGTTTTCGGAACTTTAATTTTACACCCCGGTATAGAAATGAAAGACGTAGTCCTACGTCAAAAAACTACAACCTGACGTTGTACAGAACCTTATGGACGGGGTAAAGAGGAAGGTGCGAGCATACGGGCTTGGGCTCGAAGTATGAATAAAAAGAAAATGCCAAAAGCGAATTTCTACAGCGTTTTTTCCGTGATGCAATTTGATGTGACACACCCTTTAGAACTACGCAATTATATTATGCAATCCACTTGTTTACCACTTCGAATATTATTCTAGAATACATCGAAATTTTTGTAATGGATTATGTTCTTCGTTACAAAAATGGGTGGGTTATATCTATGATATAACCGCAAAGTTGACGTGGGACTAGGTTAGCTTAACAATCATTTGTTTGTATTGATTAGATTTTTGATTGAATGAAACAATTTCCGAATTCAATCGAATTTAATATATTTGCTTTGTGAGTAAACAGATTGAATAAATGCCATGTAAGGTCTATTCATGCATTGTGATAGATTATGTTCTTCGTTACAAGTAAACTTAATGACAGTCCTTTCTCGTTTGGTACGATTCCCAGGACAAAATATGTGAACGGAAGAATTATCAAACGATTATTTTATTTTACATTTCCCTCTGAAGTTCGCATCTCTCAAGTGTACATACTTCTCAATCCGCGCCAAAGCGTTGTGTTCGTACTCTTTTTTGTAATCCGTGTATCCGAAAACACTTTTCGGAGTGCAAAAAAACATACGGTTGCAGAAGTACCCCCGGCTTGCATGAATCAACAACTTCAACTTACCGTGTTCAGGAAACATATTCTAGCCTGCACAAAGGCAAGCAAGTACAAAAGTACTCGCAGTTTGCATTTATTTGCAAAACCGATTTCCCCAGACACCTTGGTTTTGAAGTCTGTTTTAGGCAAACACATTTCAGTGAGAACAAAAATACCCTCGACTTGCATGAATTTGCAATGCCAATTCCTCCAGACACCTTGGTTCTGAAGTCTGTGTTGGGGAAACATATTTCAGTCGAAACAAAAATGCTCCTGACATGCATGAATTTTCAATGCAAATTTCCCCACGCTCCATGGATTTGAAGTCTGTGTTGGGGAAACACATTTCAATCGGAACAAAAATACCCACGACTTGCATTGCGATTTGCAATGCCAATTTCCCCGAAGCTGCTTGGTTATGATGGCTGTGTTGGGGAAACTGTAAATCGGACCAATCAAAACAAAGTAATTAGGGCGTTTAGATAACGATTAACATTTCACAGTTATTCAATTGTTTATCTAATGATAAATAACATTTTATTAATTACGATGGATGCGTAGAAATATTCCATATCAATTGATGCAAACATCTTTCCGATACAGTAAGAAATGCTCGAATTATAAGCATTTTTTTTTTTTTTTTTATAAATCCGATTATTTTTACAGGCTCAGTTACATAAGTTTAATGGAGCCAAACTCTTAACTATATTTCAACTAGCATATATCAACATGTTGTTTCCTTAATTCTATGGTTAATGAAATAGGAAACCGATTACTCGCGGTCGACTCGAGTTTAGAAGGGTGACACATTTTCATTAGGAAAAGGATGGGATGTAAGGAGATGTGTGTTTACACTCGCACTCACATTCACATTCACATTCACATTCACATTCTCATTCACACTGACACTTCACACTCAATTCTTAAAACTATCCTTACATTTAATATGTGTTTACAATTTAACTTATTCTAATGTTAGTAGGAAGGGAACCGATAGCTCGCGAAGGACGAAAAGGAGGGGAAAAGGATGTATGAACAATCACACTCGAAGATCGATAGCTTTAAGGAAAACATATATTTGGGACATGTAATCAAGGTCTAACCGAGCCAACACATCTCTCACCGGCACATTGGACTGCTTTCCTCCAGCCCGAAGGGAGTTTTCTAAATTCGATCTGGCGACAAAATACAACTCGCACGACCAAACAACGTGTTCGATGTCGTGGTAACCATGGCCACAACCGCAGAGATTGCTGTCGGCAAGATTAAAACGAAAAAGCAGCGCGTCTAACGAACAGTGATTGGACATGAGTCGGGAGAAGGTGCGAATAAAGTCCCGACTCAAGTCCAGACTTTTGAACCACGGATTGAGGCTAACCTTAGGGATAATTGAGTGGAGCCACCGGCCCAATTCATCTTCGTTCCATTTGCGTTGCCAGTTAACGATGGTATTTTTACTAACTAAAGAATAAAATTCATTGAAGGTGATTTGACGCTGATAAATTTCGCCTTCAATTGCACCTACCTTTGCTAATGAGTCAGCCCTCTCATTACCCGGAATTGAGCAATGTGAAGGGACCCAGACAAAGGTAATGACATAACAGCGTCTGGATAAAGCACTCAAAATTTCTCGTATTCTCTCAAGGAAGTACGGTGAGTGCTTTTCCGGCCTCACTGAACGGATAGCTTCGACAGAGCTCAGACTATCCGTTACAATGTAATAGTGTTCAACAGGTCGTGAGGCGACGCTGTCCAGCGCCCAGTGTATTGCTGCCAATTCAGCAATATACACTGAGCAAGGATTCTGAAGACTGTGTGAGGTGCTAAAAAAATTGTTGAACACTCCAAATCCTGTGGACTCATTCATAGAGGACCCATCAGTAAAGTACATATTATCACAATTGACACGCCCATACTTTGCTTCGAAAATCGTAGGAACGATCCCCGATCGATGATAATCTGGAATTCCATGGATATCCTGCTTCATGGACAGATCAAAATGCACAGAGGAATTGATGTAGTCAGGAAAACAAACACGGTTGGGAATATACGAAGAAGGATCAACCTGCATGGAGACGAATTCATGATATGAGCTCATGAATCCAGAATGAAAATTTAGCTCGATCAGCTGCTCAAAATTTCCGATCAACAATGGGTTCATAACCTTACACCGGATGAGGAACCGAAGAGATAATAAATTGAAGCGATCTTTTAGTGGGAGTACGCCTGCCAAAACCTCGAGACTCATGGTATGCGTTGAGGGCATACATCCCAACGCAATACGGAGACAAAGATACTGAATTCGCTCGAGTTTAATGAGGTGTGTTTTGGCAGCTGATTGAAAACAGAAACTGCCATACTCCATCACTGAGAGAATAGTTGTTCGATACAACATTATGAGATCTTCTGGATGGGCTCCCCACCAGGTGCCGGTAATTGTACGGAGAAAGTTTATTCTTTGTTGGCATTTTTTACTCAGATACCTAATATGGGCCCCCCAAGTACATTTGGAGTCGAACCAGACCCCAAGATACTTGAATGACATAGCATGAGTGATCGGTTTACCCAAAAGTTGAAGCTTTGGTTTTGCTGGTCTATGCTTCCTAGAAAAAACCACCATCTCTGTTTTCTCCGTGGAGAATTCGATCCCTAGCCCAATGGCCCAGGTTGAAAAATTGTTCAAAGTATCTTGTAAGGGTCCTTGCAGGTCGGATTCGTTTGATCCTACGACAGACACCACTCCATCATCTGCAAGTTGTCTTAGGCTGCAATTTTGTGTAAGGCAATTGTCGATGTCGCTTACATAGAAGTTGTACAAAAGGGGGCTTAAACATGAGCCCTGGGGGAGTCCCATGTAGGAGACCCGACTTACTGTCGAATCCCCGTGAGAAAAATTCAAATGTTTCTCACAAAGCAAGTTATATAACATATTATTCAATAGAGGCGGCAGACCCCGAGAGTGTAATTTGTCTGACAGGACCTCTATTGAAACTGAATAAAAGGCCCCCTTTATGTCCAAGAATACTGAAGCCATTTGTTTTTTATCGGCGTAAGCCATTTGAATTTCTGAAGAAAGCAACGCAAGACAATCATTCGTCCCCTTGCCCCTGCGGAACCCATATTGTGTATCTGAGAGTAGGCCATTCGTTTCAACCCAACGATCAAGGCGAAACAAGATCATTTTCTCCAACAACTTCCGTATACAAGACAGCATTGCTATTGGGCGGTACGAATTGAAGTCGGACGCGGGTTTTCCGGGTTTTTGAATAGCTAAAACTCGTACTTGTCTCCAATCATCTGGAACAATATTATGTTCCAGAAACCGATTGAATAAATTCAACAAGCGATGTTTCGCCACATCAGGGAGGTTTTTCAACAAGTTGAACTTAATTCGATCCGATCCCGGAGCAGAATTGTTACATGAAAGGAGAGCAAGAGAGAATTCTACCATCGAAAACTCAGCGGAATCGGGACAAACCTTTCGTGCAAAATTAAAAATCCATCGATGTGAATATTCTTCGCTTTCATTCGTTGAAGAGCGATTTCTCATGTTTCGAACCACTTTCCATAATTTTTTCATTGACGTTTCTCGTGACAAACCTCCCACGAAATTTCGCCAATAAGCACGTTTTTTCCCTTTGATCAAATTTTTGAACTGATTCTCAAGGGCTAAATACGTTTGAAAATTTTCAGGAGTTCCACGTTTCCGAAAAGCTTTAAATGCATTCGATTTTTCTATATAAAGCTTGGAACATTGGCTATCCCACCATAGATTGGGAGGCCTTCGGGAAATGGTGGAACCTGGAATGGGTTTCGTTTGAGCGCGAACTGCGCTGTCATAGATCAAACGAGAAAGGAAGTTATACTCCTCCAATGGAGGTAAACCATCTCTGAAATTGATGGCTAGAGCAATCGCGTCCGCATACTTTTTCCAGTCAATGTGTCTTGTGAGGTCATATGCCATGTTTATAGATTCAGAAGAATTCGACCCAATGGTGATGGAAATTTTGATTGGCAAGTGATCACTACCGTTGGGGTCCAGGATTACATTCCACTTGCAATCTAATGATAGTGAATTCGAGCAAAG
This sequence comes from Toxorhynchites rutilus septentrionalis, assembly GCF_029784135.1. Lineage (NCBI taxonomy): Eukaryota > Metazoa > Arthropoda > Insecta > Diptera > Culicidae > Toxorhynchites > Toxorhynchites rutilus. The sequence continues at coordinate 26,382,894 of NC_073746.1, read as the reverse complement.
CGAGAGGTCAAGAGCACTTGGGTTAGCAGGAGGTTTAGGAACACGTGTTGTTTCCCCAGTATTCAAAACGGTCATATTGAAGCTGTTACAAAGGTCATATATCAACGATGAACGATAGTCGTCGTACTGTTCCCCCCAGGCAGTTCCGTGAGAGTTGAAGTCTCCCAAGATCAATCGTGGCTCAGGAAGAAGTGAGCACATGTCAACAAGTTGCTTGCGGCTAACCGCAGCTCTCGGAGGCCAATACAAGCTGACAATACAGAGGTCTTTTCCTCTGATGTTTGCATGACAAGCAACAGCTTCAATCCCTCCAATAGGTGGAAGGTCAATTCGAAAAAATGAGTGGCACTTATTGATCCCCAATAGCACCCCTCCGTATCTGTCATCACGGTCCAAGCGTATAATATTGAAATCATGGAAAGAGAGATCATCTCGCGAAGAAAGCCAAGTTTCGGACAGAGCAAAAACATCACAATTGAATTTATGAATTAAAAATTTGAATGTATCCAATTTAGGGATGAGACTACGACAATTCCACTGTAAAACAGTGATATCTCCGACCTCTCTATTTAAATTAGACATCAAGAGAGATAATCATTGCAAGGAGGGGCCATGTTTGCATCAATTGTTGCAAAATTGTCTTTAATACTGGAAGCATTGAGATGACAATGGTTCTGATGGAGTCGGAAACATTAAAACACTTGAAGATTTGATCCAGAAGGTCAGACAACTTTATAAATCCCGATTGGGAAGCTGAACTGGACGAAAAAATAGGGACAGTTGGGGTTTTTGATGTCCCCTCGAGTGCTGGATCGTTCGAAGGTGAACTATTCCCACGGAAGCCAGGAGGAACCTGATTTTGCTTGTCCGCGGCACTCGATTTTTTAGGCAAGCTAACAGGGGGTATCACCGGGGGGACTTGTTCTTGAACTTTGGGAGTGGTCACATTCTTGCGCCGGGGATTCCCTTTGGAAATAAACGGTGTGTCCCCGCTAGCTGTGTCCGCTTCCATTTCATCAACTGGCAACGAGGAAAAAGTATTGTGTGTTGAGATTGGTTGTTGTTGTTGTTGGGTCAGTGGAGAAGCGCCCTTTAAAATTTCCGCAAATGTGCGCTTCGAGCGTTCCTTTAAAGAGCGCTTCTGTTTCTCCCAGCGACTCTTATAAGTTTCACAAGCTGAGAGCGCGTGTGGAGTTCCCCCGCAATATGGACATTTATGCTCAGTCGCACTGCAGGATTCCCCCACATGTTGCTCTCTGCAAGTTGCACAGCGCTCCTTGTTGGCACAATAATCTGAAGTGTGACCAACTGACTTGCATTTGTTGCAAGTCATGGGCTTTGGTACAAAGAGTCGCACCGGCAGTCTCAATTTGTCCACCATAACGTAGTCAGGGAGAGCGGAACCAGCAAAAGTTACTCGAAATGAGTCGGACGGCGTGAATTTAGTTTCTCCCCCTTCCTGGGAGACTTTGCCTAATTGGCGACAGTCCAAGATCTCGACTTCCATCGAGGGAAGCTTCTTGAACTTTCCATTTCCTTTTTTAATAAATTCACACGTCAGACCCGTTTCTGTAATCACTCCCGCAATTTCTACGTTATGGCAGGGCACGTATGCGCGATATTCTAAAATGAACCGCTTGTCGACAACAATCTCGTTAGCTTGCTTCCGATCAGCCACGACAACACGCAGTTTGTTCGGGCGAACCTTGGAAATTTCGACCACGGAGGAATAATTTTTTGTCAAATCTTTCATGATCTGAATGACATTCAGAGATTTTCCTTTAGGTTTAGGTCGGAAGAAAACAACCCATGGGCCAGTTCCAGTTGCATTTTCTGGATAAACCTTGACACGGGGTGGAGACACAACAGGAGAGGAAAGCGGGGTCGATTGTTGAGCGGAAGCGGAAACAGCAGGGTTGGGTGGCGTGATCGGGAGTTCAGCGGGAGCGGGAGCGTGAGGGGGAGCGAGAACGGGAGTGGGAGCGAGAGGGAGAGCGAGAACGGGAGCGAGAGGAGGAACGGGAGCAGGAGATTGAGGGGGTGAAGAGGAGAGGTTTGCAAATTTTCTTGAGGGGGGCTTGTTTAGGTGGGTTAATTCCTCCCCCGAAAAGACTTCTTCTGAAGGGGGAACGCGTTTAAGCGACTTCCCACCTCCCGTAGATGTGGAGGGACAGACAGTGGATTCAATCTCCATGTCAACGGGTTCTCCGCATTCTGCCATATAAAGTGGCAGATGTACAGTTTTTCAGTGATTTCTCAATCTTTTTTTCTGATTATTTCTTAAACTAAAAACCTTAATCTAATAAAAAATATACTTATATCGCACACCCGTGCGGTTGAATTAGAACAGTTCCCAGCGAACCGCGTGTCGATCGTACAGCACAGCTGCAACGGTGTATGGCTCCACAGTGCGATGATGATTTCGATGACGATGATATGGCGATAAACACGCCAGCACACAGCGCCCGCGATGCAGGTCTTCTTCCTTCCGCTTTGTTTGCTTCACACTATTGCAGTCCAAAAATCCCGTTTGGGTGAAACAATTATTTCACCAGCAGCGAAAGTAACGGTATCACAACAGTATCACAAGATAACGGTATCACGAGACGGGAGAAAATACACCCGGCGGCCTCGACTTCACGAAGACGAATGTTTATAAGCATTTGGAATCATTCATTTTTTCCTGCATGTTCTGCGTTTAGGTTTTCATTTTACCCCCCATATACTCCGGTTAGACGTAGTCCCACGTCAAAAAAAAATTGATGAACGTCCTTTTACTTTTGATATGATGCCTAGGACTACCAAAATATGTGCACGGGTTGTCGATGTTACATGATTGGATAAAAAAATTATATAGCCTAATTATTAACCTAAAAATGAATTTACCTTGAGAAAGATTCCTTTTTTAATCAATCGCGATTACAGTGACAATTATTCGATGTATTCATATTTTGATTTTCAATTATTCGATACAAAACTACTCGATTATAATTTCAGATGTTCGATTAATTGAATTAATCGAACGAGTAACCGACGTCTCTATTAGGGAAACATATTCCGGTCTGCAAGCGAGTACAAAAGTACTCAACACCGAAAAATACCCCCGATTTGCATGTTTTGACAAAGCGGATTCCCCCATGCACTTTGATTTAGAAGTCCGTGTTAGGGAAACAGCACGGTGGGAACAAAACTACCCCCAACTTGCATGTATATTTGCAAAGCGGATTTCCACAGGTACATCGATTTTGAAGTCTGTGTTGGGGAAACCGTAAATCGATCCAATCAAAATTTGGCAGTTAGGGCGTTTAAATAACGTTTGACGTTCTACAGTTATTCAATTGTTCATCTCATGAAAAATAACATTTTATTAATTGTGATAGACGCGTAGAAATATTTCCTATCAATTGATGCAAACATCTTTCCGATCTTGTTCGAGTTATAAGCATTCGAAACACGGGTAGGGTTAACATACAAATCGGCAGAACAAATGTATGAGAAAAATAGAAGTTTCTCCAGTTTTCATGAATTTGAACCGTTTAGAGATTAGCGAATTGTAATGTATAGCATATCAAACAAATCTTAGAGAATTTCCGATTCGATTGGTATGCAAATCATGAAAATTCGTTCACATTGAAAATAGTTATTAACGTTAACTTTATTTCATAAAAACGTGACCTGTTTTCTGATTTGCCACCCTTCCTGAAAGACGTAGTTTTACGTAAAAAAAATCTCGTTAAGTGTAGACGTTTTGTCAGCTTTCAAACTATTAGAAACAACATTTCAACAAAAATCATTTTACACATTCAGCGCTGCGTCAAATAACGACCAATAGCTCGTTAATAGTCTATTTCGAATAAAGCTATTCGGTGCATCACAAAACACCATACGATTTGCCCCGCCGGAGAGCACAATCGCACAATAAAACCTACCATTGAGCAACTCAATCCTATGGTGATTACGCTCGCAGATCAAAACAACAGCGTTTTTACGGCCCCTCCGAAGAATGAATGAAGCCATAAATTTTTTGCCACGATGAGTAATTCATTCGGTATGCATCTTTTGGACCTCTTCTGTGCGCGACTGCTGTGGAAATCCTGGCGGCTGCACAGAAACGGAGAGCATCAGCAAATCAACTTCGTGCAGCTTTCGGCATCAAAGCGATCCTAACAAGTTCGATCCCGCGCAACAACGCGCGCCCGCCCCCATCGGGTCTCAGCTTCGAATCTTGGGCATGGTCGCTTCGCTGACTCACCGCGAGCCGTCATTATCATCATCGCCAGCTGCATGCGCTAAACGCCCCGTCCGACCGCGAGCAGTCCGACCTTCAACGATTTCGCAATTTCGGCGGTGGTTGAGTTGACTCGATCAAAACAAGCGCGCTTTGCCAGCCAGCCCCCCTTCGGATCTGAAGGCCCGGTGCATTGGTTGGTCCCCGAGAGGCCAGCAGCAGCAGCACTATTTATGCGATTCTGTTTGGTGGTGCGCCATTTCAGCATTACAAGCGATAAAACGAGCGAATTACAATCATATGTATTTGCCGCTTCGTCGACATCGTCCCTCGTGGTCCCCGCCCCGGTCATACAGAGAGAGAGAGAGAGAGAGAGAGAGAGAGAGAGAGAGACCGATGGTAATAATAGCAGCCTAATGGGGCAAAAAGACTGCCAGACCTATCAGCTAAAGACTCACTTTCGATCGGCTGCGGTTGTGTTGTGTAGCTGCTAAAGGTTCTATGTTATGTTTTCGGTCGCCTATAAATTTGTTTCGCTGACTGCGCAGCCACATTATGTTACAGTCATTTTTATATATATTTTTTGTTTCAATTCGCCGTGTGCTATTTGTAGAATATCGGATTGCGGCATGCAATCGCTCGCTGTCCGGGGGGTTTCATGGGGTGTTCTGGGGTGTATTTGGGCTGTTAGATTAGTGCTGCAAGAGATCCGCTGCTCCCCACCGAAGATCATCGGGAGAGGCGGCAGATCGAACCATGCCAAGCCACATGGGCATGGTAAATTTGAATGTCTCTCCCGATATTAACATGTGTATTCGTTTGGGCAGATAGATCCCGATGTCTGCCGCCTGTAAGAAGTGCAACTCCGTCTAGTAGAGGCCTGCTGCATTGCAATGACTATGACTCATCGATGATGTTTGAGCCTAAACGAGTTTTTCCCGTCAATCGTCCAGGTGGTCTGGGCGGTCCACTGAAAAACATTAGCCGTTTGTGCGATTTCTTAGAAGAATAAATTTCAGTACCTTAGTTGCGTGAGTCTCAGGCGACCACCTCTGAATTATTAACTTTGCGTAACCAATTTGATAGAAAAATTGTGTCTTCCCAATGTACCAAGTGATGCTGCTGAAGCCGAACTTTTACTGCACACATCATCGTGAGGAAAAAAAATATTAAAGGAGGTTGTGTCGAATACACGAGCGCTTTGTTGACGTATTTTATAATGCTGGGCAATTTTAGAAATAACTGTTTAGTAGAATGGTTTGGTCGCTCTGAAATGGTTTTCTTTATTGTAGGATCAGTTGACGATAATTGATTGATTATTCATATTTGCCCTCGCAGAACAATACACTAGCAGATCGTATTTAGCAATTTGTGTCATGTCAATGCATTGAAAATTTACCTCGAAGGCTATTTCGGTGGACTCTTTCGCAATTGACATGCACTCGGTTACATGCTCGATTATATACTTGTTGCACCAGCACAATTATTCCACATGGCACCGAATGGGAACAACAAAAATGACAATACATACTTGTAAGTACTAAATATCATGCTACATGTTATTTAGCATTGCCTTAGTGGAATCGCACCTCTAGACCTCGTTCGTACAACGTAAACATCTTCTTCTTCTTCAGAGTCATACATCTTCTTCTTCTTATTTGGCAAGTTCTAGAATACGCGTGACCACAGTGCAAAACGAAGGAAAATTTCTTTGACGAAAAATTCCCCCGACCAGAACGGGAATCAAATCCGAACCCCCGGCATGTTAGGTGTGACGCTAATCACTCGGCCACGGGAGCACTTAGAGTCGTACATTGGTGGCTTGAAGCGACTAGAGATTTAAACACTTCTCATTATTTTGCGCAATTATCAAGAAACACTTCTGTTAATATTAGGCTGTCAAAAAAGTCCTGCGGTATTTCCGCGAGGTGTCGTTGTAAGCGCCTAGTTCTAGTTGTAATCATTGTATCGAGTCATACTATAGCTTGTTGGAAAGGTATTTTTGCACGCTATAATATAGTCCTTGACAGTGTTTTGTTTGGTTAAGTCGTTCGTGAGTTATAGTGTCGCAAATATTGAGCAAAATAAAGAGAAAATCCGACATATTTTACAGTACTACTATGACAAAGGCAAAAATGCATCTCAAGCTGCCAATAAAATTTGTGCAGTTTATGGACCCGATACAGTTTCCATTTCCACCGCACAACGATGGTTTCAACGTTTTCGTTCTGGTGTAGAGGTCGTCGAAGATGCGCCACGCTCCGGAAGGCCTGTCGTCGAAAATTGCGACAAAATCGCTGAATTAGCCGAGAAAGACCGGCATAGTAGCAGCCGTAGCATCGGCCAAGAGCTGGGGATAAGTCATCAAACCGTTATTAACCATTTGAAGAAGCTTGGATTCACAAAGAAGCTCGATGTATGGGTGCCACACACGTTGACGCAAAAAACATCTTTGACCGTATCGACGCATGTGAATCGCTGCTGAATCGCAACAAAATCGACCCGTTTCTGAAGCGGATGGTGACTGGCGATGAAAAGTGGGTCACTAACGACAACGTGAAGCGCAAACGGTCGTGGTCGAAGCCCGCTGAAGCGGCTCAGACGGTGGCCAAGCCATCATTAACGGCCAGGAAGGTTCTGCTCTGTGTTTGGTGGGATTGTCAAGGAATAATCTATTATGAGCTGCTTCCCTATGGCCAAACGCTCAATTCGGACCTGTACTGCCAACAACTGGACCGCTTGAAGGTAGCACTCATGAAGAAGAGGCCATCTTTGATAAACAGAGGCCGTATTGTCTTCCATCAGGACAACGCCAGGCCACACACTTCTTTGGTGACGCGCCAGAAGCTCCGGGAGCTCGGATGGGAGGTTCTTTTGCATCCGCCGTATAGTCCGGACCTTGCACCAAGTGACTACCACCTGCTTTTGTCCATGGCGAACAAGCTAAGTAGTCAGAAATTAGCCACAAAAGAGGCCTGTGAAAATTGGCTATCCGAGTTTTTTGCCAATAAGGAAGCGTGCTTCTATAACAGGGGTATTATGAAGTTGGCATCTCGTTGGGAACAAGTCATCGGACAAAACGGCGCATATTTGACTTAAAACAGATGATTGTAACAAATTTTATGAACAAATTAAAATTCAAAAAAAATACCGCAGGACTTTGTTGACAGCCTAATATTACTGACCTCGAAAAAATTTGCATTACTTTGTCATGGTCGAGATAAGCGCAGCTGCCATCGTTGGTGGAGAAAGTTTTGCTACTGGCAAGCGAAACTAAAACACATACAAAATTCCAAAACGACATTTACTTTTTTGGTGACTAAATAAATAAAACAAATTCTTTCTGAACCTCGAAAAAAGGAGCAATGCTTCATTATGATCAAGATTAGTGCAAATGCAATCCTAGTTGAAGGTAAATAACTCGTAACATTCCAGCACGAAATTCACGATGGTTTAGATTTGGTATCCCCAAATAATTTTTGGCGCACAACCCTCAAGTTTGCTTCGCCATAGCGCCAGTTCAATGCATTGATGTAATGTCAAAGGCACCAATGAAGCCCTTATAACGACGGAAAACGAGCGATGTTAACTGCCTCGAGCAGCCCATCTGCGGGACAATGTCCGACGCAGATGGACAGCTTCGCGCCCGAAACCGATCGACATAGGGTAAATTTTAATTCGATTAATTAAGTTGGAAAAATAATTGTTATGTCTTGTTTCGCATCGCGTTTTGAATTCTAAAGATTTTTCATGATAATAAGCATGATCTAAACTCTGCTATTTGACGCATAGTTCGTAATGAATAAATTGCATAAAATGCACATGCACTATAGACGAATTTCATGCCAACTCGACTGGCCGTCAGCAGCACCATCTCAGATAGTAGTGAAACGTTGTGGGTGTAAATACATGGGTCATTTAAGCAACTTAGCATATTTGAAATGTTCGAAAAATAATTAGACTACTTTTTGGAAAAAGCCAAATTTTTTTTCTCAAATTTTTACAAAAATTCATAACATAAAAACTGTGTTACCTAAAAAATTAATGTCAGAGGATGGAATGTAGGAAATTACATTTTAAAATTTTTACGAAAAAATACCAAAAATGTTTTGGAAAAAAAATTCGCTGAAAAAAAAGTTATTTTAAAAATTAAAATTCTTTTTTCTCAAAAAAGTTTTTTTCAAAAATACCAAAAAAAAAAAAAAAAAAAAAAAAAATATATATATATATATATATATATATATATATATATATATATATATATATATATATATATATGAATAGGCCTTCAAATTTTCAACAAGCCGTCCATTCATCGGAAGATGGGCACTTTTACAGGGAAAAAGTTTTTCTAACAACAACTTTTTTATATTTTCTTTGGAAAAAAATACAACTAATCCTAATTTTGTTTAAAGTCAAGTTAGCGATATATTACATTTGACAAAGTTTTAGATTTTGTGAACTTTTATTGAGACGTCAACTTTCTATCTGTTATAGTTTTTGGAATATAAGTCATTTTTGTATGAAGACTCCTCACAAAAATAATGTTTTGCTCGTAACATATTTGTGTGTAAATTCTCACGTTTTGATGTTCTTGACATGTTTCCAAATAGAGAAACGTTAGCAGAGCCTTTAAATTGCGATAATTTATACATAAAAATGTTACGATTTCAACATTAATAGTATTTTTTCAAAGAAAAAAAAATTAAAAAGCAGTTGTTCGAAAACTTTTTCCATGTAAATGTGCCCATCGTCCGATGTATGAAAAACTTGTTGGAAATTCTAAGGGCTATTTGTATCTATTTTTTCAGAATTTGAAAAGCATATGTTTTCGAGAAAAATGGATTTTAATTTTCAAAATATTTGTTTTTCAATGACAATGACAAAAATTCTATGATAATTTTTCATGAAAACCCAAATAATTTCCTACATTCAATACTTTGACAAAAAATTTGTAGGACTGATATTTTTTCGTAAGTTTTCTTTAAATTTTGAGTTTTTTCAACTTTTTTTTCGAAAAATCCTAATTTAAAAACTATAACATCTACAAAAAGATAGTCAGAGAGTGATATGTAGGAAATTACTTAGGTTTTCATTAAAAATTATCAAAGAATTTTTGGAAAAAAATTTAACTAAAAAACAAATAATTTGAAAATTGAAGTTCATTTTTCTCGAAAACATATGCTTTTAAAATTCTGAAAAAATAGATACAAATAGCCCTTAGAATATTCAACAAGTTTTTCATACATCGGACGATGGGCACATTTACATGGAAAAAATTTTCGAACAACTACTTTTTTATTTTTTTTCTTTGAAAAAATACAATTAATGTTTGAATCGTAACATTTTTATGTATAAATTATCGCAATTTACGGGCTCTGCTAACGTTTCTCTATTTGGAAACATGTCAAGAACATCAAAACGTGAGAATTTAAACACAAATATGTTACGAGCAAAACATTATTTTTGTCAGGAGTCTTCATACAAAAATGACTTATATTCCAAAAACTATAACAGATAGAAAGTTGACGTCTCAATAAAAGTTCACATTTTAATAAGATCTAAAACTTTGTTAAATGTACTATATTGCTATCTTGACTTTAAACAAAATTAGGATAAATTGTATTTTTTTTCAAAGGAAACATGAAAAAGTTGTTGTTAGAAAAACTTTTTCTCTGTAAAAGTACCCATCTTCCAATGTATGGACGACTTGTTGGAAATTCTAAAGGCTATTCATATATATATTTTCGGGTATTAAAAAAAAAGTTTTTGAGAAAAATGAATTTTAATTTTTAAAATAACTTTTTGTCAGCAAAATTTTTTTCCAAAAAAAAATTTTTTGTGAAAATTTAAACAATTTCTTACAATTTCTTACGATCATTATCGTCCGCTTTGTGTATTTAGGATTTAGCTTCGTGGGAGGCAAATCCATAAACATGATGAGCTCGGTTTTATGACGTCCTGAGACGTCCTGAGAGATATGAAGTAGGAGATAAGAATAGGAACAAAATAGAATAAGCAGATGGTAAGAATGTGTATGAGCAAAGGAAGAAGGAAAATAAATTATATGAGTTAGTTGGTAACGAGAAACCAAACCGTGAACAGTCTATCCGAAAGGCCCCTGACACAAGAATTTAGAAGTTATCATAATTTTTAAGTTATAAACTTTTGTGAAAAATTAGGAAAAAAAGACGGGTGGGTAATGTCGGGGACATAACCGGAGTGACGTAGGACTATACAAAGGGGACAGCTTTTGTTAAATATATATTTTAAATATATTGTGTTATTTTCTTCTACTACGTGAATACCTACCTATCTATCTGAAAAATGGATTAGTTTACTGTTTACTCTTTATGAATATGTTGATGGTTCTGAAAAGAACCTTGGGTGTTGTGTTTTTGTTATCACTCGATATTCCCATCTTGTTCGGTTAAACCTTCCTGTTTAGCTATTGCGTTTGCCACTCGCCACAGCTTTCACAGTTGGAAAATTTCTTCCCATCCAGCTTGTGACATGTTGTTCAGTAAATTACATTTAATGCGACGTGCCGAAGCGCCACTCAGTGCCGCATTGGAGGCGATTTTAACCTGTAATTGAACATTTGCGATGACAGTTTTACAGTGTCGACATTCAATGTGGGGTCATAATTTGTATCTCTATGTTTACAACAATGTCCAACTAAATAAGTCGCATTACAGGTCCGTCCAATTAGCTAAATGTCGAACTAATTGTAAATTACTGTACTTTCAATCTGGAAACAATTTAAGAATTGGTGAAAATTGAATAATCAGGAAAGTCCCCAACTATCAATATACTCAGAACAACTGCAAAATTCACATACTCATCAGATCCTGGCAAACAAATTATGAAAAAATCAATTTGTGTTTTATTATTATTTTGGATAATGTTTAAGAAAGCATTGAACTGTATTTCCTAAACTCTTTTTTGGAAGGTTTAATGGCCCTGAAAAGCGCCTTGTTTTATGGAATGATTCCAATTTAGAAAACTTAGTACTCGTGGTGTTGAAGAAAACCATTTCGAACGCCCTCGATGCCGCCTTGTTCTGGATTTGCCACCAAAGCAGTTTGTATAATGAACAAACTTTTTTGTTCTGCTACCTGATGCCGTTTTGCGATTGCGTTTGCCACTCGCCACTCGCTGCAACTGCCTGTTGTCTTGATGTCCCGAACCGAACCGAATGTGTTCTGTTCCGAATGCGGGTTTTCTTATCGTCGCGAGCAGCTTTGCCAGCTAACTCGATCACTTCGGCGGCCGAAACTATATAACGCCGGCTAGGTGGACTGGTGCACTGGTACTAACGCGCTCGGCCTAGCTACCCTTGCGGGGAACTCCAGATCAACACGGTTCGAGCGGGATTTTGCCTTTCCCTTCACTTTTCCTCCTTTACCATGTCCAGCCCATGACATGGCTGCTTGGGTTGGTTTGTTGATGTGTTGTGATGCGAACCGATGTGGTGTACGGTTTGAATGAGAATGATCGTTACGGCAGCGGAGCGGGGATTTTTAAGCTGACTGGCTGGCTCGAGAATTACGCATGTGTGAGACTGCGACCAATGTTTCGTTCATTTTTTTTCTTCTTTTTCCTTTCCAATCGTGCTTCATTCTATTTCGCTGCTGCTCTGGTTGCACGTTTTGGTCGGTACGATTTGAGGAGCACAAAATGGACCAATCAAAAATGGGCACATAGTGTATTTGGACAATGCTTGATATTTCACAATTATTCAATTATTTATCTCAAGAAAAATGAAATGTTATTCGTTATGATAGATGCGTAGATATATTTCCTATCAATTGATGCAAAAACCTTTGCGATCTATTGAGAAATGCTCGAGTTATAAGCGTTCCAAATCTTGCATTTTTTCCTACTTGTTAAGTGCCTAGATTTCCATTTCACCCCCTATATCTTCCGGTTAGACGTAGTCCTACGTCAAAAATTTTGGCTTTTTCCTAAAAGCAGTCTAAGTGTTTTTTGAATATCTCAAGTATGCAAAGTTGCTTAAATGACCCATTTCTTTACACCCACAACGTTTCACTACTATCTGAGATGGTGCTGCCAACTCCTAAGACGAGTCGGCATGAAATTCGTCTATAGTGTTTATTTTGGAAATATGCATACTATGTATATTTCTCCCAAATATAATTTCTCGAACTAGAGAAAATACATAAGGATACCTCATTTCAATTTTGATTCAATAACTTGGTTTCAACAAGCCTCATATAAGAAGTGAAATGTTTTGGTATAGAATATGTTCATTTAAAAATTGGAATAGTATCGTGGGACCTAATCAAAAAATATTTGAGAATGATAATATACAGATCACAGCATAAATCATTGCATGAGAGTTGGAACAAACCACTCAAAAACGCCAAACTGAAGGGAAGGTTGGGTACCGTGGATTGATTTATTTTCTATTCTACAGCTCTGAATGCGAAAACAGATAGCAACGAAGATGATCAAAACTACAGAAAAAAATCGCGTTAGAAGAAAAAAAAACAGAGGATTGAGGTTAGGTTCAATGCAGTGATCTATAACCAGGGACCGTGTCCCCATGCACCTCAATTAATCACATTGTCGAGCAGTTTTGCGACGATCTTCTATCAGCGATTTTGTGAACACGAAGCTATAAATATGAGATTTTACCAAAATAAGATTTTGTAGAGAAAGAAGAAAAGATCCTCAAATATTGTTTCACAGTAATGTTTGAAAGGTGAGAAACTTTATTTTGATCTGCTCGAATGATATGATTAATTGATAGTTGATTTTGGAGTTTTATGAACTACATTTTAAAATAAATCAAGGCCGATCTTCTTAAAATAAAACGGTTCTACAGTTTTTTTAAGAGCTATTTTCGAGTTTTTTGAAAAACATTATTGGCAACCCTGGATCCAATATTTATACTCTAGGTAAATATTCCCCTTCGTTCTTCTTACTCTTCTTTCATTTGTTTATGGAAACTTCAAATCATTCCCCTTCGTTGATCGTCAATAAGTTGCTCGTTATTGACGGCAGGGGTAGGAAAGCTCACAAATGAGCACAACAAATGTATGAGAAAATGGAAATGCTCATAATTTTCATTAATTTAAACTGTTTACATACCAGGGGATTGTAATACATAGTATAAAAAAACAAATCTTAGGAAATTTCCGATTCATTTGGTATGTGAATTGTCAAAATTCTTTCGGGGCAAAGATAGTTATTAACGTTAACTTTATTTCATTGAAACGTGACCTGTTTTCTGATTTGGCACCCTTAATGAAAGACGTAGTTCTACATCAAAAATTCTTATCTTTCACGTTGACAAGTTCTCTACTAATTACTTCGTAATAAATCAGGGGCTTGTGTGAAAACTCGCTTCATTAAGTTTCTCACCGTGTACCCGTAATTCGACATATATTCACACCTACAGACTCCGCACTCCCTATGATTAATTACCAATAATCAGCGTTCGATTGATGCTCTCTTATCTCCCATGGGTCGTACTTACCTCCTACCGGTCGCTTTTAGTGTAATAAATACCGGGCTAATATAATCGAAAGTTTCGAAATTTCAGCTCCAATCGGAGCGGCGGCATCGGACGGGAAGAGTAATGTTCCAGACGAACTCATCGAAAAAAGATATCATTAAAAATGGCTCTGATAGTGGGACCCTTATCAGTTTGCTTATTTTTTTATTATCTTTATTTATCTTTCAGCTTGCCTCGCCCTCGCGCCCACAGTATCCATTATTGCGGGCTAAAGCATACAAATATGAGAACCTGACGACGGATAAATCCACCCTGTCCCGGCCCTGTCAGCAGTGGTATCTGGAAATCAAAAGGCGCATAATGCCGCAAATTAATTGACTCAATCTGGCAAAACAAATTTACGAAATCGCAGCCTGGCGAGTGGCCCGCGGCTTCTGCATTGGGGTGGGATGGCCATCACGGCAGGCAGCGGGCAGCGGGCAACTGTGGTGGGGGCAATGGGCCCAACGCGGTAAGAAATATATGAAAACATTAAAAGGAAGCCGCGTCCGTGCGGTTGTTGTTGCATGATCCAAATTTTTGATGGTACCGCAGTGGGCTTGGGAACCCAGTTCGGGACGATTCATGATGACCCACAATGAATGAGCCAGGATTACATGGGGAAGGAGAGGTGGGTAGTGTGATAGTGGTGAGCAAAAATATAAAGAGCGATGCTTAATTTCTTTATTGTGTTGTTTTTTTTTCTCGACTGGGCTCTGGTCATTGCTAGGCAGGAGGTGAAATTTGTCTTTCTCCCTTTTGCTGCCGCAATATGCCTTGGGAAGATTCATAAATTGTGTTTATTCGTTAAAAAAAAGTTTGCGACTTTCAGAGTACCATATACTTGTTGAAGATACGCAGGCGGCGATATTGTTTTGGAATCGTTCCGAAAGGGTAATTTATCCTGAGAATGATGGCAATTATGCAAAGGCCGATTGTCTCCATATTTGGCATGACGTTGTGGACATCAGAAATGCATCAACGGCTTCACCGGTGAGAGGTTCTTCCAGATTCACCTGGATAATGGAACGATTCCTCCTATAACGAATAAATAATAAATGAAGATCAATTAGTATAGAATCTAGAATATTTTTCCACATTGTCTTGTTTATAAAATATTGTTCTTGGAATCCAGTGCAAAATTATTGAAAACTGTTTGTGTTTTCTCAAATTTCCCCACGATGAAAAAAAATGGAAGGGGTTGTATCTAGGACACGACCGGATATTTCAGACGTAGAACTACGCAATTACATTGTGCAATCCACTTGTTTACCACTCCGAATATTATTTTAGAATGCATCGAAATTTTTGTAATAGTAATGTTGTGCGTTACAAATAAATTTGATGAAAGTCCTTTTACGTTACATATGATGCCTCGAACTACAAAAATATGTGAACGGAAGAATTGTCAAACGATCAATGTATTTTACATTTTCCTCTGAAATTGTTCCACATCTCATGTTTACGTTGACCGCTTTGTGAAACTCTTCTTTTAGTCCGATTGAGCTGATATTGTGCAGAGGGTGTTTTTTTCGAGGTGGTGAACATTTTTTATGGGGCAACATTTTGAAACTCGGGATGACCATTTTCATTGGCACCCTAATGTATACATGTATTATATTATCTAAAAATTGCCGCAGCCATTTTTTAGGAGTAAGAGTATTCCTTCTGTACCATTGCATATGATACGTTACACGTTAATATTCACAATTCTTGTTCTCGATTCTCCAATCACTTGCAAATGATATGTTTCTCCGTTACATGGAGTACATATTTGATATAAAAATATTATAAAATAAAGACAACTCAAATCGGAAGATTCCTTTCTGGAGTTTTGCGCTTACCAACACATTTGGCGATCCATTTTATTTATATAGATTCAACATCAAATGGACTAACAACGCTTATCATGATGCAATTGTAATAATGTTATCACGATGTAATATAACAATTCCATTTTCCGATTTTTTCTCAATTTCCTTCAATGTCTTCCGAAAACAATTCATGTCATGTTTGAATTAATTCAATTGATTGAAAATTTAGGATGACCTGTTTTCTATATGTAGGATGACCATTGAGCAAAAAGCATCGAATTCGCCATCTAGCCTCCACGTGGAGGCAAGATGGCGAATGCCTGGAGGCGTGTTGGCGAATATGGTTTGGTCACCAAAACTTCAACAAAATGTAATAACAATTATTTATTTTTTATTCTTGGTTGGAACAGTGGAAATGCCCTTTTCAACAACACTGTAAATGTCACACGCAGGAAAACGATACTGAGCTCGTATATCTCCCAAAGTTCGAAAAAATAAGTCACAATTTTCTTTATGGAACGCCATTAATCGAGCCGCTGTCGTATTTTTTGGCTTCCTCAAAGATAGCTTATGAGTCTTCATAAACATTTCAACCCATGTCCGTCCAGCGCATGTTCCTTTGAAAAGGTGCTCTATGCCATTTTTAACCGCAAACGAATAGGCAATTCTTCCAAGCTGGACCTTTGTAAGACCAAACGCACGCTGGTCAACAGCGACCACAAAATCATACAGCTCTTTTAGTTGAGCGTCGCTGAATGTGCCTTTAAAGCGGCCTTTATTGGACGACGTATCCTGAAATTGATACAGATTTAACATGGAAACGCAAATGCTGAATTGAAAATCTAACCTCCATGTCTGGATATTTTCGTCGATAGTGTCTCAAAGTTGATTCTGGCACACCGAACTGTTTTGAACTGTACAATAGAGTACCTTTACCAAAGTATAACATTATTTTGTAATTGTAACTTTTCTCATAAAGTGGATAACTAAATTTGAAAAAACGGAAAAAAAAACAAAATCACAATTTTTCACATTTTTATTTTTCACTTTTTTTTGTGATAACGTTTTCGGCAGAGTTACCGAGTACAAATTACCGATTCGTCATCTTGCCTCCCTCGCCACTTTCCTCCCTCACTCCTACCATATAGTTGAGTCCTTATATGGTGCAACATAGGATCTATGGTGAAAAATGCACCTTTTAGATTTTTTTCACGCCATTCTCAATAGCTTTGAGACAAAAATATGAAAAATATACTGAACTTACATCTTACTTAGGTGTATCGATCAATATTTTCAAACAAAATTTTCATCAGAAAATCAAAGACTAAAAAAAATTTAAATCAATTTTTATTTTAATTCTAAATTAAATTTCTTTTTTTTTATTTTGAGATTCAGTACTACTCTAGCTTGTATTCAAATTTTTTTCCTACGTCTATTTTAGGTATATGTTTTTTTTTCTGAATTTTTAAAATGTTTTTCGCGGTACAAAAAAAAATATTTTCAGGTAAAGGGTGTGTCACATCAAATTGCATCACGGAAAAAACGCTGTAGAAATTTAATTTTTAGGAATTATATCTTCAGCTTTCGCTTATAATCAGATAAGAGTGTATACATCACGTTGGCCATGCTTCACTGTCAATTTTTCGTAAATTTGGAAAAATGTCGTCGAACGAAAAAGAGCTTCGTGAATTAATCCTGTGCACTCATTTCGAGAATCCTGAGTTGTCACATCTGGACATCGGTAAGATGCTGGGAATCGTCCAATCCACGGTCAGCAAAGTACTAAAACGATACTTCGAGAACCTAACCATCGATCGGAAGGTGAAGAACAGCAAAAATGGATGCTCCGTCAGTGAAAAAGATCACAAGCGCGTAGTTAAGCAGTTTAGACGTGATCCGAGAAGTTCGGTCCGGGATGTCGCCAATAAGCTGAATTTGTCAAGTTCATTCGTCCAGCGGACCAAGCAGCGGGAGGGTCTGCGTACATACAAGGTTCAGAAGGCTCCTAATCGCGACGAAAGGCAAAACATGGTGGGGAAGACGCGAGCCCGGAAGCTGTACACCGAAATGCTGACGAAGCCGCATTGCCTGGTAATGGACGACGAAACCTACGTCAAAGCGGACTTTCGTCAGCTGCCGGGCCTGTTGTTCTTCTCCGCAGAGGACAAATTCAGCGTTCCGGAGGAGATTCGCAAGCAGAAACTATCCAAGTTTGGCAAAAAGTACATGGTGTGTCAAGCGATCTGCTCTTGCGGAAAGCGGAGCGCCCCCGTTCGTGATGACCGGCACGGTAAACGGGCAGGTTTACCTTAAGGAGTGCCTACAGATGCGCTCACTACCACTATTGAAGCAGCACGAGGGCCCGACCATCTTCTGGCCGGATCTCGCTTCGTGCCACTATTCAAAGGACGTGTTGGAGTGGTACGAAGCCAACGGGGTCACCTTCGTGCCAAAGGAAATGAACCCGCCCAACGCGCCGGAGCTTCGCCCAATAGAGAAATATTGGGCGATTATGAAGCAGGCCCTCCGGAAGAACCCAAAAGTTGTCAAATCGGAGGCGGACTTCAAGAGAAAATGGATTTCTGTTCAAAAAAAAAACTACAACCTGATGTTGTACAGAACCTTATGGACGGGGTAAAGAGGAAGGTGCGAGCATACGGGCTTGGGCTCGAAGTATGAATAAATATAAAATGCCAAAAGTTGTTTAATAGTTTTTATTTTACTGTCTAAAATTTTCAAAAGAATCGGTCTACTGGGCGAATTTCTACAGCGTTTTTTCCGTGATGCAATTTGATGTGACACACCCTTTATTTCGAAATTTTGAAAAAAAAATATTATTTTGAGACCCAATTTTACTCTAATTTTTATTTAAATGCGTTGTATATTTAAATTGTGTTGTTTTTTTCCACATGTAGCGTTATTTTTTCTTGAATTTTTAAGAGGCTTGCGCGAAAAAAAATGTTTTTGGCCTTTGGGCAGTTGAATTTATTTTGAATTTAGAACCCAGTACTGCTCTGATATTTATTTAAATTTTGTTTTTTGTATGTCTTAATTTTGTCGGTATATTTAGAGCATTGCGCTGTACAAAGATTTTTTTTCTCGTGTCTTAAAATATATGAGATTATCTTTACATTGGATTTAGATGGTTTACCAAATTCATAGGAGTCAGCAGTACGAAAGAGCTCTCAGAGAAAAAAAATAAAGCCTTTGTGGAAAGATCATCCGGATTAATGAGAAGAACACTTAAAAAATCCAAATTATTTCTTTTTATTTTAATATTACTATTGAAAACCACGAATACAATAAAATAATCGATGTGAAGAAAATAAAAATAATAATGCAGACGATGAAGAAAATTATTTTTTTTTGTCTCGCAATGTCTCACAATGCTCAGAAAAAATTACGCCACATGTAGAAAAAAAGACATGTGTGACAACGCATTTAAATAAAAATTAGAGCAGAAGTGGGTCTCAAAGTTATATTTTTTTTCTCAAAATTTCGAAATGCCAGAAAATATATGAAATTTTTTGTACTGCGTATTTAAGTTTTTTTTATTATTTAATTTTTTGATGAAAAAATAGTTTCAACATATTTCTCGATGCACCTTAGTAAAATGTACTTTCAGTATCTTTTCATATTTTTATCTCAAAGCTATTGAGAAAGGCGTGAAAAAAAACGAAGAGGTGCATTTTTCACCATAGATCCTATGGTACACCATAAAAGGACTCAAATATATGATACTATTGCCAAAATGTTTTATTTAGTACCCTATACAATATTTTCCATACAGCTGGTGATTTGGTTTGGGGGACTTTTTACTCCCTTACCCGGCCAGGTCCTTCCTGTATTATTCGAGAATTAATCAAGCAAACGAAACCAAATTTGGCATGTGGAGGTTTAGGGGTGCAATAAATGTTTCTATGGTAGTTGGACACTCTTCCCCCCTCTCTAAGGGGTGCTGCCATACGAATGAAACACAAATTTCTATATTACTCGAGAACGAAAACGAAACCAAACGTAGCATATAAAGGTTTTAGGGGGCGATAAACTTTTCTATGGTGAGTAGAAACTTTCCCCCCCCCTCTCTAAAGGGGGACTGCCATATAAATTAAACACAAATTTCTGCATAACTCGAAAACCAATCAAGCAAATGGAGCAAAATTTTGCATGTGAAGGTTTTAGGAGGCAAGTAACGTTTCTATGGTGAATAGACACTCCTCCCCCTCTCTAAGGGAGCTGTCATACAAATGAAGCATAAATTTCTGCATAACTCAAGGACTAATCAAGAAAATGGAATCAAATTTGACATGTAGAGATTTCTATGCCGAATCAACACTCCTCCCCTCTCTCTAAGGGGGAGGAGGGGCTACCATACAGATGCAGCATAAGTTTCTGCATAACTCAAGAACTAATCAAGTAAATGGAACCAATTTCGGTATATGGAGGTTGTAGGGGGCAATACACGCTTCTATGGTGGTTTGACACTCCTCCCCTCCTCCATAAGACATAAGGCTGCATTACTCGAGAATCAATCACGCAAACGGAACCAAATTTGGGATGTGAGGTTTTTTGGATACGAGAAATGTTTCTATGATGGTATGACACCCATCCCTCCTTTGGAATGGAGGGGTGTTCCAAAAAATTTAAACACATAATTCAATAAAACATATTCCAACCAAACATGACAATTGAAAATTTTCGGAAAACTCTGAAGAAAATGGGAAAATTTGCGAAAATTCAATTCTCATATTTTCTACAATTTCATAGTGACAGGCGTTGTTAGCCCATTTTATGTTTGCGCTAACGAAATTGATTTTTGTTCGAAAGTGGAAATTGATTTTAATGTGATAAAACTCACTCCTATAGCTTCTTCGATCTATATAAATAATAATGGATCGCCGAATGTGTTGATAAGAGCAAAACTCGAGGAAGGAATTGTCCGATTGAAGGCTGTCTTTTTTCTATCATATTTTCTGTATCAAACATTTATTCCATGTAACGGAGAAACATGTTATTTGCAAGTGGTTGGAAAATCTTGAACGAGAATTGTGTCTGAAAATAATCTGATATTATAATGACGAATTTTGGTAGAAGTACTAGGAATTTTATAGTAAAAGGTAATTTTAAAGGGTAGATTAGAAGATCAATCAATGAACAGCTCTGCGATTGGACCCATGAACTTGCGCTTAGTAAGAAAACGTGAATGTGATAACGAAAAATAAATTTTTGGGCGGGACGAAGTTTGCCGGGTCAGCTAGTTGTAAATAAAAAAGAGTAAATCTAGCGTTATGGCACGTAGTGTATTTGCCAAAGCGAGAGTCATTTTCTTTATTATTTATCACCAATTGCGAATAGTAAATAAACCAGGCAAAACGTTTTGTTAATTTACGCGATAAAAGGATCCACTTGGGAAAACTGATGATAGTATCAATCATTCAGTTCACTCAAAGCTTCAGCCCTCTTGGAAGTGCCGCCACTCGCGCCTTCCTCCGCGCGTTTTCAACGGAACGAACAACGACGAAACCGATTGCTTACATAAAAGCTCGCCGAGAATGTTGAGTGCTCTCATTTGCTTATTGCGATAATAGCGATTTAATTGCAGTCATTTTTTTTCCACCGGTGGCATGCCGCTAATTCGCTTAAATACTACTGCACTTCACCGCCTTTATCGTGTTTATTGATCTAGTTTAAGTCTTTGGGGTTTACTTTTCATGCTTGAGATCCAATCTTATTTGCGAATATATCTTCCACCTCAGCCTCCTCGGCTCGAATACGTCTAGGCATTTTCCGTGGTGATCAATTATTCACCGAGGACCAGGAGAGAGCAATGCAGGATGCTTCCCGTGTCCACCCTCGGTCGGATAGCGCAAGAGAGCGTACGATTTGACCACCGACCACCGGTTGCCGAACGAAGCGAAGAAGGAGAGCTAATCCTAAGTAAGCACACGATTAAGAGAACACATAGCGATCGAGACAATTATTTAATCAATTTCGTCCAAAAGAGCAATAAATCCTTCCGCCGCGCTTGGTCTTTGCCACCAAGAACTTTCACTGCAAGCCCCATGCATCGACCCTCGGAAGAAGGGATGCCAGATTGCAGGAGGTTGTTTCTGTCTCGGCCCTTCAAAACAGAAGAGTCTCACATTCGATGATTTTGTTTGCATCAGACCGCGTGCCATTGCCGCGGTTGGGTGAAATTGAACTCGTAATGTACCCTTTCCCGCCCCCGCACAATCGCGTTGCGCTTACTTGTCTAGCTAAGCTCAGCCTGGCCCACGATTCGTTTTATTAAGTGGTATATTTCTTCTCCTTCGCCGTGTGGTCAAGTTAAATCACATGGCCGTACCTAATTCAGATCTGGTCGGGGTGCTCCGCTGCAGGACGGGACAGGATTTATGCACATTGCTGCGCATTTGGGTTTCGGATGGAAGTGCGCCGAATGGCCAATACCGATTTGTGAGATTCGATGGAAAGTGCTTTTCCGCGGAAAGAGATTTACCTGAATTACGATCGTTTGATCAATGTATCAGCCAGACGAGAAGAATAACGCCTAATTGAAAAATGATTGCCCCACTCGAAGATTTATTGTGTCTTGCTTGGGAAGGGAAATGGTCCCGACTGAGACAAAGTTTAATATGTAAATGATATGTTAAATATTGTTTATAGTATTTTATCAAATTCTTTTGAGAAAAGCGTAGTCAGGATATTTCTGGAAATTGAAGCGTCACAAATTGAATGTTCCTCTAAAGTTCGATTATGCTGCGAAAAAAAAATATTTTGAAAACAATAAAGAAATTATCTTCGATTATTGGCGAACACATAGTTGAAATTGAAACTTGGCATAAAACATGATTCACAAAAACTAATGCTGAAATTGATGAGTTCGCGAATATAAAATTCAAAACTACAGATAACATTCAATTATTTTGGCAGAGTAATGGAAACCATTAAAGACTTAATTTTCGTTCGAACACATGTGCTGTAATGTCATGACATTGCATGCGTTTTGGTCTGGCAATGAAGAGGGCTGTGTGTTATTTTAAAAATTAAAACTCATTTTTCTCAAAAAATTCATTTTCTCTCTGAATAGCCCTTACAATTTACAACAAGTCGTCCATACATCGGAAGATGGGCACTTTTACAGGGAAACAGTTTTTCTAACAACATCTATTTTATATTTTCTTTGAAGAAAATACAACTAATCCTAATTTTTTTTAAAGTCAAGATAGCGATATAGTGTATTCGACAAAGTTTTAGATCTTGTTAAAATGTGAACTTTTGTCGAAGATGTCAACTTTCTATCTGTTATAGTTTTTGGAATATAAATCATTTTTGTATGAAGACTCCTGAAAAAAATAATGTTTTGCTCGTAAAATTTTTGTGTGTAAATTCTCACGTTTGACATGTTCTTGACATCTTTCCAAATAGAGAAAAGTTAGCAGAGCATTTAAATTGCGATAATTTATACATAAAAATGTTACGAAATAATTATTAATAGTATTTTTTCAAAGAAATATTCAAAAAGTTGTTGTTCGGAAAACTTTTTCCATGTAAATGTGCCCATCGTCCGATGTATGGGAAACTTGTTGGAAATTCTAAGGGCTCTTTATATTTTTTTTCAGAATTTTAAAAGCATATGTTTTCGAGAAAAAATGAATTTTAATTTTCAAAATTATTTTTTTTCAATGAAACTTTTTTCCAAAAAATTCTTTGATAATTTTTAATGAAAACCTAAGTAGTTTCCTAGATTTCATTGTCTGACCATCTTTTTTTGGATGTTATAGTTTTTAAATTAAGATTTTTCGAAAGAAAAGTTGAATAAACTCAAAATTTAAAAAAAACATACAAAATAAATATCAGACCTACAAAATTTTAGTCAAAGAATGGAATGTAGAAAATTCTTTTGGTTTTCATTAAAAATTATCAAACAAATTTTTGGAAAAAAATTTCATTGAAAAAATACAATTTTTAAATTAAAATTCATTTTTCTTGAAAACATATGCTTTCAAAATACTGAAAGAAATAGATATAAATAGCCTTTAAAATTTCTAACCAGTTTTCCGTACATCGGACGATGGGAACATTTACATGGAAAAAAATTTTCGAACCACTTTTTTTTTCTGTGAAAAAATACTATTAATGTTTAATTCGTAACATTTTTATGTATAAATTACCGCAATTTACATGCACTGCTAACTTTTCTCTATTTGGAAACATGTCAAGAACATGTCAAACGTGAGAATTTACACACAAAAGTGTTACGAGCTTAACATTATTGACGTAGGACTACGTCTTTCATTTCTATACCGGGGTGTAAAATCAAAGTTTCGAAAACGAAAGCGTTACGCCGGAGACCGAGATTTTGAGCGTTAATAGCTCCTAAACAACTGAACGAAATGGTATGATAAACACTTCATTCGAAAGATAAAATGTCTACGCGTTATATACTTGTTACTTTTTGATCCAAAAACTTGTTTCAATAGTCTTAAAATTGCTTTCAAAACAGGCTATTGAAATCACCAATCGGTATATAAGCGAGCGGCGCTCGGAAATCCACTCAGTTCTAATTGAACAGCGATTGGAGCATGTTGTCGCTGTTGCGGTGAAGCTCTTTATTTATCATGAAAGCGCGGATGAACGGTGTCACCAAGAGCCTGTTTGTGCACCCTAGGCCAGAAGGGAATCTATCAGGAGGAGAGTGATGCCACAAACGGTTCCCTGGGAAGACATCGCTACACACACATACACGCGCGGCTATTAACAGGTGGTTATCGAGTTGGCATTAACCACTGGTGGGCTTCCAGTATCGAGGAAAATGTGGAAATATCTAATCGTTACTGAAAATAATTTGCCAGTTCCTTTGGGAATTTTCAAAATATATTCATGTGAAAGAGTTTAATTGAATGTTTTCTATCCATGTAACACTGTGACCAAATATGTTTCAATCAAGTGCTATTAACAGGTGGTTATCGAGTTGGCATTAACCACTGGTGGGCTTCCAGTATCGAGGAAAATATGGAAATATCTAATCGTTACTGAAAATAATCTGCCAGTTCCTTTGGGAATTTTCAAAATATATTCATGTGAAAGAGTTTAATTGAATGTTTTCTATCCATGTAACACTGTGACCAAATACATTTGGTTTTGTGGTTTTTCAATCAATCGCAATTAACAGGATAGCTTCAGAAGATTATTCTTCCCCATCAGTAGGATATTTCCGTATCCAATATTGTATGCGCCCGCAATCGATTATTGCTCAGTCGCCGAAAGTTCCAAGCTCAGAGAGTTCATTCCCCTCTAGTTTGCCTTCCAAATTGCCATCGTAAACCACACCTTCTCTCGATTCAATCACACACAAAAAGCATACTTAAGCGATATTCTGGTGGTGAGACACATTCATTTTTCGTGAGGACATCGACAAGACAACAACGTTGCATAACGTGCTGGAGGAGGTGGACGGCGAAGGATCGACACATACACGCGCAGAACTCTTTCCGTTAGGATGCCATTCAGCATCGAGAAAGTTCCGGAAAGATCTAATCATTGCTGGAAAATAATCTGGCAGTTCCTTTGGGAATTTTCAAAATATATTCATGTGAAAGAGTTTAATTGAAGTTTTCTATCCATGTTACACTGTGACCAAATATGTTTCAATCAAGTGCTATTAACAGGTGGTTATCGAGTTGGCATTAACCACTGGTGGGCTTCCAGTATCGAGGAAAATGTGGAAATATCTAATCGTTACTGAATATAATCTGCCAGTTCCTTTGGGAATTTTCAAAATATATTCATGTGAAAGAGTTTAATTGAATGTTTTCTATCCATGTTACACTGTGACCAAATATGTTTCAATCAAGTGCTATTAACAGGTGGTTATCGAGTTAGCATTAACCACTGGTGGGCTTCCAGTATCGAGGAAAATGTGGAAATAACTAATCGTTACTGAAAATAATCTGCCAGTTCCTTTGGGAATTTTCAAAATATATTCATGTGAAAGAGTTTAATTGAATGTTTTCTATCCATGTAACACTGTGACCAAATACATTTGGTTTTGTGGTTTTTCAATCAATCGCAATTAACAGGATAGCTTCAGAAGATTATTCTTCCCCATCAGTAGGATATTTCCGTATCCAATATTGTATGCGCCCGCAAGCGATTATTGCTCAGTCGCCGAAAGTTCCGAGCTCAGAGAGTTCATTCCCCTCTAGTTTGCCTTCCAAATTGCCATCGTAAACCACACCTTCTCTCGATTCAATCACACACAAAAAGCATACTTAAGCGATATTCTGGTGGTGAGACACATTCATTTTTCGTGAGGACATCGACAAGACAACATCGTTGCCTAACGTGCTGGAGGAGGTGGACGGCAAAGGATCGACACATACACGCGAAGAACTCTTTCCGTTAGGATGCCATTCAGCATCGGGAAAGTTCCGGAAAGATCTAATCATTGCTGGAAAATAATCTGCCAGTTCCTCTGGGAATTTTCAAAATATATTCATGTGAAAGAGTTTAGTTGAATGTTTTCTATCCATGTTACACTGTGACCAAATATGTTTCAATCAAGTGCTATTAACAGGTGGTTATCGAGTTGGCATTAACCACTGGTGGGCTTCCAGTATCGAGGAAAATGTGGAAATAACTAATCGTTACTGAAAATAATCTGCCAGTTCCTCTGGGAATTTTCAAAATATATTCATGTGAAAGAGTTTAATTGAATGTTTTCTATCCATGTAACACTGTGACCAAATACATTTGGTTTTGTGGTTTTTCAATCAATCGCAATTAACAGGATAGCTTCAGAAGATTATTCTTCCCCATCAGTAGGATATTTCCGTATCCAATATTGTATGCGCCCGCAAGCGATTATTGCTCAGTCGCCGAAAGTTCCGAGCTCAGAGAGTTCATTCCCCTCTAGTTTGCCTTCCAAATTGCCATCGTAAACCACACCTTCTCTCGATTCAATCACACACAAAAAGCATACTTAAGCGATATTCTGGTGGTGAGACACATTCATTTTTCGTGAGGACATCGACAAGACAACAACGTTGCATAACGTGCTGGAGGAGGTGGACGGCGAAGGATCGACACATACACGCGCAGAACTCTTTCCGTTAGGATGCCATTCAGCATCGAGAAAGTTCCGGAAAGATCTAATCATTGCTGGAAAATAATCTGGCAGTTCCTTTGGGAATTTTCAAAATATATTCATGTGAAAGAGTTTAATTGAAGTTTTCTATCCATGTTACACTGTGACCAAATATGTTTCAATCAAGTGCTATTAACAGGTGGTTATCGAGTTGGCATTAACCACTGGTGGGCTTCCAGTATCGAGGAAAATGTGGAAATAACTAATCGTTACTGAAAATAATCTGCCAGTTCCTTTGGGAATTTTCAAAATATATTCATGTGAAAGAGTTTAATTGAATGTTTTCTATCCATGTAACACTGTGACCAAATACATTTGGTTTTGTGGTTTTTCAATCAATCGCAATTAACAGGATAGCTTCAGAAGATTATTCTTCCCCATCAGTAGGATATTTCCGTATCCAATATTGTATGCGCCCGCAAGCGATTATTGCTCAGTCGCCGAAAGTTCCGAGCTCAGAGAGTTCATTCCCCTCTAGTTTGCCTTCCAAATTGCCATCGTAAACCACACCTTCTCTCGATTCAATCACACACAAAAAGCATACTTAAGCGATATTCTGGTGGTGAGACACATTCATTTTTCGTGAGGACATCGACAAGACAACATCGTTGCCTAACGTGCTGGAGGAGGTGGACGGCAAAGGATCGACACATACACGCGAAGAACTCTTTCCGTTAGGATGCCATTCAGCATCGGGAAAGTTCCGGAAAGATCTAATCATTGCTGGAAAATAATCTGCCAGTTCCTCTGGGAATTTTCAAAATATATTCATGTGAAAGAGTTTAGTTGAATGTTTTCTATCCATGTTACACTGTGACCAAATATGTTTCAATCAAGTGCTATTAACAGATGGTTATCGAGTTAGCATTAACCACTGGTGGGCTTCCAGTATCGAGGAAAATGTGGAAATATCTAATCGTTACTGAAAATAATCTGCCAGTTCCTCTGGGAATTTAAAATTACATTCATGTGAAAGAGTTTATTTTAATGTTTTCTATCCAAGAAACACTGTGACCAAATACATTTGGTTTTGTGATTTTTCAATCAATCGCAATTAACAGGATAGCTTCTGAAGATTATTCTTTCCCATCAGTAGGATATTTCCGTATCCAATATTGGATGCATAAAACCTTGTGGCTCCAACGTAACGCTCTCGTTTTCGAAGTTCTCCAAATATTCATTCATTCAGAATGAATTCAGATTCAACTTCAAACAAATGATCTCTAAATCAACGATAGTCCTACGTCACTCTTGCGGTTATACCATAGATATAACCCACTTCCTGTTTTTTGCATTTCATCGTTAGTTAAGGGGTGGGTTCTTAATGTTCTATATTTTTGAGTTATTCCTTCAATCAGTCGTGAAGCTAATATTGTTGTTTCAAAAAATCTTTTCTGTAAATTTATTATTTTTTTCTTCCGAGTACTTTTCCTTCAAGGCTGTCATTCCTAAATTAAGATTATAAATTCTCTTGCTTAATTCGTCTCCCATATTTTTGCTTTTCTCATTTAGGGTTCTCATCGTCTGTGAAATTTCATGAAGCTTCTGCTCTTCATGGATGCGTAAAGATTGTACATCGTCTTCCACGTCATTACTTCCGAATAGTAAATCCTTCAGAAAACCAAGTATTCCTTTACTTCTTTTTAGTCGACGTAAAAGAGTTATTTCTTGTTTAGCGTTATTACATTGTCGTTCTATTGACATAGTTATTTCTGCTAAAGTTTTGTCTCTAGTTACGTTTCCCAAAAATGTTAAGGCTTCTGCTAAATTCGAATGAATTGAATCAAGCATGGATATATCGTCATTAGGTGCTATATTGGATACGATGTTCGTCCTCCAGATTCCACGCTTTACTAGGCAGGATCCTAAATGGTCGAACATCAATCCTCCTCCTTCGAGAGGCTTAATGCTCACGGCACTTGTTAAATTAACTAATGCCAAAACTGCTAAAGCAGTTACTAATTTGTTTTTTTTCCAAAAATGACTTATATTCCAAAAACTATAACAGATAGAAAGTTGATGTCTTCGACAAAAGTTCACATTTGAATAAGATCTAAAACTTTGTTAAATACACTATATCGCTATCTTGACTTTGAACAAAATTAGAATTAGTTGTATTTTTTTCAAAGAAAATATAAAAAAGTTGTTGTTAGAAAAACCATTTCCCTGTTAAAGTGCCCATCTTCCGATGTATGGACGACTTGTCGGAAATTTTAAGGGCTATTCATATATGTATTCTTGGGAATTTAAAAAAAAATACGTTTTTGAGAAAAATGAATCTGAATTTTTAAAATAACTTTTTTGTCATCGAAATTTTTTTTTTGTAATTTTTTGTGAAAATTAAAAAAAAAATTTCCTACATTTCATCCTTCGACAATAATTTTGTAGGTATCATAGTTTTTAAGTTATAAACTTTTATAAAAAATTAAGAAAAAAAAAAGTTTTTTCCAAAAAGTAGACTAATTTTTTTTTTCGAATATTTCAAGTATGCGAAGTTGCTTAAATGACCCATGCCATTACACCCACAACGTTTCACAACTATCTGAGATGGTGCTGCCAACGGCCAGTCGAGTTGGCATGAAATTCGTCTACTCTAGCGATATCACATATATAGCGAATTCGTTTTTAAAACTGAGTCAGTGCCACACTGACTCTGTAATAAAAAAACGTTTTCAGTTTCACGAATGCGGTGGTTTGTTGGTGTGCGTTGTATAGTCTAATTTGTTTATATTTGCGACGACAAATGTACAGTGTCAACGTCTGGTGGAGATATTAGTGCTTGGGAGGTAAAGTATTCTCTATAAGATCAGAAGGGCCAAGTGCAGTGTAAAAATATAAAAGTTTGAATGAATATTTTTACTTCATATTGTTTGATTACCTAACACATGTAGCCCTGACACTCACTTAACCATTTGTCGATGCATTTCCTGTTTGTTCCACAAATAATTACTATTATAATATAAAATCATCATTAGACACAGTTTTCGTTCAATGTTTCTGCGATATCGGAAAAAACCCTCTTATTTCATCACATAAAATAAATATTCGATACGTTAAAGTAAATTTTCATTCCTAATTTTGATTTTGAGAGCATGTTTATTCCTCCTGAATATCCATAATAATTTTCGCCTCCCAATGAAAGCACACGGAGCTTAATGCCGTCTACACGAATATACTCTTTAAAATCAGAATCCGAATTGGATTACGATTCAAATAATACAAAAGCAAGAGCAGCAGGTTTTCCATTTTCATAGTCTCTATTTTTAGATTTTCCAAAACAATACTCGGAACTTGACAGTTCAGTATAGTTGTATTGGTGAACCCGAGTGCCAACCCGTGAAACATCTCAGTGCGGAACTAACAGCTTTCGGGGCGAACTAGTGCGACACTGAGTGCGAAGCTGAGTGAATAAAAAAACGTTTTGACAGCAGTTAGTGCGGCACTGGGGTTGAAACTGAACAAAAACGAATTCGCTAATAGTTTACGACCTAAGTATTTTGTAAGTATTTTGTGTATAATTTCATAAAAATCGGTCGTGCCGTTTCGAAGGAGTTCGACCACGAATATCGTGACACGAGATTCCTCTCCATGTCAAACCGATATAGTGGTTCTCAGATTTTCGTGGGAAGTGGAAATTTTGTTCTTTGTCGCAAACCATTAGATTTCCATTTTAGGGTGGTCCGAAAAATCAAATTTTTAAAATGACTTTTTTCAAAAATTAATAACTTTTGAACTACTGAGCCGATTTTAGAGATCGACATATCCAATTAAAGCCAATTAGCTGATCTTTTTTGAAAAAATACCAGAGTTTCAGAAAATTTTAATTTTGGTTTCGTTATTAATGATCATGTTTATTTTCTATAGTTTTCATGGTCTCGGAACCAAACGCGCTATATTTTTTTATTTTTTTTGTGGAAAGTTGAGAATTTTTTATATAGCATATCTCGAAACTAGGGAGGCGTTTTTTTCGTTTTTAAGGTTATTATTTTTCAAAGATAGCCGATTCTCCGAAAAATCATTTTTGTTCCAATTTTTCCACTACAAAAAATCATAACTTTTGCTCTACTGGACCGATTCAGATGATCGACATATCAAATTAAAGCCAATAAGCTAGTATTGTTTGAAAAAATATTACACTCTGAATAGAAATGGATTTTGTTTTTTTTTTTCCAAAATATATATTTTTATCAAGGCTCATATGGCGTTAGCCTCACGGGGCCGGGAGTTCAAAACTTTGACAATTTTTCTTATTATCTATGTTAGTAATATGTAACCGATTACTCGCGGTTGGCTCGAGGTTAGTATTACAAGTGTTTTCGTAATTCGGATGTTGCTGTCTCCAATGCTCTGTACGTGTGCCCGATACGGGATACTTCCTTTTGGGATGCAGCTGACCCTTAATCAGCAACGCCCCCCTAGTCTGTACCTCATATCTAGCGTGGTGCGTCTTTCTCAACTCGAGGAATCCAGGATAGAATGGTCACTAGCCGGCGCAATCATCAGTTCGTGTAGAGTTGTCATAAGCGGTACAACCTTTGGCTCTTGTTGAATGATCAGTGGACTGCACAACCTTTGGCCCGTGTATCTGTAAAGAGTGTGTGTATGTATTGCCGCGACTAAGTAAAAGTTTATCGATCGGATAGGAGGGATATAAAACGGGGACACAACGAAGGAAACATCATTAAACGTTGACATCGGCGTTTCTGAGGAACAGGTATAGATGAAGCAGAAGATCAGGATCACGGCTACCTAAGATATCCCGGACGGGGATCTCCGATTGTCTGCCTTGTGCTCTCAGTGCTCTAGAGAGCTGAGAGCGAGCAGTATGGAACCGGATACACGACCAGACAACATGCTCGATGTCGTGGTAGCCATCGCCACAATCACAAAGATTATTTGCTGCGAGCCCAATGCGATAGAGATGCGCGTTTAGGTTGTAGTGATTGGACATGAGCCGAGATATCACGCGAATGAAATCACGACCTACATTCAATCCCTATTTTTTGTTTTTTGATTTTGTTTTTGTAGTTATTGATTATATTTGTTTTCTATAGCTTACATCGTTTCGGAACCAAGAGCGCTATATCTTTTTATATTTTTTCCTGAAAGCTGAGTTTTTCACATAATACATCCAAATACCAGCGAGGTGTTATTTTTCGTTTTGAAGTTATGATTTTTCAAAGTTAACATATTTTCAGTTTTCGTTCAATATTTCTATGCGACTCGAGTTGATGTATGTGACTATAATCCAATTTATTAGCAAGTGTGTTACTTTTTTAGAAAGGCTGACTAGTAGGCTTTAATTTGATATGTCGATCATCGGAATCGGTCCAGTAGTTCAAAAGTAATGATTTTTTGAAAAAAGTCATTTTTGGGAAAAAAAAAGGGAAAAATGATTTTTTGTAACAATCAGGTAACTTTGAAAAATCATAACTCAAAAACAAAACAAAACGCCTCCCTGGTTTCGAGATATGTTGTGTGAAAAATCCTCAGCTTTCCATAAAAAATATAAAAAATATATAGCGCCCCTGGTCCCGAGACCATGAAAACTATAAAAAACAAATACAATCAATAATGACAAAACCAAAACCTAGTCGGGACTTTATTCGCACCTTCTCCCGACTCATGTCCAATCACTGTTCGTTAGATGCACTACTCTTCCGTTTCAATCTTGTCAGCAGCAATCTCTGCGTTTGTGGCCAAGGTTATCACGACATCGAGCACATTGTTTGGTCGTGCGAGGTGTATCTGGTCGCCAGATCGAATTTGGAAAACTCCCTTCGGGTCCGAGGAAGAAAGCCCAATGTGCCGGTGAGAGATGTGTTGGCTCGGTTAGACCTTGATTACATGTCCCATATATATATTTTCCTTAAAGCTGTAGATCTTCGTGTGTGATTGTCCCTACATCTTTATACCCTCCTTTCCTTCCTTTGCGGGTAATTCGTCCCCTTGGTATAAATAGTAGAATAAGTTGAATTGTAAATAAACTATAGATATACGAATAGATTTAAGAATTGAGTGTTCATCAAAATTGTTACAATTTCCTTATATCCCATCCTTCTCCTAAAAATATGTCAGTAGTTCACAAGTTATGATTTTTTGAAAAATGTCATTTTTGGAAAATTAAATTAAAACCAATCACCTGCAGAAAATTTGAATTTTGTTCTCGTTATTATTGATTGACGTGTATTCGTCCCGAAACGAGTTATAAAAGTTATAAAAAAAACAAGTATAATCAATAAATACGAAAACAAAATCAATCTTTGTAATTGTAATATTTTTACAAGACTAATTATAACAAGACTAGCTTAATGGCTTTAATTTGATATGTCGATCATCTTAATCGGTCCAGTAGAGCAAAAGTTATGATTTTTTGTAGTGGAAAAATTGGGACAAAAATGATTTTTCGGAGAATCGGTTATCTTTGAAAAATAATAACTCAAAAACGAAAAAAATGCCTCCCTGGTTTCGAGATATGCTATGTTAGTTTTCTTCAATATGGCTTTGAAGACATTTTTTTTGTACAATGTGAAAACATCTGAAAAAATCCCCTGGCATCCATGATTGCAACTCAACGAACGCAGAAATTGAAATGTCAACAGCAATTGAACGAAAAGGTTGCCGACACACATCGCGCGCGGCTCGACACGCTAGGTTGAATCGAAAAAGTTGGTCCGACCTAAGTTGGCAGTAGCCTAGTGTGTATGCTCCCATTTGATTACACATGCTCTCAACTTTTTTGTGACATTCGATATGTTGGTTTCCAACCTAGGTTGCCTAGTGTGTAGATGGCCTAAATCATTCTGTTCCTGGTGACTCTAAGGACGTGACCAACGCCATTCATTGTAACGTACACAATATTTTTTAAGTTTTTTTAGAACAATTTGTCTCCCAAACCACATTGTGCCATTTTAATGAAACATTATATTTGTTTTATGCTTCGCATATTTCTAGTTCGAAAAGTGATCCACCCAGAATGAATATACTCAGTAGTGAAACATCGATTTTGGTTTATTTTGGTACAGAAGGTTAGCCCGAGTTATGTTTTTTTTTCGATTATATGCTATCAGTGGTATATATTTAACTATGTAGACTCTTGAAACGTCTTCTTATGACAAGGTATTATGAAATCTTTATTATATTTCGGACACTTTGTTCTCATATCTTGAAATGCTTAATGCACTGATAATATAACTATAAAATGAGTATCCCAATTGCTTCTTTACAGTAATCCCTTGATTTCACTATCACTTCATTTGAGAGTTACATTCGAATTATAACATAGTAGGAAAAAATCCATCCAGAATCCAAAATCCGCTCATTATCGTTTGTGTTTGACGTTTGCTTAGCGTGAGCACGTAGACTTTAACCCTTCATCATTATTTAAATTTCTCTCGTGTTTCATCAAGTTCTCATCATCATTATCAGGTTACTGTGATTGCTTGATAAGTATTTCGCAGTTGATTATAAAATATAATCAAGTGTATTGTAATTTTAGTTAAAAAAATTACAAAATAAAGTGTCCGAAATTTGAATTCAATCTGTCCAAAATTTGATTTTTCTATAAGTGGTGTCCAAAGTTTGATTCTTATTCGCTTAATTTGAAAAGCGTATTATTCGATGATTTTTTTTTTTGTTTTCAATCAAATTGGTACCAACATCATTCGCTATCCAACTCTTGACGAGTAAAGTTCAGTGTCGGTATTGTGCGTTGCCACTTTTGCTATTGTGCTATTGGTACGAGTGAACCGTGTACGAGTGAAGGTCATTGCTGTCCGCTTTCGACCTGACCATTTGTGAAGTGGAACGAAGGAACAAAGGAAGCAGCTCGCTTGCAGCGAGCCGGATTGCGGCTGTTGAACTGATTCGGCATAACGGGATCGCCATCGCGTGACTGTCGCAAACGGGATTCATCATCACGTGGCTGCGTAAGCTATTCTTGCGCTATTGTGTTGTCTCCGTAGCGCGTAGCCTCTGTCTCTCCCTGATTAGGGCAGTAGAGCGCATTATTGGAACAACTTATATATTAAGGTACACATATTTATTATTAATATTATTATTCAATTCATTTGTTCATTGTTTGATATTTATCTCACTTCTTAACTAGGCTAACCTAGCCGAAATTTTCACCTGCCCCCGGGCTTCTGAATGCCAAAGGGGGACTAGGCTCTGCGGAATGCACGTATCTGCATGCTCGTGCTGTTTTAGTCCTGACCGAGGAATTGTCGGACAATCGCGCAGGTGCTAAGGATGACCGACTTTTGGATGCCGGCCAATTCCTTCTCGATGTTCAACACCTTTAGCGCTTCCAGAAGTGTCTTCGGGATAATTCCAGTTCCAGAGAGAACGACTGGAACAATTCTTGGGACCTCCCTTAGCCCCCACAGTTCCTTGAGCTCCACGGCCAATGGTCGGTACTTGCAGATTTTGCGACCGTGGGTCTCCTCCAGATTCTGGTTCAGTGGAATAGCGACATCGATGATGGTGACTTTGCGGTCGCTCTTGTCGTAAACCATTATATCTGGGCGGTTGTGGTGGATCGAGAGGTCGGTCAGAACAGTGCGATCCCAGTACAGCTTGAAACGGTCATTTTCCAGGACAGGTGCAGGCAGGTACCGGTAGTTTGGTACGTTGTCTTCCAGTAGAGCACATTGGAGCGCCAGTTGTCGATGAACAATACGGGCCACGTTGTTGTGGCGCTCGGTGTAGGCTGCGTTGGCCAAAACGGGACAGCCTCCCATAATGTGCTCTATGTTTTCACCTGGTTGATGGCACATCCGGCAAATGTCATCAACGTCTTGATGCCAGACGTACCGCCTGCAGTTTCTCGTCGGCATTATCCTGTCCTGGATGGCTATCATGTCGGCTTCTACTACTGAAGAGAGTTCACCACGCGTTAGCCACAGATTAGATGCGGCCTTGTCGACGTGTGGCCGGTCCAGTTGATGGGGGTGGGCACCATGCACTGCCTTCTGCTTCCAAGCTGCAATCTTCTCCTCCACTGTCTGCAGATTGCAGTTGAGTTGGTACTCCGCTTGCGCCAAGTGCAGAGCGCTGTATCCTCTGTCGGCGGCGCAGACAGCCCGGTATAGCGCGTTTTGGTTGGCGCGTTCTGCGAAGTACTCGCGCAGTTGTCGTACCTGGGCAACACACAGTGCAGAAATGTCGACGATTCCAAGTCCCCCTTCTTTGCGTGGTAGTGAAACTCTCTCCAGTGCCGATTGAGGATGGTGCATTCCGGCCTCTTTGAATGCTTTCCTCATCCTCCTCTCAAGGTCCTCTAGGTTAGTTTTGCTCCATTTGACTACACCAAAACTGAAGGTCAGCAGGGGAACCGCGAATGTGTTGATCGCGCGTACCTTGTTCCCCGCGTTGAGGAAAGTCCTCAGGACACAGTTCACTCGACTCAAGAACTTGTCTCGCAGCTCCGTCTTGATGTCGGAGTGGCGAATCCCGGTGAGCTGTCGGAATCCAAGATATTTATAGGATTCGCCACGAACCATGTCTCTTATAAACTCGCCGTCATAGACCTCGTAGCCTCCGGATTCGGTAAGTTGTCCTTTCAGCAGGTGGACACAGCGACACTTGTAGAGGCCGAACTCCATACAGATGTCCCTGCTTATGTCTTCGACAACCCGGATAGCTACACCTAGACGCTGACGTGAATCAGCGTAGACCTTGAGATCGTCCATGTAAAAGGTATGGGTCACTTCTTCGTGGGCGCCGTCGCCATACCTTATTTTATAGCCATGACCGTTTCTATTGAGCGTCCTACTGAGGGGGTTCAGTGCCAGACAAAACCAAAGCGGGCTGAAAGAGTCGCCTTGGAATATCCCCCTCTTTATCTGCAGCGTTCTAGACTGCAACACATTTTCCCCATCACTGAGGTGCAGAGACGTACTCCACTGCCTCATCGCATGCTGCAGGAACCTAACGACGACGGGATCAATTTTGTAGAGCTCCAATACCCGGACGAGAAACGAGTGAGGTATGGAGTCATAAGCCTTCCTGTAATCGATGTAGGCCATACTTAGGTTCCGCTGGTTATATACCGCCTGGCCGACTATGGCTGCGTCGATGATGGCCTGGTCTTTGCAGCCATGCGTATTTTTCCTGCATCCTTTCTGCTCTTCTGCGATGATGTGATGCTGTTCGCAGTGAGCAGAAACTTTGGCGGTAATTATGCTGCTCAGTATTTTGTACAGACTCGATAGGCACGTTATCGGTCTGTACTTTGATGGGTTCAATGTGTTGCTGTCTTTCGGGAGGAGGAAGGTGACGCCACGGGTGGCGAATTCAGGAAGGTTGTGTGGGTCACGTAGCACCTTGTTGAAGCACTCAGCTATCTTTGGATGTGCGACGGTCAGCTTCTTGTGCCAAAAGTTCTGGACACCATCGGGGCCCGGTGCTGCCCAGTTCCTCAGGTACCGCGAGGCTTCGCGGACATCGTTCTCTCCGACGATGATAGCTGGCATCTCTCCAATTTCACCACAACTCTCCTCCTCCCGTCTTAACCACATTTGCCCGTCGCGATGTTCTACTGGGGTCTCCCAAATACCAGCCCAGAAGTTCGTCACATCGCTAATATCTGGCAAACCTTCGCGGTAGTCGGGCTTCTCGTCGCTAATGTGGTCGTAGAACGCTTTTTCGTTATCTCTGAACATCCGATTTTGTTCCTGGCGCTTTGCAGAGTCAGAGTAACGTTTCAGCCGTTTAGTTAGGACGCTCAATTGCTGTACCAGTGTGTCGAGTTTTTCCGTCAGCTGGTGAGCTCCCAGCTGGCGAAGTTCAGTAGGCCGCACGATCACAGCAACTTGGCGACATAATTTCGCCGATCTGCTGCCTCTTTTGTACGCCATCAGTCTTCCAATTGCGGCGCGCTTGTTTAGGATCCGTTGCTCCAATCTCCTTCGCCATGGAGGCTCACGCCTTTCACGGAGATGTTGGAGCAGTCCGCCTCTTGGCCTAATACGGTATCCTAAACTTTTGGCGGTCGCCACAGCAGCACAGTAAACTTTCAGTTGCAGCTCCTCCATGTTCTCAGCATCAACCAAGTGCAGCGGAAGAACGTGCTCGTTCATGAGCTTTACTGCACTTGTCAGCCTGCGGGAATGCTGCAACTTCGGGATCCTGGGGCGCGACAAAGGGTCCGTGTCGCGGAACTGTGAGATCGCCTCGTCGTAATGGAAGACCAGATCGCGTAGTAGTTGTTGATCTGGCTGTGGATCTTCCGGCTCAGGGGGTTGTTGTACTGTGGCCTCCACTGGTGCTGATTCGCGTGCCCCACACGCGAATGAATTGCTCAGCCGTACTGAACTTCGTCTCGACACATCGCTTGCTCTGCTTGTTCTGGAGCTTAGTTCTCTCTGCACCTGCTGCTTGATCTCGTCGACTTGCGTTTGGGAGAGCATATTGTTGCGTACAATCGCTCTACGCCTCGCGTTCATCGCGTTTTGGTCAAGCCTCCCGACGAACTCTGGATACGCTTCCTCGAACATTGCGAGTATTCGAGGGCGACCGCTCATGTCCGTCTCCAAAGCAGTGCAGATGTAATAGGCGCGGATCACGAATTCATTCATTTCATGTGTCCACATGATCCGTCGCCTAGTAGTACCCACAAGTGTGGACGACTGTCGTCTGACAGTCGCAACACGCCTCGTAGGCGCAGCGTTTCGTTGGTGATGTCGATGGCTGCTGTTTCCGTGTGGCGGTAGCTCTTCGGGTTGAACCCGGCTGGTGGCCCGCTCTTGCACATCGCCCTCCAGCCGCTGGCCGCTCGCTCTTACGCCCGTTCCAGGACCAGCTCCAGTTCGGGGACCCTCCTCGGGCGATCGCATTCTGAGTATTCTTCGTGAACGTAGCTCCATTTTCTGGGTGTATCTCCTTTGCCCGGGAGACAGCGGGTTGGCAAGGCCTCCATGACCCGGGAGGCCTTCCCCGGGAGAGATATAGCGCTCTGACTCGCTCGCACCCCCTCACTTAGCCACTTTCGACACCCGTTCTCGGAGCCAAGACCAGGTGTGTGTTTCCAGTTCACGCCCGATCTAAAAATGTCGTCATATGATCTTCGTGGAGGCGTGAGATAGGAACATTTGAGACCAACAGGTAGGCTCCTACCCTAGTGTTGATCCCCATTTGAGAACCCATAATTTTTTTTTTTGCTATTTTTTTTATAAGATTATTGTTAAAATCAATAATAATTTAGAAATAAGACAGACATTTTTTTGAATGGAGAATAGTGGAGGATCTCCAGAGATGGAGATCTCCGATAATGAATCTCATACAAGATCTGGGAAAAAACATAAACGAGTCCCTCATAAGGAAGATAATTCTTCTGGTGACGAATCCGCTCATCCTACCAAGCCCCCCTCTAAGAAAATTGCAAGCCTCCCTTCTCAACCCACTGTTACTTCCACTCCCCCTCTCCCATCATCGATTTCGCTTCCCCCTTCTGATGCTTCCGATCCAACCCAATCCTCGTCCTCGTCCTCGTCCTCGTCTTCTCCCTCTGTTGTTTCCGCTCCACGTGTCAGAGTTTATCCAGGAGATGCACCTGGAACTGGCCCGTGGGTTGTTTTCCTCCGGCCAAAACCGAAAGGAAAAAACCTTAACGTGATTCAGATCATGAAAGATCTGGCCAGATACACTTCTGTATCTGACTACGTTATGGTGGACAAATTGAGACTACCTGTGCGACTCTTCGTGCCAAAGCCCATGACTTGCAACAAATGCAAGTCAGTTGGTCACACTTCGGATTATTGTGCCAACAAGGAGCGCTGTGCCACTTGCGGAGAGCAACATGAGGGGAAATCCTGCAGTGCGACTGAGCATAAATGTCCATATTGCGGGGGATCCCCACATGAGCTCTCAGTTTGTGAAAATTACAAGAGTCGCTGGGAGAAACAGAAGCGCTCTTTGAAGGAACGCTCGAAACGCACTTTTGCGGATATTTTAAAGGGCGCTTCTCCACTGGCCCAACAACAACAACCAATCAACACACAAAATGTCTTCGCCACGTTGCCCGTTGACGAAATAGAAGCGGACACAGCTAACGGGGGCACACCGTTCATTTTCCAAGGGAATCCCCGGCGCAAAAATGTGACCACTCCCAAAGTTCAAGGACAAGTCCCTCCGGTGATACCCCTGTTAGCTTGCCTAAAAAATCGAGTGCAGCGGACAAGCAAAATCAGGTTCCCCCTGGTTTCCGTGGGAATAGTTCATCTTCGAACGACCCAGCACTCGAGGGGACATCAAAAACCCCAACTGTCCCTATTTTTCCGTCCAGCTCAACTTCCCAATCGGGATTTATAAAGTTGTCTGACCTTTTGGATCAAATCTTCAAGTGTTTTAATGTTTCCGACTCCATCAGAACCATTGTCATCTCAATGCTTCCAGTATTAAAGACAATTTTGCAACAATTGATGCAAACATGGCCCCTCCTTGCAATGATTATCTCTCTTGATGTCTAATTCGAATAGAAAGGTCGGAGATATCACTGTTTTACAGTGGAATTGTCGTAGTCTTATCCCTAAATTGGATACATTCAAATTTTTAATTCATAACTACAATTGTGATGTTTTTGCTCTGTCCGAAACTTGGCTTTCTTCGCGGGATGATATCTCTTTCCACGATTTTAATATTATACGCTTGGACCGTGATGATAGATACGGAGGGGTGCTTTTGGGGATCAATAAGTGCCACTCATTTTTTAGAATTGACCTTCCACCTATTGGAGGGATCGAAGCTGTTGCTTGTCATGCAAACATCAGAGGCAAAGACCTCTGTATTGTCAGTTGTATTGGCCTCCGAGAGCTGCGGTTAGCCGCAAACAACTTGATGACATGTGCTCACTCCTTCCTGAGCCACGATTGATCTTGGGAGACTTCAACTCTCACGGAACTGCCTGGGGGGAACAGTACGACGACAATCGTTCATTGTTGATATATGACCTTTGTAACAGCTTCAATATGACCGTTTTGAACACTGGGGAAACAACACGTGTACCTAAACCTCCTGCTAACCCAAGTGCTCTTGACCTCTCGCTTTGCTCGAATTCACTATCGTTAGATTGCAAGTGGAATGTAATCCAGGACCCCAACGGTAGTGACCACTTGCCAATCAAAATTTCCATCACCATTGGGTCGAATTCTTTTGAATCTATAAACATTTTTTTTTTTATTGATAGTCATAGTTTTGTTTATTTCATGTGCATGGCATATGACCTCACAAGACACATTGACTGGAAAAAATATGCGGACGCGTTTGCTCCAGAGATGGTTTGCCTCCATTGGAGGAGTATAACTTCCTTTCTCGTTTGATCTATGACAGCGCGGTTCGCGCTCAAACGAAACCCATCCCAGGTTCCACCATTTCCCGAAGGCCTCCCAATCTATGGTGGGATAGCCAATGTTCCAAGCTTTATGTAGAAAAATCGAATGCATTTAAAGCTTTTCGGAAACGTGGAACCCCTGAAAATTTTCAAACGTATTTAGCCCTTGAAGATCAATTTAAAAACTTAATCAAAGGGAAAAAACGTGCTTATTGGCGAAATTTCGTGGGAGGTTTGTCACGAGAAACGTCAATGAAAAAATTATGGAAAGTGGCTCGAAACATGAGAAATCGCTCTTCAACGAATGAAAGCGAAGAATATTCACATCGATGGATTTTTAATTTTGCACGGAAGGTTTGTCCTGATTCCGCTCCTGTGCAAAAAATTGTTCGAGATATACCACAAGGTAGGTGCGATCTTGATTCCGAGTTTTCGATGGTAGAATTCTCTCTTGCTCTGCTCTCATGTAACAATTCTGCTCCGGGATCGGATAGAATTAAGTTCAACTTGCTGAAAAACCTCCCTGATGTGGCGAAACATCGCTTGTTGAATTTATTCAATCGGTTTCTGGAGAATAATATTGTTCCAGATGATTGGAGACAAGTACGAGTTATAGCTATTCAAAAACCCGGAAAACCCGCGTCCGACTTCAATTCGTACCGCCCAATAGCAATGCTGTCTTGTATACGGAAATTGTTGGAGAAAATGATCTTGTTTCGCCTTGATCGATGGGTTGAAACGAATGGCCTACTCTCAGATACACAATATGGGTTCCGCAGGGGCAAGGGGACGAATGATTGTCTTGCGTTGCTTTCTTCAGAAATTCAAATGGCTTACGCCGAAAAAAAACAAATGGCTTCAGTATTCTTGGACATAAAGGGGGCCTTCGATTCTGTTTCAATAGAGGTTTTGTCGGACAAATTACACTCTCGGGGTCTGCCGCCTCTATTGAATAATATGTTATATAACTTGCTTTGTGAGAAACATTTGAACTTTTCTCACGGAGATTCGGCAGTAAGTCGGGTCTCTTACATGGGACTCCCCCAGGGCTCATGTTTAAGCCCCCTTTTGTACAACTTCTATGTAAGCGACATCGACAATTGCCTTACACAAAATTGCAGCCTAAGACAACTTGCAGATGATGGAGTGGTGTCTGTCGTAGGACCAAACGAATCCGACCTGCAAGGACCCTTACAAGATACTTTGAACAATTTTTCAACCTGGGCCATTGGGCTAGGGATCGAATTCTCCACGGAGAAAACAGAGATGGTGGTTTTTTCTAGGAAGCATAGACCACCAAAACCAAAGCTTCAACTTTTGGGTAAACCGATCACTCATGCTATGTCATTCAAGTATCTTGGGGTCTGGTTCGACTCCAAATGTACTTGGGGGGCCCATATTAGGTATCTGAGTAAAAAATGCCAACAAAGAATAAACTTTCTCCGTACAATTACCGGCACCTGGTGGGGAGCCCACCCAGAAGATCTTATAATGTTGTATCGAACAACTATTCTCTCAGTGATGGAATATGGCAGTTTCTGTTTTCAATCAGCTGCCAAAACACACCTCGTTAAACTCGAGCGAGCTTCAATTTATTATCTCTTCGGTTCTTCATCCGGTGTAAGGTCATGAACCCATTGGTGATCGGAAATTTTGAGCAGCTGATCGAGCTAAATTTTCACACCGGATTCATGAGTTCATATCATGAATTCATCTCCATGCAGGTTGATCCTTCTTCGTATATTCCCAACCGTGTTTGTTTCCCTGACTACATCAATTCCTCTGTGCATTTTGATCTGTCCATGAAGCAAGATATCCATGGATATTCAGATTACCAACGATCGAGGATCGCTCCAACGATCTTCGATGAAAAGTATGGGGGTATCAATTGTGATAATATGTACTTTACTGATGGGTCCACTATAAACGAGTCCACAGGATTTGGAGTGTTCAACGAATTTTTTAGCACCTCACACAGTCTTCAGAATCCTTGCTCAGTGTATATTGCTGAATTGGCAGCAATTCATTGGGCGCTGGACAGCGTCGCCTCACGACCTGTTGAACACTATTACATTGTAACGGATAGTCTTAGCTCTGTCGAAGCTATCCGTTCAGTGAGGCCGGAAAAGCATTCGCCGTACTTCCTTGAGAGAATACGAGAAATTTTGAGTGCTTTATCCAGACGCTGTTATGTCATTACCTTTATCTGGGTCCCTTCACATTGCTCCATTCCGGGTAATGAGAGGGCTGACTCATTAGCAAAGGTAGGTGCAATTGAAGGCGATATTTATCAGCGTCAAATCGCCTTCAATGAATTTTATTCTTTAGTCCGCAAAAATACCATCGCTAACTGGCAACGCAAGTGGAATGAAGATGAATTGGGCCGGTGGTTTCACTCGATTATCCCTAAGGTTAGCCTCAAACCATGGTTCAAAAGTCTGGACTTGAGTCGGGACTTTATTCGCACCTTCTCCCGACTCATGTCCAATCACTGTTCGTTAGATGCACTACTCTTCCGTTTCAATCTTGCCAGCAGCAATCTCTGCGTTTGTGGCCAAGGTTATCACGACATCGAGCACATTGTTTGGTCGTGCGAGGTGTATCTGGTCGCCAGATCGAATTTAAAAAACTCCCTTCGGGCCCGAGGAAGATAGCCCAATGGACCGGTGAGAGATGTGTTGGCTCGGTTAGACCTTGATTACATGTCCCATATATATATATATTTT
Organism: Toxorhynchites rutilus septentrionalis; assembly: GCF_029784135.1. Classification (NCBI taxonomy): domain Eukaryota; kingdom Metazoa; phylum Arthropoda; class Insecta; order Diptera; family Culicidae; genus Toxorhynchites; species Toxorhynchites rutilus. The sequence continues at coordinate 26,339,125 of NC_073746.1, read as the reverse complement.
CCTTAAAGCTATAGATCTTCGTGTGTGATTGTCCCTACATCCTTATACCCTCCTTTCCTTCCTTTGCGGGTAATTCGTCCCCTTGCTATAAATAGTAGAATAAGTTGAAATGTAAATAAACTATAGATATACGAATAGATTTAAGAATTGAGTGCTCATCAACATTGTTACTATTTCCTTATATCCCATCCTTCTCCTAAAAATATGTCACCCTTCTAAACTCGAGTACACCGCGAGTAATCGGTTTTCCACCTTACTAACCATAGATGTAAGAAAATTGTTTATATATATGGTTTTAAAATTATATTTAAGAATTCGGCTCCTTTAAACTTAAGTAACTGAGCCTGTAAAAATAAACGAATTAAAAAAAAATGGTACCAAAGTAGAAAGCTTAAAAGTATATTGAACTAATTTATTAAAAATATCAACCAAATAATACCTGTGCATTAAGTTGAGATATATTTTTTGCATCATATGCCTTAAGCGTCCGAAATATGATTCAGAACGGTAGATGCGGATAATGTTCGTGCATATAGTACCGGGTATAAAGCCGTATTTCCAGTAAATACAAAACATAGATCGCAATCGAAATCTTTGGTTCAGTTAGCTCTGTTTTTGTTTCCATAAATTTATGTAGGAATCGATAAGCACAAACAATTTACAAAAGAGCCACCAGATACGGTTCTCTATTCCAAGTGCCTATCGGCGTTGCCAGATTGAAGCCACAAGTAGTTAAAGTTAATTCACGAATTCAAATCAGATCACCGCTCGGCCAATCTCCGGTCGATCGGACAACATTCTTATTCTACGGACTCAATCGGAACGAATTTCTTCATTCCGTTCCAATGCACGCTAATTAAAATGCTTTTTATCGCGCGCCACGCGAGCTTGTAAATGGGGAAAAACACAACACACTCGGCCCAATCTAGCATCGCAAAAATCCGGCGCCTATTTTTTCACCACATTGCGCGCTGCTGATGAATTCAAATGAAATCCCACCGGTCTCGATGTATTTCACTAATTGCCAAGAGTCGATTCGACGTAATCAACATTATAGCCATACCCGACCCGGGGCTCGTGTACGGAATGGTTTCAAAGATATTCGTCGAGATTCTACGGTCTGGCCCGTGAGTGGGTCCTCCGTGGCGCAGAAGAGTGTTCTAGTTCCTTGGAACGCGCTCGCGCTCGCGAGGCGTAAAATAAACGGAGGCACTATCTTCCCGTACCAATCGATCGAAGCGAAGTCTCGATCGCCAAGGTTTGTTGCTTGGTTCGCCGCTAATGTTCTAATTTTCCAGCTGTTCAAATTTCGTGTACACCGGGCCGGGTACTCGTGATTACCCAATCGGTTTTTGTTGCTCGCGGCGAAGAAGAGGAGGAACATAGAAAGAAGCAGAACACCGCCGTGCGGAGATATCGGAGAGGGTGGTTATGTAGACCACGAGTGGGCACACATTTGAAGCTATCGCGCAAGCGTCCGAGGGGCTGCTCAATATGAATTGCATCCAGCGGCAGCATAAAAGCAGTGGTTTGATTCAGAGAGGAAATTGACGGGATTAACTTCTTGTCATTGGGATGTTAATCACTTACCTGGAATAAGGGTAGGTCCCCTCGTAACCAAAACATATGGGCGTGTATCAGCGGGCTCCGCTGAGAAGAGATCACGGCCTCGATGTTGCTACCTCAGCCAGATATTTCTGCTTTACTAGCTTCCAGCGCTAGATTCACTCCGCTGCTGGTCTGCGATTTATCACTGACCAAGATCACCCCGCGCCCATTACCCGTTCCACCCATCCTCATTAGCTTACTACCTTGGCGGATAGGATAGTGCGCAGCAAATCAGGCAGGAACACCATCGCCCCAGCCGACTCTCTGCACCAGATCCGCATTCAAGGTTTCTGTTTTCAATTTCATCAACAACAGCAACAAGGAGCAGCATGGTGGCGATCGATGTTTTATTGTAAACAGATCAATCTAATTTTCCGCTGCGCCGCGGCCCCAACCGAAATTAAAACTGCGCGCTTCTGTGGCAGCTTACGACGAGGGATTGACCTTGCCACCAATCATAATTCACTCGCTAGCTATTACCTGGGCGGATAAGAATGATTTTCCTCAAGTAGCGACCCAAGGCGAAGGGGAAAATTATTTATTTGGAGTCACCTTTCCACCGGCATCAGCGCGGCAGTAATCGCCTTAAGATTGATTTATTGGGTAGCTTCAACAGCATCTGGTGCAAAATCGCAATGGTGGGTCGCTGCTGCCGCCGTGACCTTAAATTTTTATTAGCATCCATTCGAGTGGCCATTCATTCCGTGCTCATTCTGGGATTGAAATTGAAATTAAAGTAATGGCTTTGCTCCTACCCTGCGAAGATAGGGAGAGACGCTAAAAGCGTTAGATCTATATATGCACAACATAAATATCTGTTTGAAACAAGGCGACGCCATCGCCATCGGTGACCTTCCGCGCCGTGATTGTAATCGTAAAGCTCTCGATTGTCCTTATTGGTATCTGCTTGACCTTTGCGGGGAGGAGGAAAATTTATCGCTAGAGTGGCGTAATATCACCAAGCAAGACCGGAGTGTCTCAATCAGGTTCAATCGCGTCCAATCGATACGACGGTTACCATTTTCGTCCACGTGCTTTGAATCATCAATTCCCAGCCGACTTCCGGCGCGAGAGTGGCTGTTTTCGATTGCTCGTAATGATATCTGGTGCATTACCGAAACAGGTCGAATCAATTATGCCGTTTGCCGAAATGGGATTCTGGGCTTATTATAGGGATTAGGATTAGTCGCAGAGGGATTAAACCGTCTGCGAAGCGAGTAATCCATCGAAAGTCCATCGTCTCATAACTAGACGCCCAAACCGGCGAGAGTTCGCGAAGCGGTTCGTAAGTCTGTATCTAAATGCTATAAAACCACCGCGGAATATAATACAATCAATCATCCTTATACGGCGTTCTAAGTCAATTATACAGATTATCTACAGAGGGTGCAATACCGTTTTTTACCGTCGGAGAGCAGGCGATTGCCGCTGCAATTGTTTTGACAGCAGCCGTTTTTATGGACGATCACACGGACTCAGTGGCGTGGGTGGTACGAGTATTTCTATCGTAGAGTTGGGAAATCGCACACTTCATGAGATATCCACATATCATTAAGAATGACACAAAGGTGTTTAACTTCGTCTCAATTTGTGTAGAAGTTACCATGGTGGATGAGATCAAACTTATTACGATTCGATAAAATGAGTTACGCAAGTCATGAGCGCATTTTTAGTTTTATGCGTTAGAAGTAGTGGGCAAAAATATCAGGAATAAATAAAAAATCAGTGCGCGCGAAAAGGTTTTGCACGGGTACTTCGAGAATACGAATCTGTCGCATCGTCCCATCCGAAAAAAAAGTTGGGAATCACGAATTCCACGGTGTCTGGTATCATAAAACGGTTCGAAGAACGTCTGACTGTTGATCGGAGGTGACGATCTGGAAAAAAGCCGTCAGGTCTACGAGAATGGTCACAAAGGGCGTGGTGGTAACCTTTAAAGGGAACCCGAATGCCTCAGTTCGACATGTGGCTAAAAAGTTGCATGTGAGCAAGACTTTTGTGCAGAATACCAAAACTCGAGTAGGACTACGTACGTTTAGGGGTTCAGAAGTCCCCAAACAATGACGAGAAACAGAATACGGTCGTAAAAGCCATCCCCGGAAGTTGCACGACCAGAAGTTAACTGCTACGTAATGGATGACGAGACATATGTGATGGCGGAATTAAACCAGTTTCCAGGAAACCTGTATGTGACTGCCAAGGATGAGTTGGATGTTCCAGGAACCTCCGGATACAGAAGATGTCGAAGTTCGTCAAAAAGTTTTAAATTTGGCAAGCGATTTGCACTTGCGGAGAACCGAGTCGTTACCATAATCACCATGAATGGACAGGTGTATTTGGAAGAGTGTCTCCAAAAGCGGCTTCTCCCCCTTCGTGACCGACGACGGTCTTCTGGCCGGATTTGGCATCATGCCACTACACGAAGGACGTGCTAAAGTGGTATAAGTCGATTGTTGTCGTTTTCGTGCCGAATGACCTGAACTCCCCAAATACTCCGGAACTGCACCCAATAGAAAAATATTGGGCCATTATGAAGAGGCACCTTCCAAAACGACCTGCAGTGGTGAAGAATGTGGAATAAATGAACATGGGTTAACATGCAATAAACGGTCGATTCTGAGGTCGTGCAGAACCTTATGGCTGGGGTTAAAGCCAAGTTTCGCGCATTTGGATATAATGGCGAAATAAATTTAATTAATGATGCCAAAACTAACTTTAATAGTTTCATTTTACTCCCTGAGAATTTGGCGACAATCGGATAAAAATTCGAATGTTGGGAGTGAATCTTGTGTATGCGGATTTTAAACGGTAAACCCTTTATGTGCACGGGAAGGATTGTGCACCTAAAAAACATTTATCCGAACATTTACACCAATGTACTATTAACATCTATATTTTACTAGCTGACCTGGCAGACGTTGTTCTGCCATATAAATTATTTCTAATGAATATTTTGGTTGTTAAATAAAAACTAACAAATGTATTGTAAATGTCCATTCAATTTAACGTTTTTGATCCATTCTTTGATCAAACGAACATGTGGCGAAGACGCCGAAAATAATGAGAAAACAAACAATTCAAACCACAATTTCAATGTATTTCATCTACATAACTGACAAGTTTGATGTAAAGTGTTTATATGTTAAGTGATGATATATTTTCGTTTCAAAGTAGAAAAATTAAATAAAGAAAATCAATATCAATTTCGTTCAATTGCTGTCCGTTAGTAAAAAAAATGCCCTTCTCGTTTTCTGATTGGACGGCCAAATTCATAACCTTTGGGTTCCGTTCACGAATTGGGAAACCACGACCGATAACTTCATTGGAGCAGATTTATAGTAATGCATCGAAATCCGGACGGTTAAGCGCTTACGAATATAACTTCAACTACTAAAAAATATTGACATATCATAGCATGAAAAATAAGAGTTCGTATAGAATTAGAAGGCCTTCTCCTAAGTTATAAATCACAGAATTCTACAAAATCATGTTATATTGGAACAGATAATGTACTAAAAATTAAAAAAAAAATAAATAAAAAACACCTTTTAAGTTCAACGGTAAACATAATAATAATACAGATGATACACTAAAAGCTAGAAAATAATTAGGCAAGTAGCAGTTAGTAATTATTCCTTCTTTCTTCAATAATCTTGGGCATTGATGAGACTAAAATAAAATCGTTGGGCATGTAATGAAACAACTAACTGTAGATAATGGAAATCTGACATGGCCCATTTTGGATTTACATTTTTCATAAATAACTGTGTTCTGAATCAGAGATGCCAACCTTCCAGATTTTTCAGGATTTCCCAGACTTTTGGACACGTTTTCTGATATCCTGACAAACACCCTATTTTGCCTGATTTTTCTTAAATGATCCAGATTTTGTACTTTTTACTTTATTAGAATGAATTTCTCCGTAATTAATATACGATGTTTTCCTGGTTGTAAATGAGAATTGTCATAATAGCCTACATAAAAAAGCTCTCCAGTCCGCACTTGTTAAATTTTTTTTTGTTCATTTTCTATAGATACCGAAAAGATTCGCTTTATCGAAGATACCCTGTAGACACAAAAACTTGAAGATGGCCGGAAAGAAAAATATTCTATCAGATTAGCACACTCAAAGGCTGTTTCGAACTTTTATATTTTGAATGAAAAAAAAATACTTGTTGTTTTTTGAATACCTAAAACACGTAGTCCTGATTCTTAATTTACAACTTTGTCAATACATCTCCTGATATTTCCACAAAAACTCATCATCATTAGCATAATCGTTCGAAATTGATCTCGAAGCTGAACTTATGCATTATTTTCGAAGCTCCATTGTGAGCTTCTGCCAATCAAACAGCCGATTAACTTCCCACACTTATAGCTCGCAACAAACTAAAGGAACTGCCAGAATTAGTCAATGTGATAGACTTCGTGTTCCATCAGAGCAACGCCAAACTTCATGTCTCTTTGATAACACGACAATTTATTTTGGAGTCTGGCTGCAATGTGAACACCAGCGAAACTAACCGGATATTGCACCATCAGATTATCACAGGTCAAGGTCCCTGCCAAATTCTTTCAAGCACACGAACTTCGACACCATGGATAGCATAGAAAATATATGTCTTTCATTTTTTTTTATAACAGTTTTCGACGAGAAAGGGATGGAGAGTGAAATTTGTATGCTGTGTGAATGATGACGAAAGACCGTGGAACAAAACTGTGCACATAAACTTGAATAAATGTATAGGAGAAGTGTGTAATACGCACCCCCTAAGCGAGAATGAATTTATCTTGACCGTGCTCTTAAAATTTAAGGTAATAACTACATCAGTATGTAGATTAGTTAACCCTCAGTCATCTGTAATCGTTCTGTATTTTAGACACTAAATAACAAAAGTGCTACGAATTTTATTTTGTAAGGCGCCCAAATTCTAGATTTCCAATCATTCGGTGTTAAATGGCCCAGCAGAAGTATAATATGCCCATGAGTTGTTTCTCTCAGAGACTATAAAACTCAAGGAAACAGCTTATATGAATGAGAGATTCCATCAATCTATTCCCTTCATGCCCACCAGCGAAGAGAAGAAACCGTTCCTCCGGTGAGCGTGTTCTCCCAGTATTCTTGCATTAATTCTCCAGTGCTCTCCAGCGTTCTTGTTTTCCTGCAATATCTGAGCACATAATATAGATGCCAGATGTGAAGACATGTTTTCGTTTTGAAGACATTCAATTTTGTGAAAACATAATGAGGTCATTTCAAAGTATGTGAAAACAATTGTTTGTGTGATTTGCCGAACATGATTTAGAAATATCGTGATGGTTTGCTCATTTTTGTTCATTATGATTGCATTTGAAGACATTTATTCGTGCCATGCAGAGATATTTGAAAAAAAATCATCTGGCTTCCCTCACATACAAGCTATTTCTCTCGTGAGAATGTTTACGGCCGAAAGCGAGCAAATTGTCCCGATCGAGGGTATGTCATACTGCCCGATTGAAAGCTGATGCGGAAAATGTCAAATTGAGACATATAATAATTGCAAGCTATCATAATCTGATATGCGTGAGTACATCTTTTCGATGTTCTAAATCAACAGCCAGTTAAATTCATTAATTGCATTTTTTTACATAGCCTAACAACATGCTCGATATTATGACATACTGGACCACAATTACATAAATTGTTAGTAGCAAGATCTATACGATAAAAACATGAATTAAGCACGAATTGATTGGGCAAGAACTGATAAAGGGCGAACACGAAATTATTGCGACACATTCAACAGGGCATAACTTTTTTACCATTGGGTAAAAATCAACCAAATTTTGCACACTTTCTCATTCATGTGTATTGTCTACATGCTGTCAAACTCGAAGTCGTGTTTTTCGATTCAACGAAAATGGAGGTGAACCAACGCGAGTCGAGAGAACAAATTCTTTCCAAACACCTGGAATTTCCTGACCTGTCGCACCGGCAGTTAGGAAAAATGTTGAACATTCAGCATTCAACCGTTTCCAGAGTGTCGAAGCGGTTCCAGGAGCGTATGACGTTGGACCACGGCAAAGGAGCTGGAAGAAAACCGGGACCGGAGAACAAAAAGACGGAGGGAAAGGTGAAGCGGATGATTAAAGCAAATCCCAACGTCTCAAGCCGTGATTTGGACTACATACATACAAGGTACAGAACTTCCCAAACCGCGATGAGCGACAACGATCGACAGCTAAAACTCGGGCACGGAAGCTCTACGAGAAGATGCTGACAAAATATGGCTGCTGTGTGATGGACGACGAAACATATATAAAAGCCGATTTTAGGCAAATTCCGGGGTTGGAGTTTTTCACCGGCAAGAGCAAGTTCGACGACAAATTTAAGAAGAAGAAGTGTCGAAGTTCGCCTCCAAATATCTCGTTTGGCAGGCCATCTGCTCTTGCGGACTGAGGAGTGAGCCTTTCGTGACAAAGGGCACAGTAAATGGCGAGATCTACAAATCTGAGTGCCTCGAGAAGCGCCTTTTGCCGTTCTTGCAGCAGCACGACGAAGCTCCGCTATTTTGGGCAGATTTGGCATCATGTCACTATTCTAAAGGTGTCCTGGAGCGGTATGATGCCAATTCTGTCCATTTTGTTCCAAAGGACATGAACCCGCCAAACTGTCCGGAGCTGCGCCCAGTGGAGCAGTACTGGGCAATAATGAAGCGGGAACTTCGGAAGAGCAAGAAGACAGTCAAAGACGAGAAGGACATGTTAAGAAAATGGAAAAAAAACTGAAAAACTGGTACCGGATGACACTGTAAAGACTTTGATAGAGGGCATCAAGCGAAAATGCGTTCAATTTTACACTCAAGGCTCCATCGATTAACTTTTCTTTTGATTTTTGAAGTAAATATATGTATAAAATTCCCCTAAAATTTTGGTTTGATTCTAAACATTATCGAAAATTGACATGACATTTTCGGTGTCGCAATAATTTCGTGTTCGCCCTTTAAATGCATATTATCGGTAAATGGAGAATAATTTAGTATACGAATCAATTCATATTGTGAGCACTCTTATTAAAAAACCTTTTATATCAGTGCATGCTTCCTACTTTATATTTCCTTTTCTTGAAATCCTTTTTAATTGATAAAAAATAATCTATGCATGTAAAATTGTTCTGTTCATTTTTGCGTGCTTCAAAAACTCCAAAAGTTCGGTACATATGGAGCTCATATTATGAAACAATGTACAACCCACTTCAAGGATTGGGTCCCAAACTCGTTAGTATAATCTCTATTAGATTAGAAGACACAAAGCCAGTTTTAAAATGTTAAAATTTGAATGAAAATTTGCGAATCTTGTTATATTAGGCTGTCAAAAAAGTCCTGCGGTATTTTTTTTGAATTTGCATTTGTTCATAAAATTAGTTACAATCATCTGTTTTAAGTCAAATATGCGCCGTTTTGTTCGATGACTTGTTCCCAACGAGATGCCAATTTCATAATACCCCTGTTATAGAAGCTCGCTTCCTTATTGGCAAAAAAAACTCGGATAGGCAATTTTCACAGGCCTCTTTTGTGGCTAACTTCTGACTACCTAGCTCGTTCGCCATGGACAAAAACAGGTGGTAGTCACTTGGTGCAAGGTCCGGACTATACGGCGGATGCAAAAGAACCTCCCATCCGAGCTCCCGGAGCTTCTGGCGCGTCACCAAAGAAGTGTGTGGCCTGGCGTTGTCCTGATGGAAGACAATGCGGCCTCTGTTTATCAAAGATGGCCTCTTCTTCATGAGTGCTACCTTCAAGCGGTCCAGTTGTTGGCAGTACAGGTCCGAATTGAGCGTTTGGCCATAGGGAAGCAGCTCAAAATAGATTATTCCTTGACAATCCCACCAAACACACAGCAGAACCTCCCTGGCCGTTAATGAGGGCTTGGCCACCGTCTGAGCAGCTTCAGCGGGCTTCGACCACGACCGTTTGCGCTTCACGTTGTCGTAAGTGACCCACTTCTCATCGCCAGTCATCATCCGCTTCAGAAACTGGTCGATTTTGTTGCGATTCAGCAGCGATTCACATGCGTCGATACGGTCAAAGATGTTTTTTTGCGTCAACGTGTGTGGCACCCATACATCGAGCTTCTTTGTGAATCCAAGCTTCTTCAAATGGTTAATAACGGTTTGATGACTTATCCCCAGCTCTTGGCCGATGCTACGGCTGCTACTATGCCGTTCTTTCTCGACTAATTCAGCGATTTAGTCGCAATTTTCGACGACAGGCCTTCCGGAGCGTGGCGCATCTTCGACTACCTCTACACCAGAACGAAAACGTTGAAACCATCGTTGTGCGGTGGAAATCGAAACTGTATCGGGTCCATAAACTGCACAAATTTTATTGGCAGCTTGAGATGCATTTTTGCCTTTGTCATAGTAGTACTGTAAAATATGTCGGATTTTCTCTTTATTTTGCTCCATATTTGCGACACTATAACTAACGAACGACTTAACCAAACAAAACACTGCCAAGGACTATATTATAGCGCGCAAAAATACCTTTCCAACAAGCTATAGTATGACTCGATACAAAGAATACAACTAGAACTACGCGCTTACAACGACACCTCGCGGAAATACCGCAGGACTTTTTTGACAGCCTAATATAATTACTTGAAACACGTATTTCAAGTTCAAGTTTAAGCCCCCTCTTGTACAGTTTTTACGTCAATGATATAGATGATTGTCTAACTAGAGATTGCACGTTGAGACAACTTGCAGACGATGGAGTTATTTCCATCACGGGTACTAATCCCGCCGTTCTGCAAAATTCCTTGCAAGATACCCTGAACAACCTGTTCACGTGGGCTCTCAAGCTGGGTATCGAATTCTCTACGGAGAAAACTGAAATGGTCCTTTTTTCTAGGAAGCACGAACCCGCCCAATTCCAGCTTCACCTATCCGGCAAAACGATCAAGCACTCGATGTTTTTCAAATACCTTGGAGTATATTTTGACTCTAAATGTACCTGGGGAATACACATTGCGTATTTGAAACAGAAATGCCAGCAAAGAATCAATTTTCTCCAAACAATAACCGGAACATGGTGGGGTGCCCATCCAGGAGACCTCATTCAGTTATACAAAACAACGATATTATCAGTGTTAGAATATGGCAATTTTTGCTTCCGATCAGCTGCCAGGATTCATATTCTCAAGCTGGAGAGAATACAATATCGTTGCTTACGTATAGCAATAGGGTGTTTGCATTCGACACATACGATGAGTCTCGAAGTTTTGGCAGGAGTACCCCCGCTTACTCTTCGGTTCACAGAATTATCCTACAGATTTCTCATCCGTTGCAAGATCATGAATCCATTGGTGATTGATAACTTCGAAAATCTACTCCAACTGACTCCTCAGTCAAGTTTTATGTCTCTATACCATGAGTACCTTACCCATGAAGTGCACCCTTCACCGGGCATCTCCAACCAAGTTTGCTTCCCATACTTTTGCAATTCCTCTGTCAATTTTGATCTGTCCATGCGACAAAAGATCCATGGAATCCCAGATCATCTACGCTCCGATTACATTCCGGAGATATTTTCGGCAGAATATGGGAAAGTTAGATCTGATAAAATGTTCTTTACTGACGGTTCATGCATAAACGGGTCCACTGGCTTCGGCATCTTCAATGAAAATTCCAGTGCCTCTTTCAAACTCAAAGATCCTTGTTCCGTGTATGTCGCTGAACTGGGTGCGATATATTACGCATTAGGGATCATTGAAACATTGCCCATCGACCACTATTTTATTTTTTCAGACAGTCTCAGCTCAATAGAGGCAATCCGCTCAATGAAAGTTGATAAACGCTCATCTTATTTCCTAACAAGAATAAGACATCTATTGAGTGTTTTGGTCGAAAAATTATTCAAGATTACCTTAGCATGGGTTCCCTCTCATTGCTCGATTCCGGGGAATGAGAAAGCGGACTCGCTAGCTAAGGTGGGCGCTTCAGAAGGCACACTTTTTGAAAGGCAAATTACTTATAACGAATTTTTTCACATTCCTCGTCAGGACACACTCGTTAGTTGGCAGCGCATGTGGAGTGAAGATGAGTTCGGTCGTTGGTTACACACGATTATCCCTAAGGTTTCGACGAAAGCTTGGTTTAAGGGATTGAATGTCGGTCGTGATTTCATTCGCGTGATATCTCGGCTTATGTCCAATCACTACAACCTAAACGCGCATCTCTATCGAATTGGGCTCGCAGCAAACAATCTTTGTGATTGTGGCGATGGCTACCACGACATCGAGCATATTGTCTGGTCGTGTATCCGGTTCCATGCTGCTCGCTCTCAGCTCTCTAGAGCACTGAGAGCAAAAGGCAGACAATCGGATATCCCCGTCCGGGATATCTTAGGTAGCCGTGATCCTGATCTTCTGCTTCATCTATACCTGTTCCTCAGGAACGCCGATGTCAACGTTTAATGATTTTTCCTTCGTTGTGTCCCTGTTTCGTATCCCTCCTATTCGATCTATAAACTTTTACTTAGTCGCGGCAATACATACACACACTCTTTACAGATACACGGGCCAAAGGTTGTGCAATCCACTGATGATTCAACAAAAGCCAAAGGTTGTACCGCTCATGACAACTCTACACGAGCTGATGATTGCGCCGGCTAGTGACCCTTCTATCCTGGATTCCTCGAGAAGACGCACCACGCTAGATATGGGGTACAGACTAGGGGGGCGTTGCTGATTAATGGTCAGCTGCATCCCAATAGGAAGTATCCCGTGTCGGGCACAGGTACAGATCATTGAAGACAGCAACATCACAATTACGAAAACACTTGTAATACTAACCTCGAGCCAACCGCGAGTAATCGGTTACATATTACTAACATAGTTATAGGGCAAACATTGTCGAAATATTGAACTCCCGGCCCCGTCAGGTTGACGCCATATGTGCCTTAATAAAAATATATATTTTGGATAAAAAAAAAAAAAAAACACGTATTTCCGACTTTAATTTATCTATTTGTGTATACATTTCGAACATTGTTACTGAATTTTTTCATTATAATATATAGAGTTGTTTTTGAAAACTATTTTCTTATGAGATTTTTTCACAACTTGCAAGAAAAAGTGTCATTTAAATAGGATGCAGTTTTGATACGGAAAAGTTAATTTTCATTCATAGTTTTAATTTAAAAAAACGTTCATTTCGCCTGAAAATCAATTATTCTGTGACGCTCCCCTAAACTAGTAAACAAAGCTCAATGCCGTCAACGCGAATTGGCACATTAAATCTGTTTACACTGGATTCACTTTTCACGCGGTCGATACGTGCCGCGTAAAATAAACGCGCAGATTTTGAAATCCGCGTAAATAATATCGCGTAAATTCCGCTATCTCCCTTCCTTGTTTATATTTATCACTAGCCGACCCGACGAACTTCGTCCCGCCCAAAATAGATTTTTTTATTTGAATACTTTCAAACATCCACGTTTTCTTACTAACTGAACGTTAGTGAGTCCAATCACGGAACTCTTCATTGATTGATTACCCTTCGACCCTTTACAATTTCCTTTTACTATAAATTGTCTAGTACTACAAAAAATCGTCCTTATAATATAAAATTATTTTCAGACACAATTCTCGTTCAAGATTCTTCAAGCATTTGGAAATAACATGTTTCTCCGTTGCATGGAATACATGTTTGATACAGAGAACATTACAAAATAAAGACAGCTCAATTCGGACCATTCCTTCCTCGGGTTTAGGGCACACCAACACATTTGGCCTTCCATTTTTATTTATAGATATAAGATATGGAAATGCGTTATTTCGCCTGAAAATCCATTTCCACTTACGAACAAATATCAATTTCGATAACGCAAATATCGAATGGACCAACAACGCTTATTATGATGTAATTTTCGAACATGTGGGAATTCAATTTTCCGAATTTTCCGACCTTCATTCAGGATTTTCCGAAAATTTTCCGATTTTTCTATCCACTATATTGATCTACGGGAAGAGACGAATACAACAAAATAAAGAAGGCTAAAATCGGACCGTTCCTTCTTCGGGTTTTCCGCTTACCAACAGATTTTGCCTTACATTTTTATTTATATAGATTACGGCTGCATAATTTGCAACACCAAACAATCGTCAATCATAGCATAAAAGAATAGGCGATTGTGGCATCGTGACAGGGCCAATGTACACGGGAGCAGATACAAATGGGATTTCAGCGTAGCAAAGATGCACTATTTTTCACGTACGGGTTATGAAGCAGGCACGTGCGCACAAAAATATCCATATATCGATGTCTTGAAGAGACTAAATATACAGACACTTATCTCCGTTATTGCCGGTCTAGATCAGCTCAGCTGTCATCCTTTGTGGAGAGAGTTTGCTACCGTCATGCGAAACCAAATCACAGACAAAATTCCAGAATATTTATTTTCTTGGTGAGCTGACGATAGCCTAGCTTGATGACTCCCCACATAATTGTGTAGCTCAGAACCTTAATGCAATGGCGTCAGTTTGATGTAATGATTGCAATGCTAGAGACATCAGCGAGTGAGTAATTTGGTCGCGTTCACAGCTTAATTCGAAACGAAGACATGTGAGACTTTAAACTTCATCAGTTCATTCGTCTCTAACCTTCAAAAAGGCCCTTGCAAAACTTTAGTTTTTCCTCGTTTTACTCCTCCATCCCCATTGCCTTGAGAAAGACATTCGATCCCTCGCCGTCTAGCTCGCCCAGCAACGAAGTTATTCAGTCGAATTCCTCACGAAGAATGAAAGTTTGCCTCAGCGAGATCCACTGTTTACACTCTAGGCAAATATCCCCCTTCGTTCTTCTTCTTTTCCTTTGTTCACTTTACATCTTACGATTTCCCCTTCGATAAGTTGCTCGTTATTGACGGCACGGGTAGAAAAGCACACAAATCAGCAGAACAAATGTATGGGAAAATGGAAACGCGTATAGTTTTCATGAATTTTAACCATTAACACACCAGGGGATTGTTCGTATAGCATATCAAACAAATCTTAGGGAATTTCCGATTCGTTTAGTATGTAAATCGCCAAAATCCGTTCGCGGCAAAAATAGTTATTAACGTTAACTTTATTTCATAAAAACGTGACCTGTTTTCTGATTTGGCACCCTTAATGAAAGACGTAGTTCTACGTCAAAAGCGACTTCGGTGTAATCTGTAAGCTCAGATTAGTTTCCATTGATTGATTATTTTATTGAATTATCTAAAAAATGATTCAGCAAACTATTTGCAGCTTAGAACAAACACAAGGTTTTTATTGCAATGTTATGCAAAATGCTATGGAAAAATATATCCACAAAAAAGTGGAAGGATGACAAGATAGGGAAAAGTGTCGAAAAGGCAGAACAACAGAAGTTATAAAGGAAGACTGCTGAAAACTGTTTTCAAAAGTTTTTTCTCTAATATTTTTTAATTGAAAACAAACTCTAAATCTATTGCCACCTGAATATTTTTATCTTAAGTATTCTTCTATGATGATATATTATGATTATCTTTACAGTCATATTTGATGTAATTTATTAATCTGGTATGGAAGGAACAGCAGAAATAATAATTCTTTGTCCAATCAAGGAATGATGATCTACTTCTATTTTATTGAAATAATCTGTATATATATATATATATATATATATATATATATATATATATATATATATATATATATATATATATATATATATATATATATATATATATATATATATATATATATATATATATATATATATATATATATATATATATATATATATATATATATAGAAAATGCTTTGGCGTCCGATTTAACTCGAGAACGAAAAAAACGGATTTGAACAATTATTATCAAATTTGATACATTTCAGTCTGTGTCAGATTTATATGCCAAAAAAGGTATGAAAATCAATCGGAAAGTTAGTGGAGGCGATCTGGCGTAGTGGTAACATCCATACCTCTCACGCAAAGAACACGAGTTCAATTCTCGCTCCCGACATTCTTCCAAAAAATGTAAGTAAAAGTGACGAACCAGCCGAAATGTGTTGAAAATCACTATAACTCGAAAATCACGATTTAACTCGATAATGGATATAGTTTCAATGTTGAAATATCTTTTTTTTTTCACCCCATTTTAGTTCTTCATCGCGTTATCCGCGATTTTCGTTATTCGCCAGATTATTCCGCGGATTCGTGTTTCGGGCTTCTACTGTATTACGTAATGCTCTACGAGGCATGCTTTGAATTATAAGGTATCTACCCAGCGCATCTCGAATTACGGTGACAATTTTATCACGGCACTCGGGCTGTAAAACTCCATTACCCAGCCGTCGCCACCACGGTGGTAAAGCATTTATGCAAATGTCCAACCCCCGGAGACGACGACGGAGAGACGTTCGGTGCCATTAAGCTGTCAAAGTGCAGGGAATGCAACGGGTGAAATTGGTCCAACTGCAATTGCACACTCCGATGGTGGGGAAAACCGAGGGACAACCAGCGGCAGCGAAAAGTGCAATTGAAATTTATTTCCCTTCATTAGGCTTCAATATTGAGCAGAATGGTAAATATATGTAACACATTAGCGCGGGCGCGCGCTCTCGGAACGTTTGCATCCTTCACCTATTTTTTTTCTGTCCGAAGCTCTTCCAAAGGAGGACATTGAGGTGGATGGCTAATGATCATCATGATGCAGGGAAAGTGAGAAAAAGGTGAGAGTCGTCGGGGTCGGGTCGGGAAAGAAACCAAAACCGAAGTAACAGTGATTCCTTTTCTGTTTCTGGGATTGATGCTGGTGCTAATTGACAATTCGGTCAAAGTTCAACTCCGTGGGGAGTGATTCATCGTATGGAAACGCAGTACCGTAAGTGAGAACGCTGCGTTCTAGGCGTTGAGACGTAGAAACGCGAATACGGCGCGTAAAAGGGTTGACCTTTTACGCCACAAAATACAAGCTCTAGCAACACATGCCGCAGCCATAAAGTCCACTTACACGCCGCTTCTATATCAACACCTTCGAGAGCTAACGGATAGTCGCTTAAAATGTTTTGTCCATTTTTGGCTCATCATCACTCGGCTGTGGGCAGCGGGGAAAGGTGAGCCTTACAGTGATCGTTTGCGTTGCCCTGTACCAAATCTGGCTCGGGATAGGCTTTGTTACGCAAAATAGCCGCTGTTACCCATCCTGACCTGTGCCAACAATCGAACAACGAGGCCCGATACACAATTTCTTTGTTTTGCGCCCAACTGTTCATGCATATTATGGGTAAAAGGTCAACTCCTGTACGTGTTGCAAATGCCTATCGGCGATTCCATACCTGGACTAATGCGACGTGCATAAAAACGCTAGATAACGTTTCGATGCAGTATGTTATTATTCACTTTTTGCAGCAGTTACGGACCGAAAGCGGTAGTGAACGCTAGGCGCTTTTAGGGCGGCAAGTCTACCATATCGCAGGTTGACCAAACGGAATGCGGAATGTGTTGCCGCACTTGGGCGTACACTCTTCCGGATAGCGAAGATTTATGACTTATTTGCATGTGATAACTGCGAAGTTTCATATCGATATCAGTTCGCCTTCGAATCACAGGCATCCCGGAATCGAAAAATCAACACCGATATAGAACTGGAACACGAGACAAGTTATATAGGCATCCGCCCAACAACGAACCGGATCGCCTGCTGCTGATATCGAGAATTTCTACCACACAACACCCCAAGGGCTTGCGAACAAATGTTTTCGCATATCAATAAATCACTGCCAGCTTAATCTAAACAACCCTTCGGAGGGACTCCACCCAACAAACCCGAAACCTCGCCTCGTTTAGACCGACTTTTGCGTCGATATCGTAAATTGTAATAAACCGGATATATCGTTGATTCAATTACTTTGGCGAAGCACTTGGAGGGCTCACCGCATTCGTCCACTAATTACCCTAAGGCCTAAGGACGGTGCTGCACACCATTGCAGGTCCTGTAACTGCCACAGCAGCAGCTGCAGAATTAGATCACTATCACCAGGTCGCCTCAGACGCCCGGTTGAATCGAAACCTGTTGGCTCAACTCGATGGTATGTTGATACTATTGTGTCCGCCTAGGCATCGACTTGAGTGGCCCGAAGGGCCGTAGCGAGAGAAAAGTCGTTACGGAACTGCTTCTGTTTATCGGTTTCGCTTCCAGGGCTTCCATTGTTGCAGGAGGATGCAGCTTCTGGAACTTACTTTAATTACATACACCCCGGTGCTCGTGGCCAATTATCAATTCAATGCCAATTTGGTCTGATCCACTTTCGGTCCGACGGTGGAAAAGTGCGCTAGTTCGCTATCATTGTTTCGACCGTTTAAAGGTACAACGATACAGGGAAAGCCCTTTTACCGCTCCAATTAACGCCAAAACGCTAGCCGAACTATTGGCACGCCCTTTCAAAGCTGGAAAATTATTCCACAGTTGCCTTTCAAACTTTTCACTGGCAGTGTTTTTAAAAACATTAAGCAGGCATAAAATAAGAAGATTTATTTTTTGTTCCATGCGATTGTTTTTATCATTATTAGCTCCTGGTTCTTTTTGTATTAAATAGATTTTTTATTAAAAACTGTATGGACAGATTTATTAAAATATTACAATCCTCGACTCCTTTTTCCACGAGGAAAAAGTGTCTTGCTTTTTTAGACAATGTAGATTTGAAATCATTCTTCATCCATGAAATTCTACTGACCATCGCCGAATTTTGAAAACTTATCTAAACAAAACAATTTAATGTTATTTTTTCTTAAGGTTTCAATTCGTTTTTGAAACAATTTTTTTTCTGTATTATAGTGATTTTCAACACCTTTGGCTGGTTCGTCACTTTTTACTTCCATTTTTGAAAGGAATGTCGGGAGCGAGAATTGAACTCCTGACCTTTGAGCGTGAGAGGTATGGATGTTACCACTACGCCAGATCGCCTCCACATTTGAAACAAATTGAACTGAACTACTCCTTAGACAGTTCCACACCAAATCAGCCGGCCACTGCGACCTTATCCGATTAGTTAGAAATTTTGAACATATGGAAGAAGCTATCTTAAAAAATAATAAACTCGATAAAAATCGTTGTGAAATTTCTATACGATCCTCGGTCGGAACCTTAGTCGTAATGTCCAGCAGCCTTATTCATTTTCTATTATTTCACGAATGGATTTCATTATATAAAACTAACAAAAACCCACTGAAAAAAAGAACCACTGAACTCAAATAAAACGAACGAAAAAGGTGATACAAATGGTTATACTTAGACAAAATAAGAAAAAAAAATGAGTCAATAGTAGCAAGCATTTGAGAATTTCTTACCCTACGTTCTACTTTTATCAAATAAAACTTATGTTGCTAGGCAAAAATTGATAATAGCATGCAGTCAGAGTGAACCGAGTGCATACGATCATAGCGACTAGAGAGAAGCCACGTTTTTCTGACAACCATAAAATGGATGAAATTTCAAATGAAATATTGGATTTCTCCGCATCAGAAGATTTTTCTATTCATCCTTCAATGTAACTCACATTGAAACACAATGTGTATGATTTTCAAACAATTCATAGTTATTGAAAAGTTGATCGAATGTATTATTATATCTTGTTCAGACAGAGTGGACCAAGTGTCAGAGAGCAAAAAATATAATTACTCAACTTTTTGATTTCAAATCCAACCGTGGTCTTTCACTAACTGCTAGTACTGTTTTTCAAAATTACCCTTACCCTTTTGTCGTTGAAGTCAATTTTTCTTAGAAAATCAAGAATTGTACACTCATTTGCTGAAATATGTTCCTCCAATCTATCACAAATTCTACGAGAATTTAGGGCAGAATGACGACAAGGATGATTGTTTAGACTAAATTTTGTAAATTTTGTTTTAAAGTAATACTATGCTAATGTCATAGTGGATCGAGTATATGAAAAACGTTTTTGGTTCAGTCAGAGTGGACCAAGTACACATAGTCTGTTGTAAATTGACCTTAAAGATTGGCCTTAAAGAGGTTTGTCTGTGTAATAATATAATCACACGACCTTGTTAAAGAGTAACTAAGAGCTGTAGAAACACAATGTTGTTTCTTTGTGATTAAACATGATAATAATACAGATAACGTACCAAAAGGTAGAAAATAATTAGGCAAGTAGCAGTTAGCAGTTATCACACCTCTTCTTCATTAATAGAGAATTGATAAGACTAAAATAAAATCGTGGGACATATGATGAAGTCGCTAACTGTGGATAATGGAAATCCAACGTGCGCCATTTTGTGGTGGCCATGTTGGATTTGAATTATTCATAAATAACTGTATTCTACTAGTCGAGCCCTTTCGTTTGATACCCATATTGATAGGGTTTTAGGAAAACCTATGTTGATGAGGTTTTGAGAAAATATGTGATCCGCCATTTTGTAGCGGCCGCCATCTTGGATTTTCAAGATCATGAAATACGCAGTTTTATAGTGACTGCAGAGATAAAAGTGTATTCCAAATTTCAGATCAATCGATCAACAGGAAGGGGGTCAAAATTTATATTAATGTGGAACAGCGCGACAGACAAACATGTTACAAACATACAAACATACAAACATACAAACATACAAACATACAAACATACAAACATACAAACATACAAACATACAAACATACAAACATACAAACATACAAACATACAAACATACAAACATACAAACATACAAACATACAAACATACAAACATACAAACATACAAACATACAAACATACAAACATACAAACATACAAACATACAAACATACAAACATACAAACATACAAACATACAAACATACAAACATACAAACATACAAACATACAAACATACAAACATACAAACATACAAACATACAAACATACAAACATACAAACATACAAACATACAAACATACAAACATACAAACATACAAACATACAAACATACAAACATACAAACATACAAACATACAAACATACAAACATACAAACATACAAACATACAAACATACAAACATACAAACATACAAACATACAAACATACAAACATACAAACATACAAACATACAAACATACAAACATACAAACATACAAACATACAAACATACAAACATACAAACATACAAACATACAAACATACAAACATACAAACATACAAACATACAAACATACAAACATACAAACATACAAACATACAAACATACAAACATACAAACATACAAACATACAAACATACAAACATACAAACATACAAACATACAAACATACAAACATACAAACATACAAACATACAAACATACAAACATACAAACATACAAACATACAAACATACAAACATACAAACATACAAACATACAAACATACAAACATACAAACATACAAACATACAAACATACAAACATACAAACATACAAACATACAAACATACAAACATACAAACATACAAACATACAAACATACAAACATACAAACATACAAACATACAAACATACAAACATACAAACATACAAACATACAAACATACAAACATACAAACATACAAACATACAAACATACAAACATACAAACATGTGCAAACAAGAAGCTGTGCAGAGTAAGGCAAAGGAAGTGATCTTGACACCGACGGTAGACTCTACCCCACTAACCGCAAAGAGGAGAAGACAAACTCCAGAAGAAAAGAAGGAGACGAAAAAACACAAAGATGGCAGTGAAGGTGCTAGGGGTGAAAATAAGCAAAACAATGAAGATCCGAACGGGTGGCATACAGTCGAAAGGAAGAAAAAAGAAAACAAAAAAAAAAGGAAAAACTAAGCCTAAGATGGAGAGGCAGAAACCAGAAGCTCTTATTGTGAGCGCAGCGGGGGTTGCGACCTATGCCGAGATCCTGCGGAAGGTGAAAGAAGATCCGTCCTTACAGAATCTTGAGGAAAACGTGGCCAGGATAAGACGAACACAGAATGGAGAAATGTTGTTTGAATTGAAGAAGAACCCAATGATTAAAAGTTCGACATATAGAGAGCTAGTCGAAAAATCTCTGGGAGAAACGGCGAAAGTTAGGGCTCTTTCCCAAGAGATAGCGATAGAATGTAGAAATCTGGATGAGATCACAACAGACGACGAGCTGAGAGAAGCCCTGAACGAACAGTTCGAACTTAGCGATGTCTCCTTAACAATTCGACTGAGGAAAGCATTTGGAGGTACACAAACAGCAGTGATAAAACTGCCAATACGGCTAGAGACTGGCAAGATAAAAGTTGGATGGACGGTGTGCCCTCTAAGGGCTATTCAGCAAATGATGAGATGCTTTAAATGCATGGACTTTGGCCACCAATCTAGAAACTGCAATGGACCTGATAGATCGGACTCTTGCTTAAGATGCGGTAATAAGGGGCACTTAGCGAAAATGTGTACTAAGCCTCCAAGATGCATGCTCTGTACGACGGAGGTAGATAACGATCACGTCACCGGAGGCTCGAGATGCCCATTCTTTAAAAGAGCGCTGGCAGCAACAAGTAAATGGAGGTAACACAAATAAATCTCAACCACTGCGACACGGCACAACAATTGCTATGGCAAGCCGCATATGAAATCAAATGCGATGTGGCGATCATAGCAGAGCCGTATCAGGTACCCCCAGACAACGGAAATTGGGTAACCGATAAAGCTAAAATAGCCGCAATTACGACGTTGGGAAAATACCCCTGTCCATGAAACAGGATATCCATGGAATTCCAGATTATCATCGATCGGGGATCGTTCCTACGATTTTCGAAGCAAAGTATGGGCGTGTCAATTGTGATAATATGTACTTTACTGATGGGTCCTCTATGAATGAGTCCACAGGATTTGGAGTGTTCAACAAATTTTTTAGCACCTCACACAGTCTTCAGTATCCTTGCTCAGTGTATATTGCTGAATTGGCAGCAATTCATTGGGCGCTGGACAGCGTCGCCTCACGACCTGTTGAACACTATTACATTGTAACGGATAGTCTTAGCTCTGTCGAAGCTATCCGTTCAGTGAGGCCGGAAAAGCACTCGCCGTACTTCCTTGAGAGAATGCGAGAAATTTTGAGTGCTTTATCCAGACGCTGTTATGTCATTACCTTTGTCTGGGTCCCTTCACATTGCTCAATTCCGGGTAATGAGAGGGCTGACTCATTAGCAAAGGTAGGTGCAATTGAAGGCGATATTTATCAGCGTCAAATCGCCTTCAATGAATTTTATTCTTTAGTTCGTAAAAATACAATCGTTTACTGGCAACGCAAATGGAACGAAGATGAATTGGGCCGGTGGCTCCACTCAATTATCCCTAAGGTTAGCCTCAATCCGTGGTTCAAAAGTCTGGAATTGAGTCGGGACTTTATTCGCACCTTCTCCCGACTCATGTCCAATCACTGTTCGTTAGACGCGCTGCTTTTTCGTTTTAATCTTGCCGACAGCAATCTCTGCGGTTGTGGCCATGGTTACCACGATATCGAACACGTTGTTTGGTCGTGCGAGTTGTATCTTGTCGCCAGATCGAATTTAGAAAACTCCCTTCGGGCTGGAGGAAAGCAGTCCAATGTGCCGGTGAGAGATGTGTTGGCTCGGTTAGACCTTGATTACATGTCCCAAATATATGTTTTCCTTAAAGCTATCGATCTTCGAGTGTGATTGTTCATACATCCTTTCCCCCTCCTTTTCGTCCGTCGCGAGCTATCGGTTCCCTTCCTACTAACATTAGAAAAAGTTAAATTGTAAATACATATTAGATGTAAGGATAGTTTTAAGAATTGAGTGTGAAGTGTCAGTGTGAATGAGAATGTGAATGTGAATGTGAGTGCGAGTGTAAACACACATCTCCTTACATCCCATCCTTTTCCTAATGAAAATGTGTCACCCTTCTAAACTCGAGTCGACCGCGAGTAATCGGTTTCCTATTTCATTAACCATAGAATTAAGGAAACAACATGTTGATATATGCTAGTTGAAATATAGTTAAGAGTTTGGCTCCATTAAACTTATGTAACTGAGCCTGTAAAAATAAACGGATTAATAAAAAAAAAAAAAAGTTGAAGCATCAATTTGATATGGAGTATTCAATTATTTTTATTTTAAGTCAAGTTAAATTGAAGGAGTTTTCCAAATTAAGCCCATTCCTTATTCCCAGTCCCGTTCGGGCGCTCACCTTATTAACGATAATCGAATTGAATTAATGTGATAATCCTGTTACGGTGCACTTTCCGATGATTGTTTCACTTTTCGCCTCCATTCTGACTTTCTTTCTGTTGATTGTTGGGGAGGGAGAGGGTGGTATTGATGCCGCTTTCGCGTATCATCACCTGAGTGACGGTCTCTGCCTCGGCGTATAAATAATTAATGGCTCTTAAATGCTAACTGCTCTCGATTCAATAACAGATTTACTTCGCTTTCAAGCTCTTTTTCCCCAAGCGAAGCCAGGCACACTCAAGCACTGATCGAATCAGTCGATTTAATTATTGGCCTCAGCAAAGCTTTGCTTTATTTTTATATATTTCGGCCTGAAATGACAGCGACACCAGGAGTAAATTTGCGCGCACAACCGATACAGGTGTCCTGCTGTTGGGGGAACCATCCGTGATTTCCGTTATTCTTTTCTCCGGAACGAATCTCATCTCGCGAATGCAAATGGGATCAGGTGAAAGCTCGCTTCAACTCCGATGGTATTTAATTAATCCATTAGTGTTGACTGCACTCGGTGAGTCTGCTGCCCCGATAAGTGATTCGGTTAGACTTTCCTTCCGGGGTGATTCAATCGCTCCTCAAGCTGCTGAGGATATTGAAGAGACATATTTCTTCTCCCCAAAATCATCACATTATCGAGACTACTTTCGTTCGGGTAGGAGAAACTGGTTTGCGCGCATTTCGATGATGGGATCCTCGCGAGACAATCATTGGGTAATAAAGTTGAAACTCATCCTCGTTTAAAAATTCTTCGCAACGATCTTGATTAGTGGCAGAAAAATGACATGGTATTTTATTTTATTTTTTGTTTTTCCCCCCAACTTAAGGCACTCTGAAGAGAGAAGAAAAAATTTGCATTCCCTGCCGGCTAAATGAAGGCATTCACGATGGGAACCGTTTGTCCGAGATGAACATCAAATTAGAGGCATTCAGTGCCTTTGTTGGCCCTGCCTCTCAGCGGATGTCGGAGAGGCCATTCTTGTCTTCCTGTATCGGGGTGCACAATGCACTGGGAGGGATGATTTCATCTAATAAATCGCCCTTCATCGCACATGAATGGCACACGAAATGACGTGAACTCTGCAGATGACCGGAAAGATGCAATAAAGCGCGCGATTCTGTTGTAGTCGCGATGAGCAAAAAAAAAAGCACAACTCGATCTCGGAGGAGATAAACGCAGACTGCTTGGCATGACAGCTAAACACAATTGAGATGTTTTATGGATAATAAAATAGTTGCGTCAGCGAGTTTGACTTTGACAACAAAACAGATAAATCTGGTTGAATCAAGCACATTTTACAACAAACAGTTGCAATCTTTGCATCGGGACAAATGATCCACACTTTATCAGCTAAGCCGTAATTTGTTCGGTTCGAATTTAACGAGCCACCCACAATTGTTCGATGGCAAAGTGGCCCGTAAGTGAATGGCCTCCATTGGGTTCCACTACAAAAATTCGCGCTCGTTATCGCAATCAATAAAATCGGTCTCACATTTTCACACATCTACCTTTTTCTTGTGGTTGTTGTTGCTTTCGTTCTCGTCTTCTGTGCAATTTACGGCCGAAGAAACATCGAGGGTACTGTTAAGCACAATTTAGTCTTCTCGCGCGCACTGGGAATCTGTACCGAAAACGAAGATTAAACCACCATCCGCGGCAGGTGGGCCGAGGCGGACAGAGGCGCAAGACGAGATAATAATGTTTGACACATTATTACATCCCAACTGGAAGAGGAACAATTTTGCGGCAAAAAAAAGCAATAAATATAATAATCATAACGAGACGCTCGGTTCACAACATCCCGAAAATGTTCGATATCCGTGATTTGATGGGGAGGGTGATGCTGCTGCTGCTGGTGAGACCATGAGTCAGTGCACTTTGGAGAGCTTTGTACTTGGGGCCATTTGCATACTTCTTATGTCATTCCACTGCGCTGGGAAATGACCGCTGTTTGTGCGCGCGATGGCGATGATGATCGTGAGAGGATGATATCCTTGGTGATGTTGTCACATTTCGAGAGCAAAATATCGCTTTTTTCCTTTTTCGACGCGGTACTCAGCTCGGCTCAATAAAATGACGTATTTATTTGCAGCTCGGATGAAGACATCAAAAGGTTTGTCTCTTGGCGGAAGAATTCAGCTCCGAGTAGTAATGCAGCATGGAGGTTAACAATACAAACTGCGGATAGTACACCTATTCCGGACTGGTACAACTTTTGCAATTCGAAGAAAAAATCTGATTTAAATCATTTTCACGAGACACTTCATCAGATACATAGTACGAGATGCTGATCAGTTCGGTTTTTTTCCAATCACTTGGTTCACCAGCAATTTTACAAGCTACAAATTTGTCATTGATTTATCATTATTTTTTAACACAGATATATAATATTTATGAGTTAACTACATGACCAATCCAGCGTGACTCACTAAAAACAGTTTTGATGTAGGATTTTTCGGAAACATATTGGAGTACAAATCGAAAATCGAAAATCGAGCACATCGTGAAGATTGTCCAATTTCTAACGTATATTGCCCAATCATTCCACGATGAATTGATGAGATTTTTGTGTCATTCGATTTCGGCACTCCATAACAATTTTTTATATTGAAGAAAATAATATTTGTCATGAAACTAACTATCGAACAATCGAAAAATCTCAACCCCTATTGACGACACATGCGGCGGGTCCCTAACAGAGACATCAAAACCAAGCGGCCTGGGGGAAATCGACATTGCAAATACATGAAAGAAATGGGAGCTTTTGTTCCTACCGAAATGTATTCCCAAACAGAGACATCAAAACCAAGCTGCCTGAGGGAAATCGACATTGCAATACATGAAAGTAGGGGTAGCTTTTTCCCACCGAAATGTGATCTTTAACAGAGATTTTAAATCAAGGTGCCTGGGGAAATCGACATTGCAAATATATGCCATTTTTGTATTGCAAGTAAGGTGAGTGACACGATTAATTCTAGCAAATAAAATTAAAGCAAATGAATTTGGAAATTAAATGTTGGTTGCTTCGTGAAATTTCATATCAATGACCGATCGTGTATGGTGAAAAATTTAGCGTAAGTGTAAGTGTAAAATTGTATATGGTAGCAGTTGTGTTAAAAATGACTTGATATATGAAACGATTTATTTCAATTTTCATAAATAAAAATCAAGGTATGTTCCCGCTCGAGAAGGGGGCGTTTGGTTTAAGCTATCTGTTTTGTTGTGTTCATTTCTACCCAAGGAAAGTTCATACGGCGAGAAAAATTGGAAAAGTGAAGAAATATTGGAAAAGGTGATTTCCTATATGCTCTACATACAATATTAGGTGTTGTTGGTCCAATTAAAATTCGCATTGGGTTGAATAAGCAGGAAGTAAAAATTATAAAAAAAATTACCTATTCCATTTCAAATATGTTTTCCCTATATTAAAGTAACATGTTTTTATTGATGAAAAAAATTAATAATTGTGTTGGGTATTGGTAATTATCTTATATTACATTGGTGAGTTTTTTCTTTAGTTCATCCATACATAACACAGGAGGCCTCTCGTCTAGGATCACAGAGGGCGGTTTTCATCATATCTCGTTCCACTTCGGTATCTTTTATCTAATACGCACCATCCAACGACTGTATCATCATTCTGTCATCATCACTCGGTAAGCGCTGGTGGAATGAACAAACAATACCCAACAACCAAACAAAACGGCCCTTTTCAGGGCCACCAAATTATTATCAAAGAGTTCAACGATGTAATTCTTCAAGCATATCCAAAATCAACAGAAAGCCTAACGGAATCGTGCGTCAACTATGCGGTCGTGTTACGGACACAACCCTCCTTTGACTTTTATTTTATTTTCAACACAACTGTTACCATATACAATTTTATACTCACACTTGTGCTAAATTTTTCACAATGAACGATTGAAATTGAAATATGAAATTTCACGAAGCAACCAACATTCAAGTTCCAAATTAAAATTATATTTGCTACAATTTATCGTATCACTCATCTTACTTGCAATGTCGATTTCCCCAGGTACCTTGAAAATCTCTGTTAAAGTTAAGTTTCGGTGGGAAACAAGCTCCCCCTTCTTTCATGTATTTAGATGTCTCTGTTAGGGAATACATTTCGGTAGGAACAAAAACTCCCATTTTTGACGTAGGACTACGTCTTTCATTTCTATACCGGGGTGTAAAATCAAAGCTTCGAAACCGAAAGCGTTACGCCGGAGACCGAGATTTTGAGCGTTAATAGCTCCTAAACAACTGAACGAAATGGTATGATAAACACTTCATTCGAAAGATAAAATGTCTACGCGTTATATACTTGTTACTTTTTGATCCAAAAACTTGTTTCAATAGTCTTAAAATTGCTTTCAAAACAGGCTATTCAAATCACCAATCGGTATATAAGCGAGCGGCGCTCGGAAATCCACTCAGTTCTAATTGAACAGCGATTGGAGCATGTTGTCGCTGTTGCGGTGAAGCACTTTATTTATCATGAAAGCGCGGATGAACGGTGTCACCAAGAGCCTGTTTGTGCACCCTAGGCCAGAAGGGAATCTATCAGGAGGAGAGTGATGCCACAAACTGTTCCCTGGGAAGACATCGCTACACACACATACACGCGCGGCTATTAACAGGTGGTTATCGAGTTGGCATTAACCACTGGTGGGCTTCCAGTATCGAGGAAAATGTGGAAATATCTAATCGTTACTGAAAATAATCTGCCAGTTCCTCTGGGAATTTTCAAAATATATTCATGTGAAAGAGTTTAATTGAATGTTTTCTATCCATGTAACACTGTGACCAAATATGTTTCAATCAAGTGCTATTAACAGGTGGTTATCGAGTTGGTATTAACCACTGGTGGGCTTCCAGTATCGAGGAAAATGTGGAAATATCTAATCGTTACTGAAAATAATCTGTCAATTCCTTTGGGAATTTTCAAAATATATTCATGTTAAAGAGTTTATTTGAATGTTTTCTTTCCATGTAACACGGTGATCAAATACATTTGGTTTTGTGGTTTTTCAATCAATCGCAATTAACAGGATAGGTTCTGAAGATTATTCTTCCCCATCAGTAGGATATTTCCGTATCCAATATTGGATGCATAAAACCTTGTGCCTCCAACGTAACGCTCTCGTTTTCGAAGTCGCCCAAATATCCATTCATTCAGAATGAATTCAGATTGAACTTCAAACAAATGATCTCTAAATCAACGATAGTCCTACGTCACCCTAGCGGTTATACCATAGATATAACCCACTTCCTGTTTTTTCATGTATTTGCAATGTCGATTTCCCCCAGGCAGCTTTGTTTTGATGTCTCTGTTAGGGAATACATTTGGGTAGGAACAAAAGCTCTCCATACTTTTATGTATTTGCAATGCCGATTTCCCCCAGGCAGCTTGGTTTTGATGTCTCTGTTAGGGACCCACCGCATGTGTCGTCAGTTTCAACCAAACAGAAGTGGGTATTCCCGTTAGGATAGGGGTTGCGATTTTTCAAATGTTCGATAGTTAGTTTCATGACAAATATTATTTTCTTCGATATAAACAATTGTCATGGAGTGCCGAAATCAATTGCCGCAAAAATCTCATCAATCTATCATGAAATGAGAGAAATTGAACAATTTTCACGATGTGCTCGATTTTTGATTTTCAATTTGTACCCCAATATGTTCCCGAAAGACGTAATCCTACGTCAAAAGTTGTTTTTATTTCCTAAAGAAAGTGTCTCGGACTGCTCGGGCGCTTCACCACTTCCTGTTTTTTATATGATAGTTTATCTGAATTTATGTGATGATTTGAGGAGGGAAAGTTTGCCTTTCAAAATTTATTGAAAGATCGTGCTTTAAAATAACATAAATATCTCGTTTTTCAAATGCTTCCTTTTTTTTAAATGTAAAAAAGCCATCAATGCCATCAATTCATGTGGTTATATTAGATTGATTCAAAAAAGTCACAGGAGTGTTGTGTCCGAGACACAACTGCATATTTGACGTAGGATTCCGTTAGACTATCTGTTGATTTTGGATATGTTTGAAGAATTACATCGCTAAACTCTTTGATAATGATTTGATGGCCCTGAAAAGAGCCGTTTTGTTCGGTTGTTGGGTATTGTTTGTTCACTCCACCAGTGTTTACCAAGTGATGATGACAGAAAGATGGTAAACAGTCGTTGGTTGGTGCGTATCAGATAAAATATACCGAAGTGGAACGAGATATGATGACAACCGCCCTATGTGATCCTAGACGACATGCCTCCTGTGTTATGTATGGATGAAATGAACAAAAAAAATCTCACCAACGTAATATAAGATAATTACCAATACCGAACACAGTTATCATTTTTTCTCATCAGTAAAAACATGTTACTTTAATCTAGAGAAAACATATTTGAAATGGAAAAGGTAATTTTCTTTTATAATTTTTCACTTTCTAAGTGTTTATTCAACCCAATGCGAATTTTGATTGGACTAACCACAACTAATACTAGAGCATATGGGAAATCACGTTTTCTAATATTTCTTCACTTTTCCAATTTTTCTCGCCGTATAAACTTTCCTTGGGTGAAAATACATACAGATTTTTCAGACTTTTTGAAACCAAGAATCTGTAGTTACAGATTACAGATTTTTTAGGTTTTCATACAGATTTACAGATTTTTTAAAATAACGATCCAATTTTAGTTGTGGCTTGATCTAAATAATATTTTATCCCATCTCACCAATTTTTTTCATGTAGCATTCGAATCAGCATGAATGAGAGACATTTTGGTTTTCATATGTAGCGTAAAGTACTGCGTTCTTATGTTCAATCTAAGGCGAAAAGGTGCAAAAGCCTGTGTCATCGGTTGGCTTTACAATCAATAAATAACGCTGTTAATCTTTTTCCTATACCCAAACTAGCGCTGGCAGAAAAAAATATCATCTTCGGCTGAAAAAAAATCTTTTTCGTGTGCTGAAGGGTGGAATGAACAAATAGAAGCATATTTTTCAAGAGTTTGTTTGTATTTATGGGAGCAGACTTATCTTTCAGCCTGAGTGTCAGCTTGAAAAAAGGTCCAAATAATGGCAAGCAGGGCAGGGATCGGACCAAGGTCGGCTGGAATGTAAGGCTATTTTACGCTATTCACATAGCCACTGGTGCTGTTGTACGAATATTGTGAGAATATTACACCACATTATGAAATGAAGTTGTATCTTGTAAGAATGCATGAAAAATGTTCTCTATGTGTTATGTCAAAAGTGTCTAAGTCATTCAATGTTATAAACCAGGATGTCAAAATATGTGCTAAAAATTAATTTTGGATGTACAAAAGCACAGTGAATGCGAATTTCTTCATGAATACCACCAAAATCATTAAATTCATGATAACTATGACAATCAATGATACCAACACTAACATTATGCATCAAAATTTAATTGAAATTTAATACAGATTTTCCCGGAAAAAAATAAGATAAAAAGATTTTTTGAGACCAAAAATACAGATTTTATTATGGCAACCCTGCAAACGACCCGTTCTCGAGCGGGAACACACCTTAGTTTTTATTTATGAAAAATTGAAATAAATCGTTTCATATTAGGCTGTCAAAAAAGTCCTGCGGTATTTTTTTTGAATTTTCATTTGTTCATAAAATTAGTTACAATCATCTGTTTTAAGTCAAATATGCGCCGTTTTGTTCGATGACTTGTTCCCAACGAGATACCCACTTCATAATACCCCTGTTATAGAAGCTCGCTTCCTTATTGGCAAAAAACTCGGATAGCCAATTTTCACAGGCCTCTTTTGTGGCTAACTTCTGACTACCTAGCTCGTTCGCCATGGACAAAAACAGGTGGTAGTCACTTGGTGCAAGGTCCGGACTATACGGCGGATGCAAAAGAACCTCCCATCCGAGCTCCCGGAGCTTCTGACGCGTCACCAAAGAAGTGTGTGGCTTGGCGTTGTCCTGATGGAAGACAATGCGGCCTCTGTTTATCAAAGATGGCCTCTTCTTCATGAGTGCTACCTTCAAGCGGTCCAGTTGTTGGCAGTACAGGTCCGAATTAAGCATTTGGCCATAGGGAAGCAGCTCATAATAGATTATTCCTTGACAATCCCACCAAACACACAGCAGAACCTTCCTGGCCGTTAATGAGGGCTTGGCCACCGTCTGAGCCGCTTCAGCGGGCTTCGATCACGACCGTTTGCGCTTCACGTTGTCGTAAGTGACCCACTTTTCATCGCCAGTCACCATCCGCTTCAGAAACGGGTCGATTTTGTTGCGATTCAGCAGCGATTCACATGCGTCGATAGGGTCAAAGATGTTTTTTGCGTCAACGTGTGTGGCACCCATACATCGAGCTTCTTTGTGAATCCAAGCTTCTTCAAATGGTTAATAACGGTTTGATGACTTATCCCCAGCTCTTGGCCGATGCTACGGCTGCTACTATGCCGGTCTTTCTCGGCTAATTCAGCGATTTTGTCGCAATTTTCGACGACAGGCCTTCCGGAGCGTGGCGCATCTTCGACGACCACTACACCAGGACGAAAACGTTGAAACCATCGTTGTGCGGTGGAAATGGAAACTGTATCGGGTCCATAAACTGCACAAATTTTATTGGCAGCTTGAGATGCATTTTTGCCTTTGTCATAGTAGTACTGTAAAATATGTCGGATTTTCTCTTTATTTTGCTCCATATTTGCGACACTATAACTCACGAACGACTTAACCAAACAAAACACTGTCAAGGACTATATTATATTATAGCAAGGACTATATTATAGTTAAAAATACCTTTCCAACAAGCTATAGTATGACTCGATACAATGAATACAACTAGAACTACGCACTTACAACGACACCTCGCGGAAATACCGCAGGACTTTTTTGACAGCCTAATATATCAAGTCATTTTCAACACAACTGCTACCATATACAATTTTACACTTACACTTGTGCTAAATTTTTCACAATACACGATCGGTCATTGATATGAAATTTCACGAGGCACCCAATATTAAAGTTCCAAATTTAAATTTTATTTGCTAGAATTTATCGTATCACTCACCTTACTTGTAATTTGAAAATGCCCCCCACTTGCATATATTTGCAAGGCCGATTTCCCCCGGGCATCTTTGTTTTGATATCTCTGTTAGGAAATACATTTCGGTAGGAACAAAAGCTCTCCCTACTTTCATGTATTTGCAATGCCGATTTCCCCCAGGCAGCTTGGTTTTGATGTCTCTGTTAGGGACCCGCCGCATTCGTCGTCAAATCAACCAATCAGAAGTAGGTATTTCCGTTAGGATAGGGGTTGAGATTTTTCAATTATTCGATAATTAGTTTCATGACATATATTATTTTCTTCAATATAAAAAATTGTTATGAAGTACCGAATCGATTGACGCAAAAATTTCATTAATCCATCATGAAATGACTGAGCAATAAGCGTTTGAAATTGGACAATTTTCACGATGTGCTCGATTTTCGATTTTCAATTTGTATCCCAATATGTTCCCGAAAGACGTAATCCTACGTCAAAAATGGGTATGTTATATCAATGATATAACCGCAAGGTTGACGTGGGACTACCGTTGTCTCAGTAAGCATTTCTATTGTATTGATTAAATTATCGATTGAATGAAACAATTTTAGAATTCAATTGAATTCAGCATATTTGCATTGTAAGTAAAAAGTTTAAACAGTAAGTACGTTTTAGGGAAATATATTCCTGTCTGAAGAAAGACAAGCGAGTATGAAAGTGCTCGCAGCTTGCATATATTTGCATTGCGGGTTCCCCCAGGTATCTTTGTTTTGAAATCCATTTTAGGGAAACACATTTCGGTGTGCACAAATATACTCCTAACTTGCATATTCTCCAAACAAAGCGGATTCCCCCAGGCACATTGATTTTGAAGTCCGTGTTAGGGAAACACATTATGGTGTGACAAAAAAAAACCCCTAATTGCATGTATTTGTAAAGCGGATTCCCCCAGGGACATTGATTTTGAAGTCCGTGTTAGGGAAACATTGCTCGGTGGGAACAAAAATACCCCCGACTTGCATGTATATTTGCAAGGCGGATTTCCATAGGTACATAGATTTAGAAGTCTGTGTTGGGGAAACCGTAAATAGGGCCAATCAAATGTGGGAAGTTAGGACGTTTAGATAACGCTTAACGTTTTATAGTTATTCCATAGTTTATTTCATGGAAAATAACATTTTATTAATTGTGATAGACGCGTGGAAATATTTCCTATTAATTAATGCAAACATCTTTCCGATCTATGTTCGGGTTATAAGCATTCGGAATCTTTCATTTTTTCCTGCATGTTCTGTGTTTAGGTTTTCATTTCACCCCCTGTTACGGCCCAGACACGCAGACAAATTAAAAAGAACACACATGTTCTTTCATTCATAAACACTTTATTCAACAGATAAACAAAAACTATAAAATACTTAACACTAAACACACTAAACACACTAGAAACACTCATCCTGAGTCCACACCTGGAAAACTAGAATGATTAGCGCAGTTATATAGTAGTATATTTATTGTCACCTGAAAGGATTAATGATTAAACATAGTTGTACAACACAGAGTACTTACCACTAGCGGTGAACGACAACACAAAACAAACAATCGCAACATACAAAACAATAACAAACAAATTGTCAAAAGATTGGAACGGATGGAAACGAACCCGCTATACAAAATGTAATTGTTTATGGCGAATATTCTAGACGCAACCCATACAACAATTGCGCTATTCAATATGACTATGGGACCAATGGTATAATAGGGCAAGAAATGTTCAGAACAGTGTCAGTTGCGAATAAACTCTAGATCAGTATAGATCAAGCGTCTTGACTATATTCGATCTCATCTCTTATCACTCATCGGGTAGCCAATCTACTCTACTACTCTGAAACTCTGCTCAGATACCTCTCTGGGCGGAGACATATTGGCGCTGTAGACAGGATTCTCTACTCTATACACAACTCTTCGGAACTCCGTTCAGATGGTTTATATCTCCTAAGAGTCCGACAGTGTATTGAATGAAAAAATCATCACCACACCTTCATGGTCCATTACGGTCCGTTAGTGTTCAACAATTACTTTGTAACATTTCCAAATTTGAGAGCAAGAAATCGCACAAAAACAGGTTTTCCTCTATAGGTAATTTTAGTGCATTTCAAAAACAATCTTCTGGGTTCATGTGCAGTCTACAATATCTGCGGATGATAGTAACATATTGATGAAGGCTAAAGCAAAACTTGCTCGCCAATTCAACCTATCACAACAAAAATCAATCCCTCAGTCCCAGGTGGGTCTTATCTTCATCCCCAATCGAAGTCTGCTTAATCGAGCCGACATCGTCGGTCGCAAAAAGACATCTTACGCGCTCTACAATAAATAAATCCCCGACACTGAGTGAGCTGTTCTCGGGATTTTGTCCATCAATCCGGTCAGTTTTGAAGCTAGAGGGAGGGAAGGTAAATTGCTTATTTACACATCACAACGATCGACATCGCATCCCATCAGGCAGGCGCTTCGATTGCCCCAACAAACAACTCTGTTCGGCCGATATCTTCAAGTGCGTGAGGAAAGGCTTTTTTCTGCTTTTTCCATTTTCTCTGAATAAAATCAAGATGTTTACGACAAGCGATGCCACAATTAATGTGAAATTAAGATATAAAAATGTTTATTTATCGGCGCGGGAAGTAGAGTCGACTCGATCTTCGAACGAACCATCGAATCAAAAAGCGTGTCTCCGCAGTATTGGGTCAGAACCTCAGGGTTTTGGGTTTCAGTGAGAGAGAAAAAAAGCTGCCTCACTTCGCATATCAATTGATGGCATAAAGTTTCCTTATCGATTAAGGTCGACCGGTAATTGTGCTCACCTCGAATTATACCAATTCGGTGCAACATTTTATTTCTGAAGCCTGCCAAATGTTAAAGGGTGAGGGCATTTCATGTCTAACATCGTCCCCTGTATATTAGCCCGCTGATTTCTTTAAATTAACGAACTCGCCTGTCGGTTGCAGCCAGAAGAAAAACCCACACGCAGAACCCCCCGTCGATCGCTCAAATAGAACACCACCTGGGTAAGAATTTCCGATGACCTTGCCATGCCGCTCTAATTCTCCCAGTCTAGACGCTAACGCTAGGCGATCGATTGTGCTTTCTAACGGAGCGCAGCTAATTTACATATCCCGGCCGACTTCACGCGAACAGGCGACGGTCGCAAAGCCGAAAGTAATTAATTGCATGCAAAATTGATCCGTCATTTATCTTCGATCCGCTGCGTCCAATCCAAACATCCCCCTCCTCGAGCATACGCCCATTCGATCCCCCCGGGGCCGGAGTGGTCGTGGTTCATCACGATCGATCTGTCGTCTCATAGAGCCTTGCCCGGCAAATACAATGGAGCGCCAATAAGAGAAATCAATATCGGTGCAGGCGCGCAAAAGTCAGACACTCGCTGATTCATGGCCACGAGCGGCAGTCATAGTCGCACACGTCTAAGTCTACGTCTACGCGGTGGTGAAATGTCATATTTGCTTGGGTTTGAGTAATTGTTCTGCCGATTGCAGCTGAAAACCGTCTTATATGCTAACAAATCGTACCAAATTAAGTTTCAGGAGACCCCCTCCGGGAGAGTGACGCGATTGGTAACGTCAACAACGAGCTACCTGGACCGAGGTCGACCAATTCGCCGCTATTGACGGAGAGTAAGTAATTGCTACCAGATCGCGGAGACGCCCTCGCACACATCACGGGTTGCACGGTTTGGAATCCAATCTGATTTGTGCAATCCACACACGCAGCGCTCATTGACATGCACTCACAGAGAGAGAGAGACGGGGTTCAAAGGCTGCTGCAAGCAAGCAAGAGGGTATTAATTTAGAAGCTCGCGGGTTCTAATCCACATCCGCTGAGAGTCGACACCTACGATGTGGCAGGGTCCGGATGATTGGAGCTGTCACAATAGGCGCAATGTATAATAATCTGCGATCAATGAGCTAACGTCAGACGTCGATCGCTGCGGTCTCCGAAGGATGGATTTATCGGTGCGGGTCGAAGGCCAACATGGGAATTTTATTTATTGTGTGTGTTTCTGGAGCAACGATGGACGTTAGGGTCAATTAGGTGGAGTAGTGGGACCTATAGATCCGCATTTGAGAACACTCTCATGTGACGACTTTTGAATAAGAGAAACGGACAATGCTTCTTTTTGAAATTAAGTTAGTTTGTGAATTCGAAACATTTGTCGAGATATCTAGGGGAAGTGGGGGCATAGTGGTCACCCTAAGGAGCATGTCCATTTCCAGCGCTCACATACAGCTTCAATTACAGTTTTTGAAAAAATATTGTAGCTCAACTCATTGTTGCTCAAGATAGCAAACGGCTTTTACTATAAACATTTTAAACAGTACATTTTTCATCAGTAGAAAAAAAGAAGGAATTTTTTTTTTTGACCTGAGACTACGACTAACCGGAGTATACGGGGGTGAAATGTAAAACTAAACACAGAGGCAGGAAAGTCAGGCAGGAAAAAATGAAGGATTTCGAATACTTATAACCCGAACATTTCTTAATAGATCGAAAAGATGTTTGCATCAATTGATAGGAAATATTTTTACGCATCTATCACAATCAATAAAATGTTATTTTTCATGAGATAAACCATTGAATAACTGTAAAATGTCAAGATATAACGCCCTAACTGCCATGTTTTAATTGGCCCGATTTACGGTTCCCCCAACACAGACTTCTAAATCAACGTACCTGTGGGAACCCGCTTTGCAAATATACATGCAAGTAGGGGGTATTTTTGTTCCCACCGAAATGTGTTCCCTAACAGAGACATCTAAACCAAGCTGCCCGAGGGAAATCGACATTACAAATATATGCAAGTCGGGATCATTTTTATATTGCAAGCAGTGTTGCCACATTTCAATCTGTACCAGAGGGTTTAAAAATCTTACTCATCTGTATTTTTTCTACCACCAATCTGTACTAAGAATCTGTACCATCGAAAATATTCGTTGAAGAGAATAATCCATTTTATAGCATAAAAAATACTCATCTATTTACTACAAATATCATATTTACGCTTCATTCGTCATTCGTGTGTTTGATGATGCTTATACATAGTTTTTCTGCATCTAGATTGCATACTATCATTTATTAAAAGTTTCGAGCTACCACACCAAGCGATACTGTGGCGTAAAAGTGATCATGTAGAGTAAATGGGGGTATAGTGGTCACCCTAACGAATATACCCATTTCCAGCGTCCACATACCGCTTCAATACTCGTTTTTCGAAAAATATTATAGTTCAACTCATTGTTGTTCAAGATAGCAAATTATAGCTTTTACTATAAAAATTCAAAATAGTACATTTTTCATCATTATAAAAAAAGTGAAAAATCGAACTTTTTTTTGCTTGGAGGTAAAGTGGTCACTTGCACGTATCAAGATAAATGAGATAGATTCATGCGTTTTTTTCGTCCAAATTTATTCAAATTATATTTGATATAGTAAGTACATGCATAGAATAAGTTTGGCCTATTCACCTAATGTTACGGACCCAGTAAAATTGAGCGCTTCCAGGCGCAATGTAAATTTTGATTTAGTAGCGCATTTGGCGTAATTAAAAGAACAAATTTATTTGTAAACAGATTCAGGCGAGCAATATGTTTTGACTCAGCCTGGGTCTGTATGAGATAAGCGCAACAGGCGCAAATAAAAATCAATACCAGCGAAAAGGGACTGTTTCTCTTTCCATCTTTAGCTTCCAACAAGATTACCGTGCCAGATGTTTTTACATCCGAGCTTTATGAGTTTAGATAAGACCCAAGCGAGAGCACCGGGCCACCCAAGGGGTGCTAGTTTGATCAAGTGCAGATAGGGAGCCAGACAAAAATAAATATTTAATGACAGCAATTAGCCAAGTTCGTTCCTTATCGCATGAGGACGAAGAAACCAAAAGAGCGTGCAAGATGATGTTTGTTTAGGTTTCCGTGCGGAAGGCAAAGTCTAATTGCTAACCGCATGGTCTCGCGCCTTATCGCATGAGAGCGAAGGGCCGAAGCCCAAATAGGACGCTAAACGCATGCGTTTAAGCGATAAGCGGCGTAAATTTATGACGCACGCAAATTAGGGCATATGTTTGTTTGGGACTCTACGCGGTGGCGTAGTGGAGTAAGAGAAACAGAAATTCTCACGCTGGTAGATAAGATTAGAACCGCTCAGAACAGGCGGGTAAGAATTATCAGGCAGCCGAATTTTATTGAACCCTCTAAGTAAGGGCGAAGGACCGCAAAACAAGCGGATAGAAATAGGAGATAGGCAAACCACGGCTCGGTTGTCTGAGCAGGGGAGGGAGATCTTTTTGCTCCCTCACAATTTTAGGCTGGGTAGGAATCTCGGGTATATAAACTTAAGATTCTTGCCCAGAAAGACAGTTCAATATTCGATTTCAAGCAGTTCAATTTCTCAGTTCAATTCCTAAGCTTCATAGTTAAGTTTGCTTAAATAAATTTAAATACAAGTAAATATCTGTATTTAAAACAGTAGTGCAAATTCCATTAAATCCGAAACCTTTCACCAGCGTTGGCAACTAGGCGCCACGCATCCAAGGCCAGAGCTCCTAACAAGGAAGGAGCTCAAAAATAAAGGTATAACCAAAACGACCCAAATTTTCCCATCCGAAAGTAGTTACGAGTTTCACTCGGACGGACCAATCTGGAGCCGTCTGATTCTGAAACGTATTCGTGATTACGGGAACTTTGGAAGGGGCTTAGCCCGTAAGAGATCAAACAAGTCCAGGGAAATAGGTTCCCTGGCTTTGTCGCGTCTTGACTACCGTGATTCTTAGGCCTCAATTGCCGACATCTAGGGAAATAAGTTCCCTAGATTAATCACGAAGCGCTCGAGAGAGGACGAGCTAAAAGTCTTGCCTTCATAGCAAGCATCTAGGGAATTTCGATTCCTTAGATTATACCTAAAGTCTCAATTTAAATTTTCTCATACATACAAAAACATAGTGAGAAACACATAACGTTCCGTATAATGAGGCTTGGTTTAGTTGGTGTGTCAGTAAATTCTTTAAACATAAGGTGACTATCATTACGGCATCAATAGTCAAAAGTTATACTGC
The DNA here is from genome assembly GCF_029784135.1 of Toxorhynchites rutilus septentrionalis. Lineage (NCBI taxonomy): Eukaryota > Metazoa > Arthropoda > Insecta > Diptera > Culicidae > Toxorhynchites > Toxorhynchites rutilus. Next base: position 26,299,146 of record NC_073746.1, on the reverse strand, counting down.
CAAACAAGCAGGTGACCACTTTGCCCCCCATGACCAATTTGCCACGACAATTTCACCCGTGGAAAAAAATTGTACCAATCTGTACTTTTTGGCGAAAATCTGTACTCTGTACCGTACAGAATCTGTACCAAAAATAACGAAAAAATCTGTTCGTTTCCAGATAAATCTGTACATCTGGCAACACTGATTGCAAGTAAGGTTTTTTTTCATCCAATTCAGCAGTAACAGAGTCGAATATATTCGTGTAATTTTTTTTTAACTACGATAGTTTTGTTGTATATATATACAATAATATTACACAGAGTATTCCTATCTCATCCATACAAATTGTTACGATTACACAGTAGCCATTTAGGCGTAAGAGTATTCCTATTCTATCTACACACAAGTCGGCTTGAGAATATTCCTGTTGTTCGAATTTCCACTTTTTTTGTAGTTGTGTTAAAAATGACTTGAAATATGAAACAATTTATTCAGCTTTAATAAATAAAAACCAATGTGTGTTTCCGTTCGAGAACGGGTCGTCCGGTTTAAGCCGTCTGTTTAATTGTGTTCATTTTCACCCAAGCGAAGTTCATATGGCGAGAAAAATTGGGAAAGTGAAGAAATATTCGAAAATGTGATTTCCCATATGCTCTATAAATGGTATTAGGTGCAGTTAATTCAATTAAAATTCGCATTGGGTTGAATGAAAGTTTGAATAAACACTCAGAGTGTAAAAATTATAAAAAAATACCTTTCCATTTGAAATATGTTTTCTCTCTAATAAAGTAACCCGTTTTTATTGATGAGAAAAATTTATAATTGTGTTCGGTTTTGATAATTATCATACATTACATTGGTGAGATTTTTTTTCTATATTTCATCCATACAGAACACAGGAGGCGTCTCGGCTAGGGTCACAGAGGGCGCTTTTCATCATATCTCATTCTGCTTCGACATCTTCTATCGTGATACGCACCATCCAACGACTAATTACCATCCTTCTGTCATCATCACTCGGTTGTAAACACTGGTGGAGAGAACAAACAATATCCAACAACCAATCAAAACGGCCCTTTTCATGGCCACCAAATCATTATGAAAGAGTTTAACGATGAAATTATTCATACATATCCAAAATCAGCATGCAAATACAACCTTCCTATAACTTTTTTTAAACGGTTTTATTCAGCTTGCCCTGTAATATGTTTGTATGTTTGTAACATGTTTGTCTGTAGCGCTAACCCACATTAATAGAAATGTGACCTCCTTTTTGTTGACCGATTGATCTGAAATTTGGAACACACTTTTATATCTGTAGTCATTATAAAACTGCGTATTTCATGATCTTGAAAATCCAAGATGGTGGCCACTACAAAATGGCGGAATACATATTTTTCTCAAAACCTCATTGATATTGGTATCAAATGAAAGGGCTTAAGGGGGTATTACACTATGAACATCATAAAAAGTATGTGATTTTTGTGATTTTTTCAACGAGAAAATAAATTACTATGATAAATCTGATATCACAAACAAATTTAACTTAACAAACAAAAAGTAAACTGGGGTCAATTGGACTGTCTCTTGAATAGTCGCAACCGATTGGTTGAAACCTTGCAGCCAAAATCTTGTAAACTGGTGGGAGTTCTACAAGCCGATTTCAACCATTGAGTTTTTTACGTAATCTGGTAAAACATTGCGTTTTTGCCTCAAAAATCGAGACAAAATCATCCACCAAAATTTTATTTTTTTAAATATCAACAAAAAAATCCTACGTACGATGACAGAAAATTTAGTGGAGAATCTGGGGAAACCTATTTCATCAAAATCGGATGGACCGTTCCGGAGGTAGAACTCCCACCAGTTTGCAAACCATAGTTTCGAGAAAAACGCGTTTTAAATTTTGTATCCGCGCTCCTTACATAAGACTTAGGTTCACTAATTGGCTTGTAACATTGGAACGGGGCATTGGACAAACTTGGGACAAAAACTACAGTGAAGTAGACATCCTAGAGAACATTTTAGGCCTGAAATATATTTTTAAATTAAATAGTAGATCAAAGTAGATCATGAAAAATCCAAATCCAAGATGGCCGCAATAACAAAATTGCAAATTACTTTATTAATCGGTTTTCTTTAGCTTGAACTGTTTGTATGTATGTTTGAATGTCTGTAGGGTTGTCCCACATTGATAGAAATTCGAAAACTGTAGAAAAATATTCTAATGAAACAGATAATGTACTAAAAACTAGAAAATAGAATAAGTAAAAAAAACCTTCTAAGTTAAACGGTTTAATTGTGATTAAACATAATAATGTACTAAAGGGTGTGTCACATCAAATTGCATCACGGAAAAAACGCTGTAGAAATTCGCCCAGTAGACCGATCTTTTTGAAAATTTTAGACAGTAAAATAAAAACTATTAAACAACTTTTGGCATTTTCTTTTTATTCATACTTCGAGCCCAAGCTCGTATGCTCGCACCTTCCTCTTTACCCCGTCCATAAGGTTCTGTACAACGTCAGGTTGTAGTTTTTTTTTGAACAGAAATCCATTTACTCTTGAAGTCCGCCTCCGATTTGACAACTTTTGGGTTCTACTGGAGGGCCTGCTTCACAATCGCCCAATATTTCTCTATTGGGCGAAACTCCGGCGCGTTGGGCGGGTTCATTTCCTTTGGCACGAAGGTGACCCCGTTGGCTTCGTACCACTCCAACACGTCCTTTGAATAGTGGCACGAAGCGAGATCCGGCCAGAAGATGGTCGGGCCATCGTGCTGCTTCAATAGTGGTAGTAAGCGCTTCTGTAGGCACTCCTTAAGGTAAACCTGCCCGTTTACCGTGCCGGTCATCACGAAGAGGGCGCTCCGCTTTCCGCAAGAGCAGATCGCTTGCCACACCATGTACTTTTTGGCAAACTTGGATAGTTTCTGCTTGCGAATCTCCTCCGAAACACTGAATTTGTCCTCTGCGGAGAAGAACAACAGGCCCGGCAGCTGACGAAAGTCCGCTTTGACGTAGGTTTCGTTGTCCATTACCAGGCAATGCGGCTTCGTCAGCATTTCGGTGTACAGCTTCCGGGAACGCGTCTTCCCCACCATGTTTTGCCTTTCGTCGCGGTTAGGAGCCTTCTGAACCTTGTATGTACGCAGGCCTTCCCGCTGCTTGGTCCGCTGGACGAATGAACTTGACAAATTCAGCTTATTGGCGACATCCCGGACCGAACTTCTCGGATCACGTCTAAACTGCTTAACTACGCGCTTGTGATCTTTTTCACTGACGGAGCATCCATTTTTGCCGTTCTTCACCTTCCGGTCGATGGTTAGGTTCTCGAAGTATCGTTTTAGTACTCTGCTGACCGTGGATTGGACGATTCACAGCATCTTACCGATGTCCCGATGTGACAACTCCGGATTCTCGAAATGAGTGCACAGGATTAATTCACGACGCTCTTTTTCGTTCGACGACTTTTTTCCAAATTCACGAAAAATTGACAGTGAAGCATGGCCAACGTGATCTATACGCTCTTATCTGATTATAAGCGAAAGCTGAAGATATAATTCCTAAAAATTAAATTTCTACAGCGTTTTTTCCGTGATACAATTTGATGTGACACACCCTTTAAAAACTAGAAAATAACTAGGCAAGTAGCAGTTAGCAGTTATCACACCTCTTCTTCATTAGTCTAGGGCATTGATAAGACTAAAATAAAATCGTGGGGCACGTTGGATTTCCATTATCCACAATTAGCGACTTCATCAAACAAATTGAGTTATCTCAGTTCCAGTTTTGTGGAAGTACTGGGGCTATATTCACTCGATCAATGGTTTATCAACCCAATTATCATTTCTAAACTCATTAAATTTAGTTCGCAGTTGCGCAATATATTTGTTGAAGCGATTATATAATTATTAAATTTTCTCTTGAACATCCCAAAAACTGCTTGACTCTATTTGAACATTGCCAATGTATAACAGAGGAGAGTGAATAAAAGCCAGTTAAAATAAAGACTTCGACCGCGTCGGTTTACTTTTTACAATCCCGAATAATTCTGTAAATCCCCAAGTTAAACTCATTCTGGAACTTGATTGCCGTTCAGAACGGAAACGAAATCTCTTCGATACCGGTAACCCCCGTGAAACCCCAACATTGGTCTTTCGAACAGGATCGAAGGACACTCCCAATGAAGTTTCCAGAAACTGCGAGTGAAATTGTATGCTATACGTAAAATCGACAATCCAAGCCGTGAACAAAGTGACGCCATTTCATTCCTCTGTGAAGTAAAAATAAAACTTTACAATCTGTACCCGCAAGATTGAGTACCAATGGAGTTTTAATCCAAGCTTGTATATATAAGTAAGTATCGTATCAGTCAGTGAATATAACTTTCACTCATTAACCGTGAAGTTCTGAATTGATCCGACGATTATCAAATTAATTTGTTAAAACGAATTGCATCTCCGTGTTCTTTTGGGAGAATTCTTGAATTCATTCGCATTAGAAAACAACGAAATACGTGAAGTATGAACGAAATTTAGTGCAAAATGACAGAGAAAAAAGTAGTAAAAGAGATAGCGCAGTTAGTTATGAGCCGAAAAGCGCTATATGTTCATCGCGATTCCGTAGAAAGTTTTTTGGCACATTATGATCATGTACGCGACGAATACCAGGTACCTGTTCGATTGAGGTTACTGAACAGAGCATACAACGAATTCCTTGAAGTCCAAGGAAAAATTGAAAGCCTGGATAATCCAGAGCTATCACACACATCTTGAAGAGCGTTCTGAGTTAGAAGCGCGTAGCTCCGTAGCTGAACGTCGATTTCTTAGCCTCAAACGTCGGATGGAACGAAATGCCAAGCTGAAGATAGCTTACCTTCAATTTATGGACGATTACGAATCCCTTGGTCATATGAAGCAAATGATTCAATATGTCGATTACGCTGGAAACCATTGCTATCTACCTCACCATCCCGTATTTAAATTATCCAGCAGCACCACAAAGGCAAGGGTGGTATGTATCGGAAAATTTGATTCTCCAGATGGTAGCATACGGGACAGCGTCTGCCACATACCTAGCCATTAAAACACTCCAAAAAGCAGCAAGAGAAGCAAATCAATCCATCGCAGAAGATCTTTATGTGGACGACCTTCTAATTGAAACTGAAGATATCCAGTCCAGCATCCAGTTGTTGAACGATATTTCAACGACCCTACACACAATTTAGCGTTGTCAGAAAGCAATTCATTTTCGACAGAAGACATTTCATTTCCATCCTTGAAGCGTAAAATAGGCAAATAATGTCATATGTCCCCAACGGACATATGGAAGCAGACATCTCTTTCTTTTTTTCTTTTTTCATCTTATTTGAGATTGCACACAAAAAAAAAGTTCAAACGGCGTCAACGGGGATCGAACCAAGGCCGGCTGGAATGATATACTACTGTTTTACAAGACCACGCTATCCATATAGCTAATGATGCTGTTACGCAGAAGCGTACGATTCCGTCCCGCGAAACGTCCCGCATTTGGCAAAAGAAACGAAAATGTCCCGCGATGTCAATATATTTCATTATCACAATTTGATCTTGTTGATTTTCTTAAATGGATGAACCTCAAGAAAAACTTTTCTTTGGAAGACTGTTCAAGAGCGCTTCTAATGCATCCAAAGATTAATACGTTGAGCTGGTTTCATCGCACCGATATTGGGCTTTTTGTTTAGAGAGTATCAACTGGTACCGACAGCAACAAAATTGGAAAATGATTTTTATAAAAGTCCCCTATTGATCCGCAGGGACCAACGTAAGTCAAACGAAAAGTTTATCTTTGGTTCCCTAGCTCGGTCAGGGTTTGACGTTTGAAATAAGCCGGAAGAACTGGTGTATACTCGACAGGAAGAGGCAGAGTTGTTGGATGAAGTATCGTAAATGAAGCGCTGGGAGGTCTTACGGAAGTTGGCCGGAACTTGGCCGATGGCCGATGAAAAGATGTATATCGGCGTGTTATTTTACCTTTAATTCGCTCAAAAGTTTTCTATCGGGCGAAGCTGGGGAATGTTGGGAAGGTTGGTGGTCTTCGCGACAATGTTTATCTCCAGTGATCTCTTAACATAATGGGCTGATCCCAGGTTCGGCATAAAGACCACATCACCTTCGCAACCTTCGGCAAGCACTCCGTACTATATATCTCCCCGTTCACCAAATGACTCGAAAGAAGAGCGGCTTGGACATTCCCTTCACGTCTGTCAGAGAAGGATCGTCTTCGAGAACTTGATGTGAATGATATATTCGACGTCATCGCTTACCTGGGGAACGTGAAGTAACCGGTCCCCTGCCATTCGTTGAATTATAGCATCAAGTACGTCTCGTCTTTCATTATGAGTACGAAAAGAAGTTTTTAACTTCTTTCGCCGGAAGGAAGTTTTTTACCAGCACCCCAAGCTACTCCTTCTGGGTGATTACCTGCTGCTCAGATATGGGATGGAGCTTGCAGTAAGAAAAAATCATCAAGTTGCTTGACAGTGCTGCTGCTGCGAATCAAAATCCTTGAATAATTTTTGTTGTAGACTTAATAAACGTAAGATTGAAAGAAAATTTTTAAATTTGGAATTTTCAACCTTCAATTTCGGGCCACTGGTAAACTTATATAATCCCGATTCGTGTCGTTTCAACAATACTCCAGCGAAGTCCAGTTGTGCTCCAAGATAGGATCATAAAAAAACGGATCACATTTCAAACCACTGCAAACCACGTCGTTGTCGGTAGAATGACTGTCACCCATAAATCATCATTCCGTCGTAATTGAATTTCTAACCTCGCTTGTAAACAGCATCATAAACGCCTCTGCCGAGGAGTCTCGATCCGTTCCGTTTTCCGCCCGTTCATCGCTTATAAATTAGCACATATTCTGGAAGCGTGCGCGGACAGACTGGCCAGCTGAAGACCCACCACTTCAGCAGCCAAGATGCAATCGATATAAGATGAAATACCGCAATGCAGCATCCGGACGCAGACACGCGTGTGTTTCTATTTGTTTAGTTTGTTTTTTATATCTTCAAACGAGTTGCTTAATGCAGTCGAACCCTCGTATCGGCTCGTATATAAAACGCGGAACAAAAAATGAATGATCGAGGCGTTAAACTTCTAAACGACTTCCAGCTCAACGCGTTCGTACGCCTAGCAAACACGCTGCACATCTCTCGTGTGGAGTTATTACGCACCGCCAGATTTGCAACGGACGGCCGATTTACGATCAATTTTAATAA